>NW_027518683.1:5027500-7427500 GCF_043159265.1 Tasmannia lanceolata
CAAAGCCTAAGACTGCAGAGGAAATTAAGTGAAGTACTCCAGATACAAAGTATGGAAAGGTGTCTATAACTTCCCCACCCGGACCTACCCCCCAACCTAGAGTAGCTAGATGGGGAAGTAAAATCAATCCTTGTTCATACATGGGTTTCTCTGGTACGAAATGAGCCACTTCAAATAGGTTCATTGCTCCGGCCCAGAATACGATTAATCCGGCATGGGCTACGTGAGCCCCGAGTAGTTTACCGGACAAATTGATAAGTCGGGCATTCCCGGCCCACCAAGCGAAACCGGTGGTTTCTTGGTCACGACCAGCTAAAGCTAAAGTTCCATTAAAGAGAAAGAGATGAACCCAGCCAGCCCGCCCCTTTAGTGATAGTGAGAAAGAGCACACACACACACACACCTCCCCTGACCTACTCATCATCATCTCATCTGGCGCGAAGCAAAAAGAAAGGTCCCCCCTTCCCAGCCCAGCCGCCCCGCTAGCCGCCTACCCACTCGTGCTCGTAGCTCGATCGGAGGTCAAGAGTTTGGTCCGGCGGAAAAACAGAAGTAGTCCGTCTCAAGTGATACGTGAATTGCTCAGTAGTGCTTCGCTACTTGACGTTGCCCCGCTGGCGGAAATAGCTTAATGGTAGAGCATAGCCTTGCCAAGGCTGAGGTTGAGGGTTGTCCCTCCTTCCGCTCCTGGCTTCGTCGTTCAGTGGTCACGAGTGGAGTGCGTAAGCCCCTTTAGAGATAGGGGCGAGCAGCAAGCAGCCCCTTGTATAGGGTTCCAAAGCTATCTTACTAATAAAAAGAAAGGGGCAAGCCAAAACCTACTCCTAACAAGTTGCTGGCTTTTCATCAGCCGTTGCGCGCTAGCGCGCTTCTGTTTTTCAGCAGGCTTCTTCAAATATCCCATAAATTCAGTAGGGGCTATAACTAGTTGTAGCTAGCTAGCGCGCTAGCGTTTTCCCTTACTAGTAAAGGGGCTGCTAGTTGTAGCGCGCAGTGTACTAGTGAATAGGAAAAGCGAATTGAGATTACTAATGACGGATGGAGGTTGAGGATAGAACATGTTCGGTGCCTCGCCCTTGTCTCCTTCGCCGGAGACTGCAAATGATGGGAATCCTATCGATAAAGAAGAGGCATAAGCATCGCCTCTCGATCCAATCCGTCTTTCCTGGCCTCCCCAACACACTCTTGATACATCGTCACTACAGACAAGAAAAACATCCCTAGCTAGATCCCGTTCTTCTCTTCTTTGGTCTACTTACACTTTCTATTTCATCTAAGTGGGTCAATGGAAATTAAATTGGTTGTACTACCACTATCGTATTTTCTAGAAATTTAACAATGAGTATCCGAGTGGAATCTTGTTTGATATCTCTAGAGATGGATTTTGAAATCCTATCAACACTCTGGTTGTACGACCGCTATCGAATTTTCTCGAAATTAAACAAGGAGTATCCAACAGGAATCTTGTTTGAAATCTCTAGAGACGGATTTTGAAATCCTATCAGTACTTCGGGGAATGTGTTAGCCTCTTTAGTACAAGGGGAGTCCCAAAACATGGGCAATTTCACTAGTTTAGGTTTTTTTAAACATCACTGTATGATTATAAGATGAATGCTCAACTGAACTCAACTCACTAAGCCTTTGTCCCAAACTAGTTGGGTCAGCTAATGAATCCTTTAGAAAATTTTCATGAAGAAGGTGAAAGGATCTACTCGGCTCAAATTGACTAAGTCTAATCCTGACACTAGTAGGGTTCGTCTGCATGGGTCATTTTCGTCACTGTAGATTAAAAGATGAATTTGATGCTAGGAATTAGGTTTAGAGGACTGAAGCAAAACAGAATGCCACAGAGAGAGAGAGAGAGAGAGAGGTGTTACCTCTTTGAACAGTGGTGAGAAAAGAGGAGGGAGTATGCAGAAGAAAGGGTGGATCTTTTACCTTTTGGAATTTTAAAGTTATGTGTGTTCTAATCATTTGCTCGTGTGTTTTCACGCGACTCTTTAGCTCTTGACCCAAGCATTCCTCAAAATTTTAGCAGTATAATAATAATAAACACAAAAAATTAGAGATCATTATAAATGTAAAGTAACCGAGAGGGCGAGCCTTGGCGCAACGGTAAGGTTGCTCCATTATGACTTGGTGGTCACAGGTTCGAGTCACGGAAACAGCCTCTCTGCAAAGTAAGGCTGCATACATCTAGCCCTCTCCAGACCCCGCAAAAAAGATAATAAACAAAATGATATGGTTTGAAAAATAAAAAATATAAGACCAAAATAGAAAAAGGAAAACTCCTTAAATCTAAATATAAAAAACCTCTAAAATAAAATTAAATATATATATAAATAGAATATTATATAAAACCACCATTCAAAAAAAGAATATTATATAAAACCCTAAAAAATAAAATAGAAACAAATTGATAATAAAAAAATAAAAAATTCCATAAACATCCCAAAATCAAAGTGTAAATAAAATGCAATAAATTAAAAACAGAAAAATATTAAACCGATAAAAAAGTGAAAACCTATGAATCTAGATGAGTTATCAAGAACATTCCAAAATAAAGATTACATAAAAATAAATAACAAGAATATAAAAACCCTTAAAAAAAAACAATGAATCTAGATGAGTATATAAAGAACATTCCAAATAAAGATTACATATAATACCTAAAAAGAATATAAAATCCCTTCAAAAAAATAAATAAAACATAAATAGGATATAAATAAAGAGAAATGATAGAATGAAGGGGGCGCGCGCCCGTTCAAAAATCAAACCCCATTTGGTCAGTTTCAGCAAAAGTCAAAGCTGTTTCCGTTTTTCTGCGCCATCCACTTTTTTCGGCGCCATCTTAAATGCACTTGATGAAACTGACCAATCGGGGCACCCTTGAAAGCGGTTTTTTGCAAGGGTTCCCCGTTCATTTTATCATTCCTCTAATATAAAATACTTAAAAATAAAAGAAACAAATCAATAAGAATAAACAAAAAATAAATAGAAAATTATATAAGACACTTAAAACATAAAAGAAACAAATCATTAAGAAAAATTCTGGAAATATCACAAAATCAAAATGTAAATAAAATGACAGTTTAAAAATGATAAGAAGATACAAAACTAATAAAAACCAAAAAGAAAAAAATAAATCTAACTGTTCAAACTAAAAAATAAATAAAAAGAATACATACATATAATACGATAAAAAGAACATTTAAGAATGGGAATTGTTACCGTCCATCACAAAAGGCATTTCGCAGCTGGTATGTCGCATTTCAGACCAGCCACCTCGTGAATGGAGACACAAAAGCTGTTGTCTTCATTCACGAGGTGGCTGGTCTGACATGCAACAGACCAGCCGCGAAATGCCTTTTGCGATGGACCCTAGCAAATCCCTTTAAAAATATAAAAGTAAAAGCTTCTTAAATTCACACATAAGGAAATATAATACAATAAATTGAAAAAACAAAGGAGTAACAAAATATAACAAAATCCCAAAATTATTATAAAATTTGAAATATTACAGAATCATAAAAGGAGATACGACTAGATAGGAAAAAAATCAAAGAAAGTTATAAATACAAAGCAACAAATGTCAATTAAAAAATAAATGTAATAGAAAAATAAAACTTTGTTTTCAAATGGGGTCAGAAAATAAAACATAAAAAGTAAAAATTAAAAAACTTTTAAATTTTAAACAAAATTAAAATAAAATAGTTAAAATTAAACAAAACAAAGAAGAAATAACAAGTAAAAAACTCCTAAACATGAAATATCAATATACAAGGAAATATTATTTGCCAAAAGACAAAATAATAAGATATAATTTAAAAAGTAAAAATTAATTTCAAATGCAAAAAAAAGAAGAAACAAATAAAAATAGAATACAAGCACAAATAATTTAAATTACGATAAAAATGTCATAATTAGATAAGACAAAGTAAAAAAACGAGCAACCAAAATATACTAGAAAAAAACATATAAAAATCGCAAAAAAAAAGTCGCAATAATTCCTAGAGTATCTTGATTCAAAACAATATAATTAAAAGTTTTGAGTATTTTATCATTCAGAAGAATGTGTGGAATAGAAAAGAAAGCACATTTTTTTTATAATTTTGCTAAAACATTATAATGTGAAAATAAGACTCAAAAGTCATTATAAAATTTTGAATACTAATAAGACTACAAAAATAAAAAGGGTGATGATATTTTCACCCCCCTTGCAGTAGTTGCACTCCCCCCTCCCCCCCCCCCCCGCCTATAACGTGATTTGACATAAAGTTGCCCACTTTTCACGTCAAATCAGGTAATAAAGGGGGTGTGCACGTAATGCAAGAGGGGTGAAAATATCATCTCCCAAATAAAAATTCTAAGAGTAATGTACAGGGGGGAAATAATATAGATAGTTGGACATCTTCAAAAAAACATATAGATTAGGTGGAATTTAAAAGTATGAAAATCAGACATTTAGTGAATAATGAAACTAAACAAAATAAAATACTCTAATTTTTTCATAATTTTAAATTCTAATTATTTTGCTTTTAAATTCTATTTTTAACTTCTACGAATGGCATCAAATTTTACATTATTTTTAGTTACTTTTTTATTTCATGATTTCATGGGATATTTTTATAACTATTACAAATGGCAAATGTAATATAAACATAAAATTTAGGAAAAACAATTAAAAAAAAAACTAATGATAATAAAAGTAAAAACGTAAAAACTTAACCAAACATAAAAGAAATATGACCTAGTTAACAAACATATTTCTTCTATGTTTGTTTGGTTAAGTCTTTTAGTCTTTAATTTTAATATTATTAGTTTAAGTATCAACTGCTTTTATTAAATTTTATTTCTTTATTATATTTGCTATGTTGTAATAATTGTTAAAACATCAAAAAAATTATGAACTAAAAGCATAACTAAAAAGAATGTAAAGTTCACACCATTCATAGAGGTTAGAAATAAAATTTAAAAGTTTAAAAATTAAAATTTAAAATTCTGAGAAAATTTAAAAAAATATATTTTGCGAAATTTCATTTTTTCATAATTTTAAATTCTAATTTTCTAAATTAAGTATCCTTTTTATGATACTTTTAGATTTTTTACTTTCATGTTTAATTTGTATTCGAAATTTTATAACAATTTTTGGGTGTTTGTCTGTTACGCATTTGTGTTTTTTGTCTTATTTAATTGTATTTTTTTTTTAGAATTTTAACTATTTTTGTGAATCGTTTTCAGTTTTTCATACTTCTTACATTATTATAACTTTCAATATTATGCATCCCCTTTTTCCGAGACTTTTAATTTTTTTACTTTTGCAGTTTTGTTATTATTAATATTTGTGTTTTTTGTCTTATTAATATTTTATTGCTCGTTTGTGTTTTTTTGCATTGTCACATAATCTCCTGAATGATCAGAAATAATGAAACACATAAGAAATATATTTAAAAGAAACAACCATTAATAACAGTCCAGAAAAAAACAAAAAAAAATCGTCAATAACCCCCCCTCCAATAAAACATAAGTTGAAACAGAATTGAAGAAATGCATGTTAAAAACCTTCTAAGAAAACATAAAATGAATATATATTATTAGTAGAACACAAAATATAAAAAAACAAATCGTTTAGAAAAAATTCTAGAAACATCGCAAAATCGAAGTGTGAATAAAATGAAATAGATTAAAATCGAAGTGTGAAGTGTAGACTAACGAATGTAAAAGAAGAATAAAATTTATAAGTACAAAAATACCAAACTCGCGAAATTTAAACTAATAATATTAAAATTAGAAAAAAATAGAAAGATTCTAAAATTATTAAAAAAAAAAATAGTAATTATAAACACAAAGCAACAAATGGTAATCAAAAAATAAAATTTAAAAGTACGAAAAATAAGTAAAAAATTAAAATTTTTTTTTCAATGGTAATAGACAATAAAATAATAGAGTAAAATTTTAAAGAAATAAATTAAACATAGAAAAAATATAAAACTAATAAAAAAGGAAATTTTTTGAATCTACTTGGGTTATAAAGAACCTTCCAAAATGAAAATAGAATATAAGTACAATAATAAAGAAACATAAAAGTAAAAAGAAACACTTAAATATGAAAATATAAAAAAACAAAATAATAACAACATAAAATAAAAAAATAAAAAACACTTAAGTATGAAAATATAAAAAACAAAATAAAACCAAAACAAGTAACATAAAAGTAAAAACACTTAAACATGAAAATACCAAAAAAAAATGTAACAATAAATTTCAAATGTCATAAAAATAATAAAGAAACAATTAAAATTACTATATAAAACAATAAAAACATAAAAAGTAAAAGACTCTTAATCATGAAAATATCAAAAGCAAAAAACTAACCAAAAGCAAAAAACTAACCAATAATTTCAAATGCAAAGAAGCACAAATAATAATAAACAATTAAAATACAAAATACAAAACACAAAAAATATTAAAATTACCATCAAAATGTTATAATTAGATAAGATAAAATTTAAAAAACAAAAGGAGTGACAAAATATAAAAAAGAAACCCAAAATTATTATAAAATTTGGAATACTAATAAAAAAACAACAAAATCAAATGGTCTAAAAGCGTTACACAGGTATGCAGCAAATTCGAGTAATTAAACGTTTCACAATTAGTGAACTGAATTCTACACCTACCACACGAACTTGAATCATCACGTGGCCGCTAAAGCAAGCTAAGCTTCACACGGCCCTGAGGAAGCCAAGCGATTAATTTAAAAAAAAAAGACCAAAAATTATTCTAAAATTTGGAGTACTAATACAAAAAACTACAAATCAGAAAATCTAAAAGAATTGGAATTCAAAAAATATGAAAATCACACATTTAATAAATATTAAACAATAAAAAAAAATAACGAAACTAGAAAAACAACAAATAATTAAATAAGTAACAAATGTAAATGAAAAATAAAATTCTAAAAGTATTAAAATAATAAATTGCAGGCACCGGCACCACAAAACCCTAAAAATTATAAAGTAAAATGTTACATTTAAAATAGTTAAAAATATAAACCATGTACCTTTCTGTTGCACGACCCAACATCTCAAAGTAGTTGAGGGGAAAAATCAAAGAGAAAAAACAATTGGAGCATCTTATATGCAAAAATGTTTCTCATTGGCCTAATTTTTTGTAGGGATTAGAGTTGAGAAACTCCTACCTAGTCGACGGTAGTTTAATGAGTTGCTTCAAATTACGAGGAATCAAGCCCAGCTAGTGGCATGATTTGAAATGGATTAGGTAGGGCATATCCGTTTACAGCATGGGTGAGATCAACATACAATGAGTTCAAATCCATGAGCATATTGCTCATTGGAATTACAATCGAGGAACTCCTGTCAATGAGTTGCTTCAAGTTACGAGGATTCAAGCCCAGCTAGTGGCATGATTCGAAATGGATTAGGTAGGGCATCCGTTTACGGCATGGGTGAGATCAACATACAATGAGTTCAAATCCATGACCATATTGCTCATGGGAATTACAGTCGAGGAATTCATGTCCACTCGATTGAACTACTTGACGGTAGTTCAATGAGTTGCTTCAAGTTACGAGGATTCAAGCCCAGCTAGAGGCATGATTTGAAATGGATTAGGTAGGGCATCCGTTTACATGTCATGGGTGAGATCAACATACAATGAGTTCAAATCCATGAGCTTATTTATTGCTCATGAGAATTACAGTCGAGAAACTCTTGTCCACTTGACGGTCAGGTAGGGAATCAACGTCACCCTCAGGAAGCAGCAATTGCATATCAAATCCACTCGACCGAATAAGCAAGGCCATCAAACTCATCCCATTCTCGGGCTCGTTGAATGATATGTAATATATCAGGTAGGGCATCTGTTTAGGGAAGGGGTGAAAGATCAACATAGACTGAATAAGATAGGCCATCGGGTTCCTCATCCCATGAGCATATCGCTCTATTAAAAATATCTACTACGAATAGAAGGCCATCGGGTTCCTCATCCGATGAGCATATCGCTCTATTAATAATATCTACTACAAATAGAAGGCTCCTCCTTCCTATCACAGAAAGTATGTCTTTTGCCTAGCAACTTTAACTTTCCTTGGGATTGGGCCTGTAGCTCAATGGTTGAGGATCTGGTCCTCAACCTTGAGGTCTCAGGTTTTGTCGCAGGCAACCTACCAAAAAAAATCTTAAACTTTCCCTAGCAGTAATCTTGATACCCCCTATATCAGTAAGCCTATATTAATAAGGTCGTGAGCTTAGCATGAATGCATCTTGTAGTATCCCCTCCCCCCCCCTCTCTCCCAACACACGCACAACGAATAGTGATCACCACTACAAGAAGTCAACCCAAGATACATTTTTTCACACATTTAGTTCTTGTACCAACAAACAAGCATGCAAATGCTAATGCTTATTAGGGTAGTCATTGTTAATGCTCTTCATTCTCAAACTAATAGCCTTTGTTTAATACGTTCAATTCTCAAACAAGAATTAAACGTTAAATTCTCAAACAAGCATGCAAATGTTAATTTTTACCGTGTTAGGCTCGATACCCCTATCAGTAAGCCTATACTAATAAGGGCGTGAACTTTCAGCATGAATGCATCTTGCAGTATAATGAATAGTGATTACCACTGCAAGAAGTCAACTCTAGATACTTTTTTTCCGCACATTTAGTTCTTGTACAAAAAACAAGCATGCAAATGGTAATGCTTATCAGGCTAGGCATTACTCATCATTCTCATACTAATAGCTATATAAATGTTTAATACGTTCAGTTCTAAAACAAGCATTAAACGCTCAGTTCTCAAACAAGCATGCAAATGTAAATGCTTCTCGTACTAAAGAGTAAATTATACCCACTTTTTACTAATTATAACCAATTAGACTAATTACAAAAGTTTATAGCTTCAAATTGACATGTAAAATTGTAAATTAATAGAGATTATTCTAAATACAAGAGCGACCCAGTTGGCATCATCCAACTGGCAATGGCCTAAAACCCTAGCAAAGCATCCAAAGCCTAGCAGCCAAATGCCCAAATTTCATGGAGGTGACTTGGTGAATGGCATTGACTATAGTGATCATCATATCTTGTGTTTGTGCCTACAATTGGAGAAAAAAGTGAAAAACTAGAAAACTCCTCCAAAACCAAATGCTATAAATGCCATTATGCTACTAAACAATATGGAACATACAGTGGATCTTTTCTAGTCTACCAGCGTGCTAGAATATTCAAAGAGAAAAATATCATTCAAACAGCAAAAAATATTGTATTGGTACATGATCACCATCACTTGACATAGAGTGAAGGTTCAAAATAAAGAGAACATACTGCATGCCGTTTAGGAAAACATTCAATTGACATCAGATGATAATGATCCCCAGATGGCACATCCTAGAAACAAAGGGCAGAGCAATCACCATGAAATTTCTTAACAATAATTAAAACTAAACCTAAGAATGGAGTTTATGAAAAGGGAAATAATATCAGTAGACGTATTACCATGTTATTATATTTCCACTAAAGCATTTTGTCTTTTAGTATTTAAAGAGCTGTCAAAATGTTACTACAGTTCCCAAAAAGCTCTCAAAAACCCGTTTAAAGAGAAGAGACAAGCTGGACCATGCAACTATTAAAACATGGCTGTGCTGATATCATTTTCCTTAAGAAATTTACAAACGCATTAAAAATTCCCATTTTCCATACAAGTTTCAACAACCACATTACCAACAAAATAAAAGAAGCAATGATTGTGAAAATACCAATAAAAAACAACAGCAGTCAAAGAAGAATCTGATACTCTTACTTGAGTAGGAGTCAAAGAAGAATATTGCTTTACAGACCAGGCATTCTTGTGAATGTACATGAAGATGGAGCCATTTGTACACCCGAGGCAAGAAGATCTTTGGCGTGGGGTTTTGCTTGCAGATTCACTAAGCCCACTGGCCATCTTCAAATTCCGTCTGAAAATCACATAAAACCTTAATTAATAACAACGTCCAACTCAAAACCCTAATCAACAGAAAGAAAAATCAATTCATAAAGAAGATAACAGCAAAATTCAAAAACTGGAGAACCAGACTAGCAACTAGTTACAAGACCCAACTTAAGTGAAATAAAGATATATGAGAAACAGAAATCAGAGACCCAACACAACCAGGTTTGGAAGCCGTAATTTAGAATCGAAACGATGAAAAACAAATTGAAACCCTAAATTAAAACACATCAAATCATTTGCTATGGACCGATAAAATCCAAATAGAAAAAAAAACAATACAGTTTTCTACCTTCCACCAATCCAGAAACAAATCTAAGAAATCTAGGTTTGTTGTAGTAAGAACGAATCTAGACTATTATACTTGTAATATCTATCAAGAACATTTTCTTCCATCATTTCCAGGAAAAGAACTGCCTAATTTTGATAGCTTCAAGGAAAAGAAAGCTTAAAACAGTCCTCGAATTACTTACCCAGGAACATAAAAAATCAAAAATAAAAAATCGAACCAATTTACGATAAAGATTATATAATTAGTCTCAAGAATGTAATTATATCACAGATTAGCCATGATTCAAAGAAAGAAGGAATCAAGAAAAGGCAACATCTATGCTGAGGAAACCCTAATTTCTAAAAGGGAATTAGGGTTAGGAAACCCTTTTTTTTTTTTTTGAATGGTTAGGAACCCTAATTTCTAAAAGGGAATTAGAGATAAAGAGAAGTTACAATCTCCCTTTCAAAACTCAAAAACAGACAATTATACTAGAAATATAAATCAAGAAAGCTTAAAAAGTCTTAAAATTATTTACCCTAATTTAGGAGAAGATTATATGAAAAAATAACAAACCAAAATTCGCAGCAATTTACAAGATAGATTATATAATAGGTCACAAAAAGAAATTGTAACACCGAATTAGCCAAGATTCAGGGAAAGTAGGAATCAAGAAAAGAAAGAAAATGTTCTGCAGAAACCCTAATTTCTACAAAGGGAATTAGAGAGAAAGAGAACTTACTTTGGCGAGACTAATGTAGAAGAAGAGCCGCTCGTGAATCCCGATTATTCTTGTGGGATTCAATTATTCTTGTGGCCATTTGCAAGAATCAGATCCCCCAATCTCTACCCAGTATCCATGGAGAAATAAACCTTAAATCCAATTCGAACCTCATTGCTCAAAAACCCTAAAAACTTTTCACAATCGAAGCAGATCCCCCAATCTCAAGGGTTTATTTGCTTTTGCTTGATCGCTCCCCTTTTCTGCCCAGGTGAAATAAACCTTAACTCCAATTCGAACCTCGTTGCCCAGAAACCCTAAAAAGTTTTCAAAATCGAACCCTTCTCCGTATGTTTTTTGCAGAATTTATGCTCCCGGTAAAGCCCTCAACGAGATACCCTACAACCAAATCGGCTACAGCACAAAAACGATTGGCGAAGAATCGGAAAGGAATTAGGGTTTTGAATTTCAGATGGAGAGATGGGAAGATGGGATTGAGGCGGGGAGAGAGAGAGAGAGAGAGAGAGACAGAGACAGAGAGAGACGGGTCCAGAATGGAAATAGAAACTGCTTGGAGAATGGAGAGGGAGTGATATTTGTTTTGTGCCCCACCTCCAACGGTCTAAAACTAGGCACGTGCTTAATGGTGGAAAATGGAAATAGACACTACGTGGCGAGGGAGGAGATTGTTGTGTTGTGCCCTCGTGTCTAACGGTCTAAACTACGCACGTGCGCTAATTCCATAGAAATTGAAGTAAAATTCTTTTCTTTTTTTTTGGAAAAATAATTCCATAGAAAATGAGGAATACAAACTCTGGAAAATATGTCTTTCATGAAAAATATTTCCCTACCTACTATAAGCACCCAGAGAGAGAGAGAGAGAGAGAGAGTTTCCTTGAAAACAAAGGAAATTCTTTATTTTTGGAAAAAACAATTCTATCGAAAAGGAACAAACCAAACACCAGAAAATATTTGTGTAAAGAAAAATATTTCCATACATCCAAGCAGCCCGAGAGAGAGAGAGAGAGAGAGAGAGAGAGAGAGAGAGAGAGAGATGGGGGGGGGGGGGGAACAAGGAAAACAATGTTAGCTGATTTGTAAATTTCTTGGAAAACAAGGAAAAATCTTTATTTTTGTAATCTTTTCACATTGAATAAATATTCCAAGGTTAGCTGTTTTGTAATAATTTCCATGAAAATGGGGAATTTTTTTTTATTTTTCGGAAACATAATTTCATGGGAAATGAGAAAACCAAACACTGAAAAATTCATTTTCCATGAAAAATAAATCTCTCTACATACAGGCAGCCCTAGAGAGAACCAGAGAGTTGGATTGTGCTGATGGAAGAAGTCCTTTGTAGTTCTTAGTTCTTACAAAAGGAGGCCAGCAAGAAATCAATAGAAAAAAATCGAAAAGCAAGACGGGAAAAAACACCTTGAAATATTGAGACACGTCTAGGAGAGCCATTATACCATGATGCAATCTCCGTTAGAAGAGAGACGAAGCAGAGGGCTAGGAATCAATCTTTAAACGAGAAACTTTTATGGAAAATCTTATGGCAGCATTACAATTAAATGGCTATTTCTCATAACAGTAAAACAAGGTTCAGTGGCAGTGCGGAAAATAGTTTTAAGAATTATTTTTAGTGTATGTGTTGTAGTTGGTAGTTACTTATGTAAGGTTGTGGGTGTTAGTTGCATTATGTGTCATGTTAGTGGGTAGAGTTTGTGGGTAGTGGGTCATGGAAGTGGGCAACAAAGTTAGTGATGTGGCACACATTTGTGCTTGTATTTAAGTTCTTTGATTCAATGAAATGAGAAGAGAAGAGAAATTTACAGCAAAGGAAACGTATGTCTCTTGGAGAGTCACAGTTCCTCTTGATTTGAGCCACTAGGAGATCCGGTTGCCTCAAATCAACCTCTTTCCCCCTCTTTTCTATTTTCTTGTTGTTTATTTGTGTTACGGCCCAATTAGGCTGGAGGGTTAGGATCATACTATGGAGTTGATCTACAGAGGAACTGCACATTATAGAAGCCTCTCTATAGGCTGGAGGGTTAGGATCATACTATGGAGTTGATCTATGGGATACAACCTACTCACATTATGGGCCAAATGATAAATGGTTTGGATTGTTGTACAAGTAGGCATCGGATGTATTTTAGATTGAATAAATCCCAGGGATTTACTACCCTGCATGTATAGAATTCTCTCATTGGGGATGTTCTTTTGGGATAACAAGCAAGGATAAAAAAAAAACCAGGCCTGCTATTTCCCTGTTTTTCAGCTACTTCACATCCTCTCCTCACTTATGCCTTCTCGATTCTCTCCCTCCCACACCATCATCCATCTCCCACCAACTGATAAACTAACATTCCATGGAAAAAACTTTCATGGAGGCCAAGCATGGCCTTAGTGTTTGGCAAACGCCAGTCCCCCCCGTTCTTGTTCAATCTTTCCATTTCTCCAATGAAAAGAACGCAAAAACATTATCTTCAGAAAAATTGAAACCAGGCACAGAGGTAGAGACCATTCTCTATCCGGCTTCAACGACATGCAGCCCATGCAGATCCTTCAATAGGTCCTACGCTCTGGATGGGCCATGCTCCGAAGGCCAAACCAATCCAATGATTATAAGCATCCAACCAGTGGCCTGCAAGCAGATCAATAGAACAAAGATGAGGAGTGAGGACAGTCCACATTTGATGGGTAAAAGGCTATAAATAGGAAAGATAGGAATGCTCCTTTGGTGCAGTATTTGGACCATAGCCTGTTCAAAGTAGGGGTGCAACATGGGTCGGGCTCAGCCCGAACCCAACGAGCTCAACCCGATTTTGGCTCGGGTTGGGTTGGAATTTTCTTCGGTTGGGTTGGGAAAGCCAACCTGATTTAATTTTGGGTTGGGTTAGGGTTAAGGCCTTGGCAACCCAACCCGAACCCGACCTCAGTCCTCTAATTTTATCATAATTTTCTTAGGATTATGTTTTTTTTGTTTGGCCATATATGAAACCGAATCCAACCAGACTCAACCTAAGCCAACCCAACCCTAGTTGCATCCCTAGTTCAAAGTGGAGCCTACCAGATAGATAAGTATGGAGGTGGTGGGCCAGTACTCCTCTGTACAATATCAAAGTTCAGAAGGTTGACCTTCTCTCCCATCTTTTATCTTTTATCTTCATATCTTAACCTTCTCTGTTTCCAAATCCACCATTCCACCATTACACATATTGAATATAATGCTTTACCTGTAAAGTTTCCATTCCAGAAAACTACCATTCAGATTTCACCTCAAAACCCATGGATTGTTTAGTATCTATTCTCAGGTTGCAGGAATAATAAATCTTGCAGGAATTATAAATCTAGAACTGTCAACTTGCAGGAATTATAAATCTAGAGCTGTCAACTTGCAGGAATTATAAATCTAGAACGGGGTCCTCCTTTGCATTGGTATCCACTGGAATACGAGTGTAATCATAATCATCAAACTTGTAATCCTCATCAAGATCTTCCAGTCTTACCGAAAGCAAATGGTATTGTTACCATCACAGTGAAAGGCATCAAACCAAAAGCACGGGTTATCTTGATCATGCGACCAACCTTCCTCTGAGCTTTGGCACTAATGCAGGTCTGCACAAACGAAAACAGAAACAACTGAAGAAAGATAATCTCTTAAGACATTCGAGATTGTTTTGTGCTCACCTGGGCTTCTTTTGATAATAATCCCGGGTTCTGTAAGAAAATTGGCAAGGAACCTAACATTCTGCATGAAATATCTTATACAGTAAGATGATGGCAAAATTTACTTGAATATTTTGTAGAAAAGAACAAGGATGTTCAAGGATCTAATCACAGTCCAATTATGATAAAACAATGACAAGTTCTGGGGTCTAACCTATCCATCACCTGTTAAAAAGCCAAAGACTGTGACTGTGATGAGATGTGAGGACCTTCAAGACAGTGACGGATATACATTGTAGGGTGGGGCGTAAAATATCCATCACCTGCTGCGCCATATGCCTTGTGCCTTTAGTAGAAGAAACGGCGGATCACATTTTCATTCATTGTAGGATGGCCCAAGAGATTTGGTCCTTTGTGCTAAACTTTTTTGATAAAACAATGACGAGTTCTAGGGTCTAACATATCCATCACCTGTTAAAAAGGTCAAAGATGGTGACTGTGATGAGATGTGAGGACCTGCAAGACAGTGACGGATATACAAAGTAGGGTGGGGACTAAAATATTCATCACCTGCTGCGCCATGTACCTTTAGCAGAAGAAACGGCGGATCACATTTTCATTCAATATAGGATGGCCCAAGAGATTTGGTCCTTTGTCCTAAACTTTTTTGATAAAACAATGACGAGTTCTGGGGTCTAACATATCCATCACCTGTTAAAAAGGTCAAAGACTATGACCGTGATGAGATGTGAGGACCTGCAAGACAGTGATGGATATACATTGTAGGGTGGGGCCTAAAATATTCATCACCTGCTGCGCCATATCCCTTTAGCAGAAGAAACGGCGGATCACATTTTCATTCAATGTAGGATGGCCCAAGAGATTTGGTCCTTTGTCCTAAACTTTTTTGATAAAACAATGACGAGTTCTGGGGTCTAACATATCCATCACCTGTTAAAAAGGTCAAAGACTGTGACTGTGATGAGATGTGAGGACCTGCAAGACAGTGATGGATATACTTTGTAGTCCTAAATAAACTAGATAGGGGTGGCATTGAGAAGAAAAGGGGTAGAATATATCACTTCCCTTACGACAAATACCATGTCCAATTTTAAATCCGACAAGGAAAATGATATGAGCGCACATAAACAGGCCCTGCTGGGACAGCCAGTGATTTTTAGCCACGTCTTCCGGTTGGGAGAATGGTACACCAAATTGCTCATTAAAGTGACAAAAACCACACAAAAAAAAAAAACTGATCGGCCATCACAATGTTGGGTGCTGCTTGTGCGTCTTCCTTGCATCTATGGCACTCTCCCTCAAGTAGACCCTAATCAGATACAGGGAATATTACAAGATGAGGAAAGCCTCGACAAAGTTACTGTGGAAGGGGACTTGATCATGGATCTATGATTTGTGCCTATTCCGGTCCAATTGGGGTTGCGGATGCCAATGAGGGGCTGTGCACCACGGAATTATGTTACTGGATGAGGAAAGCCTTGATAAGGGCAATTTGCACCGTTTATGGATGAGATCCGAGATTTGATTGATTGATATCATTCCAGCATGTCAGAAGGTCAGCTAATAACGAGGCTGATAGATTGGCAAGCGAGGGGAGATTAAGGAGGGACTGGAATTATATGAGTATATGACCACCTTCCTCCATTGAAGATGGGATGATTTATTGTTTCTCGTGTTCCTTTTCAAAGGATCGGCTAAGAAGAGTTGCTCTATTCAACAAGAAGTTTTATCATCGATTGTGCACTGGGTGGGCCGAAGTCCTCCCAAACTTTAGAGCTATGCCTGAATCCACAATTAGACTACTTTAAGTAGAGGTGTGCATGAGCAGGATCATGACCACCAACAAGAAGTTTTATCAGCGATTGTGCACTGGGCCGAAGTCCTCCCAAACTTTAGAGCTACGCCTGAATCCACAATTAGACTACTTTTAGTAGAGGTGTGCATGAGCAGGATCATGTCCACCAACAACAAGTTTTACAATCAACTGTGCACTGGGCCGAAGTCCTCCCAAACTTTAGAGCTATGCCTGAATCCACAATTAGACTACTTTCAGTAGAGGTGTGCATGAGCAGGATCATGTCCACTAAACCTACCCCTCGAAGTGGTTGCCCCTTTCTACTAGGTTGGTTAAGTTGTACTTTGACAGAACCCGTATTGGGAACCTATGCCTGCCGAGCGTGAGGGGTCTTACTCACAACAAGGATGGTGCCCACCAAGTGGGTTTTTTTCAGCCCACTAGGTCGAACAGATGCTAACGCGGCAGAAATACATGCCTTGCTAGCTGGGATTCGCATGGCGGATTTCAAGGACTTTGACGCAATCCCTTGGATGAAGCAGGGGATGCACTATCAATGGAGATCGGCCGATGTGATCAAAGAGATTTTGGATTGATATCGAGGGTTATCCAGTGACTTTCCAACATGTAGGGCACTTTGCCAATAGTGATATTGATTAGTTTTGCCCGCTATACTCAACTCAACTCAACAAGGCCTTTGTCCCAAACTAGTTGGGGTCGGCTAAATGAATCCTTTAGAAAAGTTTCATGAAGAATGTGAAAGGAATCTATCTGGCTCTAATCCTAGCTCTAGTTGGGTTCTTCTACGTGGATCATTTTCTTCCATTCTATCCTATCCAAGGTCATGTTCTCTGTTATGTTCCTAGCTATCAAGTCTTTCCTCACCGTTTCTACCCAAGTCGTTTTCGGTCTGCCGCTACCTCTTTTTACTCCATCAATTTCGCACAAGTCGCCTCTTCTCACCGGAGCATCCAAAGGCCTACGTTGGATATGCCCAAACCATCTTAAGTGGTCCTCTCTCATCTTCTCCTCAATTGGTGCCACCACCACCTTTTTATGAATGTCTTCATTTTTAATTCTATCTAACCTTGTGTGGCCGCACATCCATCTAAGCATTCGCATCTCCGCTACACTCATCTTATGCACATGTTGCTTCTTGGTGGCCCAACATTCTGAGCCGTACAGCATGGCTGGGCTCACACCTGTCTTATAGAACTTTCCCTTCAACTTGTGGTAGGGATTTTACGGTCGCAAAGAACTCCTGAGGCAAGCTTCCACTTCAATCAACCTGCTCTTATTCTATGGTTAACATCCTCTTCAATCTCTTCATCCTCATGTAGAATTGAACCAAGATAGCGAAAGATATCCCTCTTAGGTACCTCCTGTCCAGTCATATTTACTACATCCTCATCCCGCCTCCTTACATTACTAAAGTCGCATTCCATATATTCTGTCTTAGTCCTACTCAGTCTAAAACCTTTGGATTGGATTCCAAAGTAGTTTTCCATAACTCTAACTTAGTATTTACTCCTACTTTGGTTTCATCGATTAATACTATGTCATCTGCAAATAACATACACCACAGCACCTCATCCTACAAACCCTTCCGTAAGCTCATCATAACTAACGTAAAAAGATAAGGGCTTAGAGATGATCCTTGGTGCAGTCCTACTGTGATTAGAAACTCACTAGAAGTGCCATCCGTGGTTCTGACACTAGTTACTGCTCCATCGTACATATCCTTAATCACATCAACATATTTAGTATGCACTTTTTTTCCTTTCAAGAACCCACCACATAACATTCCTGGGAACCCTATCATACGCTTTCTCCAAATCAATGAAAACCATCTGAAGGTCCTTTTTATTTTCTCTAAATCTCTCAATTAACCGCCTAATTAAGAAGATAGCTTCCATAGTCGATCGTCCGGGCATGAAGCCAGACTGATTCTCTGACAGCTTAGTCTCTACTCTTAATCTATGCGCAATTACCCTCTCCGAAAGCTTCATGGTGTGACTCATTAGCTTGATTCCCCGGTAATTGATGCAACTCTGAATATCCCCTTTATTCTTATAAATAGGTACTAATGTACTCTTCCTCCACTCATCAGGCATCTTCTTAATCTTCAAAATATTGTTAAATAATCTAATTAACCAAACCAAACCCACATCTAGAGACTTTTGATTATCTTCCCTCGAGTTTTGATACTTCTGTTTTTTCCTATTTTTTGCTTGGCTTGTTTTCGACCATCCCGGTCCCCCAGCATTTGCCCTGTTTATTTAATGAAACATTAAAAAAAATTTAATTGCCAATAAACTTGGATGACTAAACTGACATGTGCCAAATTGCAATTTCTTCACAGAATTATCTCAAAACTAACTTGCTAAAATGCTAATGGGACGGCAAAAGGAAAATAAAAAACTATGAACTCGTGAAAAGTAAACAAGTACATATACTTAAATCAGTGATTTCTTCACATCGTCAAAATATAGGCAATACTGCAATAGATAACATCAAAGTCCAGTCCTTTAGACGGCTATCCATTCAAGCTGCAATGACAGTAAACAAAATCTACACAATGGGTGCCACACCATATGGACGCCATGCCACCATAAATGAGATGTTATGGGTGAGCCCAGGAAACCATTGCTATAATGTGAGACACTAGAACCCCTATATCTTTGAATGAGAGGAATCATAGAAATTCATTCCTTGGATTTTCAAACCCCATGCCTGATTTCTTCATATTGTCAAAATATAGGTCATACTGCAATAGATAACATCAAAGTGCAGTCCTTTAGACGGCTATCCATTCAAGCTGCAATGACAGTAAACAAAATCTACACAATGGGTGCCACACCATATGGACGCCATGCCACCATAAATGAGATGTTATGGGTGAGCCCAGGAAACCATTGCTATAATGTGAGACACTAGAACCCCTTGTCTTTGAATGAGAGGAACAATAGAAATTCATTCCTTGGATTTTCAAACCCCAGCCAACAGTGAAATGCCTGGTTCCACATCATTAGGGGTGTTCATTATTCGGTTATAACCGAATAACCGAACTGAACCGAATTGGTTCGGTCGGTTCGGTTCTGTTTTTTTTTTTTGGAAATTCGGTTTCGGTTTTTGGTTATCTCAAAAAAAAAAATCGGTTAACCGAATCACCGAAATTATGGATGAAAACCATTTTTTTCCAAAACAAAAGTGCTATATGTGCACTCCGTAGGATGATCAAAACTGTCCATTTGCTTGATCACAACTTAATTAGGTTGTGCTCAAAAATTCATTTCGATCGGATAATCGTAGCCCTCCGATCCAAACCGAGATTTTCCTTTTTTCCCTCTTTTTCTCCCACAATAACCAAATTGTTAATCGGTTCGGTTTCGGTTTATTAGGTTCGGTTATAACCGAATAACCACCATAAGCAACGTTGCCATGTACCTATATTGTAAGAATGATCACAATGCACTACTTTGTGCACTCCCCGGTAAATCTTTGGGAAGGCCCAAGACACACTGAAGAGACCTAAACTGAAATATCAAATTGGTGAAGGTGTTTTATGGGTTAAGGAAGTCCCAAGGTCATTGTTAGAAACTTGGTTGGAGTGATTTTTAACTAGAGCTGCAATCTTGCTCCTTTGAAACATCTTAATCATTCCAATTCTTGGATTTTATTAGTAGCACCCTCTCCCCAACTCACAAGTTGCACCAAAACTGCTCCTGCTCCAACTTTGTACAATTGATGTTTGAAAATTTTTAGACAGTTAGTATCGATGAAGAACAATTCCGATAAGGTTCATTTGATAATTCATTATTAATAAAGACAAGCCTCAACAAGCGTTGTCATCTCACTATGTTAACGGCTAATTAATTAGTGGTTATGATAACTCAGGGATTAATTCTCATTTCTCATTCAACTTCAAAAAATGATTATGCATAGAGATCATGATGAACTGAGATATTTTTTGGGAATGGAGGTCTCCCAAAACTCTTTTATTTTTTAGCCAAAATAAATTGGAATTACATCTCACTCGACAAATTGTAAACCTACTAGCACACATTGGAGCTCAATGTTAATACAGTTCATATGATAGTCGACTTTTACAAGATGCAACATCCCGTCACAAGTTACTTCGTGGGTTGGTATACCAGACTATGCTATGTCCAAATAGTACTCATGCAGTCCACACACGATCATGTTTAATTGTTGTTCATTGCATTATCTAGTGCAGAAGACAAATGCAGATTTACATCAATTACATTGAGTTACTGTATCGATCAAATGACTACTTAGAACTTTGAGTTTTCATCTTAATTTCCTACTCCATGGAACGATAATACTAGGTCAAGCAAGAGTACATACATTTTGGTCTTTCAAATGTATTAGCATATAGAGGTCGATTGCCCCTCATCTAGGAAGAGTTACAGCTTACAAGCAGGATTGTAACATTCCCATGTCCACCACCATGCAAATTGCAAATGACTACTCAGAACTTTGAGCATTCATCTTAATTTCCTACTCCATGGAACGATAATACTAGTCAAGCAAGAGTGCATCCAGTTTGGTCTTTCAAATGTATAAGCATATAGAGGTCGATTGCCCCTCATCTAGGAAAAGCTACAGCTTACAAGCAGGATTGTAACATTCTCATGTCCACCACCATGCAAATTGCATATATGTTTGCCAAAGCCATGAGCCAAACATTCTTTATATGGCGGATGGACTCTCTCGGTTGGAATCTTAAAGCATCATATCTTATCAGGGGAATTCTGGGCATACTTATTCTCAACCAGGATCAAATGATTGGCGATGAAATACAATCGATGCAGAGAATTTCCTCCTGCAAGTTCAACATTAAACCCCCTTCTCAACCAATGAAAAGAAGCCAATTGAAAAAGGCCCATTAGAGACAATTACTTAGATACGCCACTTGGATTTCAATTCCAATGATACTTATAGGGTCGCTAAGGCTGTGCATTTTTTTAATTTTATTTTTTGAATAGTTCGCTAAGGTTGTGCTTTGTCCAATCATATGTATTAAACTATCAGCTAATTTGATTCATTTGCATGGATGTACCCACAGCTACATTGATAAGAAGTTGCTCTAATAATTCAGAAAAATAAGTATCTGCTGGTACCAAAAGCCGTTGAGGGTGTCACGTAAAGCTGTTTCGTTGTCATCTTAGTCTTCTTTAATTTATCCACAAGAAGCCCTGGAAAAAATTCAATTCTAGTGTAAGTAGGGTCGCTGATGCTGAGTATTGTCCAGTCATAAGTATTAAAGTACAGGGTCGCTAATGCTGTGTATTGTCCAATCATAAGTATTAAACTATCGTGGCAGAATTCTAAATGAGGCTTGATGGAACAAGGACATAGGATCATCTGATCAAGGTGTACTCAACAGCAATTTGCCGAACATATGGTTTTTTTATGAAATCATGGGTCCGCCCAATGTCTTTTACGAAGGAGTGTAAACATAATGTTCCTTTTAGCATTTTCCTTTCCTCTTTTGTTGACGAAGTTCTAGAAAGATGTCGGGGGAGGGATTCTAGACCAAGACAGACTCTGTTTGAATGTGCAAGCTGCATGTGAGCCAGGCTTCGCAGGAGGATTGGTCTATATGCAAGGTGTGGAAATATAGGTTGTCCCAATATAGCGTCCCAAATCATTTTCATATGATGAGTGCAGTGTTTAAAAAACTCGTTGAAATAATTGAAAATTTTTTAATAGAAGAAACATTGTAAAGTTGCGATAGTACAAGAAAAAACTGATAAAATTCTCGCAATTAATCCTAAAGTATCTTGAATCCAACAAGGCATCAAGTACTTATCATTCAGAAGAATATGTGCAACAGAAAACAAAGCACAAAAAATATTTATAATTTTGCTAAAAACATTACAACTAAATAAGACTCAAACGTTACTACAAAATTTTGAAAAAAAAACATATAAAACTACAAAAAGTAAAAAAATATTAAAGTATGGTAAAAAAGGGATATCATTTTATAAAAAAATGATAAAAATGGATAAATAATATAGAAAATTTGACTTTAGAAGTATAAAAATCATGCAGTTAGTGAAAATGTAACAAAAAATAAATAAAAAATAATTTTTTTATTAAAGTATTGTAAAAAAGGGATTTCATTTTATAAAAAAATCGTAAAAACGGATAAATAATATAGAAAATTTGACTTTAGAAGTATAGAAATCGTGCAGTTAGTGAAAATGTAACAAAAAAATTAAAAAATCTATTTTTCATAATTTTAAATTCTAATTATTATACTTTTAAATTCTATTTTTAACGTCTACGAATAACATATAATTTTACACTATTTTTAGTTAATTTTTTATTTCGTGATTTCATTGGATATTTCTATAACTATTACAACATAATAATGTAATAGAAAAACAAAATTTAATAGGAACAATTAAAACTTAAACTAATGATAGTAAAATTAAAAACTAAAAGTGGACCAAATTTAAAAGAAATATGACCTAGGTAACAAACATATTTCTTCTTTGTTTGGTTAAATGTTTAGTTTTTAATTTTAATATTATTAGTTTAACTATTAGCTGCTTATTAAATTTTATTTCTCTGTTACATTATTATGTTGTAATTATTGTAAAAACATCTAATAAAATTATGAAATAAAAAAGTAACTCAATAGAATGTAAACTTTACACCATTCATAGAATTGAAAAATAAAATTTAAAAGTATAAAATTTTGAATTTAAAATTGGAAAAAAAAGATTAAATTTTTTTGTGTAGTTTATTTTTCACTATATGTATAATTTTCATTCTTTTAAAATCGATTTTTTTATGTTTAAGTATTCTTTTTATGACATTTCTAGATTTTCTTATACATTTATTTCTATTCAAAATTTTATAACAATTTTTGTGTGTTTTATTTTGTTGCTTACAATAATTATAAATTTTTTATTAGAGTTTTAAATACTTTTTGTGCTTTGTTTTTTGTTTGCTATGTATAATTTTTAACTTTAAAATGATAATTTTTCATATTAAATATCCTCTTTTATGATACTTTCAATTTTTTACTTTTGTATTTTTTTTTTGAATTTTTTATTTTGAAAAACAGCTTGCCTCAAAACTACTTTTTATTAATTTTACGTATCCCCTTTTTTATACTTTAATTAGTATTAGAATTTTTTTTAAGAGGGCGAGCATTGGCGCAACGGTAAGGTTGCTCCATTGTGACTTGGTGATCACGGGTTCGAGTCACGGAAACAGCCTCTCTGCAAAGCAGGGGTGGTGGTAAGGCTGCGTACATCTAGCCCTCCTTAGACCCTGCAATGGCAGGAGCCTCGTGCACTGGGCCCCGCCCTTATTTTATCAATATTAGAAATTTTATCATAATTTTTGGAATTTTATATTTTGTTGCTCATTCTTCTATGCCTTATTTTAAATATAACGTTTTTATATTTTGTTTTTGTACCTTGTTTAATTATAAACTTTTTACTGAAATTTTGAATATTTTTGGGCAAACATTCTTATATTTTGAATAATGTATTTAAATATAACGTTTTTATATTAGGTTTTTTTCTATTGCAAACGTTCTTCTAAATGATGAAAATTAATTTAACATACAAGAAATACATTTAAAAGAAAAAATCATTAATAACCCTAAAAAACATAAAAAAATCGTTACTAACCCTAAAAAAACATAAATTGAAAGGATTAAATTAAAAAATATATATGTAAAAACCCTATGTGAAAATTTTCTAAAGGATTCATTAGCAGACCCCAACTAGTTTGGGACAAAGGCTTAGTTGAGTTGAGTTGAGTTTGTATATGTATAAAGCCTCCAAATAAACATAAATTGAAAAGGAATTAATTAAAAATATATATATATGGAAAAGCCCTCCAAAAAACACAAATTGAATATAAAGTAAAACACAAAATATAAAAGAAACAATTCGTTAAAAAAATTTCTATAACCATCACAAAATCGAAATGTAAATAAAATGAAATATTAAAATCTTAGGGTAACTCCTTTTCAAAAAAAAAAAATCTTAGGGTAACTAATGTAGTAGAAAAATAAAATTTAAAATGTACAAAAATATTAAACTCTAAATAATATTAAAGGGAAGTGATATATCCGCCCCTTTTGATCACTAGGTACGTCAGTGTTTGTGGCAATCAGGGGCATTGAATTCTTCTGACAAAAGTACAACAACCCCCTCTTTAGCCACTGATACACTGATAGGGGGTGTTCCTGGTGATCGATCAGAAGGAACGGATAAATCATTTCCCGTATTAAAATTATAAAAAACAAAACTTAACAAAACAAAGAAGACTCTAAAATAATTAAAAAATAAATAATGGTAATAGAAAATAAAATAATAGTAAAATTTTAAGAAAAAGATTAAACATAGAAGATATGTAAAACAGATAAAAAGGAAAAAATTATGAATCTATACTTTTCCCTGGTTCCGGGTATGCTTGTTCCAGTGCAGGACGACGGGACCCTTGGTCCCCAATGCCTTTCTATTATCAATGAAAATTATGAATCTAATTGAGTTACAAAGAACCTTCAAAATGAAAATTTAATAAAAATAAAAAAGAATAGAAGTAGAATAATAAATAAACATAAAAGTAAAAAATGTCATCATGCAAATTTAGGCATATGATTGAGATGCTGCGAGAGAAACCTGCAAGAGGTGGAATCACAGATTTGGATAGAATGCCCGATGGATAGAAACGTTTGGCGCCAGAGGGAAGGAAGGTAATGCACAAGCTATTAGGAAGCAAATAGAGACCAGAGGATGGAGATTCCCAGAGCGAATGAGTCAACAATGGCATACCAGAAAAGTCGCAGAGAGACGAGATTAGATATCGCTACTAGGAAGAGGAAGGAAGGCTTGGGGCTGGGGAGGTGCTCCAAATGCTATTTTATAAACTTTAGGAGGAGACCGAATGCATGGTCTGTAAAAAGATATGGTCTAAGCATGCATGGAAACTTAGGGAAACAACAAACTAGAGAAATATGGTCTAAGCATGCTTGGAATCTTAGGGAAACAACAAACTAGAGAAATATGGTCTAAGGATGCTTGGAATCTTAGGGAAACAACAAACTAGAGAAATATGGTTTCTAAGGGGCAAACAAAAGCAAGGGAAGGGATGATACTCGAAAATTCTACAAGGGAGGGAGTAGAGGCAGAGAACCTACAGGAGGAAAATCCTCCTTCGTGCGACGAGAACTCAGAGGAAGGTATGATGATGCCAATGAGGACGGTATTCTTAAGAATAGGAGGACCGACCCGCTATTCGTCAATGAGGAAATCTGGACGGAACGGATAGAACTCCAATCAATCCCGGGGGTGCAGAGAGGAATTTGGGCTTGGCTAAGAGAGAACGCTGAGGAAGATTGGAATCGGGTAAAATCTTGGCTGATGGAGGTCAGTAGCATAGGTGAAGATGTATGTGCTCTCCCTATAGCTCTCAGGGAAGCGATTATTGTCCTTCTACTCGAACTTAATGTTGTAGACTTTAAAGACGTTTGGTTGAAAAAAGAAGATTGTCCCTTCGAGGACATGGATATGCGGTTCTCTAAAATCTTGGCTGATGGAGGTTAGTAGCATAGGTGAAGATGTATGTGTTCTCCATATAGCTCTCAGGGAAGCTATTATTGTCCTTCTGCCCGAACTTAATACTGTAGACTTTAAAGGCGTTTGGTTGAAAAAAGAAGATTGTCCCTTCGAGGACATCGATATGTGGTTCTCTAAAGATGCTGGTTCTTTGAATAGAAGAAAACTTAACTGTTTTCTTATCACACTCCCTATAACCCTTGTGGTTAGTGTTCTGTTTGTATGATCGCATGATTGCATCTTATTTCTTGGTTTCTACTTCAAGGAAAATAGGACAACTCTTAGGATTATGAAGAAAACAAAGCAAAACCCACATATTCTTAGATAGGAGTCCTCAAGGAATATGAAGAAAAGATAGAAAACCCTACTCTATGTCGGTGCATTTTCTATTAGACACCTCCTATTTATCTAGCGGTTAGTTTTGTCATGTTTCTGCAGCTCTATTCTCTGAACAGAAATTGAAAGATGACTCATTTCTTTGAGTAGAAGAAAACTTGGTTTTGAAGATCTAACAAAACTTGGGAGGGCTCAGGGCTTATGAAGAAAATAAAGAAAATTCTCCACGTTTGGGCATTACCTTATCAGACAAATAGTCATGTTTGGGCAGCTCTATTCGAAGATCACATCGCCCATCTCATTTCTTGGGTTCAAGGAGGGGGAGTTCATACGGATTATGAAAAAAATAGAGGAAACTCTAGTATCTGTTTGTGGATTTTCTTATCACACTTCCTATTTCCCTTGTTGTTAGTGTTCTACTTGTGGGATCGCATGAGTGCATCTCATTTCTTGGTTTCTACTTCTAGGAAAACAGGGCAACTCTCAAGATTATGAAGAAAACAAATCAAAACTAACATATTTTTAACGATTCTTTTGTTTGATGGACATGCTTTGTGTAAGATTTGTTTTCCCTACCAAAATAATTAGCCAATGAAGTTGCTACCCTACCATTGAAACTTTCGATTGAACTGATTTTACAGCTATCTGTTTGTGGTATCGCATGAGTTGCTACCCTCGAATTAAGATCATGCCGTCAGGTTGTCGGCTTAGGAAACCCTCGCCAACTCTTGAAAACATTGAAAATTTCAAATTGAGTGACTTGTTGGGTCCTCGAAAAGACAACTACTATTTATAGTGACGAATCAATTCAGAACCTATTTATCTCGTTTAGTGATGAATTCAATAAGCTTTATATTTCATATAGCTTAGCAAGAAAAGACAACTACTATTTGTAAACATGCTGAGAAAAATGTTAGCTCTAACATAAATGTAATGCAGCAACTAAAATTTAAAAAAATACAGAATAATCAGCAAATCAGTCTCAATCTATTAATTTGAATCACTCTAACACTAATATCCAGAATGACATAATTGAACTGAAAAAACATGAACCGAAATCCAACTGAATTCATACCAGCTCTAAACCCTATAATCAGCAAATTAGTCTCAATCTAATAATTTGAATCACTCTAATATCCAGTTTCAATCTATAATCAGCAAATCAGTCTCAATCTAACACTAATATCAGCAAATCAGTCTCAATCTTAATCTAACACTAATATCCAGAATGACAAAATTGAAATTGCAAAAATGGTGTAACTTACAAAAAAACATGAACAGAAATCCAACTGAATTCATACCAGCTCTAAACCCTATAATCAGCAAATCAGTCTCAATCTAACACTAATATCCAGAATGACATAATTGAAATTACAAAAATGGAGTAACTTACGAAAAAACATGAACAGAAATCCAACTGAATTCATACCAGCTCTAAACCCTATGATCTATGCAAGTTAGAGTATCAAATAAAATATCAATTAATGGAAGAAAAGATAATGTATTTCAAAAGTATAATTCGTCGTATTAACATAAGACAATTCTCTATGGTGCTTAGATGGCAATGAGAAACTTGTCATAAAAGATCTTTAGAATTAATTAAAATGATTTATCTAAAGAGATACACTTTTGAGATCTATGATAAGATTTGAATGATTGCAAACATTTGTTGCTTTCTATTAGTAATAATTTTTTGTACTTCAATTGACTAAGGAGTCGTCATTTATAATGCAATTGAATATTGTTAACCTTTAGGGATGTGTAGAATATACTAGTTGTATGGTTGATGTTATCATATGTTAGGGAGCACATGCTCATGCGTAGAGTAGGTGCATCCTATGCTTCTTACTGGAATTTTTGCTACATTAATCAAATCAAAGCAATTCTATGTATCTTTGACAAACAACTTGAAGTATTCATACAGATGGTAGGTTACAAGTTACCACATTACTGAAAATCTACTATCGTATTATTGCTTACTTGTGGACATTGGTCAATTAGGTCGTCAGGTCAAAAGAGAGGAAATTTATTCTATCTGTGTTGTGCCCCTAAAACCTAGAATATAAGGAGAATATCTCGACTTAACATTTAATGTGAACTAATCCACCTATGCGAGGAAGTGAGACATTGGTCAATTAGCTCGTCCGGTCAAAAGAGAGGAAATTTAT
Organism: Tasmannia lanceolata; assembly: GCF_043159265.1. Classification (NCBI taxonomy): domain Eukaryota; kingdom Viridiplantae; phylum Streptophyta; class Magnoliopsida; order Canellales; family Winteraceae; genus Tasmannia; species Tasmannia lanceolata. Next base: position 5,056,111 of record NW_027518683.1, read on the forward strand.
TCTATCTGTGTTGTGCCCCGAAAACCTAGAATATAAGGAGAATATCTCGACTTAACATGTAATGTGAACCAATCCACCGATGCGAGGAAGTGAGACATTGGTCAATTAGGTCGTCTGGTCAAAAGAGAGGAACTTTATTCTATCCGTGTTGTGCCCCGAAAACCTAGAATATAAGGAGAATATCTCGACTTAACATTTAATGTGAACTAATCCCACCTATGCGAGGAAGTGAGAGTGTTGCGATACTTGTAAATCTACTATCGTATTATTGCTTACTTGTGGACATTGGTCAATTAGGTCGTCAGGTCAAAAGAGAGGAAATTTATTCTATCTGTGTTGTGCCCCTAAAACCTAGAATATAAGGAGAATATCTCGACTTAACATTTAATGTGAACTAATCCACCTATGCGAGGAAGTGAGACATTGGTCAATTAGCTCGTCCGGTCAAAAGAGAGGAAATTTATTCTATCTGTGTTGTGCCCCGAAAACCTAGAATATAAGGAGAATATCTCGACTTAACATGTAATGTGAACCAATCCACCGATGCGAGGAAGTGAGACATTGGTCAATTAGGTCGTCTGGTCAAAAGAGAGGAACTTTATTCTATCCGTGTTGTGCCCCGAAAACCTAGAATATAAGGAGAATATCTCGACTTAACATTTAATGTGAACTAATCCCACCCATGCGAGGAAGTGAGAGTGTTGCGATACTTGTAAAAGTTATACCCCCCCCCCCCTAACAAATTGCCATCGGTCTTAGATTTACTATTTGCGATTAATCTTGATGGCATCATTATTGATTGGATTATTTTCTGAGTATCTATTATTGGAATGCTCTTATTGTATTCTTTTTGTCCTCTCTTCCATTGCATGTGCGGCACATTGAAGGGTGAATTCATTCCGGGTTATTTTCTGAGTATCTTATTATTGGAACAATCTTATTGTATTGCTTTTGTCCTCTCTTCCATTGCATGTGTGGCACATTGAAGGGTGAATTCATCCCGGTCGATCATTTAGACATTTTTGCTTGAGATTTAAGTCGTACTAAATGATGTATTTCATGTCTTTTGTCCTCATTGGTATTCACTAGAGCTGAAATTTCATCATCAGCCTTTGATTTATTAGCCTCAGGCCGTGATCCCATGACATCAAATTGAGGAACTGTTTTAACTGCGAAGATAAAACCAATTCATCCCGGGTTATTTTCTGAGTATCTTATTATTGGAACAATCTTATTGTATTGCCATTGTTCTCTCTTCCATTACATGTGTGGCACATTGAAAGGGTGAATTCATCCCGGTTTATTATTTTGACATTTTTGCTTGAGATTTTCAGTCGTACTAAATGTTGTATTTCATGTCTTTTGTCCTCATTGGTATTCACTACAGCTGAAATTTCATCATCAGCCTTTGATTTATTAGCCTCAGGCCGTGATCCCATGACATCAAATTGAGGAACTATTTTAACTGCGAAGATAAAACCAATTTTTCCATGTTTCGCTACGAATTTGGATTACTCTGGATTTGGGAGAAGAGGGGAAAAACTAAGAACTTGAAAATTTGGATTCTAGATAATCTACTGCAAAAATACTAGGAATAACAAGAGGGACAAAACTAAGAAGATTTGCAAGAACATATAAGAAGAAGAAGAAGAAAAGAGGGAAATATGAGGAGGAAAAATGACATACCTTCTTGAATCTTTGAAGGCGGGCGAAGTTGCTCCTCATTCAGAACCAGAAACGTGGCGAGACAACAAGCAAGTCAGAGAGAGAGAGAGAGAGACATAAAATTTAAGAGGAATGCTAGGGACAAGCAGCTAAAATACCAAAAGTAAAGATTTGTCCATTTTCTTTCGCATATTTGCCTCTTTTATTAATGGATTTAACTTCATAATCGGTCAACAGGTAAAACCTCTCTCTCTCTCCTTCACACACAACCTCGCTTTCTCCCTACCTCTCTTTGATAAAGAGCTTCAATGGCTGTGAAATTTCATTGAGTGCACTAGACACCCGAGGTAAGTTACCACTTATAACCATAGAGGAAGATCCCGATAGGCATGGAGCTTGCACAAGAAATAGGTAGTACTGATGCAACAAAACCCAGATGGTTTGGGAACTGCTAAGCCCCCAGTATGAGAACCCCTGATATCCAAGTAAAGAACATACGGGTTTGGGAACAAAGATTTGGGATCTGACAGGTTTCAATGGCTTGGCAATGGATGCCATTCAAAAAACAAATGGCTCGGCCATGGGGTCAGGGTAGCTTGTAGGCTGGTAGTACTAATGCAGCAAAACTCAGATGGTTTGGGAACTGCTAAGCCCCGGTATGAGACCCTGATATCCAAGTAAAGAACATACGGGTTTGAGAACTGACAGGTTTCAATGGCTTGGCAACGGATGCCATTAAAAAAAAATGGCACCATGGGGAAAGGGTGGCTTGTAGGCTGGTGAGCATGTGGGCCTATAGGCTAGTGAGCATGTGGGCCTGTAGGCTTGGAGGCTGGTGAGCATGTGGGCCTGTAGGCTAGTGAGCATGCCACAATGGCGAATGTGGGCTTGTAGGCTAGTGAGCATGCCACCATGGTGAATGTGGGCTTGTAGGCTAGTGAGTATGCCACCATGGCGAATGTGGGCTTGTAGGCTAGTGAGTATGCCACCATGGAGGTGGATTGGATGGGTTTTCAGGATAGTGTGTAGTAGTCATAGATGGCATTCCAGAGGTTGCAAATGCAGGCCAATAGCTAATCTCTGAATCGGTCCATCGATCCAACTTCATGTCCGAAATGATTTCGCAGCAGATTTTCAAGCTCGACCAACAAACCATGATCGTCACTACAGACAAGAAAAACATGCCTAGCCAAATCCTGTTCTTCTCTTCTTTGGTCTACTTACACTTTCTATTTCATCTAAGTCGGTCAATGGAAATTAAATTGGTTGTACTACCACTATCGTATTTTCTAGAAATTTAACAATGAGTATCCGACTGGAATCTTGTTTGATATCTCTAGAGATGGATTTTGAAATCCTATCAACACTCTCGTTGTACTACCGCTATCGTATTTTCTCGAAATTAAACGAGGAGTATCCAACAGGAATCTTGTTTGAAATCTCTAGAGACGGATTTTGAAATCGTATAAGTACTCCGGGGAATGTGTTAGCCTCTTTATTACAAGGGGAGTCCCAAAACATGGGGTAATTTCACTAGTTTAGGTTTTTTTAAACATCACTGTAAGATTATAAGATGAATGCTCGACTGAACTCAACTCAACTAAGCCTTTGTCCCAAACTAGTTGAGTCAGCTAATGAATCCTTTAGAAAATTTTCATGAAGAAGGTGAAAGGATCTACTCGGCTCAAATTGACTAAGTCTAATCCTGACACTAGTTGGGTTCGTCTGCATGGATCATTTTCGTCACTATAAGATTAAAAGATGAATTTGATGCTAGGAATTAGGTTTAGAGGACTGAAGCAAAACATAATGCCACAGAGAGAGAGAGAGAGGAGTGACCTTTTTGAACAGTTGAGTCAGCTAATGAATCCTTTAGAAAATTTTCATGAAGAAGGTGAAAGGATCTACTCGGCTCAAATTGACTAAGTCTAATCCTGACACTAGTTGGGTTCGTCTGCATGGATCATTTTCGTCACTATAAGATTAAAAGATGAATTTGATGCTAGGAATTAGGTTTAGAGGACTGAAGCAAAACATAATGCCACGGAGAGAGAGAGAGAGAGGAGTGACCTTTTTGAACAGTGGTGAGAAAAGAGGAGGGAGTATGCAGAAGAAAGGGTGGATCTTTTACCTTTTAGAATTTTAAAGTTATGTGTGTTCTAATCATTTGCTCGTGTGTTTTCATGCGACTCTTTAGCTCTTGACCCAAGCATTCCTCAAAATTTTAGCAGTGTAATAATAATAAACACAAAAAATTAGAGATCATTATAAATGTAAAGTAACCGAGAGGGCGAGCCTTGGCGCAACGGTAAGGTTGCTCCATTTTGACTAGGTGGTCACAGGTTCGAGTCACGGGAACAACCTCTCTGCAAAGTAAGGCTACGTACATCTAGCCCTCTCCAGACCCCGCAAAAAAGATAATAAACAAAATGATATGGTTTGAAAAATAAAAAATATAAGACCAAAATAGAAAAAGGAAAACTCTTTAAATCTAAATATAAAAAACCTCTAAAATAAAATTAAATATATATATATATATATAGAATATTATATAAAACCACCATTCAAAAAAAGAATATTATATAAAACCCTAAAAAATAAAATAGAAACAAATTGATAATAAAAAAATAAAAAATTCCATAAACATCCCAAAATCAAAGTGTAAATAAAATGCAATAAATTAAAAACAGAAAAATATTAAACCGATAAAAAAGTGAAAACCTATGAATCTAGATGAGTTGTCAAGAACATTCCAAAATAAAGATTACATAAAAATAAATAACAACAATATAAAAACCCTTCAAAAAAAAAACAATGAATCTAGATGAGTTTATAAAGAACATTCCAAAATAAAGATTACATAAAATACCTAAAAAGAATATAAAAACTCTTCAAAAAAATAAATAAAACATAAATAGGATATAAATAAAGAGAAACGATAGAATGAAGGGGACGCCGCGCCCGTTCAAAAATCAAACCCCATTGGTCAGTTTCAGCAAAAGTCAAAGTTGTTTCTGTTTTTCTGCGCCATCCACTTTTTTCGGCGCCATCTTAAATGCACTTGATGAAACGGACCAATCGGGGCCACCCTTGAAAGCGGTTTTTTGCAAGGGTTCCCCGTTCATTCTATCATTCCTCTAATATAAAATACTTAAAAATAAAAGAAACAAATCAATAAGAATAAACAAAAAATAAATAGAAAATTATAAAAGACACATAAAACATAAAAGAAACAAATCATTAAGAAAAATTCTGGAAATATCACAAAATCAAAATGTAAATAAAATGACATAGTTTAAAAATGATAAAAAGATAGAAAACTAATAAAAACCAAAAAGAAAAAAATAAATCTAACTGTTCAAACCAAAAAATAAATAAAAAGAATACATACATATAATACGATAAAAAGAACATTTAAGAATGGGAATTGTTAGCGTCCATCACAAAAGGCATTTCGCGACTGGTAAGTCGGATTTCAGACCAGCCACCTCGTGAATGGAGACACAAAAGCTGTTGTCTTCATTCACGAGGTGGCTGGTCTGACATGCGACAGACCAGCCGCGAAATGCCTTTTGCGATGGACCCTAGCAAATCCCTTTAAAAATATAAAAGCAAATGCTTCTTAAATTCACACATAAGGAAATATAATACAATAAATTGAAAAAACAAAGGAGTAACAAAATATAACAAAATCCCAAAATTATTATAAAATTTGAAATATTACAGAATCACAAAAGGAGATACGACTAGATAGGAAACAAATAAAAGAAAGTTATAAATACAAAGCAACAAATGTCCATTAAAAAAATAAATGTAATAGAAAAATAAAACTTTGTTTTCAAATGGGGTCAGAAAATAAAACATAAAAAGTAAAACTTATAAAACTTTTAAATTTTAAACAAAATTAAAATAAAATAGTTAAAATTAAACAAAACAAAGAAAACATGAAATATCAATATACAAGGAAATATTATTTGCCAAAAGATAAAATAATAAGACATAATTTTAAAAGTAAAAATTAATTTCAAATGCAAAAAAAAGAAACAAATAAAAATAGAATACAAACACAAATAATTTAAATTATGATAAAAATGTCATAATTAGATAAGACAAAGTAAAAAAACGAGCAACCAAAATATACTTGAAAAAAACATATAAAAATCGCAAAAAAAAAGTCGCAATAATTCCTAGAGTATCTTCAATCAAAACATTATAATTAAAACTTTTGAGTATTTTATCATTCAGAAGAATGTGTGGAATAGAAAAGAAAGCACATTTTTTATAATTTTGCTAAAACATTATAATGTGAAAATAAGACTCAAAAGTCATTATAAAATTTTGAATACTAATAAGACTACAAAAATAAAAAGGGTGATGATATTTTCACCCCCCCCCCTTGCAGTACTTGCACCCCCCTGTGGAATAGAAAAGAAAGCACATTTTTTTATAATTTTGCTAAAACATTATAATGTGAAAATAAGACTCAATAAAATTTTGAATACTAATAAGACTACAAAAATAAAAAGGGTGATGATATTTTCACGCCCCCCCCCCCCCCTATAACGTGATTTGACATAAAGTTGCCCACTTTTCACGTCAAATCAGGTTATAAGGGGGGTGTGCACGTAATGCAAGAGGGGTGAAAATATCATCTCCCAAATAAAAATTCTAAGAGTAACGTAAAGGGGGGAAATAATATAGATAGTTGGACATCTTCAAAAACACATATAGATTAGTTGGAATTTAAAAGTATGAAAATCATACATTTAGTGAATAATGAAACTAAACAAAATAAAATACTCTAATTTTTTCATAATCTTAAATTCTAATTATTTTGCTTTTAAATTCTATTTTTAACTTCTATGAATGGCATCAAATTTTACATTATTTTTAGTTACTTTTTTATTTCATGATTTCAAGGGATATTTTTATAACTATTACAAATAGCAAATGTAATATAAACATAAAATTTAGGAAAAACAATTTAAAAAAAACTAATGATATTAAAAGTAAAAACGTAAAAACTTAACCAAACATAAAAGAAATATGATCTAGTTAACAAACATATTTCGTCTATGTTTGTTTGGTTAAGTCTTTTAGTCTTTAATTTTAATATTATTAGTTTAAGTATCAACTGCTTTTATTAAATTTTATTTCTTTATTATATTTGCTATCTTGTAATAATTGTTAAAACATCAAAAAAAATTATGAACTAAAAACATAACTAAAAAGAATGTAAAGTTTACACCATTCATAGAGGTTAGAAATAAAATTTAAAAGTTTAAAAATTAAAAATTAAAATTCTGAGAAAATTAAAAAAAAAATTATTTTGCCAATTTTCATTTTTTCATAATTTTAAATTTAAATTTTCTAAATTAAGTATCCTTTTTATGATACTTTTACATTTTTTATTTTCATGTTTAATTTGTATTCAAAATTTTATAACAATTTTTGGGTCTTCGTCTGTTACGCATTTGTGTTTTTTGTCTTATTTAATTGTAATTTTTATTAGAATTTTAACTATTTTTGTGCATCGTTTTCAGTTTTTCATACTTCTTACATTATTATAACTTTCAATATTATGCATCCCCTTTTTACTATACTTTTAATTTTTTTACTTTTGCAGTTTTGTTATTATTCATACTTTATAATAATTCTTGATATTAATATTTTATTGCTCGTTTGTGTTTTTTGCATTGTCACATAATCTCCTGAATGATCAAATAGAATGAAACACATAAGAAATATATTTAAAAGAAACAACCATTAATAACAGTCCAGAAAAAAACATAAAAAATCGTCAATAACCCCCCCCCCCCCTCCAATAAAACATAAGTTGAAACAGAATTGAAGAAATACATGTTAAAAACCTTCCAAGAAAACATAAAATGAATATATTATTAGTAGAACACAAAATATAAAAAAAACAAATCATTTAGAAAAAATTCTAGAAACATCGCAAAATCGAAGTGTGAATAAAATGAAATAGATTAAAATCGAAGTGTGAAGTGTAGTAAAACGAATGTAAAAGAAGAATAAAATTTTATAAGTACAAAAATACCAAACTCTCAAAATTTAAACTAATAAAATTAAAATCTGAAAAAAAAATAGGAAGATTCTAAAATTATTAAAAAAAATAAAATAGTAATTATAAACACAAAGCAACAAATGGTAATCAAAAAATAAAATTTAAAAGTACAAAAATAAGTAAAAAATTTAAATTGTTTTTTCAATGGTAATAGAAAATAAAATAATAGAGTAAAATTTTAAAGAAATAGATTAAACATAGAAAAAATATAAAACTAGTAAAAAAGGAAAAATTATGAATCTAATTGGGTTATAAAGAACCTTCCAAAATGAAAATAGAATATAATAACAATAATAAAGAAACATAAAGTAAAAGAAACACTTCAATATGAAAATATAAAAACACAAAATAATAACAACATAAAATTAAAAAATTAAAAACACTTAAGTATGAAAATATAAAAAACAAAATAAAACCATAACAAGTAACATAAGAGTAAAAACACTTAAACATGAAAATACCAAAAAAAAAAAAAGTATCAATAAATTTCAAATGTCATAAAAATAATAAAGAAACAATTAAAATTACTCTATAAAACAATAAAAACATAAAAGTAAAACTCTTAATCATGAAAATATCAATAGCAAAAAACTAACCAAAAGCAAAAAACTAACCAATAATTTCAAATGCAAAGAAGCACAAATAATAATAAACAATTAAAATACAAAATACAAAACACAAAAAATATTAAAATTACCATCAAAATGTTATAATTAGAGAAGATAAATTTAAAAGGTCTAAAAGCGTTATAATTAGATAAGATAAATTTAAAAAACAAAAGGAGTGACAAAATATAAAAAAGAAACCCAAAATTATTATAAAATTTGGAATACTAATAAAAAAACAACAAAATCAAAAGGTCTAAAAGCAACACAAGTATGCAGCAAATGCGAGTAATTAACCGTTTCACAATTAGTGAACTGAATTCTACACCTACCACACGAACTTGAATCATCACGTGGCTGCTAAAGCAAGCTATAAGCTTCACAAGGCCCTGAGGAAGCCAAGCGATTAATTATAAAAAAAACAGACCAAAAATTATTCTAAAATTTGGAATACTAATAAAAAAACTACAAATCAGAAAATCTAAAAGAATTGGAATTCAAAAAATATGAAAATCACATATTTAATAAATATTAAACAATAAAAAAATAAAGAAACTAGAAAAACAACAAATAATTAAATAAGTAACAAATGTAAATGAAAAATAAAATTCTAAAAGTAATAAATTGCAGGCACCGGCACCACAAAACCCTAAAAATTATAAAGTAAAATGTTACATTTAAAATAGTTAAAAATATAAACCATGTACCCTAAATTGCAGGCACCGGCACCACAAAACCCTAAAAATTATAAAGTAAAATGTTACATTTAAAATAGTTAAAAACATAAACCATGGACCTTTCTGTTGCACGACCCATCATCTCAAAGTAGTTGAGGGGGGAAATCAAAGAGAAAAAACAATTGGAGCATCTTATATGCAAAAATGTTTCTCATTGGCCTAATTTTTTGCAGGGATTAGAGTTGAGAAACTCCTACCTAGTTGACGGTAGTTCAATGAGTTGATTCAAATTACGAGGAATCAAGCCCAGCTAGTGGCATGATTTGAAATGGAATAGGTAGGGCATATCCGTTTACAGCATGGGTGAGATCAACATACAATGAGTTCAAATCCATGAGCATATTGCTCATTGGAATTACACTCGAGGAACTCCTGTCAATGAGTTGCTTCAGGTTACGAGGATTCAAGCCCAGCTAGTGGCATGATTCGAAATGGATTAGGTAGGGCATCCGTTTACGGCATGGGTGAGCCCAACATACAATGAGTTCAAATCCATGACCATATTGCTCATGGGAATTACAGTCGAGGAACTCCTGTCCACTCGATTGAACTACTTGACGGTAGTTCAATGAGTTGCTTCAAGTTACGAGGATTCAAGCCCAGCTAGAGGCATGATTTGAAATGGATTAGGTAGGGCATCCGTTTACATGGCATGGAGATCAGCATACAATGAGTTCAAATCCATGAGTTTATTTATTGCTCGTGGGAATTGCAGTCGAGAAACTCCTGTCCACTTGACGGTCAGGTAGGGAATCAACGTCGTCCTCAGGAAGCAGCAATTGCATATGAAATCCACTCGACCGAATAGGCTAGGCCATCAAAGTCATCCCATTCTCGGGCTAGTGGAATGATATGTAATATATCAGGTAGGGCATGGCATCTGTTTAGGGAAGGGGTGAAAGATCAACATAGACTGAATAAGATAGGCCATCGGGTTCCTCATCCCATGAGCATATCGCTCTATTAATAATATCTACTACGAATAGAAGGCCATCGGGTTCCTCATTCCATGAGCATATCGCTCTATCAATAATATCTATTACGAATAGAAGGCTCCTCCTTCCTATCACAGAAAGTATGTCTTTTGCCTAGCAACTTTAACTTTCCTTGGGATTGGGCCTGTAGCTCAATGGTTGAGCATCTGTTCCTCAACCTTGAGGTCTCAGGTTTGATCGCAGGTAACCTACAAAAAAAAATCTTAAACCACACACACACACACAACGAATAGTGATTACTACTGCAAGAAGTCAACCCTAGATACATTTTTTCACACATTTAGTTCTTGTACCAACAAACAAGCATGCAAATGCTAATGCTTATCAGGGTAGTCATTGTTAATGCTCTTCATTCTCAAACTAATAGCCTTTGTTTAATACGTTCAATTCTCAAACAAGAATTAAACGTTAAATTCTCAAACAAGCATGCAAATGTTAATTTTTACCGTGTTAGTCTCGATACCCCTATCAGTAAGCCTATACTAATAAGGGCGTGAGCTTTCAGCATGAATGCATCTTGCAGTATACCCCTCACAATGAATAGTGATTAGCACTGCAAGAAGTCAACCCTAGATACTTTTTTTCCGCCCATTTAGTTCTTGTACAAAAAACAAGCATGCAAATGGTAATGCTTATCAGGCTAGACATTACTCCTCATTCTCAAACTAATAGCTATAAATGTTTAATACGTTCAGTTCTAAAACAAGCATTAACCGCTCAGTTCTCAAACAAGCATGCAAATGTTAATGCTTAGTGTTGTTAGTCATTACTCCTCATTCTCAAACTAATAGCTATAAATGTTTAATACGTTCAGTTCTAAAACAAGCATTAACCACTCAGTTCTCAAACAAGCATGCAAATGTTAATGCTTAGTGTTGTTAGTCATTACTCATCATTCTCAACTAATAGCTATAAATGTTTAATAGGAACAGTTCACATCAGTGGCATTGAAATTCAGCGTGTTTTCATTGCTTCTCGTACTAAAGAGTAAATTATACCCACCTTTTGCTAATTATAACCAATTAGACTAATTACAAAAGTTTATAGCTTCAAATTGACATGTAAAATTGTAAATTAATAGAGATTATTCTAAACACAAGAGCGACCCAGTTGGCATCATCCAACTGGCAATGGCCTAAAACCCTAGCAAAGCATCCAAAGCTTAGCAGCCAAATGCCCAAATTTCATGGAGGTGACTTGGTGAATGGCATTGACTATAGTGATCATCATATCTTGTGTTTGTGCCTACAATTGGAGGAAAAAGTGAAAAACTATAAAACACCTCCAAAACCAATGCTATAAATGCCATTATGCTACTAAACAATATGGAACATACATTGGATCTTTACTAGTCTACCAGCATGCTAGAATATTCAAAGAGAAAAATATCATTCAAACAGCAAAAAATATCGTATTGGTACATGATCACCATCACTTGACATAGAGTGAAGGTTCAAAATAAAGAGAACATACTGCATGCCGTTTAAGAAAACATTCAGTTGACATCAGATGATAATGATCCCCAGATGGCACATCCTAGAAACAAAGGGCAGAGCAATCACCATGAAATTTCTTAACAGTAATTAAAACTAAACCTAAGAATGGAGTTTATGAAAAGGGAAATAATATCAGTAGAAGTATTACCATGTTATAATATTTCCACTAAAGCATTTTGTCTTTTAGTATTTAAAGAGCTGTCAAAATGTTACTACAGTTCCCAAAAAGCTCTCAAAACCCCGTTTAAAGAGAAAAGACAAGCTGGACTATGCAACTATTAAAACATGGTTGTGCTGATATCATTTTCCTTATGAAATTTACAAACGCATTACCATACAAGTTTCAAGTTTCAACAACCACATTACCAACGAAATAAAAGAAGCAATGATTGTGAAAATACCAATAAAAAACAACAGCAGTCAAAGAAGAATCTGATACTCTTACTTGAGTAGGAGTCAAAGAAGAATATTGCTTTACAGACCGGGCATTCTTGTGAATGTACATGAAGATGGAGCCATTTGTACACCCGAGGCAAGAAGATCTTTGGCGTGGGGTTAGCTTGCAGATTCACTAAGCCCACTGGCCATCTTCAAATTCCGTCTGAAAATCACATAAAACCATAATTAATAACAACGTCCAACTCAAAACCCTAATCAACAGAAAGAAAAATCAATTCATAAAGAAGAAAACAGCAAAATTTAAAAACTGGAGAACCAGACTAGCCTCTAGTTACAAGACCCAACTTAAGTGAAATAAAGATATATGAGAAACAGAAATCAGAGACCCAACACAACCAGGTTTGGAAGCCGTAATTTAGAATCGACACGATGAAAAACAAATTGAAACCCTAAACTAAAATCACATCAAATCATTTGCTATGGACCGATAAAATCCAAATAGGAAAAAAAAAAAAAAAACAATACATTTTCTACCTTCCATCAATCCAGAAACAAATCTAAGAAATCTAGGTTTGTTGTAGTAAGAACGAATCTAGACGATTATACTTGTAATATCTATCAAGAACATTTTCTTCCATCATTTCCAGGAAAAGAAAGCTTAAAACAGTCCTCGAATTACTTACCCAGGAACATAAAAAATAAAAAATAAAAAATCGAACCAATTTACGATAAAGATTATATAATTAGTCTCGAGAATGTAATTATAACACAGATTAGCCATGATTCAAAGAAAGAAGGAATCAAGAAAAGGCAACATCTATGCTGAGGAAACCCTAATTTCTGAAAGGGAATTAGGGTTAGGAAACCCTTTTTTTTTTTTTTGAATGGTTAAGAACCCTAATTCTAAAAGGGAATTAGAGATAAAGAGAAGTTACAATCTCCCTTTCAAAACTCAAAAACAGACAATTATACTCGAAATATCAATCAAGAAAGCTTAAAAAGTCTTAAAATTATTTACCCTAATTTAGGAGAAGATTATATGAAAAAAATAACAAATCAAAATTCGCAGCAATTTACAAGATAGATTATATAATAGGTCACAAAAAGAAATTGTAACACCGAATTAGCCAAGATTCAGGGAAAGTAGGAATCAAGAAAAAAAAGAAAATGTTCTGCAGAAACCCTAATTTCTACAAAGGGAATTAGAGAGAAAGAGAACCTACTTTGGCGAGACTAATGTAGAAGAAGAGCCGCTCGTGAATCCCGATTATTCTTGTGGGATTCAACTATTCTTGTGGCCATTTGCAAGAATCAAGATCCCCCAATCTCTACCCAGTATCCATGGAGAAATAAACCTTAAATCCAATTCGAACCTCATTGCTCAAAAACCCTAAAAACTTTTCACAATCGAAGCAGATCCCCCAAACTCAAGGGATTATTTGCTTTTGCTTGATCGCTCCCCTTTTCTGCCCAGGCGAAATAAAACTTAAATCCAATTCGAACCTCGTTGCCCAGAAGCCCTAAAAAGTTTTCAAAATCGAACCCTTCTCCGTATGTTTTTTGCAGAATTTATGCTCCAGGTAAAGCCCTCAACCACCCTCAACCAGATACCCTACAACCAAATCGGCTACAGCACAAAACTAGGACGATCGGCGAAGAATCGAGAATCGGAAAGGAATTAGGGTTTTGAATTTCAAATGGAGCGATGGGAAGATGGGATTGAGGCGGAGAGAGAGAGAGAGAGAGAGAGAGAGAGAGGGTCCAAAATGGAAATAGAAACTGCTTGGAGAGGGAGTGATATTTGTTTTGTGCCCCCACCTCCAACGGTCTAAAACTAGGCACGTGCTTAACGGTGGAAAATGGAAATAGAAACCACGTGGCGAGGGAGGAGCAATGTGTTGTACCCTCGTGTCTAACGGTCTAAACTATTTGTTTCCTGAGAAACTGCTTGCCCACCTTTTTTCACTTGTTTTTCCGGGAAAGCAAATCTGACCAAAATAGTGGGATTTGGTTTCCCACACTTGTGAGCAAAGAGAATTTTCCACATCATTTTTGGCAATTTCCATGTCATTATTTGACATTTTCCACCTAGGCTTATTACTTTCTTAGGAAAGCAAGTGAACACCAGAATTCTGTCTTGTCAAGGAAAAAAGAGGCTGTTTTTCAGGGATTTGCTTTCGCGGGAACGCAAGTGAACAGAGCCTAATGGATCTCTTTTATTAGGCTCTCTTTTGTATAACGTTCGACCTAATGGATCTCTTTTATTAGGCTCTCTTTTGTATAACGTTCCAAAAAATAACTGTTAGAGGAGCGTCTTAGGTGTAGAATTGTAGTTAGAGATGCAAAAGAAGTCTCTGCTTTAAAAAATTTCCAGGGAGAATAAATATTCCAAGGTTAGCTGATTTGTGTAATTTTTTTGAAAAGAAGTAAAATTCTTTTCTTTTTTTTGGGAAAAACAATTCCATAGAAAATGAGGAATCCAAACTCTGGAAAATATGTCTTTCATGAAAAATATTTCCCTACTTACTACAAACACCCAGAGAGAGAGAGAGAGAGAGAGAGACTTTCCTTGACAACAAAGAAAATTCTTTATTTTTGGAAAAAACAATTCTATGGAAAAGGAGCAAACCAAACACCAGAAAATATTTGTGTAAAGAAAAATATTTCCATACATCCAAGCAGCCCGAGAGAGTTTGGTGAGGGAGTGGGGGTCCTCTACTTTGTAATTTTTTCACGGTGAATAAATATTCCAATGTTAGCTGACTTGTAAATTTCTTGGAAAACAAGGAAAAATCTTTATTTTTGAAAAAAAAATCTTTATTTTTTTAATCTTTTCACTTTGAATAAATATTCCAATGTTAGCTGTTTTGTAATAATTTCCATGAAAATGGGGAAATTTTTTTTTTTTTTTTTGGAAAAAATAATTTCATGGGAATGAGAAAACCAAACACTGAAAAATTCATTTTCCATGAAAAAAAAGGAGGCCAGCAAGAAGTCAATAGAAAAAAAAAGATAAAAATCGAAAAGCAAGACGTGGATTCCTTGCCTAAATTGATATCACAAAATCCTCTAACAAAATGAAGGGCAATGATCAAGGAGAATAAACCCTAACAAAGAGCCATTATACGAGAAAAAAACCTTAAAATATTGAGACACGTCTAGGAGAGCCATTATACCATGATGCAATCTCCTGGTTAGAGTCATTAGGAATGAGAAGAGAAGAGAAATTTAGTGCAAAGGAAACTTATGTTTCTTGGAGAGTCATGGTTCCTCTTGATTTGAGCCACTAGGAGATCCGGTTGCCTCGAATCAACGTCTTTCCCCCTCTTTTCTATTTTCTTGTTGTTTATTTGTGTTACGGCCCAATTAGGCACGTAACAAGTGTTAATACTATCCAAAAGCTTAAGCTATTGTAGAAGACGTAAAGGTTAGGTGTTTTAAACTATTATTTCTCTGATTTCTCACCGTCCTTTCAATGACTAAAGCAGAGAATTAGAATAATTAATCATCTAATGGGTGATAGAACAAGTGTGCCCACTTATACTCTTACCCGCTCATATATTTCCTAGCTTCCATCGTATACATACCCAAAAAAATGGTGCGAGTCCAAATCCCAATCCTCAAATAAATAGTCATTTCTCACCATTTTTGCACTGAACCTCCCTGCCAACGTCAACACAGTCATTACAAGGAGGAAAACAAATGGTGTGCCACATTTTTCTAATTTCTGAACCACCCAGATTACAGGTTAGGATAATCCTTCCCAGAAGATTCTTGGAAGGAGGACTTACGTAAGATTAAGGACAAGAGCCAAAGAAGTTACCCTCGGTTTGTGATTTTACATTTGCACAAAAGAGAGAACTAACAAATTAAAACAATATTAGCTTTTAAATACTTTTAAGCAGTTTTTCTGATTAATGCCTTTTACTGTTTACATTCAATCTTGAGAGGGAAATTGAATTCAAATCAGATCGATTTAGCCCCACACGGCCTCTGCAACGATATAAATGGTTTGGATTATTGTACTGGTAGGTGTCAGATGTATTTTTGCCCCCCGGCCATGTTTGGAATGCAAATAAAACAGTTCTTACCAACTTTTCTCCTAGGCTCTGTTCACTTGCCTTCTTGAGAAAAGAAAGGAGAAGAAAGTAAGCCAAATTTTCCCGTGATTGGACATGATTTGACATTTTCCGCCGTTCACTTGTTTTCTCGGGAAAGCATAATTACACAAGTGGAAAATATAAATAATGACGTGGAAAACGAACTTTCTTGCACTTTCCTGAGAAAACCACTTTGCCTGCATACTTTCGTTTCCTTTCTCGGCCAAGTGAACAACGGAATTTTCTCACAAAATGAATTTTCTCACAGTTTCTTTTCCTGCTGCTAGAAAACAAGTGAACAGAGCCCTACGGTTTTTATTTTATTTTTTCTTATGTTATGTGGTTATGGGTTATTTAGGTCTCATTATAGATTGTAAGGTCCCTATAGATAAAACTTGAACTGCAGTGATACAAGTTTAGCATTTTCACGCCATTCAAAAAAAAAGAAAAAAGGTTAAGCATTTAAGTGTGAGGGAATGCTAGATTTACAGGTGCCCTTGCAAAAAAGGGGGCAAAGGGCGCCTTTATTGGTCAAATTTCATTACAGATGGCATGGAAAATTAAGATCATAACCGTATTTAATGGAATTTGACTGGTAGGGCAAGGGCGCCTGTGAATCTAGCATTCCTATTTAGCGTGGAACAAACAATGGGAAAGCAAAGAATACTGCAAAAAAAAAAAAAAAAAAAAATTAAACATTTCTAATAAAATTCAAAAATATTCCAAGGTTAGCTAGCTGATTTGTAAGTTCCTGGAAAATAAGAAATTTCTTTTATTCTTCGGAAAAATAATTTCATGGGAAATGAGACAACCAAACACTGGAAAATTCGTTTTCCATGAAAAATAACTCTCTACATCCACGCAGCCCTAGAGAGAACCAGAGAGAGATGGATTGTGTTGCAAGGGGAAGAGGAGTGTTACGAACCTAAATCAGTTCGTAACGGATTTGATCTTCTTAGAGGGAAGATCAGCCTCTTGACCCACTTCGAGGGAAGGGTCGTTCCTCCTTTCTGTGCAAAAACACAAATTTGGGGACAAATTTCTTCATTGAATTAAGAAAGGCTGCGTACAAGTTATTTATTAAAAATTCATAATCTAGATAAGCCTTATCTCTAAGACTCCTAACTAATTAAATAACTACAAAGCAAATTTCAAAATAACAAATATCTCAACTAACTTATTTTAGCCAAGGTGGGACCCAAATAAGCACGTAACATTCCTCCCCCCTTGAAATCAACCTTGTCCTCAAGGTTGAATCATTGGAGAAGATAATTTCTTCCGCCGGGGTCCCAAATCTTAGTGGGCATCATCTTCACGAAAAATATAGTTGAAATCAATGGTTGAAACAACTCCATCTTCCAACCGATCTCATTGTGTCGTTCATCAAAGATCCTTCGGTACGTGTTCTTGGAATAATTTAGATGATAACAAACGAATGGCCGTGGATGAGAGTCTTTTCGATTACGTAGGACAGATTGAGGGGAAGATGAACGGTGTATTCTTCGGTGATGACCTCTCTTTTGTATCTTCTTTGCCTTTTCTAATATCTGCTTTCTTTCTCTATTCTTCTTTTCTCCTCCTTTCTTATTTCGCCGTTTCTTCTTTTGAACTTTCTTTCATCTTCGCGCATTTCCTTGATCAACATGCTGATTTTGTCGAGGCTTTTCGCAAATCGCCGTTGCTCTTCTATCATTCTTGAAACAGAAACTTTCATCTTCTGAAAATCATTGCGCAGGGAATCTAAAATCTCCATTAATGTATCCATGGAGCAGGACCGGCTGCTCTGATACGAATTGTTACGAACCTAAATCGGTTCGTAACGGATTTGATCTTCTTAGAGGGAAGATCAGCCTCTTGACCCACTTCGAGGGAAGAGTCGTTCCTCCTTTCTGTGCAAAAACACAAATTTGGGGATAAATTTCTTCATTGAATAAAGAAAGGCTGCGTACAAGTTATTTATTAAAAATCCCTAATCTAGATAAGCCTTATTTCTAAGACTCCTAACTAATTCAATAACTACAAAGCAAATTTCAAAATAACAAATATCTCAACTAACTTATTTCAGCCAAGGTGGGACCCAAATAAGCACGTAACAAGGAGCACCCTGCACGCCCCGTTCCCGCCCGGCTCTCTCTCTCTCTGGGCCCTTTTTTTTTTACCGCTTGAATATTTGTTGTAATCTTCCATTGAAGAAATTCTCTTGTAAATCTGGTTTTATATGTTCACAGATTCAATATTCGAATGAAATCTCACATCTCCTCCATGATTTCCCATTTTCATTCTCTTGTAATTTCTATTCTCTAGTTGTGATTCATACACTAAACCCCCTGTTATATGCATTTTATTGCCAATTTGTTTATGAAAGCTCTTATTTCCACTTCCACAGCTTCATTACCAACTTATTTAAACATAGATAACACTGGGCCATTTGGATACTTTGATTTCATGGTAGCCAAACGTGCCCTTAGGTAAATTTTTCTCTAAATCGGGAACAAAGAAATGATCATAGCCATTTTCTTGGATTTATTAGTATTAGTTCTATCAAAAAGCGATTAATAAGGAAAATTAAAGAGAATGCCCTTTTGTTTCGGCTTCTTATAGGGGTTGTTCATAATTTTAAATGATTCTCAACAGATATTGAGTGATTTGATGATTAATTTTAAATTCAATTTTGAGTTCAATAATCAGTTCTGGACTCAAAATCGATTCTTAAAATAATAAAAAAATGAACAGGGCCTTATCGTACTCGACATTGCGTTTGATTTTGAGTCTAATAAGCAGCTTTGGAGTAATAGTCGATTTTCAAAATAAAAAACAGAGGCAAAAGTAAATGTATCACACCCATAACTCGGTGTGGCCGTTTCAAATGACACCATCTCTCAAATAGAGAGAGAGAGAGAGTTTTGGAGACAACTAGGGTTCTTATTTTATCTATGGCGGTGGGTTGACAACCACTTATTTTATCTATGGTGGTGGGTTGACAACCACTTATTTTTACAATGATGATCCATTGATTTGAGCCACTAGGAGGTCCGGTTGCCTCGAATCAACCTCTTTCCCCCTCTTTTCTATTTTCTTTTTGTTTATTTGTGTTGCGTCCCAATTAGGCACGTAACTGTAGACACCACATTTTGATCGAACCCTTATTACTTGGTTTGATTAGAAAACCCTATCAAATAGGTGAGTTAGAGTCCCATATTGCACTCTAAGGTAGGTTAGGATCCCAAGAAGGTCCTTGCAAAATTTTGTCAAAATATGAGCAAAAATGCCTAATAAGAGGGCGAAGAAGGCGTTAGCCCAAGCCCATCATTAGGGGGACTTACTAGGATATGGTAGTACCCCCTATCTTCTTCTTCCCTCTTCTTTAGGTGGAGAGTGTTCATTCTTTTAGATGTCTTTTGAATCTTAGATATCCCTTTCTTTTTAAGGGGGATGAAGGAGTTATCCTAAGCCCATTTTTAGGGGACTTGCTCGGTCCTAGTAGCGCTCCCCTCTTTACCTAGTAGACTAACCTAGTCTTTTAGACACCCTTAAATATTAGAACCCTTATCATTGCAAGGGCAATGAAATAGTCATCTAGAGCCCCCACTAGGAGACACACTATGTCTCAATAAGGCGATTCTCTTTTAGAGACAGGCCTTGTCGTTTAGAGCTTATCCCTTAGGCGATTTTCTTGGTTTTCACAACAATAGTGTATATTCCTTTTGCTTTAACCAAGCAACCATTCCAGTGCAACCCAGCGAACACTAAGGGGCCGTTTGGATACGCGGATTTTAGAAATCAGGTTTTTAGTTTGAAATTAGTGTAAAAGAGGGTTCATGATCAGGCTGTTGTGTGTTGTCCTGGCAGCGTTTCTTGGATTTTAAACAAGAAAATCAGGTTTTAAAAATCTCTCATACAACCTGAGATTTCTAAAACCAGAAAAATGGGAGGATCTTCTACTCTCATGCTGATGGAAAGAAGGGAGAGAAGTCAAAATGAGTCAAAAACGACGGCTGGTCCGCTTCTTCTCTTGTCTTAAGCCCTCTTTTCTAACCCTCTTTTACACTGTTTTCAAACTAAAAACCTGGTTTCTAAAATCTGAGTAAGATACTCGGATTTTAAAATCTTGGATTTCTTCAAAATTGTAGATGGGAGACAAGAGAAAAAGTCCTTGTTTCTCTTTAGAATCTTGGATTTTAAATAAGAAAACCAAGTTTCAGAAATCTCAAGTTCAATCTGTCCCCCGTCTTGAGATTTCTAAAACCTAGAAATATGGAAGGATCTCCTATTCTCTTTCTAAAATCTTGGCCCCCCTCTTTTGGGTTTAGCCATTGCATGTGGATTTTGCTATCAAGTAGGTTTGAACCCAAGTATTTGCTCTGATACCATAGGCAACAACCAGTTACTCCAAAAGCTTAAGCTACTGGAGAAGACGTAAATGTTAGGTGTTTTAAACTATTATTTCTCTGATTTCTCACCCCATTCAATGACTAAAGCAGAGAATTAGAATCATTAATCATCTAATGGGTCATAGAACAAGTGTGCCCACTTATACTCTTTCTTTTTTTTGAAATGGCACCACTTATACTCTTACCCACTCATATATTTCCAGCTTCCATCGTATACATACCCAAAAAAATGGTGCGAGTCCAAATCCCAATCCTCAAATAAATAGTCATTTCTCACCATTTTTGCACTGCACCTCCCTAATCCTCAAATAAATAGTCATTTCTCACCATTTTTGCACTGCACCTCCCTGCCAACGTCAACACAGTCATTACAAGGAGGAAAACAACTGGTGTGCCCCATTTTTCTAATTTCTGAACCACCCAGATTACAGGTTAGGATAATCCTTCCCAGAAGATTCTTGGAAGGAGGACTTACGTAAGATTATGGACAAGAGCAAAAGAAGTTACCCTCGGTTTGTGATTTTGCATTTGCACAAAAGAGAGAACTAACAAATTAAAACAATATTAGCTTTTAAATTCTTTTAAGCAGTTTTTCTGATTAAGGTCTTTTATGGTGTGTATATTCAATCTTGAGACTAAAGAGTAAATTTAGCCCCACAAGGCCTCTTCAGCCATCAAAATCGATCCTTACGTGTAAATAGAGAAATTATATGATGTGGGAGCATGAAGTCTGGTACTTTTTTTAAAAAATGCAGTGGGGACCACTTCATAGGATGATGCAAACCATTAATTTGTTGGACAACAACGTAATTAGGCTGTAACCCGAAGATCATTTCCATATAATAATCCTAGCCCTCCGACCTACAGAGGTACTGCACATTATAGAAGCCTCTCTATAGGCTGGAGGGTTAGGATCATACTATAGAGTTGATTTATGGGATACAACCTACTCACATCATGGGCCAAAAGATAAATGGTTTGGATTATTGTCAAAGTAGGCATATGATGTAATTTTAGATTGAATAAATCCCAGAGATTTGCTACCCTGCATGTATATAACTCTCTTATTGGGGATGTTCTTTGGGGATATAAAGCAAGGATAAAATAAAACCAGGCCTGCTTTTTCGCTGTTTTTCAGCGGCTTTGCATCCTCTCCTCACTTATGCCTTCTCAATTCTCTCCCTCCCTCACCCTCATCCATCTCCCACCATGGAAAAAACTTTCATGGCGGCCAAGCATCCAACCAGTGGCCTACAAGCAGATCATTAGAACAAAGATGAGGACAGTTCACATTTGATGGGTAAATAGGAAAGTTAGGAATGCTCCTCTGGTGCAGTATTTGGACCATAGCCTGTTCAAAGTGGAGCCTACCAGATAGATAAGTATGCAGGTCGTGGGCCAGTACTCCTCTGTACAATATCAAAGTTCAGAAGTCTGACCTTCTCTCCCATCGTTTATCTTCATATCTTAACCTTCTCTGTTTCCAAATCCACCATTACACATATTGAATATAATGCTTTACCAGTAAAGTTTCCATTCCAGAAAACTACCCTTCAGCTTTCACCTCAAAACCCATGGATTGTTTAGTATTTATTCTAAGGTGATGAGTAGTCAACTTGCAGGAATTATAAATCTAGAACGGGGTCCTCCTTTGCGTTGGTATCAACTGGAATACGAGTGTAATCATAATCATCAAACTTGTAATCCTCATCAAGATCTGCCACAGTTGTATTGTTACCATCATAGTGAAAGGCATCAAACCAAAAGCTCGGGCTATCTTGATCATGCGACCAACCTTCCTCTGAGCTTTGGCACTAATGCAGGTCTGCACAAACGAAAACAGAAACAACTGAAGAAAGATAATCTCTTAAGACATTCGAGCCTCAGTTATTGTTTTGTGCTCACCTGGCTTCTTTTGATCATAATCCCAGGTTCCGTAAGAAAATTGGCAAGGAACCTAACATTCTGCATGAAATATCTACAGTAAGATGATGGCAAAATTTACTTGAATATTTTGTAGAAAAGAACATGGATGACCAAGATCTAATCACAGTCCAATTATGATAAAACAATGACAAGTTCTGGGGTCTAACCTATCCATCACTTGTTAAAAAGGCCAAAGACTGACTGTGATGAGATGTGAGGACCTTCAAGACAGTGACAGATATACATTGTAGGGTGGGGCATAAAATATCCATCACCTGCTGCGCCATATGCCTTGTGCCTTTAGTAGAAGAAACGGCGGATCACATTTTCATTCATTGTAGGATGGCCCAAGAGATTTGGTCCTTTGTCCTAAACTTTTTTGATAAAACAATGACGAGTTCTGGGGTCTAACATATCTATCACCTGTTAAAAAGGTCAAAGATGGTGACTGTGATGAGATGTGAGGACCTGCAAGACAGTGACGGATATACATTGTAGGGTGGGGCCTAAAATATTCATCACCTGCTGCGCCATGTACCTTAAGCTATTGGAGAAGGAGTTAAGGTTAGGTGTTTTAAACTATTATTTCTGTGATTTCTCGCTGTCCATTCAATGACTAAAGCAGAGAATTAGAATCATTAATCATCGAATGGGTCATAGAAATGGTGCGAGTCCAAATCCCAATCCTCAAATAAATAGTCATTTCACACCATTTTTGCACTGCACCTCCCTGCCAACGTCAACACACTCATTACAAGGAGGAAAACAAATGGTGTGCCACATTTTTCTAATTTCTGAACCACCCAGATTACAGGTTAGGATAATCGTTCCCAGAAGATTCTTGGAAGGAGAACTTACGTAAGATTAAGGACAAGAGCCAAAGAAGTTACCCTCGGTTTGTGATTTTGCATTTGCACAAAAGAATGCAGTGGGGACCACTTCATAGGATGATCCAAACCATTAATTTGTTGGACAACAACGTAATTAGGCTGTAACCCGAAGAATATTTCCATATAATAATCCTAGCCCTCCGATCTACAGAGGTACTGCACATTATAGAAGCCTCTCTATAGGCTGGAGGGTTAGGATCATACTATGGAGTTGATCCTAAATGGTTTGGATTATTGCAAAAGTAGGCATATGAAGTATTTTAGATTGAATAAATCCCAGGGATTTGCTACCCTGCATATATAGAATTCTCTTATTGGGGATGTTCTTTGGGGATATAAAGCAAGGATAAAATAAAACCAGGCCTGCTTTTTCGCTGTTTTTCAGTAGCTTCGCATCCTCTCCTCACTTATGCCTTCTCAATTCTCTCCCTCCCCCACCCTCATCCATCTCCCACCATGGAAAAAACTTTCATGGCGGCCAAGCATCCAACCAGTGGCCTACAAGCACATCATTAGAACAAAGATGAGGACAGTTCACATTTGATGGTAAATAGGAAAGTTAGGAATGCTCCTCTGGTGCAGTATTTGTACCATAGCCTGTTCAAAGTGGAGCCTACCAGATAGATAAGTATGAAGGTGGTGGGCCAGTACTCCTCTGTACAATATCAAAGTTCAGAAGTCTGACCTTCTCTCCCATCTTTTATCTTCATATCTTAACCTTCTCTGTTTCCAAATCCACCATTACACATATTGAATATAATGCTTTACCAGTAAAGTTTCCATTCCAGAAAACTACCCTTCAGCTTTCACCTCAAAACCCATGGATTGTTTAGTATTTATTCTCAGGTGATGAGTTGTCAACTTGCAGGAATTATAAATCTAGAACGGGGTCCTCCTTTGCGTTGGTATCAACTGGAATACGATTGTAATTATAATCATCAAACTTGTAATCCTCATCAAGATCTTCCACAGTTGTATTGTTACCATCATAGTGAAAGGCATCAAACCAAAAGCTCGGGCTATCTTGATCATGCGACCAACCTTCCTCTGAGCTTTGGCACTAATGCGGGTCTGCACAAACGAAAACAGAAACAACTGAAGAAAGATAATCTCTTAAGACATTCGAGCCTCAGTTATTGTTTTGTGCTCACCTGGCTTCTTTTGATGCTAATCCCGGGTTCCGTAAGAAAATTGGCAAGGAACCTAACATTCTGCATGAAATATCTTATACAGTAAGATGATGGAAAATTTACTTGAATAATTTGTAGAAAAGAACAAGGATGTTCAAGGATCTAATCACAGTCCAATCATGATAAAACAATCACAAGTTCTGGGGTCTAACCTATCCATCACCTGTTAAAAAGGCCAAAGACTGACTGTGATGAGATGTGAGGACCTTCAAGAAGGTGACGGATATACATTGTAGGGTGGGGCCTAAAATATCCATCACCTGCTGCGCCATGTGCCTTGTGCCTTTTGTGGGTAGTGGGTTATGGAAGTGGGCAACGAAATTAGTGATGTGGCACACATTTGTGCTTGTATTTAAGTTCTTTGATTCAATGAAATGAGAAGAGAAGAGAAATTTACAGCAAAGGAAACTTATGTTTCTTGGAGAGTCATGGTTCCTCTTGATTTGAGCCACTAGGAGATCCGGTTACCTCGAATCAACCTCTTTCCCCCTCTTTTCTATTTTCTTTTTGTTTATTTGTGTTACGGCCCAATTAGGCACGTAACAAGTGTTAATACTCGGCCCAATTAGGCATGTAACAAGTGTTAATACTCTGAAACAACCAGTTACTCCATTTGGAGAAGGCGTTATTTAATCTTTTGTACTTTAACGCTCCCCTCACATGTGGCCCCTCTTTTTTAGGGTTAGCCTACACGTGACATATGTGGCTCCTCTTTTGGGTTTAGCCATTGCATGTGAATTTTGCTATTAAGTAGGTTTGAACCCAGGTATTTGCTTTGATACCATATGCAACAACCAGTTACTCCAAAAGCTTAAGCTATTGGAGAAGGCGTAAAGGTTAGGTGTTTTAAACTATTATTTCTGTGATTTCTCGCCGTCCATTCAATGACTAAAGCAGAGAATTAGAATCATTAATCATCGAATGGGTCATAGAAATGGTGCGAGTCCAAATCCCAATCCTCAAATAAATAGTCAGTGGCAGTGCGGAAAATAGTTTTAAGAATTATTTTCAGTGTATGTGTTGTAGTTGCAAAGAAGTTATTAGGTAGTTACTTATGTAAGGTTGTGGGTGTTAGTTGCATTATGTGTCATGTTAGTGGTTAGAGTTTGTGGGTAGTGGGTTATGGAAGTGGGCAACGAAGTTAGTGATGTGGCACACATTTGTGCTTGTATTTAAGTTCTTTGATTCAATGAAATGAGAAGAGAAGAGAAATTTACAGCAAAGGAAACTTATGTTTCTTGGAGAGTCATGGTTCCTCTTGATTTGAGTCACTAGAAGATCCGGTTGCCTCGAATCAACCTCTTTCCCCTTCTTTTCTATTTTCTTTTTGTTTATTTGTGTTACGGCCCAATTAGGCACGTAACAAGTGTTAATACTCGGCCCAATTAGGCACGTAACAAGTGTTAATACTCTGAAACAACCAGTTACTCCATTTGGAGAAGGCGTTATTTAATTTGTACTTTAACGCTCCCCTCACATGTGGCCCCTCTTTTTTAGGGTTGGCCTACACGTGACATATGTGGCTCCTCTTTTGGGTTTAGCCATTGCATGTGAATTTTGCTATTAAGTAGGTTTGAACCTAGGTATTTGCTTTGATACCATATGCAACAACCAGTTACTCCAAAAGCTTAAGCTATTGGAGAAGGCGTAAAGGTTAGGTGTTTTAAACTATTATTTCTGTGATTTCTCGCGCGTCCATTCAATGACTAAAGCAGAGAATTAGAATCATTAATCATCGAATGGGTCATAGAAATGGTGCGAGTCCAAATCCCAATCCTCAAATAAATAGTCATTTCTCACCATTTTTGCACTGCACCTCCCTGCCAACGTCAACACACTCATTACAAGGAGGAAAACAAATGGTGTGCCACATTTTTCTAATTTCTGAACCACCCAGATTACAGGTTAGGATAATCCTTCCCAGAAGATTCTTGGAAGGAGGACTTACGTAAGATTAAGGACAAGAGCCAAAGAAGTTACCCTCGGTTTGTGATTTTACATTTGCACAAAAGAGAGAACTAACAAATTAAAACAATATTAGCTTTTAAATACTTTTAAGCAGTTTTTCTGATTAATGCCTTTTACTGTTTACATTCAATCTTGAGAGGGAAATTGAATTCAAATCAGATCGATTTAGCCCCACACGGCCTTTGCAACGATATAAATGGTTTGGATTATTGTACTGGTAGGTGTCAGATGTATTTTTGCCCCCCGGCCATGATAAAACAATGACAAGTTCTGGGGTCTAACCTATCCATCACCTATTAAAAAGGTCAAAGACGGGGACTGTGATGAGATGTGACGACCTTCAAGACAGTGACGGATATACATTGTACGGTGGGGCCTAAAATATCCATCACCTGCTGCGCCATGTGCCTTTAGTAGAAGAAACGGCGGACAACATTTTCATTCGTAGGATGGCCCAAGAGATTTGGTCCTTTGTCCTAAACTTTTTTGGCACAGCATGGTTTTCCCAGACCATATTACAAATCTATTTGGGGAATGAACTTTTGCCCCTTTGGGCCACGGAGGGGCCAGATTTTGTGGTCCTTGGCCCTTATCACTTCACTTTGGGCTATATGGGAAAGAAAGGAATAGGGGGTCTTCAAAGGATCGGCTAAGAAGAGTTGCTCTATTCAACAAGAAGTTTTATCATCGATTGTGCACTGGGTGGGCCGAAGTCCTCCCAAACTTTAGAGCTATGCCTGAATCCACAATTAGACTACTTTAAGTACGGGTGTGCATGAGTAGGATCATGACCACCAACAACAAGTTTTATCATCGATTGTGCACTGGGCCGAAGTCCTCCCAAACTTTAGAGCTACGCCTGAATCCACAATTAGACTACTTTTAGTAGAGATGTGCATGAGCAGGATCATGTCCACCAACAACAAGTTTTATAATCGACTGTGCACTGGGCCGAAGTCCTCCCAAACTTTAGAGCTATGCCTGAATCCACAATTAGACTACTTTCAGTATAGGTCTGCATGAGCAGGATCATGTCCACTAAACCTACCCCTCGAAGTGGTTGCCCCTTTCTACTGGGTTGGTTAAGTTGTACTTTGACAGATCCCATATTGGGAACCCATGCCTGTCGAGCGTGAGGAGTCTTACTCACAACAAGGATGGTGCCACCAAGTGGGTTTTTTTCGGCCCACTAGGTCGAACAGATGCTAACGGGTTAGAAGTACATGCCTTGCTAGCTGGGATTCGCATGGCGGATTACAGGGACCTTGACGCAATCCCTTGGATGAAGCAGGGGGTGCACTATCAATGGAGATCTGCCAATGTGATCAAAGAGATTTTGGATTGATATCGAGGGTTATCCAATG
This sequence comes from Tasmannia lanceolata, assembly GCF_043159265.1. Lineage (NCBI taxonomy): Eukaryota > Viridiplantae > Streptophyta > Magnoliopsida > Canellales > Winteraceae > Tasmannia > Tasmannia lanceolata. The sequence continues at coordinate 5,083,925 of NW_027518683.1, forward strand.
ACTTTCCAACATGTAGGGCACTTTGCCAATAGTGATGTTGATTAGTTTTGCCCGCTATACTCAACTCAACTCAACAAGGCCTTTGTCCCAAACTAGTTGGGGTCGGCCAAATGAATCCTTCAGAAAAATTTCATGAAGAATGTGAAAGGAATCTATCCGGCTCTAATCCTGGTTCTTGTTGGGTTCTTCTACGTGGATCGTTTTCTTCCATTCTATCCTATCCAAGGTCATGTTCTCTGTTATGTTCCTAGCTATCAAGTCTTTCCTCACTGTTTCTACCCAAGTTGTTTTCGGTCTGCCGCTACCTCTTTTTACTCCATCAATTTCGCACGAGTCGCCTCTTCTCACCGGAGCATCCAAAGGCCTACGTTGGATATGCCCAAACCATCTTAAGTGGTGCTCTCTCATCTTCTTCTCAATTGGTGCCACCCCCACCTTTTTATGAATGTCTTCATTTTTAATTCTATCTAACCTTGTGTGGCCGCACAACCATCTAAGCATTCGCATCTCCGCTACACTCATCTTATGCACATGTTGCTTCTTGGTGGCCCAACATTCTGAGTCGTACAGCATGGCTGGCCTCACAGCTGTCTTATAGAACTTTCCCTTCAACTTGTGGTAGGGATTTTACTGTCGCAAAGAACTCCTGAGGCAAGCTTCCACTTCAACCAACTTGCACTTATTCTATGGTTAACATCCTCTTCAATCTCTTCTTCCTCATGTAGCATTGAACCAAGATAGCGAAAGATATCCCTCGCTTAGGTACCTCCTGTCTAGTCATATTTACTACATCCTCATCCCGCCTCCTTACATTACTAAAGTCGCATTCCATATATTCTGTCTTAGTCCTACTCAGTCTAAAAGCTTTGGATTCCAAAGTAGTTCTCCATAACTCTAACTTAGTATTTACTCCTACGATTAATACTATGTCATCTGCAAATAACATACACCACAGCACCTCATCCTAGAAACCCTTCCGTAAGCTTATCCATAACTAGTGTAAAAAGATAAGGGCTTAGAGCTGATCCTTGGTGCAATCCTACTGTGATTGGAAACTCACTAGACATGCCATCCGTGGTTCTGACACTAGTTACTGCTCCATCGTACATATCCTTAATCACATCAACATATTTAGTATGCACATTTTTCCTTTCAAGAACCCACCACATAACATTCCTGGTAACCCTATCATACGCTTTCTCCAAATCAATGAAAACCATACGAAGGTCCTTTTTATTTTCTCTAAATCTCTCCATTAACCGCCTAATTAAAATAGCTTCCATAGTCGATCGTCCGGGCATGAAGCCAAACTGATTCTCTGATACCTTAGTCTCTTCTCTTAATCTATGCGCAATTACCCTCTCCCAAAGCTTCATGGTGTGACTCATTAGCTTGATTCTCCGGTAATTGATGCAACTCTGAATATCCCCTTTATTCTTATAAATAGGTACTAATGTACTCTTCCTCCACTCATCAGGCATCTTCTTAATCTTCAAAATAGTGTTAAATAATCTAGTTAACCAAACCAAACCCACATCTCCAAGTCTAGAGACTTTTGATCCCTCGAGTTTTGATACTTTTGTTTTTTCCTATTTTTTGCTTGGCTTGTTTTCGACCATCCCGGTCCCCCAGCATTTGCCCTCTTTATTTACTGAAACATTAAAAAAAAAATTAATTGCTAATAAACTTAGATGACTAAACTGACATGTATGTGCCAAATTGCAATTTCTTCACAGACTTATCTCAAAACTAACTTGCTAAAATGCTAATGGGACAGCAAAAGGAAAATAAAAAACTATGAACTCGTGAAAAGTAAACAAGTGCATATGCTTAAATCAGCGATTTCTTCATATTGTCAAAATGTAGGCAATACTGCAATAGATAACATCAAAGTGCAGTCCTTTAGACGGCTATCCATTCAAGCTGCAATGACAGTAAAAAAAATCTACATAATGGGCACCACATCATATGGACTCCATGCCACCATAAAGGAGAAGTTATGGGGGAGCCCAGGAAACCATTGCTATAATGTGAGACACTAGAACCCCTTGTCTTTGAATGAGAGGAATCATAGAAATTCATTCCTTGGATTTTCAAACCCCAGCCAACAATGAAATGCCTGATTTCTTCATATTGTCAAAATATAGGCAATACTGCAATAGATAACATCAAAGTGCAGTCCTTTAGACGGCTATCCATTCAAGCTGCAATGACAGTAAACAAAATCTACATAATGGGTGCCACACCATATGCACTCCATGCCACCATAAATGAGATGTTATGGGTGAGCCCAGGAAACCATTGCTATAATGTGAGACACTAGAACCCCTTGTCTTTGAATGAGAAGAATCATAGAAATTCATTCCTTGGATTTTCAAACCCCAGCCAACAGTGAAATGCCTGGTTCCACATCATTAGGGGTGTTCATTATTCGGTTCGGTTTTTTTTTTGGAAATTCGGTTATTCGGTTTCGGTTTCGGTTTTCGGTTATCTCAAAAAAAAAAAACACCAGGTTAACCGAATAGCCGAAATTATGGATGAAAACCATTTTTTTCCAAAAAAAAGTGCTATATGTGCACTCCGTAGGATGATCAAGACTGTCCATTTGATTGATTACAACTTAATTAGGTTGTGCTCAAAAATTCATTTCGATCGGATGATCCTAGCCCTCCGATCCAAATCGAGATTTTCCTTTTTTCCCTCCTTTTCTCCCACAATACGGTTATTCGGTTATAACCGAATTGTTAATCGGTTTGGTTTCGGTTCAATTTTTAGGAATTTCGGTCGGTTTCGGTTACCAAAATTATTTCGGTTATCAAATTTCGGTTTATTAGGTTCGGTTATAACCTGGTGTTGCTTAGTCCACTCTCTCTCTCTCTCTTAAATGAATCTTGTATTGTTCTTCTTCTTCTTCTTCTTCTTCTTCTTCTCTCTGTCTCTGTCTCTGTCTCTCTCTCTCTCTCTCTCTCTCTCTCTCTCTGTCTCTCTTAATGGTAATGAACCTGGTGTTGCTTAGTCCCTTTTCATATATCAGAGAACTCCATAAGCTACGTTGCCATGTACCTATATTGTAAGAATGATCACAATGCACTACTTTGTGCACTCCCGGTAAATCTTTGGGAAGGCCCAAAAGACACACTGAAGAGACCTAAACTGAAATATCAAATTGGTGAAGGTGTTTTATGGGTTAAGGAAGTCCCAAGGTCATTGTTAGAAACTTGGTTGGAGTGATTTTTAACTAGAGCTGCAATCTTGCTCCTTTTAAACATCTTAAGCATTCCAATTCTTGGATTTTATTAGTAGCACCCTCTCCCCTACTCACAAGTTGCACCAAAACGGCTCCTGCTCCAACTTTGTACAATTGATGTTTGAAAATTTTTAGACAATTAGTATCGATGAAGAACAATTCCGATAAGGTTCATTTGATAATTCATTATTAATAAAGACAAACCTCAACAAGCGTTGTCATCTCACTATGTTAACGGCTAATTAATTAGTGGTTATGATAACTCGGGATTAATTCTCATTTCTCATTCAACTTCAAAAAATGATTATGCATAGAGATCATGATGAACTGAGATATTTTTTTGGGAATGGAGGCCTCACAAAACTCTTTCATTTTTTACCCAAAATAAATTGGTCTTACATCTCACTTGACAAATTGTAAACCTACTAGCACACATTGGAGCTCAATGTTAATACAGTTCATATGATAGTTGACTTTTACAAATGCAACATCTCATCACAAGTTACTTCGTGGGTTGGTATACCAGACTATGCTATGTCCAAATAGTACTCATGCAGTCCACACACGATCATGATTAATTGTTGTTCATTGCATTATCTAGTGCAGAAGACAAATGCCGATTCACATCAATTACATTGAGTTACCGTATGGATCAAATGACTACTTAGAACTTTGAGCATTCATCTTAATTTCCTACTCCATGGAACGATAATACTAGTCAAGCAAGTGTGCATCCATTTTGGTCTTTCAAATGATAAGCATATAGAGGTCGATTGCCCCTCATCTAGGAAAAGTTACAGCTTACAAGCAAGATTGTAACATTCCCATGTCCACCACCATGCAAATTGCAAATGACTACTCAGAACTTTGAGCATTCATCTTAATTTCCTACTCCATGGAACGATAATACTAGTCAAGCAAGAGTGCATCCATTTTGGTCTTTCAAATGTATAAGCATATAGAGGTCGATTGCCCCTCATCTAGGAAAAGCTACAGCTTACAAGCAGGATTGTAACATTCTCATGTCCACCACCATGCAAATTGCACATATGTTTGCCAAAGCCATGAGCCAAACATTCTTTATATGGCGGATGGACTCTCTCGGTTGGAATCTTAAAGCATCATATCTTATCAGGGGAATTCTGGGCGTACTTATTCTCAACCAGGATCAAATGATTGGCGATGAAATACAATCGATCCAGAGAATTTCCTCCTGCAAGTTCAACATTAAACCCCCTTCTCAACCAATGAAAAGAAGCCAATTGAAAAAGGCCCATTAGAGACAATTACTTAGATACACCACTTGGATTTCAATTCCAATGATACTTGCAGGGTCGCTAAGGCTGTGCATTTTTTTAGTTTTATTTTTTAAATAGTTCGCTAAGGTTGTGTTTTGTCCAATCATATGTATTAAACTATCAGCCAATTTGATTCATTTGCATGGATGTACCCACAGGTACATTGATAAGAAGTTGCTCTAATAATTCAGAAAAATAAGTATCTGCTGGTACCAAAAGCCGTTGGGGTGTCACGTAAAGCTGTTTCGTTGTCATCTTAGTCTTCTTTAATTTATCCACAAGAAGCCCTGGAAAAAATTCAATTCTAGTGTAAGTAGGGTCGCTGATGCTGAGTATTGTCCAGTCAAAAGTATTAAAGTACAGGGTCGCTAATGCTGTGTATTGTCCAATCATAAGTATTAAACTATCTTGGCAGAATTCTAAATGAGGCTTGATCGAACAAGGACATAGGATCATCTGATCAAGGTGTTCTCAACAGCATTTTGCCGAACATATGGTTTTTTTATCAAATCATGGGTCCGGCCAATGTCTTTTACGAAGGAGTGTAAACATAACGTTCCTTTTAGCATTTTCCTTTCCTCTTTTGTTGACGAAGTTCTAGAAAGATGTCGGGCGAGGAATTCTAGACCAAGACAGCCTCTGTTTGAATGTGCAAGCTGCATGTGAGCCAGGCTTCGCAGGAGGATTGGTGTATATGCACGGTGTGGAAATATAGGTTGTCCCAATATAGCGTCCCAAATCATTTTCATATGATGAGTGCAGTGTTTTAAAAAACTCGTTGAAAACATTGAAAATTTTTTAATAGAAGAAACATTGTAAAGTTGCGATAGTACAAGAAAAAACTGATAAAATTCTCGCAATTAATCCTAAAGTATCTTGAATCCAACAAGGCATCACAAGTACTTATCATTCAGAAGAATATGTGCAACAGAAAACAAAGCACAAAAAATATTTATAATTTCGCTAAAAACATTACAATTAAATAGACTCAAAAGTTACAACAAAATTTTGAAAAAAAAACATATAACACTACAAAAACTAAAAAAATATTAAATTATTGTAAAAAAGGGATTTCATTTTGTAAAAAAATCATAAAAATGGATAAATAATATAGAAAATTTGACTTTAGAAGTATAAAAATCGTGCAGTTAGTGAAAATGTAACAAAAAATAAATAAAAAATAATTTTTTTATTAAAGTATTGTAAAAAAGGGATTTCATTTTATAAAAAAAATCAAAAAAACGGATAAATAATATAGAAAATTTGACTTTAGAAGTATAAAAATCGTGCAGTTAGTGAAAATGTAACAAAAAAAATAAAAAATCAATTTTTTCATAATTTTAAATTCTAATTATTATATTTTTAAATTCTATTTTTAACGTGTATGAATAACATATAACTTTACATTATTTTTACTTACTTTTTTATTTCGTGATTTCATTGGATATTTCTATAACTATTACAACATAATAATGTAATAGAAAAACAAAATTTAATAGGAACAATTAAAACTTAAACTAATGATATTAAAATTAAAAACTAAAAGTTGACCAAATTTAAAAGAAATATGACCTAGGTAACAAACATATTTCTTCTATGTTTGGTTAAATGTTTAGTTTTTAACTTTAATATTATTAGTTTAACTATTAGCTGCTTATTAAATTTTATTTCTCTGTTACATTGTTATTTGGTAATTATTGAAAAAACATCTAATAAAATTATGAAATAAAAAAGTAACTCAAAAGAATGTAAACTTTACACCATTCATAGAATTGAAAAATAAAATTTAAAAGTATAAAATTTTGAATTTAAAATTGGAAAAAAAAGATTAATTTTTTTTGTGTAGTTTATTTTTCACTAAATGTATAATTTTCATTCTTTTAAAATCTATTTTTTATGTTAAGTATTCTTTTTATGATATTTCTAGATTTATTTCCATTCAAAATTTTATAACAATTTTTGTGTGTTTTATTTTGTTGCTTACAATAATTATAAATTTTTTATTAGAGTTTAAATACTTTTTGTGCTCTGTTTTTGGTTTGCTATGTAAAATTTTTAACTTTAAAATGATAATTTTTCATATTACATATCCTCTTTTATGATACTTCCAATTTTTTAATTTTGTATTTTTTTTTGAAAAACAGCATGCCTCAAAACTACTTTTTATTAATTTTACGTATCCCCTTTTTTATACTTTAATTAGTATTAGAATTTTTTTTAAGAGGGCAAGCATTGGCGCAACGGTAAGGTTGCTCCATTGTGACCTGGTGATCACGTGTTCGAGTCACGGAAACAGCCTCTCTGCAAAGCAGGGGTGGTGGTAAGGCTGCGTACATCTAGCCCTCCCCAGACCCCGCAATGGCGGGAGCCTCATGCACTGAGCCGCCCTTATTTTATCATAATTTTTGGAATTTTATATTTTGTTGCTCATTCTTCTATGCCTTATTTTAAATATAACGTTTTTATATCTTGATTTTGTTCCTTGTTTAATTATAACATTTTTACAGAAATTTTGAATATTTTTGTGCAAACATTCTTATATTTTGAAATCATTAATAACCCTAAAAAACATAAAAAACAATTGTTAACAAACCTCCAAAAAACATAAAAAAATTGTTACTAACCCTAAAAAACATAAATTGAAAGGATTAAATTAAAAAATATATATGTAAAAACCCTATGTGAAAATTTACTAAAGGATTCATTAGCAGACCCCAACTAGTTTGGGACAAAGCCTTAGTTGAGTTGTGTTGAGTTTGTATATGTATAAAGCCTCCAAATAAACATAAATTGAAAAGGAATAAATTAAAAAATATAGATATATATGGAAAAGCCCTCCAAAAAACATAAATTGAATATAAAGTAAAACACAAAATATAAAGAAACAATTCGTTAAAAAAAATTCTATAAACATCACAAAATCGAAATGTAAATAAAATGAAATATTAAAATCGTAGGGTAACTAATGTAGTAGAAGAATAAAATTTAAAATGTACAAAAATATTAAACTCTAAAAAATATAAACTAAATAATATTAAAGGGAAGTGATATATCCGCCCCTTTTGATCACTAGGAACGTCAGTGTTTGTGGCAATCAGGGGCATTGAATTCTTCTGACATAAGTACAACAACCCCCCTCTTTAGCCACTGATACACTGATAGGGGGTGTTCCTGGGGATCGATCAAAAGGAACGGATATATCATTTCCCATATTCAAATTATAAAAAATAAAACTTAACAAAACAAAGAAAACTCTAAAATAATTAAAAAATAAATAATGGTAATAGAAAATAAAATAATAGTAAAATTTTAAGAAATAGATTAAACATAGAAGATATGTAAAACAGATAAAAAGGAAAAAATTATGAATCTATAGTTTTCCCTGGTTTCGAGTATTCCCGTTCCAGTTTATTGATTTTGTAAAGTGGGATGACGGGACCCCTGGTCCCCAATGCCTTTCTATTATCAATTAAAATTATGAATCTAATCGAGTTACAAAGAACCTTCAAAATGAAAATTAAATAAAAAAGAAAAAAGAATAGAAGTAGAATAATAAATAAACATAAAAGTAAAAAATGTCATCATGCAGATTTAGGCATATGATTGAGATGCTGCGAGAGAAACCCGCGAGAGGTGGAATCACAGATTTGCATAGAATGCCAGATGGATAGAAACGTTTGGCGATGGTAAGACAGCCAGAGGGAAGGAAGGTAATGCACAAGCAATTGGGAAGCAAATAGAGACCAGAGAATGGAGATTCCCAGAGCGAATGAGTCAACAATGGCATACCAGAAAAGTCGCAGAGAGACGAGATTAGATATCGCTACTAAGAAGAGGAAGGAAGGCTTGGGGCTGGGGAGGTGCTCCAAATGCTATTTTATAAACTTTAGGAGGAGACCGAATGCATGGTCTGTAAAAAGATATGGCCTAAGCATGCTTGGAATCTTAGGGAAACAACATACTACAGAAATATGGTCTAAGCATGCTTGGAATCTTAGGGAAACAACAAACTAGAGAAATATGGTCTAAGGATGCTTGGAATCTTAGGGAAACAACAAACTAGAGAAATATGGTTTCTAAGGGGCAAACAAAAGCAAGGGAAGGGATGATACTTGAAAATTCTAGAAGGGAGGGAGTAGAGGCAGAGAATCTACAGGAGGAAAATCCTCCTTCGTGCGACGAGAACTCAGAGGAAGGTATGAATGATGCCGCCAATGAGGACTGTATTCTTGAGAATAGGAGGGACCGACCCCCTATTCGTCAATGAGGAAATCTGGACGGAACGGATAGAACTCCAATCAATCCCCGGGGGGGATTGAGAGGAATTTGGGCTTGGCTAAGAGAGAACGCTGAGGAAGATTGGAATCGGGTAAAATCTTGGCTGATGGAGGTCAGTAGCATAGGTGAAGATGTATGTGCTCTCCCTATAGCTCTCAAGGAAGCGATTATTGTCCTTCTACTCGAACTTAATGCCGTAGACTTTAAAGATGTTTGGTTGAAAAAAAAAAATTGTCCCTTCGAGGACATGGATAGGCGGTTCTCTAAAATCTTGGCTGATGGAGGTCAGTAGCATAGGTGAAGATGTATGTCTTCTCACTATAGCTCTCAGGGAAGCTATTATTGTCCTTCTGCTCGAGAACTTAATACCGTAGACTTTAAAGGCGTTTGGTTGAAAAAAGAAGATTGTCCCTTCGAGGACATGGATATGCGGTTCTCTAAAATCTTGGCTGATGGAGGTCAGTAGCATAGGTGAAGATGTATGTGTTCTCCCTATAGCTCTCAGGGAAGCTATTATTGTCCTTCTGCTCGAGAACTTAATACTGTAGACTTTAAAGGCGTTTGGTTGAAAAAAGAAGATTGTCCCTTCGAGGACATGGATACGTGGTTCTCTAAAGATGCTGGTTCTTTGAATAGAAGAAAACTTAACTGTTTTCTTATCACACTCCCTATAACCCTTGTGGTTAGTGTTCTGTTTGCAGGATCGCATGATTGCATCTTATTTCTTCGTTTCTACTTCAAGGAAAATAGGACAACTCTTAGGATTATGAAGAAAACAAAGCAAAACCCACATATTCTTAGATAGGAGTCCTCAAGGAATATGAAGAAAAGATAGAAAACCCTACTCTATTGTCGGTGCATTTTCTATTAGACACCTCCTATTTATCTAGTGGTTAGTGTTGTCATGTTTCTGTAGCTCTATTCTCTGAACAGAAATTGAAAGACGACTCATTTCTTTGAGTAGAAGAAAACTTGGTTTTGAAGATCTAAGAAAACTTGGGAGCGCTCAGGGCTTATGAAGAAAATAAAAAAAATTCTCCACGTTTGGGCATTACCTTATCAGACAAATAGACATGTTTGGGCAGCTCTATTCGAAGATCACATCGCCCATCTCATTTCTTGGGTTCAAGGAGGGGGGGAGTTCATACGGATTACGAAAAAAATAGAGGAAACTCTAGTATCTGTTTGTGGATTTTCTTATCACACTCCCTATTTCCCTTGTAGTTAGTGTTCTATTTGTGGGATCGCATGAGTGCATCTCATTTCTAGGTTTCTAATTCTAGGAAAACAGGGCAACTCTCAAGATTATGAAGAAAACAAATCAAAACTAACATATTCTTAACGATTCTTTTGTTTTATGGACATGTGTTGTGTAAGATTTGTTTTTCCTACCAAAATAATTGGCCAATGAAGTTGCTACCCTACCATTCGATTGAACTGATTTTACAGCTATCTGTTTGTGGTATCGCATGAGTTGCTACCCTCGAATTAAGATCATGCTGTCAGGTTGTCGGCTTAGGAATCCCTCGCCAACTCTTGAAAACATTGAAAATTTCAAATTGAGTGACTTGTTACGTCCTCGAAAAGACAACTACTATTTATAGTGATGAATCAATTCAGAACCAATTTATCCCAGTTTAGTGATGAATTCAATATAAGCTTTATATTTCATATAGCTTAGCAAGAAAAGACAACTACTATGTGCATAAACATGCTGAGAAAAATGTTAGCTCTAAAAAAAATGTAATGCAGCAACTAATATTTAAAAAATACAGAATAATCAGCAAATTAGTCTCAATCTATTAATTTGAATCACTCTAACACTAATATCCAGAATGACATAATTGAAATTGCAAAAATGGAGTAACTTACGAAAAAACATGAACAGAAATCCAACTGAATTCATAGCAGCTCTAAACCCTATAATCAGCAAATCAGTCTCAATCTATTAATTTGAATCACTCAAATATCCAGTCTCAATCTATAATCAGCAAATCAGTCTCAATCTAACAATAATATCAGCAAATCAGTCTCAATCTCAATCTAACACTAATATCCAGAATGACAAAATTGAAATTGCAAAAATGGAGTAACTTACGAAAAAACATGAACAGAAATCCAACTGAATTCATACCAGCTCTAAACCCTATAATCAGCAAATCAGTCTCAATCTAACCCTAATATCCAGAATGACATAATTGAAATTGCAAAAATGGAGTAACTTACGAAAAAACATGAACAGAAATCCAACTGAATTCATCCCAGCTCTAAACCCTATGATCTATGCAAGTTAGAATATCAAATAAAATATAAATTAATGGAAGAAAAGATAATGTATTTCAAAAGTATAATTCGTCTTATTAACATAAGACAATTCTCTATGGTGCTTAGATGGCAATGAGAAACTAGTCATAAAAGATCTTTAGAATTAATTAAAATGTTTTATCTAAAGAGATACACTTTTGAGATCTATGATAAGATTTGAATGATTGCAAACATTTGTTGCTTTCTATTAGTAATAATTTTTTGTACTCCAATTGACTAAGTAGTCGTCATTTATAATGCAATTGAAAATTGTTAACCTTTAAGGATGTGTAGAATATACTAGTTGTATGGTTGATGTTATCATATGTTAGGGAGCACATGCTCATGCGTAGAGTAGGTGCATCCTATGCTTCTTACTGGAATTTTTGCTACATTAATGAAATCAAAGCAATTCTATGTATCTTTGACAAACAACTTGAAGTATTCATACAGATGGTAGGTTACAAGTTACCACATTACTGAAAATCTACTGTCGTATTATTGCTTACTTGTGGACATTGGTCAATTAGGTCGTCTGGTCAAAAGAGAGGAAATTTATTCTATCTGTGTTGTGCCCCTAAAACCTAGAATATAAGGAGAATATCTCGACTCAACATTTAATGTGAACTAATCCACCTATGTGAGGAAGTGAGACATTGGTGAATTAGGTCGTCCGTTCAAAAGAGAGGAAATTTATTCTATCTGTGTTGTGCCCCGAAAACCTAGAATATAAGGAGAATATCTCGACTTAACATTAGTGAACTAATCCACCTATGCGAGGAAGTGAGACATTGGTCAATTAGGTCGTCTGGTCAAAAGAGAGGAAATTTATTCTATCTGTGTTGTGCCCCGAAAACCTAGAATATAAGGAGAATATCTCGACTTAACATTTAATGTGAACTAATCCACCTATGCGAGTAAGTGAGAGTGCTGCGATACTTGTAAAAGTTATACCCCCCTCCCGCCCCCCAAATTGCCATCGGTCTTAGATTTACTATTTGCGATTAATCTTGATGGCATCATTATTGATTGGATTATTTTCTGAGTATCTATTATTGGAATGATCTTATTGTATTCTTTTTGTCCTCTCTTCCATTGCATGTGTGGCACATTGAAGGGTGAATTCATTCCGGGTTATTTTCTGAGTATCTTATTATTGGAACAATCTTATTGTATTGCTTTTGTCCTCTCTTCCATTGCATGTGTGGCACATTGAAGGGTGAATTCATCCTGGTCGATCATTTAGACATTTTTGCTTGAGATTTAAGTCGTACTAAATGTTGTATTTCATGTCTTTTGTCCTCATTGGTATTCACTACAGCTGAAATTTCATCATCAGCCTTTGATTTATTAGCCTCAGGCCGTGATCCCATGACATCAAATTGAGGAACTGTTTTAACTGCGAAGATAAAACCAATTCATCCCGGGTTATTTTCTGAGTATCTTATTATTGGAACAATCTTATTGTATTGCCTTTGTCCTCTCTTCCATTGCATGTGTGGCACATTGAAGGGTGAATTCCTCCCGATCTATTATTTTGACATTTTTGCTTGAGATTTTCAGTCGTACTAAATGTTGTATTTCATGTCTTTTGTCCTCATTGGTATTCACTACAGCTGAAATTTCATCATCAGCCTTTGATTTATTAGCCTCAGGCCGTGATCCTATGACATCAAATTGAGGAACTATTTTAACTGCGAAGATAAATCCAATTTTTCCATGTTTCGCTACGAAATTGGATTACTCTGGATTTGGGAAAAGAGGGGAAAAACTAAGAACTTGAAAATTTGGATTCTAGATAATCTACTACAAAAACACTAGGAATAACAAGAGGGACAAAACTACGAAGATTTGCAAGAACATATAAGAAGAAGAAGAAGAAAAGAGGGAAATATGAGGACGAAAAATGACATACCTTCTTGAATCTTTGAAGGCGGGCGAAGTTGCTCCTCATTCAAAACCAGAAACGTGGCGAGAGAACAAGCAAGTCAGAGAGAGAGAGAGAGAGAGAGAGAGAGAGAGAGAGAGAGAGAGAGAGATAAAATTTAAGAGGAATGCTAGGGACAAGCAGCTAAAATACCAAAAGTAAACATTTGTCCATTTTCTTTCGCATATTTGCCTCTTTTATTAATGGATTTAACTACATAATCGGTCAACAGGTAAAACCTCTCTCTCTCTCCTCACACACAACCTCGCTTTCTCCCTCCCTCTCTTTGATAAAGAGCTTCAATGGCTGTGAAATTTCATTGAGTGCGCGCTAGACACCCGAGGTAAGTTACCACTTATAACCATAGACGAAGATCCCGATAAGCATGGAGCTTGCACAAGAAATAGGTAGTACTGATGCAGCAAAACCCAGATGGTTTGGGAACTGCTAAGCCCCCAGTATGAGAAACCCTGATATCCAAGTAAAGAACATACGGGTTTGGGAACAAAGATTTGGGATCTGACAGGTTTCAATGGCTTGGCAATGGATGCCATTCAAAAAACAAATGGCTCGGCCATGGGGACATGGTGGCTTGTAGGCTGGTAGTACTGATGCAGGAAAACTCAGATGGTTTGGGAATTGCTAAGCCCCGGTATGAGACCCCTGATATCCAAGTAAAGAACATACGGGTTTGGGAACTGACAGGTTTCAATGGCTTGGCAACGGATGCCATTAAAAAAAAATGGCTTAACCATGGGGAAAGGGTGGCTTGTAGGCTGGTGAGCATGTGGGCCTGTAGGCTAGTGAGCATGTGGGCCTGTAGGCTGGTGAGCATGTGGGCCTGTAGGCTAGTGAGCATGCCACAATGGCGAATGTGGGCTTGTAGGCTAGTGAGCATGCCACCATGGCGAATGTGGGCTTGTAGGCTAGTGAGTATGCCACCATGGCGAATGTGGGCTTGTAGGCTAGTGAGTATGCCACCATGAAGGTGGATTGGATGGGTTTTCAGGATAGTGTGTAATAGTCACAAATGGCATTCCAGAGATTGCAAATGCAAGCCAATAGCTAATCTCTGAATCGGTCCATCGATCCAACTTCATGTCCGAAACGATTTCGCAGCAGATTTCAAGCTCGACCAACAAACCATCATCGTCACTACAGACAAGAAAAACATCCCTAGCTAGATCCCGTTCTTCTCTTCTTTGGTCTACTTACACTTTCTATTTCATCTAAGTCGGTCAATGGAAATTAAATTGGTTGTACTACCACTATCGTATTTTCTAGAAATTTAACAATGAGTATCCGACTGGAATCTTGTTTGATATCTCTAGAGATGGATTTTGAAATCCTATCAACACTCGTTGTACGACCGCTATCGAATTTTATCGAAATTAAACAAGGAGTATCCAACAGGAATCTTGTTTGAAATCTCTAGAGACGGATTTTGAAATCCTATCAGTACCCCGGGGAATGTGTTAGCCTCTTTAGTACAAGGGGAGTCCCAAAACATGGGCAATTTCACTAGTTTATGTTTTTTTAAACATCACTGTAAGATTATAAGATGAATGCTCAACTGAACTCAACTCAACTAAGCCTTTGTCCCAAACTAGTTGGGTCAGCTAATGAATCCTTTAGAAAATTTTCATGAAGAAGGTGAAAGGATCTACTCAGCTCAAATTGACTAAGTCTAATCCTGACACTAGTAGGGTTCGTCTGCATGGATCATTTTCGTCACTGTAGATTAAAAGATGAATTTGATGCTAGGAATTAGGTTTAGAGGACTGAAGCAAAACAGAATGCCACACAGAGAGAGAGGTGTTACCTCTTTGAACAGTGGTGAGAAAAGAGGAGGGAGTACGCAGAAGAAAGGGTGGATCTTTTACCTTTTCGAATTTGAAAGTTATGTGTGTTCTAATCATTTGCTCGTGTGTTTTCACGCGACTCTTTAGCTCTTGACCCAAGCATTCCTCAAAATTTTAGCAGTATAATAATAATAAACACAAAAAATTAGAGATCATTATAATGTAAAGTAACCGAGAGGGCGAGCCTTGGCGCAACGGTAAGGTTGCTCCATTATGACCTGGTGGTCACAGGTTCGAGTCACGGAAAGAGCCTCTCTGCAAAGTAAGGCTGCATACATCTAGCCCTCTTCAGACCCCGCAAAAAAGATAATAAACAAAATGATATGGTTTGAAAAATAAAAAATATAAGACCAAAATAGAAAAAGGAAAACTCCTTAAATCTAAATATAAAAAACCTCTAAAATAAAATTAAATATATATATAAATAGAATATTATATAAAACCACCATTCAAAAAAATAATATTATATAAAACCCTAAAAAATAAAATAGAAACAAATTGATAATAAAAAAATAAAAAATTCCATAAACATCCCAAAATCAAAGTGTAAATAAAATGCAATAAATTAAAAACAGAAAAATATTAAACCGATAAAAAAGTGAAAACCTATGAATCTAGATGAGTTATCAAGAACATTCCAAAATAAATATTACATAAAATAAATAACAAGAATATAAAAACCCTTAAAAAAAAACAATGAATCTAGATGAGTTTATAAAGAACATTCCAAATAAAGATTACATATAATACCTAAAAAGAATATAAAATCCCTTCAAAAAAATAAATAAAACATAAATAGGATATAAATAAAGAGAAATGATAGAATGAAGGGGGCGCGCGCCCGTTCAAAAATCAAACCCCATTTGGTCAGTTTCAGCAAAAGTCAAAGCCGTTTCCGTTTTTCTGCGCCATCCACTTTTTTCGGCGCCATCTTAAATGCACTTGATGAAACTGACCAATCGGGGCACCCTTGAAAGCGGTTTTTTGCAAGGGTTCCCCGTTCATTCTATCATTCCTCTAATATAAAATACTTAAAAATAAAAGAAACAAATCAATAAGAATAAACAAAAAATAAATAGAAAATTATATAAGACACTTAAAACATAAAAGAAACAAATCATTAAGAAAAATTCTGGAAATATCACAAAATCAAAATGTAAAAAAAATGACAGTTTAAAAATGATAAGAAGATACAAAACTAATAAAAACCAAAAAGAAAAAAATAAATCTAACTGTTCAAACTAAAAAATAAATAAAAAGAATACATACATATAATACGATAAAAAGAACATTTAAGAATGGGAATTGTTACCGTCCATCACAAAAGGCATTTCGCAGCTGGTATGTCGCATTTCAGACCAGCCACCTCGTGAATGGAGACACAAAAGCTGTTGTCTTCATTCACGACGAGGTGGCTGGTCTGACATGCAACAGACCAGCCGCGAAATGCCTTTTGCGATGGACCCTAGCAAATCCCTTTAAAAATATAACAGTAAAAGCTTCTTAAATTCACACATAAGGAAATATAATACAATAAATTGAAAAAACAAAGGAGTAACAAAATATAACAAAATCCCAAAATTATTATAAAATTTGAAATATTACAGAATCATAAAAGGAGATATGACTAGATAGGAAAAAAATCAAAGAAAGTTATAAATACAAAGCAACAAATGTCCATTAAAAAAATAAATGTAATAGAAAAATACAACTTTGTTTTCAAATGGGGTCAGAAAATAAAACATAAAAAGTAAAAATTAAAAAAACTTTTAAATTTTAAACAAAATTAAAATAAAATAGTTAAAATTAAACAAAACAAAGAAGAAATAACAAGTAAAAAACTCCTAAACATGAAATATCAATATACAAGGAAATATTATTTGCCAAAAGACAAAATAATAAGATATAATTTAAAAAGTAAAAATTAATTTCAAACGCAAAAAAAAGAAGAAACAAATAAAAATAGAATACAAGCACAAATAATTTAAATTACAATAAAAATGTCATAATTAGATAAGACAAAGTAAAAAAACGAGCAACCAAAATATACTACAAAAAAACATATAAAAATCGTAAAAAAAAAAGTCGCAATAATTCCTAGAGTATCTTGATTCAAAACAATATAATTAAAAGTTTTGAGTATTTTATCATTCAGAAGAATGTGTGGAATAGAAAAGAAAGCACATTTTTTTTATAATTTTGCTAAAACATTATAATGTGAAAATAAGACTCAAAAGTCATTATAAAATTTTGAATACTAATAAGACTACAAAAATAAAAAGGGTGATGATATTTTCACCCCCCTGCAGTAGTTGCACTCCCCCCCCCCCCCCGCCTATAACGTGATTTGACATAAAGTTGCCCACTTTTCACGTCAAATCAGGTTATAAAGGGGGTGTGCACGTAATGCAAGAGGGGTGAAAATATCATCTCCCAAATAAAAATTCTAAGAGTAATGTACAAGGGGGAATAATATAGATAGTTGGACATCTTCAAAAAAACATATAGATTAGGTGGAATTTAAAAGTATGAAAATCATACATTTAGTGAATAATGAAACTAAACATAATAAAATACTCTAATTTTTTCATAATTTTAAATTCTAATTATTTTGCTTTTAAATTCTATTTTTAACTTCTACGAATGGCATCAAATTTTACATTATTTTTAGTTACTTTTTTATTTCATGATTTCATGGTATATTTTTATAACTATTACAAATAGCAAATGTAATATAAACATAAAATTTAGGAAAAACAATTAAAAAAAAACTAATGATAATAAAAGTAAAAACATAAAAACTTAACCAAACATAAAAGAAATATGACCTAGTTAACAAACATATTTCTTTTATGTTTGTTTGGTTAAGTCTTTTAGTCTTTAATTTTAATATTATTAGTTTAAGTATCAACTGCTTTTATTAAATTTTATTTCTTTATTATATTTGCTATGTTGTAATAATTGTTAAAACATCAAAAAAATTATGAACTAAAAACATATCTAAAAAGAATGTAAAGTTCACACCATTCATAGTATATTTTTATAACTATTACAAATAGCAAATGTAATATAAACATAAAATTTAGGAAAAACAATTAAAAAAAAACTAATGATAATAAAAGTAAAAACATAAAAACTTAACCAAACATAAAAGAAATATGACCTAGTTAACAAACATATTTCTTTTATGTTTGTTTGGTTAAGTCTTTTAGTCTTTAATTTTAATATTATTAGTTTAAGTATCAACTGCTTTTATTAAATTTTATTTCTTTATTATATTTGCTATGTTGTAATAATTGTTAAAACATCAAAAAAATTATGAACTAAAAACATATCTAAAAAGAATGTAAAGTTCACACCATTCATAGAGGTTAGAAATAAAATTTAAAAGTTTAAAAATTAAAATTTAAAATTCTGAGAAAATTAAAAAAAAAATATTTTGCCAATTTTCATTTTTTCATAATTTTAAATTCTAATTTTCTAAATTAAGTATCCTTTTTATGATACTTTTAGATTTTTTATTTTCATGTTTAATTTGTATTCGAAATTTTATAACAATTTTTGGGTGTTTGTCTGTTACGCATTTGTGTTTTTTGTCTTATTTAATTGTATTTTTTTTTTAGAATTTTAACTATTTTTGTGAATCGTTTTCAGTTTTTCATACTTCTTACATTATTATAACTTTCAATATTATGCATCCCCTTTTTCCGATACTTTTAATTTTTTTACTTTTGCAGTTTTGTTATTATTCATAACTTTATAATAATTCTTGATGTTAATATTTTATTGCTCGTTTGTGTTTTTTGCATTGTCACATAATCTCCTGAATGATCAGAAATGATGAAACACATAAGAAATATATTTAAAAGAAACAACCATTAATAACAGTCCAGAAAAAAACATAAAAAATCGTCAATAACCCCTCCTCCAATAAAACATAAGTTGAAACAGAATTGAAGAAATGCATGTTAAAAACCTTCTAAGAAAACATAAAATGAATATATTATTAGTAGAACACAAAATATAAAAAAACAAATCGTTTAGAAAAAATTCTAGAAACATCGCAAAATCGAAGTGTGAATAAAATGAAATAGATTAAAATCGAAGTGTGAAGTGTAGACTAACGAATGTAAAAGAAGAATAAAATTTATAAGTACAAAAATACCAAACTCTCGAAATTTAAACTAATAATATTAAAATTAGAAAAAAAATAGGAAGATTCTAAAATTATTAAAAAATAATAATAGTAATTATAAACACAAAGCAACAAATGGTAATCAAAAAATAAAATTTAAAAGTACGAAAAATAAGTAAAAAATTTAAATTGCTTTTTTTCAATGGTAATAGACAATAAAATAATAGAGTAAAATTTTAAAGAAATAAATTAAACATAGAAAAAATATAAAACTAATAAAAAAGGAAAATTTTTGAATCTACTTGGGTTATAAAGAACCTTCCAAAATGAAAATAGAATATAAGTACAATAATAAAGAAACATAAAAGTAAAAAGAAACACTTAAATATGAAAATATAAAAAAACAAAATAATAACAACATAAAATTAAAAAATAAAAAACACTTAAGTATGAAAATATAAAAAACAAAATAAAACCAAAACAAGTAACATAAAAGTAAAAACACTTAAAGATGAAAATACCAAAAAAAAAATGTAACAATAAATTTCAGAAGTCATAAAAATAATAAAGAAACAATTAAAATTACTATATAAAACAATAAAATCATGAAAAGTAAAAGACTCTTAATCATGAAAATATCAAAAGCAAAAAACTAACCAAAAGCAAAAAACTAACCAATAATTTCAAATGCAAAGAAGCACAAATAATAATAAACAATTAAAATACAAAATACAAAACACAAAAAATATTAAAATTACCATCAAAATGTTATAATTAGATAAGATAAATTTAAAAAACAAAAGGAGTGACAAAATATAAAAAAGAAACCCAAAATTATTATAAAATTTGGAATACTAATAAAAAAACAACAAAATCAAATGGTCTAAAAGCGTTACACAGGTATGCAGCAAATTCGAGTAATTAAATGTTTCACAATTAGTGAACTAAATTCTACACCTACCACACGAACTTGAATCATCACGTGGCTGCTAAAGCAAGCTAAGCTTCACACGGCCCTGAGGAAGCCAAGCGATTAATTAAAAAAAAAAAGACCAAAAATTATTCTAAAATTTGGAGTACTAATAAAAAAAACTACAAATCAGAAAATCTAAAAGAATTGGAATTCAAAAAATATGAAAATCACACATTTAATAAATATTAAACAATAAAAAAAAAATAACGAAACTAGAAAAACAACAAATAATTAAATAAGTAACAAATGTAAATGAAAAATAAAATTCTAAAAGTATAAAAATAATAAATTGCAGGCACCGGCACCACAAAACCCTAAAAATTATAAAGTAAAATGTTACATTTAAAATAGTTAAAAATATAAACCATGTACCTTTCTGTTGCACGACCCAACATCTCAAAGTAGTTGAGGGGGAAAATCAAAGAGAAAAAACAATTGGAGCATCTTATATGCAAAAATGTTTCTCATTGGCCTAATTTTTTGTAGGGATTAGAGTTGAGAAACTCCTACCTAGTTGACGGTAGTTTAATGAGTTGCTTCAAATTACGAGGAATCAAGCCCAGCTAGTGGCATGATTTGAAATGGATTAGGTAGGGCATATCCGTTTACAGCATGGGTGAGATCAACATACAATGAGTTCAAATCCATGAGCATATTGCTCATTGGAATCACAATCGAGGAACTCCTGTCAATGAGTTGCTTCAAGTTACGAGGATTCAAGCCCAGCTAGTGGCATGATTCGAAATGGATTAGGTAGGGCATCTGTTTACGGCATGGGTGAGATCAACATACAATGAGTTCAAATCCATGACCATATTGCTCATGGGAATTACAGTCGAGGAACTCCTGTCCACTCGATTGAACTACTTGACGGTAGTTCAATGAGTTGCTTCAAGTTACGAAGATTCAAGCCCAGCTAGAGGGATGATTTGAAATGGATTAGGTAGGGCATCCGTTTACATGGCATGGGTGAGATCAACATACAATGAGTTCAAATCCATGAACTTATTTATTGCTCACGAGAATTACAGTCGAGAAACTCCTGTCCACTTGACGGTCAGGTAGGGAATCAACGTCACCCTCAGGAAGCAGCAATTGCATATCAAATCCACTCGACCGAATAAGCAAGGCCATCAAACTCATCCCATTCTCGGGCTCGTTGAATGATATGTAATATATCAGGTAGGGCATCTGTTTAGGGAAGGGGTGAAAGATCAACATAGACTGAATAAGATAGGCCATCGGGTTCCTCATCCCATGAGCATATCGCTCTATTAAAAATATCTACTACGAATAGAAGGCCATCGGGTTCCTCATCCGATGAGCATATCGCTCTATTAATAATATCTACTACAAATAGAAGGCTCCTCCTTCCTATCACAGAAAGTATGTCTTTTGCCTAGCAACTTTAACTTTCCTTGGGATTGGGCCTGTAGCTCAATGGTTGAGGATCTGGTCCTCAACCTTGAGGTCTCAGGTTTTGTCGCAGGCTACCTACAAAAAAAAATCTTAAACTTTCCCTAGCAGTAATCTTGATACCCCCTATATCAGTAAGCCTATATTAATAAGGTCGTGAGCTTAGCAAGAATGCATCTTGTAGTATCCCCCCCCCTCCCAACTCACACACAACGAATAGTGATCACCACTACAAGAAGTCAACCCCAGATAAATTTTTTCACACATTTAGTTCTTGTACCAACAAACAAGCATGCAAATGCTAATGCTTATCAGGGTAGTCATTGTTAATGCTCTTCATTCTCAAACTAATAGCCTTTGTTTAATACGTTCAATTCTCAAACAAGAATTAAACGTTAAATTCTCAAACAAGCATGCAAATGTTAATTTTTACCGTGTTAGTCTCGATACCCCTATCAGTAAGCCTATACTAATAAGGGCGTGAACTTTCAGCATGAATGCATCTTGCAGTATACCCCTCACAATGAATAGTGATTACCACTGCAAGAAGTCAACTCTAGATACTTTTTTTCCGCACATTTAGTTCTTGTACAAAAAACAAGCATGCAAATGGTAATGCTTATCAGGCTAGGTATTACTCCTCATTCTCAAACTAATAGCTATAAATGTTTAATACGTTCAGTTCTAAAACAAGCATTAAACGCTCAGTTCTCAAACAAGCATGCAAATGTTAATGCTTAGTGTTGTTAGTCATTACTCATCATTCTCAACTAATAGCTATAAATGTTTAATAGGAACAGGTCACGTCAGTGGCATTGAAATTCAGCGTGTTTTCATTGCTTCTCGTACTAAAGAGTATATTATACCCACTTTTTGCTAATTATAACCAATTAGACTAATTACAAAAGTTTATAGCCTCAAATTGACATGTAAAATTGTAAATTAATAGACATTATTCTAAATACAAGAGAGACCCAATTGGCATCATCCAACTAGCAATGGCCTAAAACCCTAGCAAAGCATCCAAAGCGTAGCAGCCAAATGCCCAAATTTCATGGAGGTGACTTGTTGAATGGCATTGACTATAGTGATCATCATATCTTGTGTTTGTGCCTACAATTGGAGGAAAAAGTGAAAAACTAGAAAACACCTCCAAAACCAATGCTATAAATGCCATTATGCTACTAAACAATATGGAACATATATTGGATCTTTTCTAGTCTACCAGCATGCTAGAATATTCAAAGAGAAAAATATCATTCAAACAGCAAAAAATATCGTATTGGTACATGATCACCATCACTTGACATAGAGTGAAGGTTCAAAATAAAGAGAACATACTGCATGCCGTTTAGGAAAACATTCAGTTGACATCAGATGATAATGATCCCCAGATGGCACATCCTAGAAACAAAGGGCAGAGCAATCACCATGAAATTTCTTAACAATAATTAAAACTAAACCTAAGAATGGAGTTTATGAAAAGGGAAATAATATCAGTGGAAGTATTACCATGTTATAATATTTCCACTAAAGCATTTTGTCTTTTCGTATTTAAAGAGCTGTCAAAATGTTACTACAGTTCCCAAAAAGCTCTCAAAACCCCGTTTAAAGAGAAAAGACAAGCTGGACCATGCAACTATTAAAACATGGTTGTGCTGATATCATTTTCCTTATGAAATTTACAAACGCATTAAAAATTCCCATTTTCCATACAAGTTTCAAGTTTCAACAACCACATTACCAACGAAATAAAAGAAGCAATGACTGTGAAAATACCAATAAAAAACAACAGCAGTCAAAGAAGAATCTGATACTCTTACTTGAGTAGGATTCAAAGAAGAATATTGCTTTACAGACCGGGCATTCTTGTGTATGTACATGAAGATGGAGCCATTTGTACACCCGAGGCAAGAAGATCTATGGCGTGGGGTTTTGCTTGCAGATTCACTAAGCCTACTGGCCATCTTCAAATTTCCTCTGAAAATCACATAAAACCTTAATTAATAACAACGTCCAACTCAAAACCCAAATCAACAGAAAGAAAAATCAATTCATAAAGAAGAAAACAGCAAAATTCAAAAACTGGAGAACCAGACTAGCCACTAGTTACAAGACCCAACTTAAGTGAAATAAAGATATATGAGAAACAGAAATCAGAGACCCAACACAACCAGGTTTGGAAGCCGTAATTTAGAATCGACACGATGAAAAACAAATTGAAACCCTAAATTAAAAACACATCAAATCATTTGCTGGACCGATAAAATCCAAATAGAAAAAAAAAAAAAAAAACAATACAGTTTTCTACCTTCCATCAATCCAGAAACAAATCTAAGTAATCTAGGTTTGTTGTAGTAAGAACGAATCTAGACGATTATACTTGTAATATCTATCAAGAACATTTTCTTCCATCATTTCCAGGAAAAGAACTGCCTAATTTTGATAGCTTCAAGGAAAAGAAAGCTTAAAACAGTCCTCGAATTACTTACCCAGGAACATAAAAAATCAAAAATAAAAAATCGAACCAATTTACGATAAAGATTATATAATTAGTCTCAAGAATGTAATTATAACACAGATTAGCCATGATTCAAAGAAAGAAGGAATCAAGAAAAGGCAACATCCCTGCTGAGGAAACCCTAATTTCTAAAAGGGAATTAGGGTTAGGAAACCCCTTTTTCTTTTCTTTTTGAATGGTTAAGAACCCTAATTCTAAAAGGGAATTAGAGATAAAGAGAAGTTACAATCTCCCTTTCAAAACTCAAAACAGACAATTATACTAGAAATATCAATCAAGAAAGCTTAAAAAATCTTAAAATTATTTACCCTAATTTAGGAGAAGATTATATGAAAAAAATAACAAATCAAAATTCGCAGCAATTTACAAGATAGATTATATAATATGTCACAAAAAGAAATTGTAACACCGAATTAGCCAAGATTCAGGGAAAGTAGGAATCAAGAAAAGAAAGAAAATGTTCTGCAGAAACCCTAATTTCTACAAAGGGAATTAGAGAGAAAGAGAACTTACTTTGGCGAGACTAATGTAGAAGAAGAGCCGCTCGTGAATCCCGATTATTCTTGTGGGATTCAATTATTCTTGTGGCCATTTGCAAGAATCAGATCCCCCAATCTCTGCCCAGTATCCATGGAGAAATAAACCTTAAATCCAATTCGAACCTCATTGCTCAAACACCCTAAAAACTTTTCACAATCGAAGCAGATCCCCCAAACTCAAGGGAATATTTGCTTTTGCTTGATCGCTCCCCTTTTCTGCCCAGGCGAAATAAACCTTAACTCCAATTCGAACCTCGTTGCCCAGAAACCCTAAAAAGTTTTCAAAATCGAACCCTTCTCCCTATGTTTTTTGCAGAATTTATGCTCCCGGTAAAGCCCTCAACGAGATACCCTACAACCAAATCGGCTACAGCACAAAAATAGGACGATTGGCGAAGAATCGGAAAGGAATTAGGGTTTTGAATTTCAAATGGAGAGATGGGAAGATGGGATTGAGGCGGGGAGAGAGAGAGAGAGAGAGAGAGAGAGAGAGAGAGAGGGGTCCAAAATGGAAATAGAAACTGCTTGGAGAGGGAGTGATATTTGTTTTGTGCCCCCACCTCCAACGGTCTAAAACTAGGCACGTGCTTAACGGTGGAAAATGGAAATAGAAACTACGTGGCGAGGGAGGAGCAATGTGTTGTGCGCACGTGCGGTAAGAGTTTCAACTTTTAGGTTTGTAGGTTGAGGGTTTAGATTGTCCTTCCTAAAAACGAAGTTTCCTTCGTCTGAAAGAAAATTAATCTAATGGATCTCTTTTATATAACGTTCGAAAGAATGACCGTTCGACCCAACCGATCTGCAAAGTCCTCAACCCGACCCAACCTGATTTCCAATTCGGGTTGGGTTGGGTCGGGTTGACCCGATTTGATATGGTTGAAATTGTTGACGACCTCAACTGAAGCCGGGTTGTTTTGGGTTTTGAGAAGCAATAGTGAGTCAACAATAATCAGTTTTTAACTGACAATCGGTTCTCAAAATCCAAACCAAACAGGGACTAACAATTAGGGGCGTTCATTATTCGGTTAAAACCGAATAACCGAACCGAACTGAATTGGTTCGGTCGGTTCGGTTCGGTTTTTTTCCATTTCGGTTCGGTTTCGTTTTTTTTTTTTTGGCAATTCGGTTATTCGTTTTCGGTTTCGATTATCTCCAAAAAAAAATCGGTTAACCGAAATAACCGAATTAATGATAAAAACTATTATTTTTTCAAAAAAAGATGTGATATGGGCACTCCAAAGGATGATCGAAACTGTCCATTTGATTGATCACAACTTAATTAGGTTGTGCTCAAAAAATCATTTCGATTGGATCATCCTAGCCCTCCGATCGAAACAAAGATTTTGCTTTTTTCCCTCTTTTTCTCCCACTATTCGGTTATAACGGAATAACCAAATTTTTAATCGGTTCGGTTTCGGTTACCGAAATTTGATTACCGAAATTATCAAATTTCGGTTATTTCGGTTCGATTATAACCTAATAACCACACCTACTAACAATTAACAAAGGGAAATGTTATCCACACTACTATATTTTGATGATCACACTCCTCACTTTATTAAAGTACGGTATGGCCCGCACCATAGGATTATCCAAACCGTCCATTGTGGACTGTGGACACTATTTAAGTGTTGAAAAAGAAAAACGCATATACAGAACTTCTTGAGATAGAACCCAAATTCGGGTTTCGGGTCGGGTCGGGTTGCCTGACAGCCCAACCCTACCCGACTCGATTTCCAATTCAGGTTGATTTTTCCCAACCGGACCCACGTGGGAACATCAAAGTAACAACGATGGTTTCAAATTATATAGTGCTAATGTCCTCACTACCATATTTTATAATGCCACTACGCATCGTATTGTGATTATCGCAGTCCTCACTTTATTAAAATGTACGGTATGGCCCGTACCATCGGATGATCCAAACCGTCGATTAGATGGGCCACTGCCTACATAGGTTGTGCCCCAAAAATAATTTTCATAGGTTGATCCGAACCCTCCAATCTATAGCGGGTTATATGCTGATCCAAACAGTCCATGTAATGGAACACAACATTAATCGGTTCTGCCCGTAAAATCATTTCCATTGGTTGATCCTAGCCCTCCAATCGATAGAAGTTTCCATAATTGTTGTTCCTCTCCAAGTGCCCGGAATCCGTCAATATTTTGCGAGTGCCCTGCATGCTTAATATAAAGTAGTTCTTCCGTTATTGTTATATGTCCTTACCTCTCCTTGGTAGTTTTTTTTCGTAATTGTCATAGACAGGTACCCTAGGTCAATACTTTTCGTATGTAGATTACGATTTTACCCTCAAATAATTTCTCATAAAGATAGATGTCAGATATCAGTAAAGGGGCTATCTTATATTAGATTAGATTAGATAACGTTCGAAAAAATACCGTTAGAGGAAAATATTCCAAGGTTAGCTGTTTTGTAATAATTTCCATGAAAATGGGGAATTTTTTTTTATTTTTTGGAAAAATAATTTCATGGGAAATGAGAAAACCAAACACTGAAAAATTCATTTTCCATGAAAAATAACTTCTACATACAAGCAGCCCTAGACAGAACCAGAGAGTTGGATTGTGCTGATGGAAGAAGTCCTTTGTAGTTCTTACAGAAGGAGGCCAGCAAGAAGTCAATAGAAAAAAAAGAAAAAAAATCGAAAAGCAAGACGTGGATTCCTTGCCTAAATTGATATCACAAAATCCTCTAACAAAATGAAGGGCCATTAACACGGAGAATAAACCCTAACAAAGAGCCATTATACGGGAAAAAAACCTTAAAATATTGAGACACGTCTAGGAATCCGTCTTTAAACGAGAAACTTTTATGGAAAATCTTATGACAGCATTACAATTAAACGGCTATTTCTCGTAACAGTAAAACTAGGTTCAGTGGCAGTGCGGAAAATAGTTTTAAGAATTATTTTCAGTGTTTGTGTTGTAGTTGCAAAGAAGTTACTAGGTAGTTAATTATGTAAGGTTGTGGGTGTTAGTTGCATTATGTGTCATGTTAGTGGGTAGAGTTTGTGGGTAGTGGGTTATGGAAGTGGGCAACAAAGTTAGTGATGTGGCACACCTTTGTGCTTGTATTTAAGTTCTTTGATTCAATGAAATGAGAAGAGAAGAGAAATTTACAGCAAAGGAAACTTATGTTTCTTGGAGAGTCATGGTTCCTCTTGATTTGAGCCACTAGGAGATCCGGTTGCCTCGAATCAACGTCTTTCCCCCTCTTTTCTATTTTCTTGTTGTTTATTTGTGTTACGGCCCAATTAGGCACATAACAAGTGTTAATACTCTGAAACAACCAGTTACTCCATTTGGAGAAGGCGTTATTTAATCTTTTGTACTATAACGCTCCCCCTCACACGTGGCCCCTCTTTTTTAGGGTTGGCCTACACGTGACATATGTGGCCCCTCTTTTGGGTTTAGCCATTACATGTGAATTTTGCTATCAAGTAGGTTTGAACCAGGTATTTGCTCTGATACCATGTGCAACAACCAGTTACTCCAAAAGCTTAAGCTATTGGAGAAGGCGTAAATGTTAGGTGTTTTAAACTATTATTTCTTTGATTTCTCACCGTCCATTCAATGACTAAAGCAGAGAATTAGAATCATTAATCGTGGAATGGGTCATAGAAATGGTGCGAGTCCAAATCCCAATCCTCAAATAAAGTCATTTCTCACCATTTTTACTGTGTGTACATCCAATCTTGAGATTTAAGATCAAATTTAGCCCCACACGGCCTCTTCAGCCATCAAAATCGATCCTTACGTGTAAATAGAGAAATTATATGATCCTTACGTGTAAATAAAGAAATTATTACGTGTAAGTACCGGACTATCTACAAGAAGTCCGGTACTTTTAAAAAAATGCGGTGGGGACCACTTCATAGGATGATCCAAACCATTAATTTGTTGGACAACAACGTAATTAGGCTGTAACCCGAAGATCATTTCCATATAATAATCCTAGCCCTCCGATCTACAGAGGTACTGCACATTATAGAAGCCTCTCTATAGGCTGGAGGGTTAGGATCATACTATGGAGTTGATCTACAGAGGAACTGCACATTATAGAAGCCTCTCTATAGGCTGGAGGGTTAGGATCATACTATGGAGTTGATCTATGGGATACAACCTACTCACATCATGGGCCAAAAGATAAATGGTTTGGATTATTCTAAAAGTAGGCATATGATGTATTTTAGATTGAATAAATCCCAGGGATTTGCTACCCTGTATGTATAGAATTCTCTTATTGGGGGATGTTCTTTGGGGATATAAAGCAAGGATGAAATAAAGCCAGGCCTGCTTTTTCGCTGTTTTTCAGCAGCTTCGCATCCTCTCCTCACTTATGCCTTCCTCAATTCTCTCCCTCCCCCACCCTCATCCATCTCCCACCATGGAAAAAACTTTCATGGCGGCCAAGCATCCAACCAGTGGCCTTCAAGCAGATCATTAGAACAAAGATGAGGACAGTTCACATTTGATGGGTAAATAGGAAAGTTAGGAATGCCCCTCTAGTGCAGTATTTGGACCATAGCCTGTTCAAAGTGGAGCCTACCAGATAGATAAGTATGAAGGTGGTGGGCCAGTACTCCTCTGTACAATATCAAAGTTCAGAAGTCTGACCTTCTCTCCCATCTTTTATCTTCATATCTTAACCTTCTCTGTTTCCAAATCCACCATTACACATATTGAATATAATGCTTTACCTGTAAAGTTTCCATTCCAGAAAACTACCATTCAGCTTTCACCTCAAAACCCATGGATTGTTTAGTATTTATTCTCAGGTGATGAGTTGTCAACTTGCAGGAATTATAAATCTAGAACGGGGTCCTCCTTTGCGTTGGTATCAACTGGAAGACGAGTGTAATCATAATCATCAAACTTGTAATCCTCATCAAGATCTTCCAGTCTTACCGAAAACAAATCGTATTGTTACCATCATAGTGAAAGGCATCAAACCAAAAGCTCGGGCTATCTTGATCATGCGACCAACCTTCCTCTGAGCTTTGGCACTAATGCGGGTCTGCACAAACGAAAACAGAAACAACTGAAGAAAGATAATCTGTTAAGACATTGGAGTCTCAGTTATTGTTTTGTGCTCACCTGGCTTCTTTTGATGCTAATCCCGGGTTCCGTAAGAAAATTGGCAAGGAACCTAACATTCTGCATGAAATATCTTATACAGTAAGATGATAGCAAAATTTACTTGAATATTTTGTAGAAAAGAACAAGGATGTTCAAGGATCTAATCACAGTCCAATCATGATAAAACAATCACAAGTTCTGGGGTCTAACCTATCCATCACCTGTTAAAAAGGCCAAAGACTAACTGTGATGAGATGTGAGGACCTTCAAGACAGTGACATATATACATTGTAGGGTGGGGCCTAAAATATCCATCACCTGCTGCGCCATGTGCCTTGTGCCTTTAGTAGAAGAAACGGCGGATCACATTTTCATTCATTGTAGGACGGCCCAAGAGATTTGGTCCTTTGTCCAAAACTTTTTTGATAAAACAATGACGTGTTCTGGGGTTTAACATATCCATCACCTGTTAAAAAGGTCAAAGACGGTGACTGTGATGAGATGTGAGGACCTGCAAGACAGTGACAGATATACATTGTAGGGTGGGTCCTAAAATATTCATCACCTGCTGCGCCGAGTACCTTTAGCAGAAGAAACGGAGGATCACATTTTCATTCAATGTAGGATGGCCCAAGAGATTTGGTCCTTTGTCCTAAACTTTTTTGATAAAACAATGACGAGTTCTGGGGTCTAACATGTCCATCACCTGTTAAAAAGGTCAAAGACTGTGACTGTGATGAGATGTGAGGACCTGCAAGACAGTGACGGATATACATTGTAGGGTGGGGCCTAAAATATTCATCACCTGCGGCGCCATGTACCTTTAGCAGAAGAAACGGCGGATCACATTTTCATTCAATGTAGGATGGCCCAAGAGATTTGGTCCTTTGTCCTAAACTTTTTTGATAAATCAATGACGAGTTCTGGGGTCTAACATATCCATCACTGTTAAAATGGTCAAAGACTGTGACTCTGATGAGATGTGAGGACCTCTTGATTTGAGCCACTAGGAGATCCGGTTGCCTCGAATCAACGTCTTTCCCCTCTTTTCTATTTTCTTTTTGTTTATTTGTGTTACGGCCCAATTAGGCACGTAACAAGTGTTAATACTCTGAAACAAACAAACAACCAGTTACTCCATTTGGAGAAGGCGTTATTTAATCTTTTGTACTATAACGCTCCCCCTCACATGTGGCCCCTCTTTTTTAGGGTTGGCCTACATATGACATATGTGGCCCCTCTTTTGGGTTTAGCCATTGCATGTGAATTTTGCTATCAAGTAGGTTTGAACCTGATACCATGTGCAACAACCAGTTACTCCAAAAGCTTAAGCTATTGGAGAAGGTGTAAAGGTTAGGTGTTTTAAACTATTATTTCTTTGATTTCTCACCGTCCATTCAATGACTAAAGCAGAGAATTAGAATCATTAATCATCGAATGGGTCAAAGAAATGGTGCGAGTCAAAATCCCAATCCTCAAAACAAACGGTGTTGATCAAATTTAGATTGTGTGTATATTCCAATCTTGAGATCTAAGATCAAATTTAGCCCCACACGGTCTCTTCAGCCATCAAAATCGATCCTTACGTGTAAATAGAGAAATTATATGATGTGGGAGCATGAAGTCCGGTACTTTTAAAAAAATGCAGTGGGGACCACTTCATAGGATGATCCAAACCATTAATTTGTTGGACAACAACGTAATTAGGCTGTAACCCGAAGATCATTTCCATATAATAATCCTAGCCCTCCGATCTACAGAGGTACTGCACATTATAGAAGCCTCTCTATAGGCTGGAGGGTTAGGATCATACTATGGAGTTGATCTGCAGAGGAACTGCACATTATAGAAGCCTCTCTATAGGCTGGAGGGTTAGGATCATACTATGGAGTTGATCTATGGGATACAACCTACTCACATTATGGGCCAAATGATAAATGGTTTGGATTGTTGTACAAGTAGGCATCGGATGTATTTTAGATTGAATAAATCCCAGGGATTTACTACCCTGCATGTATAGAATTCTCTCATTGGGGATGTTCTTTGGGGATAACAAGCAAGGATAAAAAAAAAAAACCAGGCCTGCTATTTCCCTGTTTTTCAGCTACTTCACATCCTCTCCTCACTTATGCCTTCTCGATTCTCTCCCTCCCACACCATCATCCATCTCCCACCAATTGATAAACTAACATTCCATGGAAAAAACTTTCATGGAGGCCAAGCATGGCCTTAGTGTTTGGCAAACGCCAGTCCCCCCCCCGTTCTTGTTCAAGCATGAAAAGAACGCAAAAACATTATCTTCAGAAAAATTGAAACCAGGCACAGAGGTAGAGACCATTTTCTATCCGGCTTCAACGACATGCAGCCCATGCAGATCCTTCAATAGGTCCTACGCTCTGGATGGGCCATGCTCCGAAGTCCAAACCAATCCAATGATTATAAGCATCCAACCAGTGGCCTGCAAGCAGATCAATAGAACAAAGATGAGGAGTGAGGACAGTCCACATTTGATGGGTAAAAGGCTATAAATAGGAAAGATAGGAATGCTCCTTTGGTGCAGTATTTGGACCATAGCCTGTTCAAAGTAGGGGTGCAACATGGGTCGGGCTCAGCCCGAACCCAACGAGTTCAACCCGATTTTGGCTCGGGTTGGGTTGGAATTTTCTTCGGTTGGGTTGGGAAAGCCAACCTGATTTAATTTCAAGTTGGGTTAGGGTTAAGGCCTTGGCAACCCAACCCGAACCCGACCTCAGTCCTCTAATTTTATCATAATTTTCTTAAGATTATGTTTTTTTTGTTTGGCCATATATGAAACCGAATCCAACCAGACTCAACCTAAGCCAACCCAACCCTAGTTGCATCCCTAGTTCAAAGTGGAGCCTACCAGATAGATAAGTATGGAGGTGGTGGGCCAGTACTCCTCTGTACAATATCAAAGTTCAGAAGGTTGACCTTCTCTCCCATCTTTTATCTTCATATCTTAACCTTCTCTGCTTCCAAATCCACCATTCCACCATTACACATATTGAATATAATGCTTTACCTGTAAAGTTTCCATTCCAGAAAACTACCATTCAGCTTTCACCTCAAAACCCATGTATTGTTTAGTATCTATTCTCAGGTTGCAGGAATTATAAATCTAGAACTGTCAACTTGCAGGAATTATAAATCTAGAGCTGTCAACTTGCAGGAATTATAAATCTAGAACGGGGTCCTCCTTTGCATTGGTATCAACTGGAATACGAGTGTAATCATAATCATCAAACTTGTAATCCTCATCAAGATCTTCCAGTCTTACCGAAAGCAAATGGTATTGTTACCATCACAGTA
This sequence comes from Tasmannia lanceolata, assembly GCF_043159265.1. NCBI lineage: Eukaryota > Viridiplantae > Streptophyta > Magnoliopsida > Canellales > Winteraceae > Tasmannia > Tasmannia lanceolata. Next base: position 5,116,855 of record NW_027518683.1, read on the forward strand.
AAAGGCATCAAACCAAAAGCACGGGTTATCTTGATCATGCGACCAACCTTCCTCTGAGCTTTGGCACTAATGCAGGTCTGCACAAACGAAAACAGAAACAACTGAAGAAAGATAATCTCTTAACGACATTCGAGATTGTTTTGTGCTCACCTGGGCTTCTTTTGATAATAATCCCGGGTTCTGTAAGAAAATTGGCAAGGAACCTAACATTCTGCATGAAATATCTTATACAGTAAGATGATGGCAAAATTTACTTGAATATTTTGTAGAAAAGAACAAGGATGTTCAAGGATCTAATCACAGTCCAATTATGATAAAACAATGACAAGTTCTGGGGTCTAACCTATCCATCACCTGTTAAAAAGGCCAAAGACTGTGACTGTGATGAGATGTGAGGACCTTCAAGACAGTGACGGATATACATTGTAGGGTGGGGCGTAAAATATCCATCACCTGCTGCGCCATATGCCTTGTGCCTTTAGTAGAAGAAACGGCGGATCACATTTTCATTCATTGTAGGATGGGCCAAGAGATTTGGTCCTTTGTCCTAAACTTTTTTGATAAAACAATGACGAGTTCTGGGGTCTAACATATCCCATCACCTGTTAAAAAGGTCAAAGATGGTGACTGTGATGAGATGTGAGGACCTGCAAGACAGTGACGGATATACATTGTAGGGTGGGGCCTAAAATATTCATCACCTGCTGCGCCATGTACCTTTAGCAGAAGAAACGGCAGATCACATTTTCATTCAATGTAGGATGGCCCAAGAGATTTGGTCCTTTGTCCTAAACTTTTTTGATAAAACAATGACGAGTTCTGGGGTCTAACATATCCATCACCTGTTAAAAAGGTCAAAAACTATGACTGTGATGAGATGTGAGGACCTGCAAGACAGTGATGGATATACATTGTAGGGTGGGGCCTAAAATATCCATCACCTGCTGCGCCATGTGCCTTTAGCAGAAGAAACGGCGGATCACATTTTCATTCATTGTAGGATGGCCCAAGAGATTTGGTCCTTTGTCCTAAACTTTTTTGATAAAACAATGACGATTTCTGGGGTCTAACATATCCATCACCTGTTAAAAAGGTCAAAGACTGTGACTGTGATGAGATGTGAGGACCTGCAAGACAGTGATGGATATACATTGTAGGGTGGGGCCTAAAATATTCATCACCTGCTGCGCCATATACCTTTAGCAGAAGAAACGGCGGATCACATTTTCATTCAATGTAGGATGGCCCAAGAGATTTGGTCCTTTGTCCTAAACTTTTTTGATAAAACAATGACGAGTTCTGGGGTCTAACATATCCATCACCTGTTAAAAAGGTCAAAGACTGTGACTGTGATGAGATGTGAGGACCTGCAAGACTGTGATGGATATACATTGTAGGGTGGGGCCTAAAATATCCATCACCTGCTGCGCTATGTGCCTTTAGCAGAAGAAACGGCGGATCACATTTTCAATCATTGTAGGATGGCCCAAGAGATTTGGTCCTTTGTCCTAAACTTTTTTGGCACAGCATGGTTTTCCCAGACCATATTACAAATCTGTTTGGGGAATGAACTTTTGCCCCTTTGGGCCACGGAGGGGCCAGATTTTGTGGTTCTTGGCCCTTATCACTTCACTTTGGGCTATATGGGAAAGAAAGGAATAGGGGGTTTTCAAAGGATCGGCTAAGAAGAGTTGCTCTATTCAACAAGAAGTTTTATCATCGATTGTGCACTGGGTGGGCCGAAGTCCTCCCAAACTTTAGAGCTATGCCTGAATCCACAATTAGACTACTTTAAGTAGAGGTGTGCATGAGCAGGATCATGACCACCAACAAGAAGTTTTATCAGCGATTGTGCACTGGGCCGAAGTCCTCCCAAACTTTAGAGCTATGCCTGAATCCACAATTAGACTACTTTTAGTAGAGGTGTGCATGAGCAGGATCATGTCCACCAACAACAAGTTTTACAATCAATTGTGCACTGGGCCGAAGTCCTCCCAAACTTTAGAGCTATGCCTGAATCCACAATTAGACTACTTTCAGTAGAGGTGTGCATGAGCAGGATCATGTCCACTAAACCTACCCCTCGAAGTGGTTGCCCCTTTCTACTGGGTTGGTTAAGTTGTAATTTGACAGAACCCGTATTGGGAACCTATGCCTGCCGAGCGTGAGGGGTCTTACTCACAACAAGGATGGTGCCCACCAAGTGGGTTTTTTTCGGCCCACTAGGTCGAACAGATGCTAACGCGGCAGAAGTACATGCCTTGCTAGCTGGGATTCGCACAGCGGATTACAAGGACCTTGACGCAATCCCTTGGATGAAGCAGGGGGTGCACTATCAATGGAGATCGGCCGATGTGATCAAAGAGATTTTGGATTGATATCGAGGGTTATCCAGTCACTTTCCAACATGTAGGGCACTTTGCCAATAGTGATGTTGATTAGTTTTGCCCGCTATACTCAACTCAACTAAACAAGGCCTTTGTCCCAAACTAGTTGGGGTCGGCTAAATGAATCCTTTAGAAAAATTTCATGAAGAATGTGAAACGAATCTATCTGGCTCTAATCCTGGCTCTAATTGGGTTCTTCTACGTGGATCATTTTCTTCCATTCTATCCTATCCGAGGTCATGTTCTCTGTTATGTTCCTAGCTATAAGGTCTTTCCTCACTGTTTCTACCCAAGTCGTTTTCGGTCTGCCGCTACCTCTTTTTACTCCATCAATTTCGCATGAGTCGCCTCTTCTCACCGGAGCATCCAAAGGCCTACGTTGGATATGCCCAAACCATCTTAAGTGGTGCTCTCTCATCTTCTCCTCAATTGGTGCCACCACCACCTTTTTATGAATGTCTTCATTTTTAATTCTATCTAACCTTGTGTGGCCGCACATCCATCTAAGCATTCGCATCTCCGCTACACTCATCTTATGCACATGTTGCTTCTTGGTGGCCCAACATTCTGAGCCGTACAGCATGGCTGGGCTCACACCTGTCTTATAGAACTTTCCCTTCAACTTGTGGTAGGGATTTTACGGTCGCAAAGAACTCCTAAGTCAAGCTTCCACTTCAACCAACCTGCTCTTATTCTATGGTTAACATCCTCTTCAATCTCTTCATCCTCATGTAGAATTGAACCAAGATAGCGAAAGATATCCCTCTTAGGTACCTCCTGTCCAGTCATATTTACTACATCCTCATCCCACCTCCTTACATTACTAAAGTCACATTCCATATATTCTGTCTTAGTCCTACTCAGTCTAAAACCTTTGGATTGGATTCCAAAGTAGTTCTCCATAACTCTAACTTAGTATTTACTCCTACTTTGGTTTCATCGATTAATACTATGTCATCTGCAAATAACATACACCACAACACCTCATCCTACAAACCCTTCCGTAAGCTCATCCATAACTAACGTAAAAAGATAAGGGCTTAGAGCTGATCCTTGGTGCAGTCCTACTGTGATTGGAAACTCACTAGAAGTGCCATCCGTGGTTCTGACACTAGTTACTGCTCCATCGTACATATCCTTAATCACATCAACATATTTACTATGCACTTTTTTCCTTTCAAGAACCCACCACATAACATTCCTGGGAACCCTATCATACGGTTTCTCCAAATCAATGAAAAAAATCTGAAGGTCCTTTTTATTTTCTCTAAATCTCTCAATTAACCTCCTAATTAAGAAGATAGCTTCCATAGTCGAACGTCCGGGCATGAAGCCAAACTGATTCTCTGACAGCTTAGTCTCTACTCTTAATCTATGCGCAATTACCCTCTCCGAAAGCTTCATGGTGTGACTCATTAGCTTGATTCCCCGGTAATTGATGCAACTCTGAATATCCCCTTTATTCTTATAAATATGTACTAATGTACTCTTCCTCCACTCATCAGGCATCTTCTTAATCTTCAAAATATTGTTAAATAATCTAGTTTTCCTATTTTTTGCTTGGCTTGTTTTCGACCATCCCGGTCCCCCAGCATTTGCCCTGTTTATTTAATGAAACATTAAAAAAAAATTAATTGCCAATAAACTTGGATGACTAAACTGACATGTATGTGCCAAATTGCAATTTCTTCACAGAATTATCTCAACACTAACTTGCTAAAATGCTAATGGGACGGCAAAAGGAAAATAAAAAACTATGAACTCGTGAAAAGTAAACAAGTACATATACTTAAATCAGTGATTTCTTCACATTGTCAAAATATAGGCAATACTGCAATAGATAACATCAAAGTGCAATCCTTTAGACGGCTATCCATTCAAGCTGTAATGACAGTAAACAAAATCTACATAATGGGCACCACACCATATGGACTCCATGCCACCATAAATGAGAAGTTATGAGGGGGAGCCCAGGAAACCATTGCTATAATGTGAGACACTAGAACCCCTATATCTTTGAATGAGAGGAATCATAGCAATTCATTCCTTGGATTTTCAAACCCCATGCCTGATTTCTTCATATTGTCAAAATATAGGTCATACTGCAATAGATAACATCAAAGTGCAGTCCTTTAGACGGCTATCCATTCAAGCTGCAATGACAGTAAACAAAATCTACACAATGGGTGCCACACCATATGGACGCCATGCCACCATAAATGAGATGTTATGGGTGAGCCCAGGAAACCATTGCTATAATGTGAGACACTAGAACCCCTTGTCTTTGAATGAGAGGAACAATAGAAATTCATTCCTTGGATTTTCAAACCCCGGCCAACAGTGAAATGCCTGATTCCACATCATTAGGGGTGTTCATTATTCGGTTATAACCGAATAACCGAACTGAACCGAATTGGTTCGGTCGGTTCGGTTCTGTTTTTTTTTTTGGATATTCGGTTTCGGTTTTTGGTTATCTCAAAAAAAAAAATCGGTTAACCGAATCATCGAAATTATGGATGAAAACCATTTTTTCCAAAACAAAAGTGCTGTATTTGCACTCCGTAGGATGATCAAAACTGTCCATTTGCTTGATCACAACTTAATTAGGTTGTGCTCAAAAATTCATTTCGATCGGATAATCCTAGCCCTCCGATCCAAACCGAGATTTTCCTTTTTTCCCTCTTTTTCTCCCACAATAACCAAATTGTTAATCGGTTCGGTTTCGGTTACTGAAATTTGATAACCAAAATTATTTCGGTTATCAAATTTCGGTTTATTAGGTTCGGTTATAACCGAATAACTACCATAAGCAACGTTGCCATGTACCTATATTGTAAGAATGATCACAATGCACTACTTTGTGCACTCCCCGGTAAATCTTTGGGAAGGCCCAAGAGACACTGAAGAGACCTAAACTGAAATATCAAATTGGTGAAGGTGTTTTATGGGTTAAGGAAGCCCAAGGTCATTGTTAGAAACTTGGTTGGAGTGATTTTTAACTAGAGCTGCAATCTTGCTCCTTTGAAACATCTTAATCATTCCAATTCTTGGATTTTATTAGTAGCACCCTCTCCCCTACTCACAAGTTGCACCAAAACTGCTCCTGCTCCAACTTTGTACAATTGATGTTTGAAATTTTTTAGACAATTAGTATCAATGAAGAACAATTCCGATAAGGTTCATTTGATAATTCATTATTAATAAAGACAAGCCTCAACAAGCGTTGTCATCTCACTATGTTAACGGCTAATTAATTAGTGGTTATGATAACTCAGGGATTAATTCTCATTTCTCATTCAACTTTAAAAAATGATTATGCATAGAGATCATGATGAACTGAGATATTTTTTGGGAATGGAGGTCTCCCAAAACTCTTCTATTTTTTAGCCAAAATAAATTGGAATTACATCTCACTCGACAAATTGTAAACCTACTAGCACACATTGGAGCTCAATGTTAATACAGTTCATATGATAGTCGACTTTTACAAGATGCAACATCCCGTCACAAGTTACTTCGTGGGTTGGTATACCAGACTATGCTATGTCCAAATAGTACTCATGCAGTCCACACACGATCATGTTTAATTGTTGTTCATTGCATTATCTAGTGCAGAAGACAAATGCAGATTCACATCAATTACATTGAGTTACCGTATCGATCAAATGACTACTTAGAACTTTGAGTTTTCATCTTAATTTCCTACTCCATGGAACGATAATACTAGTCAAGCAAGAGTACATACATTTTGGTCTTTCAAATGTATTAGCATATAGAGGTCGATTGCCCCTCATCTAGGAAGAGTTACAGCTTACAAGCAGGATTGTAACATTCCCATGTCCACCACCATGCAAATTGCAAATGACTACTCAGAACTTTGAGCATTCATCTTAATTTCCTACTCCATGGAACGATAATACTAGTCAAGCAAGAGTGCATCCAGTTTGGTCTTTCAAATGTATAAGCATATAGAGGTTGATTGCCCCTCATCTAGGAAAAGCTACAGCTTACAAGCAGGATTGTAACATTCTCATATCCACCACCATGCAAATTGCATATATGTTTGCCAAAGTCATGAGCCAAACATTCTTTATATGGCGGATGGACTCTCTCGGTTGGAATCTTAAAGCATCATATCTTATCAGGGGAATTCTGGGCATACTTATTCTCAACCAGGATCAAATGATTGGCGATGAAATACAATCGATGCAGAGAATTTCCTCCTGCAAGTTCAACATTAAACCCCCTTCTCAACCAATGAAAAGAAGCCAATTGAAAAAGGCCCATTAGAGACAATTACTTAGATACACCACTTGGATTTCAATTCCAATGATACTTATAGGGTCGCTAAGGCTGTGCATTTTTTTAGTTTTATTTTTTGAATAGTTCGCTAAGGTTGTGCTTTGTCCAATCATATGTATTAAACTATCAGCTAATTTGATTCATTTGCATGGATGTACCCACAGCTACATTGATAAGAAGTTGCTCTAATAATTCAGAAAAATAAGTATCTGCTGGTACCAAAAGCCGTTGAGGGTGTCACGTAAAGCTGTTTCGTTGTCATCTTAGTCTTCTTTAATTTATCCACAAGAAGCCCTGGAAAAAATTCAATTCTAGTGTAAGTAGGGTCGCTGATGCTGAGTATTGTCCAGTCATAAGTATTAAAGTACAGGGTCGCTAATGCTGTGTATTGTCCAATCATAAGTATTAAACTATCGTGGCAGAATTCTAAATGAGGCTTGATGGAACAAGGACATAGGATCATCTGATCAAGGTGTACTCAACAGCAATTTGCCGAACATATGGTTTTTTTATGAAATCATGGGTCCGCCCAATGTCTTTTACGAAGGAGTGTAAACATAATGTTCCTTTTAGCATTTTCCTTTCCTCTTTTGTTGACGAAGTTCTAGAAAGATGTCGGGGGAGGGATTCTAGACCAAGACAGACTCTTTTTGAATGTGCAAGCTGCATGTGAGCCAGGCGTCGCAGGAGGATTGGTCTATATGCAAGGTGTGGAAATATAGGTTGTCCCAATATAGCGTCCCAAATCATTTTCATATGATGAGTGCAGTGTTTAAAAAACTCGTTGAAATAATTGAAAATTTTTTAATAGAAGAAACATTGTAAAGTTGCGATAGTACAAGAAAAAACTGATAAAATTCTCGCAATTAATCCTAAAGTATCTTGAATCCAACAAGGCATCAAGTACTTATCATTCAGAAGAATATGTGCAACAGAAAACAAAGCACAAAAAATATTTATAATTTTGCTAAAAACATTACAACTAAATAAGACTCAAACGTTACTACAAAATTTTGAAAAAAAAACATATAAAACTACAAAAAGTAAAAAAATATTAAAGTATGGTAAAAAAGGGATATCATTTTATAAAAAAATGATAAAAATGGATAAATAATATAGAAAATTTGACTTTAGAAGTATAAAAATCATGCAGTTAGTGAAAATGTAACAAAAAATAAATAAAAAATAATTTTTTTATTAAAGTATTGTAAAAAAGGGATTTCATTTTATAAAAAAATCGTAAAAACGGATAAATAATATAGAAAATTTGACTTTAGAAGTATAAAAATCGTGCAGTTAGTGAAAATGTAACAAAAAAATTAAAAAATCTATTTTTCATAATTTTAAATTCTAATTATTATACTTTTAAATTCTATTTTTAACGTCTACGAATAACATATAATTTTACACTATTTTTAGTTAATTTTTTATTTCGTGATTTCATTGGATATTTCTATAACTATTACAACATAATAATGTAATAGAAAAACAAAATTTAATAGGAACAATTAAAACTTAAACTAATGATAGTAAAATTAAAAACTAAAAGTGGACCAAATTTAAAAGAAATATGACCTAGGTAACAAACATATTTCTTCTTTGTTTGGTTAAATGTTTAGTTTTTAATTTTAATATTATTAGTTTAACTATTAGCTGCTTATTAAATTTTATTTCTCTGTTACATTATTATGTTGTAATTATTGTAAAAACATCTAATAAAATTATGAAATAAAAAAGTAACTCAATAGAATGTAAACTTTACACCATTCATAGAATTGAAAAATAAAATTTAAAAGTATAAAATTTTGAATTTAAAATTGGAAAAAAAAGATTAAATTTTTTTGTGTAGTTTATTTTTCACTATATGTATAATTTTCATTCTTTTAAAATCGATTTTTTTATGTTTAAGTATTCTTTTTATGACATTTCTAGATTTTCTTATACATTTATTTCTATTCAAAATTTTATAACAATTTTTGTGTGTTTTATTTTGTTGCTTACAATAATTATAAATTTTTTATTAGAGTTTTAAATACTTTTTGTGCTTTGTTTTTTGTTTGCTATGTATAATTTTTAACTTTAAAATGATAATTTTTCATATTACATATCCTCTTTTATGATACTTTCAATTTTTTACTTTTGTATTTTTTTTTTGAATTTTTTATTTTGAAAAACAGCTTGCCTCAAAACTACTTTTTATTAATTTTACGTATCCCCTTTTTTATACTTTAATTAGTATTATAATTTTTTTTAAGAGGGCGAGCATTGGCGCAACGGTAAGGTTGCTCCATTGTGACTTGGTGATCACGGGTTCGAGTCACGGAAACAGCCTCTCTGCAAAGCAGGGGTGGTGGTAAGGCTGCGTACATCTAGCCCTCCTTAGACCCTGCAATGGCGGGAGCCTCGTGCACTGGGCCCCGCCCTTATTTTATCAATATTAGAAATTTTATCATAATTTTTGGAATTTTATATTTTGTTGCTCATTCTTCTATGCCTTATTTTAAATATAACGTTTTTATATTTTGTTTTTGTACCTTGTTTAATTATAAACTTTTTACTGAAATTTTGAATATTTTTGGGCAAACATTCTTATATTTTGAATAATGTATTTAAATATAACGTTTTTATATTAGGTTTTTTTCTATTGCAAACGTTCTTCTAAATGATGAAAATTAATTTAACATACAAGAAATACATTTAAAAGAAAAAATCATTAATAACCCTAAAAAACATAAAAAAATCGTTACTAACCCTAAAAAAACATAAATTGAAAGGATTAAATTAAAAAATATATATGTAAAAACCCTATGTGAAAATTTTCTAAAGGATTCATTAGCAGACCCCAACTAGTTTGGGACAAAGGCTTAGTTGAGTTGAGTTGAGTTTGTATATGTATAAAGCCTCCAAATAAACATAAATTGAAAAGGAATTAATTAAAAAATATATATATATATATATATATATATATATATATATATATATATATATATATATATATATGGAAAAGCCCTCCAAAAAACACAAATTGAATATAAAGTAAAACACAAAATATAAAAGAAACAATTCGTTAAAAAAATTTCTATAACCATCACAAAATCGAAATGTAAATAAAATGAAATATTAAAATCGTAGGGTAACTAATGTAGTAGAAAAATAAAATTTAAAATGTACAAAAATATTAAACTCTAAAAAATATAAACTAAATAATATTAAAGGGAAGTGATATATCCGCCCCTTTTGATCACTAGGAACGTCAGTGTTTGTGGCAATCAGGGGCATTGAATTCTTCTGACAAAAGTACAACAACCCCCTCTTTAGCCACTGATACACTGATAGGGGGTGTTCCTGGTGATCGATCAGAATGAACGGATAAATCATTTCCCGTATTAAAATTATAAAAAACAAAACTTAACAAAACAAAGAAGACTCTAAAATAATTAAAAAATAAATAATGGTAATAGAAAATAAAATAATAGTAAAATTTTAAGAAAAAGATTAAACATAGAAGATATGTAAAACAGATAAAAAGGAAAAAATTATGAATCTATACTTTTCCCTGGTTCCGGGTATGCTTGTTCCAGTGCAGGACGACGGGACCCTTGGTCCCCAATGCCTTTCTATTATCAATGAAAATTATGAATCTAATTGAGTTACAAAGAACCTTCAAAATGAAAATTTAATAAAAATAAAAAAGAATAGAAGTAGAATAATAAATAAACATAAAAGTAAAAAATGTCATCATGCAAATTTAGGCATATGATTGAGATGCTGCGAGAGAAACCTGCAAGAGGTGGAATCACAGATTTGGATAGAATGCCCGATGGATAGAAACGTTTGGCGCCAGAGGGAAGGAAGGTAATGCACAAGCTATTAGGAAGCAAATAGAGACCAGAGGATGGAGATTCCCAGAGCGAATGAGTCAACAATGGCATACCAGAAAAGTCGCAGAGAGACGAGATTAGATATCGCTACTAGGAAGAGGAAGGAAGGCTTGGGGCTGGGGAGGTGCTCCAAATGCTATTTTATAAACTTTAGGAGGAGACCGAATGCATGGTCTGTAAAAAGATATGGTCTAAGCATGCATGGAAACTTAGGGAAACAACAAACTAGAGAAATATGGTCTAAGCATGCTTGGAATCTTAGGGAAACAACAAACTAGAGAAATATGGTCTAAGGATGCTTGGAATCTTAGGGAAACAACAAACTAGAGAAATATGGTTTCTAAGGGGCAAACAAAAGCAAGGGAAGGGATGATACTCGAAAATTCTACAAGGGAGGGAGTAGAGGCAGAGAACCTACAGGAGGAAAATCCTCCTTCGTGCGACGAGAACTCAGAGGAAGGTATGATGATGCCAATGAGGACGGTATTCTTAAGAATAGGAGGACCGACCCGCTATTCGTCAATGAGGAAATCTGGACGGAACGGATAGAACTCCAATCAATCCCCGGGGGTGCAGAGAGGAATTTGGGCTTGGCTAAGAGAGAACGCTGAGAAGATTGGAATCGGGTAAAATCTTGGCTGATGGAGGTCAGTAGCATAGGTGAAGATGTATGTGCTCTCCCTATAGCTCTCAGGGAAGCGATTATTGTCCTTCTACTCGAACTTAATGTTGTAGACTTTAAAGACGTTTGGTTGAAAAAAGAAGATTGTCCCTTCGAGGACATGGATATGCGGTTCTCTAAAATCTTGGCTGATGGAGGTTAGTAGCATAGGTGAAGATGTATGTGTTCTCCCTATAGCTCTCAGGGAAGCTATTATTGTCCTTCTGCCCGAACTTAATACCGTAGACTTTAAAGGCGTTTGGTTGAAAAAAGAAGATTGTCCCTTCGAGGACATCGATATGTGGTTCTCTAAAGATGCTGGTTCTTTGAATAGAAGAAAACTTAACTGTTTTCTTATCACACTCCCTATAACCCTTGTGGTTAGTGTTCTGTTTGTAGGATCGCATGATTGCATCTTATTTCTTGGTTTCTACTTCAAGGAAAATAGGACACCTCTTAGGATTATGAAGAAAACAAAGCAAAACCCACATATTCTTAGATAGGAGTCCTCAAGGAATATGAAGAAAAGATAGAAAACCCTACTCTATGTCGGTGCATTTTCTATTAGACACCTCCTATTTATCTAGCGGTTAGTTTTGTCATGTTTCTGCAGCTCTATTCTCTGAACAGAAATTGAAAGACGACTCATTTCTTTGAGTAGAAGAAAACTTGGTTTTGAAGATCTAACAAAACTTGGGAGGGCTCAGGGCTTATGAAGAAAATAAAGAAAATTCTCCACGTTTGGGCATTACCTTATCAGACAAATAGTCATGTTTGGGCAGCTCTATTCGAAGATAACATCGCCCATCTCATTTCTTGGGTTCAAGGAGGGGGAGTTCATACGGATTATGAAAAAAATAGAGGAAACTCTAGTATCTGTTTGTGGATTTTCTTATCACACTTCCTATTTCCCTTGTTGTTAGTGTTCTACTTGTGGGATCGCATGAGTGCATCTCATTTCTTGGTTTCTACTTCTAGGAAAACAGGGCAACTCTCAAGATTATGAAGAAAACAAATCAAAACTAACATATTTTTAACGATTCTTTTGTTTGATGGACATGCTTTGTGTAAGATTTGTTTTCCCTACCAAAATAATTAGCCAATGAAGTTGCTACCCTACCATTGAAAGTTTCGATTGAACTGATTTTACAGCTATCTGTTTGTGGTATCGCATGAGTTGCTACCCTCGAATTAAGATCATGCCGTCAGGTTGTCGGCTTAGGAAACCCTCGCCAACTCTTGAAAACATTGAAAATTTCAAATTGAGTGACTTGTTGGGTCCTCGAAAAGACAACTACTATTTATAGTGACGAATCAATTCAGAACCTATTTATCTCGTTTAGTGATGAATTCAATAAGCTTTATATTTCATATAGCTTAGCAAGAAAAGACAACTACTATTTGTAAACATGCTGAGAAAAATGTCAGCTCTAACATAAATGTAATGCAGCAACTAAAATTTAAAAAAATACAGAATAATCAGCAAATCAGTCTCAATCTATTAATTTGAATCACTCTAACACTAATATCCAGAATGACATAATTGAAATTGCAAAAATGGAGTAACTTACGAAAAAACATGAACCGAAATCCAACTGAATTCATACCAGCTCTAAACCCTATAATCAGCAAATCAGTCTCAATCTAATAATTTGAATCACTCTAATATCCAGTTTCAATCTATAATCAGCAAATCAGTCTCAATCTAACACTAATATCAGCAAATCAATCTCAATCTTAATCTAACACTAATATCCAGAATGACAAAATTGAAATTGCAAAAATGGTGTAACTTACAAAAAAACATGAACAGAAGTCCAACTGAATTCATACCAGCTCTAAACCCTATAATCAGCAAATCAGTCTCAATCTAACACTAATATCCAGAATGACATAATTGAAATTGCAAAAATGGAGTAACTTACGAAAAAACATGAACAGAAATCCAACTGAATTCATACCAGCTCTAAACCCTATGATCTATGCAAGTTAGAGTATCAAATAAAATATCAATTAATGGAAGAAAAGATAATGTATTTCAAAAGTATAATTCGTCGTATTAACATAAGACAATTCTCTATGGTGCTTAGATGGCAATGAGAAACTTGTCATAAAAGATCTTTAGAATTAATTAAAATGTTTTATCTAAAGAAATACACTTTTGAGATCTATGATAAGATTTGAATGATTGCAAACATTTGTTGCTTTCTATTAGTAATAATTTTTTGTACTTCAATTGACTAAGGAGTCGTCATTTATAATGCAATTGAATATTGTTAACCTTTAGGGATGTGTAGAATATACTAGTTGTATGGTTGATGTTATCATATGTTAGGGAGCACATGCTCATGCGTAGAGTAGGTGCATCCTATGCTTCTTACTGGAATTTTTGCTACATTAATGAAATCAAAGCAATTCTATGTATCTTTGACAAACAACTTGAAGTATTCATACAGATGGTAGGTTACAAGTTACCACATTACTGAAAATCTACTATCGTATTATTGCTTACTTGTGGACATTGGTCAATTAGGTCGTCAGGTCAAAAGAGAGGAAATTTATTCTATCTGTGTTGTGCCCCTAAAACCTAGAATATAAGGAGAATATCTCGACTTAACATTTAATGTGAACTAATCCACCTATGCGAGGAAGTGAGACATTGGTCAATTAGCTCGTCCGGTCAAAAGAGAGGAAATTTATTCTATCTGTGTTGTGCCCCGAAAACCTAGAATATAAGGAGAATATCTCGACTTAACATGTAATGTGAACCAATCCACCGATGCGAGGAAGTGAGACATTGGTCAATTAGGTCGTCTGGTCAAAAGAGAGGAACTTTATTCTATCCGTGTTGTGCCCCGAAAACCTAGAATATAAGGAGAATATCTCGACTTAACATTTAATGTGAACTAATCCCACCTATGCGAGGAAGTGAGAGTGTTGCGATACTTGTAAAAGTTATACCCCCCCCCCCCTAACAAATTGCCATCGGTCTTAGATTTACTATTTGCGATTAATCTTGATGGCATCATTATTGATTGGATTATTTTCTGAGTATCTATTATTGGAATGCTCTTATTGTATTCTTTTTGTCCTCTCTTCCATTGCCTGTGTGGCACATTGAAGGGTGAATTCATTCCGGGTTATTTTCTGAGTATCTTATTATTGGAACAATCTTATTGTATTGCTTTTGTCCTCTCTTCCATTGCATGTGTGGCACATTGAAGGGTGAATTCATCCCGGTCGATCATTTAGACATTTTTGCTTGAGATTTAAGTCGTACTAAATGATGTATTTCATGTCTTTTGTCCTCATTGGTATTCACTAGAGCTGAAATTTCATCATCAGCCTTTGATTTATTAGCCTCAGGCCGTGATCCCATGACATCAAATTGAGGAACTGTTTTAACTGCGAAGATAAAACCAATTCATCCCGGGTTATTTTCTGAGTATCTTATTATTGGAACAATCTTATTGTATTGCCATTGTTCTCTCTTCCATTACATGTGTGGCACATTGAAAGGGTGAATTCATCCCGGTTTATTATTTTGACATTTTTGCTTCAGATTTTCAGTCGTACTAAATGTTGTATTTCATGTCTTTTGTCCTCATTGGTATTCACTACAGCTGAAATTTCATCATCAGCCTTTGATTTATTAGCCTCAGGCCGTGATCCCATGACATCAAATTGAGGAACTATTTTAACTGCGAAGATAAAACCAATTTTTCCATGTTTCGCTACGAATTTGGATTACTCTGGATTTGGGAGAAGAGGGGAAAAACTAAGAACTTGAAATTTGGATTCTAGATAATCTACTGCAAAAATACTAGGAATAACAAGAGGGACAAAACTAAGAAGATTTGCAAGAACATATAAGAAGAAGAAGAAGAAAAGAGGGAAATATGAGGAGGAAAAATGACATACCTTCTTGAATCTTTGAAGGCGGGCGAAGTTGCACCTCATTCAAAACCAGAAACGTGGCGAGACAACAAGCAAGTCAGAGAGAGAGAGAGAGACATAAAATTTAAGAGGAATGCTAGGGACAAGCAGCTAAAATACCAAAAGTAAAGATTTGTCCATTTTCTTTCGCATATTTGCCTCTTTTATTAATGGATTTAACTTCATAATCGGTCAACAGGTAAAACCTCTCTCTCTCTCCTTCACACACAACCTCGCTTTCTCCCTACCTCTCTTTGATAAAGAGCTTCAATGGCTGTGAAATTTCATTGAGTGCACTAGACACCCGAGGTAAGTTACCACTTATAACCATAGAGGAAGATCCCGATAGGCATGGAGCTTGCACAAGAAATAGGTAGTACTGATGCAACAAAACCCAGATGGTTTGGGAACTGCTAAGCCCCCAGTATGAGAACCCCTGATATCCAAGTAAAGAACATACGGGTTTGGGAACAAAGATTTGGGATCTGACAGGTTTCAATGGCTTGGCAATGGATGCCATTCAAAAAACAAATGGCTCGGCCATGGGGTCAGGGTAGCTTGTAGGCTGGTAGTACTGATGCAGCAAAACTCAGATGGTTTGGGAACTGCTAAGCCCCGGTATGAGACCCCTGATATCCAAGTAAAGAACATACGGGTTTGAGAACTGACAGGTTTCAATGGCTTGGCAACGGATGCCATTAAAAAAAAATGGCACCATGGGGAAAGGGTGGCCTATAGGCTGGTGAGCATGTGGGCCTGTAGGCTTGGAGGCTGGTGAGCATGTGGGCCTGTAGGCTTGGAGGCTGGTGAGCATGTGGGCCTGTAGGCTAGTGAGCATGCCACAATGGCGAATGTGGGCTTGTAGGCTAGTGAGCATGCCACCATGGTGAATGTGGGCTTGTAGGCTAGTGAGTATGCCACCATGGCGAATGTGGGCTTGTAGGCTAGTGAGTATGCCACCATGGAGGTGGATTGGATGGGTTTTCAGGATAGTGTGTAGTAGTCATAGATGGCATTCCAGAGGTTGCAAATGCAGGCCAATAGCTAATCTCTGAATCGGTCCATCGATCCAACTTCATGTCCGAAATGATTTCGCAGTAGATTTTCAAGCTCGACCAACAAACCATGATCGTCACTACAGACAAGAAAAACATGCCTAGCCAAATCCTGTTCTTCTCTTCTTTGGTCTACTTACACTTTCTATTTCATCTAAGTCGGTCAATGGAAATTAAATTGGTTGTACTACCACAATGAGTATCCGACTGGAATCTTGTTTGATATCTCTAGAGATGGATTTTGAAATCCTATCAACACTCTCGTTGTACTACCGCTATCGTATTTTCTCGAAATTAAACGAGGAGTATCCAACAGGAATCTTGTTTGAAATCTCTAGAGACGGATTTTGAAATCGTATAAGTACTCCGGGGAATATGTTAGCCTCTTTATTACAAGGGGAGTCCCAAAACATGGGGTAATTTCACTAGTTTAGGTTTTTTTAACCATCACTGTAAGATTATAAGATGAATGCTCGACTGAACTCAACTCAACTAAGCCTTTGTCCCAAACTAGTTGAGTCAGCTAATGAATCCTTTAGAAAACTTTCATGAAGAAGGTGAAAGGATCTACTCGGCTCAAATTGACTAAGTCTAATCCTGACACTAGTTGGGTTCGTCTGCATGGATCATTTTCGTCACTATAAGATTAAAAGATGAATTTGATGCTAGGAATTAGGTTTAGAGGACTGAAGCAAAACATAATGCCACAGAGAGAGAGAGAGAGAGAGAGAGGAGTGACCTTTTTGAACAGTGGTGAGAAAAGAGGAGGGAGTATGCAGAAGAAAGGGTGGATCTTTTACCTTTTAGAATTTTAAAGTTATGTGTGTTCTAATCATTTGCTCGTGTGTTTTCATGCGACTCTTTAGCTCTTGACCCAAGCATTCCTCAAAATTTTAGCAGTGTAATAATAATAAACACAAAAAATTAGATTACGTTTTAGAATTTTAAAGTTATGTGTGTTCTAATCATTTGCTCGTGTGTTTTCAAGCGACTCTTTAGCTCTTGACCCAAGCATTCCTCAAAATTTTAGCAGTGTAATAATAATAAACGCAAAAAATTAGAGATCATTATAAATGTAAAGTAACCGAGAGGGCGAGCCTTGGCGCAACGGTAAGGTTGCTCCATTTTGACTAGGTGGTCACAGGTTCGAGTCACGGGAACAACCTCTCTGCAAAGTAAGGCTGCGTACATCTAGCCCTCTCCAGACCCCGCAAAAAAGATAATAAACAAAATGATATGGTTTGAAAAATAAAAAATATAAGACCAAAATAGAAAAAGGAAAACTCTTTAAATCTAAATATAAAAAACCTCTAAAATAAAATTAAATATATATATATATATAGAATATTATATAAAACCACCATTCAAAAAAAGAATATTATATAAAACCCTAAAAAATAAAAAAGAAACAAATTGATAATAAAAAAATAAAAAATTCCATAAACATCCCAAAATCAAAGTGTAAATAAAATGCAATAAATTAAAAACAGAAAAATATTAAACCGATAAAAAAGTGAAAACCTATGAATCTAGATGAGTTGTCAAGAACATTCCAAAATAAAGATTACATAAAAATAAATAACAACAATATAAAAACCCTTCAAAAAAAAAAACAATGAATCTAGATGAGTTTATAAAGAACATTCCAAAATAAAGATTACATAAAATACCTAAAAAGAATATAAAAACTCTTCAAAAAAATAAATAAAACATAAATAGGATATAAATAAAGAGAAACGATAGAATGAAGGGGACGCCGCGCCCGTTCAAAAATCAAACCCCATTGGTCAGTTTCAGCAAAAGTCAAAGCTGTTTCTGTTTTTCTGCGCCATCCACTTTTTTCGGCGCCATCTTAAATGCACTTGATGAAACGGACCAATCGGGGCCACCCTTGAAAGCGGTTTTTTGCAAGGGTTCCCCGTTCATTCTATCATTCCTCTAATATAAAATACTTAAAAATAAAAGAAACAAATCAATAAGAATAAACAAAAAATAAATTGAAAATTATAAAAGACACATAAAACATAAAAGAAACAAATCATTAAGAAAAATTCTGGAAATATCACAAAATCAAAATGTAAATAAAATGACATAGTTTAAAAATGATAAAAAGATAGAAAACTAATAAAAACCAAAAAGAAAAAAATAAATCTAACTGTTCAAACCAAAAAATAAATAAAAAGAATACATACATATAATACGATAAAAAGAACATTTAAGAATGGGAATTGTTAGCGTCCATCACAAAAGGCATTTCGCGACTGGTAAGTCGCATTTCAGACCAGCCACCTCGTGAATGGAGACACAAAAGCTGTTGTCTTCATTCACGAGGTGGCTGGTCTGACATGCGAAAGACCAGCCGCGAAATGCCTTTTGCGATGGACCCTAGCAAATCCCTTTAAAAATATAAAAGTAAATGCTTCTTAAATTCACACATAAGGAAATATAATACAATAAATTGAAAAAACAAAGGAGTAACAAAATATAACAAAATCCCAAAATTATTATAAAATTTGAAATATTACAGAATCACAAAAGGAGATACGACTAGATAGGAAACAAATAAAAGAAAGTTATAAATACAAAGCAACAAATGTCCATTAAAAAAATAAATGTAATAGAAAAATAAAACTTTGTTTTCAAATGGGGTCAGAAAATAAAACATAAAAAGTAAAAATTATAAAACTTTTAAGAACATTTAATACGATACATATAATACGATAAAAAGAATACATACATATAATACGATAAAAAGAACATTTAAGAATGGGAATTGTTAGCGTCCATCACAAAAGGCATTTCGCGACTGGTAAGTCGCATTTCAGACCAGCCACCTCGTGAATGGAGACACAAAAGCTGTTGTCTTCATTCACGAGGTGGCTGGTCTGACATGCGAAAGACCAGCCGCGAAATGCCTTTTGCGATGGACCCTAGCAAATCCCTTTAAAAATATAAAAGTAAATGCTTCTTAAATTCACACATAAGGAAATATAATACAATAAATTGAAAAAACAAAAGAGTAACAAAATATAACAAAATCCCAAAATTATTATAAAATTTGAAATATTACAGAATCACAAAAGGAGATACGACTAGATAGGAAACAAATAAAAGAAAGTTATAAATACAAAGCAACAAATGTCCATTAAAAAAATAAATGTAATAGAAAAATAAAACTTTGTTTTCAAATGGGGTCAGAAAATAAAACATAAAAAGTAAAAATTATAAAACTTTTAAATTTTAAACAAAATTAAAATAAAATAGTTAAAATTAAACAAAACAAAGAAAACATGAAATATCAATATACAAGGAAATATTATTTGCCAAAAGACAAAATAATAAGACATAATTTTAAAAGTAAAAATTAATTTCAAATGCAAAAAAAAGAAATAAATAAAAATAGAATACAAACACAAATAATTTAAATTACGATAAAAATGTCATAATTAGATAAGACAAAGTAAAAAAAACGAGCAACCAAAATATACTTGAAAAAAACATATAAAAATCGCAAAAAAAAAGTCGCAATAATTCCTAGAGTATCTTCAATCAAAACATTATAATTAAAACTTTTGAGTATTTTATCATTCAGAAGAATGTGTGGAATAGAAAAGAAAGCACATTTTTTATAATTTTCCTAAAACATTATAATGTGAAAATAAGATTCAAAAGTCATTATAAAATTTTGAATACTAATAATAAGACTACAAAAATAAAAAGGGTGATGATATTTTCACCCCCCCCCCCCTTGCAGTACTTGCACCCCCCTGTGGAATAGAAAAGAAAGCACATTTTTTTATAATTTTGCTAAAACATTATAATGTGAAAATAAGACTCAAAAGTCATTATAAAATTTTGAATACTAATAAGACTACAAAAATAAAAAGGGTGATGATATTTTCACCCCCCACCCCTATAACGTGATTTGACATAAAGTTGCCCACTTTTCACGTCAAATCAGGTTATAAGGGGGGTGTGCACGTAATGCAAGAGGGGTGAAAATATCATCTCCCAAATAAAAATTCTAAGAGTAACGTAAAGGGGGGAAATAATATAGATAGTTGGACATCTTCAAAAACACATATAGATTAGTTGGAATTTAAAAGTATGAAAATCATACATTTAGTGAATAATGAAACTAAACAAAATAAAATACTCTAATTTTTTCATAATCTTAAATTCTAATTATTTTGCTTTTAAATTCTATTTTTAACTTCTATGAATGGCATCAAATTTTACATTATTTTTAGTTACTTTTTTATTTCATGATTTCAGGGGATATTTTTATAACTATTACAAATAGCAAATGTAATATAAACATAAAATTTAGGAAAAACAATTAAAAAAAAACTAATGATATTAAAAGTAAAAAAGTAAAAACTTAACCAAACATAAAAGAAATATGATCTAGTTAACAAACATATTTCGTCTATGTTTGTTTGGTTAAGTCTTTTAGTCTTTAATTTTAATATTATTAGTTTAAGTATCAACTGCTTTTATTAAATTTTATTTCTTTATTATATTTGCTATCTTGTAATAATTGTTAAAACATAAAAAAAAATTATGAACTAAAAACATAACTAAAAAGAATGTAAAGTTTACACCATTCATAGAGGTTAGAAATAAAATTTAAAAGTTTAAAAATTAAAATTTAAAATTCTGAGAAAATTAAAAAAAAATTATTTTGCCAATTTTCATTTTTTTCATAATTTTAAATTTAAATTTTCTAAATTAAGTATCCTTTTTATGATACTTTTACATTTTTTATTTTCATGTTTAATTTGTATTCGAAATTTTATAACAATTTTTGGGTCTTCGTCTGTTACGCATTTGTGTTTTTTGTCTTATTTAATTGTAATTTTTATTAGAATTTTAACTATTTTTGTGCATCGTTTTCAGTTTTTCATACTTCTTACATTATTATAACTTTCAATATTATGCATCCCCTTTTAACGATACTTTTAATTTTTTTACTTTTGCAGTTTTGTTATTATTCATAACTTTATAATAATTCTTGATATTAATATTTTATTGCTCGTTTGTGTTTTTTGCATTGTCACATAATCTCCTGAATGATCAAAAAGAATGAAACACATAAGAAATATATTTAAAAGAAACAACCATTAATAACAGTCCAGAAAAAAACATAAAAAATCGTCAATAACCCCCCCCCCCCCCCCCCCTCCAATAAAACATAAGTTGAAACAGAATTGAAGAAATACATGTTAAAAACCTTCCAAGAAAACATAAAATGAATATATTATTAGTAGAACACAAAATATTAAAAAAACAAATCATTTAGAAAAAATTCTAAAAACATCGCAAAATCGAAGTGTGAATAAAATGAAATAGATTAAAATCGAAGTGTGAAGTGTAGACTAACGAATGTAAAAGAAGAATAAAATTTTATAAGTACAAAAATACCAAACTATCAAAATTTAAACTAATAAAATTAAAATCTGAAAAAAAAATAGGAAGATTCAAAAATTATTAAAAAAAATATAATAGTAATTATAAACACAAAGCAACAAATGGTAATCAAAAAATAAAATTTAAAAGTACAAAAAATAAGTAAAAAATTTAAATTGTTTTTTCAATGGTAATAGAAAATAAAATAATAGAGTAAAATTTTAAAGAAATAGATTAAACATAGAAAAAATATAAAACTAATAAAAAAGGAAAAATTATGAATCTAATTGGGTTATAAAGAACCTTCCAAAATGAAAATAGAATATAAGAACAATAATAAAGAAACATAAAAGTAAAAGAAACACTTTATGAAAATATAAAAACACAAAATAATAACATAAAATAAAAAAATAAAAAACACTTAAGTATGAAAATATAAAAAACAAAATAAAACCATAACAAGTAACATAAGAGTAAAAACACTTAAACATGAAAATACCAAAAAAAAAAAAAGTATCAATAAATTTCAAATGTCATAAAAATAATAAAGAAACAATTAAAATTACTCTATAAAACAATAAAAACATAAAAGTAAAAGACTCTTAATCATGAAAATATCAATAGCAAAAAAAAACTAACCAAAAGCAAAAAACTAACCAATAATTTCAAATGCAAAGAAGCACAAATAATAATAAACAATTAAAATACAAAATACAAAACACAAAAAATATTAAAATTACCATCAAAATGTTATAATTAGAGAAGATAAATTTAAAAGGTCTAAAAGCGTTATAATTAGATAAGATAAATTTAAAAAACAAAAGGAGTGACAAAATATAAAAAAGAAACCCAAAATTATTATAAAATTTGGAATACTAATAAAAAAACAACAAAATCAAAAGGTCTAAAAGCAACACAAGTATGCAGCAAATGCGAGTAATTAACCGTTTCACAATTAGTGAACTGAATTCTACACCTACCACACGAACTTGAATCATCACGTGGCTGCTAAAGCAAGCTATAAGGTTCACAAGGCCCTGAGGAAGCCAAGCGATTAATTACAAAAAAAGAGACCAAAAATTATTCTAAAATTTGGAATACTAATAAAAAAACTACAAATCAGAAAATCTAAAAGAATTGGAATTCAAAAAATATGAAAATCACATATTTAATAAATATTAAACAATAAAAAAATAAAGAAACTAGAAAAACAACAAATAATTAAATAAGTAACAAATGTAAATGAAAAATAAAATTCTAAAAGTATAAAAATAATAAATTGCAGGCACCGGCACCACAAAACCCTAAAAATTATAAAGTAAAATGTTACATTTAAAATAGTTAAAAATATAAACCATGTACCCTAAATTGCAGGCACCGGCACCACAAAACCCTAAAAATTATAAAGTAAAATGTTACATTTAAAATAGTTAAAAACATAAACCATGGACCTTTCTGTTGCACGACCCATCATCTCAAAGTAGTTGAGGGGGGAAATCAAAGAGAAAAAACAATTGGAGCATCTTATATGCAAAAATGTTTCTCATTGGCCTAATTTTTTGTAGGGATTAGAGTTAAGAAACTCCTACCTAGTTGACGGTAGTTCAATGAGTTGATTCAAATTACGAGGAATCAAGCCCAGCTAGTGGCATGATTTGAAATGGAATAGGTAGGGCATATCCGTTTACAGCATGGGTGAGATCAACATACAATGAGTTCAAATCCATGAGCATATTGCTCATTGGAATTACACTCGAGGAACTCCTGTCAATGAGTTGCTTCAAGTTACGAGGATTCAAGCCCAGCTAGTGGCATGATTCGAAATGGATTAGGTAGGGCATCCGTTTACGGCATGGGTGAGCCCAACATACAATGAGTTCAAATCCATGACCATATTGCTCATGGGAATTACAGTCGAGGAACTCCTGTCCACTCGATTGAACTACTTGACGGTAGTTCAATGAGTTGCTTCAAGTTACGAGGATTCAAGCCCAGCTAGAGGAATGATTTGAAATGGATTAGGTAGGGCATCCGTTTACATGGCATGGAGATCAACATACAATGAGTTCAAATCCATGAGTTTATTTATTGCTCGTGGGAATTGCAATCAAGAAACTCCTGTCCACTTGACGGTCAGGTAGGGAATCAATGTCGTCCTCAGGAAGCAGCAATTGCATATGAAATCCACTCGACTGAATAGGCTAGGCCATCAAACTCATCCCATTCTCGGGCTAGTGGAATGATATGTAATATATCAGGTAGGGCATGGCATCTGTTTAGGGAAGGGGTGAAAGATCAACATAGACTGAATAAGATACGCCATCGGGTTCCTCATCCCATGAGCATATCGCTCTATTAATAATATCTACTACGAATAGAAGGCCATCGGGTTCCTCATCCCATGAGCATATCGCTCTATCAATAATATCTATTACGAATAGAAGGCTCCTCCTTCCTATCACAGAAAGTATGTCTTTTGCCTAGCAACTTTAACTTTCCTTGGGATTGGGCCTGTAGCTCAATGGTTGAGCATCTGTTCCTCAACCTTGAGGTCTCAGGTTTGATCGCAGGTAACCTACAAAAAAAAATCTTAAACTTTCCCTAGCAGTCATCTTGATACCCCGTATCAGTAAGCCTCTATTAATAAGATCGTGAGCTTAGCATGAATGCATCTTGCAGTATCCCTCCCTCCCTCCCCCCCCACCACACACACACACACAACGAATAGTGATTACTACTGCAAGAAGTCAACCCTAGATACATTTTTTCACACATTTAGTTCTTGTACCAACAAACAAGCATGCAAATGCTAATGCTTATCAGGGTAGTCATTGTTTAATACGTTCAATTCTCAAACATGAATTAAACATTAAATTCTCAAACAAGCATGC
The DNA here is from genome assembly GCF_043159265.1 of Tasmannia lanceolata. Classification (NCBI taxonomy): domain Eukaryota; kingdom Viridiplantae; phylum Streptophyta; class Magnoliopsida; order Canellales; family Winteraceae; genus Tasmannia; species Tasmannia lanceolata. Next base: position 5,141,377 of record NW_027518683.1, read on the forward strand.
AAATGTTAATTTTTACCGTGTTAGTCTCGATACCCCTATCAGTAAGCCTATACTAATAAGGGCATGAGCTTTCAGCATGAATGCATCTTGCAGTATACCCCTCACAGTGAATAGTGATTAGCACTGCAAGAAGTCAACCCTAGATACTTTTTTTCCGCCCATTTAGTTCTTGTACAAAAAACAAGCATGCAAATGGTAATGCTTATCAGGCTAGGCATTACTCCTCATTCTCAAACTAATAGCTATAAATGTTTAATACGTTCAGTTCTAAAACAAGGATTAAACGCTCAGTTCTCAAACAAGCATGCAAATGTTAATGCTTAGTGTTGTTAGTCATTACTCATCATTCTCAACTAATAGCTATAAATGTTTAATAGGAACAGTTCACATCAGTGCCATTGAAATTCAGCGTGTTTTCATTGCTTCTCGTACTAAAGAGTAAATTATATACCCACCTTTTGCTAATTATAACCAATTAGACTAATTACAAAAGTTTAAAGCTTCAAATTGACATGTAAAATTGTAAATTAATAGAGATTATTCTAAACACAAGAGCGACCCAGTTGGCATCATCCCCAACTGGCAATGGCCTAAAACCCTAGCAAAGCATCCAAAGCTTAGCAGCCAAATGCCCAAATTTCATGGAGGTGACTTGGTGACTGGCATTGACTATAGTGATCATCATATCTTGTGTTTGTGCCTACAATTGGAGGAAAAAGTGAAAAACTAGAAAACACCTCCAAAACCAATGCTATAAATGCCATTATGCTACTAAACAATATGGAACATACATTGGATCTTTTCTAGTCTACCAGCATGCTAGAATATTCAAAGAGAAAAATATCATTCAAACAGCAAAAAAATATTATTGGTACATGATCACCATCACTTGACATAGAGTGAAGGTTCAAAATAAAGAGAACATACTGCATGCCGTTTAGGAAAACATTCAGTTGACATCAGATGATAATGATCCCCAGATGGCACATCCTAGAAACAAAGGGCAGAGCAATCACCATGAAATTTCTTAACAATAATTAAAACTAAACCTAAGAATGGAGTTTATGAAAAGGGAAATAATATCAGTAGAAGTATTACCATGTTATATTATTTCCACTAAAGCATTTTGTCTTTTAGTATTTAAAGAGCTGTCAAAATGTTACTACAGTTCCCAAAAAGCTCTCAAAACCCCGTTTAAAGAGAAAAGACAAGCTGGACTATGCAACTATTAAAACATGGTTGTGCTGATATCATTTTCCTTATGAAATTTACAAACGCATTAAAAATTCCCATTTTCCATACAAGTTTCAAGTTTCAACAACCACATTACCAACGAAATAAAAGAAGCAATGATTGTGAAAATACCAATAAAAAACAACAGCAGTCAAAGAAGAATCTGATACTCTTAGTTGAGTAGGAGTCAAAGAAGAATATTGCTTTACAGACCGGGCATTCTTGTGAATGTACATGAAGATGGAGCCATTTGTACACCCGAGGCAAGAAGATCTTTGGCGTGGGGTTTTGCTTGCAGATTCACTAAGCCCACTGGCCATCTTCAAATTCCGTCTGAAAATCACATAAAACCATAATTAATAACAACGTCCAACTAAAAACCCTAATCAACAGAAAGAAAAATCAATTCATAAAGAAGAAAACAGCAAAATTCAAAAACTGGAGAACCAGACTAGCCACTAGTTACAAGACCCAACTTAAGTGAAATAAAGATATATGAGAAACAGAAATCAGAGACCCAACACAACCAGGTTTGGAAGCCGTAATTTAGAATCGACACGATGAAAAATAAATTGAAACCCTAAATTAAAATCACATCAAATCATTTGCTATGGACCGATAAAATCCAAATAGGAAAAAAAAAAAAAAAACATTTTCTACCTTCCATCAATCCAGAAACAAATCTAAGAAATCTAGGTTTGTTGTAGTAAGAACGAATCTAGACGATTATACTTGTAATATCTATCAAGAACATTTTCTTCCATCATTTCCAGGAAAAGAAAGCTTAAAACAGTCCTCGAATTACTTACCCAGGAACATAAAAAATCAAAAATAAAAAATCGAACCAATTTACGATAAAGATTATATAATTAGTCTCAAGAATGTAATTATAACACAGATTAGCCATGATTCAAAGAAAGAAGGAATCAAGAAAAGGCAACATCTATGCTGAGGAAACCCTAATTTCTAAAAGGGAATTAGGGTTAGGAAACCCTTTTTTTTTTTTTTTTTAATGGTTAAGAACCCTAATTCTAAAAGGGAATTAGAGATAAAGAGAAGTTACAATCTCCCTTTCAAAACTCAAAAACAGACAATTATACTCGAAATATCAATCAAGAAAGCTTAAAAAGTCTTAAAATTATTTACCCTAATTTAGGAGAAGATTATATGAAAAAAATAACAAATCAAAATTCGCAGCAATTTACAAGATAGATTATATAATAGGTCACAAAAAGAAATTGTAACACCGAATTAGCCAAGATTCAGGGAAAGTAGGAATCAAGAAAAAAAAGAAAATGTTCTGCAGAAACCCTAATTTCTACAAAGGGAATTAGAGAGAAAGAGAACCTACTTTGGCGAGACTAATGTAGACGAAGAGCCGCTCGTGAATCCCGATTATTCTTGTGGGATTCAACTATTCTTGTGGCCATTTGCAAGAATCAGATCCCCCAATCTCTACCCAGTATCCATGGAGAAATAAACCTTAAATCCAATTCGAACCTCATTGCTCAAAAACCCTAAAAACTTTTCACAATCGAAGCAGATCCCCCAAACTCAAGGGATTATTTGCTTTTGCTTGATCGCTCCCCTTTTCTGCCCAGGCGAAATAAACCTTAAATCCAATTCGAACCTCGTTGCCCAGAAGCCCTAAAAAGTTTTCAAAATCGAACCCTTCTCCGTATGTTTTTTGCAGAATTTATGCTCCAGGTAAAGCCCTCAACCACCCTCAACCAGATACCCTACAACCAAATCGGCTACAGCACAAAACTAGGACGATCGGCGAAGAATCGGAAAGGAATTAGGGTTTTGAATTTCAAATGGAGCGATGGGAAGATGGGATTGAGGCGGAGAGAGAGAGAGAGAGAGAGGGTCCAAAATGGAAATAGAAACTGCTTGGAGAGGGAGAGATATTTGTTTTGTGCGCCCACCTCCAACGGTCTAAAACTAGGCACGTGCTTAACGGTGGAAAATGGAAATAGAAACCACGTGGCGAGGGAGGAGCAATGTGTTGTACCCTCGTGTCTAACGGTCTAAACTACGCACGTGTGCTGAGAGTTTCAACTTTTAGGGCTGTAGGTCACTAGGTTGAGGGTTTAGACTGTCCTTAAAAACGAAGTTTCCTTCGTCTGAAAGAAAAATGATCTAAGGCTTTGTTCAATTGTTTTCCCGAAAAAAGAAAAGAAAAGGTTTCCCGGAAATCTGACGTGTCGTTAGGAAAAGAAATCCATGAAATTGTGTAGGAAAAGGTTTCCCGCGCCTGTTCGCGTGAGCAGGAACTGTGTAGGAAAAGGTTTCCCGAGAAACTGCTTGCCCACCTTTTTTCACTTATTTTTCCGGGAAAGCAAATCTAACCAAAATAGTGGGATTTGGTTTCCCACACTGGTGAAAAAAGAGAATTTTCCACATCATTTTTTACAATTTCCATATCATTATTTGACATTTTCCACCTAGGCTTATTACTTTCTTAGGAAAGCAAATGAACACCAGAATTCTATCTTGTCAAGGAAAAAAGAGGTTGTTTTCTAGGAATTTGCTTTCGCGGGAACGCAAGTGAACAGAGCCTAATGGATCTCTTTTATTAGGCTCTCTTTTGTATAACGTTCGACCTAATGGATCTCTTTTATTAGGCTCTCTTTTGTATAACGTTCGAAAAAATAACTGTTAGAGGAGCGTCTTAGGTGTAGAATTGTAGTTAGAGTTGCAAAAGAAGTCTCTGCTTTAAAAATTTTCCAGGGAGAATAAATATTCCAAGGTTAGCTGATTTGTGTAATTTCCTTGAAAAGAAGTAAAATTCTTTTCTTTTTTTTGGGAAAAACAATTCCATAGAAAATGAGGAATCCAAACTCTGGAAAATATGTCTTTCATGAAAAATATTTCCCTACTTACTACAAGCACCCAGAGAGAGAGAGAGAGAGAGAGAGAGAGAGAGAGAGAGAGAGACTTTCCTTGACAACAAAGAAAATTCTTTATTTTTGGAAAAAACAATTCTATGGAAAAGGAGCAAACCAAACACCAGAAAATATTTGTGTAAAGAAAAATATTTCCATACATCCAAGCAGCCCGAGAGAGTTTGGTGAGGGAGTGGGGGTCCTCTACTTTGTAATTTTTTCACGGTGAATAAATATTCCAATGTTAGCTGACTTGTAAATTTCTTGGAAAACAAGGAAAAATCTTTATTTTTGAAAAAAAAATCTTTATTTTTTTAATCTTTTCACTTTGAATAAATATTCCAATGTTAGCTGTTTTGTAATAATTTCCATGAAAATGGGGAAATTTTTTTTTTTTTTTTTGGAAAAATAATTTCATGGGAATGAGAAAACCAAACACTGAAAAATTCATTTTCCATGAAAAAAAAGGAGGCCAGCAAGAAGTCAATAGAAAAAAAAAGATAAAAATCGAAAAGCAAGACGTGGATTCCTTGCCTAAATTGATATCACAAAATCCTCTAACAAAATGAAGGGCAATGATCAAGGAGAATAAACCCTAACAAAGAGCCATTATACGAGAAAAAAACCTTAAAATATTGAGACACGTCTAGGAGAGCCATTATACCATGATGCAATCTCCTGGTTAGAGTCATTAGGAATGAGAAGAGAAGAGAAATTTAGTGCAAAGGAAACTTATGTTTCTTGGAGAGTCATGGTTCCTCTTGATTTGAGCCACTAGGAGATCCGGTTGCCTCGAATCAACGTCTTTCCCCCTCTTTTCTATTTTCTTGTTGTTTATTTGTGTTACGGCCCAATTAGGCACGTAACAAGTGTTAATACTATCCAAAAGCTTAAGCTATTGTAGAAGACGTAAAGGTTAGGTGTTTTAAACTATTATTTCTCTGATTTCTCACCGTCCTTTCAATGACTAAAGCAGAGAATTAGAATAATTAATCATCTAATGGGTGATAGAACAAGTGTGCCCACTTATACTCTTACCCGCTCATATATTTCCTAGCTTCCATCGTATACATACCCAAAAAAATGGTGCGAGTCCAAATCCCAATCCTCAAATAAATAGTCATTTCTCACCATTTTTGCACTGAACCTCCCTGCCAACGTCAACACAGTCATTACAAGGAGGAAAACAAATGGTGTGCCACATTTTTCTAATTTCTGAACCACCCAGATTACAGGTTAGGATAATCCTTCCCAGAAGATTCTTGGAAGGAGGACTTACGTAAGATTAAGGACAAGAGCCAAAGAAGTTACCCTCGGTTTGTGATTTTACATTTGCACAAAAGAGAGAACTAACAAATTAAAACAATATTAGCTTTTAAATACTTTTAAGCAGTTTTTCTGATTAATGCCTTTTACTGTTTACATTCAATCTTGAGAGGGAAATTGAATTCAAATCAGATCGATTTAGCCCCACACGGCCTCTGCAACGATATAAATGGTTTGGATTATTGTACTGGTAGGTGTCAGATGTATTTTTGCCCCCCGGCCATGTTTGGAATGCAAATAAAACAGTTCTTACCAACTTTTCTCCTAGGCTCTGTTCACTTGCCTTCTTGAGAAAAGAAAGGAGAAGAAAGTAAGCCAAATTTTCCCGTGATTGGACATGATTTGACATTTTCCGCTGTTCACTTGTTTTCTCGGGAAAGCATAATTAGACAAGTGGAAAATATAAATAATGACGTGGAAAACGAACTTTCTTGCACTTTCCTGAGAAAACCACTTTGCCTGCATACTTTCGTTTCCTTTCTCGGCCAAGTGAACAACGGAATTTTCTCACAAAATGAATTTTCTCACAGTTTCTTTTCCTGCTGCTAGAAAACAAGTGAACAGAGCCCTACGGTTTTTATTTTATTTTTTCTTATGTTATGTGGTTATGGGTTATTTAGGTCTCATTATAGATTGTAAGGTCCCTATAGATAAAACTTGAACTGCAGTGATACAAGTTTAGCATTTTCACGCCATTCAAAAAAAAAAGGAAAAAAGGTTAAGCATTTAAGTGTGAGGGAATGCTAGATTTACAGGTGCCCTTGCAAAAAAGGGGGCAAAGGGCGCCTTTATTGGTCAAATTTCATTACAGATGGCATGGAAAATTAAGATCATAACCGTATTTAATGGAATTTGACTGATAGGGCAAGGGCGCCTGTGAATCTAGCATTCCTATTTAGCGTGGAACAAACAATGGGAAAGCAAAGAATACTGCAAAAAAAAAGAAAAAAAATTTAAACATTTCTAATAAAATTCAAAAATATTCCAAGGTTAGCTAGCTGATTTGTAAGTTCCTGGAAAATAAGAAATTTCTTTTATTCTTCGGAAAAATAATTTCATGGGAAATGAGACAACCAAACACTGGAAAATTCGTTTTCCATGAAAAATAACTCTCTACATCCACGCAGCCCTAGAGAGAACCAGAGAGAGATGGATTGTGTTGCAAGGGGAAGAGGAGTGTTACGAACCTAAATCAGTTCGTAACGGATTTGATCTTCTTAGAGGGAAGATCAGCCTCTTGACCCACTTCGAGGGAAGGGTCGTTCCTCCTTTCTGTGCAAAAACACAAATTTGGGGACAAATTTCTTCATTGAATTAAGAAAGGCTGCGTACAAGTTATTTATTAAAAATTCATAATCTAGATAAGCCTTATCTCTAAGACTCCTAACTAATTAAATAACTACAAAGCAAATTTCAAAATAACAAATATCTCAACTAACTTATTTTAGCTAAGGTGGGACCCAAATAAGCACGTAACATTCCTCCCCCTTGAAATCAACCTTGTCCTCAAGGTTGAATCATTGGAGAAGATAATTTCTTCCGCCGGGGTCCCAAATCTTAGTGGGCATCATCTTCACGAAAAATATAGTTGAAATCAATGGTTGAAACAACTCCATCTTCCAACCGATCTCATTGAGTCGTTCATCAAAGATCCTTCGGTACGTGTTCTTGGAATAATTTAGATGATAACAAACGAATGGCCGAGGATGAGAGTCTTTTCGATTACGTAGGACAGATTGAGGGGAAGATGAACGGTGTATTCTTCGGTGATGACCTCTCTTTTGTATCTTCTTTGCCTTTTCTAATATCTGCTTTCTTTCTCTATTCTTCTTTTCTCCTCCTTTCTTATTTCGCCGTTTCTTCTTTTGAACTTTCTTTCATCTTCGCGCATTTCCTTGATCAACATGCTGATTTTGTCGAGGCTTTTCGCAAATCGCCGTTGCTCTTCTATCATTCTTGAAACAGAAACTTTCATCTTCTGAAAATCATTGCACAGGGAATCTAAAATCTCCATTGATGTATCCATGGAGCAGGACCGGCTGCTCTGATACCAATTGTTACGAACCTAAATCGGTTCGTAACGGATTTGATCTTCTTAGAGGGAAGATCAGCCTCTTGACCCACTTCGAGGGAAGAGTCGTTCCTCCTTTCTGTGCAAAAACACAAATTTGGGGATAAATTTCTTCATTGAATAAAGAAAGGCTGCGTACAAGTTATTTATTAAAAATCCCTAATCTAGATAAGCCTTATTTCTAAGACTCCTAACTAATTCAATAACTACAAAGCAAATTTCAAAATAACAAATATCTCAACTAACTTATTTCAGCCAAGGTGGGACCCAAATAAGCACGTAACAAGGAGCACCCTGCACGCCCCGTTCCCGCCCGGCTCTCTCTCTCTCTGGGCCCTTTTTTTTTTTACCGTTTGAATATTTGTTGTAATCTTTCCATTGAAGAAATTCTCTTGTAAATCTGGTTTTATATGTTCACAGATTCAATATTCGAATGAAATCTCACATCTCCTCCATGATTTCCCATTTTCATTCTCTTGTAATTTCTATTCTCTAGTTGTGATTCATACACTAAACCCCCTGTTATATGCATTTTATTGCCAATTTGTTTATGAAAGCTCTTATTTCCACTTCCACAGCTTCATTACCAACTTATTTAAACATAGATAACACTGGGCCATTTGGATACTTTGATTTCATGGTAGCCAAACGTGCCCTTAGGTAAATTTTTCTCTAAATCGGGAACAAAGAAATGATCATAGCCATTTTCTTGGATTTATTAGTATTAGTTCTATCAAAAAGCGATTAATAAGGAAAATTAAAGAGAATGCCCTTTTGTTTCGGCTTCTTATAGGGGTTGTTCATAATTTTAAATGATTCTCAACAGATACTGAGTGATTTGATGATTAATTTTAAATTCAATTTTGAGTTCAATAATCAGTTCTGGACTCAAAATCGATTCTTAAAATAATAAAAAAATGAACAGGGCCTTATCGTACTAGACATTGCGTTTAATTTTGAGTCTAATAAGCAGCTTTGGAGTAATAGTCGATTTTCAAAATAAAAAACAGAGGCAAAAGTAAATGTATCACACCCATAACTCGGTGTGGCCGTTTCAAATGACACCATCTCTCAAATAGAGAGAGAGAGAGAGTTTTGGAGACAACTAGGGTTCTTATTTTATCTATGGCGGTGGGTTGACAATCACTTATTTTATCTATGGTGGTGGGTTGACAACCACTTATTTTTACAATGATGATCCATTGATTTGAGCCACTAGGAGGTCCGGTTGCCTCGAATCAACCTCTTTCCCCCTCTTTTCTATTTTCTTTTTGTTTATTTGTGTTGCGTCCCAATTAGACACGTAACTGTAGACACCCCATTTTGATCGAACCTTTATTACTTGGTTTGATTAGAAAACCCTATCAAATAGGTGAGTAAGAGTCCCATATTGCACTCTAAGGTAGGTTAGGATCCCAGGAAGGTCCTTGCAAAATTTTGTCAAAATATGAGCAAAAATGCCTAATATGAGGGCGAAGAAGGCGTTAGCCCAAGCCCATCATTAGGGGGACTTACTAGGATATGGTAGTACCCCCTATCTTCTTCTTCGCTCTTCTTTAGGTGGAGAGTGTTCATTCTTTTAGATGTCTTTTGAATCTTAGATATCCCTTTCTTTTTAAGGGGGATGAAGGAGTCATCCTAAGCCCATTTTTAGGGGACTTGCTCAGTCCTAGTAGCGCTCCCCTCTTTACTTAGTAGACTAACCTAGTCTTTTAGACACCCTTAAATATTAGAACCCTTATCATTGCAAGGGCAATGAAATAGTCATCTAGAGCCCCCACTAGGAGACACACTATGTCTCAATAAGGCGATTCTCTTTTACAGACAGGCCTTGTCGTTTAGAGCTTATCCCTTAGGCGATTTTCTTAGTTTTCACAACAATAGTGTATATTCCTTTTGCTTTAACCAAGCAACCATTCCAGTGCAACCCAGCGAACACTAAGGGGCCGTTTGGATACGCGGATTTTAGAAATCAGGTTTTTAGTTTGAAATTAGTGTAAAAGAGGGTTCATGATCAGGCTGTTGTGTGTTGTCCTGGCAGCGTTTCTTGGATTTTAAAACAAGAAAATCAGGTTTTAAAAATCTCTCATACAACCTGAGATTTCTAAAACCAGAAAAATGGGAGGATCTTCTACTCTCATGCTGATGGAAAGAAGGGAGAGAAGTCAAAATGAGTCAAAAACGACGGCTGGTCCGCTTCTTCTCTTGTCTTAAGCCCTCTTTTCTAACCCTCTTTTACACTGTTTTCAAACTAAAAACCTGGTTTCTAAAATCTGAGTAAGATACTCGGATTTTAAAATCTTGGATTTCTTCAAAATTGTAGATGGGAGACAAGAGAAAAAGTCCTTGTTTCTCTTTAGAATCTTGGATTTTAAATAAGAAAACCAAGTTTTAGAAATCTCAAGTTCAATCTCTCCCCCGTCTTGAGATTTCTAAAACCTAGAAATATGGAAGGATCTCCTATTCTCTTTCTAAAATCTTGGCCCCCCTCTTTTGGGTTTAGCCATTGCATGTGGATTTTGCTATCAAGTAGGTTTGAACCCAAGTATTTGCTCTGATACCATATGCAACAACCAGTTACTCCAAAAGCTTAAGCTATTGGAGAAGACGTAAATGTTAGGTGTTTTAAACTATTATTTCTCTGATTTCTCACCGTCCATTCAATGACTAAAGCAGAGAATTAGAATCATTAATCATCTAATGGGTCATAGAACAAGTGTGCCCACTTATACTCTTTTTTTTTTTTTTGAAATGGCACCACTTATACTCTTACCCGCTCATATATTTCCTAGCTTCCATCGTATACAAACCCAAAAAAATGGTGCGAGTCCAAATCCCAATCCTCAAATAAATAGTCATTTCTCACCATTTTTGCACTGCACCCTGCCAACGTCAACACAGTCATTACAAGGAGGAAAACAACTGGTGTGCCCCATTTTTCTAATTTCTGAACCACCCAGATTACAGGTTAGGATAATCCTTCCAAGAAGATTATTGGAAGGAGGACTTACGTAAGATTATGGACAAGAGCAAAAGAAGTTACCCTCGGTTTGTGATTTTGCATTTGCACAAAAGAGAGAACTAACAAATTAAAACAATATTAGCTTTTATAAATACTTTTAAGCAGTTTTTCTGATTAATGCCTTTTACTGTGTACATTCAATCTTGAGACTTAAGATTAAATTTAGCCCCACACTATACTCTCATGTGACTCGCACATGAGAGTATAACTTCAGCCATCAAAATCGATCCTTACGTGTAAATAGAGAAATTATATGATGTGGGAGCATGAAGTCTGGTACTTTTTTAAAAAAATGCAGTGGGGACCACTTCATAGGATGATCCAAACCATTAATTTGTTGGACAACAACGTAATTAGGCTGTAACCCGAAGATCATTTCCATATAATAATCCTAGCCCTCCGACCTACAGAGGTACTGCACATTATAGAAGCCTCTCTATAGGCGAGATTTGCGTATATCATAAAAAATGTGTGTAAGCTACTCAATGAGATCAGGAGCCTGTCTGTCAAGGAAAGCAAGCTTCGATTTTTTTGGAAAAAATGGAATTTTTCAGAGTGTACTGATTGTGTTGAGACATGAGGTGAAAGTTGCAAGAGGTGGGCCCTACACTTAGTTGAAATGATTGTCCTCTTATACCTACACTCCCTTATGTTGTTATTCTCACCCATTTCCCTATTTTGAACTTTGAACTTTGAACTTTGAACTTTGAACTGAGGTTAACATCAATGTATGGATAGGATATTCCTGGGACTGCCTATCCTGGCTAGATTATTTTATCTCGAAAGAAAGGCTGGAGGGTTAGGATCATACTATAGAGTTGATCTATGGGATACAACCTACTCATATCATGGGCCAAAAGATAAATGGTTTGGATTATTGTTAAAGTAGGCATATGATGTAATTTTAGATTGAATAAATCCCAGGGATTTGCTACCCTGCATGTATATAACTCTCTTATTGGGGATGTTCTTTGGGGATATAAAGCAAGGATAAAATAAAACCAGGCCTGCTTTTTCGCTGTTTTTCAGCAGCTTTGCATCCTCTCCTCACTTATGCCTTCTCAATTCTCTCCCTCCCTCACCCTCATCCATCTCCCACCATGGAAAAAACTTTCATGGCGGCCAAGCATCCAACCAGTGGCCTACAAGCAGATCATTAGAACAAAGATGAGGACAGTTCACATTTGATGGGTAAATAGGAAAGTTAGGAATGCTCCTCTGGTGCACTATTTGGACCATAGCCTGTTCAAAGTGGAGCCTACCAGACAGATAAGTATGCAGGTGGTGGGCCAGTACTCCTCTGTACAATATCAAAGTTCAGAAGTCTGACCTTCTCTCCCATCGTTTATCTTCATATCTTAACCTTCTCTGTTTCCAAATCCACCATTACACATATTGAATATAATGCTTTACCAGTAAAGTTTCCATTCCAGAAAACTACCCTTCAGCTTTCACCTCAAAACCCATGGATTGTTTAGTATTTATTCTAAGGTGATGAGTTGTCAACTTGCAGGAATTATAAATCTAGAACGGGGTCCTTCTTTGCGTTGGTATCAACTGGAATACGAGTGTAATCATAATCATCAAACTTGTAACCCTCATCAAGATCTTCCACAGTTGTATTGTTACCATCATAGTGAAAGGCATCAAACCAAAAGCTCGGGCTATCTTGATCATGCGACCAACCTTCCTCTGAGCTTTGGCACTAATGCAGGTCTGCACAAACGAAAACAGAAACAACTGAAGAAAGATAATCTCTTAAGACATTCGAGCCTCAGTTATTGTTTTGTGCTCACCTGGTTTCTTTTGATGATAATCCCGGGTTCCGTAAGAAAATTGGCAAGGAACCTAACATTCTGCATGAAATATCTACAGTAAGATGATGGCAAAATTTACTTGAATATTTTGTAGAAAAGAACAAGGATGTTCAAGGATCTAATCACAGTCCAATTATGATAAAACAATGACAAGTTCTGGGGTCTAACCTATCCATCACCTGTTAAAAAGGCCAAAGACTGTGACTGTGATGAGATGTGAGGACCTTCAAGACAGTGACGGATATAAATTGTAGGGTGGGGCGTAAAATATCCATCACCTGCTGCGCCATATGCCTTGTGCCTTTAGTAGAAGAAACGGCGGATCACATTTTCATTCATTGTAGGATGGCCAAAGAGATTTGGTCCTTTGTCCTAAACTTTTTTGATAAAACAATGACGAGTTCTGGGGTCTAACATATCCATCACCTGTTAAAAAGGTCAAAGATGGTGACTGTGATGAGATGTGAGGACCTGCAAGACAGTGACGGATATACATTGTAGGGTGGGGCCTAAAATATTCATCACCTGCTGCGCCATGTACCTTTAGCAGAAGAAACGGCGGATCACATTTTCATTCAATGTAGGATGGCACAAGAGATTTGGTCCTTTGTCCTAAACTTTTTTGATAAAACAATGACGAGTTCTGGGGTCTAACATATCCATCACCTGTTAAAAAGGTCAAAGACTGTGACTGTGATGAGATGTGAGGACCTGCAAGACAGTGATGGATATACATTGTAGGGTGGGGCCTAAAATATCCATCACCTGCTGCGCCATGTGCCTTCAGCAGAAGAAACGGCGGATCACATTTTCATTCATTGTAGGATGGCCCAAGAGATTTGGTCCTTTGTCCTAAACTTTTTTGGCACAGCATGGTTTTCCCAGACCATATTACAAATCTATTTGGGGAATGAACTTTTGCCCCTTTGGGCCACGGAGGGGCCAGATTTTGTGGTTCTTGGCCCTTATCACTTCACTTTGGGCTATATGGGAAAGAAAGGAATAGGGGGTCTTCAAAGGATCGGCTAAGAAGAGTTGCTCTATTCAACAAGAAGTTTTATCATCGATTGTGCATTGGGTGGGCCGAAGTCCTCCCAAACTTTAGAGCTATGCCTGAATCCACAATTAGACTACTTTGAGTAGAGGTGTGCATGAGCAGGATCATGACCACCAACAACAGGATCATGTCCACCAACAACAAGTTTTATAATCGACTGTGCACTGGGCCGAAGTCCTCCCAAACTTTAGAGCTATGCCTGAATCCACAATTAGACTACTTTCAGTAGAGGTGTGCATGAGTAGGATCATGTCCACTAAACCTACCCCTCGAAGTGGCTGCCCCTTTCTAGTGGGTTGGTTAAGTTGTACTTTGACAGAACCCGTATTGGGAACCCATGCCTGTCGAGCGTGAGGGGTCTTACTCACAACAAGGATGGTGCCCACCAAGTGGGTTTTTTTCGGCCCACTAGGTCGAACAGATGCTAACGCGGCAGAAGTACATGCCTTGCTAGCTGGGATTCGCATGGCGGATTACAAGGACCTTGACGCAATCCCTTGGATGAAGCAGGGGGTGCACTATCAATGGAGATCGGCCGATGTGATCAAAGAGATTTTGGATTGATATCGAGGGTTATCCAGTGACTTTCCAACATGTAGGGCACTTTGCCAATAGTGATGTTGATTAGTTTTGCCCGCTATACTCAACTCAACTAAACAAGGCCTTTGTCCCAAACTAGTTGGGGTCGGCTAAATGAATCCTTTAGAAAAATTTCATGAAGAATGTGAAACGAATCTATCTGGCTCTAATCCTGGCTCTAATTGGGTTCTTCTACGTGGATCATTTTCTTCCATTCTATCCTATCCGAGGTCATGTTCTCTGTTATGTTCCTAGCTATAAGGTCTTTCCTCACTGTTTCTACCCAAGTCGTTTTCGGTCTGCCGCTACCTCTTTTTACTCTATCAATTTCGCACGAGTCGCCTCTTCTCACCGGAGCATCCAAAGGCCTACGTTGGATATGCCCAAACCATCTTAAGTGGTGCTCTCTCATCTTCTCCTCAATTGGTGCCACCCCCACCTTTTTATGAATGTCTTCATTTTTAATTCTATCTAACCTTGTGTGGCCGCACATCCATCTAAGCATTCGCATCTCCGCTACACTAATCTTATGCACATGTTGCTTCTTGGTGGCCCAACATTCTGAGCCGTACAGCATGGCTGGGCTCACAACTGTCTTATAGAACTTTCCCTTCAACTTGTGGTAGGGATTTTACGGTCGTAAAGAACTCCTGAGGCAAGCTTCCACTTCAACCAACCTGCTCTTATTCTATGGTTAACATCCTCTTCAATCTCTTCTTCCTCATGTAGAATTGAACCAAGATAGCGAAAGATATTCCTCTTAGGTACCTCCTGTCCAGTCATATTTACTACATCCTCATCCCGCCTCCTTACATTACTAAAGTCGCATTCCATATATTCTGTCTTAGTCCTACTTAGTCTAAAACATTTGGATTCCAAAGTAGTTCTCCATAACTCTAACTTAGCATTTACTCCTACTTTGGTTTCATCGATTAATACTATGTCATTTGCAAATAACATACACCACAGCACCTCATCCTAGAAACCCTTCCGTAAGCTCATCCATAACTAACGTAAAAAGATAAGGGCTTAGAGCTGACCTTGGTGCAGTCCTACTGTGATTGGAAACTCACTAGAAGTGCCATCCGTGGCGCTGACACTAGTTACTGCTCCATTGTACATTTCCTTAATCACATCAACATATTTAGTATGCACTTTTTTCCTTTCAAGAACCCACCACATAACATTCCTAGGAACCCTATCATACGCTTTCTCCAAATCAATGAAAACCATCTGAAGGTCCTTTCTATTTTCTCTAAATCTCTCAATTAACCGCCTAATTAAGAAGATAGCTTCCATAGTCGATCGTCCGGGCATGAAGCCAAACTGATTCTCTGACAGCTTAGTCTCTACTCTTAATCTATGCGCAATTACCCTCTCCGAAAGCTTCATGGTGTGACTCATTAGCTTGATTCTATCTTCTTAATCTTCAAAATATTGTTAAAAAATCTAGTTAACCAAACCAAACCCACATCTCCAAGTCTGGAGACTTTTGATTTTCTTCCCTCGAGTTTTGATACTTCTGTTTTTTCCTATTTTTTGCTTGGCTTGTTTTCGACCATCCCGGTCCCCCAGCATTTGCCCCCTTTATTTAATGAAACATTAAAAAAAATTTAATTGCCAATAAACTTGGACGACTAAACTGACATGTATGTGCCAAATTGCAATTTCTTCACAGAATTATCTCAAAACTAACTTGCTAAAATGCTAATGGGACAGCAAAAGGAAAATAAAAAACTATGAACTCGTGAAAAGTAAACAAGTACATATACTTAAATCAGTGATTTCTTCATATTGTCAAAATATAGGCAATACTGCAATAGATAACATCAAAGTGCAGTCCTTTAGACAGCTATCCATTCAAGCTGCAATGACAGTAAACAAAATCTACATAATGGGCACCACACCATTTGGACTCCATGCCACCATAAATGAGAAGTTATGGGGGAGCCCAGGAAACCATTGCTATAATGTGAGACACTAGAACCCCTATCTTTGAATGAGAGGAATCATAGAAATTCATTCCTTGGATTTTCAAACCCCAGCCAACAGTGAAATGCCTGATTTCTTCATATTGTCAAAATATAGGCAATACTGCAATAGATAACATCAAAGTGCAGTCCTTTAGACGGCAATCCATTCAAGCTGCAATGACAGTAAACATAATCTACATAATGGGTGCCACACCATATGGACTCCATGCCACCATAAATGAGAAGTTATGGGTGAGCCCAGGAAACCATTGCCATAATGTGAGACACTAGAACCCCCTTGTCTTTGAATGAGAGGAATCATAGAAATTCATTCCTTGGATTTTCAAATCCCGGCCAACAGTGAAATGCCTGGTTCCACATCATTAGGGGTGTTCATTATTCGGTTATAACCGAATAACCGAACCGAACCGAACCGAATTGGTTCGGTCGATTCGGTTCGGTTTCGGTTTTTTGTTTTTGGAAATTCGGTTTCGGTTTTCGATTATCTCAAAAAACAAAATCGGTTAACTGAATAACCGAAATTATGGATGAAAACCATTTTTTTCCAAAAAAAAAGAGCTATATGTGCACTCCGTAGGATGATCAAAACTGTCCATTTGATTGATCACAACTTAATTAGGTTGTGCTCAAAAATTCATTTCGATTGGATAATCCTAGCCCTCCGATCCAAACTGAGATTTTCCTTTTTTCCCTCTTTTTCTCCCACAATAACCAAATTGTTAATCTGTTCGGTTTCGGTTACCGAAATTTGATAACCAAAATTATTTCGGTTATCAAATTTCGGTTTATTAGGTTTCGGTTATAACCGAATAACCACCCCTACACATCATATCCAATGAATCTTGTATTGTTCTTCTTTTTCTTCTCTCTCTCTCTCTCTCTCTCTCTTAATGGTAATGAACCTGGTGTTGCTTAGTCCCTTTTCATATATCAGAGAACTCCATAAGCTATGTTGCCATGTACCTATATTGTAAGAATGATCACAATGCACTACTTTGTGCACTCGCCGGTAAATCTTTGGGAAGGCCCAAGACACACTGAAGAGACCTAAACTGAAATATCAAATTGGTGAAAGTGTTTTATGGGTTAAGGAGGTCCCAAGGTCATTGTTAGAAACTTGGTTGGAGTGATTTTTAACTAGAGCTGCAATCTTGCTCCTTTTAAACATCTTAAGCATTCCAATTCTTGGATTTTATTAGTAGCACCCTCTCCCATACACACAAGTTGCACCAAAACTGCTCCTGCTCCAACTTTGTACAATTTCTTGAAATTTTTTAGACAGTTAGTATCGATGAAGAACAATTCCGATAAGGTTCATTTGATAATTCATTATTAATAAAGACAAACCTCAACAAGCTTTGTCATCTCACTATGTTAACGGCTAATTAATTAGTGGTTATGATAACTCAGGGATTAATTCTCATTTCTCATTCAACTTCAAAAATTAATTTGGGAATGCAGGTCTCCCAAAACTCTTTTATTTTTTAGCCAAAATAAATTGGTACTCATGCAGTCCACACACGATCATGTTTAATTGTTGTTCATTGCATTATCTAGTGCAGAAGACAAATGCAGATTCACATCAATTACATTGAGTTACCGTATGGATCAAATGACTACTTAGAACTTTGAGTTTTCATCTTAATTTCCTACGCCATGGAACGATAATACTAGTCAAGCAAGAGTACATCCATTTTGGTCTTTCAAATGTATTAGCATATAGAGGTCGATTGCCCCTCATCTAGGAAAAGTTACAGCTTACAAGCAGGATTGTAACATTCCCATGTCCACCACCATGCAAATTGCAAATGACTACTCAGAACTTTGAGCATTCATCTTAATTTCCTACTCCATGGAACAATAATACTAGTCAAGCAAGAGTGAATCCATTTTGGTCTTTCAAATGTATAAGCAGTGAATCCATTTTGGTCTTTCAAATGTATAAGCATATAGAGGTCGATTGCCCCTCATCTAGGAAAAGCTACAGCTTGCAACCAGGATTGTAACATTCTCATGTCTACCACCATGCAAATTGCATATATGTTTGCTAAAGCCATGAGCCAAACATTCTTTATATGGCGGATGGACTCTCTCGGTTGGAATCTTAAAGCATCATATCTTATCAGAGGAATTCTGGGCATACTTATTCTCAACCAGGAACAAATGATTGGCGATGAAATACAATCAATGCAGAGAATTTCCTCCTGCAAGTTCAACATTAAACCCCCTTCTCAACCAATGAAAAGAAGCCAATTGAAAAAGGCCCATTAGAGACAATTACTTAGATACACCACTTGGATTTCAATTCCAATGATACTTATAGGGTCGCTAAGGCTGTGCATTTTTTTAGTTCATTTTTTGAATAGTTCGCTAAGGTTGTGCTTTGTCCAATCATATGTATTAAACTATCAGCTAATTTGATTCATTTGCATGGATGTACCCACAGCTACATTGATAAGAAGGTGCTCTAATAATTCAGAAAAATAAATATCTGCTGGTACCAAAAGCCGTTGAGGGTGTCACGTAAAGCTGTTTCGTTGTCATCTTAGTCTTCTTTAATTTATCCACAAGAAGCCTTGGAAAAAATTCAATTCTAGTGTAAGTAGGGTCGCTGATGCTGAGTATTGTCCAGTCATAAGTATTAAAGTACAGGGTCGCTAATGCTGTGTATTGTCCAATCATAAGTATTGAACTATCGTGACAGAATTCTAAATGAGGCTTGATGGAACAAGGACATAGGATCATCTGATCAAGGTGTTCTCAACAGCAATTTGCCGAACATATGATTTTTTTATCAAATCATGGGTCCGCCCAATGTCTTTTACGAAGGAGTGTAAACATAATGTTCCTTTTAGCATTTTCCTTTCCTCTTTTGTTGACGAAGTTCTAGAAAGATGTCGGGGGAGGGATTCTAGACCAAGACAGCCTCTGTTTGAATGCGCAAGCTGCATGTGAGCCAGGCTTCGCAGGAGGATTGGTCTATATGCAAGGTGTGGAAATATAGGTTGTCCCAATATAGCGTCCCAAATCATTTTCATATGATGAGTGCAGTGTTTAAAAAACTCGTTGAAAATATTGAAATTTTTTTAATAGAAGAAACATTGTAAAGTTGCGATAGTACAAGAAAAAACTGATAAAATTCTCGTAATTAATCCTAAAGTATCTTGAATCCAACAAGGCATCAAGTACTTATCATTCAGAAGAATATGTGCAACAGAAAACAAAGCACGAAAAATATTTATAATTTTGCTAAAAACATTACAATTAAATAAGACTCAAAAGTTACTACAAAATTTTGAAAAAAAAAACATATAAACTACAAAAACTAAAAAAATATTAAAGTATTGTAAAAAAGGGATTTCATTTTATAAAAAATGATAAAAATGGATAAATAATATAGAAAATTTGACTTTAGAAGTATAAAAATCGTGTAGTTAGTGAAAATGTAACAAAAAATAAATAAAAAGTAATTTTTTTATTAAAGTATTGTAAAAAAGGGATTTCATTTTATAAAAAAATCATAAAAACGGATAAATAATATAGAAAATTTGACTTTAGAAGTATAAAAATCGTGCAGTTAGTGAAAATGTAACCAAAAAAATAAAAAATCTATTTTTCATAATTTTAAATTCTAATTATTATACTTTTAAATTCTATTTTTAACGTCTATGAATAACATCTAATTTTACATTATTTTTAGTTAAATTTTTATTTCTTGATTTCATTGGATATTTCTATAACTATTACAACATAATAATGTAATAGAAAAACAAAATTTAATAGGAACAATTAAAACTTAAACTAATGATATTAAAATTAAAAACTAAAAGTTGACCAAATTTAAAAGAAATATGACCTAAGTAACAAACATATTTCTTCTATGTTTGGTTAAATGTTTAGTTTTTAATTTTAATATTATTAGTTTAACTATTAGCTACTTATTAAATTTTATTTCTCTGTTACATTGTTATGTTGTAATTATTATAAAAACATCTAATAAAATTATGAAATAAAAAAGTAACTCAAAAGAATGTAAACTTTACACCATTCATAGAATTGAAAAATAAAATTTAAAAGTATAAAATTTTGAATTTAAATTTGGAAAAAAAAGATTAAATTTTTTTTGTGTAGTTTATTTTTCACTAAATGTATAATTTTCATTCTTTTAAAATCGATTTTTTTATGTTTAAGTATTCTTTTTATGATATTTCTAGAATTTTTATAGGTTTATTTCTATTCAAAATTTTATAACAATTTTTGTATGTTTTATTTTGTTTCTTACAATAATTATAATTTTTTTTTAGAGTTTTAAATACTTTTTGTGCTTTGTTTTTTGTTTGCCATGTATAATTTTTAACTTTAAAATGATAAATTTTCATATTACATAGCCTCTTTTATGATACTTTCAATTTTTTACTTTTGTATTTTTTTTTTGAAAAACAGCTTGCCTCAAAACTACTTTTTATTAATTTTACGTATCCCCTTTTTTATACTTTATTTAGTAATAGAATTTTTTTAAGAGGGCGAGCATTGGTGCAACGGTAAGGTTGCTCCATTGTGACCTGGTGATCACGGGTTCGAGTCACGGAAACAGCCTCTCTGCAAAGCAGGAGTGGTGGTAAGGCTGCGTATATCTAGCCCTCCCTAGACCCTGCATAGGCGGGAGCCTCGTGCACTGGGCCGCCCTTATTTTATCAGTATTAGAAATTTTATCATAATTTTTGGAATTTTATATTTTGTTGCTCATTCTTCTATGCCTCATTTTAAATATAACGTTTTATATTTTGTTTTTGTACCTTGTTTAATTATAAAGTTTTTACTGAAATTTTGAATATTTTTGTGCAAACATTCTTATATTTTGAATAATGTTTTTAAATATAACGTTTTTATATTATGTTTTTTTTTCTATTGCAAACGTTCTTCTAAATGATGAAAATTAATTTAACATACAAGAAATACATTTAAAAGAAAGAAATCATTAATAACCCTAAACAACATAAAAAAATTGTTAACAAACCTCCAAAAAACATAAAAAAATCGTTACTAACCCTTAAAAAACATAAATTGAAAGGATTAAATTAAAAAAAATATATGTAAAAACCCTATGTGTAAATTTACTAAAGGATTCATTAGCAGACCCCAACTAGTTTGGGACAAAGGCTTAGTTGAGTTGAGTTGAGTTTGTATATGTATAAAGCCTCAAAATAAACATAAATTGAAAAGGAATAAATTAAAAAATATATATATGGAAAAGCCCTCCAAAAAACATAAATTGAATATAAAGTAAAACACAAAATATAAAAGAAACAATTCGTTAAAAAAAATTCTATAACCATCACAAAGTCGAAATGTAAATAAAATGAAATATTAAAATCGTAGGGTAACTAATGTAGTAGAAGAATAAAATTTAAAATGTACAAAAATATTAAACTCTAATAAATAAAACCTAAATAATATTAAAGGTTAGAGATATATCCGCCCCTTTTGATCACTAGGAACGTCAATGTTTGTGGCAATCAGGGGCATTGAATTCTTCTGACATAAGTACAACAACCCCCCTCTTTAGCCACTGATACACTGATAGGGGGTGTTCCTGGTGATCGATCAGAAGGAACGGATATATCATTTCCCATATTAAAATTATAAAAAATAAAACTTAACAAAACAAAGAAGACTCTAAAATAATTAAAAAATAAATAATGGTAATAGAAAATAAAATAATAGTAAAATTTTAAGAAATAGATTAAACATAGAAGATATGTAAAACAGATAAAAAGGAAAAAATTATGAGTCTATACTTTTCCCTAGTTCCGGGTATGCCCGTTCCAGTTTTATCGATTTTGTAAAGCAGAACGACAGGACCCCTGGTCCCCAATGCCTTTCTATTATCAATGAAAATTATGAATCTAATTGAGTTACACAGAACCTTCAAAATGAAAATTAAATATAAAAAAAAGAATAGAAGTAGAATAATAAATAAACATATAAGTAAAAAATGTCATCATGCAGATTTAGGCATATGATTGAGATGCTGGAGAGAAACCTGCGAGAGGTGGAACCACAGATTTGGATAGAATGCCCGATGGATAGAAATGTTTGGCACCAGAGGGAAGGAAGGTAATGCACAAGCTATTAGGAAGCAAATAGAAACCAGAGGATGGAGATTCCCAGAGTGAATGAGTCAACCATGGCATACCAGAAAAGTCGCAGAGAGACGAGATTAGATATCGCTACTAGGAAGAGGAAGGAAGGCTTGGGGTTGGGGAGGTGCTCCAAATGCTATTTTATAAACTGTAGGAGGAGACCGAATGCATGGTCTGTAAAAAGATATGGGCTAAGCATGCTTGGAATCTTAGGGTAACAACAAACTAGAGAAATATGGTCTAAGCATGCTTGGAATCTTAGGGAAACAACAAACTAGAGAAATATGGTCTAAGGATGCTTGGAATCTTAGGGAAACAACAAACTAGAGAAATATGGTTTCTAAGGGGCAAACAAAAGCAAGGGAAGGGATGATACTCGAAAATTCTAGAAGGGAGGGAGTAGAGGCAGAGAATCTACAGGAGGAAAATCCTCCTTCGTGCGACGAGAACTCAGAGGAAGGTATGAATGATGCCAATGAGGACGGTATTCTTAAGAATAGGAGGACCGACCCGCTATTCGTCAATGAGGAAATCTGGACGGAACGGATAGAACTCCAACCAATCCCCGGGGGTGCAGAGAGGAATTTGGGCTTGGCTAAGAGAGAACGTTGAGGAAGATTGGAATCGGGTAAAATCTTGGCTGACGGAGGTCCGTAGCATAGGTGAAGATGTATGTGCTCTCCCTATAGCTCTCAGGGAAGCGATTATTGTCCTTCTACTCGAACTTAATGCCGTAGACTTTAAAGACGTTTGGTTGAAAAAAGAAGATTGTCCCTTCGAGGACATGGATATGCGGTTCTCTAAAATCTTGGCTGATGGAGGTCAGTAGCATAGGTGAAGATGTATGTGTTCTCCCTATAGCTCTCAGGGAAGCTATTATTGTCCTTCTGCCCGAACTTAATACCATAGACTTTAAAGGCGTTTGGTTGAAAAAAGAAGATTGTCCCTTCGAGGACATGGATATGTGGTTCTCTAAAGATGTTGGTTCTTTGAATAGAAGAAAACTTAACTGTTTTCTTATCACACTCCCTATAACCCTTGTGGTTAGTATTCTGTTTGTAGGATCGCATGATTGCGTCTTATTTCTTGGTTTCTACTTCAAGGAAAATAGGACAACTCTTAGGCTTATAAAGAAAACAAAGCAAAACCCACATATTCTTAGATAGGAGTCCTCAAGGAATATGAAGAAAAGATAGAAAACCCTACTCTATGTCGGTGCATTTTCTATTAGACACCTCCTATTTCTAGTGGTTAGTTTTGCCATGTTTCTGCAGCTCTATTCTCTGAACAGAAATTGAAGGACGACTCATTTCTTTGAGTAGAAGAAAACTTGGTTTTGAAGATCTAATAAAACTTGGGAGGGCTCAGGGCTTACGAAGAAAATAAAGAAAATTCTCCACGTTTGGGCATTACCTTATCAGACAAATAGTCATGTTTGGGCAGCTCTATTCGAAGATCACATCGCCCATCTCATTTCTTGGGTTCAAGGAGGGGGAGTTCATATGGATTATGAAAAAAATAGAGGAAACTCTAGTATCTGTTTGTGGATTTTCTTATCACACTCCCTATTTCCCTTGTTGTTAGTGTTCTATTTGTGGGATCGCATGAGTGCATCTCATTTCTTGGTTTCTACTTCTAGGAAAACAGGGCAACTCTCAAGATTATGAAGAAAACAAATCAAAACTAACATATTCTTAACGATTCTTTTGTTTTATGGACATGTTTGTGTAAGATTTGTTTTCCCTACCAAAATAATTAGCCAATGAAGTTGCTACCCTACCATTGAAAGTTTCGATTGAACTGATTTTACAGCTATCTGTTTGTGGTATCGCATGAGTTGCTACCCTCGAATTAAGATCATGCTGTCAGGTTGTCGGCTTAGGAAATCCTCGCCAACTCTTGAAAACATTGAAAATTTCAAATTGAGTGACTTGTTGGGTCCTCGAAAAGACAACTACTATTTATAGTGACGAATCAATTCAGAACCTTTTTATCTCAGTTTAGTGATGAATTCAATAAGCTTTATATTTCATATAGCTTAGCAAGAAAAGACAACTACTATTTGCATAAACATGCTGAGAAAAATGTTAGCTCTAAAATAAATGTAATGCAGCAACTAAAATTTAAAAAAATACAGAATAATCAGCAAATCAGTCTCAATCTATTAATTTGAATCACTCTAACACTAATATCCAGAATGACATAATTGAAACTGCAAAAATGGAGTAACTTACGAAAAAACATGAACAGAAATCCAACTGAATTCATACCAGCTCTAAACCCTCATTAGGAAATCAGTCTCAATCTAACACTAATATCCAGAATGACATAATTGAAATTGCAAAAATGGAGTAACTAACGAAAAAACATGAACAGAAATCCAGCTGAATTCATACCAGCTCTAAACCCTATGATCTATGCAATTTAGAATATCAAATAAAATATCAATTAATGGAAGAAAAGATAATGCATTTCAAAAGTTTAATTCGTTGTATTAACATAAGACAATTCTCTATGGTGCTTAGATGGCAATGAGAAACTTGTCATAAAAGATCTTTAGAATTCATTAAAATGTTTTATCTAAAGAGATACACTTTTGAGATCTATGATAAGATTTGAATGATTGCAAACATTTGTTGCTTTCTATTAGTAATATTTTTTTGTACTTCAATTGACTAAGGAGTCATCATTTATAATGCAATTGAATATTGTTAACCTTTAGGGATGTGTAGAATGTACTAGTTGTATGGTTGATGATATCATATGTTAGGGAGCACATGCTCATGCGTAGAGTAGGTGCATCCTATGCTTCTTACTGAAATTTTTGCTACATTAATCAAATCAAAGCAATTCTATGTATCTTTGACAAACAACTTGAAGTATTCATACAGATGGTAAGTTACAAGTTACCACATTACTGAAAATCTACTGTCGTATTATTGCTTACTTGTGGACATTGGTCAATTAGGTCGTCTGGGCAAAAGAGAGGAAATTTATTCTATCTGTGTTGTGCCCCGAAAACCTAGAATATAAGGAGAATATCTCGACTTAACATGTAATGTGAACTAATCCACCTATGCGAGGAAGTGAGACATTGGTCAATTAGGTCGTCTGGTCAAAAGAGAGGAAATTTATTCTATCTGTGTTGTGCCTCGAAAACCTAGAATATAAGGAGAATATCTCGACTTAACATGTAATGTGAACTAATCCACCTATGAGAGGAAGTGAGACATTGGTCAATTAGGTCGTCTGGTCAAAAGAGAGGAAATTTATTCTATCTGTGTTGTGCCTCGAAAACCTAGAATATAAGGAGAATATCTCGACTTAACATTTAATGTGAACTAATCCACCTATGCGAGGAAGTGAGAGTGCTGCGATAGTTGTAAAAGTTATAACCCCCCCCCCCCCCCCTCACCCCCCAACAAATTGCCATCGGTCTTAGATTTACTTTTTGCGATTAATCTTGATGGCATCATTATTGATTAGATTATTTTCTGAGTATCTATTATTGGAATGATCTTATTGTATTCTTTTTGTCCTCTCTTCCATTGCATGTGTGGTACATTGAAGGGTGAATTCATCCCGGGTTATTTTCTGAGTATCTTATTATTGGAACAATCTTATTGTATTGCTTTTGTCCTCTCTTCCATTGCACGTGTGGCACATTGAAGGGTGAATTCAACCCGGTCGATTATTTTGACATTTTTGCTTGAGATTTTAAGTTGTACTAAATGTTGTATTTCATGTCTTTTGTCCTCATTGGTATTCACTACAGCTGAAATTTCATCATCAGCCTTTGATTTATTAGCGTCAGGCCATGATCCCATGACATCAAATTGAGGAACTGTTTTAACTGCGAAGATAAAACCGATTCATACCGGGTTATTTTCTGAGTATCTTATTATTGGAACAATCTTCTTGTATTGCCTTTGTCCTCTCTTCCATTGCATGTGTGGCACATTGAAGCGTGAATTCATCCCGGTCTATTATTTTGACATTTTTGCTTGAGATTTTCAGTCGTACTAAATGTTATATTTCATGTCTTTTGTCCTCATTGGTATTCACTACAGCTGAAATTTCATCATCAGCCTTTGATTTATTAGCCTCAGGCCGTGATCCCATGACATCAAATTTAGGAACTGTTTTAACTGCGAAGATAAAACCAATTTTTCCATGTTTCACTACGAATCTGGATTACTCGGGATTTGGGAGAAGAGGGGAAAAACTAAGAACTTGAAAATTTGGAATAACAAGAGGGACAAAACTAAGAAGATTTGCAAGAACATATAAGAAGAAGATGAAGAAAAGTGGGAAATATGAGGAAGAAAAATGACATACCTTCTTGAATCTTTGAAGGCGGGCGAAGTTGCTCCTCATTCAAAACCAGAGACGTGGCGAGACAACAAGCAAGAGAGAGAGAGAGAGACATAAAATTTAAGAGGAATGCTAGGGACAAGCAGCTAAACTACCAAAAGTAAAGATTTGTCCATTTTCTTTCGCATATTTGCCTCTTTTATTAATGGATTTAACTCCATAATCGGGTCAACAGGTAAAACCTCTCTCTCTCTCTCTCTCTCTCCCCTCACACACAACCTCGCTTTCTCCCTCCCTCTCTTTGATAAAAAGCTTCAATGGCTGTGAAATTTCATTGACTGCGCTAGACACCCGAGGTAAGTTACCACTTATAACCATAGAGGAAGATCCCGGTAAGCATGGAGCTTGCACAAGAAATAGGTAGTACTGATGCAGCAAAACCGATATGGTTTGGGAACTGCTAAGCCCCCAATATGAGAACCCCTGATATCCAAGTAAAGAACATACGGGTTTGGGAACAAAGATTTGGGAACTGACAGGTTTCAATGGCTTGGCAATGGATGCCATTCAAAAAACAAATGGCTCGACCATGGGGACAGGGTGGCTTGTAGGCTGGTAGTACTGATGCAGCAAAACTCAGATGGTTTGGGAACTGCTAAGCCCTGGTATGAGACCCCTGATATCCAAGTAAAGAACATACGGGTTTGGGAACTGACAGGTTTCAATGGCTTGGCAACGGATGCCATTAAAAAAAGTGGCTTAGCCATGGGGAAAGGGTGGCTTGTAGGCTGGTGAGCATGTGGGCCTGTAGGCTGGTGAGCATGCCACAATGGCGAATGTGGGCTTGTAGGCTGGTGAGCATGTGGGCCTGTAGGCTGGTGAGCATGCCACAATGGCGAATGTGGGCTTGTAGGCTAGTGAGCATGCCACCATGGCGAATGTGGGCTTGTAGGCTAGTGAGTATGCCCCCATGGAGGTGGATTGGATGGGTTTTCAGGATAGTGTGTAGTAGCCACAGATGGCATTGCAGAGGCTGCAAATGCAGGCCAATAGCTAATCTCTGAATTGGTCCATCGATCCAACTTCATGTCCGAAACGATTTCGCAGCAAATTTACAAGCTCGACCAACAAACCATCATCGTCACTACACACAAGAAAAACTTCCCTAGCCAGATCCCGTTCTTCTCTTCTTTGGTCTAGTTACACTTTCTATTTCATCTAAGTGGGTCAATGGAAATTAAATTGGTTGTACTACCACTATCGTATCTTCTAGAAATTTAACAATGAGTATCCGACTGGAATCTTGTTTGATATCTCTAGAGATGGATTTTGAAATCCTATCAACACTCGTTGTACTACCGCTATCGTATTTTCTCGAAATTAAACGAGGAGTATCCAACAGGAATCTTGTTTGAAATCTCTAGAGACGGATTTTGAAATCCTATCAGTACTCCGGGGAATGTGTTAGCCTCTTTATTACAAGGGGAGTCATGTGTTAGCCTCTTTATTACAAGGGGAGTCCCAAAACATGGGGTAATTTCACTAGTTTAGGTTTTTTTAAACATCACTGTAAGATTATAAGATGAATGCTCGACTGAACTCAACTCAACTAAGCCTTTGTCCCAAACTAGTTGAGTCAGCTAATGAATCCTTTAGAAAATTTTCATGAAGAAGGTGAAAGGATCTACTCGGCTCAAATTGACTAAGTCTAATCCTGACACTAGTTGGGTTCGTCTGCATGGATCATTTTTGTCACTGTAAGATTAAAAGATGAATTTGATGCTAGGAATTAGGTTTAAAGGACTGAAGCAAAACAGAATGCCACAGAGAGAGAGAGAGAGAGAGAGAGAGAGAGAGAGAGAGAGAGAGAGAGAGAGAGAGGTGTTACCTTTTTGAATAGTGGTGAGAAAAGAGGAGGGAGTATGCAGAAGAAAGGGTGGATCTTTTACCTTTTCGAAGTTTAAAGTTATGTGTGTTCTAATCATTTGCTCGTGTGTTTTCATGCGACTCTTTAGCTCTTGACCCAAGCATTCCTCAAAATTTTAGCAGTATAATAATAATAAACACAAAAAATTAGAGATCATTATAAATGTAAAGTAACCGAGAGGGCGAGCCTTGGCGCAACGGTAAGGTTGCTCCATTATGACCTGGTGGTCACAGGTTCGAGTCACGGAACAGCCTCTCTGCAAAGTAAGGCTGCGTACATCTAGCCCTCTCCAGACCCCGCAAAAAAGATAACAAACAAAATGATATGGTTTGAAAAATAAAAAATATAAGACCAAAATAGAAAAAGGAAAACTCTTTAAATCTAAATATAAAAAACCTCTAAAATTAAATTAAATAAATAAATATATATATATATATATAGAATATTATATAAAACCACCATTCAAAAAAAGAATATTATATAAAACCCTAAAAAATAAAATAGAAACAAATTGATAATAAAAAAATAAAAAAATCCATAAACATCCCAAAATCAAAGTGTAAATAAAATGCAATAAATTAAAAACAGAAAAATATTAAACCGATAAAAAAAGTGAAAACCTATGAATCTAGATGAGTTATCAAGAACATTCCAAAATAAAGATTACATAAAAATAAATAACAAGAATATAAAAACCCTTCAAAAAAAAAAACAATGAATCTAGATGAGTTTATAAAGAACATTCCAAAATAAAGATTACATAAAATACCTAAAAAGAATATAAAAACCCTTCAAAAAAATAAATAAAACATAAATAGGATATAAATGAAGAGAAATGATAGAATGAAGGGGAAACATAAATAGGATATAAATGAAGAGAAATGATAGAATGAAGGGGGGCGCGCGCATTCAAAAATCAAACCCCATTGGTCAGTTTCAGCAAAAGTCAAAGTCGTTTCCGTTTTTCTGTGCCATCCACTTTTTTCAGCGCCATCTTAAATGCACTTGATGAAACTGACCAATCGGGGAACCCTTGAAAGCGGTTTTTTGCAAGGGTTCCCCGTTCATTCTATCATTCCTCTAATATAAAATACTTAAAAATAAAAGAAACAAATCAATAAGAATAAACAAAAAATATATAGGAAATTATATAAGACACATAAAACATAAAAGAAACAAATCATTAAGAAAAATTCTGGAAATATCACAAAATCAAAATTTAAATAAAATGACAGTTTAAAAATGATAAAAAGATAGAAAACTAATAAAAACCAAAAAGAAAAAAATAAATCTAATTGTTCAAACTAAAAGATAAATAAAAAAAATACATACATATAATACGACAAAAAGAACATTTAAGAATGGGAATTGTTCGCGTCCATCACAAAAGGCATTTCGCGACTGGTATGTCGCATTTCAAACCAGCCACCTCGTGAATGGAGACACAAAAGCTGTTGTCTTCATTCACGAGGCGGCTGGTCTAACATGCGGTAGACCAGCTGCAAAATGCCTTTTGCGATGGACCCTAGCAAATCCCTTTAAAAATATAAAAGTAAAAGCTTCATAAATTCACACATAAGGAAATATAATACAATAAATTGAAAAAACAAAGGAGTAACAAAATATAACAAAATCCCAAAATTATTATAAAATTTGAAATATTACAGAATCACAAAAGGAGATACGACTAGATAGGAAAAAAATCAAAGAAAGTTATAAATACAAAGCAACAAATGTCCATTAAAAAATAAATGTAATAGAAAAATAAAACTTCGTTTTCAAATGGGGTTAGAAAATGAAACATAAAAAGTAAAAATTATAAAACTTTTAAATTTTAAACAAAATTAAAATAAAATAGTTAAAATTAAACAAAACAAAGAAAACATGAAATATCAATAATACAAGGAAATATTATTCGCCAAAAGACAAAATAATAAGACATAATTTTAAAAGTAAAAATTAATTTCAAATGCAAAAAAAAAAGACAAATAAAAATAGAATATAAACACAAATAATTTAAATAATGATAAATATGTCATAATTAGATAAGACAGAAAAAAAACGAGCAACCAAACTATACTAGAAAAAAACAAATAAAATCGCAAAAAAAAAGTCGCAATAATTCCTAGAGTATCTTGAATCAAAACATTATAATTAAAACTTTTGAGTATTTTATCATTCAGAAGAATGTGTGGAATAGAAAAGAAAGCACATATTTTTATAATTTTGCTAAAACATTATAATGTGAAAATAAGACTCAAAAGTCATTATAAAATTTTGAATACTAATAAGACTACAAAAATAAAAAAGGGTGATGATATTTTCACCCCCCCCTGCAGTACTTGCCCCCCCCCCCCCCCCCTTATAACGTGATTTGACATAAAGTTGCCCACTTTTCACGTCAAATCAGGTTATAAGGGGGGTGTGCACGTAATGCAAGAGGGGTGAAAATATCATCTCCCAAATAAAAATTCTATGAGTAACGTAAAGGGGGGAAATAATAAAGATAGTTGGACATCTTCAAAAAAACATGAGTAACGTAAAGGGGGGAAATAATAAAGATAGTTGGACATCTTCAAAAAAACATATAGATTAGTTGGAATTTAAAAGTATGAAAATCATACATTTAGTGAATAATGAAACTAAACAAAATAAAATACTCTAACTTTTTCATAATTTTAAATTCTAATTATTTTGCTTTTAAATTCTATTTTTAACTTCTATGAATGGCATCAAATTTTACATTATTTTTAGTTACTTTTTTATTTCATGATTTCATGGGATATTTTTATAACTATTACAAATAGCAAATGTAATATAAACATAAAATTTAGGAAAAACAATTTAAAAAAAAAACTAACGATATTAAAAGTAAAAATGTAAAAACTTAACCAAACATAAAAGAAATATGACCTAGTTAACAAACATATTTCTTCTATGTTTGTTTGGTTAAGTCTTTTAGTCTTTAATTTTAATATTATTAGTTTAAGTATCAACTGCTTTTATTAAATTTTATTTCTTTAATATATTTCCTATCTTGTAATAATTGTTAAAACATCAAAAAAAATTATGAACTAAAAACATAACTAAAAAGAATGTAAAGTTTACACCATTCATAGAGGTTAGAAATAAAATTTAAAAGTTTAAAAATTAAAATTTAAAATTCTGAGAAAATTAAAAAAAAATTATTTTGCCAATTTTCATTTTTCATTAATTTTAAATTCTAATTTTCTAAATTAAGTATCCTTTTTATGATACTTTTAGATTTTTTATTTTCATGTTTAACTTGTATTTGAAATTTTATAACAATTTTTGGGTCTTCGTCTGTTACGCATTTGTGTTTTTTGTCTTATTTAATTGTAATTTTTATTAGAATTTTAACTATTTTTGTGCATCGATTTCGTTTTTTCATACTTCTTACATTATTATAACTTTCAATATTATGCATCCCCTTTTTACGATACTTTTAATTTTTTTACTTTTCAAGTTTTGTTATTATTCATAACTTTATAAGAATTCTTGATATTAATATGTTATTGCACGTTTGCGTTTTTTGCATTGTCACAATAATCTCCTGAATGATCAAAAATAATGAAACACATAAGAAATATATTTAAAGGAAACAACCATTAATAACAGTCCAGAAAAAAACATAAAAAATCGTCAATAAAACATAAGTTGTAACATAATTGAAGAAATACATGTTAAAAACCTTCCAAGAAAACATAAAATGAATATATTATTAGTAGAACACAAAATATAAAAAAAAACAAATCATTTAGAAAAAATTCTAGAAACATCACAAAATCGAAGTGTGAATAAAATGAAATAAAATAAAATCGAAGTGTGAAGTGTAGACTAACAAATGTAAAAGAAGAATAAATTTTTATAAGTACAAAAATACCAAACTACCAAAATTTAAACTAATAATATTAAAATTAGAATATAAAAAAAAGTAATTATAAACACAAAGCAACAAATAGTAATCAAAAAATAAAATTTAAAAGTACAAAAAATAAGTAAAAACTTTAAATTGTTTTTTTCAATGGTAATAGAAAATAAAATAATAGAGTAAAATTTTAAAGAAATAGATTAAATATAGAAAAATATAAAACTAATAAAAACGGAAAGATTATGAATCTAATTGGGTTATAAAGAACCTTCCAAAATGAAAATAGAATATAAGTACAATAATAAAGAAACATAAAAGTAAAAAGAAACACTTAAATATGAAAATATAAAAAAGCAAAATAAAAACAACATAAAATTAAAAAATAAAAAACACTTAAAGTATGAAAATATAAAAAACAAAAGAAAACCATAACAAGTAACATAAGAGTAAAAACACTTAAACATGAAAATACCAAAAAAAAAAAGTAACGATAAATTTCAAATGTCATAAAAATAATAAAGAAACAATTAAAATTACTATATAAAACAATAAAAACATAAAAGTAAAAGACTCTTAATCATGAAAATATAAAAAGCAAGAAACTAACCAAAAGCAAAAAACTAACCAATAATTTCAAATGCAAAGAAGCACAAATAATAATAAACAATTAAAATACAAAATACAAAACACAAAAAATATTAAAATTACCATAAAAATGTTATAATTAGATAAGATAAATTTAAAAAACAAAAGGAGTGACAAAATATAAAAAAGAAACCCAAAATTATTATAAAATTTGGAATACTAATAAAAAAACAACAAAATCAAAAGGTCTAAAAGCGTTACACAGGTATGCAACAAATTCGAGTAATTAACCGTTTCACAATTAGTGAACTGAATTCTACACCTACCACACGAACTTGAATCATCACGTGGCTGCTACAGCAAGCTATAAGCTTCACAAGGCCCTGAGGAACCCAAGCGATTAATTATAAAAATAGAGACCAAAAATTATTCTAAAATTTGGAATACTAATAAAAAAAACAACAAATCAGAAAATCTAAAAGAATTGGAATTCAAAAAATATGAAAATCACACATTTAATAAATATTAAACAATAAAAAAATAAAGAAACTAGAAAAACAACAAAAAATTAAAGAAGTAACAAATGTAAATGAAAAATAAAATTCTAAAAGTATAAAAATAATAAATTGCAGGCACCGGCACCATAAAACCCTAAAAATTATAAAGTAAAATGTTACATTTAAAATAGTTAAAAATATAATCCATGGACCTTTCTGTTGCACAACCCATCATCTCAAAGTAGTTGAGGGGGGAAATCAAAGAGAAAAAACAATTGGAGCATCCTATATGCAAAAATGTTTCTCATTGGCCTAATTTTTTGTAGGGATTAAGAGTTGAGAAACTCCTACCTAGTTGACGGTAGTTCAATGAGTTGCTTCAAATTATGAGGAATCAAGCCCAGCTAGTGGCATGATTTGAAATGGAATAGGTAGGGCATATCCGTTTACAGCATGCGTGTGAGATCAACATACAATGAGTTCAAATCCATGAGCATATTGCTCATTGGAATTACACTCGAGGAACTCCTGTCAATGAGTTGCTTCACGTTACGAGGATTCAAGCCCAGCTAGTGGCATGGTTCGAAATGGATTAGGTAGGGCATCCGTTTACGGCATGGGTGAGATCAACATACAATGAGTTCAAATCCATGACCATATTGCTCATGGGAATTACAGTCGAGGAACTCCTGTCCACTCGATTGAACTACTTGACGGTAGTTCAATGAGTTGCTTCAAGTTACGAGGATTCAAGCCCAGCTAGAGGCATGATTTGAAATGGATTAGGTAGGGCATCCGTTTACATGGCGTGGGTGAGATCAACATACAATGAGTTCGAATCCATGAGCTTATTTATTGCTCATGGGAATTACAGTCGAGAAACTCCTGTCCACTTGACGATCAGGTAGGGAATCAACGTCGCCCTCAGGAAGCAGCAATTGCATATCAAATCCACTCGACTGAATAAGCTACGCCATCAAACTCATCCCATTCTCGGGCTAGTGGAATGATATGTAATATATCAGGTAGGGCATCTGTTTAGGGAAGGGGTGAAAGATCAACATAGACTGAATAAGACAGGCCATCGGGTTCCTCATCCCATGAGCATATCGCTCTATTAATAATAGCTACTACGAATAGAAGGCTCCTCCTTCCTATCACAGAAAGTATGTCTTTTGCCTAGCAACTTTAACTTTCCTTGGGATTGGGCCTATAGCTCAATGGTTGAGGATCTGTTCCTCAACCTTGAGGTCTCAGGTTTGATCGCAGGTAACCTACAAAAAAAATCTTAAACCTTCCCTAGCAGTAATCTTGATACCCCCTATCAGTAAGCCTATATTAATAAGGTCATGAGCTTAGCATGAATGCATCTTGCAGTATCCCCCCCCCCCCCCCCCCCACACACACACACACAACGAATAGTGATTACCACTACCAGAAGTCAACTCTAGATACATTTTTTCACACATTTAGTTCTTGTACCAACAAACAAGCATGCAAATGCTAATGCTTATCAGGGTAGTCATTGTTAATGCTCTTCATTCTCAAACTAATAGTCATTGCTTATCAGGGTAGTCATTGTTAATGATCTTCGTTCACATCAGTGGCATTGAAATTCAGCGTGTTTTCATTGCTACTCGTACTAAAGAGTAAATTATACCCACTTTTTGCTAATTATAACCAATTAGACTAATTACAAAAGTTTATAGCTTCAAATTGACATGTAAAATTGTAAATTAATAGAGATTATTCTAAATACAAGAGCGACCCAGTTGGCATCATCCAACTGGCAATGGCCTAAAACCCTAGCAAAGCATCCAAAGCTTAGCAGCCAAATGCCCAAATTTCATGGAGGTGACTTGGTTAATGGCATTGACTATAGTGATCATCATATCTTGTGTTTGTGCCTACAATTGGAGGAAAAAGTGAAAAACTAGAAAACACCTCCAAAACCAATGCTATAAATGCCATTATGCTACTAAACAATATGGAACATACATTGGATCTTTTCTAGTCTACGAGTGTGCTAGAATATTCAAAGAGAAAAATATCATTCAAACAGCAAAAAATATCGTATTGGTAGATGATCGCCATCACTTTACATAGAGTGAAGGTTCAAAATAAAGAGAACATACTGCATGCCGTTTAGGAAAACATTCAGTTCACATCAGATGATAAATGATCCCCAGATGGCACATCCTAGAAACAAAGGGCAGAGCAATCACCATGAAATTTCTTAACAATAATTAAAACTAAACCTAAGAATGGAGTTTATATAAAGGGAAATAATATCAGTAGAAGTATTACCATGTTATTATATTTCCACTAAAGCATCTTGTCTTTTAGTATTTAAAGAGCTGTCAAAATGTTACTACAGTTCCCAAAAAGCTCTCAAAACCCCCTGTTTAAAGAGAAAAGACAAGCTGGACCATGCAACTATTAAAACATGGTTGTGCTGATATCATTTTCCTTATGAAATTTATAAACGCATTAAAAATTCCCATTTTCCATACAAGTTTCAAGTTTCAACAACCACATTACCAACGAAATAAAAGAAGAAATGATTGTGAAAATACCAATAAAAAACAACAGCAGTCAAAGAACAATCTGATACTCTTAGTTGAGTAGGAGTCAAAGAAGAATATTGCTTTACAGACCGGGCATTCTTGTGAATGTACATGAAGATGGAGCCATTTGTACACCCGAGGAAAGAAGATCTTTGGCGTGGGGTTTTGCTTGCAGATTCACTAAGCCCACTGGCCATCTTCAAATTCCGTCTGAAAATCACATAAAACCTTAATTAATAACAACGTCCACCTCAAAACCCTAATCAACAGAAAGAAAAATCAATTCATAAAGAAGAAAACAGCAAAATTCAAAAACTGGAGAACCAGACTAGCCACTAGTTACAAGACCCAACTTAAGTGAAATAAAGATATATGAGAAACAGAAATCAGAGACGCAACACTACCAGGTTTGGAAGCCGTAATTTAGAATCGACACGATGAAAAACAAATTGAAACCCTAAATTAAAAACACATCAAATCATTTGCTATGGACCGATAAAATCCAAATAGAAAAAAAAAACAATACAGTTTTCTACCTTCCATCAATCGAGAAACAAATCTAAGAAATCTAGGTTTGTTGTATTAAGAACGAATCTAGACGATTATACTTGTAATATCTATCAAGAACATTTTCTTCCATCATTTCCAGGAAAAGAACTGCCTAATTTTGATAGCTTCAAGGAAAAGAAAGCTTAAAACAGTCCTCGAATTACTTACCCAGGAACATAAAAAATCAAAAAATAAAAAATCGAACCAATTTACGATAAAGATTATAATTAGTCTCAAGAATGTAATTATAACACAGATTAGCCATGATTCAAAGAAAGAAGGAATCCAGAAAAGGCAACATCTATGCTGAGGAAACCCTAATTTCTAAAAGGGAATTAGGGTTAGGAAACCTTTTTTTTTTTTTTAATGGTTAAGAACCCTAATTCTAAAAGGGAATTAGAGATAAAGAGAAGTTAAAATCTCCCTTTCAAAACTCAAAAACAGACAATTATACTCGAAATATCAATCAAGAAAGCTTCAAAAGTCTTAAAATTATTTACCCAAATTTAGGAGAAGATTATATGAAAAAATAACAAATCAAAATTCGCAGCAATTTACAAGATAGATTATATAATAGGTCACAAAAAGAAATTGTAATACCGAATTAGCCAAGATTCAGGGAAAGTAGGAATCAAGAAAAGAAAGAAAATGTTCTGCAGAAACCCTAATTTCTACAAAGGGAATTACTGAGAAAGAGAACTTACTTTGGCGAGACTAATGTAGAAGAAGAGCCGCTCGTGAATCCCGATTATTCTAGTGGGATTCAATTATTCTTGTGGCCATTTGCAAGAATCACATCCCCCAATCTCTGCCCAGTATTCATGGAGAAATAAACCTTAAATCCAATTCGAACCTTGCTCAAAAACCCTAAAAACTTTTCACAATCGAAGCAGATCCCCCAAACTCAAGGGATTATTTGCTTTTGCTTGATCGCTCCCCTTTTCTGCCCAGGCGAAATAAACATTCAATTCAATTCGAACCTCGTTGCCCAGAAACCCTAAAAAGTTTTCAAAATCGAACCCTTCTCCGTATGTTTTTTGCAGAATTTATGCTCCCGGTAAAGCCCTCAACGAGATACCCTACAACCAAATCGGCTACGGCACAAAAAAAGGACGATTGGCGAAGAATCGGAAAGGAATTAGGGTTTTGAATTTCAGATGGAGAGATGGGAAGATGGTATTGAGGCGGAGAGAGAGAGAGAGAGAGAGAGAGAGAGAGGGGTCAAAAATGGAAATAGAAACTGCTTGGAGAGGGAGTGATACTTGTTTTGTGCCTCCACCTCCAACGGTCTAAAACTAGGCAAGTGCTTAACGGTGGAAATAGAAACTACGTGGCGAGGGAGGAGATTGTTGTGTTGTGCCCTCGTCTCTAACGGTCTAAACCACGCACGTGCGCTAATTCCATAGAAAACGAAGTAAAATTCTTTTCTTTTTTTTTGGAAAACTAATTCCATAGAAAATGAGGAATCCAAACTCTGGAAAATATGTCTTTCATGAAAAATATTTCCCTACCTACTACAAGCACCCAGAGAGAGAGAGAGAGAGAGAGAGAGAGAGAGAGAGAGAGAGAGATATTCCTTGAAAACAAAGAAAATTCTTTATTTTTGTAATCTTTTCACATTGAATAAATATTCCAAGGTTAACTGTTTTGTAATAATTTCCATGAAAATGGGGAATTTTTTTTATTTTTCGGAAAAATAATTTCATGGGAACTGAGAAAACCAAACACTGAAAAATTCATTTTCCATGAAAAATAACTCTCTCTACATACAAGCAGCCCTAGAGAGAACCAGAGAGTTGGATTGTGCTGATGGAAGAAGTCCTTTGTAGTTCTTAGTTCTTACAAAAGGAGGCCAGCAAGAAATCAATAGAAAAGAAAGAAAAAAATCGAAAAGCAAGGCGTGGATTCCTTGCCTAAATCCTAACAAAGAGCCATTATACGGGAAAAAACACCTTGAAATATTGAGACACGTCTAGGAAAGCCATTATATACCATGATGCAATATCCGGTTAGAAGTGAGACGAAGGAGAGGGGGCTAGGAATCAATCTTTAAACGAGAAACTTTTATAGAAAATCTTATGACAGCATTACAATTAAACGGCTATTTCTTGTAACAGTAAAACTAGGTTCAGTGGCAGCACGGACAATAGTTTTAAGAATTATTTTCAGTGTATGTGTTGTAGTTGGAAAGAAGTTATTAGGTAGTTACTTATGTCAAATTGTGGGTGTTAGTTGCATTATGGGCCCTCTTTTTTAGGGTTGGCCTACACGTGACATATGGCCCCTCTTTTGGGTTTGCATTTGGATTTTGCTATCAAGTAGATTTGAACCGAGGTATTTGCTCTGATACCATATGCAACAACCAGTTACTCCAAAAGCTTAAGCTATTGGAGAAGACGTAAAGGTTAGATGTTTTAAACTATTATTTCTCTGATTTCTCACCGTCCATTCAATGACTATTTCCTAGCTTCCATCGTATACATACCCAAAAAAATGGTGCGAGTCCAAATCCAAATCCTCAAATAAATAGTAAATAGTCATTTCTCACCATTTTTGCACTGCACCTCCCTTCCAACGTCAATACAGTCATTACAAGGAGGAAAACAAATGGTGTGCCACATTTTTCTAATTTCTCAACCACCCAGATATTTATTCTCAGGTGATGAGTTGTCAACTTGCAGGAATTATAAATCTAGAACGGGGTCCTCCTTTGCGTTGGTATGAACTGGAATACGAGTGTAATCATAATCATCAAACTTGTAATCCTCATCAAGATCTTCCACAGTTGTATTGTTACCATCATAGTGAAAGGCATCAAACCAAAAGCTCGTGCTATCTTGATCATGCGACCAACCTTCCTCTGAGCTTTGGCACTAATGCAGGTCTGCACAAACGAAAACAGAAACAACTGAAGAAAG
Source organism: Tasmannia lanceolata (assembly GCF_043159265.1). Lineage (NCBI taxonomy): Eukaryota > Viridiplantae > Streptophyta > Magnoliopsida > Canellales > Winteraceae > Tasmannia > Tasmannia lanceolata. The sequence goes on from NW_027518683.1 coordinate 5,180,756, forward strand.
ATAATCTCTTAAGACATTCGAGCCTCAGTTATTGTTTTGTGCTCACCTGGCTTCTTTTGATGATAATCCCGGATTCCGTAAGAAAATTGGCAAGGAACCTAACATTCTGCATGAAATATCTACAGTAAGATGATGGCAAAATTTACTTGAATATTTTGTAGAAAAGAACCAAGGATGTTCAAGGATCTAATCACAGTCCAATTATGATAAAACAATGACAAGTTCTGGGGTCTAACCTATCCATCACCTGCTAAAAAGGCCAAAGACTGTGACTGTGATGAGATGTGAGGACCTTCAAGACAGTGACGGATATACATTGTAGGGTGGGGCGTAAAATATCCATCACCTGCTGCGCCATATGCCTTGTGCCTTTAGTAGAAGAAACGGCGGATCACATTTTCATTCATTGTAGGATGGCCAAAGAGATTTGGTCCTTTGTCCTAAACTTTTTTGATAAAACAATGACGAGTTCTGGGGTCTAACATATCCATCACCTGTTAAAAAGGTCAAAGATGGTGACTGTGATGAGATGTGATAACCTGCAAACAGTGACGGATATACATTGTAGGGTGGGGCCTAAAATATGCATCACCTGCTGCGCAATGTACCTTTAGCAGAAGAAATGGCGGATCACATTTTCATTCAATGTAGGATGGCCCAAGAGATTTGGTCCTTTGTCCTAAACTTTTTTGATAAAACAATGACGAGTTCTGGGGTCTAACATATCCATCACCTGTTAAAAAGGTCAAAGACTATGACTGTGATGAGATGTGAGGACCTGCAAGACAGTGATGGATATACATTGTAGGGTGGGGCCTAAAATATCCATCACCTGCTGCGCCATGTGCCTTTAGCAGAAGAAAAGGCGGATCACATTTTCATTCATTGTAGGATGGCCCAAGAGATTTGGTCCTTTGTCCTAAACTTTTTTAGAACAGCCTGGTTTTCCCAGACCATATTACAAATCTATTTGGGGAATGAACTTTTGCCCCTTTGGGCCACGGAGGGGCTAGATTTTGTGGTTCTTGGCCCTTATCACTTCACTTTGGGCTATATGGGAAAGAAAGGAATAGGGGGTCTTCAAAGGATCGGCTAAGAAGAGTTGCTCTATTCAACAAGAAGTTTTATCATCGATTGTGCACTGGGTGGGCCGAAGTCCTCCCAAACTTTAGAGCTATGCCTGAATCCACAATTAGACTACTTTGAGTAGAGGTGTGCATGAGCAGGATCATGACCACCAACAACAGGATCATGTCCACCAACAACAAGTTTTATAATCGACTGTGCACTGGGCCGAAGTCCTCCCAAACTTTAGAGCTATGCCTGAATCCACAATTAGACTACTTTCAGTAGAGGTGTGCATGAGCAGGATCATGTCCACTAAACCTACCAAGAGATTTGGTCCTTTGCCCTAAACTTTTTTGATAAAACAATGACGAGTTCTGGGGTCTAACATATCCATCACCTGTTAAAAAGGTCAAAGACGTTGACATTGATGAGATGTGAGGACCTGCAAGACAGTGACGGATATACATTGTAGGGTGGGGCCTAAAATATTCATCACCTGCTGCGCCATGTACCTTTAGCAGAAGAAAAGGCGGATCACATTTTCATTCAATGTAGGAATGGCCCAAGAGATTTGGTCCTTTGTCCTAAACTTTTTTGATAAAACAATGACGAGTTCTGGGGTCTAACACATAAAAGCAGGAAACGTCCTTGGGGAATGGGAAACGCGTTTCCGTTCCGAAACGGATACGCCTGTGAAACGTCGGGGAGCTATACCTGAATCCACAATTAGACTACTTTCAGTAGAGGTGTGCATAAGCAGGATCATGTCCATTAAACCTACTCCTCGAAGTGGTTGCCCCTTTCTACTGGGTTGGTTAAGTTGTACTTTGACAGATCCCGTATTGGGAACCTATGCCTGTCGAGCGTGAGGGGTCTTACTCACAACAAGGATGGTGCCCACCAAGTGGGTTTTTTTCGGCCCACTAGGTCGAACAGATGCTAACGCGGCAGAAGTACATGCCTTGCTAGCTGGGATTCCCATGGCGGATTACAGGGACCTTGACGCAATCCCTTGGATGAAGTAGGGGGTGCACTATCAATGGAGATCGGCCGATGTGATCAAAAAGATTTTGGATTAATATCGAGGGTTATCCAGTGACTTTCCAACATGTAGGGCACTTTGCCAATAGTGATGTTGATTAGTTTTGCCTGCTATACTCCAACTCAACTCAACAAGGCCTTTGTCCCAAACTAGTTGGGGGGTCGGCAAAATGAATCCTTTAGAAAATTTTCATGAAGAATGTGAAAGGAATCTATCCGGCTCTAATCCTGGCTCTAGTTGGGTTCTTCTAAGTGGATCATTTTCTTCCATTCTATCTTATCCAAGGTCATGTTCTCTATTATGTTCCTAGCTATCAAGTCTTTCCTCATTGTTTCTACCCAAGTTGTTTTCGGTCTGCCGCTACCTCTTTTTACTCCATCAATTTCGCACGAGTCGGCTCTTCTCACCGGAGCATCCAAAGGCCTACGTTGGATATGCACAAACCATCTTAAGTGGTGCTCTCTCATCTTCTATTCTTCTCCTCAATTGGTGCCAGCCCCACCTTTTTATGAATGTCTTCATTTTTAATTCTGTCTAACCTTGTGTGGCCGCACATCCATCTAAGCATTCGCATCTCCGCGACACTCATCTTATGCACATGTTGCTTCTTGGTGGCCCAACATTCTAAGCCATACAGCATGGTTGGCCTCACAGCTGTCTTATAGAACTTTCCCTTCAACTTGTGGTAGGGATTTTACGGTCGCAAAGAACTCCTGAGGCAAGCTTCCACTTCAACCAACCTGCTCTTATTCTATGGTTAACATCCTCTTCAATCTCTTCTTCCTCATGTAGAACAAGGTTTTAAATCTCGGTTTCGGTCATCAGCGAAACCGAAACATTTCGGTGTCAGTACGAAATTTCGGACGAAATCTTGTAAAAATTTCACTGAAATTTCACCTCCGTAACGTTTCACCGAAATTTCTGAAATTTCGGGTGAAATTTTGTACTTCACCGAAACGTTTCACCGAAAATAAAAAAACTATGAACTCGTGAAAAGTAAACAAGTACATATACTTAAATCAGTGATTTCTTCATATTGTCAAAATATAGGCAATGCTGCAATAGATAACATCAAAGTGCAGTCCTTTAGACGGCTATCCATTCAAGCTGCAATGACAGTAAAGAAAATCTACATAATGGGCACCACACCATATGGACTCAATGCCACCATAAATAAGAAGTTATGGGGGAGCCCAGGAAACCATTGCTATAATCTGAGACACTAGAACCCCTTATCTTTGAATGAGAGGAATCATAGAAATTCATTCCTTGGATTTTCAAACCCCAGCCAACAGTGAAATGCCTGATTTCTTCATATTGTCAAAATATAGGCAATACTGCAATAGATAAGATCAAAGTTCAGTCCTTTAGACAGCTATCCATTCAACCTGCAATGACAGTAAACATAATCTACATAATGGGTGCCACACCATATGGACTCCATGCCACCATAAATGTGAAGCTATGGGTGAGCCCAGGAAACCATTGCTATAATGTGAGACACTAGAACCCCTTGTCTTTGAATGAGAGAAATAAGGGTGTCACAATTTTGGCTCGGCTCGGAAGCTGGCTCGAGCTCGGCTCGGAAGCTCGCTCGGAAAAAGCTCGGCTCGAATCCTTAACGAGCCGAGCCGAGCCGGCTTGCCAGGCTCGTTAAGCTTAACGAGCCGAGCCCGATTTAGGCCAGGCTCGACTCGGCTCGTTAAGGCTCATTAAGAATTTAATATATTTAAATATATATATTATATATTAATATATACACTAAAAGGGTTATCCAAGGAGTGAAAGGGGGAGGCAAAATATGTCACTTCATTTTTGGAACCCCATTTGTTACTTGGACCACCCCCCCATAGTGTAAAAAAAGTAGTCAAATTACACTAGATAGGGCTGTCCAGGGAAGATGAGGGGTGTGTACTTAATATAACCCGAGCTCGGTAAGGCTCGCGAGCCTGGCCGAGCCGAGCTGAGCCGAGCCTGGTTCGAGCTCGAGTCGAGCCCGAGCCGAGCTTTTGAGCTCAACGAGCCGAGCCTGGCCAAGCCTCGGCTCGGCTCGTTTACACCCCTAGAGAGGAATCATAGAAATTCATTCCTTGGATTTTCAAACCCCAGCCAACAGTGAAATGCCTGGTTCCACATCAATAGGGGTGTTCATTATTCGGTTATAAACGAATAACCGAACCGAACCGAACCGAACCGAATTGGTTCGGTCGGTTCGGTTCGGTTTCAGTTTTTTTTTTTGGAAATTCGGTTATTCGGTTATCTCGACAAAAAAAATCGGTTAACCGAATAACTGAAATTATGGATGAAAACCATTTTTTCCCAAGAAAAAAGTGCTATATGTGCACTCCGTAGGATGATCAAAATTGTCCATTTGATTTATCACAACTTAATTAGGTTGTGCTCAAAAATTCATTTCGATCGGATGATCCTAGCTCTCCGATCCAAACCGAGATTTTCATTTTTTTTCCCTCTTTTCTCCCACAATAACCGAATTGTTAATCGGATCGGTTTCGGTTCGGTTTTTAGGAATTTCGGTTCGGTTTCGGTTACCGAAATTTGATAGCCGAAACTATTTCGGATATCAAATTTCGGTTTATTAGGTTCGGTTATAACCGAATAACCACCCCTACACATCATATCAAATGAATCTTGTATTCGTCTTCTTCTCTCTCTCTCTCTCTCTCTCTCTCTCTCTCTTAATGGTAATGAACCTGGTGTTGCTTAGTCCCTTTTCATATATCAGAGAACTCCATAAGCTATGTTGCCATGTACCTATATTGTAAGAATGATCACAATGCACTACTTTGTGCACTCCCCGGTAAATCTTTGGGAAGGCCCAAGACACACTGAAGAGACCTAAACTGAAATATCAAATTGGTGAAGGTGTTTTATGGGTTAAGGAAGTCCCAAGGTCATTGTTAGAAACTTGGTTGGAGTGATTTTTAACTAGAGCTGCAATCTTGCTCCTTTTAAACATCTTAAGCATTCCAATTCTTGGATTTTATTAGTAGCACCCTCTCCCCTACTCACAAGAAGTTGCACCAAAACTGCTCCTGCTCCAACTCTGTACAATTGATGTTTGAAATTTTTTAGACAGTTAGTATCGATGAAGAACAATTCCGATAAGGTTCATTTGATAATTCGTTATTAATAAAGACAAACCTCAACAAGCGTTGTCATCACACTATGTTAACGGCCAATTAATTAGTGGTTATGATAACTTAGGGATTAATTCTCATTTCACATTCAACTTCAAAAAATGATTATGCATAGAGATCATGATGAACTGAGATATTTTTTGGGAAGATCTCCCGAAACTCTTTTATTTTTTAGCCAAAATAAATTGGTATTACATCTCACTTGACAAATTGTAAACCTACTAGCACACATTGGAGCGCAATGTTAATACAGTTCATATGATAGTCGACTTTTACAAGATGCAACATCCCGTCACAAGTTACTTCGTGGGTTGGTATACCAGACTATGCTATGTTCAAATAGTACTCATGCAGTCCACACACGATCATGTTTAATTGTTGTTCATTGCATTATCTAGTGCAGAAGACAAATGCAGATTCACATCAATTACATTGAGTTACCGTAAGGATCAAATGACTACTCAGAACTTTGAGCATTCATCTTAATTTCCTACTCCATGGAACGATAATTCTAGTCAAGCAAGAGTGCATCCATTTTGGTCTTTCAAATGTATAAGCATATAGAGGTCGATTGCCCCTCATCTAGGAAAAGTTACAGCTTACAAGCAGGATTTTAACATTCCCATGTCCACCCCACCATGCAAATTGCAAATGACTACTCAGAACTTTGAGCATTCATCTTAATTTCCTACTCCATGGAACGATAATACTAGTCAAGCAAGAGTGCATCCATTTTGGTCTTTCAAATGTATAAGCATATAGAGGTCGATTGCCCCTCATCTAGGAAAAGCTACAGCTTACAAGCCGGATTGTAGCATTCTCATGTCCATCACCATGCAAATTGCATATATGTTTGCCAAAGCCATGAGCCAAACATTCTTTATATGGCGGATGGACTCTCTCGGTTGGAATCTTAAAGCATCATATCTTATCAGGGGAATTCTGGGCATACTTATTCTCAACCAGGATCAAATGATTGGCGATGAAATACAATCGATGCAAAGAATTTCCTCCAGCAAGTTCAACATTAAACCCCCTTCTCAACCTATGAAAAGAAGCCAATTGAAAAAGGCCCATTAGAGACAATTACTTAGATACACCACTTGGATTTCAATTCCAATGATACTTACAGGGTTGCTAAGGCTGTGCATTTTTTTAGTTTTATTTTTTGAATAGTTCGCTAAGGTTGTGTTTTGTCCAATCATATACATTAAACTATCAGCCAATTTGATTCATTTGCATAGATGTACCCACAGCTACATTGATAAGAAGTTGCTCTAATAATTCAGAAAAATAAGTATCTGCTGGTACCAAAAGCCGTTGAGGGTGTCACATAAAGCTGTTTCGTTGTCATCTTAGTCTTCTTTAATTTATCCACAAGAAGCCCTGGAAAAAATTCAATTCTAGTGTAAGTAGGGTCGCTGATGCTGAGTATTGTCCAGTCATAAGTATTAAAGTACACGGTCGCTAATGCTGTGTATTGTCCAATCATAAGTATTAAACTATCGTGGCAGAATTCTAAATGAGGCTTGATGGAACAAGGACATAGGATCATCTGATCAAGGTGTTCTCAACAGCATTTTGCCGAACATATGGTTTTTAATCAAATCATAGGTCCGCCCAATGTCTTTTACGAAGGAGTGTAAACATAATGTTCCTTTTAGCATTTTCCTTTCCTCTTTTGTTGACGAAGTTCTAGAAAGATGTCGGGGGAGGGATTCTAGACCAAGACAGCCTCTGTTTGAATGCGCAAGCTGCATGTGAGCCAGGCTTCGCAGGAGGATTGGTCTATATGCAAGGTGTGGAAATATAGGTTGTCCCAATATAGCGTCCCAAATCATTTTCATATGATGAGTGCAGTGTTTAAAAAACTCGTTGAAAACATTGTAAATTTTTTTAATAGAAGAAACATTGTAAAGTTGCGATAGTACAAGAAAAAACTGATAAAATTCTCACAATTAATCCTAAAGTATCTTGAATCCAACAAGGCATCAAGTACTTATCATTCAGAAGAATATGTGCAACAGAAAACAAAGCACAAAAAATATTTATAATTTTGCTAAAAACATTACAATTAAATAAGACTCAAAAGTTTGAAAAAAAAACATATAAAACTACAAAAACTAAAAAAATATTAAAGTATTGTAAAAATGGGATTTCATTTTATAAAAAAAATCAAAAAAATGGATAAATAATATAGAAAATTTGACTTTAGAAGTATAAAAATTGTGCAGTTAGTGAAAATGTAACAAAAAATAAATAAAAAACCAATTTTTTTTTTAAGTATTGTAAAAAAGGGACTTCATTTTATAATAAAAATCATAAAACGGATAAATAATATAGAAAATTTGTCTTTAGAAGTATAAAAATTGTGGAGTTAGTGAAAATGTAACAAAAAAAATAAAAATCTATTTTTTCATAATTTTAAATTCTAATTATTATACTTTTAAATTCTATTTTTAACGTCTATGAATAACATAGAATTTTACATTATTTTTAGTTACGAGTTAGTGAAAATGTAACAAAAAAAATAAAAATCTATTTTTTCATAATTTTAAATTCTAATTATTATACTTTTAAATTCTATTTTTAACGTCTATGAATAACATAGAATTTTACATTATTTTTAGTTACTTTTTTATTTCGTGATTTCATTGGTTATTTCTATAACTATTACAACATAATAATGTAATAAAAAAACAAAATTTAATAGGAACAATTAAAACTTAAACTAATGATATTAAAATTAAAAACTAAAAGTCGACCAAATTTAAAAGAAATATGACCTAGGTAACAAACATATTTCTTCTATGTTTGGTTAAATGTTTAGTTTTTAATTTTAATATTATTAGTTTAACTATTAGCTGCTTATTAAATTTTATTCTCTGTTACATTGTTATATTGTAATTATTGTAAAAACATCTAATAAAATTATGAAATAAAAAAGTAACTCAAAAGAATGTAAACTTTACACCATTCATAGAATTGAAAAATAAAATTTAAAAGAATAAAATTTTGAATTTAACATTGGAAAAAAAAGATTAAATTTTTTTGTGTAGTTCATTTTTCACTAAATTTTCATTCTTTTAAAATCTATTTTTGTATGTTAAGTATTCTTTTTATGATATTACTAGATTTTTTTGTAGGCTTATTTCTATTCAAAATTTTATAACAATTTTTGTGTGTTTTATTTTGTTGCTTGCAATAATTATAAAATTTTTATTAGAGTTTTAAATACGTTTTGTGCTTCGTATTTTGTTTGCTATGTATAATTTTTAACTTTAAAATGATAATTTTTCATATTACATATCCTTTGTTATGATACTTTCAATTTTTCACTTTTGTAATTTTTTTTTTAAATGATAGTTTCAATTTTTCATATTACATATCCTTTAAAATGATACTTTCAATTTTTTACTTTTGTATTTTCTTTTTGAATTTTTTTTTTGAAAAACAGCTTGCGACAACTACTTTTTTCTAATTTTACGTATCCCCTTTTTTATACTTTAATTAGTATTAGAATTCTTTTTAAGAGGGTGAGCATAGGCGCAACGGTAAGGTTACTCCATTGTGACGTGGTGATCACGGGTTCGAGTCACGGAAACAGCCTCTCTGCAAAGCAGAGTGGTGGTGGTAAGGCTGCGTACAACTAGCCCTCGCCAAACCTCGCAATGGCGGGAACCTCGTGCACTGGGCCGCCCTTATTTTATCAATATTTGAAATTATATCATAATTTTTGGAATTTTATATTTTGTTGCTCATTCTTCAATGCCTTATTTTAAATATAACGTTTTTATATGTTGTTTTTGTACCTTCTTTATATTTTTGTGCAAACATTCTTATATTTTGAATAATGTTTTTAAATATAACATTTTTAAATTATGTTTTTTTTCTATTGCAAACGTTCTTCTAAATGTTGAAAAATAATTTAACGAACAAGAAATACATTTAAAAGAAAGAAATCATTAATAACCCTAAAAAACAAAAAAAAATTGTTAACAAACTCCAAAAAACATAAAAAAATCGTTACTAACCCTAAAAAAACATAAATTGAAAGGATTAAATTAAAAAATATATATGTAAAAACCCTATGTGAAAATTTTCTAAAGGATTCATTAGCAGACCCCAACTAGTTTGGGACAAAGGCTTAGTTGAGTTGAGTTGAGTTGAGTTTGTGTATATGTAAAAAGCCTCCAAATAAACATAAATTGAAAAGGAATAAATTAAAAAATATATACACGGAAAAGCCCTCCAAAAAACATAAATTGAATATAAAGTAAAACACAAAATATAAAAGAAACAATTCATTAAAAAAATTCTATAAACATCACAAAATCGAAATGTAAGTAAAATGAAATATTAAAATCGTAGGGTAACTAATGTAGTAGAAGAATAAAATAAAATTTAAAATGTACAAAAATATTAAACTCTAAAAAATATAAACTAAATAATATTAAAGGGAAGTGATATATCCGCCCCTTTTGATCACTAGGAACGTCAGTGTTTGTGGCAATCAGGGGCATTGAATTCTTCTGACATAAGTACAACAACCTCCCTCTCTTTAGCCACTGATACATTGATAGAGGGTGTTCCTGGTGATCAGAAGGAACGAATATTTCATTTCCCATATTAAAATTATAAAAAATAAAACTTAACAAAACAAAGAAGACTCTAAAATAATTAAAAAATAAATAACGGTAATAGAAAATAAAATAATAGTAAAATTTTAAGAAATAGATTAAACATAGAAGATATGTAAAATAGATAAAAAGGAATAAATTATGAAGCTATACTTTTCCCTGGTTCCGGGTATGCCCGTTCCAGTTTTATTGATTTTGTAATTGATTTTGTAAAGCAGGACAACTACAAACAGGACGACGGGACCCCTGGTCCCCAATGCCTTTCTATTATCAATGAAAATTATGAATCTAATTGAGTTACAAAGAACCTTCCAAATGAAAATTAAATATAAAAAAAAAATAGAAGTAGAATAATAAATAAACATAAAAGTAAAAAATGTCATCATGCAGATTTAGGCATATGATTGAGATGCTGCGAGAGAAACCTGCGAGAGGTGGAATCACAGAGTTGGATAGAATGCCCGATGGATAGAAACGTTTGGCGATGGTAAGGTAGCCAGAGGGAAGCAAATATAAACCAGAGGATGGAGATTCCCAGAGCGAATGAGTCAACAATGGCATACCAGAAAAGTCACTGAGAGACGAGATTAGATATCGCTGCTAGCAAGAGGAAGGAAGGCTTGGGGCTGGGGAGGTGCTCCAAATGCTATTTTATAAACTTTAGGAGGAGACCGAATGCATGGTCTGTAAAAAGATATGGTCTAAGCATGCTTGGAATCTTAGGGAAACAACAAACTAGAGAAATATGGTCTAAGCATGCTTGGAATCTTAGGGAAACAACAAACTAGAGAAATATGGTCTAAAGAAGCTTGGAATCTTAGGGAAACAACAAACTAGAGAAATATGGTTTTTAAGGGGCAAACAAAAGCAAGGGAAGGGATGATACTCGAAAATTCTAGAAGGGAGGGAGTTAGAGGCAGAGAATCTACAGGAGGAAAATCCTCCTTCGTGCGACGAGAACTCAGAGGAAGGTATGAATGATGCCATTGAGGACAGTATTCTTGAGAATAAGAGGACTGACCCGCTATTCGTCAATGAGCAAATCTGGACGGAACGGATAGAACTCCAATCAATCCCCGGGGGTGCAGAGAGGAATTTGGGCTTGGCTAAGAGAGAACGCTGAGGAAGATTGGAATCGGGTAAAATCTTGGCTGATGGAGGTCGGTAGCATAGGTGAAGATGTATGTGCTCTCCCTATAGCTCTTAGGGAAGCGATTATTGTCCTTCTACTCGAACTTAATGCCGTAGACTTTAAAGACGTTTGGTTGAAAAAAGAAGATTGTCCCTTCTAGGACATGGATATGCGGTCCTCTAAAATCTTGGCTGATGGAGGTCAGTAGCATAGGTGAAGATGTATGTGTTCTCACTATAGCTCTCAGGGAAGCTATTATTGTCCTTCTGCTCGAACTAAATAACGTAGAATTTAAAGGCGTTTGGTTGAAAAAAGAAGATTGTCCCTTCGAGGACATGGATACGTGGTTCTCTAAAGATGCTGGTTCTTTGAGTAGAAGAAAACTTAAACTGTTTTCTTATCACACTCCCTATAACCCTTGTGGTTAGTGTTCTGTTTGTAGGATCGCATGATTGCATCTTATTTCTTGGTTTCTACTTCAAGGAAAATAGGACAACTCTTAGGATTATGAAGAAAACAAAGCAAAACCCACATATTCTTAGATAGGAGTCCTCAAGGAATATGAAGAAAAGATAGAAAACCCTACTCTATTGTCGGTGCATTTTCTATTAGACACCTCCTATTTATCTAGTGGTTAGTGTTGTCATGTTTCTGCAGCTCTATTCTCTGAATAGAAATTGAAAGACGACTCATTTCTTTGAGTAGAAGAAAACTTGGGAGGGCTCAGGGCTTATGAAGAAAATATAAAAAATTCTCCACGTTTGGGCATTACCTTATCAGACAAATAGACATGTTTGGGCAGCTCTATTCGAAGATCACATCGCCCATCTCATTTCTTGGGTTCAAGGAGGGGGGGAGTTCATACGGATTATGAAAAAAATAGAGGAAACTCTAGTATCTGTTTGTGGATTTTCTTATCACACTCCCTATTTCCCTTGTTGTTAGTGTTCTATTTGTGGGATCGCATGAGTGCATCTCATTTCTTGGTTTCTACTTCTAGGAAAACGGGGCAACTCTCAAGATTATGAAGAAAACAAATCAAAACTAACATATTCTTAACGATTCTTTTGTTTTATGGACATGTTTTGTGTAAGATTTGTTTTCCCTACCAAAATAATTGACCAATGAAGTTGCTACCCTACCATTGAAAGTTTCGATTGAACTGATTTTACAGCTATCTGTTTGTGGTATCGCATGAGTTGCTACCCTCGAATTAAGATCATGCCGTCAGGTTGTCAGCTTAGGAATCCCTCGCCAACTCTTGAAAACATTGAAAATTTCAAATTGAGTGACTTGTTAGATCCTCGAAAAGACAACTACTATTTATAGTGATGAATCAATTCAGAACCTATTTATCTCAGTTTAGTGATGAATTCAATATAAGCTTTATATTTCATATAGCTTAGCAAGAAAAGACAACTACTATTTGCATAAACATGCTGAGAAAAATGTTAGCTCTAAAATAAATGTAATGCAACAACTAAAATTTAAAAAAATCCAGAATAATCAGCAAATCAGTCTCAATCTATTAAATTGAATCACTCTAACACTAATATCCATAATGACATAATTGAAATTGCAAAAATGGAGTAACTTACGAAAAAACATGAACAGAAATCCAACTGAATTCATACCAGCTCTAAACCCTAAAATCAGCAAATCAGTCTCAATCTATTAATTAGAATCACTCTAATATCCAGTCTCAATCTATAATCAGCAAATCAGTCTCAATCTAACACTAATATCAGCAAATCAGTCTCAATCTCAATCTAACACTAATATCCAGAATGACAAAATTGAAATTGCAAAAATGGAGTAACTTACGAAAAAACATGAACAGAATTCCAACTGAATTCATACCAGCTCTAAACCCTATAACCAGCAAATCAGTCTCAATCTAACACTAATATCCAGAATGACATAATTGAAATTGCAAAAATGGAGTAACTTACGAAAAAACTTGAACAGAAATCCAACTGAATTCATACCAGCTCTAAACCCTATGATCTATGCAAGTTAGAATATCAAATAAAATATCAATTAATGGAAGAAAAGATAATGCATTTGAAAAGTATAATTCGTCGTATTAACATAAGACAATTCTCTATGGTGCTTAGATGGCAATGAGAAACTAGTCATAAAAGATCTTTAGAATTAATTAAAATGTTTTATCTAAAGAGATACACTTTTGAGATCTATGATAAGATTTGAATGATTGCAAACATTTGTTGCTTTCTATTAGTAATAATTTTTTGTACTTCAATTGACTAAGGAGTCATCATTAATAATGCAATTGAATATTGTTAACCTTTAGGGATGTGTAGAATATACTAGTTGTATGGTTGATGTTATCATATGTTAGGGAGCACATGCTCATGCGTAGAGTAGGTGCATCCTATGCTTCTTACTAGAATTTTTGCTACATTAATCAAATCAAAGCAATTCTATGTATCTTTGACAAACAACTTGAAGTATTCATACAGATGGTAGGTTACAAGTTACCACATTACTGAAAATCTAGTGTCGTATTATTGCTTACTTGTGGACATTGGTCAATTAGGTCGTCTGGTCAAAAGAGAGGAAATTTATTCTATCTGTGTTGTGCCCCTAAAACCTAAAATATAAGGAGAATATCTCGACTTAACATTTAATGTGAACTAATCCACCTATGTGAGGAAGTGAGACATTGGTGAATTAGGTCGTCCGGTCAATAGAGAGGAAATTTATTCTATCTGTGTTGTGCCCCGAAAACCTAGAATATAAGGAGAATATCTCGACTTAACATGTAATGTGAACTAATCTACCTATGCGAGGAAGTGAGACATTGGTCAATTAGGTCGTCTGATCAAAAGAGAGGAAATTTATTCTATCTGTGTTGTGGCCTTCGAACCTAGAATATAAGGAGAATATCTCAACTTAACATTTAATGTGAACTAATCCACCTATGCGAGGAAGAGAGAGTGCTGCGATACTTGTAAAAGTTATACTCCCCCCCCCCCCCCCCCCCCCAAATTGCCATCGGTCTTAGATTTAATATTTGCGATTAATCTTGATGGCATCATTATTGATTGGATTATTTTCTGAGTATCTATTATTGGACTGATCATATTGTATTCTTTTTGTCCTCTCTTCCGTTGCATGTGTGGCACATTGAAGGGTGAATTCATCCCGGGTTATTTTCTGAGTATCTTATTATTGGAACAATCTTATTGTATTGCTTTTGTCCACTCTTCCATTGCATGTGTGGCACATTGAAGGGTGAATTCATCCCGGTCTATTATTTTGACATTTTTGCTTGAGATTTTCAGTCGTACTAAATGTTGTATTTCATGTCTTTTGTCCTCATTGGTATTCACAACAGCTGAAATTTCATCATCAGCCTTTGATTTATTAGCCTCAGGCCGTGATCCCATGACATCAAATTGAGGAACTGTTTTAACTGCGAAGATAAAACCAATTCATCCCGGGTTATTTTTTGAGTATCTTATTATTGGAACAATCTTATTGTATTGCTTTTGTCCTCTCTTCCATTGCATGTGTGGCACATTGAAGGGTGAATTCATCCCGGTCTATTATTTTGACATTTTTGCTTGAGATTTTCAGTCGTATTTTATGTCTTTTGTCCTCATTGGTATTCACTACAGCTGAAATTTCATCATCAGCCTTTGATTTATTAGCCTCAGGCCGTGATCCCATATGGCATCAAATTAAGGAATTGTTTTAACTGCGAAGATAAAACCAATTTTTCCATGTTTCGCTACAAATTTGGATTACTCTGGATTTGGGAGAAGAGGGGAAAAACTAAGAACTTGAAAATTTGGATTCTAGATAATCTACTACAAAAACACTAGGAATAACAAGAGGGACAAAACTAAGAAAATTTTCAAGGAAAAATAAGAAGAAGAAGAAGAAAAGAGGGAAATATGAGGAGGAAAAATGACATACCTTCTTGAATCTTTGAAGGCGGGCGAAGTTGCTGCTCATTCAAAACCAGAAACGTGGAGACAACAAGCAAGTCAGAGAGAGAGAGAGAGAGAGAGAGAGAGAGAGATAAAATTTAAGAGGAATGCTAGGGAAAAGCAGCTAAAATACCAAAAGTAAAGATTTGTCCATTTTCTTTTGCATATTTGCCTCTTTTATTAATGGATTTAACTCCATAATCGGTCAACAGGTAAAACCTCTGTCTCTCTCCTCACACACAACCTCACTTTCTCCCTCCCTCTCTTTGATAAAGAGCTTCAATGGCTGTGAAATTTCATTGACTGCGCTAGACACCCGAGGTAAGTTACCACTTATAACCATAGAGGAAGATCCCGGTAAGCATGGAGCTTGCACAAGAAATAGGTAGTACTGAGATGCAGCAAAACCCAGATGGTTTAGGAATTGCTAAGCCCCCAGTATGAGAACCCCTGATATCCAAGTAAAGAACATACGGGTTTGGGAACAAAGATTTGGGAACTGACAGGTTTCAATGGCTTGGCAATGGATGCCATTCAAAAAAGAAATGGCTTGGCAATGGCTTGGCAATGGATGCCATTCAAAAAAGAAATGGCTTGGCCATGGGGACAGGGTGGCTTGTAGGCTGGTAGTACTGATGCAGCAAAACTCAGATGTTTTGGGAACTGCTAAGCCCCGGAATGAGACCCCTGATATCCAAGTAAAGAACATACGGGTTTGGGAACTGACAGGTTTCAATGGCTTGGCAACGGATGCCATTAAAAAAAATGGCTTAGCCATGGGCAAAGGGTGGCTTGTAGGCTGGTGAGCATGTGGGCCTGTAGGCTAGTGAGCACGCCACCATGGCAAATGTGGGCTTGTAGGCTAGTGAGCATGCCACCATGGCGAATGTGGGCTTGTAGGCTAGTGAGTATGCCACCATGGAGGTGATTGGATGGGTTTTCAGGATAGTGTGTAGTAGCCACAGATGGCATTCCAGAGGTTGCAAATGCAGGTCAATAGCTAATCTCTAAATCGGTCCATCGATCCAACTTCATGTCCGAAACGATTTCGCAGCAGATTTTCAAGCCCGACCAACAAACCATCATCATCACTACAGATAAGAAAAACATCCCTTGCCAGATCCCGTTCTTCTCTTCTTTGGTCTACTTACACTTTCTATTTCATCTAAGTGGGTCAATGGAAATTAAATTGGTTGTACTACCACTATCGTATTTTCTAGAAATTTAACAATGAGTATCCGACTGGAATCTTGTTTGATATCTCTACAGATGGATTTTGAAATCCTATCAACACTCTGGTTGTACTACCACTATCGTATTTTCTCGAAATTAAACAAGGAGTATCCAACAGGAATCTTGTTTGAAATCTCTAGAGACGGATTTTGAAATCCTATCAGTACTCCGGGGAATGTGTTAGCCTCTTTAGTACAAGGGGAGTCCCAAAACATGGGCAATGTCACTAGTTTAGGCTTTTTTAAACATCACTGTAAGATTATAAGATGAATGCTCAACTGAACTCAACTCAACTAAGCCTTTGTCCCAAGCTAGTTGGGTCACAGCTAATGAATCCTTTAGAAAATTTTCATGAAGAAGGTGAAAGGATCTACTCGGCTCAAATTGACTAAGTCTAATCCTGACACTAGTTGGGTTCGTCTGCATGGATCATTTTCGTCACTGTAAGATTAAAAGATGAATTTGATGCTAGGAATTAGGTTTAGAGGACTGAAGCAAAACAGAATGCCACAGAGAGAGAGAGAGAGAGAGAGAGAGAGAGAGAGAGAGACAAAGAGACAGAGATAGACAGAGAGGTGTTACCTTTTTGAACAGTGGTGAGAAAAGAGGAGGGAGTGTGCAGAAGAAAGGGTGGATCTTTTACCTTTTCGAATTTTAAAGTTATGTGTTCTAATCATTTGCCCGTGTGTCTTCACGCGACTCTTTAGCTCTTGACCCAAGCATTCCTCAAAATTTTAGCAGTATAATAATAATAAACACAAAAAATTAGAGATCATTATAAATGTAAAGTAACCGAGAGAGCGAGCCTTGGCGCAACAGTAAGGTTGCTCCATTATGACCTGGTGGTCACAGGTTCGAGTCACGGAAACAGACACTCTGCAAAGTAAGGCTGCATACATCTAGCCCTCTCCAGACCCCGCAAAAAAGATAATAAACAAAATGATATTGTTTGAAAAATAAAAAATATAAGACCAAAATAGAAAAAAGGAAAACTCTTTAAATCTAAATATAAAAAACCTCTGAAATAAAATTATATATATATATATAAATAGAATATTATATAAAACCACCATTCAAAAAAAGAATATTATATAAAACCCTAAAAAATAAAATAGAAACAAATTGATAATACAAAAATTAAAATTCCAAAAACATCCCAAAATCAAAGTGTAAATAAAATGCAATAAATTAAAAACAGAAAAATATTAAACCGATAAAAAAGTGAAAACCTATGAATCAAGATGAGTTATCAAGAACATTCCAAAATAAAGATTACATAAAAATAAATAACAAGAATATAAAAATCCTTCAAAAAAAAAACAATGAATCTAGATGAGTTTATAAATAACATTCCAAATAAAGATTACATATAATACCTAAAAAGAATATAAAATCCCTTCAGAAAAATAAATAAAACATAAATAGGATATAAATAAAGAGAAATGATAGAATGAAGGGCGCCGGCGCGCCCGTTCAAAAATCAAACCCCATTGGTCAGTTTCAGCAAAAGTCAAAGCCGTTTCCATTTTTCTGCGCCATCCACTTTTTTCGGCGTCATCTTAAATGCACTTGATGAAACTGACCAATCGGGGCACCCTTGAAAGCGGTTTTTTACAAGGGTTCCCCGTTCATTCTATCATTCCTCTAATATAAAATACTTAAAAATAAAAGAAACAAATCAATAAGAATAAACAAAAATAAATAGAAAATTATATAAGACACTTAAAACATAAAAGAAACAAATCATTAAGAAAAATTCTGGAAATATCACAAAATCAAAATGTAAATAAAATGACATAGTTTAAAAATGATAAAAAGATACAAAACTAATAAAAACTAAAAAGAAAAAAATAAATCGAATTGTTCAAACTAAAAAGTAAATAAAAAGAATACATACATATAATACGATAAAAAGAACATTTAAGAATGGGAATTGTTAACGTCCATCACAAAAGGCATTTCGCGGCTGGTATGTCGCATTTCAGACCAGCCACCTCGTGAATGGAGACACAAAAGTTGTTGTCTTCATTCACGAGGTGGCTGGTCTGACATGCAACAGATCAGCCGCGAAATGCCTTTTGCGATGGACCCTAGCAAATCCCTTTAAAAATATAAAAGTAAAAGCTTCTTAAATTCACACATAAGGAAATATAATACAATAAATTGAAAAAACAAAGGAGTAAAAAAATATAACAAAATTCCAAAATTATTATAAAATTTGAAATATTACAGAATCATAAAAGGAGAAACGACTAGATAGGAAAAAACTCAAAGAAAGTTATAAGTACAAAGCAACAAATGTCCATTAAAAAAATAAATGTAATAGAAAAATAAAACTTTGTTTTCAAATGGGGTCAGAAAATAAAACATAAAAAGTAAAAATTATAAAACTTTTAAATTTTAAACAAAATTAAAATAAAATAGTTAAAATTAAACAAAACAAAGAAGAAATAACAAGTAAAAAACTCCTAAACATGAAATATCAATATACAAGGAAATATTATTTGCCAAAAGACAAAATAATAAGACATAATTTAAAAAGTAAAAATTAATTTCAAATGCAAAAAAAAAAAAGAACAAATAAAAATAGAATACAAGCACTAATAATTTAAATTACGATAAAAATGTCATAATTAGATAAGACAAAGTAAAAAAACGAGCAAACAAAATATACTAGGAAAAAACATATAAAAATCGCAAAACAAAAGTCGCAATAATTCCTAGAGTATCTTGAATCAAAACATTATAATTAAAATTTTTGAGTCTTTTATCATTCAGAAGAATGTGTGGAATAGAAAAGAAAGCACATTTTTTTTATAATTTTGCTAAAACATTATAATGTGAAAATATGACTCAAAAGTCATTATAAAATTTTGAATAATACTAATATAAGACTACAAAAATAAAAAGGGTGATGATATTTTCACCCCCCTTGCAGTACTTGCACCCCCCCCACCCACCCCCGCCGCACCTATACCGTGATTTGACATAAAGTTGCCCACTTTTCACGTCAAATCAGGTTATGAGGGGTGTGTGCACGTAATGCAAGAGGGGTGAAAATATCATCTCCCAAATAAAAATTCTAAGAGTAATGTAAAGGGGGGAAATAATATAGATAGTTGGACATCTTCAAAAAAACATATAGATTAGTTGGAATTTAAAAGTATGAAAATCATACATTTAGTGAATAATGAAACTAAACAAAATAAAATACTCTAATTTTTTCATAATTTTAAATTCTAATTATTTTGCTTTTAAATTCTATTTTTAACTTCTATGAATGGCATCAAATTTTACATTATTTTTAGTTACTTTTTTATTTCATGATTTCATGGGATATTTTTATAACTATTACAAATAGCAAATGTAATATAAACATAAAATTTAGGAAAAACAATTAAAAAAAAACTAATGATAATAAAAGTAAAAACGTAAAAACTTAATCAAAACATAAAAGAAATATGACCTAGTTAACAAGCATATTTCTTCTATGTTTGTTTGGTTAAGTCTTTTAGTCTTTAATTTTAATATTATTAGTTTAAGTATCAACTGCTTTTATCAAATTTTATTTCTTTATTATATTTGCTATGTTGTAATAATTGTTAAAACATCAAAAAAATTATGAACTAAAAACATAACTAAAAAGAATGTAAAGTTCACACCAATCATAGAGGTTAGAAATAAAATTTAAAAGTTTAAAAATTAAAATTTAAAATTCTGAGAAAATTAAAAAAAAAAATTATTTTGCCAATTTCCATTTGTTCATAATTTTAAATTCTAATTTTCTAAATTAAGTATCCTTTTTATGATACTTTTAGATTTTTTATTTTCATGTTTAATTTGTATTCGAAATTTTATAACAATTTTTGGGTCTTTGTTTGTTACGCATTTGTGTTTTTTGTCTTATTTAATTGTATTTTTTTAAGAATTTTAACTATTTTTGTGCATCGTTTTCAGTTTTTCATACTTCTTACATTATCATAACTTTCAATATTATGCAACCCCTTTTTCCGATACTTTTAATTTTTTTACTTTTGCAGTTTTGTTATTATTCATAACTATATAATAATTCTTGATATTAATATTTTATTGCTCGTTTGTGTTTTTTGCATTGTCACATATTCTCCTGAATGATCAGAAACAATGAAACACATAAGAAATATATTAAAAGAAATAATCATCAATAACAGTCCAGAAAAAAACATAAAAAATCGTCAATAACCCCCTCTCCAATAAAACATAAGTTGAAACAGAATTGAAGAAATGCATGTTAAAAACCTTCTAAGAAAACATAAAATGAATATATTATTAGTAGAACACAAAATATAAAAAAACAAATCATTTAGAAAAAATTCTAGAAACATCGCAAAATCGAAGTGTGAATAAAATGAAATAGATTAAAATCGAAGTGTGAAGTGTAGACTAACGAATGTAAAAGAAGAATAAAATTTTAGAAGTACAAAAATACCAAACTCTCAAAATTTAAACTAATAATATTAAAATTAGAAAAAAAAATAGGAAGATTCTAAATTTATTAAAAAAATAATAATAGTAATTATAAACACAAAGCAACAAATGGTAATCAAAAAACAAAATTTAAAAGTTCAAAAAATTAGTAAAAAATTTAAATTGTTTTTTTTTCAATGGTAATAGAAAATAAAAAAATAGAGTAAAATTTTAAAGAAATAAATTAAACATAGAAAAAATATAAAACTAATAAAAAAGGACAATTTTTGAATCTACTTGGGTTATAAAGAACCTTCCAAAATGAAAATAGAATATAAGTACAATAATAAAGAAACATAAAACTAAAAAGAAACACTTAAATATGAAAATAATAAAAAACAAAATAATAACAACATAAAATTAAAAAATAAAAAACACTTAAGTATGAAAATATAAAAAACAAAATAAAACCATAACAAGTAACATAAGAGTAAAAACACTTAAACATGAAAATACCAAAAAAAAAAGGTAACAATAAATTTCAAATGTCATAAAAATAATAAAGAAACAATTAAAATTACTATATAAAACAATAAAAACATAAAAGTAAAAGACTCTTAATCATGAAAATATCAAAAGCAAAAAACTAACCAAAAGCAAAAAACTAACCAATAATTTCAAATGCAAAGAAGCACAAATAATAATAAACAATTAAAATACAAAATACAAAACACAAAAAATATTAAAATTACCATAAAAATGTTATAATTAGATAAGATAAATTTAAAAAACAAAAGGAGTGACAAAATATAAAAAAGAAACCCAAAATTATTATAAAATTTGGAATACTAATAAAAAAAACAACAAAATCAAATGGTCTAAAAGCGTTACACAGGTATGCAACAAATTCAAGTAATTAAACGTTTCACAATTGGTGAACTGAATTCTACACCTACCACACGAACTTGAATCATCACGTGGCTGCTAAAGCAAGCTAAGCTTCACACGGCCCTGAGGAAGCCAAGCGATTAATTTTAAAAAAGAGACGAAAAATTATTCTAAAATTTGGGGTACTAATAAAAAAAACTACAAATCAGAAAATCTAAAAGAATTGGAATTCAAAAAATATGAAAATCACACATTTAATAAATATTAAACAATAAAAAAAATAAAGAAACTAGAAAAACAACAAATAATTAAATAAGTAACAAATGTAAATGAAAAATAAAATTCTAAAAGTATAAAAATAATAAATTGCAGGCACCGGCACCACAAAACCCTAAAAATTATAAAGTAAAATGTTACATTTAAAATAGTTAAAAATATATACCATGTACCTTTCTGTTGCACGACCCAACATCTCAAAGTAGTTGAGGGGGAAAATCAAAGAGAAAAAACACTTGGAGCATCTTATATGCAAAAATGTTTCTCATTGGCCTAATTTTTTGTAGGGATTAGAGTCGAGAAACTCCTACCTAGTTGACGGTAGTTCAATGAGTTGCTTCAAATTACGAGGAATCAAGCCCAGCTAGTGGCATGATTTGAAATGGATTAGGTAGGGCATATCCGTTTACAGCATGGGTGAGATCAACATACAATGAGTTCAAATCCATGAGCATATTGCTCATTGGAATGACAATCGAGGAACTCCTGTCAATGAGTTGCTTCAAGTTACGAGGATTCAAGCCCAGCTAGTGGCATGATTCGAAATGGATTAGGTAGGGCATCCGTTTACGGCATGGGTGAGATCAACATACAATGAGTTCAAATCCATGACCATATTGCTCATGGGAATTACAGTCGAGGAACTCCTGTCCACTCGATTGAACTACTTGACGGTAGTTCAATGAGTTGCTTCAAGTTACGAGGATTCAAGCCCAGCTAGAGGCATGATTTGAAATGGATTAGGTAGGGCATCCGTTTACATGGCATGGGTGAGATCAACATACAATGAGTTCGAATCCATGAGCTTATTTATTGCTCATGGGAATTACAGTCGAGAAACTCCTGTCCACTTGACGGTCAGGTAGGGAATCAATGTTCGCCCTCAGGAAGCAGCAATTGCATATCAAATCCACTCGCCAGAATAAGCAAGGCCATCAAACTCATCCCATTCTCGGGCTAGTTGAATGATATGTAATTCTCGGGCTAGTTGAATGATATGTAATATATCAGGTAGGGCATCTGTTTAGGGAAGGGGTGAAAGATCAACATAGACTGAATAAGATAGGCCATCGGGTTCCTCATCCCGCTCCTCCTTCCTATCACAGAAAGTAAGTCTTTTGCCTAGCAACTTTAACTTTCCTTGGGATTGGGCCTGTAGCTCAATGGTTGAGGATCTGGCCCTCAACCTTGAGGTCCCAGGTTTTGTCGCAGGCAACCTACAAAAAACAAATCTTAAACTTTCCCTAGCAGTAATCTTGATACCCCCTATATCAGTAAGCCTATATTAATAAGGTCGTGAGCTTAGCATGAATGCATCTTGTAGTACGCCCCCCACCCCCCCCCCCCCCCCAACACACACACAACGAATAGTGATCACCACTACAAGAAGTCAACCCTAGATACATTTTTTCACACATTTAGTTCTTGTACCAACAAACAAGCATGCAAATGGTAATGCTTATCAGGGTAGTCATTGTTAATGCTCTTCATTCTCAAACTAATAGCCTTTGTTTAATACATTCAATTCTCAAACAAGAATTAAACGTTAAATTCTCAAACCAGCATGCAAATGTTAATTTTTACCGTGTTAGTCTCGATACCCCTATCAGTAAGCCTATACTAATAAGGGCGTGAGCTTTCAGCATGAATGCATCTTGCAGTATACCCCTCACAATGAATAGTGATTACCACTGCAAGAAGTCAACCCTAGGTACTTTTTTTCCGCACATTTAGTTCTTGTACAAAAAACAAGCATGCAAATGGTAATGCTTATCAGGCTAGGCATTACTCATCATTCTCAAACTAATAGCTATAAATGTTTATACGTTCAGTTCTAAAGCAAGCATTAAACGCTCAGTTCTCAAACAAGCATGCAAATGTAAATGCTTAGTGTTGTTAGTCATTACTCATCATTCTCAACTAATAGCTATAAATGTTTCACATCAGTGGCATTGAAATTCAGCGTGTTCTCATTGCTTCTCGTACTAAAGAGTAAATTATACCCACTTTTTACTAATTATAACCAATTAGACTAATTACAAAAGTTTATAGCTTCAAATTGACATGTAAAATTGTAAATTAATAGAGATTATTCTAAATACAAGAGCGACCCAGTTGGCATCATCCAACTGGCAATGGCCTAAAACCCTAGCAAAGCATCCAAAGCCTAGCAGCCAAATGCCCAAATTTCATGGAGGTGACTTGGTGAATGGCATTGACTATAGTGATCATCATATCTTCTGTTTGTGCCTACAATTGGAGGAAAAAGTGAAAAACTAGAAAACACCTCCAAAACCAATGCTATAAATGGCATTATGCTACTAAACAATATGGAACATACAGTGGATCTTTTCTAGTCTACCAGCGTGCTAGAATATTCAAAGAGAAAAATATCATTCAAACAGCAAAAAATATCGTATTGGTACATGATCACCATCACTTGACATAGAGTGAAGGTTCAAAATAAAGAGAACATACTGCATGCCGTTTAGGAAAACATTCAATTGACATCAGATGATAATGATCCCCAGATTGCACATCCTAGAAACAAAGGGCAGAGCAATCACCATGAAATTTCTTAACAATAATTAAAAATAAACCTAAGAATGGAGTTTATGAAAAGGGAAATAATATCAGTCGAAGTATTACCATGTTATTATATTTCCACTAAAGCATCTTGCCTTTTAGTATTTAAAGAGCTGTCAAAATGTTACTACAGTTCCCAAAAAGCTCTCAAAACCCCGTTTAAAGAGAAAAGACAAGCTGGACCATGCAACTATTAAAACATGGTTGTGCTGATATCATTTTCCTTATGAAATTTACAAACGCATTAAAAATTCCCATTTTCCATACAAGTTTCAACAACCACATTACCAACGAAATAAAAGAAGCAATGATTGTGAAAATACCAATAAAAAACAACAGCAGTCAAAGAAGAATCTGATACTCTTACTTGAGTAAGAGTCAAAGAAGAATATTGCTTTACAGACCGGGCATTCTTGTGAATGTACATGAAGATGGAGCCATTTGTACACCCGAGGCAAGAAGATCTTTGGCGTGGGGTTTTGCTTGCAGATTCACTAAGCCCACTGGCCATCTTCAAATTCCGTCTGAAAATCACATAAAACCTTAATTAATAACAACGTCCAACTCAAAACCCTAATCAACAGAACGAAAAATCAATTCATAAAGAAGATAACAGCAAAATTCAAAAACTGGAGAACCAGACTAGCCACTAGTTACAAGACCCAACTTAAGTGAAATAAAGATATATGAGAAACAGAAATCAGAGACCCAACACAACCAGGTTTGGAAGCCGTAATTTAGAATCGAAACGATGAAAAACAAATTGAAACCCTAAATTAAAACACATCAAATCATTTGCTATGGACCGATAAAATCCAAATAGAAAAAAAAACAATACAGTTTTCTACCTTCCATCAATCCAGAAACAAATCTAAGAAATCTAGGTTTGTTGTAGTAAGAACGAATCTAGACGATTATACTTGTAATATCTATCAAGAACATTTTCTTCCATCATTTCCAGGAAAAGAACTGCCTAATTTTGATAGCTTCAAGGAAAAGAAAGCTTAAAACAGTCCTCGAATTACTTACCCAGGAACATAAAAAATAAAAAATAAAACCAATTTTCGATAAAGATTATATAATTAGTCTCAAGAATGTAATTATAACACAGATTAGCCATGATTCAAAGAAAGAAGGAATCAAGAAAAGGCAACATCTATGCTGAGGAAACCCTAATTTCTAAAAGGGAAAATTAGGGTTAGGAAACCCTAATTATTTTTTTTGAATGGTTAGGAACCCTAATTTCTAAAAGGGAATGGAATTAGAGATAAAGAGAAGTTAAAATCTCCCTTTCAAAACTCAAAAACAGACAATTATACTAGAAATATAAATCAAGAAAGCTTAAAAAGTCTTAAAATTATTTACCCAAATTTAGGAGAAGATTATATGAAAAAATAACAAATCAAAATTCGCAGCAATTTACAAGATAGATTATATAATAGGTCACAAAAAGGGAATTAGAGAGAAAGAGAACTTACTTTGGCGAGACTAATGTAGAAGAAGAGCCGCTCGTGAATCCCGATTATTCTTGTGGGATTCAATTATTCTTGTGGCCATTTGCAAGAATAGCATCCCCCAATCTCTGCCCAGTATCCATGGAGAAATAAACCTTAAATCAAATTCGAACCTCATTGCTCAAAAACCCTAAAAACTTTTCACAATCGAAGCAGATCCCCCAAACTCAAGGGATTATTTGCTTTTGCTTGATCGCTCCCCTTTTCTGCCCAGGCGAAATCAACCTTAAATCCGAATCGAACCTCGTTGCCCAGAAACCCTAAAAAGTTTTCAAAATCGAACCCTTCTCCGTATGTTTTTTGCAGAATTTATGCTCCCGGTAAAGCCCTCAACGAGATACCCTACAACCAAATCGGCTACAGCACAAAAAAAAAGGACGATAGGCGAAGAATCGGAAAGGAATTAGGGTTTTGAATTTCAGATGGAGAGATGGGAAGATGGGATTGAGGCGGGGAGAGAGAGAGAGAGAGAGAGAGACAGAGACAGAGAGAGACGGGTCCAGAATGGAAATAGAAACTGCTTGGAGAATGGAGAGGGAGTGATATTTGTTTTGTGCCCCACCTCCAACGGTCTAAAACTAGGCACGTGCTTAATGGTGGAAAATGGAAATAGACACTACGTGGCGAGGGAGGAGATTGTTGTGTTGTGCCCTCGTGTCTAACGGTCTAAACTACGCACGTGCGCTAATTCCATAGAAATTGAAGTAAAATTCTTTTCTTTTTTTTTGGAAAAATAATTCCATAGAAAATGAGGAATACAAACTCTGGAAAATATGTCTTTCATGAAAAATATTTCCCTACCTACTATAAGCACCCAGAGAGAGAGAGAGAGAGAGAGAGTTTCCTTGAAAACAAAGGAAATTCTTTATTTTTGGAAAAAACAATTCTATCGAAAAGGAACAAACCAAACACCAGAAAATATTTGTGTAAAGAAAAATATTTCCATACATCCAAGCAGCCCGAGAGAGAGAGAGAGAGAGAGAGAGAGAGAGAGAGAGAGAGAGAGAGAGAGATGGGGGGGGGGGGGGGGAACAAGGAAAACAATGTTAGCTGATTTGTAAATTTCTTGGAAAACAAGGAAAAATCTTTATTTTTGTAATCTTTTCACATTGAATAAATATTCCAAGGTTAGCTGTTTTGTAATAATTTCCATGAAAATGGGGAATTTTTTTTTATTTTTCGGAAACATAATTTCATGGGAAATGAGAAAACCAAACACTGAAAAATTCATTTTCCATGAAAAATAAATCTCTCTACATACAGGCAGCCCTAGAGAGAACCAGAGAGTTGGATTGTGCTGATGGAAGAAGTCCTTTGTAGTTCTTAGTTCTTACAAAAGGAGGCCAGCAAGAAATCAATAGAAAAAAATCGAAAAGCAAGACGGGAAAAAACACCTTGAAATATTGAGACACGTCTAGGAGAGCCATTATACCATGATGCAATCTCCGTTAGAAGAGAGACGAAGCAGAGGGCTAGGAATCAATCTTTAAACGAGAAACTTTTATGGAAAATCTTATGGCAGCATTACAATTAAATGGCTATTTCTCATAACAGTAAAACAAGGTTCAGTGGCAGTGCGGAAAATAGTTTTAAGAATTATTTTTAGTGTATGTGTTGTAGTTGGTAGTTACTTATGTAAGGTTGTGGGTGTTAGTTGCATTATGTGTCATGTTAGTGGGTAGAGTTTGTGGGTAGTGGGTCATGGAAGTGGGCAACAAAGTTAGTGATGTGGCACACATTTGTGCTTGTATTTAAGTTCTTTGATTCAATGAAATGAGAAGAGAAGAGAAATTTACAGCAAAGGAAACGTATGTCTCTTGGAGAGTCACAGTTCCTCTTGATTTGAGCCACTAGGAGATCCGGTTGCCTCAAATCAACCTCTTTCCCCCTCTTTTCTATTTTCTTGTTGTTTATTTGTGTTACGGCCCAATTAGGCACGTAACAAGTGTTAATACTCTGAAACAACCAGTTACTCCATTTGGAGAATGCGTTATTTAATCTTTTGTACTATAACGCTCCCCTCACATGTGGCCCCTCTTTTTTAGGGTTGGCCTACACGTGACATATGTGGCCCCTCTTTTGGGTTTAGCCATTACATGTGAATTTTGCTATCAAGTAGGTTTGAACCAGGTATTTGCTCTGATACCATGTGCAACAACCAGTTACTCCAAAAGCTTCAGCTATTGGAGAAGGCGTAAAGGTTAGGTGTTTTAAACTATTATTTCTTTGATTTCTCACCGTCCATTCAATGACTAAAGCAGAGAATTAGAATCATTAATCATCGAATGGGTCATAGAAATGGTGCGAGTCCAAATCCGAATCCTCAAAACAACCAAACATAACTCGATTTATCAAGAAAAAAAAATCCATAGCTGCTAGGAATAATATTTTTTCGTGATAAATTTGAGAGGGCCGATTGAGATGAGAGATGCAGCTAAAAATCAGGAACAAATTGGTAGGATTTTTAGGAGTGTTTTTTTTTTTTTTTTCTGTTTTGTAGCTACCTCTTACTGCTTGGAGACACTAGTTTTCTATATTTTATTTCTTGATTTTTAGCCACTTCACCCACCAAACCCGTCTCTCTCCGCCTGGAGCAGAGTTTATCATGAAAAAAATATCATGGTAGCCAAACGTGCCCTCTCAATCATGATTTTTCATCACTACTCAGGTTCATCTCAATCATGCCCCCTTAAATCTCTCTAGTTCTCCCACTGCCCTACACCTCTCTCACCAATTGGAGACACTGATTTATCATGAAAATAAAATTCCTCTCCACTTCTCCTCTAGGAGACACTAGTTTCCTGATTTTTAAACACTTCACCCCCAACCTCTCACTCACCACTTGGGGACACCAGCTTAACATTAAAAAAAAAATCATTGTAGCCAAACATGCCCGTGGTGTAAAATTAATATAAGCATATCTTGAGGTCAAGATCTAGAATATGGTGGCACCATCCCGTCTCATTTTTCTAGTCAAAACAAACGGTGTTGATCAAATTTAGATTGTGTGTATATTCCAATCTTGAGATTTAAGATCAAATTTAGCCCCACACGGTCTCTTCAGCCATCAAAATCGATCCTTACGTGTAAATAGAGAAATTATATGATGTGGGAGCATGAAGTCCGGTACTTTTAAAAAAATGCAGTGGGGACCACTTCATAGGATGATCCAAACCATTAATTTGTTGGACAACAACGTAATTAGGCTGTAACCCGAAGATCATTTCCATATAATAATCCTAGCCTTCCGACCTACAGAGGTACTGCACATTATAGAAGCCTCTCTATAGGCTGGAGGGTTAGGATCATACTATGGAGTTGATCTGCAGAGGAACTGCACATTATAGAAGCCTCTCTATAGGCTGGAGGGTTAGGATCATACTATGGAGTTGATCTATGGGATACAACCTACTCACATTATGGGCCAAATGATAAATGGTTTGGATTGTTGTACAAGTAGGCATCGGATGTATTTTAGATTGAATAAATCCCAGGGATTTACTACCCTGCATGTATAGAATTCTCTCATTGGGGATGTTCTTTGGGGATAACAAGCAAGGATAAAAAAAAAAAACCAGGCCTGCTATTTCCCTGTTTTTCAGCTACTTCACATCCTCTCCTCACTTATGCCTTCTCGATTCTCTCCCTCCCACACCATCATCCATCTCCCACCAATTGATAAACTAACATTCCATGGAAAAAACTTTCATGGAGGCCAAGCATGGCCTTAGTGTTTGGCAAACGCCAGTCCCCCCCGTTCTTGTTCAAGCATGAAAAGAACGCAAAAACATTATCTTCAGAAAAATTGAAACCAGGCACAGAGGTAGAGACCATTTTCTATCCGGCTTCAACGACATGCAGCCCATGCAGATCCTTCAATAGGTCCTACGCTCTGGATGGGCCATGCTCCGAAGTCCAAACCAATCCAATGATTATAAGCATCCAACCAGTGGCCTGCAAGCAGATCAATAGAACAAAGATGAGGAGTGAGGACAGTCCACATTTGATGGGTAAAAGGCTATAAATAGGGAAGACCATTTTCTATCCGGCTTCAACGACATGCAGCCCATGCAGATCCTTCAATAGGTCCTACGCTCTGGATGGACCATGCTCCGAAGTCCAAACCAATCCAATGATTATAAGCATCCAACCAGTGGCCTGCAAGCAGATCAATAGAACAAAGATGAGGAGTGAGGACAGTCCACATTTGATGGGTAAAAGGCTATAAATAGGGAAGATAGGAATGCTCCTTTGGTGCAGTATTTGGACCATAGCCTGTTCAAAGTAGGGGTGCAACTTGGGTCGGGCTCAGCCCGAACCCAACGAGTTCAACCCGATTTTGGCTCGGGTTGGGTTGGAATTTTCTTCGGTAGGGTTGGGAAAGCCAACCTGATTTAATTTCGGGTTGGGTTAGGGTTAAGGCCTTGGCAACCCAACCCGAACCCGACCTCAGTCCTCTAATTTTATCATAATTTTCTTAGGATTATGTTTTTTTTTTGTTTGGCCATATATGAACCCGAATCCAACCAGACTCAACCTAACCCAACCCAACCCTAGTTGCATCCCTAGTTCAAAGTGGAGCCTACCAGATAGATAAGTATGGAGGTGGTGGGCCAGTACTCCTCTGTACAATATCAAAGTTCAGAAGGTTGACCTTCTCTCCCATCTTTTATCTTCATATCTTAACCTTCTCTGTTTCCAAATCCACCATTCCACCATTACACATATTGAATATAATGCTTTACCTGTAAAGTTTCCATTCCAGAAAACTACCATTCAGCTTTCACCTCAAAACCCATGGATTGTTTGGTATCTATTCCAGGTTGCAGGAATTATAAATCTAGAGCTGTCAACTTGCAGGAATTATAGATCTAGAACGGGGTCCTCCTTTGCATTGGTATCAACTGGAATACGAGTGTAATCATAATCATCAAACTTGTAATCCTCATCAAGATCTTCCAGTCTTACCGAAAGCAAATGGTATTGTTACCATCACAGTGAAAGGCATCAAACCAAAAGCTCGGGCTATCTTGATCATGCGACCAACCTTCCTCTGAGCTTTGGCACTAATGCAGGTCTGCACAAACGAAAACAGAAACAACTGAAGAAAGATAATCTCTTAAGACATTCGAGATTGTTTTGTGCTCACCTGGGCTTCTTTTGATAATAATCCCGGGTTCTGTAAGAAAATTGGCAAGGAACCTAACATTCTGCATGAAATATCTTATACAGTAAGATGATGGCAAAATTTACTTGAATATTTTGTAGAAAAGAACAAGGATGTTCAAGGATCTAATCACAAGTCCAATCATGATAAAACAATGACAAGTTCGGGGGTCTAACCTATCCATCACCTGTTAAAAAGGTCAAACACTGTGACTGTGATGAGATGTGAGGACCTTCAAGACAGTGATGGATATACATTATAGGGTGGAGCCTAAAATATCCATCACCTGCTGCGCCATGTGCCTTTAGTAGAAGAAACGGCGGATCGCATTTTCATTCATTTTAGGATGGCCCAAGGGATTTGGTCCTTCATCCTAAACTTTTTTGATAAAACAACGACGAGTTCTGGGGTCTAAACATATCCATCACCTGTTAAAAAGGTCAAAGACGGTGACTGTGATGAGATGTGAGGACCTGCAAGACAGCGACGGATATACATTGTAGGGTGGGGCCTAAAATATTCATCACCTTCTGTGCCATGTACCTTTAGCAGAAGAAACGGCGGATCACATTTTCATTCAATGTAGGATGGCCCAAGAGATTTGGTCCTTTGTCCTAAACTTTTTTGATAAAACAATGACGAGTTCTGGGGTCTAACATATCCATCACCAGTTAAAAAGGTCAAAGACTGTGACTGTGATGAGATGTGAGGACCTGCAAGACAGTGATGGATATACATTGTAGGGTGGGGCCTAAAATATCCATCACCTGCTGCGCTATGTGCCTTTAGCAGAAGAAACGGTGGATCACATTTTCATTCATTGTAGGATGGCCCAAGAGATTTGGTCCTTTGTCCTAAACTTTTTTGGCACAGCATGGTTTTCCCTGACCATATTACAAATCTATTTGGGGAATGAACTTTTGCCCCTTTGGGCCACGGAGGGGCCAGATTTTGTGGTTCTTGGCCCTTATCACTTCACTTTGGGCTATATGGGAAAGAAAGGAATAGGTGGATCACACTTTGGGGTCTTCAAACGATCGGCTAAGAAGAGTTGCTCTATTCAACAAGAAGTTTTATCATCGATTGTGCACTGGGTGGGCCGAAGTCCTCCCAAACTTTAGAGCTATGCCTGAATCCACAATTAGACTACTTTAAGTGGAGGTGTGCATGAGCAGGATCATGACCACGAACAAGAAGTTTAATCAGCGATTGTGCACTGAGCCGAAGTCCTCCCAAACTTTAGAGCTACGCCTGAATCCACAATTAGACTACTGTTAGTAGAGGTGTGCATGAGCAGGATCATGTCCACCAACAACAAGTTTTATAATCAACTGTGCACTGGGCCGAAGTCCTCCCAAACTTTAGAGCTATGCCTGAATCCACAATTAGACTACTTTCAGTAGAGGTGTGCATGAGCAGGATCATGTCCACTAAACCTACCCCTCGAAGTGGTTGCCCCTTTCTACTGGGTTGGTTAAGTTGTACTTTGACAGAACCCGTATTGGGAACCTATGCCTGCCGAGCGTGAGGGGTCTTACTCACAACAAGGATGGTGCCCACCAAGTGGGTTTTTTTCGGCCAACTAGGTCGAACAGATGCTAACGCGGCAGAAATACATGCCTTGCTAGCTGGGATTCGCATGGCAGATTACAAGGACCTTGACGCAATCCCTTGGATGAAGCAGGGGATGCACTATCAATGGAGATCGGCCGATGTGATCAAAGAGATTTTGGATTGATATCAAGGGTTATCCAGTGACTTTCCAACATGTAGGGCACTTTGCCAATAGTGATATTGATTAGTTTTGCCCGCTATACTCAACTCAAATCAACAAGGCCTTTGTCCCAAACTAGTTGCAGTCGGCTAAATGAATCCTTTAGAAAAGTTTCATGAAGAATGTGAAAGGAATCTATCTGGCTCTAATCCTAGCTCTAGTTGGGTTCTTCTACGTGGATCATTTTCTTCCATTCTATCCTATCCAATGTCATGTTCTCTGTTATGTTCCTAGCTATCAAGTCTTTCCTCACTGTTTCTACCCAAGTCGTTTTCGCCGCTACCTCTTTTTACTCCATCAATTTCGCACGAGTCGCCTCTTCTCACCGGAGCATCCAAAGGCCTACGTTGGATATGCCCAAACCATCTTAAGTGGCGCTCTCTCATCTTCTCCTCAATTGGTGCCACCACCACCTTTTTATGAATGTCTTCATTTTTAATTCTATCTAACCTTGTGTGGCCGCACATCCATCTAAGCATTTGCATCTCCGCTACACTCATCTTATGCACATGTTGCTTCTTGGTAGCCCAACATTCTGAGCCGTACAGCATGGCTGGGCTCACACCTGTCTTATAGAACTTTCCCTTCAACTTGTGGTAGGGATTTTACGGTCGCAAAGAACTCCTGAGGCAAGCTTCCACTTCAACCAACCTGCTCTTATTCTATGGTTAACATCCTCTTCAATCTCTTCATCCTCATGTAGAATTGAACCAAGATAGCGAAAGATATCCCTCTTAGGTACCTCCTGTCCAGTCATATTTACTACATCCTCATCCCGCCTCCTTACATTACTAAAGTCGCATTCCATATATTCTGTCTTAGTCCTACTCAGTCTAAAACCTTGAATTGGATTCCAAAGTAGTTCTCCATAACTCTAACTTAGTATTTACTCCTACTTTGGATTCATCGATTAATACTATGTCATCTGCAAATAACATACACCACAGCACCGCATCCTACAAACCCTTCCGTAAGCTCATCCATAACTAACGTAAAAAGATAAGGGCTTAGAGCTGATCTTTGGTGCAGTCCTACTGTGATTGGAAACTCACTAGAAGTGCCATCCGTGGTTCTGACACTAGTTACTGCTCCATCGTACATATCCTCACATCAACATATTTAGTATGCACTTTTTTCCTTTCAAGAACCCACCACATAACATTCCTGGGAACCCTATCATACGCTTTCTCCAAATCAATGAAAACCATCTGAAGGTCATTTTTATTTTCTCTAAATCTCTCAATTAACCGCCTAATTAAGAAGATAGCTTCCATAGTCGATCGTCCGGGCATGAAACCAAACTGATTCTCTGACAGCTTAGTCTCTTCTCTTAATCTATGCGCAATTACCCTCTCCCAAAGCTTCATGGTGTGACTCATTAGCTTGATTCCCCGGTAATTGATGCAACTCTGAATATCCCCTTTATTCTTATAAATAGGTACTAATGTACTCTTCCTCCACTCATCAGGCATCTTCTTAATCTTCAAAATATTGTTAAATACTCTTCCTCCCTCGAGTTTTGATACTTCTGTTTCTTCCTATTTTTTGCTTGGCTTGTTTTCGACCATCCCGGTCCCCCAGCATTTGCCCTGTTTATTTAATGAAACATTAAAAAAAATTTAATTGCCAATAAACCTGGATGACTAAACTGACATGTATGTGCCAAATTGCAATTTCTTCACAGAATTATCTCAAAACTAACTTGCTAAAATGCTAATGGGACGGCAAAAGGAAAATAAAAAACTATGAACTCGTGAAAAGTAAACAAGTACATATACTTACATATACTTAAATCAGTGATTTCTACATATTGCAAAATATAGGCAATACTGCAATAGATAACATCAAAGTGCAGTCCTTTAGACGGCTATCCATTCAAGCTGCAATGACAGTAAACAAAATCTACATAATGGGCACCACACCATATGGACTCCATGCCACCATAAATGAGAAGTTATGGGGGGGGGGAGCCCAGGAAACCATTGCTATAATGTGAGACACTAGAACCCCTATATCTTTGAATGAGAGGAATCATAGAAATTCATTCCTTGGATTTTCAAACCCCATGCCTGATTTCTTCATATTGTCAAAATTTAGGTCATACTGCAATAGATAACATCAAAGTGCAGTCCTTTAGACGGCTATCCATTCAAGCTGCAATGACAGTAAACAAAATCTGCACAATGGGTGCCACACCTATGGACTCCATGCCACCATAAATGAGAAGTTATGGGTGAGCCCAGGAAACCATTGCTATAATGTGAGACACTAGAACCCCTTGTCTTTGAATGAGAGGAACAATAGAAATTCATTCCTTGGATTTTCAAACCCCAGCCAACAGTGAAATGGCTGGTTCCACATCATTAGGGGTGTTCATTATTCGGTTATAACCGAATAACCGAACTGAACCGAATTAGTTCGGTCGGTTCGTTTCGGTCTTTTTTTTTTTAGAAATTCGGTTTCGGTTTTCGGTTATCTCAAAAAAAAAATCGGTTAACCGAATCACCTAAATTATGGATGAAAACCATTTTTTTTCCAAAACAAAAGTGCTATATGTGCACTCCATAGGATGATCAAAACTGTCCATTTGCTTGATCACAACTTAATTAGGTTGTGCTCAAAAATTCATTTCGATCGGATAATCCTAGCCCTCCGATCCAAACCGAGATTTTCCTTTTTTCCCTCTTTTTCTCCCACAATAACCGAATTGTTAATCGGTTCGGTTTCAGTTACCGAAATTTGATAACCAAAATTATTTCGGTTATCAAATTTCGGTTTATTAGGTTCGGTTATAACCGAATAACCACCATAAGCAACGTTGCCATGTACCTATATTGTAAGAATGATCACAATGCACTACTTTGTGCACTCCCCGATAAATCTTTGGGAAGGCCCAAGACACACTGAAGAGACCAAACTGAAATATCAAATTGGTGAAGGTGTTTTATGGGTTAAGGAAGTCCCAAGGTCATTGTTAGAAACTTGGTTGGAGTGATTTTTAACTAGAGCTGCAATCTTGCTCCTTTGAAACATCTTAATCATTCCAATTCTTGGATTTTATTAGTAGCACCCTCTCCCCTACTCACAAGTTGCACCAAAACTGCTCCTGCTCCAACTTTGTACAATTGATGTTTGAAAATTTTTAGACAGTTAGTATCGATAAAGAACAATTCCGATAAGGTTCATTTGATAATTCATTATTAATAAAGACAAGCCTCAACAAGCGTTGTCATCTCACTATGTTAACGGCTAATTAATTAGTGGTTATGATAACTCAGGGATTAATTCTCATTTCTCATTCAACTTCAAAAAATGATTATGCATAGAGATCATGATGAACTGAGATATTTTTTGGGAATGGAGGTCTCCCAAAACTCTTCTATTTTTTAGCCAAAATAAATTGGAATTACATCTCACTCGACAAATTGTAAACCTACTAGCACACATTGGAGCTCAATGTTAATACAGTTCATATGATAGTCGACTTTTACAAGATGCAACATCCCGTCACAAGTTACTTCGTGGGTTGGTATACCAGACTATGCTATGTCCAAATAGTACTCATGCACTCCACACACGATCATGATTAATTGTTGTTCATTGCATTATCTAGTGCAGAAGACAAATGCAGATTCACATCAATTACATTGAGTTACCGTATCGATCAAATGACTACTTAGAACTTTGAGTTTTCATCTTAATTTCCTACTCCATGGAACGATAATACTAGTCAAGCAAGAGTACATACATTTTGGTCTTTCAAATGTATTAGCATATAGAGGTCGATTAACCCTCATCTAGGAAAAGTTACAGCTTACAAGCAGGATTGTAACATTCCCATGTCCACCACCATGCAAATTGCAAATGACTACTCAGAACTTTGAGCATTCATCTTAATTTCCTACTCCATGGAACGATAATACTAGTCAAGCAAGAGTGCATCCAGTTTGGTCTTTCAAATGTATAAGCATATAGAGGTCGATTGCCCCTCATCTAGGAAAAGCTACAGCTTACAAGCAGGATTGTAACATTCTCATGTCCACCACCATGCAAATTGCATATATGTTTGCCAAAGCCATGAGCCAAACATTCTTTATATGGCGGATGGACTCTCTCGGTTGGAATCTTAAAGCATCATATCTTATCAGGGGAATTCTGGGCATACTTATTCTCAACCAGGATCAAATGATTGGCGATGAAATACAATCGATGCAGAGAATTTCCTCCTGCAAGTTCAACATTAAACATTTAAACCCGCTTCTCAACCAATGAAAAGAAGCCAATTGAAAAAGGCCCATTACAGACAATTACTTAGATACACCACTTGGATTTCAATTCCAATGATACTTATAGGGTCGCTAAGGCTGTGCATTTTTTTAGTTTTATTTTTTGAATAGTTCGCTAAGGTTGTGCTTTGTCCAATCATATGTATTAAACTATCAGCTAATTTGATTCACTTGCATGGATGTACCCACAGCTACATTGATAAGAAGTTGCTCTAATAATTCAGAAAAATAAGTATCTGCTGGTACCAAAAGCGGTTGAGGGTGTCACGTAAAGCTGTTTCGTTGTCATCTTAGTCTGCTTTAATTTATCCACAAGAAGCCCTGGAAAAAATTCAATTCTAGTGTAAGTAGTGTCGCTGATGCTGAGTATTGTCCAGTCATAAGTATTAAAGTACAGGGTCGCTAATGCTGTGTATTGTCCAATCATAAGTATTAAACTATCGTGGCAGAATTCTAAATGAGGCTTGATGGAACAAGGACATAGGATCATCTGATCAAGGTGTTCTCAACAGCAATTTGCCGAACATATGGTTTTTTTATGAAATCATGGGTCCGCCCAATGTCTTTTACGAAGGAGTGTAAACATAATGTTCCTTTTAGCATTTTCCTTTCCTCTTTTGTTGACGAAGTTCTAGAAAGATGTCGGGGGAGGGATTCTAGACCAAGACAGACTCTGTTTGAATGTGCAAGGTGCATGTGAGCCAGGCTTCGCAGGAGGATTGGTCTATATGCAAGGTGTGGAAATATAGGTTGTCCCAATATAGCGTCCCAAATCATTTTCATATGATGAGTGCAGTGTTTAAAAAACTCGTTGAAAACATTGAAATTTTTTTAATAGAAGAAACATTGTAAAGTTGCGATAGTACAAGAAAAAACTGATAAAATTCTCGCAATTAATCCTAAAGTATCTTGAATCCAACAAGGCATCAAGTACTTATCATTCAGAAGAATATGTGCAACAGAAAACAAAGCACAAAAAATATTTATAATTTTGCTAAAAACATTACAATTAAATAAGACTAAAAATCGTGCAGTTAGTGAAAATGTAACAAAAAATAAATAAAAAATAAATTTTTTATTAAAGTATTGTAAAAAAGGGATTTCATTTTATAAAAAAATCATAAAAACGGATAAATAATATAGAAAATTTGACTTTAGAAGTATAAAAATCGGGCAGTTAGTGAAAATGTAACAAAAAAATTAAAAAATCTATTTTTCATAATTTTAAATTCTAATTATTATACTTTTAAATTCTATTTTTAACGTCTACGAATAACATATAATTTTACACTATTTTTAGTTAATTTTTTATTTCGTGATTTCATTGGATATTTCTATAACTATTACAACATAATAATGTAATAGAAAAACAAAATTTAATAGGAACAATTAAAACTTAAACTAATGATATTAAAATTAAAAACTAAAAGTGGACCAAATTTAAAAGAAATATGACCTAGGTAACAAACATATTTCTTCTATGTTTGGTTAAATGTTTAGTTTTTAATTTTAATATTATTAGTTTAACTATTAGCTGCTTATTAAATTTTATTTCTCTGTTACATTCTTATGTTGTAATTATTGTAAAAACATCTAATAAAATTATGAAATAAAAAAGTAACTCAAAAGAATGTAAACTTTACACCATTCATAGAATTGAAAAATAAAATTTAAAAGTATAAAATTTTGAATTTAAAATTGGAAAAAAAAGATTAAATTTTTTTGTGTAGTTTATTTTTCACTATATGTATAATTTTCATTCTTTTAAAATTGATTTATTTATGTTTAAGTATTCTTTTTATGACATTTCTAGATTTTTTTTATACGTTTATTTCTATTCAAAATTTTATAACAATTTTTGTGTGTTTTATTTTGTTGCTTACAATAATTATAAAATTTTTATTAGAGTTTTAAATACTTTTTGTGCTTTGTTTTTTGTTTGCTATGTATAATTTTTAACTTTAAAATGATAATTTTTCATATTACATATCCTCTTTTATGATACTTTCAATTTTTTACTTTTGTATTTTTTTTTGAATTTTTTATTTTGAAAAACAGCTTGCCTCAAAACTACTTTTTATTAATTTTCCGTATCCCCTTTTTTATACTTTAATTAGTATTAGAATTTTTTTTAAGAGGGCGAGCATTGGCGCAACGGTAAGGTTGCTCCATTGTGACCTGGTGATCACGGGTTCGAGTCACGGAAACAGCCTCTCTGCAAAGCAGGGGTGGTGGTAAGGCTGGGTACATCTAGCCCTCCCTAGACCCTGCAATGGCGGGAGCCTCGTGCACTGGGCCGCCCTTATTTTATCAGTATTAGAAATTTTATCATAATTTTTGGAATTTTATATTTTGTTGCTCATTCTTCTATGCCTTATTTTAAATATAACGTTTTTATATTTTGTTTTTGTACCTTGTTTAATTATGAAGTTTTTACTGAAATTTTGAATATTTTTGGGCAAACATTCTTATATTTTGAATAATATTTTTAAATATAACGTTTTTATATTAGGTTTTTTTCTATTGCAAACGTTCTTCTAAATGATGAAAATTAATTTAACATACAAGAAATACATTTAAAAGAAAAAATCATTAATAACCCTATAAAACATAAAAATATCGTTACTAACCCTAAAAAAACATAAATTGAAAGGATTAAATTAAAAAATATATATGTAAAAACCCTATGTGAAAATTTTCTAAAGGATTCATTAGCAGACCCCAACTAGTTTCGGACAAAGGCTTAGTTGAGTTGAGTTGAGTTTGTATATGTATAAAGCCTCCAAATAAACATAAATTGAAAAGGAATTAATTAAAATATATATATAATTAATTAAAAAAAAATATATATATATATATGGAAAAGCCCTCCAAAAAACATAAATTGAATATAAAGTAAAACACAAAATATAAAAGAAACAATTCGTTAAAAAAAATTCTATAACCATCACAAAATCGAAATGTAAATAAAATGAAATATTAAAATCGTAGGGTAATGAACCTGGTGTTGAACCTGGTGTTGCTCTCTCTCTCTTTCTCTCTCTCTTAATGGTAATGAACATGGTGTTGCTTAGTCCCTTTTCATATATCAGAGAACTCCATAAGCTACGTTGCCATGTACCTATGTTGTAAGAATGATCACAATGCACTACTTTGTGCACTCCCCGGTAAATCTTTGGGAAGGCCCAAGACACACTGAAGAGACCTAAACTGAAATATCAAATTGGTGAAGGTGTTTTATGGGTTAAGGAGGTCCCAAGGTCATTGTTAGAAACTTGGTTGGAGTGATTTTTAACTAGAGCTGCAATCTTGCTCCTTTTAAACATCTTAAGCATTCGAATTCTTGGATTTTATTAGTAGCATAGCACCCTCTCCCCTACTCACAAGTTGCACCAAAACTGCTCCTGCTCCGTACAATTGATGTTTGAAAATTTTTAGACAGTTAGTATCGAATGAAGAACAATTCCGATAAGGTTCATTTGATAATTCATTATTAATAAAGACAAACCTCAACAAGCGTTGTCATCTCACTATGTTAACGGCTAATTAATTAGTGGTTATGATAACTCAGGGATTAATTCTAATTTTCTAATTCAGCTTCAAAAAATGATTATGCATAGACATCATGATACTGAGATATTTTTTGGGAATGGAGGTCTCCCAAAACTCTTTTATTTTTTAGCCAAAATAAATTGGTATTACATCTCACTCGCAAATTGTAAACCTACTAGCACACATTGGAGCTCAATGTTAATACAGTTCATATGATAGTCGACTTTTACAAGATGCAACATCCCGTCACAAGTTACTTCGTGGGTTGCTATACCAGACTATGCTATGTCCAAATAGTACTCATGAAGTCGACACATGATCATGTTAAATTGTTGTTCATTGCATTATCTAGTGCAGAAGACAAATGCAGATTCACATCAATTACATTGAGTTACCGTATGGATCAAATGACTACTTAGAACTTTGAGTTTTCATTTTAATTTCCTACTCCATGGAACGATAATACTAGTCAAGCAAGAGTACATCCATTTTGGTCTTTCAAATGTATAAGCATATAGAGGTCGATTGCCCCTCATCTAGGAAAAGTTACAGCTTACAAGCAGGATTGTAACATTCCCATGTCCACCACCATGCAAATTGCAAATGACTACTCAGAACTTTGAGCATTCATCTTAATTTCCTACTCCATGGAACGATAATACTAGTCAAGCAAGAGTACATCCATTTTGTTCTTTCAAATGTATAAGCATATAGAGGTCGATTGCCCCTCATCTAGGAAAAGCTACAGCTTACAAGCAGGATTGTAACATTCTCATGTCCACCACCATGCAAATTGCATATATGTTTGCCAAAGCCATGAGCCAAACATTCTTTAAATGGCGGATGGACTCTCTCGGTTGGAATCTTAAAGCATCATATCTTATCAGGGGAATTCTGGGCATACTTATTCTCAACCAGGATCAAATGATTGGCGATGAAATACAATCGATGCAGAGAATTTCCTCCTGCAAGTTCAACATTAAACCCCCTTCTCAACCAATGAAAATAAGCCAATTGAAAAAGGCCCATTAGAGACAATCACTTAGATACACCACTTGGATTTCAATTCCAATGATACTTAGAGGGTCGCTAAGGCTGTGCATTTTTTTAGTTTTATTTCTAGTGTAAGTAGGGTCGCTGATGCTGAGTATTGTCCAGTCATAAGTATTAAAGTACAGGGTCGCTAATGCTGTGTATTGTCCAATCATAAGTATTAAACTATCGTGGCAGAATTCTAAATGAGGCTTGATGGAACAAGGACATAGGATCATCTGATCAAGGTGTTCACAACAGCAATTTGCCAGCCTCTTTTTCAAAAAATATTTATAAATTTGCTAAAAACATTATAATTAAATAAGACTCAAAAGTTACTACAAATTTTTGAAAAAAAACCATATAAAACTACAAAAACTAAAAAAATATTAAAGTACTGTAAAAAAGGGATTTCATTTTATAAAAAAATGATAAAAATGGATAAATAATATAGAAAATTTGACTTTAGAAGTATAAAAATCATGCAGTTAGTGAAAATGTAACAAAAAATAAATAAAAAATAAATTTTTTATTAAAGTATTGTAAAAAAGGGATTTCATTTTATAAAAAAATCATAAAAAACAGATAAATAATATAGAAAATTTGACTTTAGAAGTATAAAAATCGTGCAGTTAGTGAAAATGTAACAAAAAAAATAAAAAATCTATTTTTCATAATTTTAAATTCTAATTATTATACTTTTAAATTCTATTTTTAACATCTATGAATAACATATAATTTTACATTATTTTTAGTTAATGTTTTATTTCGTGATTTCATTCGATATTTCGATAACTATTACAACATAATAATGTAATAGAAAAACAAAATTTAATAGGAACAATTAAAACTTAAACTAATGATATTAAAATTAAAAACTAAAAGTTGACCAAATTTAAAAGAAATATGACCTAGGTAACAAACATATTTCTTCTATGTTTGGTTAAATGTTTAGTTTTTAATTTTAATATTATTAGTTTAACTATTAGCTGCTTATTAAATTTTATTTCTCTGTTACATTGTTATGTTGTAATTATTGTAAAAACATCTAATAAAATTATGAAACAAAAAAGTAACTCAAAAGAATGTAAACTTTACACCATTCATAGAATTGAAAAATAAATTTTAAAAGTATAAAATTTTGAATTTAAAATTGGAAAAAAAACATTAAATTTTTTTGTGTAGTTTATTTTTCACTAAATGTATAATTTTCATTCTTTAAAATCGATTTTTTTATGTTTAAGTATTCTTTTTATGATATTTCTAGATTTTTTTATACGTTTATTTCTATTCAAAATTTCATAACAATTTTTGTGTGTTTTATTTTGTTGCTTACAAAAATTATAAAAATTTTATTAGAGTTTTAAATACTTTTTGTGCTTTGTTTTTTGTTTGCCATGATAATTTTTCATATTACATATCCTCTTTTATGATACTTTCAATTTTTTACTTTTGTATTTCTTTTTGAAATTTTTTTTTTTAAAAGCTTGCCTCAAAACTACTTTTTATTAATTTTACGTATCCCCTTTTTTATACTTTGATTAGTATTAGAATTTTTTTTAAGAGGGCGAACATTGGCGCAACGGTAAGGTTGCTCCATTGTGACTTCGTGATCACGGGTTCGAGTCACGGAAACAGCCTCTCTGCAAAGCAGGGGTGGTGGTAAGGCCGCGTACATCTAGCCCTCCCTAGACCCTGCAATGGCGGGAGCCTCATGCACTGGGCCGCCCATATTTTTATCAGTATTAGAAATTTTATCATAATTTTTGGAATTTTATATTTTGTTGCTCATTCTTCTATGCCTTATTTTAAATATAACGTTTTTATATTTTGTTTTTGTACCTTGTTTAAATATAAAGTTTTTAGTGAAATTATGAATATTTTTGTGCAAACATTCTTATATTTTGAATAATGTTTTTAAATATAACGTTTTTATATTATGTTTTTTTTTCTATTGCAAACGTTCTTCTAAATGACGAAAATTAATTTAACATACAAGAAATACATTTAAAAGAAAGAAATCATTAATAACCCTAAACAACATAAAAAATTGTTAACAAACCTCCAAAAAACATAAAAAAATCATTACTAACCTTAAAAAAACATAAATTGAAAGGATTAAATTAAAAAATATATATGTAAAAACCCTATGTAAAAATTTTCTAAAGGATCCATTAGCAGACCCCAACTAGTTTGGGACAAAGGCTTAGTTGAGTTGAGTTGAGTTTGTATATGTGTAAAGCCTCCAAATAAACATAAATTGAAAAGGAATAAATTAAAAAATACATATATGGAAAAGCCCTC
The DNA here is from genome assembly GCF_043159265.1 of Tasmannia lanceolata. Lineage (NCBI taxonomy): Eukaryota > Viridiplantae > Streptophyta > Magnoliopsida > Canellales > Winteraceae > Tasmannia > Tasmannia lanceolata. The sequence continues at coordinate 5,224,813 of NW_027518683.1, forward strand.
CAAAAAACATAAATTGAATATAAAGTAAAACACAAAATATAAAAGAAACAATTCGTTAAAAAAAATTCTATAACCAACACAAAGTCGAAATGTAAATAAAATGAAATATTAAAATCGTAGGGTAACTAATGTAGTAGAAGAATAAAATTTAAAATGTACAAAAATATTAAACTCCAAAATATAAACTAAATAATATTAAAGGGAAGTGATCCGCCCCTTTTGATCACTAGGAACGTCAGTGTTTGTGGCAATCAGGGGCATTGAATTCTTCTGACATAAGTACAACAACCCCCCTCTTTAGCCACTGATACACTGATAGGGGGTGTTCCTAGTGATCAATCAGAAGGAACGGATATATCATTTCCCATATTAAAATTATAAAAAATAAAACTTAACAAAACAAAGAAGACACTAAAATAATTAAAAAATAAATAATGGTAATAGAAAATAAAATAATAGTAAAATTTTAAGAAATAGATTAAACATAGAAGATATGTAAAACAGATAAAAAGGAAAAAATTATGAATCTATACTTTTCCCTGGTTCCAGGTATGCCCGTTCCAGTTTTTATTGATTTTGTAAAGCAGACCGACGGGACCCCTGGTCCCCAATGCCTTTCTATTATCAATGAAAATTATGAATCTAATTGAGTTACAAAGAGCCTTCAAAATGAAAATTAAATAAAAATAAAAAAGAATAGAAGTAGAATAATAAATAAACATAAAAGTAAAAAATGTCATCATGCAGATTTAGGCATATGATTGAGATGCTGCTAGAGAAACCTGCGAGAGGTGGAATCACAGATTTGGATAGAATGCCTGATGGATAGAAATGTTTGGCGCCAGAGGGAAGGAAGGTAATGCACAAGCTATTAGGAAGCAAATAGAGACCAGAGGATGGAGATTCCCAGAGCGAATGAGTCAACAATGGCATACCAGAAAAGTCGCAGAGAGACGAGATTAGATATCGCTACTAGGAAGAGGAAGGAAGGCTTGGGGCTAAGGAGGTGCTCCAAATGCTATTTTATAAACTGTAGGAGGAGACCGAATGCATGGTCTGTAACAAGATATGGTCTAAGCATGCTTGGAATCTTAGGGAAACAACAAACTAGAGAAATATGGTCTAAGCATGCTTGGAGTCTTAGGGAAACAACAAACTAGAGAAATATGGTCTAAGGAAGCTTGGAATCTTGGGGAAACAACAAACTCGAGAAATATGGTTTCTAAGGGGCAAACAAAAGCAAGGGAAGGGATGATACTCAAAAATTCTAGAAGGGAGGGAGTTAGAGGCAGAGAATCTACAGGAGGAAAATCCTCCTTCGTGCGACGAGAACTCAGAGGAAGGTATGAATGATGCCAATGAGGACGGTATTCTTAAGAATAGGAGGACCGACCCGCTATTCGTCAATGAGGAAATCTGGACGGAACGGATAGAACTCCAATCAATCCCCGGGGGTGCAGAGAGGAATTTGGGCTTGGCTAAGAGAGAACGCTGAGGAAGATTGGAATCGGGTAAAATCTTGGCTGATGGAGGTCAGTAGCATAGGTAAAGATGTATGTGCTCTCCCTATAGCTCTCAGGGAAGCGATTATTGTCCTTCTACTCGAACTTAATGCCGTAGACTTTAAAGACGTTTGGTTGAAAAAAGAAGATTGTCCCTTCGAGGACATGGATATGCGGTTCTCTAAAATCTTGGCTGATGGAGGTCAGTAGCATAGGTGAAGATGTATGTGTTCTCCCTATAGCTCTCAGGGAAGCTATTATTGTCCTTCTGCCCGAACTTAATACCGTAGACTTTAAAGGCGTTTGGTTGAAAAAAGAAGATTGTCCCTTCAAGGACATGGATATGTGGTTCTCTAAAGATGCTGGTTCTTTGAATAGAAGAAAACTTAATTGTTTTCTTATCACACTCTCTAAAGATGCTAGGATTGCATGATTGCATCTTATTTCTTGGTTTCTACGTCAAGGAAAATAGGACAAGTCTTAGGCTTATGAAGAAAACAAACCAAAACCCACATATTCTTAGATAGGAGTCCTCAAGGAATATGAAGAAAAGATAGAAAACCCTACTCTATGTCGCTGCATTTTCTATTAGACACCTCCTATTTATCTAGTGGTTAGTTTTGCAATGTTTCTGCAGCTCTATTCTCTGAACAGAAATTGAAAGACGACTCATTTCTTTGAGTAGAAGAAAACTTGGTTTTGAAGATCTAATAAAACTTGGGAGGGCTCATAGCTTATGAAGAAAATAAAGAAAATTCTGCACGTTTGGGCATTACCTTATCAGACAATTAGTCATGTTTGGGCAGCTCTATTCGAAGATCACATCACCCATCTCATTTCTTGGGTTCAAGGAGGGGGAGTTCATACGGATTATGAAAAAAATAGAGGAAACTCTAGTATCAGTTTGTGGATTTTCTTATCACACTCCCTATTTCCCTTGTTGTTAGTGTTCTATTTGTGGGATCGCATGAGTGCATCTCATTTCTTGGTTTCTACTTCTAGGAAAACAGGGCAACTCTCAAGATTATGAAGAAAACAAATCAAAACTAACATATTCTTAACGATTTTTTTGTTTTATGGACATGTTTTGTGTAAGATTTGTTTTCCCTACCAAAATAATTAGCCAATGAAGTTGCTACCCTACCATTGAAAGTTTCGATTGAACTGATTTTACAGCTATTTGTTTGTGGTATTGCATGAGTTGCTACCCTCGAATTAAGATCATGCCGTCAGGTTGTCGGCTTAGGAAATCCTCGCCAACTCTTGAAAACATTGAAAATTTCAAATTGAGTGACCTGTTGGGTCCTCGAAAAGACAACTACTATTTACAGTGACGAATCAATTCAGAACCTATTTATCTCAGTTTAGTGATGAATTCAATAAGCTTTATATTTCATATAGCTTAGCAAGAAAAGACAACTACTATTTGCATAAACATGCTGAGAAAAATGTTAGCTCTAAAATAAATGTAATGCAGCAACTAAAGTTTAAAAAAATACAGAATAATCAGCAAATCAGTCTCAATCTATTAATTTGAATCACTCTAACACTAATATCCAGAATGACAAAATTGAAATTGCAAAAATGGAGTAACTTACGAAAAAACAAGAACAGAAATCCAACTGAATTCATACCAGCTCTAAACCCTCGTCAGCAAATCAGTCTCAATCTAACACTAATATCCATAATGACATAATTGAAATTGCAAAAATGGAGTAACTTACGAAAAAACTTGAACAGAAATCCAACTGAATTCATACCAGCTCTAAACCCTATGATCTATGCAATTTACAATATCAAATAAAATATCAATTAATGGAAGAAAAGATAATGCATTTCAAAAGTTTAATTCGTCGTATTAACATAAGACAATTCTCTATGGTGCTTAGATGGCAATGAGAAACTTGTCATAAAAGATCTCAGAATTCATTAAAATGTTTTATCTAAAGAGATACACTTTTGTAAGATTTGAATGATTGCAAACATTTGTTGCTTTCTATTAGTAATAATTTTTTGTACTTCAATTGACTAAGGAGTCGTCATTTATAATGCAATTGAATATTGTTAACCATTAGGGATGTGTAGAATATACTAGTTGTATGGCTGATGTTATCATATGTTAGGGAGCACATGCTCATGCGTAGAGTAGGTGCATCCTATGCTTCTTACTGGAATTTTTGCTACATTAATCAAATCAAAGCAATTCTATGTATCTTTGACAAACAACTTGAAGTATTCACACAGATGGTAGGTTACAAGTTACCACATTACTGAAAATCTACTATCGTATTATTGCTTACTTGTGGACATTGGTCAATTAGGTCATCTGGTCACAAGAGAGGAAATTTATTCTATCTGTGTTGTGCCCCTAAAACCTAGAATATAAGGAGAATAGCTCGACTTAACATTTAATGTGAACTAATCCACCTATCTGAGGAAGTGAGACATTGGTCAATTAGGTCGTCAGGTCAAAAGAGAGGAAATTTATTCTATCTGTGTTGTGCCCCGAAAACCTAGAATATAAGGGGAATATCTCGACTTAACATGTAATGTGAACTAATCCACCTATGCGAGGAAGTGAGACATTGGTCAATTAGGTCGTCTGGTCAAAAGAGAGGAAATTTATTCTATCTGTGTTGTGCCTCGAAAACCTAGAATATAAGGAGAATATCTTGACTTAACTTTTAATGTGAACTAATCCACCTATGCGAGGAAGTGAGAGTGCTGCGATATTTGTAAAAGTTATAAACCCCCCCCCCCACCACCCACCCACCAACAAATTGCCATCGGTCGTAGATTTACTATTTGCGATTAATCTTGATGGCATCATTATTGATTGGATTATTTTCCGAGTATCTATTATTGGAATGATCTTATTGTATTCTTTTTGTCCTCTCTTCCATTGCATGTGTGGCACATTGAAGGGTGAGTTCATCCCGGGTTATTTTCTGAGCATCTTATTATTGGAACAATCTTATTGTATTGCTTTTGTCCTCTCTTCCATTGCACGTGTGGCACATTGAAGGGTGAATTCATCCCGGTCGATTATTTTGACATTTTTGCTTGAGATTTTAAGTCGTACTAAATGTTGTATTTCATGTCTTTTGTCCTCATTGGTATTCACTACAGCTGAAATTTCATCATCAGCCTTTGATTTATTAGCCTCACGCCGTGATCCCATGACATCAAATTGAGGAACTGTTTTAACTGCGAAGATAAAACCAATTTTTCCATGCTTCGCTACGAATTTGGATTACTCGGGATTTGGGAGAAGAGGGGAAAAACTAAGAACTTGAAAATTTGGAATAACAAGAGGGACAAAACTAAGAAGATTTGCAAGAACATATAAGAAGAAGAAGAAGAAAAGAGGGAAATATGAGGAAGAAAAATGACATACCTTCTTGAATCTTTGAAGGCGGGCGAAGCAGAAACGTGGCGAGACAACAAGCGAGAGAGAGAGAGAGACATAAAATTTAAGAGGAATGCTAGGGACAAGCAGCTAAAATACCAAAAGTAAAGATTTGTCCATTTTCTTTCGCATATTTGCCTCTTTTATTAATGGATTTAACTCCATAATTGGTCAACAGGTAAAACCTCTCTCTCTCTCCTCACACATAACCTCGCTTTCTCCCTCCCTCTCTTTGATAAAGAGCTTCAATGGCTGTGAAATTTCATTGACTGCGCTAGACACCCGAGGTAAGTTACCACTTATAACCATAGAGGAAGATCCCGGTAAGCAGGGAGCTTGCATAAGAAATAGGTAGTACTGATCCAGCAAAACCCATATTGGTTTGGGAACTGCTAAGCCCCCAGTATGAGAACCCTTGATATCCAAGTAAAGAACATACGGGTTTGGGAACAAAGATTTGGGAACTGACAGGTTTCAATGGCTTGGCAATGGATGCCATTCAAAATCAAATGGCTCGACCATGGGGACAGGGTGGCGGCTTGTAGGCTGGTAGTACTGATGCAGCAAAACTCAGATGGTTTGGGAACTGCTAAGCACCGGTTTGAGACCCCTGATATCCAAGTAAAGAACATGAGGGTTTGGGAACTGACAAGTTTCAATGGCTTAGCCAAGGGGAAAGGGTGGCTTGTAGGCTGGTGAGCATGCGGGCCTGTAGGCTAGTGAGCATGCCACAATGGCGAATGTGGGCTTGTAGGCTAGTGAGCATGCCACCATGGCGAATGTGGGCTTCTAGGCTAGTGAGTATGCCACCATGGACGTGGATTGGATGGGTTTTCAGGATAGTGTGTAGTAGCCACAGATGGCATTGCAGAGGTTGCAAATGCAGGCCAATAGCTAATTTCTGAATCGGTCCACCGATCCAACTTCATGTCTGAAACGATTTCGCAGTAGATTTTCAAGCTCGACCAACAAACCATCATCGTCACTACAGACAAGAAAAACTTCCCTAGCCAGATCCCGTTCTTCTCTTCTTTGGTCTACTTACACTTTCTATTTCATCTAAGTGGGTCAATGGAAATTAAATTGGTTGTACTACCACTATCGTATTTTCTAGAAATTTAACAATGAGTATCCGACTGGAATCTTCTTTGATATCTCTAGAGATGGATTTTGAAATCCTATCAACACTCTCGTTGTACTACCGCTATCGCATTTTCTCGAAATTAAACAAGGAGTATCCAACATGAATCTTGTTTGAAATCTGTAGAGACGGATTTTGAAATCCTATCAGTACTCCGAGGAATGTGTTAGCCTCTTTATTACAAGGGGAGTCCCAAAACATGGGTAATTTCACTAGTTTAGGTTTTTTTAAACATCACTGTAAGATTATAAGATGAATGCTCAGCTGAACTCAACTCAACTAAGCCTTTGTCCCAAACTAGTTGGGTCAGCTAATGAATCCTTTAGAAAATTTTCATGAAGAAGGTGAAAGGATCTACTCGGCTCAAATTGACTAAGTCTAATCCTGACACTAGTTGGGTTCGTCTGCATGGATCATTTTCGTCACTGTAAGATGAATTTGATGCTAGGAATTAGGCTTAGAGGACTGAAGCAAAACAGAATGCCACAGAGATCGAGAGAGAGAGGTGTTACCTTTTTGAACAGTGGTGAGAAAAGAGGAGGGAGTATGCAGAAGAAAGGGTGGATCTTTTACCTTTTCAAATTTTAAAGTTATGTGTGTTCTAATCATTTGCTCGTGTGTTTTCACGCGACTCTTTAGCTCTTGACCCAAGCATTCCTCAAAATTTTAGCAGTATAATAATAATAAACACAAAAATTAAAGATCATTATAAATGTAAAGTAACCGAGAGGGCGAGCCTTGGCGCAACGGTAAGGTTGCTCCATTAGACCTTGTGGTCACAGGTTCGAGTCACGGAAACAGCCTCTCTGTAAAGTAAGGCTGCGTACATCTAGCCCTCTCCAGACCCCGCAAAAAAGATAATAAACAAAATGATATGGTTTGAAAAATAAAAAATATAAGACCAAAATAGAAAAAAGGAAAACTCTTTAAATCTAAATATAAAAAACCTCTAAAATAAAATTAAATATATATATATATAGAATATTATATAAAACCACCATTCAAAAAAAGAATATTATATAAAACCCTAAAAAATAAAATAGAAACAAATTGATAATAAAAAAATAAAAAATTCCATAAACATCCCAAAATCAAAGTGTAAATAAAATGCAATAAATTAAAAACAGAAAAATATTAAACCGATAAAAAAGTGAAAACCTATGAATCTAAATGAGTTATCAAGAACATTCCAAAATAAAGATTACATAAAAATAAATAACAAGAATATAAAAACCCTTCAAAAAAAAAAACAATGAATCTAGATGAGTTTATAAAGAACATTCCAAAATAAAGATTACATAAAATACCTAAAAAGAATATAAAAACCCTTCAAAAAAATAAATAAAACATAAATAGGATATAAATAAAGAGAAATGATAGAATGAAGGAGGCGCGCGCCCGTTCAAAAATCAAACCCCATTGGTCAGTTTCAGCAAAAGTCAAAGTCGTTTCCGTTTTTATGCGCCATCCACTTTTTTCGGCGCCATCTTAAATGCACTTGATGAAACTGACCAATCGGGGAACCCTTGAAAGCGGTTTTTTGCAAGGGTTCCCCGTTCATTCTATCATTCCTCTAATATAAAATACTTAAAAATAAAAGAAACAAATCAATAAGCATAAACAAAAAATAAATAGAAAATTATATAAGACACATAAAACATAAAAGAAACAAATCATTAAGAAAAATTCTGGAAATATCACAAAATCAAAATGTAAATAAAATGACACAGTTTAAAAATGATAAAAAGATAGAAAACTAATAAAAACCAAAAAGAAAAAAATAAATCTAACTGTTCAAACTAAAAAATAAATAAAAAGAATACATACATATAATACGATAAAAAGAACATTTAAGAATGGGAATTGTTCGCGTCCATCACAAAAGGCATTTCGCGACTGGTATGTCGCATTTCAGACCAGCTACCTCGTGAATGGAGACACAAAAGCTGTTGTCTTCACTCACGAGGTGGCTGGTCTAACATGCGACAAACCAGCCGCGAAATGCCTTTTGCGATGGACCTAGCAAATCCCTTTAAAAATATAAAAGTAAAATCTTCTTAAATTCACACATAAGGAAATATAATACAATAAATTGAAAAACAAAGGAGTAACAAAATATAACAAAATCCAAAAATTATTATAAAATTTGAAATATTACAGAATCACAAAAGGAGATACGACTAGATAGGAAAAAAATCAAAGAAAGTTATAAATACAAAGCAACAAATGTCCATTAAAAAAATAAATGTAATAGAAAAATTAAACTTTGTTTTCAAATGGGGTTAGAAAATAAAACATAAAAAGTAAAAATTATAAAACTTTTAAATTTAAAACAAAATTAAAATAAAATAGTTAAAATTAAACAAAACAAAGAAAACATGAAATATCAATATACAAGGAAATATTATTCGCCAAAAGACAAAATAATAAGACATAATTTTAAAAGTAAAAATTAATTTCAAATGCAAAAAAAAAAAAAAAAACAAATAAAAATAGAATACAAACACAAATAATTTAAATTACGATAAAAATGTCATAATTAGATAAGACGAAGTAAAAAAACGAGCAACCAAAATATACTAGAAAAAAACATATAAAAATCACCAAAAAAAAGTCGCAATAATTCCTAGAGTATCTTGAATCAAAACATTATAATTAAAAATTTTGAGTATTTTATCATTCAGAAGAATGTGTTGAATTATAATGTGAAAATAAGACTCAAAAGTCATTATAAAATTTTGAATACTAATAAGACTACAAAAATAAAAAGGGTGATGATATTTTCACCCCCCCTGTAGTACTTGACCCCCCCCCCCCCCCCCCCCGCGCCTATAACGTGATTTGACATAAAGTTGCCCACTTTTCACGTCAAATCAGGTTATAAGGGGGGTGTGCACGTAATGCAAGAGGGGTGAAAATATCATCTCCCAAATAAAAATTCTAAGAGTAATAATGTAAAGGGGGGAAATAATATAGATAGTTGGACATCTTCAAAAAAACATATAGATTAGTTGGAATTTAAAAGTATGAAAATCATACATTTAGTGAATAATGAAACTAAAAAAAATAAAATACTCTAAGTTTTTCATAATTTTAAATTCTAATTAATTTGCTTTTAAATTCTATTTTTAACTTCTATGAATGGCATCGAATTTTACATTATTTTTAGTTACTTTTTTATTTCATGATTTCATGGGATATTTTTATAACTATTACAAATAGCAAATGTAATATAAACATAAAATTTAGGAAAAACAATTAAAAAAAAAACTAATGATAATATTAATAAAAGTAAAAACGTAAAAACTTAACCAAACATAAAAGAAATATGACCTAGTTAACAAACATATTTCTTCTATGTTTGTTTGGTTAAGTCTTTTAGTCTTTAATTTTAATATTATTAGTTTAAGTATCAACTGCTTTTATTAAATTTTATTTCTTTATTATATTTGCTATGTTGTAATAATTGTTAAAACATCAAAAAATTATGAACTAAAAACATAACTAAAAAGAATGTAAAGTTCACACCATTCATAGAGGTTAGAAATAAAATTTAAAAGTTTAAAAATTAAAATTTAAAATTCTGAGAAAATTTAAAAAAAAAATTTTTTTTGCCAATTTTCATTTTTTCATAATTTAAAATTCTAATTTTCTAAATTAAGTATCCTTTTTATGATACTTTTAGATTTTTTTATTTTCATGTTTAATTTGTATTCGAAATTTTATAACAATTTTTGGGTCTTTGTCTGTTACGCATTTGTGTTTTTTGTCTTATTTAATTGTATTTTTTTTTTAGAATTTTAACTATTTTTGTGCATCGTTTTCAGTTTTTCATACTTCTTACATTATTATAACTTTCAATATTATGCATCCCCTTTTTCCGATATTTTTAATTTTTTTACTTTTGCAGTTTTGTTATTATTCATAACTTTATAATAATTCTTGATATTAATATTTTATTGCTCGTTTGTGTTTTTTGCATTATCACATAATATCCTGAATGATCAGAAATAATGAAACACATAAGAAATATATTTAAAAGAAACAACCATTAATAACAGTCCAGAAAAAAACATAAAAAATCGTCAATAACCCCCCCTCCAATAAAACATAAGTTGAAACAGAATTGAAGAAATGCATGTTAAAAACCTTCTAAGAAAACATAAAATGAATATATTATTAGTAGAACACAAAATATAAAAAAAAACAAATCATTTAGAAAAAATTCTAGAAACATCGCAAAATCGAAGTGTGAATAAAATGAAATAGATTAAAATCGAAGTGTGAAGTGTAGACTAACGAATGTAAAAGAAGAATAAAATTTTATAAGTACAAAAATACCAAACTCTCAAAATTTAAACTAATAAATTTAAAATTAGAAAAAAAAAATAGGAAGATTCTAAAATTATTAAAAAAATAATAATAGTAATTATAAACACAAAGCAACAAATGGTAATCAAAAAATAAAATTTAAAAGTACAAAAAATAAGTAAAAATTTTAAATTGTTTTTTTCAATGGTAATAGAAAATAAAATAATAGAGTAAAATTTTAAAGAAATAAATTAAACGTAGAAAAAATATATAACTAATAAAAAAGGAAAAATTTTGAATCTACTTGGGTTATAAAGAACCTTCCAAAATGAAAATAGAATATAAGTACAAAATAATATAAAAAAAAAACATAAAAGTAAAAAGAAACACTTAAATATGAAAATATAAAAAAACAAAATAAAACCATAACAAGTAACATAAGAGTAAAAACACTTAAACATGAAAATACCAAAAAAAAAAAAGTAACAATAAATTTCAAATGTCATAAAAATAATAAAGAAACAATTACAACAATAAAAACATAAAAGTAAAAGACTCTTAATCATGAAAATATCAAAAGCAAAAAACTAACCAAAAGCAAAAAACTAACCAATAATTTCAAATGCAAAGAAGCACAAATAATAATAAACAATTAAAATACAAAATACAAAACACAAAAAATATTAAAATTACCATAAAAATGTTATAATTAGATAAGATAAATTTAAAAAACAAAAGGAGTGACAAAATATAAAAAAGAAACCCAAAATTACTATAAAATTTGGAATACTAATAAAAAAACAACAAAATCAAATGGTCTAAAAGTGTTACACAGGTATGCAGCAAATTCGAGTAATTAAACGTTTCACAATTAGTGAACTGAATTCTACACCTACCACACGAACTTGAATCATCACGTGGCTGCTAAAGCAAGCTAAGCTTCACACGGCTCTGAGGAAGCCAAGCGATTAATTTTAAAAAAAGACACCAAAAATTATTCTAAAATTTCGAGTACTAATAAAAAAAACTACAAATCAGAAAATCTAAAAGAATTGGAATTAAAAAAAATATGAAAATCACACATTTAATAAATATTAAACAATAAAAAAAATAAAGAAACTAGAAAAACAACAAATAATTAAATAAGTAACAAATGTAAATGAAAAATAAAATTCTAAAAGTATAAAAATAATAAATTGCAGGCACCGGCACCACAAAACCCTAAAAATTATAAAGTAAAATGTTACATTTAAAATAGTTAAAAATATAAACCATGTACCTTTCTGTTGCACGACCCAACATCTCAAAGTAGTTGAGGGGGAAAATCAAAGAGAAAAAACAATCGGAGCATCTTATATGCAAAAAATGTTTCTCATTGGCCTAATTTTTTGTAGGGATTAGAGTCGAGAAACTCCTACCTAGTTGAAGCTAGTTCAATGAGTTGCTTCAAATTACGAGGAATCAAGCCCAGCTAGTGGCATGATTTGAAATGGATTAGGTAGGGCATATCCGTTTACAACATGGGTGAGATCAACATACAATGAGTTCAAATCCATGAGCATATTGCTCATTGGAATTACAATCGAGGAACTCCTGTCAATGAGTTGCTTCAACTTACAAGGATTCAAGCCCAGCTAGTGGCATGATTCGAAATGGATTAGGTAGGGCATCCGTTTACGGCATGGGTGAGATCAACATACAATGAGTTCAAATCCATGACCATATTGCTCATGGGAATTACAGCCGAGGAACTCCTGTCCACTCGATTGAACTACATGACGGTAGTTCAATGAGTTGCTTCAAGTTACGAGGATTCAAGCCCATCTAGAGGCATGATTTGAAATGGATTAGGTAGGGCACCCGTTTACATGGCATGGGTGAGATCAACATACAATGAGTTCAAATCCATGAGCTTATTTATTGCTCATGGGAATTACAGTCGAGAAACTCCTGTCCACTTGACGGTCAGGTAGGGAATCAACGTCGCCCTCAGGAAGCAGCAATTGCATATCAAATCCACTCGACCGAATAAGCAAGGCCATCAAACTCATCCCATTCTCGGGCTAGTTGAATGATATGTAATATATCACGTAGGGCATCTGTTTAAGGAAGGGGTGAAAGATCAACATAGACTGAATAAGATAGGCCATCGGGTTCCTCATCCCATGAGCATATCGCTCTATTAATAATATCTACTACGGATAGAAGGCCATCGGGTTCATATCGCTCTATTAAAAATATCTACTACGAATAGAAGGCTCCTCCCTCCTTCCTATCACAGAAAGTATGTCTTTTGCCTAGCAACTTTAACTTTCCTTGGGATTGGGCCTGTAGCTCAATGGTTGAGGATCTGGTCCTCAACCTTGAGGTCTCAGGTTTTGTCGCAGGCAACCTAAAAAAAAAAATCTTAAACTTTCCCTAGCAGTAATCTTGATACCCCCTATATCAGTAAGCCTATATTAATAAGGTCGTGAGCTTAGCATGAATGCATCTTGTAGTATCCCCCCCCCCCCCACCCACCCACCCACCCAAACACACACACAACGAATAGTGATCACCACTACAAGAAGTCAACCCTAGATACATTTTTTAACACATTTAGTTCTTGTACCAACAAACAGGCATGCAAATACTAATGCTTATCAGGGTAGTCATTGTTAATGCTTAAATTCTCAAACAAGCATGCAAATGTTAATTTTTATCGTGTTAGTCTCGATACCCTTATCAGTAAGCCTATACTAATAAGGGCGTGAGCTTTCAGCATGAAAGCATCTTGCAATATACCCCTCACAATGAATAGTGATTACCACTGCAAGAAGTCAACCCTAGATAATTTTTTTCCGCACATTTAGTTCTTGTACAAAAAACAAGCATGCAAATGGTAATGCTTATCAGGCTAGGCATTACTCATCATTCTCAAACTAATAGCTATAAATATTTAATACGTTCAGTTCTAAAACAAGCATTAAACGCTCAGTTCTCAAACAAGCATGCAAATGTAAATGCTTAGTGTTGTTAGTCATTACTCATCATTCTCAACTAATAGCTATAAATGTTTAATAGGAACAGTTCACATCAGCGGCATTGAAATTCAGCGTGTTTTCATTGCTTCTCGTACTAAAGAGTAAATTATACCCACTTTTTACTAATTATAACCAATTAGACTAATTACAAAAGTTTATCGCTTCAAATTGACATGTAAAATTGTAAATTAATAGAGATTATTCTAAATACAAGAGCGACCCAGTTGGCATCATCCAACTGGCAATGGCTTAAAACCCTAGCAAAGCATCCAAAGCCTAGCAGCCAAATGCCCAAATTTCATGGAGGTGACTTGGTGAATGGCATTGACTATAGTGATCATCATATCTTCTGTTTGTGCCAACAATTGGAGGAAAAAGTGAAAAACTAGAAAACACCTCCAAAACCAATGCTATAAATGCCATTATGCTACTAAACAATATGGAACATACAGTGGATCTTTTCTAGTCTACCAGCGTGCTAGAATATTCAAAGACAAAAATATCATTCAAACAGCAAAAAATATCGTATTGGTACATGATCACCATCACTTGACATAGAGTGAAGGTTCAAAATAAAGAGAACATACTGCATGCCGTTTAGGAAAACATTCAATTGACATCAGATGATAATGATCCCCATATGGCACATCCTAGAAACAAAGGGCAGAGCAATCACCATGAAATTTCTTAACAATAATTAAAACTAAACCTAAGAATGGAGTTTATGAAAAGGGAAATAATATCAGTAGAAGTATTACCATGTTATTTTATTTCCACTAAAGCATCTTGTCTTTTAGTATTTAAAGAGCTGTCAAAATGTTCCTACAGCCCTTTTCAAAAAAAAAATGTTCCTACAGTTCCCAAAAAGCTCTCAAAACCCCGTTTAAAGAGAAAAGACAAGCTGGACCATGCAACTATTAAAACATGGTTGTGCTGATATCATTTTCCTTATGAAATTTACAAACGCATTAAAAATTCCCATTTTCCATACAAGTTTCAACAACCACATTACCAACGAAATAAAAGAAGTAATGATTGTGAAAATACCAATAAAAAACAACAGCAGTCAAAGAAACATCTGATACTCTTACTTGAGTAGGAGTCAAAGAAGAATATTGCTTTACAGACCGGGCATTCTTGAGAATGTACATGAAGATGGAGCCATTTGTACACCCGAGGCAAGAAGATCTTTGGCGTGTTCACTAAGCCCACTGGCCATCTTCAAATTCCGTCTGAAAATCACATAAAACCTTAATTAATAACAACGTCCAACTCAAAACCCTAATCAACAGAACGAAAAATCAATTCATAAAGAAGATAACAGCAAAATTCAAAAACTGGAGAACCAGACTAGCCACTAGTTACAAGACCCAACTTAAGTGAAATAAAGATATATGAGAAACAGAAATCAGAGACCCAACACAACCAGGTTTGGAAGCCGTAATTTAGAATCGAAACGATGAAAAACAAATTGAAACCCTAAATTAAAACACATCAAATCATTTGCTATGGACCGATAAAATCCAAATAGAAAAAAAAACAATACAGTTTTCTACCTTCCATCAATCCAGAAACAATAAGAAATCTAGGTTTCCTCAGCAACATCAATGCTGAGGAAACCCTAAACCTTAAATCCAATTCGAACCTCATTGCTCAAAAACCCTAAAAACTTTTCACAATCGAAGCAGATCCCCCAAACTCAAGGGATTATTTGCTTTTGCTTGATCCCTCCCCTTTTCTGCCCAGGCGAAATAAACCTTCAAGCCGATTCGAACCTCGTTGCCCAGAAACCCTAAAAAGTTTTCAAAATCGAACCCTTCTCCGTATGTTTTTTGCAGAATTTATGCTCCCGGTAAAGCCCTCAACGAGATACCCTACAACCAAATCGGCTACAGCACAAAAAAAGGACGATTGGCGAAGAATCGGAAAGGAATTAGGGTTTTGAATTTCAGATGGAGAGATGGGAAGATGGGATTGAGGCGGGGAGAGAGAGAGAGAGAGAGAGACAGAGAGAGAGACAGAGAGAGAGGGGTCCAGAATGGAAATAGAAACTGCTTGGAGAATGGAGAGGGAGTGAAATTTGTTTTGTGCCCCCACCTCCAACGGTCTAAAACTAGGCACGTGCTTAACGGTGGAAAATGGAAATAGACACTACGTGGCGAGGGAGGAGATTGTTGTGTTGTGCCCTCGTGTCTAACGGTCTAAACTACGCACATGCGCTAATTCCATAGAAAATGAAGTAAAATTCTTTTCTTTTTTTTTGGAAAATAATTCCATAGAAAATGAGGAATCCAAACTCTGGAAAATATGTCTTTCATGAAAAATATTTCCCTACCTACTATACGCACCCAGAGAGAGAGAGAGAGGGTTTCCTTGAAAACAAAGGAAATTCTTTATTTTTGGAAAAAACAATTCTTTGGAAAAGGAGCAAACCAAACACCAGAAATATTTGTGTAAAGAAAAATATTTCCATACATCCAAGCAGCCCGAGAGAGAGAGAGAGAGAGAGAGAGAGAGAGAGAGAGAGGTGGGTGCGTGGGGGGTGGGGGTCCTCTAATTTGTAATTTTTTCATGGTGAATAAATATTCCAATGTTAGCTGATTTGTAAATTTCTTGGAAAACAAGGAAAAATCTTTATTTTTTTAATCTTTTCACATTGAATAAATATTCCAAGGTGAGCTGTTTTGTAATAATTTCCATGAAAATGGGAAAAAATTTTTATTTTTTGTAAAAATAATTTCATGGGAAATGAGAAAACAAAACACTGAAAAATAACTCTCTCTACATACAAGCAGTCCTAGAGAGAACCAGAGAGTTGGATTGTGCTGATGGAAGAAGTCCTTTGTAGTTCTTAGTTCTTACAAAAGGAGGCCAGCAAGAAGTCAATATAAAAAAAAGAAAAAAATCGAAAAGCAAGAAGTGGATTCCTTGCCTAAATTGATATCACAAAATCCTCTAACAACGTAATTAGGCTGTAACCCGAAGAATATTTCCATATAATAATCCTAGCCCTCCGATCTACAGAGGTACTGCACATTATAGAAGCCTCTCTATAGGCTGGAGGGGGGTTAGGATCATACTATGGAGTTTATCTACAGAGGAACTGCACATGATGTATTTTAGATTGAATAAATCCCAGGGATTTGCTACCCTGCATTTATAGAATTCTCTTATTGGGGATGTTCTTTGGGGATATAAAGCAAGGATAAAATAAAACCAGGCCTGCTTTTTCGCTGTTTTTCAGTAGCATCGCATCCTCTCCTCACTTATGCCTTCTCAATTCTCTCCCTCCCCCACCCTCATCCATCTCCCACCATGGAAAAAACTTTCATGGCGGCAAGCATCCAACCAGTGGCCTACAAGCACATCATTAGAACAAAGATGAGGACAGTTCACATTTGATGGTAAATAGGAAAGTTAGGAATGCTCCTCTGGTGCAGTATTTGTACCATAGCCTGTTCAAAGTGGAGCCTACCAGATAGATAAGTATGAAGGTGGTGGGCCAGTACTCCTCTGTACAATATCAAAGTTCAGAAGTCTGACCTTCTCTCCCATCTTTTATCTTCATATCTTAACCTTCTCTGTTTCCAAATCCACATCCACCATTACACACATTGAATATAATGCTTTACCAGTAAAGTTTCCATTCCAGAAAACTACCCTTCAGCTTTCACCTCAAAACCCATGGATTGTTTAGTATTTATTCTCAGGTGATGAGTTGTCAACTTGCAGGAATTATAAATCTAGAACGGGGTCCTCCTTTGCGTTGGTATCAACTGGAATACGATTGTAATCATAATCATCAAACTTGTAATCCTCATCAAGATCTTCCACAGTTGTATTGTTACCATCATAGTGAAAGGCATCAAACCAAAAGCTCGGGCTATCTTGAGCATGCGACCAACCTTCCTCTGAGCTTTGGCACTAATGCGGGTCTGCACAAACGAAAACAGAAACAACTGAAGAAAGATAATCTCTTAAAGACAGTCGAGCCTCAGTTATTGTTTTGTGCTCACCTGGCTTCTTTTGATGCTAATCCCGGGTTCCGTAAGAAAATTGGCAAGGAATCTAACATTCTGCATGAAATATCTTATACAGTAAGATGATGGAAATTTTACTTGAATATTTTGTAGAAAAGAACAAGGATGTTCAAGGATCTAATCACAGTCCAATCATGATAAAACAATCACAAGTTCTGGGGTCTAACCTATCCATCACCTGTTAAAAAGGCCAAAGACTGACTGTGATGAGATGTGAGGACTTCAAGACGGTGACGGATATACATTGTAGGGTGGGGCCTAAAATATCCATCACCTGCTGCGCCATGTGCCTTGTGCCTTTAGTAGAAGAAACGGCGGATCACATTTTCATTCATTGTAGGATGGCCCAAGAGATTTGGTCCTTCGTCCTAAACTTTTTTTGATAAAAAAATGACGAGTTCTGGGGTCTAACATATCCATCACCTGTTAAAAAGGTCAAAGACGGTGACTGTGATGAGATGTGAGGACCTGCAAGACAGTGACGGATATACATTGTAGGGTGGGGCCTAAAATATTCATCACCTGCTGCGCCAAGTACCTTTAGCAGACGAAACGGGGGATCACATTTTCATTCAATGTAGGATGGCCCAAGAGATTTGGTCCTTTGTCCTAAACTTTTTTGATAAAACAATGACGAGTTCTGGGGTCTAACATATCCATCACCTGTTAAAAAGGTCAAAACCGGTGACTGTGATGAGATGTGAGGACCTGCAAGACAGTGACGGATATACATTGTAGGGTGGGGCCTAAAATATTCATCACCTGCTGCGCCATGCACCTTTAGCAGAAGAAACGGCGGATCACATTTTCATTCCATGTAGGATGGCCCAAGAGATTTGGTCCTTTGTCCTAAACTTTTTTGATAAAACAATGACGAGTTCTGGGGTCTAACATATCCATCACCTGTTAAAAAGGTCAAAGACTGTGGCTCTGATGAGATGTGAGGACCTGCAAGACAGTGATGGATATACATTGTAGGGTGGGGTCTAAAATATCCATCAGCTGCTGCGCCATGTGCCTTTAGCAGATGAAACGGCGGATCACATTTTCATTCATTGTAGGATGGCCCAAGAGATTTGGTCCTTTGTCCTAAACATTTTTGGCACAACCTGGTTTTCCCAGACCATATTACAAATCTATTTGGAGAATGAACTTTTGCCGCTTTGGGCCACACGGAGGGGCCAGATTTTGTGGTTCTTGGCCCTTATCACTTCACTTTGGGCTATATGGGAAAGAAAGGAATAGGGGGTCTTCAAAGGATCGGCCAAGAAGAGTTGCTCTATTCAACAAGAAGTTTTATCATCGATTGTGCACTGGGTGGGCCGAAGTCCTCCCAAACTTTAGAGCTATGCATGAATCCACAATTAGACTACTTTAAGTAGAGGTGTGCATGAGCAGGATCATGACCACCAACAACAAGTTTTATCATCGATTGTGCACTGGGCCGAAGTCCTCCCAAACTTTAGAGCCACGCCTGAATCCACAATTAGACTACTTTTAGTAGAGGTGTGCATGAGCAGGATCATGTCCACCAACAACAAGTTTTATAATCGACTGTGCACTGGGCCGAAGTCCTCCCAAACTTTATAGCTATGCCTGAATCCACAATTAGACTACTTTCAGTAGAGGTGTGCATGAGCAGGATCATGTCCACTAAACCTACCCCTCGAAGTGGTTGCCCCTTTCTACTGAGTTGGTTAAGTTGTACTTTGACAGATCCCGTATTGGGAACCCATGCCTGTCGAGCGTGAGGGGTCTTACTCACAACAAGGATGGTGCCCACCAAGTGGGTTTTTTTCGGCCCACTAGGTCGAACAGATGCTAACGCGGCAGAAGTACATACCTTACTAGCTGGGATTCGCATGGCGGATTACAGGGACCTTGACGCAATCCCTTGGATGAAGCAGGGGGTACACTATCAATGGAGATCGGCCGATGTGATCAAAGAGATTTTGGATTGATATCGAGGGTTATCCAGTGACTTTCCAACATGTAGGGCACTTTGCCAATAGTGATGTTGATTAGTTTTGCCCGCTATACTCAACTCAACTCAACAAGGCCTTTGTCCCAAACTAGTTGGGGTCGGCTAAATGAATCCTTTAGAAAAATTTCATGAAGAATGTGAAAGGAATCTATACGGCTCTAATCCTGGCTCTAGTTGGGTTCTTCTATGTGCATAATTTTCTTCCATTCTATCCTATCCAAGGTCATGTTCTCTATTATGTTCCTAGCTATCAAGTCTTTCCTCACTGTTTCTACCCAAGTTGTTTTCGGTCGGCCGCTACCTCTTTTTACTCCATCAATTTCACACGAGTCGCCTCTTCTCACCGGAGCATCCAAAGGCCTACGTTGGATATGCCCAAACCATCTTAAGTGGTGCTCTCTCATCTTCTCCTCAATTGGTGCCACCCCCACCTTTTTATGAATGTCTTCATTTTTAATTCTATCTAACCCCTTGTGTGGCCGCACATACATCTAAGCATTCGCATCTCCGCTACACTCATCTTATGCACATGTTGCTTCTTTGTGGCCCAACATTCTGAGCCGTACAGCATGGCTGGCCTCACAGCTGTCTTATAGAACTTTCCCTTCAACTTGTGGTAGGAATTTTACGGTCGCAAAGAACTCCTGAGGCAAGCTTCCACTTCAACCAACCTGCACTTATTCTATGGTTAACATCCTCTTCAATCTCTTCTTCCTCATGTAGAATTGAACCAAGATAGTGAAAGATATCCCTCTTAGGTACCTCATGTCCAGTCATATTTACTACATCCTCATCCCGCCTCCTTACATTACTAAAGTCGCATTCCATATATTCTGTCTTAGTCCTACTCAGTCTAACCTTTGGATTCCAAAGTAGTTCTCCATAACTCTAACTTAGCAGTTACTCCTACTTTGGTTTCATCGATTAATACTATATCATATGCAAATAACATACACCACAGCACCTCATCCTAGAAACCCTTCCGTAAGCTCATCCATAACTAGCGTAAAAAGATAAGGGCTTAGAGCTGATCCTTGGTGTAGTCCTACTGTGATTAGAAACTCACTAGAAGTGCAATATGTGGTTCTGACACTAGTTACTGCTCCATCGTACATATCCTTAATCACATCAACATATTTAGTATGCACTTTTTTCCTTTCAAGAACCCACCACATAACATTCCTAGGAACTCTATCATACGCTTTCTCCAAATCAATGAAAACCATCTGAAGGTCCGTTTTATTTTCTCTAAATCTCTCAATTAACCGCCTAATTAAGAAGATAGCTTCCATAGTCGATCGTCCGGGCATGAAGCCAAATTGATTCTCTGACACCTTAGTCTCTTCTCTTAAGCGCAATTACCCTCTCCCAAAGCTTCATGGTGTGACTCATTAGCTTGATTCCCCGGTAATTGATGCAACTCTGAATATCCCCTTTATTCTTATAAATAGGTACTAATGTACTCTTCCTCCACTCATCAGGCATCTTCTTAATCTTCAAAATATTGTTAAATAATCTAATTAACCAAACCAAACCTACATCTCCAAGTTTGGAGACTTTTGATTATCTTCCCTCGAGTTTTGATACTATTGTTTTTTCCAATTTTTTGCTTGGCTTGTTTTCGACCATCCCGGTCCTCCAGCATTTGCCCACTTTATTTAATGAAACATTTAAAAAAAATTAATTGCTAATAAACTTGGATGCCTAAATTGACATGTATCTGCCAAATTGCAATTTCTTCACAGACTTATCTCAAAACTAACTTGCTAAAATGCTAACGGGACAGTAAAAGAATAATAAAAAACTATGAACTCGTGAAAAGTAAACAAGTACATATACTTAAATCAGTGATTTCTTTATATTGTCAAAATATAGGCAATACTGCAATAGATAACATCAAAGTGCAGTCCTTTAGACGGCTATCCATTCAAGCTGCAATGACAGTAAACAAAATCTACATAATGGGCACCACACCATATGGACTCCATGCCACCATAAATAAGAAGTTAAGGGGGAGCCCAGGAAACCATTGCTATAATGTGAGACACTAGAACCCCTTGTCTTTGAATGAGAGGAATCATAGAAATTCATTCCTTGGATTTTCAAACCCCAGCCAACAGTGAAATGCCAGATTTCTTCATATTGTCAAAATATAGGCAATACTGCAATAGATAACATCAAAGTGCAGTCCTTTAGACGGCTATCCATTCAAGCTGCAATGACAGTAAACATAATCTACATAATGGGTGCCACACCATATGGACTCCATGCCACCATAAATGAGAAGTTATGGGTGAGCCCAGGAAACCATTGCTATAATGTGAGACACTAGAACCCCTTGTCTTTGAATGAGAGGAATCATAGAAATTCATTCCTTGGATTTTCAAACCCCAGCCAACAGTGAAATGCCTGGTTCCACATCATTAGGGGTGTTCATTATTCGGTTATAACCGAACCGAACCGAACCGAACCGAATTGGTTCGGTCGGTTCGGTTCGGTTTCGGGTTTTTTTTTTTGGAAATTCGGTTATTCGGTTTCGGTTTTCAGTTATCTCAACAAAAAAAATCGGTTAACCGAATAACCGAAATTATGGATGAAAACCATTTTTTCCCAAAAAAAAAGTGCTATATGTGCACTCCGTAGGATGATCAAAATTGTCCATTTGATTGATCACAACTTAATTAGGTTGTGCTCAAAAATTCATTTCGATCGGATGATCCTAGCCCTCCGATCCAAACCGAGATTTTCATTTTTTTCCCTCTTTTCTCCCACAATAACCGAATTGTTAATCGGTTCGGTTTTTAGGAATTTCGGTTCGGTTTCGGTTACCGAAATTTGATAACCGAAATTATTTCGGTTATCAAATCTCGGTTTATTAGGTTCGGTTATAACCGAATAACCACCCCTACACATCATATCAAATGAATCTTGTATTGTTCTTCTTCTTCTTCTTCTTCTCTCTCTCTCTCTCTCTCTTAATGGTAATGAACCTGGTGTTGCTTAGTCCCTTTTCATATATCAGAGAACTCCATAAGCTACGTTGCCATGTACCTATATTGTAAGAATGATCACAATGCACTACTTTGTGCACAATGCACTACTTTGTGCACTCCCCGGTAAATCTTTGGGAAGGCCCAAGACACACTGAAGAGACCTAAACTGAAATATCAAATTGGTGAAGGTGTTTTATGGGTTAAGGAAATCCCAAGGTCATTGTTAGAAACTTGGTTGGAGTGATTTTTAACTAGAGCCGCAATCTTGCTCCTTTTAAACATCTTAATGGTAATGAACCTGGTGTTGCTTAGTCCCTTTTCATATATCAGAGAACTCCATAAGCTACGTTGCCATGTACCTATATTGTAAGAATGATCACAATGCAGTACTTTGTGCACTCCCCGTTAAATCTTTGGGAAGGCCCCAAGACACACTGAAGAGACCTAAACTGAAATATCAAATTGGTGAAGGTATTTTATGGGTTAAGGAAGTCCCAAGGTCATTGTTAGAAACTTGGTTGGAGTGATTTTTAACTAGAGCTGCAATCTTGTTCCTTTTAAACATCTTAAGCATTCCAATTCTTGGATTTTATTAGTAGCACCCTCTCCCCTACTCACAAGTTGCACCAAAACTTCTCCTGCTCCAACTCTGTACAATTGATGTTTGAAAATTTTTAGACAGTTAGTATCGATGAAGAACAATTCCGATAAGGTTCATTTGATAATTCATTATTAATAAAGACAAACCTCAACAAGCGTTGTCATCACCCTATGTTAACGGCTAATTAATTTGTGGTTATGATAGATCAGGGATTAATTCTCATTTCTCATTCAACTTCAAAAAATGATTATGCATAGAGATCATGATGAACTGAGATATTTTTTGGGAATGGAGGTCTCCCAAAACTCTTTTATTTTTTAGCCAAAATAAATTGGTACTACATCTCACTTGACAAATTGTAAACCTACTAGCACACATTGGAGCTCAATGTTAAAACAGTTCATATGATAGTCGACTTTTACAAGATGCAACATCCCGTCACAAGTTACTTCATGGGTTGGTATACCAGACTATGCTATGTCCAAATAGTACTCATGCAGTCCACACACGATCATGTTTAATTGTTGTCCATTGCATTATCTAGTGCAGAAGACAAATGCAGATTCACATCAATTACATTGAGTTACCGTATGGATCAAATGACTACTCAGAACTTTGAGCATTCATATTAATTTCCTACTCCATGGAACGATAATACTAGTCAAGCAAGAGTGCATCCATTTTGGTCTTTCAACTGTATAAGCATATAGAGGTCGATTGCCCCTCATCTAGGAAAAGTTACAGCTTACAAGCAGGATTTTAACATTCCCATGTCCACCACCATGCAAATTGCAAATGACTACTCAGAACTTTAAGCATTCATCTTAATTTCCTACTCCATGGAGCGATAATACAAGTCAAGCAAGAGTGCATCCATTTTGGTCTTTCAAATGTATAAGCATATAGAGGTCGATTGCCCCTCATCTAGGAAAAGCTACAGCTTACAAGCAGGATTGTAACATTCTCATGTCCACCACCATGCAAATTGCATATATGTTTGCCAAAGCCATGAGCCAAACATTCTTTATATAGCGGATGGACTCTCTCGGTTGGAATCTTAAAGCATCATATCTTATCAGGGGAATTCTGGGCATACTTATTCTCAACCAGGATCAAATGATTGGCGATGAAATACAATCGATGCAGAGAATTTCCTCCAGCAAGTTCAACATTAAACCCCCTTCTCAACCTAAGAAAAGAAGCCAATTGAAAAAGGCCCATTAGAGACGATTACTTAGATACACCACTTGGATTTCAATTCCAATGATACTTACAGGGTCGCTAAGGCTGTGCATTTTTTTAGTTTTATTTTTTGAATAGTTCGCTAAGGTTGTGTTTTGTCCAATCATATATATTAAACTATCAGCCAAATTGATTCATTTGCATAGATGTACCCACAGCTACATTGATAAGAAGTTGCTCTAATAATTCAGAAAAATAAGTATCCACTGGTACCAAAAGCCGTTGAGGGTGTCACGTAAAGCTGTTTCGTTGTCATCTTAGTCTTCTTTAATTTATCCACAAGAAGCCCTGGAAAAAATTCAATTCTAGTGTAAGTAGGGTCGCTGATGCTGAGTATTGTCCACTCATAAGTACAGGGTCGCTAATGCTGTGTATTGTCCAATCATAAGTATTAAACTATTGTGGCAGAATTCTAAATGAGGCTTGATGGAACAAGGACATAGGATCATCTGATCAAGGTGTTCTCAACATCATTTTGCCGAACATATGGTTTTTTTATCAAATCATGGGTCCGCCCAATGTCTTTTACGAAGGAGTGTAAACATAACGTTCCTTTTAGCATTTTCCTTTCCTCTTTTGTTGACGAAGTTCTAGAAAGATGTCGGGGGAGGGATTCTAGACCAAGACAGCCTCTGTTTGAATGTGCAAGGTGCATGTGAGCCAGGCTTCGCAGGAGGATTGGTCTATATGCAAGGTGTGGAAATATAGGTTGTCCCAATATAGCATCCCAAATCATTTTCATATGATGAGTGCAGTGCTTAAAAAACTCGTTGAAAACATTGTAAATTTTTTTAATAGAAGAAACATTGTAAAGTGTTGCGCGATAGTACAAGAAAAAACTGATAAAATTCTCGCAATTAATCCTAAAGTATCTTGAATCCAACAAGGCATCAAGTACTTATCATTCAGAAGAATATGTGCAACAGAAAACAAAGCACAAAAAATATTTATAATTTTGCTAAAAACATTACAATTAAATAAGACTCAAAGGTTACTACAAACTTTTGAAAAAAAAACATATAAAACTACAAAAACTAAAACAATATTAAAGTATTGTAAAAAAGGGATTTCATTTTATAAAAAAAATTAAAAAAATGGATAAATAATATAGAAAATTTGACTTTAGAAGTACAAAAATCGTGCAGTTAGTGAAAATGTAAAGAAAAAAATAAAAAATTTATTTTTTCATAATTTTAAATTCTAATTATTATACTTTTAAATTCTATTTTTAACGTCTATGAATAAAATAGAATTTTACATTATTTTTAGTTACTTTTTTATTTCTTGATTTCATTGGATATTTCTATAACTATTACAACATAATAATGTAATAGAAAAACAAAATTTAATAGGAACAATTAAAACTTAAACTAATGATATTAAAATTAAAAACTAAAAGTTGACCAAATTTAAAAGAAATATGACCTAGGTAACAAACATATTTCTTCTATGTTTGGTTAAATGTTTAGTTTTTAATTTTAATATTATTAGTTTAACTATTACCTGGTTATTAAATTTTATTTCTCTGTTACATTGTATGTTGTAATTATTGTAAAAACATCTAATAAAATTATGAAATAAAAAAGTAACACAAAAGAATGTAAACTTTACACCATTCATAGAATTGAAAAATAAAATTTAAAAGCATAAAATTTTGAATTTAACATTGGAAAAAAAAGATTAAACTTTTTTGTGTAGTTTATTTTTCACTAAATGTATAATTTTCATTCTTTTAAAATCTAATTTTTTAAGTTAAGTATTCTTTTTATGATATTTCTAGATTTTTTTATAGGTATATTAAAATTCAAAATTTTATAACAATTTTTGTGTGTTTTATTTTGTTGCTTACAATAATTATAAATTTTTTATTAGAGTTTTAGATACGTTTTGTGCTTCGTTTTTTGTTTGCTATGTATAATTTTTAACTTTAAAATGATAATTTTTCATATTACATATCCTCTTTCATGATACTTTCAATTTTTTACTTTTGTATTTTTTTTTAAATGATACTTTCAATTTTTCATATTACATATCCTTTAAAATGATACTTTCAATTTTTTACTTTTGTATTTTTTTTTTGAATTTTTTTTTTGAAAAACAGCTTGCCTCAACAACTACTTTTTTCTAATTTTACGTATCCCCTTTTTTATACTTTAATTAGTATTAGAATTTTTTTTAAGAGGGCGAGCATTGGCGCAACGGTAAGGTTGCCCCATTGTGACCTGGTGATCACGGGTTCGAGTCACACAGCCTCTCTGCAAAGCAGGGGGGGTGGTGGTAAGGCCACGTACATTTAGCCCTCCCCACAATAGCGGGAGCCTCGTGCACTGGGCTGCCCTTATTTTATCAATATTAGAAATTTTATCATAATTTTTGGAATTTTATATTTTGTTGCTCATTCTTCTATGCCTTATTTTAAATATAACGTTTTTATATTTCGTGTTTGTACCTTGTTTAATTATAAAGTTTTTACTGAAATTTTGAATATTTTTGTGCAAACATTCATATATTTTGAATAATGTTTTTAAATATAATGTTTTTAAATTATGTTTTTTTCTATTGCAAATGTTCTTCTAAATGATGAAAATTAATTTAACAAACAAGAAATACATTTAAAAGAAAGAAATCATTAATAACCCTAAAAACATAAAAAAATTGTTAACAAACCTCCAAAAAACATAAAAAAATCGTTACTAACCCTAAAAAAAACATAAATTGAAAGGATTAAATTAAAAAAATATATATGTAAAAACCCTATGTGAAAATTTTCTAAAGGATTCATTAGCAGACCCCAACTAGTTTGGGACAAAGGCTTAGTTGAGTTGAGTTGAGTTTGTATATGTAAAAAGCCTCCAAATAAACATAAATTGAAAAGGAATAAATTAAAATATATATATATATATATGGAAAAGCCCTCCAAAAAACATAAATTGAATATAAAGTAAAACACAAAATATAAAAGAAACAATTCGTTAAAAAAAATTCTATAAACATCACAAAATCGAAATGTAAATAAAATGAAATATTAAAATCGTAGGGTAACTAATGTAGTAGAAGAATAAAATTTAAAATGTACAAAAATATTAAACTCTAAAAAATATAAACTAAATAATATTAAAGGGAAGTGATATATCCGCCCCCTTTTGATCACTAGGAACACGTCAGTGTTTGTGGCAATCAGGGGCATTGAATTCTTCTGACATAAGTACAACAACCCCCCTCGTTAGCCACTGATACACTGATAGGGAGTGTTCCTGGTGATCAGAAGGAACGGATATATCATTTCCCATATTAAAATTATAAAAAATAAAACTTAACAAAACAAAGAAGACTCTAAAATAATTAAAACATAAATAATGGTAATAGAAAATAAAATAATAGTAAAATTTTAAGAAATAGATTAAACATAGAAGATATGTAAAACAGATAAAAAGGAAAAAATTATGAATCTATACTTTTCCCTGGTTCCGGGTATGCCCGTTCCAATTTTATTGACTTTGTAAAACAGGACGACGGGACCCCTGGTCCCCAATGCCTTTCTATTATCAATGAAAATTATGAATCTAATTGAGTTACAAAGAACCTTCAAAATGAAAATTAAATAAAAAGAAGAATAGAAGTAGAATAATAAATAAACATAAAAGTAAAAAATGTCATCATGCAGATTTAGGCATATAATTGAGATGCTGCGAGAGAAACCTGCGAGAGGTGGAATCACAGATTTGGATAGAATGCCCGATGGATAGATACGTTTGGCGATGGTAAGACAGCCAGAGGGAAGCAAATATAGACCAGAGGATGGAGATTCCCAGAGCGAATGAGTCAACAATGGCATACTAGAAAAAAGTCACAGAGAGCCGAGATTAGATATCGCTGCTAGCAAGAGGAAGGAAGGCTTGGGGCTGGGGAGGTGCTCCAAATGCTATTTTATAAACTTTAGGAGGAGACCGAATGCATGGTTTGTAAAAAGATATGGTCTAAGCATGCTTGGAATCTTAGGGAAACAACAAACTAAAGAAATATGGTCCAAGCATGCTTGGAATGCTTGGAATCTTAGGGAAACAACAAACTAGAGAAATATGGTCTAAGGAAGCTTGGAATCTTGGGGAAACAACAAACTCGAGAAATATGGTTTCTAAGGGGCAAACAAAAGCAAGGGAAGGGATGATACTCAAAAATTCTAGAAGGGAGGGAGTTAGAGGCAGAGAATCTACAGGAGGAAAATCCTCCTTCGTGCGACGAGAACTCAGAGGAAGGTATGAATGATGCCAATGAGGACAGTATTCTTGAGAATAGGAGGACCGACCCGCTATTCGTCAATGAGGAAATCTGGACGGAACAGATAGAACTCCAATCAATCCTCGGGGTGCAGAGAGGAATTTGGGTTTGGCTAAGAGAGAACGCTGAGGAAGATTGGAATCGGGTAAAATCTTGGCTGATGGAGGTTGGTAGCATAGGTGAAGATGTATGTGCTCTCCCTATAGCTCTCAGGGAAGCGATTATTGTCCTTCTACTCGAACTTAACGCCGTAGACTTTAAAGACGTTTGGTTGAAAAAAGAAGATTGTCCCTTCGAGGACATGGATATGCGGTTCTCTAAAATCTTGGCTGATGGAGGTCAGTAGCATAGGTGAAGATGTATGTGTTCTCACTATAGCTCTCAGGGAAGCTATTATTGTCCTTCTGCTCGAACTTAATACCGTAGACTTTAGAGAACACATATTTAAAGGCTTTTGGTTGAAAAAAGAAGATTGTCCCTTCGAGGACATGGATATGCGGTTCTCTAAAATCTTGGTTGATGGAGGTCAGTAGCATAGGTGAAGATGTATGTGTTCTCACTATAGCTCTCAGGGAAGCTATTATTGTCCTTCTGCGCGAACTTAATACCGTAGACTTTAAAGGCGTTTGGTTGAAAAAAGAAGATTGTCCCTTCGAGGACATGGATACGTGGTTCTCTAAAGATGCTGGTTCTTAACTGTTTTCTTATCACACTCCCTATAACCCTTGTGGTTAGTGTTCTGTTTGTAGGATCGCATGATTGCATCTTATTTCTTGGTTTCTACTTCAAGGAAAGTGGACAACTCTTAGGATTATGAAGAAAACAAAGCAAAGCCCACATATTCTTAGATAGGAGTCCTCAAGGAATATGAAGAAAAGATAGAAAACCCTACTCTATTGTCGGTGCATTTTCTATTAGACACCTCCGATTTATCTAGTGGTTAGTGTTGTCGTGTTTCTGGAGCTCTATTCTCTGAACAGAAATTGAAAGACGACTCATTTCTTTGAGTAGAAGAAAACTTGGTTTTGAAGATCTAAGAAAACTTGGGAGGGCTCAGGGCTTATGAAGAAAATAAAAAAAATTCTCCACATTTGGGCATTACCTTATCAGACAAATAGACATGTTTGGGCAGCTCTATTCGAAGATCACATCGCCCATCTCATTTCTTGGGTTCAAGGAGGGGGGGAGTTCATACGGATTATGAAAAAAATAGAGGAAACTCTAGTATCCGTTTGTGGATTTTCATATCACACTCCCTATTTCCCTTGTTGTTAGTGTTCTATTTGTGGGATCGCACGAGTGCATCTCATTTCTTGGTTTCTACTTCTAGGAAAACAGGGCAACTCTCAAGATTATGAAGAAAACAAATCAAAACTAACATATTCTTAACGATTCTTTTGTTTTATGGACATGTTTTGTGTAAGATTTGTTTTTCCTACCAAAATAATTGGCCAATGAAGTTGCTACCCTACCATTGAAAGTTTCGATTGAACTGATTTTACAGCTATCTGTTTGTGGTATCGCATGAGTTGCTACCCTCGAATTAAGATCATGCCGTCAGGTTGTCAGCTTAGGAATCCCTCGCCAACTCTTGAAAACATTGAAAATTTCAAATTGTGTGACTTGTTAGGTCCTCGAAAAGACAACTACTATTTATAGTGATGAAACAATTCAGAACCTATTTATCTCAGTTTAGTGATGAATTCAATATAAGCTTTATATTTCATATAGCTTAGCAAGAAAAGACAACTACTATTTGCATAAACATGCTGAGAAAAATGTTAGCTCTAAAATAAATGTAATGCAGCAACTAAAATTTAAAACAATACAGAATAATCAGCAAATCAGTCTCAATCTATTAATTTGAATCACTCTAACACTAATATCCAGAGTGACATAATTGAAATTGCAAAAATGGAGTAACTTACGAAAAAACATGAACATAAATCCAACTGAATTCATACCAGCTCTAAACCCTATAATCAGCAAATCAGTCTCAATCTATTAATTTGAATCACTCTAATATCCAGTCTCAATCTATAATCAGCAAATCAGTCTCAATCTAACACTAATATCAGCAAATCAGTCTCAATCTCAATCTAACACTAATATCCAGAATGACAAAATTGAAATTGCAAAAATGGAGTAACTTAAGAAAAAACATGACAGAAATCCAACTGAATTCATACCAGCTCTAAACCCTATAATCAGCAAATCAGTCTCAATCTAACACTAATATCCAGAATGACATAATTGAAATTGCAAAAATGGAGTAACTTACAAAAAAACATGAACAGAAATCCAACTGAATTCATACCAGCTCTAAACCCTATGATCTATGCAAGTTAGAATATCAAATAAAATATCAATTAATGGAAGAAAAGATAATGTATTTCAAAAGTATAATTCGTCGTATTAACATAAGACAATTCTCTATGGTGCTTAGATGGCAATGAGAAACTAGTCATAAAAGATCTTTAGAATTAATTAAAATGTTTTATCTAAAGAGATACACTTTTGAGATCTATGATAAGATTTGAATGATTGCAAACATTTGTTGCTTTCTATTAGTAATAATTTTTTGTACTTCAATTGACTAATGAGTCGTCATTTATAACGCAATTGAATATTGTTAACCTTTAGGGATGTGTAGAATATACTTGTATGGTTGATGTTATCATATGTTAGCGAGCACATGCTCATGCGTAGAGTAGGTGCATCCTATGCTTCTTACTGGAATTTTTGCTACATTAATCAAATCAAAGCAATTCTATGTATCTTTGACAAACAACTTGAAGTATTCATACAGATGGTAGGTTACAAGTTACCACATTACTGAAAATCTACTGTCGTATTATTGCTTACTTGTGGACATTGGTCAATTAGGTCGTCTGGTCAAAAGAGAGGAAATTTATTCTATCTGTGTTGTGCCCCTAAAACCTAGAATATAAGGAGAATATCTCGACTTAACATTTAATGTGAAGTAATCCACCTATGTGAGGAAGTGAGACATTGGTGAATTAGGTCGTCCGGTCAAAAGAGAGGAAATTTATTCTATCTGTGTTGTGCCCCGAAAACCTAGAATATATGGAGAATATCTCTACTTAACATGTAATGTGAACTAATCCACCTATGCGAGGAAGTGAGACATTGGTCAATTAGGTCGTCTGGTCAAAAGAGAGGAAATTTATTCTATCTGTGTTGTGCCCTGAAAACCTAGAATATAAGGAGAATATCTCGACTTAACATTTAATGTGAACTAATCCACATATGCGAGGAAGTGAGAGTGCTGCGATACTTGTAAAGGTTATACTCCCCCCCCCCCCCCCCCCCAAAAAAAAAAAAAAATTGCCATCGGTCTTAGATTTACTATTTGCGATTAATCTTGATGGCATGATTATTGATTGGATTATTTTATGAGTATCTACTTTTTGTCCTCTCTTCCATTGCATGTGTGGCACATTGAAGGGTGAATTCATCCCGGGTTATTTTTTGAGTATCTTATTATTGGAACAATCTTATTGTATTGCTTTTGTCCTCTCTTCCATTGCATGTGTGGCACATTGAAGGGTGAATTCATCCCGGTCTATTATTTTGACATTTTTGCTTGAGATTTTCAGTCGTACTAAATGTTGTATTTCATGTCTTTTGTCCTCATTGGTATTCACTACAGCTGAAATTTCATCATCAGCCTTTGATTTATTAGCCCCAGGCCATGATCCCATGACATCAAATTGAGGAACAGTTTTAACTGCGAAGATAAAACCAATTCATCCCAGGTTATTTTCTGAGTATCTTATTATTGGAACAATCTTTTTGTATTGCTTTTGTCCTCTCTTCCGTTGCATGTGTGGCACATTGAAGGGTGAATTCATCCCGGTCTATTATTTTGACATTTTTGCTTGAGATTTTCAGTCATATTTTATGTCTTTTGTCCTCATTGGTATTCACTACAGCTGAAATTTCATCATCAGCCATTGATTAATTAGCCTCAGGCCGTGATCCCATATGACATCAAATTAAGGAATTGTTTTAACTGCGAAGATAAAACCAATTTTTCCATGTTTCGCTACAAATTTGGATTACTCTGGATTTGTGAGAAGAGGGGAAAAACTAAGCAAACTTGAAAATTTGGATTCTAGATAATCTACTACAAAAACACTAGGAATAACAAGAGGGACAAAACTAAGAAGATTTTCAAGAAAATATAAGCAGAAGAAGAAGAAAAGAGGGAAAATATGAGGAGGAAAAATGACATACCTTCCTTGAATCTTTGAAGGCGGGCGAAGTTGCTCCTCATTCAAAACCAGAAACGTGGAGACAACAAGCAAGTCAGAGAGAGAGAGAGAGAGAGACATAAAATTTAAGAGGAATGCTAGGGACAAGCAGCTAAAATACCAAAAGTAAAGATTTGTCCATTTTCTTTTGCATATTTGCCTCTTTTATTAATGGATTTAACTCCATAATCGGTCAACAGGTAAAACCTCTGTCTCTCTCCTCGCACACAACCTCACTTTCTCCCTCCCTCTCTTTGATAAAGAGCTTCAATGGCTGTCAAATTTCATTGAGTGCGCTAGACACCCGAGGTAAGTTACCACTTATAACCATAGAGGAAGATCCCGGTAAGCATGGAGCTTGCACAAGAAATAGGTAGTACTAATGCAGCAAAACCCAGATGGTTTGGGAACTGCTAAGCCCCCAGTATGAGAACCCCTGATATCCAAGTAAAGAACATACGGGTTTGGGAACAAAGATTTGGGAACTGACAGGTTTCAATGGCTTGGCAATGGATGCCATTCAAAAAACAAATGGCTTGGCCATGGGGACAGGGTGGCTTGTAGGCTGGTAGTACTGATGCAGCAAAACTCAGATGGTTTGGGAACTGCTAAGCCCCGGAATGAGACCCCTGATATCCAAGTAAAGAACATACGGGTTTGGGAATTGATAGGTTTCAATGGCTTGGCAACGGATGCCATTAAAAAAAAATGGCTTAGCCATGGGGAAAGGGTGGCGGCTTGTAGGCAGTGAGCATGCCACCATGGCGAATGTCGGTGGCTTGTACCATGGCGAATGTCGGTGGCTTGTAGGCTGGTGAGCATGTGGGCCTGTAGGCAGTGAGCATGCCACCATGGCGAATGTGGGCTTCTAGGCTAGTGAGCATGCCACCATGGCGAATGTGGGCTTCTAGGCTAGTGAGTATGCCACCATGGAGGTGGATTGGATGGGTTTTCAGGATAGTGTGTAGTAGCCACAGATGGCATTCCAGAGGTTGCAAATGCAGGTCAATAGCTAATCTCTGAATCGGTCCATCGATCCAACTTCATGTCCGAAACGATTTCGCAGCAGATTTTCAAGCTCGACCAACAAACCATCATCATCACTACAGACAAGAAAAACATCCCTGGCCAGATCCCGTTCTTCTTTGGTCTACTTACACTTTCTATTTCATCTAAGTGGGTCAATGGAAATTAAATTGGTTGTACTACCACTATCGTATTTTCTAGAAATTTAACAATGAGTATCCGACTGGAATCTTGTTTGATATCTCTAGAGATGGATTTTGAAATCCTATCAACACTCTGGTTGTACTACCGCTATCGTATTTTCTCGAAATTAAACAAGGAGTATCCAACAGGAATCTTGTTTGAAATCTCTAGAGACGGATTTTGAAATCCTATCAGTACTCCGGTGAATGTGTTAGCGTCTTTAGTACAAGGGGAGTCCCAAAACATGGGCAATTTCACTAGTTTAGGCTTTTTTAAACATCACTGTAAGATTATAAGATGAATGCTCAACTGAACTCAACTCAACTAAGCCTTTGTCCCAAGCTAGTTGGGTCACAGCTAATGAATCCTTTAGAAAATTTTCATGAAGAAGGTGAAAGGATCTACTCTGCTCAAATTGACTAAGTCTAATCCTGACACTAGTTGGGTTCGTCTACATGGATCATTTTCGTCACTGTAAGATTAAAAGATGAATTTGATGCTAGGAATTAGGTTTAGAGGACTGAAGCAAAACAGAATGCCACAGAGAGAGAGAGAGAGAGACAGAGACAGAGACAGAGAGAAAGAGAGAGACAGAGAGGTGTTACCTTTTTGAACAGTGGTGAGAAAAGAGGAGGGAGTATGCAGAAGAAAGGAGGGATCTTTTACCTTTTCGAATTTTAATGTTATGTGTGTTCTAATCATTTGCTCGTGTGTTTTCACGCGACTCTTTAGCTCTTGACCCAAGCATTCCTCAAAATTTTAGCAGTATAATAATAATAAATACAAAAAATTAGAGATAATTACAAATGTAAAGTAACCAAGAGGGCGAGCCTTGGCGCAACAGTAAGGTTGCTCCATTATGACCTGGTGGTCACAGGTTCGAGTCACGGAAATAGCCTCTCTGCAAAGTAAGGCTGCATACATCTAGCCCTCTCCAGACCTCGCAAAAAAGATAATAAACAAAATGATATGGTTTGAAAAATAAAAAATATAAGACCAAAATAGAAAAAGGAAAACCCTTTAAATCTAAATATAAAATACCTCTAAAATAAAATTACATATATATATATATATATATATATATATATAAATAGAATATTATATAAAACCACCATTCAAAAAAAAAATATTATATAAAATCCTAAAAAATAAAATAGAAACAAATTGATAATAAAAAAATAAAAAATCCATAAACATCCCAAAATCAAAGTGTAAATAAAATGCAATAAATTAAAAAGAGAAAAATATTAAACCGATAAAAAAGTGAAAACCTATGAATCTAGAAACAAATTGATAATAAAAAAATAAAAAATCCATAAACATCCCAAAATCAAAGTGTAAATAAAATGCAATAAATTAAAAAGAGAAAAATATTAAACCGATAAAAAAGTGAAAACCTATGAATCTAGATGAGTTATCATCAAGAACATTCCAAAATAAAGATTACATAAAAATAAATAACAAGAATATAAAAACCCTTCAAAAAAAAAACAATGAATCTAGATAAGTTTATAAAGAACATTCCAAATAAATATTAAATATAATACCTAAAAAGAATATAAAATCCCTTCAAAAAAATAAATAAAACATAAATAGGATATAAATAAAGAGAAATTATAGAATGAAGGGGGCGCCCGTTCAAAAATCAAACCCCATTGGTCAGTTTCAACAAAAGTCAAAGCCGTTTCTGTTTTTCTGCGCCATCCACTTTTTTCGGTGTCATCTTAAATGCACTTGATGAAACTGACCAATCGGGGCACCCTTCAAAGCGGTTTTTTGCAAGGGTTCCCCGTTCATTCTATCATTCCTCTAATATAAAATACTTAAAAATAAAAGAAACAAATCAATAAGAATAAACAAAAAATAGATAGAAAATTATATAAGACACTTAAAACATAAAAGAAACAAATCAGTAAGAAAACTTCTGGAAATATCACAAAATCAAAATGTAAATAAAATGACATAGTTTAAAAATGATAAAAAGATACAAAACTAATAAAAACCAAAAAGAAAAAAATAAATCGAACTGTTCAAACTAAAAAATAAATAAAAAGAATACATACATATAATACGATAAAAAGAACATGTAAGAATGGGAATTGTTAACGTCCATCACAAAAGGCATTTCGCGGCTGGTATGTCGCATTTCAGACCAGCCACCTCGTGAATGGAGACACAAAAGCTGTTGTCTTCATTCACGAGGTGGCTAGTCTGACATGCAACAGCCCAGCTGCGAAATGCCTTTTGCGATGGACCCTAGCAAATCCCTTTAAAAATATAAAAGTAAAAGCTTCTTAAATTCACACATAAGGAAATATAATACAATAAATTGAAAAAACAAAGGAGTAACAAAATATAACAAAATCCCAAAATTATTATAAAATTTGAAATATTACAGAATCACAAAAGGAGATACGACTAGATAGGAAAAAAATCAAAGAATGTTATAAATACAAAGCAACAAATGTCCATTAAAAAAATAAATGTAATAGAAAAATAAAACTTTGTTTTCAAATGGGGTAAGAAAATAAAACATAAAAAGTAAAAATTTTAAAAATTTTAAATTTTAAACAAAATTAAAGTAAAAAAGTTAAAATTAAACAAAACAAGAAGAAATAACAAGTAAAAAACTCCTAAACATGAAATATCAATATACAAGGAAATATTATTTGCCAAAAGACAAAATAATAAGACATAATTTAAAAAGTAAAAATTAATTTCAAATGCAAAAAAAAGAAGAAGAAACAAATAAAAATAGAATACAAGCACAAATAATTTAAATTACGATTAAAATGTCATAATTAGATAAGACAAAGTAAAAAAACGAGCAACCAAAATATACTAGAAAAAAACATATAAAAATGCAAAAACAAAGTCGTAATAATTCCTATAGTATCTTTAATCAAAACATTATAATTAAAACTTTTGAGTATTTTATCATTCAGAAGAATGTGTGGAATAGAAAAGAAAGCACATTTTTTTTTTAATTTTGCTAAAACATTATAATGTGAAAATAAGACTCAAAAGTCATTATAAAATTTTTAATACTAATAAGACTACAAAAATAAAAAGGGTGATGATAAAATTCACGCCCCCTGCAGTACTTGCACCCCCCCCCCCCCCCGTCCCCCTATAACGTGATTTGACATAAAGTTGCCCACTTTTCACATCAAATCAGGTTATAAGGGGGGTGTGCACGTAATGCAAGAGGGGTGAAAATATCATCTCCCAAATAAAAATTCTAAGAGTAATGTAAAGGGGGGAAATAATATAGATAGTTGGACATCTTCAAAAAAAACATATAGATTAGTTGGAATTTAAAAGTATGAAAATCATACATTTAGTGAATAATGAAACTAAACAAAATAAAATACTCTAAGTTTTTCATAATTTTAAATTCTAATTAATTTGCTTTTAAATTCTATTTTTAACTTCTATGAATGGCATCAAATTTTACATTATTTTTAGTTACTTTTTTATTTCATGATTTCATGGGATATTTTTATAACTATTACAAATAGCAAATGTAATATAAACATAAAATTTAGGAAAAACAATTAAAAAAAAACTAATGATAATAAAAGTAAAAACGTAAAAACTTAACCAAACATAAAAGAAATATGACCTAGTTAACAAACATATTTCTTCTATGTTTGTTTGGTTAAGTCTTTTAGTCTTTAATTTTAATATTATTAGTTTAAGTATCAACTGCTTTTATTAAATTTTATTTCTTTATTATATTTGCTATGTTGTAATAATTGTTAAAACAACAAAAAAATTATGAACTAAAAACATAACTAAAAAGAATGTAAAGTTCACACCATTCATAGAGGTTAGAAATAAAATTTAAAAGTTTAAAAATTAAAATTTAAAATTCTGAGAAAATTTTAAAATTTTTTTTTTTGCCAATTTTCATTTTTTCATAATTTAAAATTCTAATTTTCTAAATCAAGTATCGTTTTTATGATACTTTTAGATTTTTTTTATTTTCATGTTTAATTTGTATTCGAAATTTTATAACAATTTTTGGGTCTTTGTCTGTTACGCATTTGTGTTTTTTGTCTTATTTAATTGTATTTGTTTTTAGAATTTTAACTATTTTTGTGCATCGTTTTCAGTTTTTCATTCTTCTTACATTATTATAACTTTCAATATTATGCATCCCCTTTTTTCCGATACTTTTAATTTTTTTACTTTTGCAGTTTTGTTATTATTCATAACTTTATAATAATTCTTGATATTAATATTTTATTGCTCGTTTGTGTTTTTTGCATTGTCACATAATATCCTGAATGATCAGAAATAATGAAACACATAAGAAATATATTTAAAAGAAACAACCATTAATAACAGTCCAGAAAAAAACATAAAAAATCGTCAATAACCCCCCGTCCAATAAAACATAAGTTGAAACAGAATTGAAGAAATGCATTTAAAAAACCTTCTAAGAAAACATAAAATGAATATATTATTAGTAGAACACAAAATATAAAAAAAAACAAATCATTTAGAAAAAATTCTAGAAACATCGCAAAATCGAAGTGTGAATAAAATGAAATAGATTAAAATCGAAGTGTGAAGCGTAGACTAACGAATGTAAAAGAAGAATAAAATTTTATAAGTACAAAAATACCAAACTCTCAAAACTTAAACTAATAATATTAAAATTAGAAAAATAATAGGAAGATTCTAAAATTATTAAAAAAATAATAATAGTAATTATAAACACAAAGCAACAAATGGTAATCAAAAAATAAAATTTAAAAGTACGAAAAATAAGTAAGAAATTTAAACAGAAAACACCTCCAAAACCAATGCTATAAATGCCATTATGCTACTAAACAGTATGGAACATACGGTGGATCTTTTCTAGTCTACCAGCGTGCTAAAATATTCAAAGAGAAAAATATCATTCAAACAGCAAAAAATATCGTATTGGTACATGATCACCATCACTTGACATAGAGTGAAGGTTCAAAATAAAGAGAACATACTGCATGCCGTTTAGGAAAACATTCAATTGGCATCAGATGATAATGATCCCCATATGGCACATCCTAGAAACAAAGGGCAGAGCAATCACCATGAAATTTCTTAACAATAATTAAAACTAAACCTCCTAATGGAGTTTATGAAAAGGGAAATAATATCAGTAGAAGTATTACCATGTTATTATATTTCCACTAAAGCATCTTGTCTTTTAGTATTTAAAGAGCTGTCAAAATGTTACTACAGTTCCCAAAAAGCTCTCAAAACCCCGTTTAAAGAGAAAAGACAAGCTGGACCATGCAACTATTAAAACATGGTTGTGCTGATATCATTTTCCGTATGAAATTTACAAACGCATTAAAAATTCCCATTTTCCATACAAGTTTCAACAACCACATTACCAACGAAATAAAAGAAGCAATGATTGTGAAAATACCAATAAAAAACAACAGCAGTCAAAGAAGAATCTGATACTCTTACTTGAGTAGGAGTCAAAGAAGAATATTGCTTTACAGACCGGGCATTCTTGTGAATGTACATGAAGATGGAGCCATTTGTACACCCGAGGCAAGGAGATCTTTGGCGTGGGGTGTTTTGCTTGCAGATTCACTAAGCCCACTGGCCATCTTCAAATTCCGTCTGAAAATCACATAAAACCTTAATTAATAACAACGTCCAACTCAAAACCCTAATCAACAGAACGAAAAATCAATTCATAAAGAAGATAACAGCAAAATTCAAAAATTGGAGAACCAGACTAGCCACTAGTTACAAGACCCAACTTAAGTGAAATAAAGATATATGAGAAACAGAAATCAAAGACCCAACACAACCAGGTTTGGAAGCCGTAATTTAGAATCGAAACGATGAAAAACAAATTGAAACCCTAAATTAAAACACATCAAATCATTTGCTATGGACCGATACAATCCAAATAGAAAAAAAAAACAATACAGTTTTCTACCTTCCATCAATCCAGAAACAAATCTAAGAAATCTAGGTTTGTTGTAGTAAGAACGAATCTAGACGATTATACTTGTAATATCTATCAAGAACATTTTCTTCCATCATTTCCAGGAAAAGAACTGCCTAATTTTGATAGCTTCAAGGAAAAGAAAGCTTAAAACAGTCCTCGAATTACTTACCCAGGAACATAAAAAATAAAAAATAAAACCAATTTACGATAAAGATTATATAATTAGTCTCAAGAATGTAATTATAACACAGATTAGCCATGATTCAAAGAAAGAAGGAATCAAGAAAAGGCAACATCAACCTTAAATCCAATTCGAACCTCATTGCTCAAAAACCCTAAAAACTTTTCACAATCGAAGCAGATCCCCCAAACTCAAGGGATTATTTGCTTTTGCTTGATCGCTCCCCTTTTCTGCCCAGGCGAAATAAACCTTCAAGCCGATTCGAACCTCGTTGCCCAGAAACCCTAAAAAGTTTTCAAAATCGAACCCTTCTCCGTATGTTTTTTGCAGAATTTATGCTCCCGGTAAAGCCCTCAACGAGATACCCTACAACCAAATCGGCTACAGCACAAAAAAA
The DNA here is from genome assembly GCF_043159265.1 of Tasmannia lanceolata. Classification (NCBI taxonomy): domain Eukaryota; kingdom Viridiplantae; phylum Streptophyta; class Magnoliopsida; order Canellales; family Winteraceae; genus Tasmannia; species Tasmannia lanceolata. The sequence goes on from NW_027518683.1 coordinate 5,265,366, forward strand.
GGACGATTGGCGAAGAATCGGAAAGGAATTAGGGTTTTGAATTTCAGATGTAGAGATGGGAAGATGGGATTGAGGCGGGGAGAGAGAGAGAGAGAGAGAGAGAGAGAGAGGGGTCCAAAATGGAAATAGAAACTGCTTCGAGAGGGAATGATATTTGTTTTGTGCCCCCACCTCCAACGGTCTAAAACTAGGCACGTGCTTAACGGTGGAAAATGGAAATAGACACTACGTGGCGAGGGAGGAGATTGTTGTGTTGTGCCCTCATGTCTAACGGTCAAAACTACGCACGTGCGCTAATTCCATAGAAAATGAAGTAAAATTCTTTTCTTTTTTTTTGGAAAAATAATTCCATAGAAAATGAGGAATCCAAACTCTGGAAAATATGTCTTTCATGAAAAATATTTCCCTACCTACTATAAGCACCCAGAGAGAGAGAGAGAGAGTTTCCTTGAAAACAAAGGAAATTCTTTATTTTTGGAAAAAACAATTCTATGGAAAAGGAGCAAACCAAACACCAGAAAATATTTGTGTAAAGAAAAATATTTCCATACATCCAAGCAGCCCGAGAGAGAGAGAGAGAGAGAGAGAGAGAGAGAGAGAGGGGGGTGGGTCGGGGGTGGGGGTCCTCTACTTTGTAATTTTTTCACGGTGAATAAATATTCCAATGTTAGCTGATTTGTAAATTTCTTGGAAAACAAGGAAAAATCTTTATTTTTGTAATCTTTTCACATTGAATAAATATTCCAAGGTTAGCTGGTTTTGTAATAATTTCCATGAAAATGGGGAAATTTTTTTTATTTTTCGGAAAAATAATTTCATGGGAAATGAGAAAACCAAACTCTGAAAAATTCATTTTCCATGAAAAATAACTCTCTCTACATACAGGCAGCCCTAGAGAGAACCAGAGAGTTGGATTGTGCTGATGGAAGAAGTCCTTTGTAGTTCTTACAAAAGGAGGCCAGCAAGAAATCAACAGAAAAAAATCGAAAAGCAAGACGTGGATTCCTTGCCTAAATTGATACTCACAAAATTCCTTGCCTAAACCCTAACAAAGAGCCATTATACGGGAAAAAACACCTTGAAATATTGAGACACGTCTAGGGGAGCCATTATACCATGATGCAATATCCGGTTAGAGGTGAGACGAAGCAGAGGGCTAGGAATCGATCTTTAAACGAGAAACTTTTATGGAAAATCTTATGACAGCATTACAATTAAACGGCTATTTCTCGTAACAGTAAAACTAGGTTCAGTGGCAGCGCGGAAAATAGTTTTAAGAATTATTTTCAATATATGTGTTGTGTATGTGTTGTAGTTGCAAAGAAGTTATTAGGTAGTTACTTACGTAAGGTTGTGGGTGTTAGTTGCATTATGTGTCATGTTAGTGGGCAGAGTTTGTGGGTAGTGGGTTATGGAAGTGGGCAACGAAGTTAGTGATAATTTGTGCTTGTATTTAAGTTCTTTGATTCAATGAAATGAGAAGAGAAGAGAAATTTACAGCAAAGGAAACTTATGTTTCTTGGAGCGTCATGGTTCCTCTTGATTTGAGCCACTAGGAGATCCGGTTACCTCGAATCAACCTCTTTCCCCTCTTTTCTATTTTCCTTTTGTTTATTTGTGTTACGGCCCAATTAGGCACGTAACAAGTGTTAATAATCTGAAATAACCAGTTACTCCATTTGGAGAAGGCGTTATTTAATCTTTTGTACTTTAACGCTCCCCTCACATGTGGCCCCTCTTTTTTAGGGTTGGCCTACACGTGACATATGTGGCTCATCTTTTGGGTTTAGCCATTGCATGTGAATTTTGCTACTAAGTAGGTTTGAACCCAGGTATTTGCTTTGATACCATGTGCAACAACCAGTTACCCCAAAAGCTTAAGCTATTGGAGAAGGAGTAAAGGTTAGGTGTTTTAAACTATTATTTCTGTGATTTCTCGCCGTCCATTCAATGACTAAAGCAGAGAATTAGAATCATTAATCATCGAATGGGTCATAGAAATGGTGCGAGTCCAAATCCCAATCCTCAAATAAATAGTCATTTCTCACCATTTTTGCATTGCACCTCCCTGCCAACGTCAACGCAGTCATTACAAGGAGGAAAACAAATGGTGTGCCACATTTTTCTAATTTCTGAACCACCCAGATTACAGGTTAGGATAATCCTTCCCAGAAGATTCTTGGAAGGAGGACTTACGTAAGCTTAAGGACAAGAGCCAAAGAAGTTACCCTCGGTTTGTGATTTTACATTTGCACAAAAGAGAGAACTAACAAATTAAAGCAATATTAGCTTTTAAACACTTTTAAGCAGTTTTTCTGATTAATGCCTTTTACTGTGTACATTCAATCTTGAGAGGGAAATTGAATTCAAATAAGATCGATTTAGCCCCACACGGCCTCTTCAGCCTTCAAAATCTATCCTTTTCTGTAAATAGAGAAATTATATGATGTGTGAGCATGAAGTCCTGTACTTTTAAAAAATGCAGTAAAAGGCCTGTGACCGATAGGGCAAGGGTGCCTGTGAATCTAGCATTCCTCTTTAGCGTGGAACAAACAATGGGAAAGCAAAGAATACTGCAAAAAAAAGAAATTTTTTTTTAACATTTCTAATAAAATTCAGAAATATTCCAAGGTTAGCTGATTTGTAATTTCCTGGAAAATAAGAAATTTTTTTTATTCCCAATCTTTCCATAGAAGAAATTCTCTTGTAAATCTGGTTTTATATGTTCACAGATTCAATATTGGAATGAATCTCACATCTCCTCCATGATTTCCCATTTTCATTCTCTTGTAATTTCTATTCTCTAGTTGTGATTCATACACTAAACCCCCTGTTATATGCATTTTATTGCCAATTTGTTTATGGAATCTCATATTTCCACTTCCACTGCTTCATTACCAACTTATTTAAACATAGATAACACTGGGCCATTTGGATACTTTGATTTCATGGTAGCCAAACGTGCCCTTAAGTAAATTTTTTTCTAAATCGGGAACAAAGAAATTATCATAGCCATTTTCTAGGTTTCCACAACAATAGTATATTTTCCTTTTCTTCTAACCAAGCAACCATTCCAATGCAAACCAACGAACACTATGGGGCCATTTGGATTAGCGCATTTTAGAATCTTGAATTTCTTCAAAATTGTAGAAAAAAAACCCTAACAAAGAGCCATTATACGAGAAAAAAACCTTAAAATATTGAGACACGTCTAGGAGAGCCGTTATACCGTGATGCAATCTCCTGGTTAGAGTCATTTAGGAATGAGAAGAGAAGAGAAATTTAGTGCAAAGGAAACTTATGTTTCTTGGAGAGTCATGGTTCCTCTTGATTTGAGCCACTAGGAGATCCGGTTGCCTCGAATCAACTTCTTTCCCCCTCTTTTCTATTTTCTTGTTTTTTATTTGTGTTACGGCCCAATTAGGCACGTAACAAGTGTTAATACTCTGAAACAACCAGTTACTCCAAAAGCTTAAGCTATTGTAGAAGACGTAAAGGTTAGGTGTTTTAAACTATTATTTCTCTTATTTCTCACCGTCCTTTCAATGACTAAAGCAGAGAATTAGAATAATTAATCATCTAATGGGTCATAGAACAAGTGTGCCCACTTATACTCTTACCCGCTCATATATTTCCTAGCTTCCATCGTATACATACCCAAAAAAATAGTGCGAGTCCAAATCCCAATCCTCAAATAAATAGTCATTTCTCACCATTTTTGCACTGCACCTCCCTGCCAACGTCAACACACTCATTACAAGGAGGAAAACAAATGGTGTGCCCCATTTTTCTAATTTCTGCACCACCCAGATTACAAGTTAGGATAATCCTTCCCAGAAGATTCTTGGAAGGAGGACTTACGTAAGATTAAGGACAAGAGCAAAAGAAGTTACCCTCGGTTTGTGATTTTGCATTTGCACAAAAGAGAGAACTAACAAATTAAAACAATATTAGCTAGCTTAAAAGCGCTTTTAAATACTTTTAAGCATTTTTTCTGATTAAGGCCTTTTACTGTGTGTATATTCAATCTTGAGAGGGAAACTGAATTCAAATAAGATCGAATTTAGCCCCACACGTCCTCTTCAGCCATCAAAATCTATCCTTTTCTGTAAATAGAGAAGTTATATGATGTGTGAGCATGAAGTCCTTTACTTTTAAAAAATGCAGTGGGAACCACTTCATAGGATGATCAAAACCGTTAATTTCCATATAATAATCCTGCGATCTACAGAGGGACTGCATTATAAAAAAGCCTCTATAGGCTGGAGGGTTAGGATTATACTATGGAGTTGATCTATGGGATACAACCTATTCACATTATGGGCAAAAAGATATAAATGGTTTGGATTATTGTACTGGTAGGTGTCAGATGCATTTTTCCCCTCCCATATTCCTCTATGGCCATGTTTGGAATGCAAATAAAACAGTTCTTACCAACTTTTCTCCTACGGTTTTTATTTTATTTTTTCTTATGTTATGTGGTTATGGGTTATTTAGGTCTCATTATAGATTGTAAGGTCCCTATAGATAAAACTTGAACTGCAGTGATACAAGTTTAGCATTTTCACGCCATTCTTAAAAAAAAAAAAAAAGTTAAGCATTTAAGCGTGAGGGAATGCTAGATTTACAGGTGCCCTTGCAAAAAAGGCAGCAAAGGGCGCCCTTATTGGTCAAATTTCATTAAAGTGGCATGGAAAATTAAGATCATAACCGTATTTAATGGAATTTGACCGATAGGGCAAGGGCACCTGTGAATCTAGCATTCCTCTTTAGCGTGGAACAAACAATGGGAAAGCAAAGAATACTGCAAAAAAAAAGAAAAAAAATTTAAACATTTCTAATAAAATTCAAAAATATTCCAAGGTTATCTAGCTGATTTGTAATTTCCTGGAAAATAAGAATTTTTTTTTATTCTTCGGAAAAATAATTTCACGGGAAATGAGACAACCAAACACTGGAAAATTCGTTTTCCATGAAAAATAACTCTCTACATCCACGCAGCCCTAGAGAGAACCAGAGAGAGATGGATTGTGTTGCAAGGGGAAGAGGAGTGTTACGAACCTAAATCGGTTCGTAACGGATTTGATCTTCTTAGAGGGAAGATCAGCCTCTTGAACCACTTTGAGGGAAGGGTCGTTCCTCCTTTCTGTGCAAAAACACAAATTTGGGGTAAAGTCAGGATGTGTGTACAAATTTGTATACATACACAAAAACACATCCATCGTATACATACCCAAAAAAATGGTGCGAGTCCAAATCCCAATCCTCAAATAAATAGTCATTTCTCACCATTTTTGCACTGCACCTCCCTGCCAACGTCAACATAGTCATTACAAGGAGGAAAACAAATGGTGTGCCCCATTTTTCTAATTTCTGAATCACCCAGATTACAGGTTAAGATAATCATTCTCAGAAGATCCTCGGAAGGTTTGGATTATTGTAAAAGTAGGCATATGATGTATTTTAGATTGAATAAATCCCAGGGATTTGCTACCCTGCATGTATATAATTCTCTTATTGGGGATGTTCTTTGGGGATATAAAGCAAGGATAAAATAAAACCAGGCCTGCTTTTTCGCTGTTTTTCAGCAGCTTCACATCCTCTCCAGAAGACTTTGGCTCATTGTTTTTATGGAATCTCATATTTCCACTTCCATTGCTTCATTACCAACTTATTTAAACATAGATAACACTGGGCCATTTGGATACTTTGATTTCATGGTAGCCAAACGTGCCCTTAAGTAAAAAAATTTCTAAATCGGGAACAAAGAAATTATCATAGCCATTTTCTTGGTTTCCACAACAATAGTATATTTTCCTTTTCTTCTAACCAAGCAACCATTCCAATGCAAACCAACGAACACTATGGGGCCATTTGGATTAGCGCATTTTAGAATCTTGAATTTCTTCAAAATTGTAGATGGGAGACAAGAGAAGAAAGTCCTTGTTTCTCTTTAGAATCTTGGATTTTAAGTAAGAAATCTAGGTTTTAGAAATCTCTCTCCTGTCCCGAGATTTCTAAAACCTAGAAATATGGGACGATCTACTCGCTTGCTGAGAGAAAGAAGAGCAAAAAATATGAAAACGACTGCTGATTTGCTTCTTCTCGTCTCTCCTCAAATCCAAGATTCTAAAATCCTTGTATCCAAACGGTCTCTAAGGCTACATTTGGCTCCATCAACTTATTGTCATGATAGATCAGCTTCTTCATGTGGTGAGGGAGGCTGGGAGAGGGTTTTGTTTTCCCTGAATATGAGAGGCAATCAGTGAGGACGGGGCAAGAAAAGCTTGAAAAACTCATTCCTGCCCCCTCAAATCTCTCCTTCTCCCACTTGCCCTAGGCCTCTAACACCACTTGGAGACACTGATTTATCATTGAAAAAAAATAAAATCCTGGCAGCCAAACATGGCCTAAAAATTCTGAAATCTTTCTATCTGACCTTTACTAGTAGATTGCAGCGGCCGTAAATATGCTGGTAAATACTCTGAAACAACCAGTTACTCCAAAAGCTTAAAGCTTTTGGATGAGGCATTATTTAATCTTTTATACTTAACGACAATGTCCCCCCTCACGTGTGGCCTCTCCTTTTTAGTGTTGGACTACACGTGGCACATGTGGCTCCTCTTTTGGGTTTACATAGCCGGATAAGAGATCTGCTGGTAAAGGTTAGGTTTTTTAAACGATTATTTCTTTGATTTCTCACCTTCCATTCAATGACTATAAAGCAGAGGGTTAGAATCATCTAATGGGGTGGATTTTGATGTTTTCCTCATCCATAGCAACGTCTAATAGTTTAATGCTTTAGATCATAGAACAAGTGGGCCCACTTATACTGTTACCCGCTCATATTTTTCCTCGCATCCATCGTATACATACCATAAAAATGGTGCGAGTCCAAAAATCCCAATCCTCAAATAAATAGTCACTTCTCACCATTTTTGCACTGCATATTGTCGCCCTCCCTGCCAACGTCAACACACTCATTGCAACGAGGAAGAACATTTCCACCACTTCATCACATAAAACAAAGTTGACTTCCTACGCCGTGTTTGTTTTAGATTTTGAGAATTGATTTTGAGTCCAAACTAATTAATTTTGGACTCAAAATCAATTACCAAAATATGAGACGAAATAAACAAAGTAAAACACAGGGATTTATTAGTATTAGTTCTATCAAAAAGCGATTAATAAGGAAAATTAAAGAGAATGCCCTTTTGTTTCGGCTTCTTATATGGGTTGTTCATAATTTTAAATGATTCTCAACAGACATTGAGTGATTTGATTATTAATTTTAAATTCAATTTTGAGTTCAATAATCAGTTATGGACTCAAAATCGATTCTTAAAATAATAAAAAATGAACAGGGCCTTATTGTACTTGAAATTGCGTTTAATTTTGAGTCTAATAAGCAGCTCCGGAGTAATAGTCGATTTTCAAAATAAAAAACAGAGGCATAAGTAAATGTATCACACCCATATCATAACTCGGTGTGGCCGTTTCAAATGACACCATCTCTCAAGTAGAGAGAGAGAGAGAGAGAGAGAGTTTTGGAGACAGCTAGGGTTCTTATTTTATCTATGGCGGTGGGTTGACAACCACTTATTTTTACAATGATGATCCATTGACGTTTTTGAATGCAACTAGGCAGAAGACAGAGAAACAAAATTAAACTATAGGAATGAAGACTGTTCCCTTTATCTTGTCTTCGCTTTCTTTGTGAAAACTTTTACTTCTACCTTGTGGTGGTCCTTTTCCCATTTATGCCCTTGCTTGCCTTTAGGAAGAAGAAAAAAAGGTCATTTATTTCAGCAAAAGGAAGAGTAAGAAAAGGTTGAAGGTGGGTTTTCTTTGGTCAAATGAAAAGTCACAGGGAGGTAAAAAGCAGAGAAGCTGAAAGTGGGTTTCCTTTGGTCAAAATGAAAAGTTACTGAGAGGTAAGTAGATGGGATTGAGAGATGGATCCAAGCTTTTAGAGAATAAAAACGAGAAGACACTGCAAAAGTGGGTACCACAGGGATATGGGGATATTTTAGAAACGTGAAGGACAAACTAAGCACTTTGTCGTGTTTTCTAGTAGCAAAGAGAGCCTGCACCGATGCCAATACTCTCTCTTTCTCACTGCTATACTTAGTACCATAATAACTCTCTGACCATGTCTTTAACTTATCCCAAGAGACAGCTCTCTCTCTCTCTCTCTCTCTCTCTCGCTCTCTCTCATTAGAACGACCAGGTAGGGGTCGGGCCCCAACATCAGTACAATTATAAAGTTTTGAATATTTTTCAAACAAGGCCAAGGTCGTTGATCTTATAAAATATCATGATGCAAACTACATGGACTTGGTGCTGTGCCAAATGGGAATCACATGCGTGTGATACAACAATTTAGCTTTTCTTTGAGGAACCCTAATGGGGACTTGGTGGATCAATGGCCTAGGACACAGCACTTGGCCAGACCCAAAAAAAACAAAACCTAAATTAGGAAGGACGGATTTTAAGTGAGAAATGATATTCTCACCCCCACCCTTTCCAGTAATTGCTCCTTTTTTATTTGTCTTTACTGCCAACTGCATATCTATACTATTTTGTTTGTCCTTTTTTTCTGAAAATGAAGTCATTTTCAAGAAAAGACAAACAAAAGGGATGGAAATGCTGGGAAGAGGGGTGAAAATATCATTTCCCTTTTCACACACATACATATATAATATTACATGTAAATGCCATAGTAACTGACCTGCTCATTTTCATTTTAACTCAACCCTAGAGCCTCTCTCTCTCTCTCTAGTCTCTCTTTCTTCTCTTTCTTTCTCTGCACGATGATATATTCTTCTGGCCTATGCTAATAATAATAATAATCTAGTTTCAGCATGAAAAGGATAGCGCCACGGGTTCATCATAATTTTCCATGTGAGAGACCCTGGTGACAGGTCATACCTTGGATTTTCTCCCTCCTTTCAAACCCACCACCCAACAGCAATCATGCCATCTCCTCTTTCACACTTATCATCATCATCAAACTCTGATTCTTCTGACTCTTCACCGTCATCATCATCATCACTCTCCCACCTCCTTTTCCATCCACCCTCGTCAACCCCTAGAAGAAAAAAGAAAAGGAGAAAAAGAGGAAGAAGAAGAGAAAGAGATTATGGCTTTTCATACCTCTGATCTCTGAAGGGTGTGGCTATCTTTCTTCTTTTTCACCATCACTTCCTATCTTTCATTTCGGGGAATCAAGCATCTCGGTCCGATCCTTTGCTAGATAAAGGAAATTGCACAAGTTTGAGAGCTTTGCCTATATGGGTTTCTTTTTCTTTTGGATAAAAAAAAACTTTAACAGTGATGTTAGATATAAGTTATGGTATTTGGGCTTTTTGATCTGGTGATGGAAGACATGATGGGCTTTTTGATCTGGTGATGGAAGACATGATTATGGTATGTATGTATTTGAAGTGTGCTCTCTTGTGTTAATATTAGATGGTTTGTGTGGATTTTTCTTGCTTTCTGCTATCAATAACAAAAGTTTTATTCTAGACTCATTGTTTACTTCTATGTTGGTGCAAGTTTATCATATTTTTTTGGTTGTAGAGATCTAGTTTATTGGAAGATTTTTCGATTATTAGCCAAAAGTGGGAGTTGGTTGACATGTTGATGTGATAAGCATTGCTTAGGAGATCATGAGAAGCATTACCATGAGAAGATAAACAACTATACTACTAGAAAGATTTTATCACCAGATACTTGATCGTTTTCATTACTGTAGCCAAAAGTAATTGGGTTGTACTGACTATCTGCTCACTGTTGCTTCTCACATGGAACTTAGGATTCTTCTTGGTTGGAAACTCAGCCATGTTTACCAAACCTTACTCCCATACTCACCACAAGGTAATATTTAGTTAGCAATTAAGTTTCTGGTTAGGTTATCCTTCGGTGTTTGGTGTAGATCTGTTTTGCAAATACAGAATAATAGATAATGTGTGATATCCTTCCTTTCATGAGCCTCACACTAGAAAAACAATTCAACATTTTATGGGTGTTTATATCATTTCCAGCTTTAAGATCTACAGGGCTGCTACATCTATACTGAGAAATTATATGGTGTAAGGCCTTACGAAAATAAGGCCTTAGTATGGTGGAGGTACCGCTCTTGATGGGCCTCCAAAGAAAATCTCCATCTATACCTAATCATCTACTTTTACCATAGTGCAACACTTATGGCCTCTTTGCGATGCCATCAAAATCCGTCCTCATTTTCAAATAAATTTTTACTAAGTTGATCGTATTTGTAAACGGAACATTTAGTCTCTTTGGTAGCTAATAATGATATCATTTCTAAGACTATTATAACCCATATTTGCATATACTCATTTAATAGAGGTGTCCAAAGAGGCTCTTCAAATCTCAAGCCTACAAGTTATACCCTCAGCACAGTAGATGCAAATGCATGCATATATGTGGAGATTCGCTATCAGAACTTCATTATGAACACACACACACACATACTTAGTTTTTTTGTAGATAAGCTGGGATAAAAACAAATCCTTAACCAATTGAGGTAGCTCAACCCTGGCCAACACACGCATGTGATAGCTAGGTAGATAGATAGGGAAGTGATATCAATAAATATGTGTATTTGCATACAGAGAATTATCAGAACTAATTTGTTTTGAAAATAGTACTCCTCACTTTGTTAGTCACTTTTTTGGTTGGCTGTTGTTGGGGCCAAAATCTGGATGGATGCTGAGATGGCTCCAACGGTGAAGAAACGCTATCTGCGCACACGATCACCCGGACTTTATTCTCTGGGAGGCCCTTCAATGATTAAGTCGGCGACCAACAAAATATATGTAAGATGAGAAACTAAAGGTTGCAGGACCCTACCTTAGAGCCTTTGAGTGGTTTATATAGGTTGAGAATCTCAGAGTAGAGAGGAAAGTAGCCTCTTGGGCTGTTTCTTGATTGGGCGAGAATCCTTCCCTGTTGGTAAGCTTACAGGATTTCCCTCCTGAGTAAGTTTCATGGAATACATGATTCCATAGATATCCTTTGTGGTTGGTTTTCCCGGAATAGCTAGTTTCCAAGATTTACTTTGACTGCAGGCCTTGGAGCTGCATCTTAGGGTTTCTAGGGCTTCCACATATGAGGCAATTACCTCTTTGCCCCAGTGCGCCTGGGCCCATGCATGTGCCATGTGTCCTTCTCTGGTTGGGCGATTATTTTTACCCCACCAGCTGTTGATGGAATGCATGTGCCATGTGCCATGTGTCCTTCTTTGGAATTGTAAGAGCATATATGAGTACCATTATACATACATCATATATATATATATATATATATATATATATATATATATATATATATATATATATATAGAGAGAGAGAGAGAGAGAGAGAGATTATATTTGTTTGAAATGATGTTTGGAGCTCCTCTTGTTTGCCTCTACATTTCCACATTCTATTGTTTTTCTTTATTTTCTGGGAAAGCTAAGCAAAATGAGGTGAAAATGCTGAGAAAGGAGGTGGAAATATCATTTTCCCATATATACATCTATATATGTATGAATCTATATCTATATATATAGAAATTATATGATGGTCGCCCTTTATATGTAAAGGGCGGAGAGGGAAAATATCAAGCACGTTGATTTTTTATCAAGGTAGAAGTCAAAAAAGGGAGTTTGACCTGGATCAAAAATCAAGGGAGAGAGTTTTTTCTCTCTCTGCCCTTATTGGTGGAGGGTCGGCCACCATATAAAAACTCATATAGAGAAAAAAAAAATATATATATATATATATATATATATATATGAGCAGTGAAATGGCATGTGCTATGCACATAAATTATTATACATGATTTTATCATTAAATTTTTATGAGGAATAAATTCAGTGGGAGCTTAAATATGTAAGATGATTAATAGCTATAAAGAAATTTATATCTATAAGGTATTCAAATTTTCTCATTATGTATAGTATATATTGATGCGTGTGTGGGTATGCATCTTAGCAGATATATTGTATACATAATAGTAGGTATGTATGTGTGTGTGCTGTGAACATTATGGTTGCATGAATTATCCAATTACGAATAAATTTAAGATGATTTCTTCTCAAAGGAAATGTGTCTCTTTCTAAATTCAAAGAATAAGGTTGGTCCTATGCAAATTTGGACACAATTTCAGAATAGCATTAGTAGCCCTTCCAAGCATTATGGTTGTAGTTGCAGTGGCATTGCAAATAGTTATTTGTCATCTCTTTAGTGGAAGCTTTCAAAATACTGGTGTTACAGAAGAAAAGTTTTCTGTCAAAAGATGGTACTCTTATGTATAATATGCAAAAGACCAGAAATGGGATCTATGTTGTACAATGACTGCAGATAAAAGGTCTATTCCAATTTTTACATTTTGTATAGTGTTTTTCTCTGGTGGTTGGGAAATGAAAGGTACCTCTTTTATGTAGAAACTGACTAGATTTATTCATAGACATAATGATGCATTCTTTTTAATAGTATTTCTTTCTTTGTTTTGTTCCCTTTAGAAGGATAGAAAATCGTGGATCTAACTTGTTTTATGGTTTTTCTTCGGTTAACCAGAAACTAATATATACCAGATATATTATATGGTGCCCGACAGTCAAGTCCCGTGTGGGTGGTACGATAAAAGTGCCACCCTTGATGTTTGATCCAACAGCAGCCTCTTAAAAAGTGAGCTGCTGTTGGATCAAACATCAAAGGCGGTACAGCCCGCGCGGGACTTGACCATATAATAACTCTATATGTACAAATGTTACAAATGTTAAAGAAAGGGTTGACCCAAAATTTCTCAGTTCATTGCTTCCTTACTTTTGGAAGTTTTCTTTTATTTCTGTATGTATAGAACAATGTCTTTCCTATTTGCTATTATTTCTGTGTACATCAACGTTCTTTGTATATAAAAACTTACATAAATGAATCTCTCACCATACCAAAGGTATCCTGTATCCAGTGGGCTTACAATCAGCTCTATCTTTACTTTTTCATCGTGTCAGAGCTCAAGGCATCTAAAAACAGTACATTTATTTTCTTTCTCCTTCTCTCATTAATCTCTTCTTATTGGCTACCTTTCATGTCTGTATTTGGTCATTCCATATGGTACACGGCCAACTTGGCTGCTACTCCCTCGGTCATATGACCTAAACACTTCATGCAATTTGGTCAATCCTCTCTCTCTCTCTCTCTCTCTCTGGCCATTTGCTTGTGTCACGTTGGAAATCTATGCTTGACCACTTGATGATCTTGGGACTTTCTACATGCATGCCATTGAATGTTGCTAAATTGGGACTCACTGTATATATTGAAACTTGCTACATTGACTCTATTATATATTTTGCGAGCTTGCTACATTTACTTGGCTCTATTGGAACCCATTGCATTGGGAGCTTCCTACATTGGAAATCTAGTCTATTGGGAATTTATGTTCTTGGGACTTAGGTTTTGTTTTGAAATTGTATAAGTCATTTACTTAATTTATTTATGCTTTACATTTGTTAGTGTGCTGGTGGTAGCTTAAGAAAGCTAAGTATAGGTAAGAAATGTTAATCTTGTGGCCTATATCTTGGGCCTTGTATTTTCTTCTTTTAAAATCCATTTTAGTGAAATGTAAGTCTCTTGACTGGTGTAACAATTGGAGCTTTATTATGTGTGTTTAGTATCAAGAGAACAATTTTCTTATCCTGATCGAATCTCATTTTCTCCCTCCAACCAGTTGGTTTCATTCCAACATGTTGGGATCTCTTCTTCTTATGTCATCTTGCACACACTAGAGAAAATGTCTGTATCTACTTCTCATGCTCAGGTCATGAAACTATGCCTAGATCTTCAAACTATGTCTGTATACTACTTCTCTGTGATATGCTATGACTCTTGCCCGTAGTCTTGCCTCTATTGGTCATCCAGTTCATGAAATAGACCTTGTCATCAACATCTTAGTTGGGCTCGGTTATAAATTTGGCTCTCTTGTTACAATATACCCTTAGCTCAGTTTTTAATCTCTCTCTCTCTCTCTCTCTCTCTCTCTCTCTCTCTCTCTTTCTATATATATATATATATATGAGAATAGAGTTCCTGGGCTTAGCTGCGCTCGAGCACAGAAACAGGGGGTGGGGCCATTGTGTGTGTGTGTGGTGGGGGGTGATCCTAACCATTCATTTGGAAGGCCCCATCATGGATGGGAGGCCTACAAAAAATCAGCTCCATTGGATCACCTATGGGTGTCCATTTGTGGGGCCAAAAAATGGACAGATACTGTTTGTCCACAAATCTATCCATTTTTTGCCCCACAAATGGACACCCTAGGGTGATCCAATGGAGCTGATTTTTGGTGGACACCCTACCCATAAAGGGCCCATCAAATGAATACTTTGGATCCCACCCAAAGTAGAGATGTAGATGCAGATGGCCGTGAAGTAGAGATGTCGATGCAAGCTTTAAAGATTGATCTTCATGGCCTCCCGTGAAGCCAATTTTGGTTCAAAACTTGGCTCGTCATCTTGCTCCTCCGGCAATCTCCACTCTCCAGAAGAAGCCATTGCAAGGACGTGGGAAGGGGAGTGGTCGCCATTACAGCTATATACTAGCTTCAACTCTCTACAATCATCCATCACCTCATCCCAAGATCACCCCATCTGTAAGCTTTGAGTCCGTGCCGAACACACCACCCTTAATATACTGCTGAGAATACACTACGCTCGCTTGGTAATGGCCACCATAGTTTATGCCCGCATACCCACAACACAAAATGGGATTGTGAAATGCAAAGCATCCTCCCATTTTCAAGAAGGAATGTCTCTCCCTAGCTCATACTTTTGTTTCACAGTCGTACCGGGAAGAGGATTTTTCATACTGCAGTCTACCTCATAAATAGAATGCCATCTCCTCTTATTACTAAGAAAAATGTTGTTTGTTGCAAATGGGTCTTTCAAATCAAATGTGGTGCTCATGGTTCTACTGAATGTCACAAAGTTGTCCTTATTTTCAATTGTTTTACTCAAAAGAATGCATCTATCATCACGCCAAACACATTGTTCTCTCTCTTGCACTATTTAGGGTTGGCCACTTCACCCATTAGATGTCCACAATGCTTTTCTTCACGGGATTTTGAATGAAGAGCAATACGGGTATGTGGTAACAAGACCTTGGCCCTCTAGTGCATGGTATATGGTAGCAAGATCCTCGTGCATGGTACCATCGATTAAGTCCGATTTCTTTCCGACCTTAGTTTTGTTGGATCTAGTTGACTCCTCCCTATTTATCTTTGGTGAACATGGTATCATTATCCGCCAATGATATTATTTGAACTAAAAAATATCAGTTCTATTTCTATGAATTTGCGCTCTAGGACCTCGGCCCTCTCCATTTCTTCCTTTTGTCTCCTTGATTTTATGGTCCCTATAAGGTGATAGAGAAGGTCAAACCAAGAGAACAAATTGGGTGGGGTTGTGACTTTGATAGAGAAGATTATACCAAACGAACAAATTGGGTGGGGATGCGACTTTCACATATAAGAAGAATGTGTTTGTGCAGTGGGTCCACTTGCCACCCAAATGCTAGATGTGATCAGTGGGATAAATTGAATGAAAGATTTACAACATTGAGACGTTGAAGGGAAGATAATGCTAAAAAGCTTAGCTAGGGTTGGTTAGTATTTAATTTTAAAATTGGTGAGTTGGTTAGTATTTGAATTTAAAATTGGTGTTAGTATTTGAATTTGAATTTGGTTACTTGACTTAGTTAGTATTTAAATTTGAAATCAGTTAGGTGGGTTGATTTGAATTTGAATATATTTAGTCAAATTGATTAATATTTGAATTGAAATATGCCAGAGAAAAAGTTGTAACCAAATAAATCAACTGGTATAATATGTAGAGGAGGATTGCTAGCAACAAGCGGTTATACTGCCGCTTGAAGCTACTCGGCTACTCATTGGCTGCTATACGCCTTGCTGGCATTCCTTTCTTTAACTACGTTTAATAGATCATAGTGACTGTGAACCGACAGGCTGGCATTAATTTAGAAATAAAAACTTTCTGACTTTCTGTTTAGATGCCTTCAATAGAATCCCTAAATAATTGGCATTTTTTTCTTAATGAGTTACAATTAAAGCTGTTCAATAGAATCTCGCAAAATTCTAATAACGAAGGCTGAAAACTACAGATTCAAAGAAGACGACGACAGAGGAACAGAAGTTGAAGGTTCTAGAAAAATAAGAAGAAGAAGAAAGACATTGCTAGCAATGGAAAATTTACAATGGATGTAAATATTCACAAGGCCTTCAATTTTCTTCAATCAACAAGTGTTGCAGACCTGTACACAAAATGGTACAATCACGTTATTCAAATCCTTTCTTGAAGTGTTTTTTAGTGGTATCAAAGCCATACCCAAGTAATTAAGGCCACGTTTGGATACCCACCAGATTTAGATTTGGATTTAGTTGATATTTGAACTGGATCAGATGCTTAGATTTCCAAATCAGCTACATCAGTGCAAAAAAATCCGATTTTCAAATCTGTTCTGCGAGACATTATTTGAAAATCAATATTTGTGGCAACTTCCTTCACCGTCGCTGCATGTTAAACCCGGATGTCCTTTCAACTAGGACCAAGACCATGCGGGTCGTCTCTTGATGGGCTACAAGACCAACGGTCTCGATTGCATATGGATGTCCTTATGTTAGACCCAAAATTGATTGCTAGGATTGATCTTGACAATGATTGCCTTAGCACAATGATTGCCTGCTAAGAAGGGTTTAATTTTAGTAATGGGCACTCCTAAGAACAATACCCTAATGCAAGAAAGTATGATTAAAACAGTTTCGGAATTTTAATGTTGTTTTACTCGGCTAAGAAAGAATCCACTTAGTTATGAAAAGAAAACACTAAGTGGATTCTTTTTTTTGCCAAGTAAAAAAAATGAGAGCCCGTTTGGATACCTCATGCATTTGTATTTTGATTTGGATTTGAGTTTTGTATACAAAATACATCAACCATCTTCATGATCATGTTTAAAGAGAGAGAGAGAGAGATAATGTTTTAAGAGGGAGGGAAGGATGTCTCTGGTGCTGGAGCAAAGTCATAATCCATCTATGGGCCAGGATCGTCCTATCAAGGTGGGTGCTATAGAAAATAGGCCATACTTGTGAGCCAGTCAGATCAATGGATCCAATTCCATCCTCATGGTGCTGGACCAGAAGCTATATGTTAGGAGATGGAAAAAACACTTATCGATTTGGTGTTAGGCTAAATCCTTCACCAAACCAAAATGGTTGTCATACAGCTAGGTCCACCATAATCGATAAGGGTTTGTACGGCCACCCATCATATCCAGAAGCGGCTAATTTCTCCATGTACAGTAGGTATTAACTTACATAATAAGAGAGATAGAGGGCATGTTAGATAGATGTGTTTTTAAGTTTTTTTGTTGGCTAAGAGAGAACGGGAATGCCAGCCAGGCATTTAGCAGCCAATGAGTACCCGAGTAGCTTCAAGCGGCAGTAAAACCGCTTGTTGCTAGCAATCCTAGATCAGAAATGAATAATTACTTTACTTCTCCCTAGGCAGAAGAAGAGCTTGTCTCACACCGTAAAAGGTCTTCTATGCTTTTCTTCTATTAATTTTTCTGGAGCATAATACAGAATAATTAAGTACGAGAAATGAATTGCATTTGGGCCTTTCTAGATTCTCACACAAGACCCAATTGCAATCGGGTGTACATCCAAATGCATCTGAATATTCCCTCTCTCCCTCTCTCCCTCTCTCCCTCTCAAGGGTTTAACGGGAGAGCGTTTATAGAAGGTACATGGCAGTCTCTAACCATTATTGGGCCAGATTCTATATCAGTGTAAGGCGGTCTCTAACCTTTGCAATGGCTACTTGAATAACCTTTGCAAGGCAGTCTCTAACCATTATTGGGCCAGATTCTATAGCAGTGTAAGGCAGTCTCTAACCATTATTGGGCCAGATTCTATAGCAGTGTAAGGCGGTCTCTAACCTTTGCAATGGCTACTTGAATAATACATCGCATGGTGTATATGCATGGAATTTTTTGAGGAATGTTACTATGAGAAGCTCTTACCATGAGAAGTGCACTAGAAGCTTGGTTTGGGCCCACCTACATGATGCCTACACACACACTCCCCCCCGCCCCTAGATGACATAACCTGAAAATCAATCCCTTTAGTTTAAACATTTCTAACTATTGCATCAACTGACAATTTTCCACAGTAGTAATGTTTTTTTTTTTTTTGAATGATAAGAAATTCCATTAAGAATAAAAAATCATACATAATGACTGAGATTGTCAGATCAAGAGAGAATAAGTGAAAGGATCAGAACATCAAAATAACAACACTCAACCTCAAGGGGAAAGAGAATCTGCGCCTAGCTAGTAACCCTGTACGATCAACAGCATTGGCCTCACAATTTGCCGTTCAGATGGTGCATATATAACCCATGGATCCGATGGTTGAATAAAAGAACAAAAGAATTGGAGGAATTGTGAGCAAACCCAACCCACCATGCCCAATTCTATATGGGGCGAAGCATGATGTAGGGTGTGTTCGGCAAAGATTCTTACTCTCACGCAGAGTCGGACGTGAGAGTGATGAGATTGTTAGAATATGTGGGATCCAACGGTTGGATTGGGATAAGTAGATTTGATTAGGATTATTTTCTTCTATACTTATCTTGATCTCCCTTCTATGTTTATCATTTGAGTGTTCTATAAAAACACTCCTTGTGTTTTATGTAAATTATCCAAGATTAGTGAAAATCTCCAAAATTCTTCATGGTATCAAAGCAAGAAGATCCAATCCGGGCCTGACCACAACAGTGTTGATTTTGTTCTGCGGCAGATGGCCACTATAGCCATCGACAGTCCGCCCGGTCTTATTCGATTTTATTGATTTTTCTTTAACTTTAATTCAACCATTGCTTTATTTCTTTATTTTATTCTGCACCCCAAAACACCATCAGCCCTTGTTGACCTCAACAATTCTTCTTTGAATCCCAAACCCAGAAGAGCATGCCCACCTATTCTCTGTCTTAGAGGGCCAAGTGTTGCAAAAAAAAAAAAAAAAAGGGAAAACAATTGATAGGACTGCCTCTCATGGCATGATCTTTTCCTTCAAGTCCATCTTTCCCCGCCACCATCATTGCAAACCCTCAATTTTTTTTTTTTAAAGAAATGATGATACGAGGCATGTGAAAAGAGAAGGGGATGGAAATCATTTAGATGCTCAAAAAAAAAAATCTGCAACTTCCCACAGAAATGAGTGGGTTTGACGGCTGGTATTTTCACTCACAGCTTTTATGCAATAAATTTTGATTTGGTGATGACACCCCCTTCCCTTATCATTTACCTTTTCCAATCCATATGATTTTAATGGTCTCACCTATTCCAATTCCTTTTCTTTTTCTACTTCCCTTTTGCCTTATCATATGCGAAAAATGCATACCCCCATATTTGATATGCACACATCCTCTTGATAAAAAAAAAAAAAAAAAAATTTCCTTCCAATGTCCCAATTTTTCTTTTGCAAAGTTTCGTATTTGCCGCAAGCCATTAATTGCCACCAATCTCTTCTTCTTTTTTTCTCTTCTTTGTTGCCCATTCCAGCATTTGTCCATGGTCCAACATTGGTCCATCGTGACCCATTTCTTGCCCATTCCGGCATTGGTTCATAAGGACCAATTTCTTGCCCTATTTCGGCATTGGTTCATAGTGACCCAATTCTTGCTCATTCCGGCATTGGTCCATAGCGACCCAATTCTTGCCCATTCAGGCTTTGGTCCATTGTGACCTATTTCTACTGGCCCATCAAGGCTTGAGTATCATCTAGTCCCATTGAGGATCTATTGGCTTTTAAGCCCTCTTCGTGACACATCAACAAGCGGCATCTTCTTCGGCAACCATCATCAATGATCATTAGCAGCAGCATCAGTCTTCATCAAAGGATTTTCGTCATCGACTTTTGAAAGTGTGCAGCAAATCGGTTGATTTTGTTTACATTTGTAATTTGGGGAATTCTATTGTATTGGGGAACTTTTTTTATTGTTGTCAAACGTATATCGATTTTCAATCCATATACGTTTGAGGGGGCATATTAGAATATGTGGGATCCAACAGTTGGATTGGGATAAGATCTCACTGTTGGATCATCTTGCAGGTACATTGGGTAAGTTAGCTAAATGAGGCACCTAGATATATTAGGCATGTGGATTAGAAGAGGCAACCAAAAGAGATTAGGAAAGCAGATTTGATTAGGATTATTTTCTTCTATACTTATCTTGATCTCACTTCTATATTTATCATTTGAGTGTTCTATAAAAACACTCCTTGTGTTTTATGTAAATTATCCAAGATTAGTGAAAATCTCCAAAATTCTTCAGAGATCTCGTAAAATGGGTGGGAACGGGCTTCCCCGGGTCGCGCTTGCAGTAGAAGCTATTTACATAATGGTTGCTGTAGGGAATTTAAATTATTTAACCGGGTAGAATTCACCCCTAATAGGTGTAGAAGCTATTTCCATAATTTACCCGGGGCAGAATACACCCCTAATAAGTGTAGAAGCTATTTCCATAATGGTTGCTGTAGGGAATTTAGTCGGGTAGAATTCACCCCTAAAAGCTATTCCGATGTGGGACTATTTGCTTATGCGTGGAACCCTAACAATCTCCCCTACATGGAAGCAACGTGGACAATCTCATCCCTCCACGCGGCGGCAACATGGGAACCAGAAGATACTACACCGGGGTTTCTGAAATCTTCCCCGAGGGACATTCCCACCCTCAAAGGCAAACCGGGGTTACCACGCCCTGAGCTGTGATACCATTTGTTAGGGATTTTAACCGGGTAACTCACACATAAAAGCTAACCGTTAGAGAGAGGGTGTCCATTCCCTTATAACCTATCCCCATCCACGTCACTTATCTGATGTGGGACTATTTACTTATGTGCGAAACCCAACAGTTGCCGAAAACGCCCATAGTCACTTTGAGAGATTCTTTTTCTCCCGTTTCTGTTCCTGCCTGTTTGATACCCGGAGAATGAGAATGGGAATCACATGCGGCATACCGCACAGATGAGCCACACCAGCAAATCACAACAATTGGACGATCCTAAATGCTCCATTATTGTGGCATTTGATTAACATCACAAACCAATTACTGCGATGCACCGCTGGTTAAAAGCATAAAAGATTAAATAACGCAATCTCCAATGATTTAAGCTTTTGGAGTAATTGGTAGCTTCACATGGTATCACAGCAAAGGTCCAGAATTCAAAACTCCTTGATGGCCAACCCAAAAGAGGGAGCACATGTGCCACATGTAGGCCAACCCTAAAAACAGGGGCCACACGTGAGGGGGAGTGTTAAAGCATAAAACATTAAGGGAAATGTTATCAGCACTACCATATTTTGATGATCACACTCCTCACTTTATTAAAAAGTAAGGTATGGCCCGCACCACAGGATGATCCAAGCCATCCATTAGATGGGCCACAACCTAAATAAGTTGTGCCCCAAAAATCATTTCCACAGGTTGATCCTAACCCTCTAATCTATAGAGGATTAGGATCAACCCTCTAAGATTCAGTCCCTCTATAGATCGGAGGGTTAGGATCAACCTATGGAAATGATTTTGGGGGCACAACCTATTTAGGCTGTGGCCCATCTAATGGACGGTTTGGATCATCCGGTGGTGCGGGCCATACCTTACTTTTCTAATAAAGTGAGGAGTGCATTGGCAGTGCTGATAACATTTCCCAAGATTAAATAACACCACATATTCCTCAAATCTAAGTGCTCAGATTGACTCCAATGCGAATGGGCCCATCTCCATATTCATAAATAGTGGAATGCTAAACTCAGGGGCGCCCTTGCATAAATAAGATGAAAGGGCACTGCAAGGGCGCCTCAGTTGATTGAAAGTCACCAACTTTCAACCAATGGGGGGCGCCTTTTCTTCTGATTTATGCAAGGACGCCCTTGAGTCTAGCATTTCTCACATAAACGAGTGCTTCTACTGTGTTACTTTCTTCATGTGCGTCTGGCCATAGCATTCTTCAAATAATTGAGGGCATTATGGTAATTTCATCACTCATAAGCAGATCCATCTTTCGTTGGCGGTGTATCTTCGTCCAGATATCGCCGAAATACGAAACGGGTGGTGCTAGAAAATTTCATCAAACTATAACTCATAATCCGAAATAAAAAACAAGAAAAAAAAACAAAGAACAGAAGAAAGATAATTTCAGAGGAGAAAGAGAAAGTAGAGAGAGATTTGCGCTTTTGTTTTCTCACATTCGTTACAGTTTCGATGACTCTCCAGGCCTCCTTTTACAGTGTTGGCATTCCGAGCTTAACTCCACTCCCAAAGCGTTCCCTCCATGTAGTCCGAGCAAAAGGTATGGCCCCACATCTTTACCAATACAATAAAATCATCCATTTAAAAGGTAACCCATTTGTTATTTTGGGGTTTATTCCTATTAATTTTGTTCCAAGAAATCATTTCATTTATGGGCTTTTTTTAATCTTTTGAGATGATTTTCTCTCATTTTGGTGCATATATAGTATATTGGAAAGCAAATTAAATTGGGGTTTTTCCCCCCTTCTTGCTTCTTTCACTTCTCCCGGGTATTCTATATATGTTTATGTATCTTTTTCGTTATCGATAGAACTTTTTTGCCTGTCATGAAATGTAGAGTGAAAGGAACCCTCGATAGATTGGACTGACTGTTTCAACAGTTTAAGAGAGATTATTTAATTCAAGTTAAACTCATGATCCGAAAGGTTTCACAAGTTTTCGAATCAGTTTGATATTTATTAAAATCTAATCAATTTTAAAATAATTTAAAATAAGGTCGAATAAATTCGCAAAATTTTGAAATTTCTTGGGTGATCTCATAAAAGAGAGAATAGGTATTATTCACAAGTTGAGCAGTTTAAGGGCATAGCCTAACTCTCTATCAGTCGCGGGGCTTTTGGACTGACGAAACTCGTTAGGCTAGGCCCTAGAACCACTTTTGATCATGTTTTTTTGCCATTAAAAAAAAAACTCACTTAGGATCCTACTAATGTGCTAGCTCTGATAGCAAATGTTACGTACCTAACCAATACGCAAAAGCCCCATGACTGACAGAACACATTAGGCTTGCCCCTAAAACCACTTAGGATTGTAACATGAGAGCAATGGTAGAGGTGATTTGGAGGAAAAGGAGGGAAGTTAAAGCAGTTTACATGATGCTCTGAATTGGAAGATTCCTTGGATTGCCAATATCAATCACTAATGGTAGAGGTGATTTGGAGGAAAAGGAGAGTAGTACTTGAGCAGTTTACATGATGCTCTGAATAGAAAGATGCCTTGGAAGTGTTCTTTTTTATATAGAACTTGGTAAGCTTATCTAGAACATTATAAGGCATGGGAGATTGATCTATTGGGTTTTCCCTTAGTCTTATTTTCTTCATAGGTAGATACATACGTGCTTGATATCAAATTTTTTTTGAATGTTTGATTTCATTTAATCCTTCCAATATTAGATGATAACGTTGCTTAACATAGGGTTGCACCCCCCCCCCCCCCCCCCCCCCCCTACACACACACACACACACAACCATTTCTTCCATGGCCTCCTCAAGCTTCATCTTGAGAGGCCTCATTTGAGAGAGATGCTGCCTTGTAGTTGTGGATAATAGCTACTGTGGGTATCTAACAATCCATTATTCCTTATTTAGCTTTTTCATCAGTTTATAAGAAATAAACGTTTGCAGCCTTGAAATTCTGATTTGCAAATAATCAAATTTTTATCTGCTCATATTCTAGTTTGAGTCCAGCCTAGATACATGCAACTGTTTTTATTGACTTCCAAATCAAGGATTTCTAATATACTGGAAGAACATTGTGCTCCACATGATCACTTGGGAATTGGTTGGAAAGACTTTTTTATTCTCATTTCCCACAAGTCATAGAATCTATTCATGGGATCACATTGACAGGTCAAATGTGGTATTGTTGTAAATCAACTCGGGGCCAAATTATGTTTTGTTATGGGCTCCATTATATTTATAGCCTTAGATTCACTGTGAGCGCCACTGAGTTTAAAATCCAAGATATTTTGAGGTCCTTATTGGCTCTCTAATCACTGTTATGAAGAATTTACAAAAGGGACTTTTGTCCAGGTTTCTGCCTAATTACAAAAAACAGTCTGATTAATCTTAGCTATGGACTTTGTTGTTGCCTTTGGATTCCCAGATTTTCATTTGGAGTGATGACATCCAGGTAATTTAGAGTATTAATAGATGGGTTTTGATTTTTGGCCATATTGAAAGTCTGGCTGCTCTGCATGCTTTGTTACCATGATGAACTCTGGAGTGAGAAGACAATAAATAACATCTTCGTTCAATTTCAAGATGTGATTACATGGTGTTTATATTCAATTTTAAATTCTGTAGTGAGAAGACAATAAATAACTTCTTTGTTCAACTTCAAAATGTGATTACATGGTATTTATATTCAACCTTTACAGGCTTGGACAGTAGGACTAGGATACTCTTTATGCATAAAAGCCGAATATAGCACACAATTAAGAAACCGAATGTAAGAAAAGATACACTTTATGGCTTAGTGATAGATGTCTCCTGCGTCAAAACCCATAGCCAGCCCCATTCCAGATGTATGGTATCCGGCATTGGCACTTCTTTTGATAGCGTCCGACCTCAGCGTCACCACTCTATTCTTCATCTATGAAGCTACTTCATCCCGGCGAAACCACAGCTTACTGAAGGAGTTTACGACTGGGGCAGTGGCATCTATTTTCTTGGGTTTTGGGTCTTTATTCTTGCTCTGTGGCTTGGCCACATGTGTTTATGTTTGATTCAAGCAGAGACACAATGAAATCAATACCTACATCAGCCCGTAGTTTTCCATGAACAAGAGATAATTTTTTTTTTTCAATTTCTGACAAGAGAGCATTTTTTACTGTCTTATTTTAAATTGTGCATGTTTCTACAAATGTGGGGCCTCGTTGGGTCATTTCGGTAATCCATGCATATTAAATTATGAAACTACTTAAAGGCAAGTGGGTTTGGTTCCACCTCTTTGCAATTGCATTCACGTTGCCCCTAAAAAATCTGAAAGTGATTTCCTGGTATACACCACCAGATGATATAAAAAGTGAATGCCATTCACTTCTTTACTTTGTTATCATTTTGTAACATTTTTGTGTCACTTGTAAATCATATTCTAGTTTGGAGACATAGCTGTTAGAACATTTTGATTTCTATGTTTTTGCAGTGGAGCCTTCGGAGAAATCTGTTGAGATAATGAGAAAGTTCTCAGAGCAGTACGCTCGCCGCTCAGGAACATATTTTTGTGTTGATAAGGGAGTCACCTCTGTTGTTATCAAGGTAGACACAGTCACTAATTAGCTGTATGCTCATGTCAAAAACCACCAATTCTTCATATGACTTCTTAATAGTTTCACCTCATTGCATACAGTTTGGATACCTCATATTTCTGTGTATTTATTGCTTATGTTTTGTAGTATGTCGTATATATTCATTAGAAAACCTTTGTTTATATGTCCGTTTTAATGTTCTGGTCACTATTCCATCAGTAGTATTTTCATTTACTTACTGGGACACAACTTCATGAGTTACCAAAGCAATGATTTTATTCCCTTAGAAATTGAAATTACTGTGCATTTTTATACATGCATGTTATGTGCTTCTCCTATGGATTGCAGCTAATATTTAACATCACACGTAATATCTTGAAACAAAGATTATGACCATAAATGAAATTAGAGATTTGCTAAGGACCATTGCAGAAGACATTTCACGGTTGGGCTGTTGCATGTGAGAGCAGCTACCTCAGACGAATTAAGTGAATAAGACAAAATCTGAGCTTGTGTGGCTGCTAGGGTAAGTTGTGAGCTCAATCCATTAAATGTGTTTTCCTTAGATATTCTAGTAAAAAAAAATGCTATAAATAGTATTCTCTAGTGAAACATCTCCAAGAAGAATGCTACCATTCAAAAAAAAAAAAAAAATCTCCAAGAAGAAGTGTATATGGTTCTCCCTCCGAGTTTTCAGCCTAGGGGGGAGAACAGGAATGTATGTAGGCTGAAAAGGCAATCTATGGGCTCAAGAAATCCCCCAGAGCTTGGTTTGACAGATTTAGTTTGGGGATACATCTCATGAGATTCATAAGAAGCTATGCTGATCGCTCAATGTTTGTTAAAAGGAATGCTAAGAGCATGGCCATCCTCATGGTAAGCAATGATGCTTAAGCAAAGAAGTGAAAGAACATCTTGGAAGTTTTCATTCAAAAAAAAAGAGAGCATCTTGGAAGGGTATTTGACATCAAAGGCTTTGTGCCTCTTAGATATGTTTTGGGAATTGAAGTGCCAAGATCGAAGCATGGAATTTTTATCTCTTAGAGGAGGTATCCTGCCAAGTTGAAGGGAAAGTTTTATAAGACAGTTGTGAGGACAGCCATGCTGTACGGCTCAGAATGTTGGGCCACCAACAAGCAGCATGTGCATAAGATGAGTGTAGCAGAGATGCAAATGCTTAGATGGATGTGCGGCCACACAGGGTTAGATAGAATTAAAAATGAAGACATTCTTAAAAAGGTGGGGGTAGCACCAATTGAGGAGAAGATGAGAGAGCACTGCTTAAGATGGTTTGGGCATATCCAACGTAGGCCTTTGGATGTTCCGGTGAGAAGAGGCGACTCGTGCCAAATTGATAGTGTAAAAAGAGGTAGGGGCAGACCGAAAACAACTTGGGTAGAAACTGTGAGGAAAGACTTGATAGCTAGGAACATAACAGAGAACATAACGTTGGATAGGATAGAATGGAAGAAAATGATCCACGTAGAAGAACCCAACTAGAACCAGGATTAGAGACGGGTAGATTCCTTTTATCGTTTTCATGAATTTTTTTCTAAAGGATTCATTTAGCCGACCCCAACTAGTTTGGGACAAAGGCTTTGTTGAGTTGAGTTGAGTTGAGTTGAGTAGAGGAGGTATTAACTATAACTAAATAAATAGGAAACTTCGGTGCCAAACCGGTGGATAAATTCTATGGAACAAAATTATAAATTGTATAATCAGCATGAAATGATCCACTCTAACTCTAACTCAAGTATATAGCAAAGGTTGGAAGGTTTTAAATTTCGGTTTCAGTTATCAACGAGACGGAAACATTTCGGTTTCAGTACAAAAATTTCGGCCCAAATCTTGTATAATCACAGAAACATTTTGGTGTCATTTGTATGAAATCGCAGCCGAGATACATGTATGATTCTTCATCTGTGGTTTTTCTTTTTCTTTTTTGGAAATATCTTAAAGGAATCTTGTTGTTCTTCCCTTTTCTGCGAGTGGAGTTTATTTTTGTCAAAGTTTTTGTTGAAATATCGACATTTCAACAGAAACCTTATTTTTTTTATCTGAAAAGTAGCATGTTTCACATATTTTGACTGAAACATTAATGAAATCTTAAATTTTTGAGCGAAATTTTGGGCGAAATCTGGTACTTTTCCAAATCCAAATGGATTCCGTTTCGATAGCAACTGAAATCAAAATATTTCAGCTGAAATGAAATGTTTTGACCGAAATTTAAAACCATGTTGATAAACTGATTTACCTCACTATTACTCTTCCAGATATTGCATATGCAGTTCATGCATGCACCTCGTTCGACTCACCTTGAAGTTGTCTGTAGGTTTCTCAGCTTTCTTAAAGGATCCCTTGGGAAAGACATCATAAATGCTATCCATGGAAATATGGATGTGGAGTGGCATTCCGATGCTGACTGGACTAGTTCTGTTGTTGATTGTAGGTTTACTAGTAGATATTGCACGTTTGTTGGAGGCAACTTATTTAAAGGATCCCTTTTAAGGATACCTCACTATTACTCTTCCAGATATTGCATATGCAGTTCATGCATGCACCTCGTTCGACTAACCTTGAAGTTGTCTGTAGGACTCTCAGCTTTCTTAAAGGATCCCCTGGGAAAGACATCATAAATGCTATCCATGGAAATATGGATGTGGAGTGGTATTCTGATGCTGACTGGACTAGTTCTGTTGTTGATTGTAGGTTTACTAGTAGATATTGCACGTTTTTTGGAGGCAACTTATTTACATGGTAAAGAAAAAAGGAGGTAATTGTTTCCTAGTCAAGTGATGAGGCGAGTATAGAGCAATAACACTTGTGAGCTTATGTGGATAAAAATACTTCTTAGAGATACGAGAGTAAATTTGAATTAACAGTTTTGTGAAAATCATGCAACAATTCATATCACTACCATGCCTATAAAAAAATTTCATATCACTACCAATGTAGTCTTGTATGAAAGGACCAGACAAATAAAAGTAGACCGTCACTTCTTCAGAGAGAAAGTAGAGGAACATCTGATATATGTGCCCATGTTAGATCAGAAAATCAATTGGCAAATATTCTCACCAAGGCAGTGACACGCAGGTGGCTTCTGTATATCATCCACAAGCTGGACATGATTGACATCTGTGTTCTAGCTTTCGGGGAGTGTTGAAACTTGAAACATATTCATTTTACCATATTTTGTGTATGAAGGGTATTTTTGTCATTTTGTTCTAAACTCACTTAAGAAGAGGAAGCTGGACGAGTTGTGCAACTTCCAACCCCACGAAATACTCTTCTTCTTCTCCTCTCCATCTTCTTCCCTACTCCTCTCTTTTTAGTTCTTACTTTCCTTAGTGAATTCTCATTTATTGGAAACCAATTCTTCACTATGAGGATCCATGTAGGTGAGTAGATGATATAGTATTTTTTTTTTCAAAGAAGGAAGAAAATCTGGATTATTACAAGATATCAGTCACTATGATAAACTGCCCAGCAAATGCTATTTTTAATGATGTCATGTCTTTTATATTTCTCATTTCCCATTCACCTTATTTCAATTCATGGGATGAGGCTTTTTGTCATACTTGTTTCTAGAAAAATCAAAATTTTCATGTTGATGGAAGATAAAGTGGAATTCTTTCAAGTGTCAGTAAATTCATGAACACCAGACGTGGTCAAATGAAAAGCTTTTTTGAGAATTTATCTTTTCTTTTGTCTTACCTGCTTTGGGAGCTGTTACAAGGACTATAATCTGTGAGCCGGCATTCAAAAAATTGCTCATTGACTTCTTGGTTGAGTCAGACCATTTTGGCTTCCCTAGGTACAAGTATAGATCCAAACACCCTGGTTTAATAAATAAGCATCCTATTCAATGATCAAAAGTGCCATTTTATTATGAAATTGGTGACTCGATTGAGTAGAAGTCAGAAAATGAAATGCCAACTTCATTTTCTAGTCCGAGTTTCTGAGTGATGTCTATTTTCCTTGTTGAAACCCAGCCATAGTTCTCCACCATGCCGTTCTAGTCCTTATTCAGAGATCCTGATTAAAATGTCCTTATTCAGAGATCCTGATTAAAATGATACTTCCACATCATTTAGCTATCTTTTTTTTTGAATGCCATCATTTTGCTATCATTTAAAGAAAAAATCCACATCTAGCCTTCAAATGGCATATATTATGTCAGTTGATGTTATGGGAGTCCTATTCTGTCGGATTGTAGATGGAGATTTGCCGAAGGACGTTCCGTTCTATATGAAGGAGCATGAGAATTTTTATTTTTCTATTTTTTATACATTTGACTATAGTGTAGTCTAGCATTTATCCATATTGTTTCCATTATGATCTTTCTGGTCATTGAATTAAAGTCATACTTCTTTCCCTTTGAATTGTGTACAGATTCCTCTCTTTTTTTCTTCTATTGATTATGTAATTCAAGAATAATTTATTTCGCAAAAGAATTCTGTTCTTTTGAATAGAAAGGCAATTTACTCTGGAACTCAAACAGGGGTTGGCTGACCATAAAGATGCATTAGGAGCGCCACTATGCCCTTGTAGGTAAATAATTCCTACAGCACAACTATTTTTTCCCATTTATATCTGATAATATTGCATGAGGCTTACAATTGACTAAACTATATTTCATTAAATTTTGCTCTGATTGTGTTTCAGGCATTATGATGACAAAGCTGCGGAGGCAGGACAGGGATTTTGGAACTGTCCATGTGTTCCCATGAGGGAAAGGTATACATCTTTGTGACTTCAAATTAAAATTTCTGTATATAGCTAGTAGTTGTGCCTGCTTTGGCTAATTGATAAAGATGATTCCGTTGCTTTCTCATCATTCTGTGAAAACGTTGGTACTTTCTACTGTTTAGTACTATTGCACGAAGGAACGAAATTCCTAGGATTAAATATTTTTCTTTCGAAATCAAGAGTCCTGTTGTGATATTTTTCTGGTCCTTCACATCTTGATGTTTAAAGTTTCTCTTGGCAGGAAGGAGTGTCACTGTATGTTGTTTCTCACACCTGATAATGATTTTGCCGGGGAGGAACAGGTTTTTCCATAACCTTTTCTTTGCGCAGCATGTTGTCCTTGTTCATAAGATAATACGAAAGCACGTTGAATTAGTCCACATGCAGGCCAGATATTCCCATTTGCTTATGTTATCTGCTTCACTTATTTTGACTGCCAACCACAATCTCTCCTATGAACATTGTCTGTGAATGACATTTTCTTCTGCATTTGGTTATTGACAATTTTTTTATTTTTTTTTATTTTTTAAAACTATTATTAAAATTACTGCTAAAAATATCTTGAATATGTAGTTCCAATTACAACAGACCAAAACAAACAGATTAGAGAAGTCGGAGGAGTATCCTTCCAAACACGTTGGTGCTTATGCATGCTTGCCGTTGAAGCCAGATAATCTGCCACTGAGTTCTCCTTCTGGTTAATATGAGTAGCGGGGAAGTTGATAAGCCGGGAGCAAACTGAAATGTAGTCCTTGAGCAGTGGAATGGTCTTTCCATGACTGGTTATGTAGGTGGAAAAAGCTTTGATAACATTGCTGTAGCCCCCTTTGATATGCAGCTTTGAGCCTCTAGCTCTCAATGGTCAAGGCTTTGTTCTTCAACCTTGAGGTCGGAGGTTCAGTCCCAAGCCCCAACCTACCTACCAAAAAAAGGCAATTAAACAACCAAGATGATCACAAGTAACTCCCCAGGCTCCAGCAGGCCCAGGGTTACTTTTTGATGCTCAACATGAACATATATGCTCAGGAGGGGGATGCCATGAGACCCATTTTATTCGAGGTTGAACCCTGATACTTTCAGCTTCCTGCCATATTTTTACTTTTTAGGAGAGTTTTTTCCTCATTCATTCTTTCGATGGAAGGTATGACCAGTGAAGGTTCTAAAATTGTACGACATTTGGATTGAGTCCAGAATTTTTGAAGGTTTGAGCAGGATTGTTCAAAGAGCAGTTTGTTTCTATATTTCCAAATGTATCAAGCTAGTTTTAGCACAGGCTATCATACAGAATATGTAGCTTTCCGACTGTTGGAATAGCCTTCAGCCATACACAGAAATTTCTGCAACAGAAGTGTACCTCCGGTTGATGAGGATCCTTCGATCCGTCCAATGGGACGTATGATCAATGTTGGCCTCTTCGTCGGTTAGTCGGCCCCCCTTGCTCACTCTAGGGAAGGCGATGCGCTCAGTAGACGTATGATCAATGTTGGCCTCTTCGTCGCTTAGTCGGCCCCCCTTGCTCACTCTAGGGAAGGCGATGCGCTCAGTAAACTCGTATCAACTACTCGCCTTCTTAGCTTTGAACTTCTAACCTCCGACTCTGAATCTCCTGACTCTGGTTAACTAACTGAGTTCTTGAGCAGTACCAGTTGGCGTCCCGCCGATAGATCATTCGCCGATGGAATCACCGAATGATTTGAGGGTACCCCGATCTTGAGTGGTGGCTGGGACGTGGACATCCTTTGAACCCGTATCTACGCGGAGTGATCATTGATCGTCTGCGGTCATCATTCGCTCCAAAGGAGTTACGGCATTGCGTGATTCCACTGTATTTTTTTGCACTATTACCTCTTCTTGGGAGCGAGGCTAAAACCGAGCAAAAGATATATCCATGCAGATAAGCTAAAGCCGTCCTCCAACCAAGGGATCAATATACAGATCATAACTAAGGCTAGCCCTCCGGTAGTAGAAGGAAGCAGAGTGTATTTATAGTTGATGGAAGCAGAGTGTATTTATAGACTATTTACTGTTAAAAAAAAAAGGTGTACCAGTGTTTTTGAACTTTACATTCGATGACCAAACATTACCAGAGTGTATTTATGGTAGGACATAGAAATATGCAGTATGCTAATGTTCCTTTATGTTGATTACCACTGACACAGTTTGTAGTAATGGTTCAGTCAGCCATGGAAGAGGACCTTTAGTTGGCAGTCGGTCACAGCAAGCCTATTAAAGAAAAACTTTAATATTTGTTTGAAACATCATATTCCAAATGGACACAAGCTGTGAGGTAAGGTGGAATCTGGGTTTTGATTTGGAACCTGACTGTGATAGGGCGAGGCAATAGTAAACTCCCCATGGTTTGAACACTTTATTAATAAGGGTGTCCTGTTAAGGGGTTTATGGGAATGGAGATATCAGTTTTTAAAAACTCATGGACTCGACTTGGAACTGTTGACTCCCTTTTACCTTGGCCCTGTTGCAACGCATCCACATTCCGCGTTTTGCTCTATAGAGTCAATAAAAACTCCTTTGACTTTTCCGAGTTATGACCACATCAACCGCATTCGTGGGCGCGTCCACGCCGAGTCGACAAGGATTTTTCTTAGCCGCATTCTGCGTTACATCCGCGTTGTTAAAACACTGGGAGATATTGAGAATCATGTCCGCCCATGACGAGTTCCATCTGGACCTACTCTCTTGGGCGTTCCAGGTGCCTGTCTGAGGGTCAATATCCTTGTGGACCTGGGGGTTGGAATCTTTGATGTGGGGTCTGGAGATGGGGCCACAGGGGGATTCAGAGGGTGTGGTGCGCAGTGGTCAGTCCAGACCCTAATTGAGCAGCCGTCGTTGACTTGCCAGTGCATTCCTCTTCTGATTAGAGACTGGATATGAAAGATTGCAAGCCATGCAAAAGCATCCAGTATAGAGGGGAGTGCCTCCAAAAAAGGGGTTCCCCACAGATACTTAGCATAAATCACCTGATTACACTGGCGTAAATATTTTTTTTAACCTTGCAGACTAGTTTAGCAATAAAAGTCCGGTTCATTGAGGAAATTTTGGGATCGATTTGAATTTTCCCACAAGAAGTTTCTCTTTCGTTTTTCACATTTATTTATATTTGAATTTTCCCACAAGAAGTTTTTCTTTTGTTATTCCCATTTATTTATTGATAACCATGGGAGAGGGAAGCAGAAGAAATCATGGGGCTGCCTGATAGAACTGATTGAATCAGGGTTAGCCTTCCTGCTTTTGGGAGTTTTTCACTGACATCCTTGGAGACGAGTTTCTATCCTCTCCAACAGAACATTAAACTGATTTTGTCTTTAGGTATTTGGTTACAGTGGGGAGGCCTAGGTAGGAGGTAGGGGTACCAGTGTTTACACCAAGACTCCATCAAGTCGTTTGTTTGTTTCTATGAGGAATATCATCCGGAAAAAGAAGAGATGATTTTGCAGGGTTTACCCGAAGACCTGATTCAAATGCAAAGATGTCAAGAATATGCGTTATAGTTCTATCGTTTCGAAGGGACTCGTGTGACTGATTTGTGGGGCAGAGGGAGTGGTCTGTTATTGCTTTTATGAATGTTTGCTGAAAGAGACTTGGCACAAAGTATAAAAATATACGAGGAGAGTGTCTCCTTGTCGAATTCCTTTATTTGGTTTAAAATAGGGAGACGGGCTACCATTGACAATGATTGAGAAAGTAGGAAAGGTAATGCGGTTTATCTGGAAAATTTTCCATCTTAGATTACCACCAATCTTTGAAAGTGTATGACGTATAAAAGACGGTATCAAATGCTTTAGAAATATCCACCTTCAGGTACAAAGCTTCTTTCCCCAGACTTCATATGCTAAAATAAAGTGAAGAGTTCATGGGCAGTAAGAATGTGTTCTTGAATGTGCTGACCTGGAACGAAGGCTTAGGGAGATAAGCTTGCCTAGGAAATGTTTGTGTCTATGAGCTAAGGGTTTTGCAAGAATCTGGATAGAGACATTACACATTAATTTGATGGAATTTTTCCACTAAGGTGGCACATTCTTCTTTGGGTATCAAAGCAATAGATGTTGGGTTCATCTCAGTTACGAAATGTTCATATTCTGCTTTTATCATTGAGCAAATGGAGGGACCAATCAACGTCCAATTGGACCTATATAGAAGGCAGCATTGAACCCATACGGGCCCTGGGCCTTTATAGGATCAATCGATAGAAGGGTTTGCCAAATTTCATCGTTCTTAAAAGGGAACAGCAAGATTTTGTTTTTTTCAAAGGTTGAAGAAAGGTTTATAATTGAGGGAAAACCTGTGGGAGGAGAGCAAATTTTATAATGGTTTTTGAAGTATGAAAAAAATAGTTTGTTCAAAGACATTGTTTGATTGTTTGTAGGGGTGTTCATTATTCAGTTATAACCGAATAACAGAACCGAACCGAATTGGTTTGGTCGGTTCGGTTCGGTTTTTTTCCCTTTCTGTTCAGTTTCGGTTATTTTTTTTTTTGGAAATTCGGACCTATATAGAAGGCAGCATTGAACCCATACGGGCCCTGAGCCTTTATAGGATCAATCGATAGAAGGGTTTGCCAAATTTCATCGTTCTTAAAAGGGAACAGCAAGATTTTGTTTTTTCCAAAGGTTGAAGAAAGGTTTATAATTGAGGGAAAACCTGTGGGAGGAGAGCAAATTTTATAATGGTTTTTGAAGTATGAAAAAAATAGTTTGTTCAAAGACATTGTTTGATTGTTTGTAGGGGTGTTCATTATTCAGTTATAACCGAACCGAACCGAACCGAATTGGTTTGGTCGGTTCGGTTCGGTTCGGTTTTTTTCCTTTTCTGTTCAGTTTCGGTAAATTTTTTTTTTTGGAAATTCGGTTAATCGTTTTCGGTTTCGGTTATCTCAAAAAAAAATTTGGTTAACCGAATAACCGAAATTATGATAAAAACCATTATTTTTTCAAAAAAAAGTGCTATATGGGCACTCCGTAGGATGGTCAAAACCGTCCATTTGATTGATCACAACTTAATTAGGTTGTGCTCAAAAAATCATTTCGATAGGATGATCCTAGCCCTCTGATCCAAACCGAGATTTTGCTTTTTCCCTCTTTTTCTCCCACTATTCGGTTATAACCGAATAACCGAATTTTTAATCGGTTCGGTTTTTAGAAATTTCGGTTCGGTTTCGTTATCGAAATTTGATAACCGAAATTATTTCGGTTATCAAATTTCGGTCTATTCGGTTCGGTTATAACCGAACGAACACCCCTAATTGTTTGCCTCGAATGACAATGGTATGAAAAAAATTGAGTGTTTTTTACTCCCTCCTAAATCGAATTTGTGAGCGCTTTTTACCTCTCTTTTTTCGCAATTTTTATTTGAGAGAAGTGCACACTCTAGGGGGAGCCGGAATACTTCTAACTTTGGACAAATGAGAGGGAGAAGGATGCGAGCTGGAAGCAATATGGATATAGAAGGATTTTATGTTGAACATGCCAGATGTGGCCCAGATCCAGAGCTTTTTGTCTTTGCCAACCTTGCCAATGTAGATGGAATCAATCATGTGGATAAATTTGGTATTTCTGTCAACCTCCGTGTCTAAGAAATTTCTCATGAATTGAATCTTCTAAAAGATCTTGCCCTCCACCCTCTCAAAACAATCTTGGAACAAGGCTTCCTTATCAAAGGCCACAGCAAGAAGACCATGAAATACATACGTAAGAGTAGCCCTTGCACACCATTTGTCCAACAAAAAATGGACCCTGTCTCCATTATAAACTCTAAATCGAGTACCTTCAAGGAACTTTTGCTTATGCCTATATGTCTCTCCACAAGGTCAATCCAATTCCCAGGGCAAACCACATACTTTCAATTACTTTAGTCCAAAGCTGATTTTCGTCCTCTCCAATCCTCCACAACCACTTACCAAGCAGAGATTTATTGACAAGTCTTAAGATAGATGATAGATGGGAATTTTAGCAAGCACAACTTTGACTAGAATGACTCATCCCCCTAAGGACACCAAATTCCGCTTCCTTGTAGATAGCAAACACAGATTTGACGGTGATTCGAGTTTTTTTACCTTTTAAGTGTGACAGAAATAGCTATTCAATCTTTTGAGGGGTAGTAGCTAGAGATCCATCCTGTCTTTTAACAATGAAACTGTTTGATTGTGTGTATCAAATGACAGCGGTATGAAAAAAATCGAGTGTTTTTTACTCCCTCCTGAATCCAATTTGTGAGAACTTTTTGCTTCCAATATTCTTGCTACCGAAGAAAGCTATGGATAGTAGATAGAAGGCGAGATTCTTCTTGGTTGGAGATGGGTATTTTGAATGTCGAGGACGGGTTTATTCTGAATGATGAGAACGTGAGCTTGGGTTCGAGGGCTGTTTGATTTAAGATCACCAAGTGTAGAGTTTGCATGCAAGTGTGGATTGAGTGCAGGTGTGTAATTATCATCTGTGCGTACAAAATCAAAAGACGGCGATGCAGGCTTCCATAAATGTAATCCACTGCCCAATTTTCCGTGCACTGGTAGAGGTGCGATTGAGCATCTCGGAAAAGGATAAAAAATTCCAACCATATATAATTCATACTCCATGGGATCGGATCTGTCACATCGCTCTCTCTCTTCTTCCCTACCTTAATGCAGATCGAATCTAGT
This sequence comes from Tasmannia lanceolata, assembly GCF_043159265.1. Classification (NCBI taxonomy): domain Eukaryota; kingdom Viridiplantae; phylum Streptophyta; class Magnoliopsida; order Canellales; family Winteraceae; genus Tasmannia; species Tasmannia lanceolata. The sequence goes on from NW_027518683.1 coordinate 5,302,189, forward strand.
TAATATTGTGAATTTCAAAACCTTGACATATTTTGAATAGAACAAGTGTCTTAATTTCATTCTCTATTTATTGTTTATTTTTCTTAAACTGTTTCTGAAACAATCAAATGCTTTCTTGAGAGGTGAAGCAAAGCACTCTCAGTTATGAAACTAGGACGCAGGATTTATTTAGATCATTTTATCTTTTCTGTGTTTTGTAATTTACTAACTAGCAGAAATTGGTGTGTTGGTCTTTTAAAATAGGAAACTGATTTGGGGATGCCAGGCCGGGACGGCGTTTGCCATGTGGATCTCTTTAAAACTTGGTTTCTCCTTTTGTTTTCTTTTTCCTTTTAGTGGTGTGGGGAGGAGGATTTAGTCAAAATTATTGAACTGCTTGAACCAATATACTTAGTCCTTTGTTTTTTCTTAAAAAACATTAACTATCATACTTAGTCAAAGTTATCAGTGTTTGCTAAATTACCTTGGAAATTTAAAAGTCGGTAGTTTTTTTATTTAGCTTATAATCTCATCTCACATAAACACTGTCTCCTTTGTGATGCAGACCATCTCATTGGAAGAAATCAAGGAAGCAACATCTAATCTCTGACCATCATATTGTATTAAATCCCTCCTGTAATCACATAGACTTGTATGTATACTTTGTATTTTAGCAAAAAATTGTGAAGATAACCTTGTCTTTTTTATATATCTGAAAGAAATTGATGTGAAGCAAATCACTGTCTCCACAGTTCTTTAATAAAATTTTCATTAAAGAACCTTGAAAATAACATTTGCTATTTTTGTGTTTCTTGCTATGACAAACTTTCACTGTACATATTTTTGTGTTTCTTGCTATGACAAACTTTCACTGTACAATTTCCAGGCCAAACATGCTCTGACTGTCAATGTGCAATTAGATGTCTCATTTTTATATTTGCCTTGAATCCTATCCTGTGTGTTCTCTCCTATGGCTCCCTATGATTACAATATGGGACCCAAAGGGCCGACGTGTAGCCGCTAGGCAGGAGATCAAGGGACAGTGCCCCCAAAATGTAGAATGAGTGTTTTTTGGGAAACTGACATAGTTTTCAGAAAGTCATTTTGCAGATTTTGTCTTATTCATTTAATTCCTCTCTTATTCATTGAATTTGTCTGAGGTGGTTGTTCTCTCGTGCAAAAGTCACCCACAAATTGGCTTTTCCTGCATAATTGCCTAGCAAATACCTAGTTTTTGTAAATATTAAAAAAAACACCTAGTTTTTGTGCTTCACTGAATTTTTTGTATTTAAGGCAAGGTTTAAAATTTCGGTTTCAGTACAGGTTTCGGATCGTGAAATTTTGAAATTTCGGTCGAAATCCGGTACAAAACCCGAAACCAATCTTTTATTTAGTATTAAATTTTGGACGAAATTACCGAAATTTTGGCCGAAATTTCAGTAATTTCAGTCAAAATCTCGATGAAATATTAAATTAATATTAAAAAAAACAAATTTTTTGGGTCAAATTTCGAAAAAAACGAAATTTCGGTCAGCCTACACCGTAAACGAGTGTTGCTAAACATCATAGATGAAAACTCAAAATACAATGGAGAAATCAAATAGTCACCATTATAATGCCAACCCCGCCATTTCAAAATAAATTTTCTGTGTACAGTGTTGATGGATGTTGGATCAATGTTCGTTGTACTGGTGTGGATAGACCTGGCAAACGGGTGGGTCGGGTCGGGTCGACCCGCGGGTCATGCAGGTGCGGGTCACGTGGGTTGCGGGTCAAAATGACCCACTGGTTGACCCGACCCAGTGCGGGTGGGTCGGGTCAACCAGTGGGTCACCTGCAATTTTTTCCAAAACAGTGTTTTTATTGGGCGGTGATAAATTCACCCCCCTTCTATGTCAATTTTACCCCCTAATGGAATCATCCTATTCTAATTATTTTATTGGCCACAACCTATTTACATTATAGCCTATCAAATGCACGGTTTGGATCATCCTATTGTGCGGGTTGTACCGTCCAATCGTCCCAATCGTCCATTTTTCCACTCCCTTAAACAAAACCCCAAATTTCATAAGAAAAATGTGGTTAGCCATATGCAGAACCCCCCCCCCCCCCCAAAACAACAAATTTCAGAAAAATGAAAGACAAGAAACCAAACCCCCATGGATTCCAGCAAAATAAAGTTAGGGTTTTTCTCAGAGGCAACAAAATAAGGAAACAAATCTCCTATTTTTCAATACGATCGGATCTTGATGCCGACAAAAGAAGTCCTCCTTTGATAGAACTTTAATCTCCTTTAATCTCTCAATCTCCCTCAAATTTCAGCTCTCAAACCCCGCTTCTCTGACTTTTCCTACAGATCTAGTAGCCCCTCTCATCTCTCTCTCATTTTTCTTTACAAATCTCTCAATTTCTCTCGGCTAACGAAAGATCAGGAAATAAAAATATAGGAGGGTATATGGAGGTTAGAGATTAATAGATCTAGAGCTTGGAGGCTCAGATCTAGGGTTTGAAAGGTAAAAATAATGAAAAGATGATTGTGAGATCCATAAGTGTATTTCTGAAAAGAAATCAAAGAAGAGGAATAATGGCTAAGAAAGATAACCGGAAATAATGCCTTCTCTTATTCTCGTTCCCCCTCAAAAACCCTCTCTCATTTTCTGAAATTCGAGACCATTTTGAAAAATAGGGCGTATATTCATGCTTATTAATGCCCTCTTTTAAAATAAAAAAATTAAAAAAAATAATCCAGAAAACCCGCGGGTTGACCCGACCCGACCCATGTTTTTGCTGGTTGGGTGACCCACGGGTTGATTTTGACGGGTCACTAAAACTCCGACCCGTGCCCGCAAATTTGCGGGTGGGTTGGGTCGACCCCGCGGGCACGTTGTCAGGTCTAAGTGTGGACTCCCAATCTTCCGTCAAGTGATGGGACCCACACCCACTCGACGTCCATACATCATCATGCGGAAGGACTAAAATACACTTACTTCCATACATCATGAGGCAGAAGGACTAAAATACCCCCTTAATAACAAACAAATCAATTTCTTCCCCTGCAAGGCACATGCTGTCAACAGAAACACAACTCAACAATCCGAGAGAGAGAGAGAGAGAGAGAGAGAGAGAGAGAGAGCGAGTCCCAATCCCTAACTCAATTTTGCATCAAAACCCTCTATTCTTCCTCCTCCACCTTTGTTCTACTAAATCGATTAACAAGAATTCAGCACGCTGTGTGATGGAGAGGCCATAAGGTTTTCTTTGTTGCCCCCCCCTCTCTCTCTCTCTACATATACGTTTTGATATATCTCTTTTGTGAGTTTTTTTTCTTCTCTCGTTTTAATTTTCTAGGGTTTCGAAGCTGGTGAAAGTCGTTTGATTCAGCTGAGAAAATGTCCTCCAGGCCCCAGGTCACAATCACCCTGGGGCGTAGCGGTCAGGTACCTCTCACTCTCTACTTTTTAACTTGCGCCTCGGGGTGTATGTGGCTTAACCTACGCATCCCCGGCCAAAACAAATATTTTGAGTCACTAGTCTATAAAGGTATCCAAATGCAGCTCCTCTGCATACCATTTCACTTTTTTTTTTTTTTTATCATTTTAACTCACTCTAACCTTACACTGGTACGGTTTCTATCAAACTCTTTTCGTTCCATTTTTTTTATTTGTTCTGTTAGTTCTTTGCTTTTCTTCATTTCTGATTGATGATTGCAAGAATTTTATTGGGTTTGTGACGATTTATGCTGTTATTATTGTAACCCTAATATATGCTGATGAGATCATTGGTTTCTATTTACTGCTAATTTTGTTTTTTGAGTTGGTGGATTCTCGAATTGTTTTGGGGATCAGTGTGGGTTTTGTAATGTGAGTTTTATGTCATGTATGCAACTTAATTGATTTCACTACTAAGTTCAATTCACCACTGCTTTTGCCCTATATTTTGCCCTATAGTGCCTGATAAGTAGATAGATGAATATATTTTTATCTAAGAACCTTCTTATATGGTATGAACTGAATATATTATTATCTAAGAACTTTCTTATATGGTATGAACTTCCCTATGTTACCAGAAAAAAAGGGGGTGATATGGTCACGACTCTGTCTTCCTCCTCTTAAGCTTTGAGTGTTTAGAAATATAACATATCTATTGTGACATGGTATGCACGCTCTTTTATGGAAATAATATCCACACTCCCTTGTTTTGATAATGGCGCTCATCACTTTATTAAACACTTTTCTGATTGGCTGATGAGTTTTTGGGATTTCTTACAGCTTTTAACAGATCAGTACAGAAGTACCAAATAACAATAAAGGGATGAGTTCCATTATCGAAAAAGGGAGAGCAGATATCAATTCCTATGTATGCATCAATCAGTCTTTTCCAATGCGATAAAGTTACATAGTGTCTATTTTTTCTTTGATAAAATAAGGCGTATTTCCATGGGTTTGCCTTGGTATCGTGTTCATACCGTTTTATTGAATGATCCTGGTCGGTTACTTTCTGTCCATATAATGCATACAGCTCTAGTTTCTGGTTGGGCCGGTTCGATGGCTCTATACGAATTAGCAGTTTTTGTTCCTTCTGATCCCGTTCTTGATCCAATGTATAGCATATTGTGGTTTATAACGTACACCATATAACATGCACTGTAAATTATTTATGAAACAGTATCTGTTATAATGTACTACCGTTTAAGTATAATACTACAGTTTTTCTGAGTTGCCACATCTTACTGTTCCGTCTTTTTGTGTGAAAGTTACATAATTTGGCCTTAATTGATGATTTGGTTCGTGATTATCCTAATGGAAAAGTAAGAGTTCATCGATGTCATGTCAGATGGATATCCAGGCATGAGTTGTACTTTGTAATTTGAAGGTATTTCATTCTGTGGATTCAACTGAAGAGTTTAGCATCTGTCCTATATAATAGTTTTTGTTCTCCGACCTGTATCTGATGAATAATTACTTCCCTAGATGTGCATTCACTTTTTCTGTTGACATTTGCAGGTTGTCAAAAAGGCAGGACCCACAGTAGAGGGCACTCGTTCCGATTATGTGCTGTTGTCAGGAAGTAAACGACCCATAAAAGAGAGATTAGGGAGCAACATTGGCAATCCTAAATTGTATGCTGGGCAGTCCAAAAATAAACGGTGTGTGTGTGTGTGTGTGTGTTTTCTGTTTGAACTGTTTTCTAACTACCTTTCGTCATGTAATTCTAAGAGTGGGGCTTGTTCCACGGTGTCAAGTGCTAATATATCTACAGCTCTACATACCGTTTTTTGATCAAGTGTGTTTATGCATCAAGCCATCAAGTAAATATGCTATACATGTTCTCACCAGCATCATTGGTTTTGTAAACATGTATGCTTTTTGTTCTATTTCCAAAAGTTTTACTTCAAAACACTTTCTTGCCATGCAGTGGCACTCATGCACTTGTATGATTATTAGAACAGTTCAACTAGACATGTTTCCGTTCTCATATCTGTCCATATTATGCGTAGCCAATTAGTCACAAAAACATTAAATAATCCATACATGCGATTTACCATTTAAAAAATTCCATACATGCTATTTATAGAGGCAAATGATTGCTATCTAATCTAAATACATCATGAAATAGAGCTGCTAACTGAATTTCCCTTAACAGCTTATTTCACAAGAATCTGACATTCTTTTCCATTCCAACTCTTATCAATTTGCTTGTTTATGAAATTCTCAAACTCTACTCTACCTTTCTACGTTGGGATCCCTTTCTCCCCACCTGCCTGGTCTTATATTATTTGGCTTTTGATGCTCTACTTTTACAATTTAGGGAAATACTAGTCATGTCTTCAGCTTACACAGTCACCAATACCACATGATGGCTGTGTTGAAAAATTTAAGGTAGTGAAGCGACAAGGCACCCTTCTTTTTTGCTTGCTAAGATGCTTCCAGGCAGCATCAGTAATGATCTCTTTCTCTGCCATTATCACCGCTATTGTTGTTTTAAACATAAACTTCAAATAAATTGGGATGCCGGTTAGGATGGCTATACTTGGGGTTAGAAAATTTGTATTTGGGACATCACTTTTTGGGAAAATGAGGATATTCTCTTTCCAACTTCCATGTCTCAGAAGCTCACATCAGTATCCATCATAAGGTATACCAAAAGCTAGCTTCATTATAATGTTAGTTGCTTTCGTAACCTTTTTGTCTCAAAGTGATCCAATGCAATTAAAAACATTCAAGGTTTTTGCAAAATTGAGATTTTCTCATCATGGCCATAATATTCGAGTGAAGAACCCCATAGGGCAATGCTTCAATTTTCTAACGTAAACAAATGATTCTAGTTATACATAAACATTTTCTGTTTCTACTAAACATTACATTGTGAACATTTGTTCTGGATCTGGTAATGACGGCTTTCATTTTCTCATGCAGCCAAAGGGGAGATAGTCAAAAGTGGAGTCTCAATGATGATGATGCGGATGATGGCAAGGAATACATTTCCAGTATCTGTTCCACATGACCACATGCATTATAAAGTCATAGTGTTTTTGTTTTTGGTTTTTTTTTTTTTCCGTTTTCCTTTCTACCTTTGTTTCCCTTAAATTTTTTTTAAGATGCTCGAGTTGATCGGGATGACTTGCGGTTCAAACTCTTGCGCAAAAACTTAGCTAGGCGACCTCGGAGTTATGGTGAAAATCATAATGATGTGGACCTTCGTGAAAAGCTTTCAGGGGCAGTTCAGTCTCCATTAAGGAATGATACACGACAACGCTTTCCTGAACCACAGGCCGCTGGCCTTCTAAGGCGAGTTCCTCCCACAAGAAGTGCAGATGACTGGCTCCAGTTGGACTCGTTGGGAAAATCGTATTCTGCTTGGACTTTGGATGGGTTGAGGCGTAGATCCCCAAATAGATTTTTAGGTGCTTCTAGGGGTATCTCCCCTCCAAGAAATAGAGATGACAGGCGGGACTTTTCGTCAGTAAGGTCTGTTGATGCTTCAAGACCCAGTTCTTTTTTGACAAAAGGTGTTGTCGATACTTCAAGGCGTAGCCCTTTTATGACAAAAGCCAGTGTTCCTTTTGAAGCAGCAAAGCCAGTTGTAAGACTTCCTCCTCCAAATAACGTCCTACAGAAGAGTTCTTATACGGTAGAGTTCACTTACCCTCCACTGCCTTGCTTACTTCTTGCTTTATCACTAAATTAGTTTACCATTAGTTGGGGCTTCTAAGATGAGCACCGCCCGCATACATGGATAACAGGATAAATACTATTTACCCGTATTATTTTCTGGTGTACAACCTATATTTAATAGCATTTATTACAGTGTGCTGCTTCAAACGGTCAGATGCCTATATATAGCTCCTTTTATCTCCAACGTCTGATATCAAAAGAGACCTTATTCTGATTACCCAGTCCAGGCGCACCTTAGAGGAGAGTCCTTTTTCCGTGGATGAGAAAAATCTTTAGAGTGGAGTTTTCAATGATGTTCAAGCAAATTTCATTAGCATGATTAAATACTCTAATAGGTTTTTTATACTTAGAAATGGTGTTTTAACAATGATCAAACATTCTTGCCAAAAATAAAAAACAATTATCAAACATCAGTCATGCAATTGAAACTAAAGATTCAGTCCAGTTAATCGACAAAATGTGATTGCATGCTGTTAAATCCCATGTATGTGTAGGCAAACATGTTATAGGCGTGGAAGTTTAGTGGGTGCTCTGTGTGCATGTTTCTGCCCATTTTTTCCCTCAACAGATGGCTGGGTTAGGATGATCCTATAGGGCTGATTTTTGGTACACACCCTATCCATGGAAGGGCCTTCCAAATGAATGCTTTGGATCCCCAAAAAATGTGGGGCCACATGTGTTTTTGAACTATAGCTTAGGAACTATATATATATATGTATGGTAGCCATTTGTGAGTACTGAGTAGTAACTGTGTCGACAGAAATTCTGAGGCATTGCCAATAATACTATTGCTGAACTGTATGAGTAATATTGTTTAAGTCTTGGACTAAACTTCTGCGTTTGAAGCTAGAGTTACTCATGTTGGTTCATGGATTGAAGAAAATAGGCAAGTTTGCCTGTTCAAAGCCTCTTTAAGGAGCAATGATTTGCTCGCGAGATTATAAAAGAAATAGCATGGGCCTTAATCCATGGAGGTAACTAGAAATGGTAAAATCCTCGATTATTTGTTTTTAGATTTTGATATTTAGATGTTCTAACATTAAAAAAAGCTCTTAGAAGTTAGAGATAGTGGTACTAATGTACTATGACAATTTCATGTATTCTTGAGTAGCAACAATCATTGAATCTTTTGAACCCCCAATTCTTCCTGCCCCAATTTTACTATCTCTTTCAATGTCTTCTTCGATTTCCCTTGAAGTAGAGGGTGGTCGTAGATAAGAATTAGCGAAGGGCCATACACACTAGATCCATAGCTTCTATACCCAGGTGAAACCATTTCTATTTTAAGGGGGCTTCTTATTGTACTTCTATATTATGTGTTTATGACCATTCTCTCTAACATGCTCTCATACTTTTCTTTTCACTTTGAACTTTCACGTAGGTTGAGGAACCACTTACTGTCACTGGCTTGTTGCATTCACTGGGCTTGGGGAAATATTCCATTCTCTTTCAGGCAGAAGAAGTAATGTACTCTTAAACTTTCCTACCATGCAAGTCAAATGTTACATTTTGTAAATATGCATACTAACTGAGAGTCTGAGACAATCCTTTTTGTTTTGACAGTAATCTTGTGCGTGCGTGATTTCATATTCTTTGCTCCTAAAATTCGTTGGGTGGGTGTGTGTGTGTCAGTTCATTATGATTTCATATTCTTTGCTCCTAAATTCTTTGATATTTTTCACTAGTTTCCAATCCCCTTATGCCCTGTTCGTTTTGGGTGGGTGGGTGGGTGTGTGTGTGTGTGTGTGTGTGTGTGTGTGTGTTAGTTCATTATGATTTCATATTCTTTGCTCCTAAAATTCTTTGATATTTTTCACTAGTTTCCAATCCCCTGATGCCCTGTTCATTTTGGATTTTGAGAATTGATATTGGAAATGGTATTCCCATGCGCAAAACCCACTAATTGCACACCATTGTAAGAGTTGGGAAGAATTTGATTGCAGAAGCAAATTTCCTATCATGTGTATCCCTTTAAGGTTTGAAAGATGAACACTGGAATTATTGAAATATTTGTTGGTTACTGATATTGGCACTGCCATATTTTGATAATTGCACTAACTCAGTCTTGTCTTTTATTATTTAAACAGCTGTCAAAGGTCATTAAAGTTCACAAAAAGCTCCTAGAAGCCAAGTAGTAAAGAAAAGACAAGCTGAGTTTGTGCACTTATTAAAACATGGTAGTGCCAATATCAGTAGCCAACAAAAGGTTATTATAAAATATGACTGGATTCCTGTGGAATTTTGAAATGGAGATATTTTGATTCTTGGTGGGCGGACGACCCATCCCACACAGCTGGTTCTTGGTCGTAGCTCTACTGGCCCTTAAATATAGATTATCTAATTAATATGAACCAAAGGAGCGGAGTAAGAATTATCTCCCCAACCCTCAGTCACATGATGACAAGTTCAGAAATGGGATTATTTAGTTACGGACGTGCTGGTATCGATCATGTTTATACATATACAAATACATGCATATTCTTTCTAAATAAGACACAATTGAACTCAATAGTTTATTAATTACATTCACTTGTCAGTTACCGATTTTGGGTTCAATTCTAATAGTGCCATTTTATTTTATTTTATTGCATTTCTCACAAAATTTATGAATTATATGCAAGAAATTGATGAATTATTTGTAAATTTATGAGAAATTTGTAAAATGCACTGATTTTTTTTAATCATTCCTGAAATTTGGAAGTGTGAGAGGCATCAACAGTCAGCAATTTTTTTAGCTATTTTTTTCAATTATTTGCCAATTTACACAACCATGTTTTCCTTAAAATAGAACCAGAAAATATAAATTAATGTGGAAGTTAAGAAATGATAGCCTCTTATTGTTTTATTTATTTTTCACTTTTTCCTGTAATTGTTATTTGACATAGTTTAGTTTGATTTGCAGGTTGATATGACTGCATTGAAGCAGATGAGGGATAACGACCTCAAAGAGTTGGGGATACCAATGGTACTTTCAGCGCTTGATCTCTTTTGCTACTATAGATCGTCTCATTGCTTATTTATTTTGGAATGCTAATAGATGTGTGTGGAAAGTTTTTTCTTTTCATTTTAGTATGCATTTGCATCGTGCATCTCAAATACTTTTTTTGTCAAGATTCAAATAGTAAAGGTTAGCTTATTATTCTTGGAGGTGGATTCCCTTGCTAGGAGTGTGCCTCAAGGGATTCTTTGATGATTCACGACTACCACCCATCTGATGAGCTTCCTGAGGCAGTTTATTGTATTTTTCTTTCTTTGTTTTCTCTTTGAACATCCTGGTCTTTCCTTGCTCTCCTCTTTAAATAAAGTCTTTCAATTGCACTTTGACTGTATCTTTCGCAATCTTATAAGCTGCCAGTTTTTGCATTTTCACGGGTAAGGGTTAGGTTAGAAACTTCTATGCGTACCTTAGGATATTTGGTTATCATCAATTGAAGATGTATGGTATCGGTTCCATCTCTCCACAAGATACTTTTCTTGCTCATTCAATAAGGACCTCTCCTCTATCTCTATGTAAGGCTTTTAAAAAAAAAAAAAAAAACTTTCAATTTGATTGGATTGCTAACCTTGTATATTAAATTTTGGGGTTTATCGATTTTTAATGTGTTATGAAATTGGAGATTAATTGCACGGAGTAGTAATAGACTAGTAATAGACTGTAAATATTAAATAAGCATGACGAGATAGACTTCCTCTCCTCTCAATTGCATTAAGATGAACTTTGATGGAAGACTCAAGGAAACCATGTGATGCAAGTATGCAACACATCCATTGGTTCTTTAAATCAAAAATTGTAAAAGGAAGGTTGACTTTTGAAGAAAGATACTTTTATGAATTTTGGTGATTCAATTTGAATTTTCGGAGTATTTTTATTGGGTTTTAGAAAGTCTATGATTTGGGTGAAATGGGGTTGTTGGAGCTTCTAGAGTTTCTATTTTGAATTGAGGAGGTTTATGTTGAAATAGGAACATTGAAGAAGGATTTGTTTATCATTAGCAGCATAATAGGATACAAAGTAATGTTCTTGCAGGAGATTTCAGTGGGTTTTATATGGATAGCTTCCTTAATTGTTCTTGAATTCTAGCTTGTTTAGTAATATTTTAGCGGTGTTTTAATGTTAGAAAGTGTGTAGGAAAGGTCTAATATGTTTGAGTTCAATCAGTGTTTTAAAGGTGAGTAGATTCTATTTATATGATGTCAGACACACTTTCGAGGGAGATTTATGATTATTTATGAAATTGATGTTTTTGCAAGGAGTTTTCGCATTTCCTTGTTGTTTCTATAAGGAAACTCCATATTTTTGCTCTCCTTGTCTTTCATTGAGTATCTCTATGTCTTTTATGAGATGCTGTGTGGGCTGCAGGGGCCTCGGAAGAAAATTCTACTTGCACTTTTGCCTCGCTCCAAAAATCGACCATCATGAAGTTCGACTTCAGATAAATACACATGAGTGAGTATCATTCCTATTTGTGTGATTGATTACTCAAATTCTCTCTCCATTTATATCAAAGTAATAGTTCCCATAATGGCAAGTTACTGTGTTTTGTCAATGTTATTTTAAGATTGATTGATTGCTTTTACACTTGATTGCAAATCATCATTTGCTAAAAATGCACATGTTGTGGGCTTGGTTAAATGGTGAAATCTGTAGAAAAAACAACACTGCCCTAATTCAACAATATCAGGTATTGCCTGAGAGTTGCAGCATGTGGGATTTGCATTTAAGAGGTGATTATGAAATTCATAAAGGCCCCCACTTTCACCTAAGCAACAATTTCTGTGTTTCCCCAACTATGGCTTGTGGTGCCTTTTAGATGACTATTGCAAAACTTTTTAAGTTTCAGGTGGAAAATGGAGATGATTTTGTTCAGTCTTCAAACACTGTCCAAGTGTAGACCTGAAAGAATTGTCATGTATTGGGATCTAGAATTACATATGATCCATGTTGCTGCCTTGACATGATGACAGTTTTCTCCGATATGGAGTTAAGAATTAACACTGCAATTGCTCAACCTGGAATATTGATTTAGTAGCTTTTCACTTAATATATATTGGACATTGGTTGATCTATTGCCATCTTCTTCACCTATCTGAAACATTTAAACCCACCTTCCTGCATTTCTTTTTTCTCAGAATAACATAGTTTTTGAGAAAGTTTTAAGATGTTCAGATGCCAATATTGGCAATTTTTCTTATAGGCATGCATTACTAGTGAGCGGGATAAGTGCTCGCCTGGTTTTTGAAGAGGATTGGGTAGAGGAGGGGGATTCAGAGGTTGCTGATGTGTCCTTCGGTGTTAATTTAGTGCGATGGGCTTCGCGTGAAGTGTTGTCTGGGCAAGATGGTGTAGATCGAACCTGTTCTCTGATTACTAAGGAAGGCGTTTTCCCTGGCTCTGTGGCCCTAAGAATCTTTTGATTGACCTTAGTGGTATGTGTGGGTTGGTGAATTGTATTTTTAGTCCTCACAGGGAGTATCCTTTTCGATTCTTAGTCATGATCTCTGCTGGGGGAGTCAATCATAATTTCAATTCAAGTTTCTGCAGTCAAGTGGAATCATCCACTCTGTTGATGGCGTCCTCTCATCTTGGTGGAAATCATGGGATGGTCCCTGTGTTGAACCTTCGAAAGGATCTGGATGAGTTCATGGTTGATCATACCTTGTGCATAAGTAAGAAATTGGGGTTGGTTTTTGCGGGTCCTGAGGAAGTGTATAGAGCTGAAATTCAGGTAGCGGAACAAAGAGATGTTGGTAGGAATTCTTACTCTAATGGGTTTGCTGATTTTAGTTCGAGAAGAATGGATAGGGAATTACTTAGATTAAAATCGAATATTAATTATGATTCGGGTTCTAGTGGGAAGAGCGTTCTCTCGAAGAAGAAAGGAAGATCTTCAGGTGCTAGATTGGGGAAGTTGTCTTCTAATTAAGTGATATTATGAAGATTCTATCTTGGAATGTTAATGGTCTGGGGTCCCAGGAGAAAAGATTACAGGTTAAAGAATTGCTAAAAGTTTGGAAGCCAGAGGTCGTTTGCATTCAGGAAACAAAATTGGCCTCCATTAGTAGCCTGGATATCAGAAGTATGGGTTTTAAAAAAGTGTGGGATTTTGTTTTCTTAGCTTCTAAAGGGGCGTCCGGAGGTTTGCTGTTAGCCTGGGATAATGTTAGTTGGTCTAGTAAGGAGGTGTGGTCTGGAGATTTCTCCTTATCAGTTTCTCTTCAAAAGGTGGTGGATAAGTCTGAATGGCTCTTCTCTGGAGTCTATGGTCCTTTTACAACAGCCGAAAAAGGCCTTTTTTGGGAGGAATTGGTTAAGGTAAGAGAGCGTTGCTCTCATCCCTGGTGTATTGGGGGTGATTTCAATGAAATTAAGGAAGTAGGGGAGAGGTTAAGGTGTAATAGAGTCACTAATAATATGAAGGTTTTCTCTGATTTTATAGCAGACAATGAATTAGTTGATCTTCCCTTGGGTGGTGCATCTTTCTCTTGGGTCAAAGGGCAGAGTAGAAGCAGGCTGGACAGATTCTTGATTTTTGGGAAGTGGTTGGAACTCGTTCCAGAGGTTTTTCCGAAAGCGCTTCCTCATTTGGTGTCTGATCACTGTCCCATTCTATTAGATCCTATAATGGAATTGTGGGGTCCATCTCCTTTTAGATTTGAGATTGCTTGGTTGGAATCTCCCCAGATGGAGGAGAGATTTGGGGGGTGGTGGTCTTCTTGTCATTCGGTAGGCCCAGCTGACATAGTTATTGGTAACAAACTGAGATATGTTAAGGCAAAATTGAAAGCTTGGGTCAAGGAGAGAAAGTTGCTAGATCATGGGCGGAAGTGATGGCTAAAGAATTGTATGTTAGAATTAAATGCTCTAGGGGAGTGTGGTTTGGCTTCAAATGAGGATTGGGAGGAGTTGGGAAGGGTCAGCCAAGAACATAATAGTTTGCTGCTTCAGGAAGAAATAACTTTGCGTCAAAAATCTAGAGTTAAGTGGATTGTAGAGGGCGATAAAAATACTGCCTATTTCCATGCTATGGCTAGTGCTCATAGGAGAAGGAACAAAATTGAATCTCTGGTTTTGGCAAGGGAGAGAGTTTCGAACAAGGAGGTGATTACAACAGAAATTCTTAGCTTTTTCAAGGCTCTGTATTCTTCTGATGGTATCCTTCGCCCTATTCCGCAAGAGGTGGAGTTTGACAGTTTAAGTTTGGGGGAAGCCGCAAACTTGGAAGTCCCTTTTACTGAGGAGGAAGTCATGAAAGGTTTATTCTCCTTGGCTAAAGACAAAGCTCCTGGTCCGGATAGATTCTGTCTGGCTTTTTTCTAAGTTTGTTGGGAAGTTGTTAAATCGGATCTGATAAGATTTTTCCAAGAATTTTTTGAAGGGCTTGCTCTAGACAAAGGTACTGGGGAAACCTTTATTACCCTAATACCAAAGGTAGAGGGGGCTTCAAAGGTGTCGGAATTTCGTCCGATAAGCTTAGTCGGTTGTTTATATAAAAGTGTTGGCAAAAGTTTTGGCGGATCGCCTCAAATTAGTTCTTCCCTCAATAATATCAGATAGTCAAAGCACTTTTGTTATTAAAAGACAAATTCTGGATTGTTCTCTCATTGCAAACGAAGCTATTGATGCCTACAGGCAAAGCAGTCAAGGAGGCGTCTTGTGTAAACTTGGTATGGAAAAGGCTTACGATCGGGTTAAGTGGGAGTCTCTGGACTATAGTCTTGGAAAAATGGGTTTTGGCTCTCGGTGGAGAGGTTGGATAGATCTTGTGTATCTTCTCCTTGGTTCTCAATTCTCATTAATGGCTCTTCCAAAGGTTTTTTCAAATCATCTAGGGGGTTGAGACAAGGGGATCCTCTATCCCCCTTTCTCTTTGTGATTGTTGCGGAGTCTCTTAGCCGGCTTTTGAGAAAAGGTAGCGAGTTGAGTCTTTTTGAAGGGTTCTTAATTGGGAGTAATAAAGTGGAGGTTTCGCTCCTTCAATTCGCAGATGATACGTTGCTATTTTGTGCCCCAGTGTTTTCTCAGATATTGAATCTTAAAGCTGTCTTAAGGTGTTATGAGATGGTCTCGGGCCAAAGATCTAATTTTTCGAAGTCAGGGTTATATGTTATAAATGTTCCTTCTTCCGAAGCTTCTGTTTTTGCAAGGATTCTGAGGTGCTCTTTGAATTCTTTGACTGCTTCTTATCTTGGCCTTCCTTTGGGGGTGGGAAGACCGAATAAACTATTATGGAATCCAATCATTCATAGAGTTGAGAGGCGTCTAGACTCCTGGAAACGTAATTTGATATCTAAAGGAGGGCGGTTAGTTCTCATCAAAGCAGTTTTATCGAACATTCCGATTTATTTTATCTCCTTGTTCAAATGCCCTGTGAGTGTAGTTATTAGAATTGAACAGATTCAAAGGAGGTTTTTGTGGGGTGGCTCTCATTCCTCTAGTGGAATTCCCTTGGTTAAATGGAGTTCTGTGTGCCTCCCTCTGAAAAATGGAGGGTTAGGAATTCGGAGAATAAAAGGCTTTAACACGGCTTTGTTGGGAAAGTGGCTGTGGCGGTTTGGGTCAGAACCCTCTGCCTTATGGGTAACAGTATTAGGGAGCAAATATGGGTTGAGGGAGGGGAATTGATGTACTGCGGATAATTTTAAGTTCAAAGGTCTAACTGTTTGGCGGGATATTTTGAAAGATGAGGTTCTATTCTCCAAAGGTATTCGCTTTAAGGTTTATGTTGGGGATAGAATCCGTTTCTTGTCAGATCCGTGGTGTTCGGCAGTTCCTGCTAGGGCATTATTCCCTGATCTGTATCTGGTGTCTTCTCAAAAGGTGGGATGGGTGGCGGATTGCTTTGAGAGGTGAACTCGGTAGTGGTTTGGAAGCCACAGTTCAGAAGAAACTTTTTTGATAGAGAGCTTAATTCAGTCCTTGATTGAAGGGTGTTATATTAAGAGGAGGGGGGTTGATTCCCGTGTATGGTTTTGGTGTTCATCCGGATTTTTCTCTGTTAAATCTTTCTATCATCATTTGGTGTGTAGCGAGGTTGAGTCTCCTTTTGCTTCGATCTGGAAGTTTTCTTGCCCGCCGAGGGTTTCTTTTTTTGCGTGGGCAGTATGTTGCGGTCGTATCCAGACAATAGATTTTTTGCGGAAGAGATGGATGATTTTGGTCAACCATTGCCCTTTATGTTTTTCGGATGGCGAATCCATTGATCATCTATTCATTCACTGTAAGTTTGCTTGAGATTTATGGGGTTTTATTCTATCTCGCTTTGGGGTATCTTGGGCTCTCCCTAACACCATATCAGATTTTATTAAATGTTGGGAATGGTGCCCTTGGAAAAGAAAGGGTAAGTCGCTATGGAAGATGTGTATGGTGGCTTCATGGTGGTTCATTTGAAAGGAAAGAAACTCCCGAGTATTTGACGGTGTGGCAAAATCGTCTTACTGGATATTTATCAAGATCATTTCAGCGGTTATTTCTTGGGCTAGAAGCCTTTCTCTGTTTCATTTCGTCTCAGCGTATGATCTTTGAGAAGGCTGGCAGACTACTTGCAAGGAGGGGATTAGCAAAGTCAAAATTATTCAACCCTGGCTCCCTCCTCCTGAGGGAATGTTAAAGCTGAATTTCGATGGATCCTCTCTTGGTAATCCTGGTGATGCAGGGATTGGGGGTTTATGCAGAGATTCCAAGGGGGATGTTCTCTGGGCTTTCTCGGGTCCCCATTGGAGTGGCGGACTCTAATGAAGCGGAAGTGAGAGCAGTTCATTGTGGGATCAAGTTTCTGGATCATTCTGTGTTAGATAAGGTGATAGTGGAAGGGGACTCCTCTAATGTTATTCTCTGGCTTATGGGTGCGGCCTCTCCTCCGTGGCGTTTTTTATCTTTCTTTGAGGAACTTGATGATTTAGTTCTTGACTCGTCTATAACCTTTAGGCATGTGAGGAGATCAGCTAATTCAGAGGCTGACTCCCTAGCAAGGGGTGGTGTATTTAGGCCTAGCATGGAGCGGTTTGATTATCTCCCTCCTTGATTTTGTATTCTTTCTGTAATTTGTTTTGAACCAGCTCGGTTCGCCTCTTAATATATTCTCTTTTTACCGTCTCAAAAAAAAGGCATGCATTACTAGTTTCCAGCCAGTGCTTTTGTTGACGGCACCGATTCTGAAATTCCGGAGACCCATATTGTCTCTACTCAGGTTATGAGGCGGACAAAGAGAACAGGAGCCAACTTATATGCATTTTTTACAGTTTTTTATATTAATAATATCTTCATGATTTTACCATTCAAAAAAATATATATCTTCATGATTTAAGTAAGTTCGCTATGAATCTGATTTTCTTCTTCAACATGGAATCAGCTTTAGAGATTCTAAGTTGTATCCTGAATCTGTTTTTTTTTTTCGCAAAATGTTTGGAAGTGAATCAGTATCTAGAATAGATCTTCTGAAGTGGTTAACAATCCATGCTTTATCTGCTTTTCGAACCTAGTTTCAAGGACTTATTTTGAAGTGCAGGACTCTGTTCGTGGGCCTTCCACAGTGAATACGATCTTTTATTTTCTTAATGGGAAGCCGTGGAGTTTGCAGGGGCTTCGACTAATACCAAACCACAGACGGCCATGAGAGGTTTGCCATTGAATACATATACTTTCAGATATCACTCAAATTTTTTGTGTGATTGGCAACTCTAAATGAGGGATCTTTGTATGTCAAAATTGTATTCTCCATGTATTGCCTTGAAATATGGGTAAAGGGTTTACCCATTTCAAGTTGATTAAGAGTAAACTTCTTGCTTCTACACTTCAATTTCATAGGTGAAAACGTAATGTATTTTATTCATGTTGTAGTAGAACTGACTGGTTGGATTGGAAATAATGGGTTGCTAAAAACATCTTCATAGAACAATCCACACTCAGGATTTGACCTTCCAAAGTATAAAAAACTAAATCAACAGTATCTGAATTGAACTGATTCAAGTCAATAAGCCTTGACAAATGGTGGTGGTGAGGACATGCGGTTCTCCCCGCCAGTCCGCCACATTCAACAGTATCTGAATTGAACTGATTCAAGTCAATAAGCCTTGACAAATGGTGGTGGTGAGGACATGCGGTTCTCCCCGCCAGTCCGCCACATTCGTTGCTGCTTCTCACTGCCAAAGCAATTAAGAGCTTGGATGATGCCTACCGGGTGCTCTATTGCACTACCTAAAGAGTGTAGGCTTAGAGGGTGGTCCTCTTTTCTGGTGTAAAAGTGATTAGAATTCAAACACGGCGCGTACCGCTCCAAGATGACAGTCTCTTCATCGTCACTCTCTCTTTTGATAGACATTAAACATAAATCACACAGCAGTACAGTTCTGTTCTTGTGCTCTGCTTTTGGGCACTCGTGGGACTTGTAGGTTCTGTCCTCCAAAGAAAACACCTGTCGAAAACGAAATCCATTATCATGATCCAATGGTTCACCATTTAAAGCAACAGGATCTAATTGAATTTATGGTTCTAGAGACAGGAAAACATTTTTGGGGAATGATCCAGTTTATAGCAGGGAAAATCTAATAAAGTCACTTGTTGGCTCCTTCCTAGAAACACTTGTTGGGTCCCATTTCTTCGCTGGTCATGTGATCAGGTCCAGTTGATCTTAATGGCATCCATAAGGCCTGCCAAATGGATAATGATCTGATGATCTAGGCCCTAGGTCAATCAACTTGTTATGGTCCAATTGAAGTCTTTCACGCTCGTGTCACTGTAGAAGAAAAAACTGGAAGATCCGATCCAATGAGAAGTGATATGTCGGACCCTTTTTATTACTTGGGACACCCAGCAGCAGTGTATCAAGGACTGCAGAGGGGCTGATGTACTTCACGTCAGAATGATTCAATGGGGCTGATTGCCACATACACTAGCCCTGGGTGTCCCAAGTAATCAAAAGGGGCGGATTTATCACTTCCTTTATTGTAACTATTAGTTAACTTGAATAGTAGGTTACCATCTTCCTCCAATCGTTCATTTGTCTTCCAAGTCTATGTGCCTAAAGTTTTGGTTGGTAGTGTTAGAATATGTGGGATCCAACGGTTGGATTGGGTTAAGATCTCACCGTTGGATCATCTTGGAGGTAGATTGGGTAAGTTGGCTAAATGAAGCAACTAGATAAATTAGTCAAGTGGATTAGAAGAGGCAAGCAAGAGAGATTAGGAAAGTAGATTTGATTAGGTTAGATTAGAATATTCTAGTGTTATCTCTTTCCATAGTTGTCTTGATTTATTTCTATGTTTATCATGTGAGTGCTCTTTATAAGCACCATCAATTGTCTTTGTAATTTATCTAAGATATTCAAGAATTAGTGAAATCTCCAAAAATTCTTCATGGTATCAGAGCAGCCGATTTCCTTGGCCTGAGCACAACTCATCTGACGTATTTCTCTGGCGGACGGCTAGATCAGCCGTCCGCCCGGTCCATCCATTTTTATTTGTTTCCTCCATCTTGTTTTCTTAATCGAGCTGTCCTCCTACTCTTCTCTGATTTGAGTTCTATATGAGATCTGTGTGTTCTATAATATGTTGTGTTATGCGGTTTTCTTAGGGAGCGGTTTTGCCAATGGCTGATTTCATAAAATCAACCATGTCTTTAATCGGAACCTCATCTTTGTGGATCGGAGTGATGGCAATGAGAAGCATCAGGAGGAAAACCAGACACTAGATCCAAGCACAATGTATTCAAACATTGAGGATTAGAGCATAGCTATCTTATCTCTGGAGACGATGGAGTAACGAGGGCAGTACCGAAATGCCTCTTCAGGGGAAGTGAGAAGAGCTGGGGCAATTACTATGCTTCATTTTAATGGCTACATCCTTTCCTTTGTCTTTTGCAATATACTCAACCCCAGATTTGGTAAGCACACCCTTCCTTCCCATTTATTCCCAAATTTCTACTTATATCATATTTAGGACTCCTCGTTTTACTCTAGAAACCCTTTTCTTCTTTACCTACCTAATCACCTCCAAATTACTAATTAAACTCCTTTGTTTTTACCCAAATATCTTAACCCCAAAATTGAGAAGAACACCCTCTTACCTTTCTTTAGAGAAATATCGTTACCGATTATTGATATTTGCAGCCCTCTTTGGATACACATTGCTCAATTTCTTATGAAAGGTTTTGCATGACCTTTTATGTTTGCCAATAATTGTCGTCCTTGAGCCATTAGTTGTCATTTGTCTCCATCTAATTTTTCTTCTCTTTCTTCTTTTTCTTCCATTTTTTTCATATATATTTCGGTTGAGGTACTTCATTTGAGGTGCGTGCCCGGAATATTCTCTCTTTTCAATTGAGGTGCTTCATTTGTTTTGAAGTGCGTGCTTGAGAGAGTTGTTTCCAAATTTTATGAGGACCGGAACTTGCCGACCCATGTGTCTGGCCCATTGAGGCTCATTCTCGCATCGAGGCATCCTTTTTGGTCCAAATGTGACCTATTTCCAGAAGGTTCGATATTCTAAATCGGCCTAATGACTTGCCCATTATGGCTTTGGTCCATAGTGACCCATTACCACTTCTTGTCTAGCCCATTAAGGCTATGATTTGTTCTCATCCATCTCTTCACGGCAAATCAACAAGCGGCGTCTTCTTCGGCAATATACATTCGGCGATAACATCAAGGCATATTCATCATCAAACTTCGGCAGTGCGGTTCCAATCAAAAGATTTTATTTTCTTATGGGGAGCAAATTTTATTTTCTTATTGGGGAATTTCATTGTAATCAAACGTATGTTGATTTTCAATCCACATACGTTTGAGGGGGTATGTTAGAATATGTGGGATCCAACGGTTGGATTGGGTTAAGATCTCACCGTTGGATCATCTTGGAGGTAGATTGGATAAGTTGGCTAAATGAAGCAACTAGATAAATTAGTCAAGTGGATTAGAAGAGGCAAGCAAGAGAGATTAGGAAAGTAGATTTGATTAGGTTAGATTAGAATATTCTAGTGTTATCTCTTTCCATAGTTGTCTTGATTTATTTCTATGTTTATCATGCGAGTGCTCTTTATAAGCACCATCAATTGTCTTTGTAATTTATCTAAGATATTCAATAATTAGTGAAATCTCCAAAAATTCTTCATCCAGACTGCTTGTTCTCTTTCATTTCTTAATGAACCAACTATTCAGTCCTTAAGCATAATGACTCCAAGGGTGTGAAACCATTAATTTTTGTACTCCTTTTTCTCATGCATTGGATGTCGGCATAGAGGTGGAACAAGGCCATGTGACTGCTTGCCCGTCTATGTCCTTGTATAGGACCCAAAACATGCTTTTTTTCCATTTATGGTGAAGGTGACTTTCTACGTAGTCGTTCTCTTATAACATGTACCGTTGATGAAGCTGTACGGATGAAATAATCACCATCAGATCATGAGACAAAAGCTATGTGACGTACTGGACCCCATGCAAGTTATTAGCTGGTGGTGGGCCTAATCATGGTGATCATTCCCCCTTACACAGATGATACTGTATATGATAAGGCTTTCTGGCTAGACCAATTTGATGGAGCCTTAAATCTTTAGGATAAGGGCATGTATATACCCACAAAAGGAGAATAAAAAGAGGAAGAACAGAAAAAGAAATAGAAGTGATATATAAAGAAACCTTTTGACATCAATCGCACGTGAGAGGAAGAAAGTCGAGCTGATTACAATAAGATTGTTGGCAGTGCTTTCCCAGCTCGAGATAAAGAACCCCTCTTGGCTTCTTTATCTTATCTGTATTCATCGTTTCCACTTGGTGGAGACGTGAAAGCTTGGGGTTTAAGTAAGCGATTACGTGGTCGTGTTTCTCACCAATTCGATTAAGTAAGCTTGGGGTTTAAGTAGCCTAGTATTTTTTTATGTGAAGGAAGAGGTAGAAAATGAGCTTTGTACCGTTTCTTGCTTTTACCATACCTGTGGGACATTCTTGTATTTTTATCACAGCCGTTGATTTGGTGGGCCACCATGTGGATTAGTGATTTGACTATCTTAGCCATTCAATTTGGGCTTGAAGGGGTAAATTGTGCAAGGATCGATCAATAATCATGTAGTTAGAATTGCGTGATCCATGTTGTGGCCCATCATTTGAATATACCCGATCACCAGGCACAAGTCAAGTGCAAGGTGTGGGCCCTATTGCAAGGCTAAGTAGTATTTGATCATCCTTGTCCACAATGCAAACAATCAAATCCATAATTAGATGATCGTTACCGTCCTCCAAAATCAGGTTGTTTTGGATTTTGATTAAAAATCCATTGATCATCCAAGAAAAAGATTATTCGTTAATGAGAAAGATCATCTAATGGATGCAATTCTTTAACCATTTCCCAGGCCCACCAAAGCCACGGTGATCATGGCTGAAGATTGGATGGGCCCAACATTTTGTATAGGGCATTCTTCTCCGCAATCAAACAGCGATGCAGTCTGTATCAGTCCTAATGATCAAGTTTTGGGTCCCATGTAGGGGGCCGTGCATTGTGTATCCATCGTGTAGACCATCATGAGGCGTCCCACATGGTTCTTTTCTCATGCCAAGTGGGCATACATCGGCCAAAAAAAAAAGGGATTTGCTAGCGTCCATCACAGAAGGCATTTCGCGGATGGTCTGTTGCATCTACACCAGCCACCTTGAGAATGATGACAAAACCTGCTGAAAAGTGAGCCTCTGTGGCTGGTGTCAGATGCACAGACCATCCGCGAAATACCTAGCAAATCCCAAAAAAAAAAAAAAAAAAAAAAGATTTATACCATGACTTTCTCATGAATATCATGAATAAAGCTTTCAACATGCAATGGCCGCATGTTGTCTCCCTTCATTAAGTTATGATGGTGAATCACTCTCAACCTCCATCCAATCTTTCCTCCATTTGGTCATTTTCACAAGCTCAATTCCTTGTCTTCTTGTGTACGTGTCACAAGACTGAATTTCGTCTTTGCTTTTAGAAAACCGATTCCTATAATATGGACTTTTTATATGTGACCAGTCACAATCGCAAAAAAAGAAAAAAAAAATCCACTTATGCCAAGCTAAACTGGGTTGTCAAGAGAGAAACTAGCTTGATAGAATTAAAAGAAGATCACCATCTTGCAACCCACTTGCACTTAGAGTTCTTCCCAATACAATGATCTTCTAGTTAAACAAAAAATATATTCTAGAAGCAAGTGGAATAGAAACTACTAACTTATATCCTGTATTACACAAATGGCTTACCTATTCCCTTTTTTTGGGCTCATTCTTGCTAGGATTGGAATTAGAGTTGGTTGGAACTTGGAAGACCTCAAGAGTCCAGTCAATTGTAGGGCTGCAACTCGGGTCGGGTGGGTCGGGTTTTGGAGAACCCAACCCTACCCGAGAAATATCTCGGGTTGGTTCGGGTCGGGTTTTTTTTCGGAAAACCCACGATTCCCAATCCAGGCCCTACCCATGATAAATCTCGGGTTTGGTCAGGTTTTTTCACGTTGACGCAATTTTTTAAGGAAAATTCTTGTTTGGCAAGGCAGCTCAACTCATAGAAGTAGAAATTACACTCACATTACACTTGAATCAAACAATAATGTAATTACACTCACATTACACTTGAATCAAACAATGCTGTAATCAAACAATGTTGTAATTACAATCAAACAATGCTGAATCAAACACTTGAATCAACTCAACTCATAGAAGCAGAAATTACACTCACATACAATAACAGTGTGTGCGTGGGTTTTCACTTTTAACTTTTAACTAACAATAGAAAAAAATGTACATACTATAACTTATGTAACTCGGGTCGGGTCGGGTCGGGCCCCTTCAAACCCGGCTCGACCTGAGATTCATGCGAGCTTTTGAATGCTCAACCCGGCTCGACCCAAAACCCATGAAACCTGAACCCAACCCAGGCTATTTTTAGGTCGGGTCGGTGTGGGTCGGGTAAAACCCGGCTCGAGTTGCAGCCCTAGTCAATTGTACACTCTCTCTCCCGGCCCATCCTTTGAGAGTGACAATCACCTTCGTAGGCAACATTAAATTATTTTGTTATAAAAACACTTCCAAAACAGGATTTTGAAGACCAGAGTGAAATTGACCAGCGATTTTGTCATTTCCACTGTTTTGTTGCATTCTGTAGGGATTTGAGCTCGATTTGAGTTCACTTCCCTGTATTCTTGCACATGTGTCCCAACGTGGGATTTAGTGTTTATTTTCCAAAAGAAATCCGGGCCCCTTTGCCAGCAGCCCTCTTAATTTTTAGTTGATCTACATTAGGGTACCCAACTGGGGCCATGGTTTGTTCTATAACTTAAGAGCACGGGCACACATAGAAATGATGTACATAAGTCTTCTTCTCTATATAATAAAGTATTTTTCTGGTGTGAAAAGAATAAAGATGTAATGAGGGCTTCCCATGGCAATGCCTGTTCTTATAATGAAAGATTGATGTTTTTCTACAACAGTCAAAGATTTGATTTTTTTTTGGAGAGTATTGATTAGTCAAGTTGTGGAATATTTATTAGTCAAAGATTGATCTTCTTATAAACACCATAGACTGATTTTTCTTCTTCTTCTGATTGGTCATAGGCTGATGTTTCTGTAAAAGAAAGAAGCCACTTCATACTTAAGGTCTTTCCTACAGTCTTACTTGTAAGATGCGGCACATTCTTCGTAATTTTCTATGAGATTAGAGCTCTTTCAAAGTCAATCCAAAACCTTATTAAAAATAAATGAAGGTAAGTGATGTATCCGCCCCTTTTGATCACCAGGAACACCCCCTGTCAGTGTTTCTGGCAATCAGGGGCATTGAATTCTTCTGACATAAATACACTGAGAGAGAGTGTTCCGGGTGATCGAAAGGGGCGGATATATCATTTCCCTAAATGAAACTTATTTCGCGTTAATAAGAAAATTTTATCTCGTGGTAAAAATTACTATAATTTATTGAGATAATATTCCCATATACCTTTGATTTTTGTAACCCTTCGTCTACGCATAGGCTCCGTTTCTTTGGACGTAAAATGGGCGTAAAAACAAATTTTATGCCCCGTAAAAAATGGGCATAAAATTTGTTTTTACCCCCATCTTATGTGGAAAGAAGTTCAGGATGGGATCGGGCACGAGGCTGTACCTGATCGACAGTGTCGATTTCACTCACATGTTCCCCGTGGGACCCAAAAAATTACCTTCAAACAATTGATCTCAAGAGTGTCTGCCTACTTGCTCTCTTACAAGTTATGTTATCTTCAAGATGGGTCCCATTCTATGAAGGGTGCAATCCCACATCACAGAGTATTATTCCCATCAAATAAAGAGTACTGAGATGATATCCGCACCCACTCTTTATTGAACACTTTTCCTCGCTTTATTTACTTTTCCAATTGGCGGTTCCTATACAATACGGTAATTTCAACTTCAAGAGCTCAGTCGAAAAGTGTAAAATAAATAGGAGTGCCATTATTAAAACATGGATGTTTGGTACTACAGTGATTCTCAAATCTCAATTACCTAAGAAGGTTAGAACTTAGAAGGTAAAAAAAATTGAAAGTTTGAGGAGGGTTACAAAGACAGAATATCTTCAAGTTCTTCCTTCAAATTAATTATTTACAACGCAGAAATTACAACTGACCACCGATCCCATTCCATTCCATTTCAATTTCCAAGTCTACCACACAAACAGTAAAAAAGGAAAAAAAAAAAACCCGAAACTTCAATCTAATTACAAACCCTGCCCAAAAACCACGTACCGGAAAAGAATCAAAACTCGGTCGAATTCGCACCCGGAACGTTCTTCCCCCCACGATACAAACCATGCCGAAACGTTACAACCGAATCCGAAACCTTTTCCTCCTCATCTTCCTCCTCTCCCCCTTCATCTCTCTTCCCTTTCAATAATACCAACATTCTCTTAGCCTTCTCTCTCGCCCTCTCACTCCCTCTCTCACCAACCTCCTTCAAAACCTCACTCGCACCAGCAGCTTTAGCCGACCCAATAAACCTCATCCCACTCTGACTCAGCGCAAACAAAGCCGCAACACAGTGCTCACTCGCAGAGTTAACACAGTCCGACTTCTCACCCCTCTGACTCAGCATTTCCACAAATACCTCCACCGCATGTGCGTCCAGCAAAGCCGCTCGCCCTTCCGCACTAGACGCGAGATTATAAAGTATAATCAGAATCCGAGTCGCCAACTCGTCCCGACTCGCCATTGCCAAAAGCGTCGGAATCGCACCGAGTTTAACGAGTTTGGATCGGTTGCTCTGTACTAACGAGAGGTGGTAGAGAGCCAATGCCGAGTCCTGCCGAGTCCGCTCACTCTCGGATCGGAGCATGTGGAGTAGAGGTGGTAATGCTCCTAAAACCCCAATCGCTGTTTTGTTTTCATCTTCTAAAGATAAGCTGAAAATCGCTCCTGCTGCGTGTTCTTGAGCTTCTTGAAACCCTCCTTTGAGAACGTCGATTAAAGCTGGGACTGATCCTGACCGTACGATCTTTATCTTATTGGGTTTCTCTAACGAGAGATTTACAAGAGATGCCACTGCGTTGATTTGGATTGCAGAGTATCGAGAAATTAAAAGTGGCTTGAGAAAGGCGAGTAATCTTGGAGTGCAGAGAGGGATTCTCTGTTCTGGGTTGTTTTTTGAGAGCTTACGAAGAGAAATCACGGCTTCTTCTTGTTCGTAGATCTGAGAGCTCTTGAGTTTTGTGAGGATTTCAAGTTCTTGGGTTGAGTCCTGACCTAGGGTTAGGGTTAGGGCTAGGGTTTCGTTGATGATTTCGCAAGAAGATGAAGAAGAAGAAGAAGAATAGCAAGAGGGTTTTGTTGTTAGAGGAAGAGGAGTACTCGCCATGGATTCTTCAGAGCTTGAATAAAAGTGTTTATGTCGGCGATTTAGATCTGTCGAGGCGTATGAGAATTTCACAGGTGGGTTTTCAGAAACCCCTTTCAAAAGCTCCTTATCAGATGGTGAAACCCCTCTCAAAAGCTCCTTATCAGATGATCCAATCTCCTCATCTTTTCTGATCTCTCCATGATCTGTTTCTGTAATTTCTATTTTGATTTCATGGTCTATTCCCGATTCCGCCATTAACGTACGGACGAGTTCCTTTGCAGCTTCTGGTTCGAGGGGTTTGGGTTTTTCTACGCCGGAGACATTGCACCAGTTGATGATGGTGGATTTTAGGGCTAAATTGGGAATTAAAGAGGAAAGGTCAGGGTGAGAACCTTCTTCAAGACGAGGGACGAAACCTAGGTCTTTACATGCTCTGATGCAATTCCTCTCGAATGTCTGACCAGAGGAAATAATTACAGGGTCCGCCATTAGAGAGGCGGAGATCGGACAGATGAATTCGGACGGAGGTTTTTTTAGGGTTTGGGAACGAGGAGAAGAACGGTGGAATGAGATTCTCCAACGGTGCTGCTTTCCACTCCCCATTTTCTAACTTTCTGTATTGTTTTCTAACAAAAAACGAGAAAACCCATCTCTCTATCTTCTTTTAACTAAAGATTAAAACACAGATGGTGAGAAGGGCGGGAAGGAGGAGGAAGAGATCTATGTGGTCTTATAAGCGAACGTGAAAGAAGGAGTCTCTGCGGTTGAAGGGAGGTGACTGTTGAGAAGACTTTTCTTTTCTTCTGTCTCTGCAAGTGAGGAGGAATCAAACTAGACAGATAAGTAGATAACAATTGAAACTAATTTCTAATCCAATCCTGGTACACGTCAACCAATATCACCACGATTTCGCGGTGATTTTGTGATCATTGTTATCAGCACTACTGTATTTCGATGACGGCACTCTCACTTTATTAAAAGTACGGTATGGCCCGCACCATAGGATGATCCAAACCGTCCATTAGATGAGCCATAGGCTGAATGGGTTGTGCCCCAAAATTTATTTCCATAGGATGATTCTAACCCTCCGACCTAGAGAGGGGATGCTTTTATCTTTTCCTAAATTAAATAAGGTTTTTACTTGAGGTGAGCTTTGTATTTTCATGTATAAGGATATTTTGGTCATTTTTTATGAGTTAAAAATCTACCATGTTGATTTGGTCACAGGTTGACAGCAAGACTGAATTTTCAAAGTACACTTAGGGCCCGTTTGATTACTGAGAAGATTTTGATTTGGATTTCTCACATTTGCAGCCTTTTGATTTGGTCACAGGTTGACAGCAAGACTGAATTTTCAAAGTACACTTAGGGCCCGTTTGGATACTGAGAAGATTTTGATTTGGATTTCTCACATTTGCAGCCTTTTTTGCATTTCAATTTGGATCGGATCAAATTCTTGGGTTTCTAATTCAGCAGCTGAGAGTGGAAAAAATCAGATTTCTAAATTTACTGTGGAAATAAGAAATTGGAAATCCACAAATCTGGTACTCTCTCTCTCTCTCTCTCTCTCTCTCTCTCTCTCTCTCTCTCTCTCTCTCTCTCTCTCTCTCTCTCTCTCTCTCTCTCTCTCTCTCTCTCTCAGTGAGAGCTGCCGGATCTATTGAATTTAATTTGTATTCAAAACTCAATTCCAAATCCTAATACAAAATGGGAGGTATCCAAACAGGCCCTTCAGTAAAATTATCAAACTAGAAGACTGCTTTTGGAAGTAGAGTAAAAGCGGGAGACTATTTTGCAAAAATCCCATATTTTTATTAATTTTTAGGGGTTTTTGCAAAAGATGTCTTCTACTCTACTTCATTTTAAAAAAGAGTCTTCTAGTTTGACAATTTGCAATTAGACTCGCCACATTTGAGTGAATTTTGCAAATCAGCTCAATACCATTAACTTCTGACCAAAATACTCATGGTAGGTATTTTTAAACTCATAAAAAGCCCAAAATGTCTTTAAATATGAAATTCAAAAATTACAATATAAAATAAAAACCAAAATACCCGTGACAGCCAATGATAAGTTTTGAATCAAGGTTGTGGGAGTATCATTTCTATCTATATAGTAGCATTCTCGACCTATGCTATGCATGGTTTTAAATTTCGGTTTCGGCTAAAATCTCGGACTTATTTGAAACCGAAATTTCAGCCGAAATCCCGGGCAAAATTCCATACTCCCTATCAAAATTCTGTTTTTCAAAAACTCCAATTTTTTTGTTATTTATTTTTTTTACCATAAGAAATATTGAAAATCTTTTACCTACTTGTAAATTGTAATACAAAATAATAGGTTCAAGAAAATACCATTTCCTGGAAGTTACAAGAAACACATGGTGGCAATAATATTTTCCTACTATATCTTTTCATTTTCGAAATGACAGCACACCCTTATTTTGGAGTTCCTACATGATTGAAAAAGGGATGATTGGGCAAAGGGACAAGTGGACCCAACTTGCTTACTAATCTAAATCATTTATTTCCTAGGCCTGGGCCAGAGCCAGGGCCATGGAGCAACACATGTCCCCTGATCATAACCCACCAATTTATAAAATTTACCACCTATGATGATTCTTACCCTGCAACTAGTGGCCTGAATTCATCATGAAAGCCTAAAAGATAAACGGTTTGGATCATTGAACAAGCAGGTCCCGTTGTACTACTTGATTATATTTTTCCTTCCATCTTTCACTTTTATAATAAGCTGCTAAAGTCTGTTAAAATTCTAAACAGCTACGGAGAGACCATCAGAAGAGTGTTTTAACGAAGCTAGGAGTCCATTAGAAATGAGACAAAAGCATTCATGTGATTTTTGTCCTTTTACAACGTTACGTTACTTTGGGAAAACACTAAACCGGACCGAAACCGAACTGGAACCGAGCCTAAGTTCGGTTTCGGTTTGGTTAAACCAAACCGATTCAAATTTCGGTTTGGTTCGGTTTGGGGGTCAAACCGAACCGAAACCGAATATTTCCAATTATTATGAGTAAGGGGTGGCAAAATTGGCGGAACCGAACCGAAACCGAACCGAAAATTCAGTTTTGGTTCGGTTCGGTTTGGGGGTCGAACCGAACCGAAACTGAACCATTGCCACCCCTAAACAAGAGTAGTGTTTGTTTTGGGAGGAAGTCTAAACTGAAGGGAGCCCTTGCAAAAAAGAGGTGAAAGGGCTCCCCCATTGGCTGCACATCACCATCATGTTTTGGACTTTTAGTTGCAAAAGAGTGAGGAAGATGATGAAATCAATGAGAGTCCCAAGGAGGAACGAGAGGGCGAAGGTTACATAAAAAGTTAAAGATTCTACTTGCCTGCTCCCACTCAATTATTTGACCACAAAAAAGATTCTGATTTCTTTCGATTTTTCCGCATTTCATGTTTCTCCATAGCATGCAGAAATGATATCCCCACTCCCTTTTCTCTTAATAATGACACCCCTCTCATCAGTATATACTTTACATCTGTTTAGTTATTTTTAATAGACTACTATAATTCCCAAAAAGCTATATAGACATCCAATTTCAAAAGACGAAAGTGAGGAGTGCCATTATTAAAACAAGGGATGGCTGATCTCATTTTCAACTATTTTTAATCCTTCAACCCTTTACTTGTTTTCAATTGTCCAAGATTCCAAATATTTGTCAGATGGGTCCCACCTCAAAACTCCCATTCCATATGGCCCAAGCTAACCGTGTGGAAACAGACATTATTCTCAGTTTTGATTGGAAGTGGCTGTGACCTCGTATTTGACGCCTCTATGATTATTTCTATACTCCATCTTTTCAGAGGTCCTCACATGGTAGTACAAAACCGAAACGGTCATTTATTTTGGCTGAAATTTCGGAATTTCGGCCGAAACTTCGGTTTTTCCGAAATTTGACCCAAAAAATCTGTTTTTTTTTAAAATTAAATTAATATTTCACCAAAATTTCGACCGAAATTTAATATTGAATAAAATATTGTTTAGGGTTTTGTACTAGATTTCGACCGAAATTTCGGAATTTCATGGGTCCGAAACCGGTATCGAAACCGAAATTTTAAACCTTGTTGGTGACTATAAAGGGTCCCATAGAATTTCATATGGGTCCCTCTCTCCTTCAATATGAGAAAACAAGGAGGCTCAACTGTGCTAGCTTGAGGACTCATGCAATACAAGGCTTTCATTTGTTGAAATTGGTGGGACCCACCTCTGCTCCATTGTTTCCATCGTGGTTTTAAAAATGTCAGCCGACGTACATAAATAAATATGGTGTTGTGAGGTCCAACATACTGATATGGAATACTTGAAAATGGATTTTCCTTGCATGGATGTTCCCTACATGGCTTATTTAATTTGAAGCAGAGCTTTAGCAATCCAAAAACATAACAAATTAGGGACTTCATTAGGCTAATTTAATCTAAGAGTACTAAGCAAGATCTCTTTGAACTTTTGTGCTACACTAGCTACTACGCTTTTGTGGGTTTGATTCGAGTTGATAAATCAAACCATTATAGTGGTACTTTACACTTAGAAAGGGAGGACCCTTCTTTATTCATCAAATCCAAAGATAGGCGACGCGCTTTTGGGGCAACGTGTGCTGTGTTTTGATTAAAAGTAGGTGGGATTATATAGAAGGTTAGATTAAATAAAATGATATCCACACCTTTTTTTAATAATGGCACTTCTCTTACTTATATAATTATCTGTTAAAGAATATAATAATTCTCAAAAAGCTATCAACAGCTAATCAATAGAAGTGTTGAATAAAGTGAAGAGTATCATTATCACAAGAAAAGAGTGTAGATATTCGATGGGGTATGAAAAACAACAACTAATTACCTGTCGACATGTGGCCCCAGAAGGGCCCACCACAAATCCAGCATCGGCCCAGATGTAATCCGGTAATTACCTAAGAGTAGGTAAACCTAAACTCACAAAAGGGCCGACACCTGTCCTAGGGTAGTTAATCCAACCACCCCAGGTCTCCCTCTATAAAAAGCCTCTCAAGGCTCAAAGCAAGGGGTAATAACTTCTAAGCCACCACTCTTAAAATTTGGCTCTTCACTCCTGCTTGTACTGACTTGAGTAGGGGTGGTTATTCGGTTATAACCGAACCGAAATAACCGAAACCGAACCGAAAAATTTCAAAACCGAACCGAAACCGAACCGATTAAAAATTTGGTTATAACCGAATAAACCGAATAACCCGAATAGTGGGAAAAAAAGAGGAAAAATGGAAAATCTTGGTTTCGATCGGAGGGCTAGGATCATCCAATCGAAGTGATCTTTGGAGCACAACCTAATTAAGTTGTGATCAATCAAATGGACGGTTTTGATCATCCTTTGGAGTGCCCGTATCACATTTTTTTTTGAAAAAATAATGATTTTTATCATTATTTCGGTTATTTCGGTTAACCGAATTTTGTTCACTCAAAACCGAAACCGAAACCGAAAACCGAAATTTGGCATCCATGAAAACCGAAACCGAACCGATTGATATTCCAACCGAACCGAAATAACCGAACGAATTCGGTTCGGTCGGTTATTTCGGTTGTAACCGAATAATGCACAGCCCTAGACTTGAGTGTCGAAGGGCCCGTCCGGAGCAACGACTCCGGGTTGGTTTTCTGACCTCGTTTGCTCTTGTGCAGGGCTCAGTTCCTTCACTTCAGCTCATTGGGTCCTCTAGCCCAGCTCTTACGTCACTGCCGTATCTGTTACGATTTTAGGCCTAACAATATTATTTTCTTCATTAATCATGTGTTGGTCTACCTGGTGCAATGTACTCTTCTCGATAACATTAGCAAAAGGGGGTTCAGTCTCGAGGGTTCGACTTCTGTGGCTTTGGGCGGATGCACCACTTTTTTGAGAGCTCTAAAACACCACCGTTACTCGTGTGCGACCTTTTTTAGAGCTTTTTGAAATACACTGTAACCTGTTAGTCGAGAGTTCTCCATATATTAGTCATGTGCAACTTTCAAACCATTACATGAGATTTTATCTGGTGCAAGCCCTTGTAGTCCCGTATTTTTCAAAAAGTACTATATGGGTTACATCATAGGATGATCCAAACTGTCCATGTGATGGAACACAACGTAAATAGGTTGTTCACCTAAATCATTTCCCTAGGATGATCCTATCCCTCCGATCTATAGAGGAATTGCATATTAGGGAAGCCTCTAAAGATTGAAGGGTTGGAATCATCCTATAGAAATGGTTTTTTGAGCACAACCTATTTACGTTGTCGCCCATCACATGAACGATTTGGATCATTCTATGATGTGATCCGCACAGTACTTTTTGAAAATTACGGGAATATAAGGGCTTACACCATAAAAAAAACTCACCATTATAGTGCTGCTTTACACTGTGAAAGGATCAACCCTATTTAAAAGGATGTCTTTTGTAAAACCATGGTGTGTTGCGCTTTTAATCAAAGGTGTTCAAAGACTCCAAAACCAATAATTCTGCGGAAGCTGACAAGATTATACGACTTATTTGAGGAGACCAACCATTCATCTTTTCAACTCTATTACTGATGGGCCTTGTCTTACAAAAATCTCACACTGAACTATTTTAAGCCTCTGCTTTATATAGACCAACTTAGAATGTTGCTCTTTTTTTCTGTCTATCCTATCCATTTAAAGGTGCGCGTTGAAGGGCTAAATTATTCTGGCGTTTGAGAATTTTAGGACATGGTTAATCCCACAAGGATGCTTTTTCCCTGTGAGAATTCTGGTGGCCGCAGGGAGGCTCACCCACATGTGTGTTTGTTTAAATAAAAGCCGGAATGGCTTAGGGGTTTTGCTTGGCATTTGAGTAACACACTAGCAAAAATTCCTTGTTTGGTTACCAATAGGGCGTTGAAAAGCAAAACCCATTGTTTGGTTGCCAATATAGCATTGAAATCCCTGAAGACTTCTATGTATGTCTCGGCTAATCATTGCACGTCTACTGATGTGTTACTCTTGTTCCCTCACTATGATATCCAAGCCCAAAACTACAAAAAGGTGGAATTTTGCTTGGATTTCTTGAGAATAATGCTATTTCTTTTTTTTTTCTCTCTTCTCCATCTCTCTTCTCTCTATATATTGGTAATGACACCCCCTACCCCTACTCTACGAGTTGACCTGAGCTCAACCTGATATGACTCGACCTTGGAACACAATATCCTCTTTTTTTTTGTATTTTTTTCACCGGGACACAACTTGAACCCAACACATCGGGTTAGAACGGTTGAGTTAGGGTTGTAAGATTTAAAGGCAGGTTAGGTTATGGTTGGCCTCAAGCCAATCCAATCAAACCCGTTCTGAGTTGTACTTCTAATAATAAAGAACTCCAAGTGAATAATGAGGGCAAATTTATACGGATAGGATCAACAAAATAACCGTCCCGGACCACTGGTAATTTTCTTTACTAAGACTTGTAATATAACAACTCTTGCTTTATAAATCCAAATATACTATCACCTTGAGCCCTATGAAAGATCCTAATTTAGAGTGTATAAAAGCATATGATACTTGCTCAAGCACTCTTTCTCCATGACTTCCATTGCACAAAATCTTCTTTCTTTTCCTACTTCCCTTTTCTCTTTTATTATCATCTTTTTCTTCGGATGGCACCCAAGGCTTTATGAAAAGGAACAAAGATAAAGGAAATTCTCTCTTTTTCGCTTTTCCTTTTCTATTTTTTTTTGTGAAGAGAGAAGCAGTTGGGAGAGAGCTATGTTGAAAATGCGAATTCCAAGTCATGGATAAATTGTGTTGTGCATTTGCTAGCCTTGAAACAAACGAAAACAAATTTAAGCACGGGTCCATCTTCACAGAGTAGAACACTATGGTCCATCCTTAGTAGAGTGGTTGCTTGGACACAATAAAAAATCGTAGGCCCCCAAAGGACCAGATGCGCACTTTTTCTTGGCCTAGGCCCAGGCCAGACCTTCTTGCAACAAGAATTTAATATAAATGTCTATACACAGAAGAAATCTTTTGATGAAAAATAAATTTTTTTTGAGAAGTGGCAGAATATATTAATAAGGGATTTGCTAGCGTCCATCTTAGAAGGCATTTCGTGAATGGTCGTGAATGGTCTGTTACATGTCATACCAGCCACCTTGTGAGTGAAGACAAAATCTGCTGAAAAGTGGGCCTGTGTGGCTGCTCTGACGTGCAACAGACCATCTGCAAAATGCCTTTTGCGATGGACGCTAGCAAATCCCTAGCTATTAATAATAGCCAACCGAGATGATCAAAATAATTTTATTTATAATCGTTCTTAAAACTTTCTCGCACTGAAATTACCAGAAACTAATATTATTAGCTCGAGTAAAATATTAATTAATCAATAGACTATAACAAGGCTTTATGGGCTCCGAAACATAGGCCCCAAGTAGTTGACAATCAAGACCCAATCGATAATTCTACTTAGAACTCATGTTAAGTATAAAATTTATTTCTTTGAAAATTAAGATCCAATCAATATTCTACTAGAGCTCATTTTAAGAATAAAATTTCTTTGATTAGATATTTTATGGATTGATTTTTT
The DNA here is from genome assembly GCF_043159265.1 of Tasmannia lanceolata. Taxonomy (NCBI): domain Eukaryota; kingdom Viridiplantae; phylum Streptophyta; class Magnoliopsida; order Canellales; family Winteraceae; genus Tasmannia; species Tasmannia lanceolata. The sequence goes on from NW_027518683.1 coordinate 5,337,722, forward strand.
AGAAGAAATTAACAATTTAAGATTGCTCTTTGCAGCATCTTTTGGAATAATATTTTTGCTTTTTTGAAAAGGTAATTGCAATGATATCAGAGAGAATGCAACAAAAGGATGAGATGTCCCTACATATCAATATCCAAAAGGCAAAACAAAGTTAACATTAAGGAAAGCATGCAATCACCATCACCCAATGTCTTACTTAGCCAGTACGTTTCCTCAGCCCAAATCGTTGGCTTCTTCATTTGCCGCTAATAATGTATTACTCAATAGAGATTTAGTCACCACAAAAATATTTACTACTTCAGGGATGGTTAAGGCAAGATGCCATATTTGTGACTACGTACTGACGGCTCTAATGACGTATGATTCCGGTTTTTTCGGTTGCACAAAAGCCAGGATGGCTTAGGGGTTTTGCTTGGCATTTGGGTACGTACCACATATGTCAGCAAAACTTCTTGTTTGGTTGCCAATATAGCATTGAAAATAATTTGAAATCCGAGAATACTAGAGATGTCTCTTGGTTAATCATATTGTCCCCTCCCTACGAAATTAAGCCAAAAACTTAAAAAAGAGGGAATTTGGCTCTCTCTCTCTCTCTCTCTCTACATCGGTAATGAAAACCCCTACCGTTACTCTACACTACTTACTACTATTCTACGAGATAAGTTCCACGTAAAGCCAATGCTTGTCTCTTCGACTACTTACACCACTAATCTACTAGGTAAATACCATATTCACATTTAATTATTATTACTATATTCATACATTTATAAGCCTTAGAAACTAGAAAGATGTGGTGCTTGTTCGGGAGGGAAACATGCCTCCGGGGTGTAATGCGTCCCATAGTTGATGGTTAGGTAACGCCTCTATTTTGGGGATCCATTTTGAAATGCACACCCTTGGTTGCATTAAGGATCTGAGGCCAATGGCAACTAAGTCTCATAGGTTTGTCCATTATAACACTGAAAAGGACTTTACATCCAACCAAAGGCGGTCTGTCACCTTGGGAAACCAGTTAAAACTTGAGCCCGAACTGTAAACTATGACCCCAACGTTTCTATCTCTGTCTCTCTTTCTCACTTTTCATCGCCATAACTCGTTAGGGAGTGACATATCAGAGAAGACGACCTACATGATTGTCAGGTTGAAGTAGACATATGAATACAATGTTATTTTCTTTTAAAACCACTAGTTAATATGATGAAATCTGAGCCCATGCGGCTGCACTCTCATGAAACAGACATTCCGCGAAATGTCTTCTGCGATGGTCCCCAGCAAATCCCATTTCATTATGTCAGGGTGGATCATAATTTAACTAAAAATTTGCCCATTTCATTAAGTCACGGTGAATCATAATTTAACTAAAAATTTGGACCCCCCTTTAATGTTATTCGTTAAGTTTTAAAGACAAAGAAAAATGTTTAAGGGGGTGAATCTATCCTCGAGCAGTGAACCATTCTCATAGAAACCGTTGGTGTGCGCCCTTTTAATGTTATTCGTTAAGTTTTAAAGACAAAGAAAAATGTTAAAGGGGGTGAATTTACCCTCAAGCAGTGAGCCATTCTCACAGAAACCATTGTTGTGTGTGGGAGTGGGGTGAGGGGCACAGCATATCAGTAGAAGAAATAGTTAATTTTGAAAGAAGTTATTGTCAGCCTCTTTCAGATATGAATCTATCTGATTTAGAAGGGAGGAATTTCCATCAGTATTTTAGTTTCATTTCCCTTTCCTTTTGGAAAATACTTCCAAAACGGGATTTTGTCTGGAAAATAAAGACAAAAGTGGAAATGACCAACAATTTGGTTGGGCCCCCTTTACTGTTCACATGTAGTCTTTATCTGCTGTAAAGTTCTCGAAGAGTAATGCGAGGGAAAACGAGAATACTACCGAAAACGGGACTGAACAAATAGGTACGGTTCTCACCAAACCATCACAAGTGACATAATTCATCTCTTAAATCTAGGAAAAATACACTATGGGCTTGCCCGATGTGCGTGGTTTACGGGTTATTGCACTCATCAGGAGGGAATTAGTTCCACTCACAAAGTGGAGTGGGGACATCCTACGTCATTAAAAAAAAAATGACTAGGAAAAATAGCAAAATGCAATTTTTTTTTGCACACATGTTACTTCATCATTGTTGGGGTCTCTATTTGCCGTCCACTCGGTCTCCATATCATTTTTCCTTTTTCAAATGAAAGCCATTTTTCTAATGTTTGACTTTCCCTCTAATCAAGAGAAAAAAGAGAGCAAATAAATGAGAATCTATATTCCTTTCCTTCTACTTATACAATGCAAAGGTCCCTTTGGATGCACCAAAAACATAGGAAAATCAATGTAAAAGATCACATTTTCCATTTCCTACCATTTCTTAGTGGGTTATGAAATTTTCAAATGCTAGCCATTTTGCAATATTTGACTTTCTAAAATCAAGAAAAAGGAAAGCAAAGAAATGAGAATTTATATTCCTTTCTTTCTCTTCACTACTCCGTAAACACTCAGCCATATGGAAAATATAGTGCACCACTTACTCGCTCTTAAACGAAATAGGCCCGCTCAACTTGCCTTCAGAATGATAGATGGGTCAAGTCGGGTTGAGCTTTGGGTTAAAAAAAAGGGATTTGTAGAAAATCCCTAATCTAGATAATCCTTATCTTTAAGAGTCCTACACATCCCAAACAGTTACAAAGCAAATCCTAAAAACTAATAAATATAAACTAATTTATTTTACCAAAGTGAGACCTATTTTGGTACGTAACACTCTGACATGTAACAGACCATCAGCGAAATGCCTTCTGGTTACGCTAGCAAATCCCCCAAAAAAAGCAATTACTTTGTTCAAACCCTAGCCCGGACCGATTACAAGGTTAAACCCCGACCCGCAAGCCCTAAACATTTACCGCCGTGACCCGCGGCCCCTTTTCAACCCAAGGACCGGCAAAGAAAACCTCAAAATTAAAGACTTACAACGACGACCTAACAAAGAGCCCTTCTCTCAAAATCTCAAAATCTCTCCCTCCTTGAGAATGCGAAAAAGAAAGCTTCATTCGCAAAACCCTAATCCCAAATCTTCCAAAACCAAGAACCCTAAAACCATAACCGATCCTTACCCCGATCACATTCGCCCAACTGACGAAGAATGCCTAGCCGTTAGGGACGATTTGTTGTCCCTACATGGCTTCCCTGAAGAATTCATTAAATACCGGAGGAATCGGGTGAAATCTGAGCCATCAGACGAAGGGTTTTGCTCCACGGAGACCACATTTTTGGATACACGTGGAGAGAGCGTATTGGATGGTCTTGTCAGCACTCTTCTGTCGCAGAATACCACCGAAACTAACTCTAGACGAGCGTTCGAGTCTCTTAAATCGGTTTTCCCAACTTGGGAAGATGTAAATCTTTTACCCTTTTTCTTTCGTATGGGTCTCTTTAATTTCAGTCTCATTTTTACATGTTGTTATAGGCCTGTTGCTACATTTTCATGGTTACATTGAATTTTCTTTTTTTGTAGGAGTGTAAGTATCAATCAGTACTGTCAGGTGCTTTTCTTTTTGTTATTATCTACATTGAATTTATTTTTTTGTTCTGTGAAGGTTCTTGCAGCAGAATCTAAATGTGTTGAAGATGCCATAAAATGTGGTGGTTTGGCTGTGACAAAAGCTTCTTGTATTAAGAATATTCTGAGCTCTCTACTTGAAAATAGAGGAAAAATATGCTTGGAGTATTTGCGAGGGATGCCAGTTGATGAGATTAAGGCTGAGCTCTGCCGTTTCAAAGGAATTGGGCCAAAAACAGTAATATTTCTTTCTTGCTTTTTAAAAATGTTCACTACCCTTTTATAGAATGTGATAATGCTTTACTTTTCTTTCCTTTATTTTTCATATTCAAACTCGCGCATGAAATTTATTATTTTTACTTGTAGATCTGGGTACATTCATTAAAGTAGAATTTCTATTGTATCAATCTAAAGAAATATCCAAGGCATGGCATCTATCCTCATGATGCAATTTTTAAAATTATATGCTCAATCAATAAGGAACGCCCTTTGTCAATAGTTGGGCATATGGTCATTACAAAATTTTCTTCCAATGACCCTACAAAAATAGACCTAATAATCACAGTTTGATGAGACACATAAACTTAACAGTGAATGGGAAGCATTGATGAGGTAGAGAAACTTGATTTATGTGGTGGAGGGACTGAGGGAGAGATAAGGAATTGCCTATGTGGTACATGAAACTTGTTGCATTTTTCCAGCGTTGCTCTTGGATCAGTGGTCGGCATAGTGAACCAAGTTATCTGTCCTTATTGTGGAGCTCAAATAATGCACCAGGTTTATATGAAGTCTGTTGTAGAAGTGGCCATCATATGGAAGAGATCCGTTCATGGTCGAATTTTTAGGGAGATCCATTCATTGGCTGTCATTGTTCCTCTTTTTTGCATCAAATCTGGGATAATATGTGTCATTCAACATGAACAAGAATTTCTGTCTCTTTTGATATGCAGAAAGATCAGAAGTCTCTGAATAATAATGGGAAGATTTTAGCATTGTGGACATCGCTTTCTTAACTATCACATGGGGGGATCTATAATAAATTAGAACATGAGTATGTCAGAGACATGAATTGTAGGATTTTGATTGATGTCTGGATATACCATTGAGCTTATGATGCAAATCTAGCTCTTATAGCAATTTGATGTGAATCCAAATCTTGCACCAAATTGATCTGTAAATCCAGATCTGATCATAATTAATGTAAACCTATTGGCTCTGATACTAAATTGATTCAAATCTAGCTTTAATACCAATATGATGTAAATCCATGACAACCAAGAGAAACATAGAAAGAATAGATAATCAAGATCTAGATTGAGAAAATGATCTAGATCAAAGAGATCAAGATAAAGGAGGTCAAGTTCAAGAAAGAAGGGAGATGGTCGTAGAAAGAGAAGTGGTTTATGAACCCAACTGGGTGAAGTAGTTTATGAATATGAACCCAACTGAGGGAGATGAAAAGGATGTAAGAAGGGAGAGAAATAGGCAAGGAATAAGGCAAGCAAGTAGAGATGTGAAATAGAAAAAGGATGCACTAGAAGAAAAAGATGAGGAGAAAGAAAGAAATAGGACTTTAGAGATAGAAAACAGACCTAAGCATTACACTTTAAAAAAGGCATCACACCCCATCAACATAAGAAAACATCAAATTTTATTTATATTGAAATATTTTCAAGGTCCGTAGGCCTTTCATATTTATACGAAAATTGGAAAAAAAAACTCATATTCCTTATTGTAAAATAACTTCTAGACTAATTAGGACTCACATTACATTTAAACTACTAACTCATTGAAATAAAATTATTACATGGACTCTCCCTAGTCCCTACTACAAGTAAACTAGGACTCTTGACTTAACTCAAACTCCTAATGACTTAAGACAACCAATACATAATCATTTCCTACCACAAATGGACTACTAGGACTTCTTTTAATTTGCAAAGTGGGCCCTTGAGGCCAAACACTAACCAATGTTACCGGGATCGCCCTCCCACGCTCCAACTCGTGATCCGAGGTTGACCCGGACGACCCGCAGGAAAGGGATATATATATATATATATATATATATATATAAAGAGAGAGAGAGAGGGGGAGAATGAGGAGAGAGAACAAAAAACAAATCTCATTCCCAGCTTTAATCTAATCATACCACATTGGAGGCCGGAAAAAAGAAGAAACTAAGAAGTAAAGAGACTAACCTGAAACAGATGATGTTCCTACAGGAACTTCCACTAAAGATCGCCAATGGAAATACAATCCATTTACAGTATTGTAAAACCTCCTTCCCCGCTTCCTTGCCTTTCCAGAGAGAGAGGGGGGTGTAAATGGCATAAGAGATGAGGAAAAAGGAAAATAGTGGAAGGCATGCAGCTACTTAAGAACCCTAAACAAAAAATCCGACCTCAAGTCTACTAATATTGGCACAACAAGTTTTAACCTCATTTTTAAACAGTTGTCGAATGTTATTACCTTTCCTAAAGACTGATATTGGCATTACAATTTTTAATTTCTTTTTTAAATAGCTTTCAAATGTGATTACCTTTCCCAAAAATTGTCAGCAGCCACCAGTTGATATGATATGCTTGACTGTCATAAGGCTTAACAATGCATTAGCATCTCTTGGCATAACATTAAACTAGAGAGAGATTTGTCGTTTTTAAATGCTCTTTTGTTTATAGACGTGATTGCTTTTCAATTTACTAAAGAAAAAGAAAAGAATGAATTGTGCATATTCTGGATTGCTTAGTCGAATGTTTCTTATGTCTTCTATTCTTCGTTTCTCATCACTCATTTTCTTGATGCTTTCATTGAAATGTTTGTATGGATATCCCTCCAAATCCTCGTCTTAACCCAACTTGCTAGTCTTGAACTCAATCAAAACCAATGTGAGGGCAAGCTTTGCCAATTTTGCATTGTTGTGTCTATGTCCATCTAGACGGAATTAGATCTTAGACTTTAATTTGAATGACAAAGAAAAGTCAATACAGGGCCATTTTTTTTGTAGGACAAATGTTTATTGGATAGCTGTTAAGTTAAACTATTTATCCATAATTATTCTTGTTGATATGGCAGCAGCATATGCTTTGTGGACCAAGATTCATGAACTATTCTCACTTATTTATATTTCATGAGGAAATAAGAAATCAGATCTTTCCATTGATTGTGTGATCAATCATTCTCTATGCAGACACATACACATGGCATTTTATGGTATCTTTAGAAAAATGTGTTGAAGGATACCTGATGGAAGAGATACCCTTGAAGGTTGCAAAGCAGAAAGAATTAAATCGTTTACATAATTGTGATACCAGTGTGCCTTCCTGGGTTTACTGCTCATCAAGATGAGATGTGTAATTCGTACACTGGAAGTTTACTCAGGGGATATATTTGTTGATGATACTAGAGTACCTTGCTCATGATGTCATTCATTATTCTATGCGAAACCATAATCTCATCACATCTTATTTTTTGTTATCGTAATCACCTTTACCACCCTATCTTCAATTTGTCATCCTACATCTAAACCCTAAACATATACTTGATAGCACTATTGAAAGATTGAAGACATGGTTGGTTGCTAAAGGATACACACAAATATTTGGTATTGATTACTCGGAGACTTTTGCTTTGGTTGCAAAACTAAATTCCATTAGTGTGATTATCGCTATTGCTTCTAATCAAGATTGGTAGTTGTGGATGGATGGTAGCCATTCCCATCCTTGGATGTTTGCCAATCTCATGATCTCATCGATGGTAGCCTTTTCAACATGTAAATGGATCGGTGAATAGTGATGCAGATAGGCTTTCCCATGCTAGTGTTAGTATGGCTGCTCTGGAGTTTTTTTATTTTCTTCCTCCCTGATAGTTGTTGCTATGTTCTTTTATTTTATCTGTTTTCCCTGTTGCCTCGATCATCTCGGTTGTGTGCCTTCTAATTTTCTAATATAATTTATACTTGTCAATCGTCATTCAAACAAAAAAGATTGATCATTGTGGCAGCTAAATATAAAGAATGCCTTTCTTCATGGCGACTTACAAGTGGAAGTTTATATGAAACAATCTCCAAGGTATGTTGCTTTGGGGAAGCTAGGAAGAGTTTGTAAGTTGGAAAAGGCTATCTACGGTTTGAAAAGTCTCCTCGTGCTTGGTTTGATAAGTTTAGCTCTATTGTCACATAGTTACCCATTTAGTCATTATGTAGACCATGCAATATTTATATGGAGACATGCAGTCATTGTTATCTACTTTGGTGACATTGTGATTTTAGTTGTCTCCGCGGCCGACATTGTTGTTATTGGGAATGATCAAAGGGAAATTGATGCAGTAAAAAAATATTTGCAAGCTCATGTACAAAGGAAAGATCTAGGATAATTACATTACTGTCTTCACATTGAAGTTGTGCACGGCGAAGATTGGCATTGGTTTATCAAAAGGAAATTATGTTTCTGGTCTTTTTTAGAGACAAATATGTTAGGCGCAGAGCCTATTGATACTACTACGGTTTCTGATGTAAAATTAGTATAGGATAAGAGTGATTTGTTTGAGAATCCTGGTAAATGTTGATGCCTTGATGGAATCCTTATTTACTTGAGAACTACATGTCCTGACATTGCTTTTCTTGTAAGCATTGTAAGTTAGTCTGCGCATAATCTACCGTTGGTCATTGGGAAGTTGTCTAGTGTGATATATTTATAGAATGCACCAGGCAAAGGAATTATTTTCAAGAAAAAAAAACTTGAGAGTGAAAGCATTTAGATGTGGATTGGGCAGGTTTGCCTTCTTTCCGATGTTCGACAACGAGCTATTGTACCTTTGTTTGAGGCAATATCCTAGCACAACAGGAAGCAGAATGTGGTTGCTTGATCTAGTGCAAAAGTGGAACATCGTGCGATGGGTCACACATTGTGGAAGTTGATCTGGATGAAGACACTTTTGGAAGAGTTAGGGTTTAGAGTATATAGGCCAATGAAGATGTTTTGTGATAATTAGGGGCCTACTTTCATTGCCAATAATCCAGTGTTATGTGGGATGGATGACTAAGCACATTGAAATAAATTGTTATTTTGTTCATGAAAAGATCACAACCGAATTAATATCTACTCCATGTGTGAGGTCCAAAGATCAGTTGACAGACACATTCATATAGGCACATGTGTCCCTGTTTCAAAATGGATTGTCGCCAAATGATTTTCTCTGCTGAGTGCTAACATCTATGGGCACTTCTCGACCAAATTTCAACTATACGCATCAGGACCAGCTGCCAGATTAGACTGCTCAGTCACGTTGGAGCCCGGCGTTTCTTCATGGGTTGCAGCTCTTGCTGCTTAAGGAGCTCTTTGAGGAGCTCTAAAAAGTATTTGCTTGTAATCTTAGAGGCAAATGGTTTTGAAGCATGATTATTTGAAAAAATAGTTATAGTTGTTTCAGAAATGATGTATTTAATGCCTTGTCTCATTTGCAAATGAGATTACATTAAAATAGTCTTATTGGAAATTAAGGACAGAATTTGGTCGCATCCGAAGAGATCCTATATCTTTAAAGTCGAATTGTATATACTTAACCATTTTTCCTTAGTAAATTTATATTACTTAATGTAAGTTTCAGCCAAACTCCACCAATCTGCACGAATTTATCCTGATGCTTCTTGAATTGTCGCCGTTTGGATTCGCTCATGCATGAATGTGATGGTTGTGAAAATGATGCCAGGTGGCTTGTGTTTTGATGTTCCATCTCCAGCAAGATGATTTCCCCGTGGATACTCATGTGAGTAGATTCCTTTGACTGTCTTATTGTGGCAGTGAACACTTGAATACAATATTCTGATTGTACGCTAAATTCTTCACTCAGAAGTCAGAACTATTCTTATAGTGCAGCATTTGATTTTACATTGTTTTCTTGACTCTGTACTGACCAGTGAAGTGTGCATTTATAGGTATTTCGGATTGCTAAGTCCATTGGTTGGGTTCCTGTGGGGGCAGACAGAGAAAAGACATATCTTCATCTCAACAGGCGGATCCCGAATGAGCTGAAATTTGACTTGAACTGTCTTCTTGTTACACATGGGAAGCTCTGTAAAAGTTGCACCTCAAAAGGTGGTAACCATCATAGAAACTCCTGTAACGGCCCCTGCCCTCTAACAAATTACTCTTCCAGCATTGAATAAAATACTAATTTTTTGCAGCCTTTTAAATTCAAACACCATTAACCATTATGCTTTTTTTTTTCCCTCTGGGACTCTAGATGAGAGAGGAATGTGGATTACAATGGCCATCACCAGCATAGTGTAGCTTTTGTGGTTGGGTGACATCATCTATCCTCATCCTCAACAACACTAGATAACCGGCATGATATAAAGTCAATCAACCAACCCACCCCAGTACTTTCATAATAGCTCCATTTAAGATATGTGAATACTTAATGATCTGCTTGCCTACTTGGGATTCTTCCTTTCGAAGGGATGATTCGTTGGGCTGGGTATAAAGCAAGAAAGTAAATGAATAGGGTAAAGAAAAAAAAAGAAAAAAAAAGAAAAAAAATGAGTGGGATGATTTGTTGGGCTGGGTATAAAGCAAGAAAGTAAATGAATAGGGTAAAGAAAAAAAAGAAAAAAATGAGTGGGAGCTGATGGACATGAGTTAGGGCTGCAAATAAACCGAGCCGGCTAGCGAACATGTTTGGGTTCGGCTCATTAAAAGCTCGGCTCGGGCTCGTTCGTTTACTAAACAAGCCAAATCCCAGCCCAAAAATCAGGCTCGCCAAAATAAATGAGCCAAACTTGAGCTTTGTATAGTTCGGCTTGGAAAAGCTCGTGAGCTTTTTAGGCTCGGCTCGCTTTAAAGCTTGGATTATGTTTGTTTTTTATATATAAAAGAAAAGAATGTGGATTGTTTACCACAAATGAAGGTTTGGCTGAGTAGTTAAGGCGCTGGATTTAGAGGGGGCTTGGGTTCAAATCCCACAGTTCCACTTAACGAGCCGAGCCGAGCTTTTTCGAAAACTAAACGAGCCGAGCCGAACACGAGCCTTCTTAGAAGATCGAGCTTGAGACATTGGAATAACAATGCAGTTCGATGTTTCCAAGATGCCCCCAAAACTACAGAAAAAGTGGGTTCCAACTAAACTATTGTCCAACACAAATATCATGCTTGTTTATTCAATAATTGAGGCAGTTTATTTTGACTTGTTTAGCAATCAAACAGTAGTTTTGAAATAAAATATTTGAGTTGGCTTCTCCTGTAGTTTGAAATAAAAGATTTGAGTTGCCTTCTCCTGTAGTTTGAAATAAAATATTTGAGTTGCTTTCTCCAAAAAGATATTCCTAGATATCATTCCATAATTAGCTGGTATATTATACATATATTATGTACGTGCATCCAGGGCTGCAAATGAACCGAGCTGGCTCGCGAACATGTTTGGGTTCGGCTCTTTAAAAGCTCGGCTCGGGCTCGTTCGTTTACTAAACGAGCCGAGCTTAGGTTCAGCTCGTTTGTTTAATCATTTTTGGGCTTAGGTTTGGCTCGTTTAGTAAACGAACAAGCCCGAGCCGAGCTTTTAACGAGCCGAACCCAAACATGTTCGTGAGCCGGCTCGGTTCATTTGTAGCCCTACTTAACGAGCCCGAGCCAAGCATTTTGTCGAATATTTCACGAGCCGAGCCTTTTTGAAAACTAAACGAGCCGAGCCGAACACGAGCCTTCTTAAAAACTAAACGAGCCGAGCCCGAACACCCCAAATCTCGGCTCGGCTCCTTTGCAGCCCTACATGCATCATTACCCATTGCTAATGTTCCTTTGCCTGAGGTTTACCAATTAAGTAATCTATTCATTCGAATGATCTTGGTTTCATTTGTCATTTTCTATCTGCACTCCCACTTGAAATTCTTAGACAATAACCAAGACATTGTCAAAACTAGCATTTTTTCGACTTACTTGCATAGGGTTGAGAGCATAACACTTAAATATAAGACATCCGTAGGCGATTAATTGGTCGAACAAAATAATCTATTCAGTTAGTAGATTTGTTGCATTAGGTGAATGCATCCCCATTTTTTGACTTTTGAAATTGCAGTAATATTCTATCATGCTTTAAGCGTGGAATATTGTTTTAAAATGCCAATTGCGACTAATTAATTGCATGTTAATATTGATTTTCAAAGCACTTACAGACAAATAGATGCCTTCTTAATCAAATGGATTGAATTGACAAAGTTAAGTGGCATATCTATAATGCAATATGGAAAGTTCTAACCTAACTGTAGGGATGATCCACAATTCAATGGATGACACCCCTTTGATCTGACTTATTTATTTCCTTTTATTGACTCCATAGCTACCTATATGCTGTTCATGATTATAAGATAATCCTTTTAGGGAATAAGTATGTGTTATAAATGGAAGGGAGATAAACTAATTTTATCTGTGCACGAATTCTTGAGACATCTCAACTTGCTTATTACTTAGAAGAGAGATGGAAAAGGATGTTGCAGAGAAAGGTGTTGCCACCTCTAATCATCTTTCAGGCAGATTGGGTGCAAATAATGGCCAGTGTGTAAACATTCATGGTGAAGAGAAGAAGCTCCGATTGTTCGGTTTCGAGGTGAATCCTTACATGCAAGCAAACATGGATATTAATGACCAGGTCTGTTTTAGAAAGATCGAGGGAAACAAGGCGGCGACAACAGTTAAATCCTCTGATACAGTCTTGTTTCAGAGGAAGAAACCTGGGAAGGAGAAATGTTCTAAAGGCGAACCAAAGGACAAGAAACATGAATGCCAGTTCTGTTTCAAGGAGTTTGCTAATTTACAGGCTTTGGGTGGGCATCAAAATGCTCACAAAAATGAGAGATTGAAGAAGAAAAGATTGCAGCTCCAAGCAAGGTGGGCTAGCCTTCGACCTTTGCAGAGTCATGGTTTCAGATATCATCACTCAACTCCATTCTTCTATGATCCTTCTTGTGAAGCCCCATGTGAGTTCACTCTCTTTGAAGACTCTCAGAGTAGTTTCAAGCCCTTGGATCAAAATACTGGCGCTGTTTTTTCAAAACCATCTGGCCTACTATATACTGTTCCAATCCAACCAAATACCTGGAAGTTTGACATGTTGCGGAAAAACCGTTCCGAGGAGAATATGCCTATCGTCATCAAGCCTTCTCCCTTGCCTCCTTCCAAGAGAATCTGTAAAAATTTGGATCTTGGATTAGGTCTTACGATGCAATCAAATGTCTGCAACTCATCTAGTAGGAGAGGGTTATAGAAAGTTTTAGTACAGATGTAGGACTTGTCTTATTTTGTTTTTGTGGTAAACTAAAATATGATTTCTCAATAAAGAGCATAAGGATATAAATCGATACAATGTTGGAATTTACAGTTCGTCTGGTTACTAGCTTATTTGATTTGCAATCGGGGAAATAAAAAGGTTAAAAAATCATAAATAATGGGGCTGTAAATTCGCCTTCCTTCCGGGTAAATTCACCCCCCTATACCGGTTGTAACTTGTACAACGAGTACTCTCTCTCTCAACATATGCAGCCATGAACCCTTGGTGGAGACGAGAGAGAGAGAGAGAGAGAGAGAGAGAGAGAGAGAGAGATATAGATAGAGAGTCATTCCAATAAATCCTAGCAAAATTCCAACTTTTTTATTTTTATATTCTACATGACCTTGGATAGGAATTGAAGAAATTGATCCATGTAGCCGAACCCAACTAATTTCAGGATAAGACATAATCAATATGAGCCGGGTAGATCCTTTCACCTTCTTCATGAAAAATTTCTAAAGGATTTATTAGCCGACCCCAACTGGTTTGGGACAAAGGCTTAGCTGAGTTAAGTATAATCTACATGAAATTCAATGCTATATTGGCACCCAAGCCAGGAGTTTTGCTAATGTGGCAAGAAAAACCCATTAGTAATCCCGGCTTTTGTTCAACTGTGTCATTATTTGGCTGACCCAGACCGTTCATTTGTTGGGCCATGATGTATATATGGTTTGCGTAGAAAACTCTTCTCCATAGGAGGATACTAACTCTCGGATTTGTGGAGGTTTTAGATGGATGGTACAGCATAGAAACCTCTGGATCAAAAGGTTAGGATCATCCTATTGGGAAGATATTTTGGGCCCACCCTATCTATGTCATGGCCCAATAAATGAACGGTTTGGATCACCAAAATAATGCGGGCTCCACTGTTGTTTTTTGGGCTGCACGTTCAAACCCATTTGCCCGATGGAGTTTCCCTTTTCCAACCCTTCTGCTTCCTTTTTTAACCCTTGTTCTGCAACCCTATCGCAACTTTCTAATAACCCTTAAAACCTAATGAATTTTCTACTCTCCTTTTAAGTCATAAACGAGAAAGTACGGGATCGACAGAGAAGAAGAAGGGAATGGAATTTCGATGCATTCATTGCGGAAGTGAGGTGAAGGCACTGTTCGTTCAATATTCTCCTGGAAATATCCGTTTGATGAAATGCGTAAGAGAGCGTACAATTCTCTCTACTTCTTCGTTAAATTCCAACATAAATTCCTCCTCTTCATTCTCTTTTTCTTCTTATTCTCATTCAATTGTTATTCCCTTAGGAGAACTGTAAGGTCGTGGCAGACGAATACATTGAATGCGAGATCACGGTATGCTATATTCTTAAACCCTAGAAATCCCTTAAAATCCCTAATTCTACGCTCTGCTTAGCTTATTTTGTGCTTTTTCTTTATTGAAACGTAACATTAAATGAAGTACTTTTAGGTTTTAATGACGATTTTTTCTGATGTAGATTCTTTTGATCGATTTGATTTTACACAAGAGGAAAGCATATCGGCATTTGCTCTATAATCTGTTGAATCGCGATGCTGTTGACGTCGAGGTATAATTAGGCTTTCCATTGAACCTGCAATTTTATTTTTCTTTTTGAATATGAGCTTGAATTTATTTAGAGTACTTTTCTCTCTAAAAATAATTATTTACTGTTATTGGTTGAATTTTGCATTGGACTTCATACTTGAAAATCGATTCTGTTTAATCAACTTGTGAATGTAAATGTTTTCTGAGCTCCTTGGACCTGTGACCTGCTCTTTTATAGGCTTGTTGTAATGGGTTTTTTTTTTAATTGATGAAATGTCTCTTAAATTTTCTTCGGTACACTGCAATGTTTTCTTAATATTCAATGAAGTTTTGAGTTTAATGGCTTTTTTTCCCCTACTAATTGATGAAATTTCTCTTAAAATTTCTTGGGTATACTGTAATGTTTTCATAATATTCAATGAAGTTTTGAGTTGCATAAAAGTTTAGGCCAATGTTCTGTAAACAGTCATTATGTTTTTGTTTTTGTTTTTTCTTTTTTGAATGATGATTTATTATGCTTTTGGAGGAGTTGACTTTGTGGTTGTATCTTCATGGCTGATCTTTTCTTAAAGGTTAATGGTAAGCTAAACTGAAAGTTTTAGTTTGTCTGGTGATTTTCATTGTTCATCTTTTCAAGGTTTTTCATTAGAACGCATCATTGTAGTTAATGAAGTCCCCTGCACTGTTTCTTAACTTCGCAAACTATATTGCAACTTTGCAGGGCATCATGTGGAAGTCAAGTTTTCTTCTTCTATTTTTTGAATTATGTATCCTTTCCTAGAATTTTGATCTTGCTTAGCATTATAGCATTGTGTTATGATTTATGATTCTCTTAGACATTCGGCTATATATGTCATGTTAAAAACCTTAACAATTCAAGGCAGGAACCTGATTATACATAATAGCAAAGAAGGTTTGGGTTCATCCACTACCTCTTTATCATCAATTTGGGTATGTGGAAAGGTATGTTTATTCATTGAGCAAAATAACTTGGATTGATTTAATAATTTCTTATTAATTATGTTTTTTCTTTGTTTTTAAGCTGCGTTTTTTAATTTTTCTTTGTAGATGTTGACGGAGGTTATTTTAGAAAATTTTGTCTTTTTTTCTGTTCTGCTTCTCCCATCAAGGTTTCTGCTGAATTCACTCTCGCCAGTTACTAGGTAAAAAAAAAGTTGTTCCTTCATACTATTTTGCAAGATATTGTTCTTGTTTTAGTTAGTAATCTTCCTTTGAAGGCAATTTTAGCTCTCACTTTATTCATTTGACAGAAGAGAGTTTAAAACAATAGAACGTTTATAAGTAATAGGAGATGGGTCACATGAGATGCATTAGTAGCGGCAGCATGAAGATGAAAATGCATCCGGTGGAATTAGATACTTCAATATGCAATTCCCTATGACACTATTCCAATAGATAAACTTCCCATTGATTTTTAATTCATGATATATTTTTTTCGAAGCCAAAACATCTGTTCTTTTGGTATTGACTATTGAATTCTCATTGTGTTTTTAAATTTTAGTTACTTCTAAATTTCACCTAGAGGTCCAACTGTGTTTGTCATCATGGCCATTCTTATATGTTTTTTAGGGTCATTCTACCAATATCTTATTTTTCTCATAGGAGGACCACCTAGATTAACGACACAATGGTTTAACTTATTTTTAGTCTCAAGAGTGCCTTTCTATTTAGTGATAGTCCTGAAAAAGTTCATGTGGAATGGAGAGGTGGTATAGAGAGGAGCTCAGGTGTTGTGATTGGAGAAGCACAGTCCCCTGGAGATTTATGTGAGATTTTGGACTCTGGTGTTGGTAGTCAACATAACCTCTATCATCCTTTGTCCCTGTTTTGTAACTACTTTCTTTCTATTGACCTAGACAGAATGAATGTTCGGTGGAGGCAAACGATTGGTACCTCTTGCAGAACAATTTCAGGGTTCTTAGAAACAGTTTGGTTACTCAAAATCATCTGTGCAAAAATAGAAAGTAGTTACTTCTGGAAAACTTCTTTGTGCCATAAAATTCCACTTAAGGCTCTGTTCACTTCTTTTCCCCGGAAAGGAAAGGAAAGGATTTCGTTTTCCTTTCCTTTCCAGGTGACATGGCAGAAGGAAAAGGAATCCAGGGAAACTGTCAAGGAAAAGGTTTTGTTTTCCTTGGAAAGCCTCTTTCCGATATATTTAATCGGAAATCAAATCTCGAGTAACAGGGAAAAAGTCAATTTCCACGTCATTTTCAGCTTTTAAATAAGAAATTCCACTTCTGATAATATTTTTCCCTGGAAAAGAAGTGAACACAGAAATTCTGTCTTGTCAAGGTCTTGTCAGGGAAAAAAGGGGCTGTTTTCCAGGGAAAACAGCACCAGGGAAAAGAAGTGAACAGAGCCTAAAGGAATTGTCTAGGTCTGTAGAAACTGATAAACCGCCCGTAACCTGAAGCCAAAATAAATTGTTCTATTAATCATCACAATCAAGCTCTACTAGATAATTTACCTGCCACATCAGATCTTACCTGCTGTCTCAGGCCTTAGACTCGATTGCCTACGTTGTGTTTCAAGAGTGGCCACTGGCCAGTTATGACTTTTTGGCTCCAGGAACGATTGACCAAGTTTCTAACATCACATGTTTTTGGGGGTTTTAGTTCTGGGTTTGATTTTATTGTGTTGCTTTTTTTTTCCAATTTCACAATTGTAAGAAATGAAAGTACTTTCTGACTACTTGGACAGGTTCAAGGAACATTTATAATCAGCTAACAGAAAGATGCCACTTGTCAGCTGGCTCTGGAGTGACTGTATGTGGTTTTGGGTGTTTAGCACCTTTATGTGTTGGTTGTTGTTTCGATAAAATGACATCCGTCTCTGTTTCAAAGAGTAAGGAAGATTTCAGTTGCATGGATATTTTTTTTTTAATATTGACATTTATTACTGCAAGAGGAATATACAAGTAGATGACAAGTTTTCCCCATCATAAGTTGTGTTTAAGCCCGCTGAAATTACATCACATGGAAAACATTAAATCACAGCAGCAAACATTTTGTCTATCCATCCCTGACATCCTCATGGGCAGCTGGGGTGATGATATTGATCAATTCTATTAATACGCATTCCTTCACTAATTGTTCACACATCAGATTGCAAGAGGTGTCAAAAAAATTGCAAAAGGTGTCAGAGAAATCTCATTTCAGTTGTTATCTGAGAAGTAAATGACTTGATGACTCGTTATCTAGAGATGGTGCAAAGAGGTCTTCTAAGTTGGGGGTGTTTTCTTCTCCCTACGCTATATTTCTTATAATAAAAAGATCATATACACGATCAGGATCACTGTTTAACCAAATCTAGGTCTTCTACTGTTCTCTTTTATGATTTATGAGAGGTCCTCTTTACCCTCAGATGTGCACCTGTAATCTTTATTTTTCTTAATAATAATTGTTATCTTCTCCAAAAAAATAAAAATGTATGTGTGTGTGTGTGTGATTACAAGATCGCTAAGATTCGCTTTCAGCTCTTCCCTCAAATGGATCCTGTTGATGCAAAACTTTGACTATCATGCCTTGTTAAACTGCTCAGGTACAAAGAAGTTTTTCTGGCCATCGTTGTTTCCAGCTACTTCAAGATTTTTCTCATAGCCATGATGGTATATGATTGTTTATCCTCAATTATCTATCATGATTCCATTTAAATTAAATACTTTATCAAATGAAACATTTAACGTTTATTTCTTTTAGTTTTATTTTATTCATCTTGCATCCCTCATCTAGTTGTATCTTTGAGCTCATGTACAGGTTTGGGAGTTTCCTTTTCCTGCACTTTACATTGTTGATGTCTTTGTTCTTTCATCCAATGCAGTGGCTTTGAAAGGTCAGGCTTTTTTTCCTCTAAAAGTGATTCGTCATGTTTTTCTCTTAGCTATGTTCAATATTCATTTCCCAGATCATCAAATATTTTGATTCAAATGCCCTATTTGTTTTCTATTTGTGGTTTTTTCACATTGATTCTTTGTGCATCATAATACTGTCTTTTGAGCAGAGTCATAGAATTGATGTTTAATTAGTGTTTAAATCTATTCTAGATCTTGGCTGTTGTTGTACTTTTAGCAATGGCATTTAGATTTCTATTAGCTGAAAATATTTTCTGTTTGCTTTCCTATTTTTTTCCCTATATTCCACTCGAAGGCTTAAAAATGTGGGAGGCACATTTTAGATTCACTACATATGTCTATACTAGGTAATTTTGTTTTGATTGAATGAAACCACATTATAAACTTAGTCATAGCCAAATATTACAGCTATAAAAATGTCTCACTTGTATGGCATTTTCCTCTCACTAGGTAAGCTGAGTTGTACCCTTGACCTTAAGGTTTCAAATTGTGAAAAAAGAACTGCAAAAGCTTGGTATTTGAATATTTGATTGATGTGTCATAAAAACGACGGGGAACAGTGGAATCACATTCCAAATTACCACAATTCCTTCTACTTTACGTAGTTTCTTGGAATACTAGATCTTGCTTTGGGATGGTCAAGGTGCAAGTTGTTTAAATAACAATTTGGTAGGATAAATATGAGTACAAGCATAAGTTGTCGCCTTTTTTGTTTACTTTTAGAAGCCCTCTTTCATGGTGTTGTGAGTGATAAGTCATGAATTGTACCCTTGACCTCAAATTCTTAAATTGCGAAGAATCCATGATAATATTTGATTTGATTATTTGATTGATGTGTCATAAAAATGACTGGGAACAAATGGAATTGCATTCCATCTTACAATCATTCCTTGATATTTATGTGATCCTTGACATTTATTATCAGTGTCTCAACTTACTTCTCGATTCCGTTGTTATTTTGTCTTTACTCGTGTGCTTGTGAAGGATACACAGTCAGGAAAGTTCCTCGCTTGCGGCTTTTGTCATGGGAGTCTTATCTTTTATTTGCATCATTTTTTTTAATGAATCTTTTATTTTCATCATCCGATTTGCAACCTTAACAGCACAATTCCAGCATAAAAGTTATGTCTTCCTCAATGTCTTCTCTTTTACTATAAATGTAGCACTATCGTGTCTTCCAACTGAAAGATCATGTTCTGCGTCATTATTTTCCCAGCCTTTTATTTGGCCTGCAATGTCAACAAATCTATTTAAGTGCTAGAACAGGGGCAAAATGCGCCTAAACACGCTCTTACAGGAAGGGGATGTAAAGAAGGATGTCAGACAATTAACTCTTCATCAGACACGCTCTTTAATGACTCTAGCTTGGTCTATATAGATGATATCAGTCACTGTTAATGATAACTTTGAGATTCAGTATCTTACAGGGGCAAAATGCGCCTAAACACGCTCTTACAGGAAGGGGATGTAAAGAAGGATGTCAGACAATTAACTCTTCATCAGACACGCTCTTTAATGACTCTAGCTTGGTCTATATAGATGATATCAGTCACTGTTAATGATAACTTTGAGATTCAGTATCTTAAGGATGGTCTAAGGAGAACTTTGGCATAAAAGATCTTGGTGTTGAGATGGAAAGAACCGAGGGATGGTACTGGTGCAAAAGAAATATGCTATTGATCTCTTCAACAGATTTCATTGATGAGTTCTAAACCAGTTAGCACCAATGAGAAGGTTAGTGGTAAAGAGGGCAATAAAGTGAAAGACCCACCTTGCCTATCATAGTCTGTTTGAGCACTAGTGTACCTCAGATATACAAGACAAGACCAGATATTACTTGTGTAGTAAATCAGGTTTGTCGGTTGCTACGTGATCGGTTATTACGTGACTGAGAGAGGAAGATCTATAAAGTCAAAAGTATTATGAGGTCTGTGAGACACGCTTGATATGGGACCCATCAGCTCAGCACAAAGGGGTGAAAAGGTAGAAAGATAATCTAATGTGATTGGGCTGGGGATTTAGATACGAGATCAGTGAGAGGTTTTTGTATCATGGTGAATGACTGTTTTATTTCATGGAGCAACAAAACACAACAAACAGTTGCAAGATCTAGTGCTAGAGTATGGAGCTGTGGTTTCCACTATTGCGAAAAGCTCACTCGGTTCCTGCATCTTTATGGGATCTACTCAACTCAACTAAGCCTTTGTCCCAAGCTAGTTGGGGTCGGCTAATGAATCCTTTAGAAAATTTTCATGAAGAAGGTGAAAGGATCTACCCGGCTCAAATTGACCAAGTCTAATCCTGACACTAGTTGGGTTCGTCTACATGGATCATTTTCTTCCATTCTCTCCTATGCAAGGTCATGTTCTCTATTATGTTCCTAGCCATCAAGTCTTTCCTCCCTGTTTCTACCCAAGTTGTTTCCAGTCTGCCCCTACCTCTTTTTATTCCATCAACTTGGAACGAGTCACTTCTTCTCACTGCAGCATACATAGGCCTACGTTGGATATGTCCAAACCATCTTAAGCGGTGCTCTCTCATCTTCTCCTCAATCGGTGCGACCCCACCTTTTTACGGATGTCTTCATTTTTAATTCTATCTGTGGCCGCACATCCATCTAAGCATTCGCATCTCCACTACACTCATCTTATGCACATGCTGCTTCATGGTGGCCCAACATTCTGAGCCGTACAACATGGCTGGCGTTAGGAGCAGAGCCAGGAATTTACACTTGGGGGGCCGGAATAATTTTTGTTGTTGTTGTTGTGTGTGTGTGTGTGGGGGGGGGGGGGGGGGGGGCGGGCTACCATTACCAGCATTCAGCGTTGAACGCTGGTAAATGTATATTTCCTTCCAGCGGCGTTCGTGAACGCCGGTAAAACCCTTTTTTCTTTTTGTACTCACAAAAGGGATTTTACAAGTCTTTGTGTTTGTGTGTGTGTGTGGGGGGGGGGGGCATATGTGGCTCCGCCCCTGGCTGGCCTTAGAATTGTCTTATGCAACTTTCCCTTCAACTTGGTAGGTATTTTACGGTTGCACAGAACTCCTGAAGCAATCTTCCACTTCAACCAACCTGCTCTTATTATGTGGTTAACATCCTCTTCAATCTCTCCTTCCTTATGTAGGATTGAACCAACATAGCGAAAGATATCCCTCTTAGGTACCTCCTGTCCAGTCATATTTACTACATCCTCGCCCCGCCTCTTTACATTACTAAAGTTGCACTCCATATACTCTGTCTTAGCCCTACTCAGTGTCCAAAACCTTTGAATTCCTCCGTAACTCTAACTTAGCATTAACTCCTGCTTTGGTTTCGTCAATTAATATTATGTCATCTGCAAATAACATACACCACGGCACCTATCCTGGATACCATCTGTAAGTTCATCCATAACTAGCGTAAAAAGATAAGAGCTTGATTTTGATTGTCACGCTCTATTGTTATAATCAAAGTTCGATCAAATTATCCTAGGACCCAGTTTTTCATGCCAAGACAAAAGTATATATCATCCTCTATGTTTTGAGTCATGATCAGGTTGCAAATATCTTTACAGTTTCACTACAGATCATCATGTGCGTTTAGTTGACAAAGCTGATTATGTTTAGAAAATTTATTAGTCTCAGGGGAGTCTTATGTATGTACACTGCTGCTCAGTAAGTGTATTTAGTTCTTTTGTCTTTTGGGTATATAGCTCATTGGATGTTAATGAAACAGATGCCCTCCAAACATTTTGTTTCTTTTCTTCTTTCCTTTCTTATAATGAAATTTAATGTTCTTTGATATACCTTTACAACCCTTTTGATGGATTTTTTGTTGAAGATTATTGTAATTGGTTGGTCTTCTACTAGACCCACTCTGAACGTTGATTATAATATTAAAAAGGAGACTATTTTGTGAACCAGTACTGACACAGTCGATGATGATCGGATGCATAGGGGTGTGCATAGGAGCACATGCTGCAAAGTTCGCGACTAGCCATTTGTTAGAGGTTTTGCCATTCGGAATTTTGAGATGTTTTAGCATATCTTAGATTTTTGCAAATCGTACTTTATTAGAGTTAAGCGTAAAGCGGATTTGATTTTGAATTTTGCATTTCAGATTAAACTGGTGGATTGGTTCTTGCTTTAGAAAGCTCTGGAAGTTCTGGCTGTGGTCTTGGCCATGGGGTGGGATTGTTACAAGCCCTACCTATACTTAATAGTTTCTGAATAGGAATTAAAATAACTATATGCAAGAAAGATTGAATTAAAATAACCTTATCTGCATGTTAGGGCAGACTGCCATGGATGGCGAAAGATTTGATGTACTTCAAAAATGATAGAAAACGTGAACCCAGTATCATATAATGGGGAATGATAAAAACGTGAGGTGTAAAAATCAGCCCCAAGGGTGCCCCTAGGGGTGTAAACGGATCGAATTCGGAGCGGATATGGCTATATCCGAATTCGATTACAGTATACACTATCCGAATTCGGATTCGGATTCGACGGATATTTAATATCTATTACCGAATTCGTATCCGTCGGATATTGTTCGAATTCGGATATTATCCGTATCCGTTTATCCGGTAAATTCGAACATTTTATTGCAGCACTTTATCTTTTTTCTCCTACTTACTCGAATGAATTTTCCAAACCTTAAAACTAGACCTCTACATTCTCTTCACAAAATTAACTCTCAAACCCTAAAATATATGAGATCATTTTCTTCCTTTTAAAACAAAGGCAGAGAGAGAGAGAGGGAGGCGATGGGGATGAATGATAGTGTTGGTAGTGGTCTTTGTGTTTTTTCTTTTTTCTTTTTGTATATGATGGAATGAGTTTGGGCTATTTTGATGGAATGGGTTTGGGCTATTTTTGTTTTTATATATTTTTTCTAAAAAGAATATTCACTTTTCTTATAGAAAGAAAAGATAGTGTGTCATTACTAAAAATAAATATTAATAATATTATTATTAATAAATAAAAAGGATTTACTTTTCGGATTCGGATGTTAAACGGATTGGATATACCAATTACCAGATTCGCATCCGCTAAGAGTCGGATATCTCATAAACGGATTCGGATAATATCCGCTTGAAACGGATTCGGATAATATTCGCTTTAAACGGATTCGGATGCGGACGGTAATCGAATTTCTGAATATCCATTTACACCCCTAGGTGCCCCATTGGATCCACATCATCAAAGTTTATTAATTATTTTCAAGTGCTATTATAAATGCACTTTGATGACCTGGATCCAATGGATCAAATGGGGTTCCCTTGCCTCTGGTTTTTGCAATGGTGCACTTCAGTTTAGCATTCCTGGAGGGTGCGCTTGCAAACTTAAGGGCACCCTTGCCAAAAAACAAGAACCAGCTACAATGGTACACCATTTCTGCAAGGGTTGCCTTTCAGTTTAGAATATCTCTCCTCTAAAAGAGAATGACTGTCCAAAAAGTCACTTTCACAAACAATAATTAGAGGTAATCTTGTTCGCAGATATGTGAAATCAAGACCGTTGATCGGCAACCCTCGCGACCTTGTTCCATCCCCCAAGGAGGACGTCTAATGCCTAAGATAAAGGATTACATGCTTAAGCATTTTAGCTTTTCTAAGTAAAACCCTAAATGGGGCTTTATGGATCAAGGGCTTGCGATCATCTGATCAAGGTGTTTCTCAACACCATTTTGCTGGACTTACTGTTGCTGTTCGTATCAACAGATTTGATCACAGACAGAAGTGGGGCCCGATAAGTGTCTTTACTAAACATTTGTTGTTCATCCGGAGACTATTATGAAAGCCGTACTATTTGGCTTTTGCTTTTGAAATGGGAGGTGATGTATCGGCCCCTTTTTTGTTTTTACTTGGGACAGCCCCTCTAGTGTATTTATGGGAAATTTTTCATACCAGAGGTGGCTGTCCCAATCATTTCCCTTTGAAATAAGTGGGCACTACCTTCCAAGTTCCAACATTGGCTGGTTGTATGTGGCTGGATTTGCCTTTGGACTTCTTCATCTCATACCCAATCCATGCTATTGTGGGTACGAGGCATTTTTTTCTCTTTTGCTTTTGGGTGGTTATGAGTACTAGATGGATAATATATGTCCATCGTCATTCTACCTTTGTTTTTTTTGATAGGTTCATCGTCATTCTACCTATCTTTGAAGATAAGAAATTTTTTAATCGACCTTAGAAATGATGACTAGGGGTGGACATGGTTCGGTTCGGTTTGGGGTAGACCCAGAACCGAACCATATATAATCGGTTCCCTGAAATTGGAACCAGAACCGAACCATATATGTTTGGAATCGAACCGAACCAGAACCATATATAATCAGTTCGGTTCGGTTCTGGGTTTACCCAACCTTCACCAAATGTAGATATTTTGCCTAATCGTATTTATCATGGGTTCGGTCCTGTTTATATATGAACTACAAAGACTAACATGCACGAATTTAGAATAATCAGGCATAAATTTGTCAGGCACAAATTTGGGCAATGCAAAAATTATATATGACCTACAAACATGCACAAATTTAGAATAATCAAGCACAAATTTGGGGGGTGAATTAAAATTTTAAAGGCAAAGCAACACGTTAAAGAGGGGTGAATTAAAAGGGGAGCGGTGATTTTATCAAGCGATGAGGCATTGGGTTTTAAGGTGAGGGTCGGTTCTCGGTTCGGTTTTCGGTTCCGGGATCCCAAACCCAGAACCGAACCGAATTTCCATCGGTTCCAGGATATCAGAACCGGAACCGAACCATATAAATATGGAATCGAACCGAACCGAATCATATGTGCCGGTTCGGTTCGGTTCGGTTCCTCGGTTCGAACCGGAACCATGTCCACCCCTAATGATGACACTCTTAACTTTTTCTTTCACTGTTTTTAGAGTTCTATTGAACTTTCCATTAGCCTGATAAATATTATTAGCAAGTCCCACGCACCAAGTTGAGAATTCAGATACCCTTCTTGGGAAGAAAGCTGTTGGCCCACCACCACTTGTAAGTGTACAATATAAATAATTGTGGTGGGTCGATGGGGGCCACCCTAATACCCCTTTTTCATGTGTTCTTTGTCCTTTTTTGAAGGGCCCAATATGTAACCATCTCTTTCTCTTTCTTGGTATCGACACAGAACATTCGCCGATTCCTTTTCATTGGGTAGGGCCCACTTAAAGAGTTGAGGGGTAATTTGGTAATTTAATATAGATAGTTTTTTTTTTTTTTTTTTTTTTTATGTCCACACTTGGATTAAAGTTAAACATATAATAAATGTTCTATTGGTAGATAAGAGGAATGATAGATACAAGGGAGCCCTTGCATAAAGAGCCAAAAAAAGGGCTCTTGATTGGATCCACGTCATCAAATATAACTGATTTTACTTTTTCAACTAATTTTAAATTGTAACTGAAAATGACTTGGAACCAATGAAGAGCTCCCTTGTAACTGATTTTACTTTTTCAACTAATTTGCGGCTCTTCATGCAAGGGCTCCCTTGTATCTATCATTGCTCGGTAAATAAAAACTCGTTATTTGTTTAAACTTACTTATTTGTTTGTTTACTAAACAATTTGTAGATAATAGAGGAAAATTAAAAAGATAGTGAAACAATGTATGAGAGATATATTGATTTCAAAATCATATGGTTGAGAGATTATCTAAATGGGTTTTTGGTTACTGATGTCAGCCATACGCCCTTTTGTTAAATGGCGGATGAGTTTAGAATAAGTTGAATTCCTTATAAATTTCAAATTTCCTTAGAAGTTGAATTGAATATTTGTAAAAATTATTTTGTATGTAATTTTAAAATGAAGTTTATTAGCATGCCTCGTTAAAAAAAGACCCTTGGAATCAGATATGGGGACCCATAAGGACCCCTTCTGTTAGAATATGTGGGATCCAACGGTTGGATTGGGTTAAGATCTCACCTTTGGATCATCTTGGAGGTAGATTGGGTAAGTTGGCTAAATGAGGAGACTAGATAAATTAGGCGAGTGGATAAGAAGAGGCAAGCAAGAAAGATTAGGAAAGTAGATTTAATTAGGTAGATTTGATTATGATTCCTTCTCTTCCATAATTATCTTGATTTCCCTTCTATGCTTATCATGTAAGTGCTTTATATAAGCACCCTTTGATTACTGTAATTGCATCTAAGAATTAGTGAAATTTCTGAAGTTTATCACCTTCTGCTTTGTCATCTACATCTATCAAAGCCTTGCTAACTGTTAATATCAAAATAAAAGGGTGGCCCTAACACCTCCCAACATATTTATATCAGTTATTTCCCAAACTAGCCCCCCTCAAAGAGTGTTTAAATTTTGGCCCTGCCCGTTTTGGATTTTGAGAATTGATTTGGAGTCCAAAACTGATTATTGGAATCAAAATTAAACGCAATTTTGAGCCCGATAATCAGTTTTGGACTCAAAATCAATTCTCCAAACCTCCCAACATAATTGCATCAGTTATTTGCCAAACTACCCCTGCCCTCAAAAAGTGTTTCACTTTAGACCTTATTTGTAACATTTAGGTATCGGTCTCAAAATTAAATGCAATTTTGAGCCTTTTGGATTCAAAATCAATTCTCGAAACCCAAACTGGTCAGGACCTTATCCTGTTTGTTTTGGATTTTGGGAATCAATTTTGAGTCAAAAACTGATTCTTGCCAAAATTAAGCATTTGATTAGATTAGAGGAAAAGTATAGAGCCCGCAACTGAGGTGATCTAGGCAAAATATTGCTTAACTTAACAAGAGATGGAGCGATAAAGCAACCCCCTTTACTAAAGAGTCCTAGGGAGGGCGAAAATCAAATCGATTCTATATCCACCAATATGTGTATTTTTCTTAGGAAGTAGGATGGATTTGAGCCTAAAATTGATTCTACAACTGCGAACCAGACACCCAAATTTTCCAAGAATCAGTTTTGGACTCAAAATCAATTCTCAAAATCCAAAACAAGCATGACCTTAAAACCCCATCATACATATTCAGATTTTGAACCATACTAATGTGAATTATTATTCCTAAAATGCCCACATGGATTACAATTCAATCTTCTCAATTTACACCCATCCTCTCTCCGCGCGCATCACATGTGTCTGCTTATGGTATTATTTAAATAAATTTTGGAACTAATTATTGCTTACACTTATCCTAAGTTATTTTGAACCCCTTTTAACCCGAAAAAGCAGGAATTGTGTATGTAGTTAATTAAAAATATACATTTATTGCACTAAACTTTTACATGTTGGGCTTGACAACTTTACAAGATCCTAAAAAAGAAGCATTTTTTAAAGCAATCCGGTTTTTTCTAATGAAAGTTGGGGAGAAGATGGGTTTCTAACTTTCTCTAGAACATGAAAAACGTGAGTTTGGTTTTGTCTTTCTGGTTCAATCAATGATTTTTTGTGCCTTTTGCCTCCCAATATCTAATCTCGATCTTTCTTCACTTGCAAAATAATACCAGTTGATCAGGAAAAGAATAAAGCATTTTGTATATTAAACTATGAAGAAGGAGCTTTTCTCCCTACCTCCAACAAACTTCACATGAACACCTTTTACTGTAACATCTTTCTTTAATCTATATTCTGGTAGGGGTCCGCCTAACCCCAGCTGACCGACAAAAAAAAAAAACTTCACGTAAACAATCTGCTTAATCCTTTTAAACCCTTTATTAACAAAAGATTAAGAGAGAAGCACAGAGTTCTGCACCACAATCTTTTCAAACAATATAAAACAATTGCTTTGAATTGATGCTATTCTGAAAGGTGACTGGAGATTTTTTTCCAGCACAAAAGCATGTCACTACCTCTACGGGAGGTGAATTTCACTATTTTGATTAGGGCTACACTCTTTCCTTTCCTCTCGGTCAAGAAGCAAACACAAAAGTCTCATAGGCTAATTAATCAATGCCAAAATACAAGACAGCTGCCTAAAAAAATATTTTTTTGTCTCAACCCTTCACAAAAAAGTTGAAAAGCTGACTTGCGGGAGACGGAGGTGACACACTCTCTTCAATTATAGGTTATTGATTTGCTAGTTAAGATTACTTGTTGCCAATGTCCATGGCTATAAGCCTATAACCAGTGCACATGGGTGGCCTATAAATCAATGGCCCTAGAAATGCATCTAATTCAAATTTTTAACAGTTTTCAAAATGGGGAATGATATTTCCACCCCCCCTTTCTCAGCATTTCCACCCTACAAATCAATGGCCCTAAAAATCCAATAAAATTGTATTGGCGGAATCAGAATAAGACCACTTGGGGTGTGAAACAGATTATGGCATTTTCCCCTTTAACTCCTCAATGGGGTAATTTTAGCCTGGTGATGTAATTTATGCCCTTCATTCCATTTAATTTTTTGAACCAATTGCTGGAATCAGGTGGAATCAGAGTAGGATACCGATTCAAGAACATGATTCCGGCAATCCTAACTCACAATCAATACAGTATTTAATAGAACAACCTAATCTTTGAAACAAATTCATTCATCTCCAATATTTTGATTAAAATGCCCATGCAAATACACAGAATGCCCTCGACAACATACCTAAAAGTCAAAATTACCCCTCTTGCTGATTTTTCACACTCAGCATACACAGAAAAAAACCATTTTGGTTCACTCCACATTATATACAATAAGAAGGGGCCAGTGATAAATTCACCCCCTTGAAAGAAGAATAGATCCCCGTAAAAGAAGAATACACACACCCTTTGACAGAAATACGAGGGGTGTATTCTTCTTTCAAGGGGGTGGAATTATCACTGCCCCAAAAAAGGGTCTGGATAGAATGTACTAAGGAAATCGTTCTTCTTCTAAAGAGGGAACCAAAAGCTGCCAAACCCTAATATCACAATCCAAACTACCACTGTAAATGAGATGTGAAGTAATTCCAGAAGGGGTTCTCGTATGAGGATCAACCGCTGCAGCCAAACACTTGATAGGCCCTCTATGCCCTTCTAACACAGCCAAACAAGAATAACCTTTATCCACGCCCCTCTTCCATATCCTAACCGTTTTATCGGCCGACCCGCTACACACCATATCAGACACCATGGTCAAGCACAAAATTGCCTTAACATGCCCTCTAAGTGCACCCACAACCACCATGTGGCTAGCACCACTCTCCCTCTCCCACACCACGATCGAACGATCACACGCGCCCGAATAAAGGACGGACCCATCCGAGGTCAATGCTACACCGTTGATCGCCGATCTGTGCTTCTCTAATGTTGCAACTAGAGAGTGCTTCTTCTCTCCACACAACTTGTTCCACACCTTAATTTTCGTATCGGCAGAACCCGTATAGATGAACCCATCACCCGAAACAGCTAAGGCATTGATCGCATCATCATGTGCGTTGATCACGGATTCGAGGCACCTAAAATCGGAGGTTCGCCAGATCTTGAGCGTCCGGTCCCACGAAACGGAGTATAGGGTGCACCCATCTTTTGATATGGCTAGTGCCGATATGGTGTCCACATGGTGGACCCATGTACATTTTTTGTGCCTCCGGACTTGGACATGGTTCTTGGGGGGAAGATACCGGAGGAGGCGATCCTTAAGCGTGGGAAGAGTTGCTAAGAGCTTGTAATTTTGATTATCGATTTGCCAAACGCGAATCTTGTGATCTTGGTGGGCTGTGAATAGCTTGTCTCTCAAAATCACAATGGATTTTGTGGCACTCTTGCCGGCGGCCACGACATGGCCGGAATTCGTATTGGATTCGATGTTCCATATGCGGATTTCGTTGTCGGAAGATCCACTATAGAGGGAATTTCCGGCAACGGCGAAACAAAAAACATAAGAGGTGTGGCCTGTTAGAGTAGAGAGACATTCATGGTGGGTTGAAGGGTTTTGTGAGTGTGAGGTGAGGGAGGGGACTGATGGGAGACTTGGGAGAGAAGAGAGGGAGGGAGACTCTGAGTGTTCTAGATAGTTTGATTGGGCTTTGGATTCTTTGTGGGAATTAGAAGCAATGGAACAAGGTAGTATTGCCATGTTTTCAAAGTGAAACAACTAACCATTGAACTTATCAAGAGAGAATGACAGTGGTTCTTTAGATATATAGAAACAGTACGGGGAGATATGTAATCCGCACTCCCATATTTTGATAATGGCAATCTTTTCCCTGACTCAAAAATCGCTTTTTTCAGTCTCCCCAAAGAGGGATTCGACGGGTAAATTTCTATTCTGTAAAGTTTGTTTCTATTCGGTAAGTTTCTATTCTATGGAGGGAAGTGATATATTCGCCCCCTTTTCTTTCCCGGCCACCCTCGTCTCCTGTATTAATGACTACTCTTTTTAGCTAAAAGGGGTGACCAGGAGAAGAAAAGGGTCGAATATATCATTTACCTTCCATAAAAGATATACTAATTAGTCAACAATCAACAAAGAATCACAATTTTTCCAAGAGACAGAGGCTGCCCCATTGCACAATCTCATTGCATTCTAATTAAAAAGTGGGCTGCTGTTGGATCACCTATTAGAATATGTGAGATCCAATGGTTGATTGGGTTTAAGTTCCCACTGTTGGATCATCTTGGATGTAGAATGGGTAGATTAGGCAACTACAGAGATTAGGCAAGTCAGTTAAATGGGGTAGCCTAGATAGATTAGGCAACTAGATTTGATTAGAGTAATCTCTTTCCATAGTTTATCATGTAATTGCTCTATATAAGCACACATTGATTCTCTTGTAAAAGTATACTAGTTTAGTGAAATCTTCCCTAATTTTGTCGGTACCACCTTCACCCATGTAATTTCTCCTAAATACTAATCTAGAGAGGGAAATGATAAATTCACCACTTTTCTTTACGTTGGACACTAACTCCAGTGTACGTGTCAATCCGGACCGTTAGAGTCCTTCCCACGTGAAGTAAATCAACCCCTCCTCTTCAGTCTTAGATACACCAAAGGATGGCTGTCCTAAGTCAAAAAGCGTTAAAAGTCCGTCCACAAATTCACATTGAAGGGGGCGCATTATCCTACAGGGGGCGAAGAAAATCATCTCCCGCAAAAATTCACAATTTTAAATGTGAATGAAGATATTTTCATCAACAACAGTTTGGTTTGAGTATTTACAATTATTGAAAGAAAAATGATACAAAAACGAGTATGGAACCTGTAAATCTGTAATAGACTCTTACCGTGTGAACAACGACTCTGTTTTAATATAATTTCTTTATTTTTAGACACCTCCGTCACGACTCACGACCACATTATCACCTCCGTCATGGCTAGCGACCACGTGTAATACACTCTTACCACGTTGCAAACCACTCTGTTTTTAATATAATTTCTTTTTATTTAGCTGTTTCACCTCCCTCACACCTAAGCATGGTTTTAAATTTCGGATTTCGGTCGGCACCGAAACCTAAATTGCCAATACCCGAAATAATACCAGATTTCGGCTGAAATTTTGTTTTTTTAATATTTCGTCCGAAATTTAACTAAATTCAACCCAAAAATCTCAATTTTTTTTATCTATATAGTATTTTCCTGAAATTCGGTATTAAATAAAATATATTTTTTAATGGTGTACTGGATTTCAGCCGAAATTTTGAAATTTCAGTTTCGGTGAGAGCCGAAACACATAGTAAAACAAAAATTTAAAACCATGCGGCTAAGTGCGTCGCCTCAGCCTATCAATTTTTTGTGAAACAATTGCTCTTTTAATTAATTTATTTATTTTTGTTTTACTTTTTTCGTAAAAGACAAAACCATCCCTATGATAGTATGATGTGCCAAAGTGGGTTTTGCTCAATTTCGCCCTCGGTTAAGTTGCCGGTGTCAGCAGCACTATTTTTCCAATTCTCCTTTTGGAAAGTATTTCCCTTCTAGAAATATTAGACTTTTTGTTCATATTTTATAATTTTTTAGTGTGGAAATTATTTGTAAATTAGGGATTTAGGAACGGAGTGGTTTTAAACATCAAATCAGAACAAAGGATCTGTTCTTTCATTTGTCTAGATCAGTTTGGATGCTGGTAGATGTTGGGAGGATTTGGAGAAGAAGAAGCCAAACGGAGATTAAAAGCAAATCAAAAGGAAATCAGTCAAAGAAGAGATTGAGAGAAAATCTAAAAGATGTTGTTTGGTTTGGCCAAAATTTGCCGGTTCCTAATAAAACTCAAAAAATAAGATTTGTTGGAGAAATTCATCAAGTGAATTTGGAGGGTTCTACATCAGCCTTAAGCGAATCAGTAGAATTACATTCCCTACTATTGTTCTCAACAAAAGGCAACCAAACATAGTAGCAGCAAAATAAAAAGAGGAGTGGCATTATTGAAAAAGCAAGGATGAAGGTAGACAGTGAATGACCATTCTAGTCGGCAACACATGCCCTGTTATCACCATCCATTCATCTATTTTTGCATCGTTTCCCCACTAGCTTTCTCATTCGATGACTCTCAATTCTACCACTAGAGAGGAAGTTGGATTTATTGATGAGGACATGGACATGGAATTGACCATGGAGAAGACATCATCAGACATCCTTTTGATCGTTGATATTACTGTGAGTCCCATCCACATGATGTCACCTAATTTCGTTTCCATTTGTGGGAGCAGACAAAATACAAAAATGTAGAAAGTGCGTACATAAGAACATAAGAATATTGTATCTCACAAAGTGGGGTCCAAACAAAGTGGTTGCATTCCCAGAACGCACTTCGAAATAGAAAGGCCATGACGGCATTGCCCGAATTCCGGATATAATGACAAAAGCAAAATAAAGAAGAGGGAAATGCTTTCTATTTTTGCCCTCTCTCCAAAAGAAGATGAGACGATGTGAAGTACTTCAAATATCCATGATCAATCTTTGCCATCCTTTTCTTTGGGCAGGATGAAGCAAGGTTCGAATGTGGGGGCCAGTTTGATTCTCAATAAAAGTCCCTCTTAATTGAGCAATTCTAGCCATCAAATTGAATGTAGTCTTTTGGGCCGCATCGTTTTCTGATTGCTGCAGGTTGGATGGTAGGATGGTTTACATCAACCAGAAGAAAGGAGACCTTTATTCTAGCCATCCTATATTCCTATCACCGGCATTGTCCGAGGACAGCTGGGCGTGTAGTCTCTATTTTCGAATGATGAGATTTTATTAGAAAGGGCATCAATGAGTACAGGTCTCAAATAGGAGAAAGATTTACATCAAAGATACAAAAACCTCTGAAGCAGATCTAGACACCCAAACGGGCTAACCTATCTGCCTCTCCATTGGCCATCTTCTAACGTGATGGAATTGGATTACACGACCTGCCATTCGATCAAATATATGTTACGCCACAAGTAAGTCTTCCTTACCTGCTATCTGTATTTTATTTTCTTGGGTTATCCTCTAGACTCGAGATAGGAAGAGGAAAGAATACCAATTCTAGTAGCTTGGTTGTACCAGTATCTCATCAATAAACTCTAAAAATCTCCAAGGGGGAGGAGATCTCCCACTCAACCACTTGATAACATTGAAGGAGTCTCCCTCCACAATAAGGTTGTCAAAGTAGTCTCTACCCACCACCGTCTAATACCATGAAGTGCCGCTCTTACTTCTGCCTCATTTGAGTCCTTGATACCAACCTTCCCAGAACAGGCCCATTTAGTGGAACCATTCCCATCTCTAATAACACCCAAGTGCCCACCGGCCCCATATAGTGGAACCGTTCCCATCTCTAATAACACCCAAGTGCCCACCGGCCCCATATTACCCAAACTAGAACCATCGAAGTTTAACTTTACTCATTTGGGACCTAGAGGCTTCCGTCTAGGGACATTGACCTTCCCACTCTCTTTGTTGAAGAGATGAATAAAGTAAGGATCTTTGCATAAGATAATAAAGCACTTCTACATACATTCTTGAATGTGCGAGCATTTCTCTTTTTCTAAAGCACCCAAAGAAAGGCTATCAATGGAAGCTTCTATAAGATCCTTCCTTTCCATGGCCACGACACTGAAGGGCGCCCTTTCACCCCTTTTTTGCAAGGCGCCCTTCTGTTTAGAACCCCTCTTCTTTGTGTTGCACATGAGGCACCTCTTTTATGTTTGTATATAAAAATCATCTCAAACTAAATTTCAACCCAGTTCACAACCCGAATTAGCAAAATGGGGCCATTGAGAGAGAAAAAGATTTGGTAAAAGTTGGGGTCAGATGAGGGCAATCCGGAGTTGCACCTGTAATGAAGACAGTAGACCTAATTCATAGAAGACGGTAGACCTAATTCATAGATGGGCCCGCATAAATGGTTTACAAGTCAAAAAGTGAAAGAGTCGGAAGGTCTTGAGCAATGGAAATTGCCTGTTGATTTTGAACCATTGCTGGTGTTTCTTTTGACTGCCATTTACACTTTACAGGCAACCAATCAAATGGGTTCATCGATTGAGATAGTCCATCCATCGTGAGGCCCACTACTTTTCCTGCTTCCAATCACCATATATCTGTTCTTATGCCGTTTAACAGGCTACTCTCGCCAAACACAAGATATTTCTAAAGCTGGGCTGCCGGGCTGGGCTGGGCTGGGATGGGTCATGGTCGACCAAAGCTTCAGCCTCATTGAAGATACATCATCCTGGCTTGCCACGAGTGTATCTGATTAGTGCAAATGCCCATTGATGCTATCCATCCACTTAATGGGCCACCTCTTGGTTGAAGCCCACAACTTAGGTCCTGTTTGTTTTAAATTTTAAATTTTGAGACTAAAACTGATTACCGGAATCAAAATTAAATGCAATTTCAGTCTTGAACTCGAAATAATTCTCAAAACCCAAAAAGAAACAGAGCATTTGGAATTATTATTATAACAGTTATTAGCAAAGGCCCATAAGAAAGTCGATGGTTTGCATTATTAGGAACTTACTATCATTCCCTCGTTGCCAATGGTTGTCGCTTCAAATGGGTCTTTGGAAACACAGTCAAGGATCAAGAGTCCATTGATTGGACCATTAAAATCATTCAATACGTTTGATGTTTGAACTATGTCCCATCTATGGTAGGGCCCACCACAATATGACAAATCCTCCCCATGGCCACAATGGTGACATTTCTTCTCCCTCCAAGCTGCTTTTCTTGACGAACCCAATTTCTAACAATCAATTTGTTTGAAGAACTAGAAAAAAACATGTCAAAACCACTTTCCTCCAACTTGCGATGAATAATCCTGCCGTTGATAAAGTCTAAAGAAGAATGCATTGATCGATATGCTCTCCTACATTTCTTTTGTTAGGTATCTCTCTCAAGGATTAGTGAAATTATATGGTGGCCGCCCTTTACATATACATATAAAGGGCGGAGAGAGAAAAAAAATCAACCACGTTATTTTTTTATCATAGTAAAAGTCAAAACAGAAAGTTTGACCTGGATAAAAATAAGGAGGAAAGTTCTTTCTCTCTCTGCCCATGTTGTTGGACGGTCAGCCACCATATAAAAACTCCAAGAAATATGCTTCATTGCTTCTACTCTTTTGTAAATATATCTTCACATTTAGATATCTAAATGAGGTAAGTGCACATTGACTGGTGTGTTAGAAACGTCTCATAGCTGCCCCTCTTATTTAATTAGGTTTATTGGGTGTTCTAAAATAGGATTTTAGGGTAATTAAAGTTAATCCCATATTAAGTGTCTACTACTAGAGAGAAAGGTAATGCATGAGAGACCTATCCCTAATTTCCTAATCATATAAATAAAAGCGGTTGTTTAAATGGGAGCAGCAGACATTAAGGCACTAATAGTGATTTAGGGTTTTCTCTAGTTGGTCCCTGATTTACGAGGTCAAACCCTATATTCAATTGATCTGAATATCAAGACTTGGTTAGATTAAAAGATCTCTCCATGGACGATGTTCATCAGGAGCGTCTTCAACGATCAGATCACACGCATCACCAGCATCTCCATACGATCTTTGTGGCCGGAGGTACAATTCATTTTTCGCATTAAGATTGAATTTAATCTAACATGGTATCCATGACGGGACCAACTTTACCCATTTGGGATGTTGAATGGGTCCCAAATTCCCAATCATGGGCCCTAATCAAAGTTCACATATGACACAAAGATCCTCTCTGTTTCCCTACAATGATTCCCTGGAAAGCCTGCAAGTTGTTGGTTAGTAGAAAAAAAGTTGACGGGAGAGAAATCACAATCTATGGGCGAAAATATAGTGATCACAGTAGGGATAGGCTAATCATCTCATGATGGTTATCCGGATCTCATCACAATCCTAGTCGTGGGTAGTTTTCGTTCGATAACATGGAAAATGACCTCCCAAAAATTGTTCATTAAAAGGCAAACATAATAGTAGAATCAGAAGTGACATACCGACACCCTTGATTCAATAACACTCCACATTCTACTTTAAACTTTTCCAATTTGCTTGTGAAGGTTGTTAACAGTCGCGGAGCCAGAATTTATACATAAGGGGGGCATTATACGTAAGGGGTGCGGGTTATACACAAGGATGGGCCCAATTGAGTTGGGCCTATTGAGGAGCTTGGCCCAACTCAACCGGGGCAGCTGCCCCCTTATGCTGCATGTAGCTCCGCCCCTGGTTGTTACAATTCCCAAAATGGTCTAAACAGCCAGTTTTAAAAATATAAAGAATAAGGTGCCATTATTGAAACAAATGAGCATGAATATCATTTTCTAGAGAAATTATATAGTGCCCGCTCGTGAAATCCCGTGTGGGCAGTACATAATCAATGTACCACCCACATGGGACTTGATGTTGGGGCTACATATAAACATGGCTTAAAATTTTGGTTTCGGTAACCGTTTCGGACATTCGGAAAACCGAAATTTCGGACAAAATTTGGTACTCCCGTTCGAAATTCCGAACAGAAATTTTGTAACGTTTTTTTTTTTTTAAAATAAAAATTGCATTTTCTCGAAATTTCGGACCGAAATTCCGAAATTTTGAAAAATGGCGAAATATTTAATTTCGCCAAATACCGGTTTCGGTTGGATTTCGGTCGAAATTTAAAACCATGCATATAAAAACCCTCATTTTCTAAATAAAATGCAAAAAGAATTTCTCCCTAATTAAAATCCTTAGTTAAAGATTAAATACACTATATAACTCAACAATTAAAACAATAATGTCCTAACATCTTGGGGCCGTTTGGATACAAGGATTTCAACTAAAACCTTGATTTTCTAAGTAAAACAAGGAATTTACAAGCTAAAACCTGGATTGTACATTTTCAGGATTGTAAAATACAGGTTTTAGCTTGTAAAATCCAGGATTATATAAATTTATAATCCTGGATTATAAAATCCAGGAATCCCCCATCGGGTGTTGAAGTATGGACTCAAATAACCGTATCCTACAATGTACTTAGGAAGTAGCACACTATGTCCTTCCATTAATTACCACCTACTAGAGTTGTCCAGATGTGGAGACGAAGCATCATTCACTTCCCAGATGTGGAGACGAAGCATCATTCACTTCCCTCAGCATCTCTCTGCCGTCAAGGATGAAAATTTCCCTTTCAGAGAAGAAGCATTACAAAATTTTCCTATTCATGCTGTTTCTTTTTGCTCTTACATATTGACTTGTTCCTCTTATTATGCAAGAAAGTGTTAGAAGTTTTCTAATGGGAAATGATATCCTCACAACCATGAACAAACGCAGCTTGTCTTTTCCTTTTTAATTGTTTGTAAGAGCTTTTTGGGAACTGTAATAACCCTTGACAGACCTTTAAATAATAAAAGGCAAGATGGGTTAGGGCAATTATCAGAAGATGGTTGTGCTGATATCATTTCCTTTTTAATATGTCCTAATACAATTTAGATTATCATACTATGAGAACTATTTTTAATGTTTGAATAAGAATTGAAGAATGATAGATGTAAGGGCCCTCTTTATGTAAGGGCTAGAGAAGGGCCCTGGAATACATCCACGTCATGAATTCAGTTTTTCAACCGAATTTAAAAATGACGTGGATCTATTCAAGGGCCCTTCTCCAGCCCTTGCATAAAGAAGGCCCTTGCATCTCTCTCTCTCTCTCTCTCTCTCTATATATATATATATATATATATATATATATAGAGAGAGAGAGAGAGAGAGAACGGTTTCTACACACAAGTGTAGATAAGTTATCTACACACTAGCTTAAAGTACAGTGGAGGGCATATTGTTTGGGTGATCCAAACCATTCATTTGATTGGCCCTCACATAGATAGGGTGTCAACAAAAAATCAGCTCCGTAAGATCATCCCAACCCTACGATTTGTGGAGATAAAATGGACGTGTATAAACCTTCACAACTCTGTCCATTTTTTGCTTCCATGGATCCTATTGAGCTATTTTTTTGTGGACACCCTATCTATATGAGGGCCAATCAAATGAATGGTTTGGATCACCCAAACAATGTGGGCCTCCACTGTATTTTAAGCTAGTGTGTAGATAACTTATCTACACTTGTGTGTAGAAACCATTTTCTCATATATATATATACAAGGTCCGGAATGGGAAAAAAAGAGGGAAAAATAAACCTCTATATATTTGTGAAGAAAATAGCAGAAACTAAAATAAAAACCTACCTTTTTGCCTTCTCCTTCTGCTTCTTCCTCTTCTTCTTCCTCCGTTCTGAACAAAAGCAGAGATTTTAGGGCTCCTTTCCGCTCTAAAGCAGCAAAAGACAAAGTTTTAGGGGTAGAAACTAAGCAACACCCAAATATTTGGAGAAGAAATTGGATTTTAGAGCTCTTTTCGATCAGTTTTTTAGG
Source organism: Tasmannia lanceolata (assembly GCF_043159265.1). Taxonomy (NCBI): domain Eukaryota; kingdom Viridiplantae; phylum Streptophyta; class Magnoliopsida; order Canellales; family Winteraceae; genus Tasmannia; species Tasmannia lanceolata. The sequence continues at coordinate 5,376,679 of NW_027518683.1, forward strand.
GCATGATGATTTTTTTGGTCGAGGGTTTTTTCTGCATGAGGGTTGTCGAAGTGATTTTCGACTAATTAAGAAGCCCACTCACTGACGTTCTAAAAATACGCCATTGATTATTATAGTCACCTACGCTCATGAATGTCAGTAAAACCTAACCTTATTACCCCATTAGTTAGCGATGTTTTAATTGTAATACGTCGGTATATAAACACATTTAGTGACGTTCTACAAACGTCGGTCAATAATTACGGCAGATTTTCTGAGTGGGAGAAGTTAGAGGGGCGGGAATAACCATTCACCATCTTCTTTATATAGACGTCGGTGTATATCGACTATTAGGGACACTCTTTTGAAACGCGGGTAAGAGAATGTCGCTAATAGCAACTTTTCTTGTAGTGAAATGAAGCAACAAACAATGGATGAAAAAGAAGGGGTGCGACGTGGCATACCCGGATTTGGAAATGAATCTACATTAATATCCATCTTATTATCATGTAAATCTCTTTGTTGGACTTTTGGAATTATTGCAAGCGTTTTGGGCAAAAACTGCCATTACGGGATTTTAGGTGGAATTTCAATTTACGTTTTGGAAATGCCAATAGAGAGGGGTTGCCACGTCAGCGTTGATAGAGAGGGGCTGACACGTGACACCACCACGGCTTAGAGGATTCTGCTTTATATATAATCTCGGTATTTAATGAATTGCGGGATAGAGGAGGGGGTGCCACGTGGCACAACCACAGCGTACCACATTCGGCTTTATATATAAGTATAGATGTGTGTGTGAGATTAGAATTACCAAATTTCGGTAATTTCGACCGAAATTTCAATAAAAAAAAAATGGAATTTCATTTTTTTATTACTGGATTTCGGCCAAAATTGGGACTGAAACTGAAATTTAAATCCGGGACTAGGAGTGATATTTTAGGAAAGATGCCTTTAGGAGTCTCAGCAAATATAGAAACTATTTGGGTAATTTAAATATCGTTTTTAGTTTTATTTTATTTTTTGAAGACTTAGTTATTTACACATTACATCTGTGATAATTTTCTTAGAACATGAATACCCTTGTCTTGTTACATGGGCCCACACTCAACCCGAAATTTGGAGCTTCTCCCTGATTATTAATTCGGAACGGCCAGCTAGAAAGACACTGTCATGATCAATGGTAACATGCAAGTCATTTTTGGGTCCACAGGGGGAGATGTATGTGACATTGATATTCTTGATCTTCTAAACCATCACGAGCCGTCCCACCTGATCTTTTATTTTTATGCTTTTGTTTTTGGTAGGCAAACTGGGATTGAACCTATGACCTCAAGGCTAAGATAGGAAGCCTCAACCCAATTGAGCTATAGGGCATAGGCCCAACCCGTCTGACATAACCTGGGCTCAAATTACAAACATCACATGCATAGGATAAAAAGGCTCTGTTCGTTTAAAATTATGCCAGCCAACCGATTGTGAGTCAAAAATCAATCACTTAAGTCCAGATTAAATGTAATTTTGAGTCCAATAAATGGTTTTGGACTCAAAATCGGTTGCCATAATCTTAAACAAACAGGGCCAAAGGTTGGTAGAACCCTAAATAAGGCTTGATGGATCAAGTTGCTATCTCAAAGACATTTGGCTTGACCTATAGTTGCCGATCGGATCAATGGATCGAATCACGTACCAAGGATACAAGTGGGTTCGATACATGCCTTGAAGGAAGGAGCAAAACACCCATTGTCTTTCTGTCATTTTCCTTGTGAATTATGAGATAAATTCAAGAGAGAACGGCTGACTATCATCCCAGGCATCTTCAAGTAATTTTCATATAGAAGTTAGGCCCCGTTCGGTCGTGGATTTTGAGTCTAAAGCTGATTATCAGATTTAAAATTGCCTTCAGATCATGCTCATTTTGGATTTTGAGAATTGATTTTGAGTCTATTTGATATTGGACTAAAAAATTAAGGCCCTGTTTGTTTTAGATTTGAGTACTAATTTTGAGTCCAACAATCAGTTTTGGACTCACATTTAGTTCTCAAAATCCAAAACAAATACGGCCTTAGTGGAATATTGGGTTCAATACTCAGTTTTGGACTCAAAACCAGTTCTCGGAATCCAAAACAAACAGGGCCTTAATTTTTTGTTTCAGGCGCCAGTCCTAAACCTATTATTGGACTCAAATTTAAATGAGATTTCGAGTCTAATTTTGAGTCCAATAATAGGTTTTAGACTTACAATCGGTTAACGAACAGGGCTTTAGTGATTGGGCTTAAGAAATGGGCTCAAGCCCAACCCAAGTGAAACCTGTAGGCTGGAGGCCAAACCTAACCCTAAACGAAAATTTTCGGCCCACATTAATACTTTCCCATTCTCTATCTTTCAATCCAAGCCGTCCAATGAATAATGCCGATCTTTTCCCTGCTTCAATTACCCTTCCTCCGATTCACCTATGTCCTCCTCAAGTCTCTGCAACACACCGAATTAGGGTTTGCAGGTTTGAAAATTTTGCTTTCCTATTATCTTTAAAATTCTCTCCATTGCTGATTTTCAGCGTTTTTGTTCGTTCTGCAGATCTCGGACTCCTTTTACTTCCTTCAGCAGCTGATTAGGTATGCCTTTAAAATTCTTTTATTTTCTTCTTTGAATCGTTTCTTAGTTCATATGTCAGTGATTTTGTTCTTAAAGTAGTGGTCTAGGGTTTAGGGTTTCTGATTTTAACTTCTCTAGGGTCTGGAGTTCGTGTTCTTTGGGGTCGAATGGAAATGCGATTTTACTTAGTTTTACTTTATGCTAGAGTTTGATCTTCGTAGTTTTACGTTTCCTTTTTTGTGATTGAGGAGAGAGAATAATAGTTTTTTGGGTTTTGAAGCTCTATTTTTTTCTTATGTTCCTCTTCTGAGATGCAGATAAATGTTTTTTCTTAGTTCTCTTCAACTTCAGTCTGCTAAGGGTGTCTGTTTTTTAGGTTATTTTTTATCTCTTGTTAGTTTTTTGTTTGAACATGGAATCCAGAGTATTATATGGTTTTTGGGTCGTTCTCATTCATTTCTCAGCTGGTATGAATGTTTTTTTTATTATTGGAATATGTTGCAGAGAGTTTTCTTGTGGGTTTCATTTTATCATACATTTTTTTCTCTTCAAGTTAAGTTAATGCAATAGGAATATTGAAATTGGGTGTTTGGTCCTAATTTATTTGCATGATTGTCTCATATTGAATCAATGAACATTAAAATTCTCTAGACTTTTAGATGCTATTTAGAGTAGGGAGTTTGCTTTATTTATTTTCAGAATATGTAGAGGGTCTACAAACTTCACAGTTCTTATAAATATGACTGTTTTAGGCCGTTTTACCTAAATGGAAGATGGAATTAGGTTAATTTGTAATGGAACTATTCAATCTTTTGCTAAGAAATTATAAGAGTTTTGGGCTTTGATTGCTAAGGCGCTGTTTGTCTGAGATTGTGCCAACCGATTGTGAGCCCCAAACCTATTATTGGACTCAAAATTAAATATAATTTTGAGTCCAGTAATCGGTTTAGGGCTTACAATTGGTTCTCACAATCTCAAACGAACAGGGCCTGAGAAATCAGAAGAGTTTTGATTTTTCTGACATTTACTCGGTATCATCGTGTTAGATACCTTCCAGTAAGAAGACATTTTCCTGTGGGGTTTGCATAATCGATTGTAACTCTTTTCACCATTGCAGTTGTTCATTCTTAAATCTTGAGTTTAATTTATTTAAGCAAATGTGCAAGCCTTTGGTTGTGTTGCTGCAAGAATGCTGGTTTTTTTTAATATTTATTCTCATCCATCCTGGCTGTGTCGTGCCGACTCAACTACGATTCACCCCAGAAAATGGCTAGCAAACACATCCTTAAATTACTCCCAACTTTTGGACCCTCAAGTGGCCCTCTTGTTTGGCTCGATATACACACTGCAGAGTTGTAAGTAGGGATAGTCCAAAGAAGGGAGCCAAGGGACTTTTAACCCATGACCTCTCCTTAGAAAAGCAACACATAACCAACTTGGACACCCTAGGTCACACATCCTACTCTTGCCCAAGCACGCTTAATTGCAAAGTTCTGATGGTGATCTAGTGTATTTGTGCTGGTGTGAATGTTTGTTCGCTAGAGTAAGATGTAAGTTCAATTGTCGCTACAATGTTTTAGGGTGTGATCACACAAGAACAGATACATTGGATCTCATCAGAACTTCACAGTTAAGCATGCTTGGGTGGGCCGCGGGAATAGTGATAGGATAGATGACCTACTGGGAAGTGCAGATTCTCCTTGAGGCTACAGTTCAGTAAACTAACCGAATAATAATATCAAGAACTGCTTAGTTTTGGTTGTCTCTGACCCTTGCCCTAATGCTGTCATGTGTACCAAAAATAGTATTACTCGTCATTTTGGTGCCTATATTAGGAGGGTTGCTGATATTAAGAGGCCTGTTTGTTCTGAACTACTGTTGATCATATATCTTAAATAGCCAGTCCTTTTTGCTCTTTTGATAAACTCACACCACCCCCATTCATAGATGGTACATTATTATGTATGACTGATTGTCTTGTCAGTGGCTGTAATTTTACATTGTTTTCCCTGGAATATATTCCAATCAGAATGTTTACATCAAGGAGGAAGATTCAGAAAGATAAGGATGCTGAACCTACTGAGTTTGAGGAGTCAGTTGCTCAGGTAAAATCTTCAAATGTAATCTTTTAAAAGCTTTAGCTTCTGTTAAATCAAGTCTTACCTCCGTTATTTGCTGTCTTGCAGTCTTTATTTGATTTGGAGAACACCAACCAAGAGCTTAAAAGTGACTTGAAGGATATTTACATTAATTCAGCACTGTAAGGCCAGGCTATTGCTTACCTCATGATTTTACTTGGAACTTTTGGGCACTGAAAGTCACCTTTTTCTCTTTCTCTATTGGTGCAGTCAAATGGATGTCTCTGGAAATCGGAAGGCTGTTGTTATTCATGTTCCCTACAGACTCAGGAAAGGTTTTCGGAAAATTCATGTCAGGCTTGTGAGAGAGCTAGAGAAGAAATTCAGTGGAAAGGTGAGATCGAATGGACTTATATCCTGCCATCTGTGGAAAAAATGCATAATAATTTGATTCTGATGTTTTGAAACGAGATGCTTGTTACTGACAAGGTTGTGCTGGTTACTGAGAGTAAAACGTTAAATCCTCCTTGTGAAAGTATTTCGAAATGCATGTAGCCTTTTCTTCACAAATGAATCCCTGCTTTTCTTGAAAAAGTGAGCTGGAAACTTTCTAATGGCGAGTTTTTAAATGGTGAAGAGTTTGTGTTGCTTGTCCTAGACGACTGGGAAAATGGAACAAACTAATCAATCAGTAGTGACATTTTTGTTGAGCAAAGTAAAATGCTAAATTGTGAGGGCTGCTGTTCTTTTACAAGCGTGACTGTCCAATGTTTATGACATCAATTATAAAAGGCACAAACTAGGGCACATGCTGAAATGTGTAATTTAAATGTTGAAAATATCATAATTCTGATCCTTGAATGCGTGTCTTCACTGTTGGCTTGATTTAGTAAACTCCATGGGTGATTGATTCTTTTAACAAACAAGCAAGCTTTTGCTTGGAAACCTCATCTTCTATTTTCTTCTCTGTATCTTTACTGTTCCTGATTTGCTTGATTTATTTGTTGATTTTGCATCCTCTTTAATGTTTTCCATCTTCATGGCAACTCACCTAACCTCTACATTGAATACAATCTAAATTGGTTGGCCACAGAACTAGTTCAAGTTTTGAGACGTAATCTAAATATTGGCAATTTTTGCATTTTTAAATCATGCCTTCTTTAACAAGGGAATGTGCCAGACTAGTGTACAACCCAATTCATATCATTGTTCTCTATCAGTAAACTTTGGATTGCTTTCAACCTTATCTATTCCATTCCTCCAGTTTTTCTCATCCTTATTGTCATCTGTAGGATGTGATCTTCATCGCCACCCGAAGAATAGTGAGGCCTCCAAAAAAGGGTTCTGCAGCCATACGCCCTCGCAGCCGCACTCTTACTTCCGTGCATGATGCCATGTTAGAGGATGTTGTATATCCTGCAGAAATTGTCGGGAAACGAATCAGATATCGTATTGATGGGTCCAAGATCATCAAGGTAATTTCAATTGCATTCCTCATTGATGTTGCTTTACTTGCCTTTTGTTTTCCTCTTATTTGGGGTGCAACTCAGGTCAATTTTTGGTATTTGAGTTGAGCTTTTAACATTAAATCAGGTCGGGTTCAGGTTTATTGCAATTCTTTTTTTAGCAAAAGCTCAACCCGACCCAAGCGAAGTTGGACTGTTACCTCGTACAGGCCCAAGTTAGCAAAAGCTCAACCCAACCCGACCTAAGTTGGACAGCTCCGATTCAGATTTTAGCAATTGGTTCCTAAAACTGTCTTTGATACGTTTCTTCCTCATGTTGCAGGTATACTTAGACCCAAAGGAGCGAAACAACACCGAGAACAAGCTGGACACCTTTGCAGGAGTTTACAGAAAACTTTCAGGGAAAGATGTGGTGTTTGAGTATCCCATCACAGATGCATAAAATCCGATTAATGCAGAGTAAGTCATATTAGTTTTTTTTTAATTGCGAGTTATGATTTGAAATTTTTGACTATGAGAGCCCTCAAAAAACAAAGTTTTGGGTTTGAAAGCGTACAACGAACTCGATTTTGATTTTGAATTTGTTTGGACCTATCTTACTATATGTAGTATGATTTTTTATATGCGGACTCGTAAAAATGCCATCTATAGTGTGTTTGCTTTTCTTTCCTCATATTAAACTCTTCACTTTGGGGTGGCCAACCGGTTCGGTGCTCGGTCCTTGGTAACTTTTTAGTTCGGTTCCCGGTTCCTGGTTCCATGAACTGTAAGAATGAACCGCACCGTAGTACATAGTAGGACCGAACCGAACTGGACCGAACATAATCGGTTCAGTCTGGTCCGGTTCTAATGGCTAAAAACATATTTTTAGGCGTTTTGTTTTGTTCCCAACTACGATAAACAAACTTAAAAGTTAAAACGTAAGTGGGCCCTCATTACGACCAATGGGAGCCGGTGTATAATAGAAATATAAAAAATATTATATATATATATATATATAGGTATATATATATATATATAGGAAAGTGAAGCTACACCGCCGGCTTAAAATACAATGGGCCCACATTGTTTTGGTGATCCAAAGAATTCATTTGATTGGCCCTCACATAGATAGGGTGTCCACCAAAAATCAGCTCCATAGGATCATCCCAACCCTACGATTTGTGGAGGCAAAAATGAACGTGTAAAAACCTTCACAAATTTGTCCATTTTTGCCTCCACAGTTTGAAGGGTTGGGATGATCCTATGGAGCTGATTTTTGGTGGACACCCAATCTATGTGAGGGCCAATCAAATGAATGGTTTGGATCACCAAAACAATGTGGGCCCATTGTATTTTAAGCAGGCGGTGTAGCTTCACTTTCCTCATATATATATCAGCTCCATAGGATCATCCCAACCCTTCAAGCTGTGGAGGCAAAAATGGGCAAATTTGTGAAGGCTTTTACATGTTCATTTTTGCCTCCACAAATCGTAGGGTTGGGATGATCCTATGGAGCTGATTTTTGGTGGACACCCTATCTATGTGAGGGCCAATCAAATGAATTCTTTGGATCACCAAAACAATGTGGGCCCATTGTATTTTAAGCCGGCGGTGTAGCTCACTTTCCTCTATATATATATATATATATATATATATATATATATATATATATATACGGTTTCTACACACATGTGTAGATAAGTTATCTACACACTAGCATAAAATACAGTGGAGGCTATCATTGTTTGGGTGATCCAAACCATTCATTTGATTGGCCCTCACATTGATAGGGTGTCTACAAAAAATCAGCTCCATAGGGTCATCCTAACCCTTCGAACCGTGGAGTCAAAAAATGGACAGATTATTGAAGGTTTATACACGTCCATTTTACCTCCACAAATCGTAGGGTTGGGATGATCCTATGGAGCTGATTTTTTATGGACACCCTATCTATATGAGGGCCCATCAAATGAATGCTTTGGATCACCCTAACAATGTGGGCCCCACTGTATTTTAAGCACGTGTGTAGATAACTTATCTACACGTGTGTAGAAACCGTTCTCTCTCTCTCTCTCTCTCTCTCTATATATATATATATATATATATATATATATATATATATATATATATATATATATATATATATATATATATATATATATATATATAGTTCGGTCTTCGGTTCCAAAACCAAACCATATGCATTATACCCGTACCCGAACCTTATACATTCGGTTCATCATCAGTGGCACCGACCCCTACCCAAAGTATTTTCTAAACAGTTCGGTTCGGGTTTTTTATTCAGGTCTGGCCACCCCTATCTTCACTAGTGGATGGGGGTTGCTTATGATCTTTAGGAAAAATTAAACTGCAGTATATATAGTGGAAAATGGTCTATTTCCACGCTATTTTTTTGTCTTTACCTGAGAAATGTCAAACAAAGAGGTGGAAATGCACCCTTTTCTAGGAAGAATCTAGCAAGAGGGGGTGGAAGTATGATTTCCCAGACATGAATGGTCGAAATATTGGCTCTTGTTCGTCCGTATTCCAAGCGAGCAAGTTACACATTAAGCTGATGATGTATGTAAATCCGTCGGGTGGCATGAAAAAGGACAGTAATTACTTTGTTCAGAAAATGCTAGTGACGAATTTGGGAAATTTTTGGAGGTGGTTTGCTATTTTTAACAAGTATTTTTTTTTTAGAGAATATTGAAAAAATGGACATTTGTTCATCACATTAGGATGGGATTCGGTTCTGATGTCTTTTTAAATAATCATTAACTCTTGGCTAGATTTGAATAATGTATGAGAAATTGATGAATTATTCATAATTAGAGGAATTCTAGACTGAAGGGAGCCCTTACAAAAAAGAGGTGAAAGGGCTCTCCTATTGGCTACACATCACCATCATACCTTAATAGCGGCTGAAGGGAGCCCTTCAGTTTAGACTTTCATTAACTTTTGGCTCCCTTCAGTTTAGACTTCCTCCCATAATTAATTCAAAAATTGCAAAATTTCAATTATATAGAGAATTTAGCAATAATTACCCTGTTGAAAGTTAACCTCGTGTGCGCAAGGCCACGAGGTCTATGATCTAAGGAAGGGCTTAGACTCAAAAGCATGTGATTGGGCAATTGTGACAATAGTAAGGAGTGAACTAGGGGGATAATACTGGAATTATTGGACGCCCATGAAGGATCACGGATCACGATCACCGGAGCCGGTGTTGCCACAACTGGAGTGGAAGAGTTCTGCAGATGGAAATAGATTTTCATCAAATATAACGTGCCGACAAGTAAAGAGGTGGCTAGGGGCCTACAAGTAAAGAGGTGACTATGGACTGGACCAAGGCATTTGCAGTCTTTATTGTGGATGCCACAGCCAAAGAAAATACGAAAAACGTGTGCGACAAGCGATGCAGGAGGTGAGGGGCTTAGAAAAGAGAAAATGCGAAGAGAGAAGTGAAAAGCTCTTAAGAAATGTGCCAAAAGTGCCATTGAAAGTCAACATAAAGCATGTAATAAACCTCATTAGAAGAAAACCATACAGAAAGAATAGGATTATACTAGGTTACAGAGGAACAGTTAGTATTGGTAAGGATTCTCAACTCAACAAAGCCTGTCCCAAACTAGTTGGGGTCGGCTAAATGAATCCTTTAGAAAATTTTCATGAATAAAGAAGACCCTTGTGATTGTTTAATTACAAATTTTAGGAATTATAGTTTCACATTTTTTATTCATAAATATTAAAACTTAAGATGGGTTTTTAAGTTATAAATGTACTCTCTTTTTAAATACTCATTGAGCATTATCAGAATAAGAAAATACCAATTTAAGAAAAAACAATCATCTAAATAGTAAGTGTGATCTTAATTAAAAGAAAAAAATAAGTGAGAAGCACGTTTCCTCTAAATTTGAAAAAAAAATAAAAAAATCAGAGAAGAACTTAGCTTTCGAAAAGAGCTTCTCATCCTACTAGGAGGTTTCCAATAACTACAAAAAATAAATACCATACCCTGGTGTGAAAATACGGGTAACAAGCACACAACTCAAAAGGTGAAGGAGAACCATAGAATTGGGGGATCACCTACATGCAATGAGCCCCAAAATCTTTACTCTTGGTATGCATTGTGTTACTTCTACAAACAGTATTCGAAGGACTCAAATTGATTTCAACCATACCACACGTCTGAATCTGCAAGTTTATGATGGAATCATCAAGCCTGTAAAGCCCCTTTCTACTTTTTGTGTTTTTTCCAAGAACTCAGCATGTATAACGACACAATCATGTGGCTTAATACTAGTCTCATGCTATTTTATCCAGAAGTTAAATAAAAAATCTAACCATCAGCTTAATGTTTGGCAATCATATGAATTAGTGTTTAAAATTCCACGGACGAGTTTGAGAACTCGACCGAGGTATAACCAAGTCAACCCGGAGAGTTGAAAGAGAGTTTAATCGACTATGTGGAGTCGAAATTGAAATTAGAGAACCCGGCCAAGGTGAAACCGAGTAGATGATTACTCGGAGAATTTAAACACCAACATGAATCAACATAGAGTAGGCCACACAAGTATACAAGATCACACACACATAGCTTGAGTGTATAGAAAGGAAAAGTAATGGAAGAGGATTAATGTCCTCGAGCAGGCCTAAACAGTTTTAAAGGCATAAGCATCCCCAAAGAATGCTCTTAGAGGGAACTTATTAATAAATTCATCATAAACAATGTTTTGTTGCAAACCAAGGATGATCATTAGTTACAAGAGATAAGAGACATACAAGATTTCAAGCTTATTTACATCAGTTTTTTCTTCACAGAGATGAAAGGTCCGGTGTAACGATCTTTATAGACACGACTGTACATGAAACGGTTTTTTACTTCAAGGAGATTGAGGCAAATTCGTTCCTGTAGATAGCAGGGGGCCATGTTTGAGAAAAGAAATGGATCAGTAGATAACAAAAAAAAGTCACAACATCATCCAAGCAATCATTTGAGGGAAATACAAGCCGTTTTGCTTCGTTTTTAGATTAGTCTAAACTTAATTTATCTAAAGGCATCATTAACTATGAGAAAAAGAGCATTGTACTCACATTTTAGGATCCAGGTATTGATCCAATGTAATAGGTTTAGGGCCACCAAACCAGTCAATCAGAAATATATCCTCGATGTCAAGATTGAAGATTTGGAAGTTGTGACCCTTAGGCCAGTCTGTCACCCACCAAAAGAAAAAGGATAAAATGATAATAGTGAGGCAGAATTCTACTTCTTAAGACATGTTAAATTGCATTTATTTATCCAGCGAGAGAAGAGCGGCTTTTGTATAGAGACCCATGTACTTACCCTTCATCTCAGGATGCTTTGTAAAGAGAGCTTGTTCGGCAAATTCTGCTTCCTTGGACTTCCTATCAACCAACTTCAACTGAAATGTTATACAGACAGGTTCAATCAGAAGTATCAGAGACGAGAAATACTGAGTACACAGTTTTATGCATAATTAAGCATCTATGCTTACATTGTACAATTATTTTTCAGAGTGACACTCACATCCCTTATAAATATTATTGAAAAAGACTAACTCCAGTCGCAATTACAATTGAATTAATAGCAATACCCTTTTTATGATATTTTCTTTGGATAATACTAGCAAAAGAGTATTATGCAGTTCAATCCAGTGAATAGTAGAATGTGATAGAATACCCATATTTACATGATTATGAATAATACTTTAATAAAACTATTTGTCAAAATCAGGTACGACTGTCACTAATGACAGTAGAGCTATGTTAATGATGTCACAATCTCTACAAAGGTTAAAGGCCCTTCGAAGTCTTCTTAACAAAATGTTCCTTGAAAGAAAAGCACAAACGGCAGATCTAAAAAAGAATATGATGGGAAATTACGACAAGCATTGATAATGAAAGACCTTTCTGCTATCACTTCTCATCAAATGCTATCTTGCAAGATAGATTGACATGAAACTCCGAAAATACAACATCTAAGTAAGAATGCTTTAAACTAAAAACAATATATATTTGAATAATTGAAACTGTGTGGATGAGTAGACTTGCCCGGTTTTCCAAAGTCACTGTGTCGTACACGTCAGGTCCATGTCTAACACCAACCATGGTTTTAAATTTCGATCGAAATCCGAAATTTCGGTGGGGACCGAAACCGAAATTTTCCAAAATTTCATTTTTCGCCATTTACCAAATTTCGGTAATTTCGATTTCGGTCAGAAATTTCAATTAAATGCCATTATTTATTTATTTTAAAGTGTTCGGAATTTCGAACCAAATTACCAAATTAATTTCGGTTTTCGGTGGGGTCCGAAACGGTTACCGAAACCAAAATTTTAAACCATGACACCAACATACATCAATGTCAAGTTACAACTTACCAGCAATAGAATCGTAAGAAATGAACATAATATTATTCGATGTAGCAATATAATCATAGGAAATGGTCATAAACTATTGGATGATACATCATTTAAGAAAGATGCAAAGTCCATCATCCAGACAGAATAAACATGATACAAAAGTTACTGAACAGCCACTTATAAATCAATAGGTAGTTATATTCAATTAGCCAGAGCATACCTGTCCTGTAAGGGTAAGTTTTGCACAAGTGGGGTTCTCTGGATCTTTTTTGCCACATGATCCAATGGGAAATTCACTGATTGTAAGTGAAGACCTTCCATCCTTCAATGCATTTCTTGCAGTAGGATCAAGGGTTGTCAAATAGAAATAGGGTACACCACGGCCTTTACCAGGTAATCCATCACTAAAAGAAACTACATTGCTGCATGTTTTTCAAATTATTATGTCAAGAGACAAAACAGCAATCATTAGGCAATTACCATATCTCACTGAAACATTTTATAATTGCTTTTCAAAGAAATAAGCTTCTTTGTATATGAGTAGGGAAAAACTGAAAAAGAAGAGACGCTTACCCAAAGGGGGCTCCGCCCAATTCACTTGAGATAGTACTGCAATAACAAAAACATAAGCACATGATATTTAGATTCCAGAGCGTATAAAATCCATTGCGCACCTAATTGAAAACAGATAAATATACAGCCATAGGACTTTGATAAAATGTTAAGGAGTTGTTGAATCCTTGACCATACAAATCCATCTAAAAAGTGGTTTCTGCTACTGGCATGTCAAACTAAGTCGCAAAGATATTCCATAATTCACATGGTGCCTTCACGCCTATGATTTGGCCGACACTTCGAATTTATTGCCGACTCACGTGTCCGACAATACACGCGTGTCCACACATGTCGACACTCTTTTGGACACTTTTACTTGTATTGCTGGAAGTGTTAGACTTAATGTGGGTGTGTAGACATGTTTTTGTACCGTGTCAAGTGTGACATTATGTTTTTTTATTGAATATTGTGTTTACCTCATTTAGACAACCCATATCCATGTCGAAACTGGAGACACGGATCCATATCCACAAATCATGATAACATATACTTTCTATTTTAGCCGTGTCCCCGTTTCTAAAGTTTGGGAGTTTGCTGTGTCGGACACTCCTTGTCCGTGTCGACACGCGACACTCAAAAATCATAGCTTCACGTACTCCTGGATAAAAATTGTTAAACAAATGTTTTCCGCATATAAAAGATAGACCGACACCAAACAATTTGTTTACATGCCCATTTGGGCGAAAACCCACACTCAGATCCACAAACAATTTGTTTACATGCCCATTTGGGCGAAAACCCACGCTCAGATCCACAAGCTACGGCCCAACATACAAAATTTAAAACCTAGGAATTATAGCCCACGGAATGGACCATACCCACAATGGGTGGTTGTGTTGTCCTAGGCCAACAACCTAAGAACCGGGAGAAACCGATGTCTATATATGGTATAGCATGAGAATGAGTGGCCGACTAAAAAGCACGAAGGAGTCGACAGGACAGGGTCAACTGGGTGGGGTCTGATAGCCTTCATCTCTTCCGTCTCATGTGCTCCTACATTTTCGCCATTAGAGTGAAGTGGCCACTCGTTAAAAAGGGGGCCTGAAGTGAGTGTCTTTAATCCATAAGCTGATTCTCATACGGGGGACTTTGAGGTCTATATATGGCTTCTACGAAAGAGCAAAGCAAGAATAAGGCAAATAACTTGGGATAGCTATGGTGAGACATTGTCTTCAAATTTGTGACCATGTATTCACACTAGAATTGCAGATATACCGCATAACAGTGTTGATCACTTGAAATCGTCACCAATTGCAGCAAATGAGAATCATAGTTTACCAATTAAAAAGCTACTTTTAAGGCCTTGTTTGTTTCAGATTGTAACAACCGATTGTAAGTTGTAACCCCCAAACCTATTATTGGGATCAAAATTACGTTTAATTTTGATCCCAATAATAGGTTTGGGGCCTACAATCGGTTGTCACAATCTAAAACGAACAGGCATTAAGTTAATATACAGAACAGAACCAACAAAAAAGGATTAAATTTAGAGATATTAATGATGAAGAAACGACATGAATGTAAATCTATTTAGGCATCCTTCATGTTTTAAACAAAACCAGGTCCTTATAAGACCCAAAAAATTTCAGAATTTGACACAATCTACTGATGGGCCTCCTAAATGACTAGAATTGAGATGGGTAAAGGGATTGGATTACATAATCATTCGATGTATCTCTGTTATGCCCTGTTTGTTTTGGATTTTGAGAACCGATTGTGAGTCCAAAACTCATTATTGGATTCAAATTCAAGTTTAATTTTGAGTAAAATAGTCAGCTTAAAACCCACTCATTATTGGATTCAAATTCAAGTTTAATTTTGAGTAAAATAGTCAGCTTAAAACCCATTTATGTTTAATAAGCCTTAGTCGCCGATGAACTCATAAACCCACCAGAACAAGAAGTTTATCATCTCTTAAAACCCATGTATTAAAACCCAAAATTGAAAGTGTAAAACTGTAACGAAGAAAAGATGAAGAGAGAGAGAGAGAGAGAGAGAGAGAGAGAGAGAGAGAGAGAGAGAGAGATTACCTTAAGACCCCCCATGAGTTCTGAGAAGCCAACCAACGGGCTGTGGAAACAGCATCGGCAGGATCTGGTTTGGGTTTGGTGAGAGGGCGTCCATTTACAACAATAAAAGCTTCAAGGGAGAAAATAAAGAGAAAAAGCCAAAGAGAAGAAGTGCTTTTGATTCCCATTTTCTTCCCTATCGCTCATACAGAAATGCAAATTCTGAAATACAGCTGGTTATAAACTTGAAGTTTCGAGCCCGATGACTGCTACCGGTAAATTCAGAGAGAGAAAGAGGGCAAAACCGTCTTTTAAGGGATCACTTTCCTTGTCCGTTATATCCCCATTTTTGGGGGCGCTGATATAAATTGGCACCCCCTTTTTACGTCTATACTATACTGGTTGTGAGCTTTACAACCAGTGTCCAAACCCGTATTTTTTTTTACAAAAAAAAGTTCAGTACGGCCCACTCTATAGGATGATCCAAACCGTCCATTTGTTGGGCCACAACGTGAACGGGTTGTGCCCTAAAAATCAATTGCATAGGATGATCCTAACCCTTCAATCTATTGAGGTACTTCAGATTATGAAAATGTCAACAGATCGGAGAGTTGGGATGAAATGATTTTCGGGGCACAACCTATTCCCGATATGGCCCAACAAATGCATGGTTTGGATCATCCTATGGAGTGGGTTGTACCGTACCTTTTGAAAAATACGGGTTTGTATGGCCACCGCACAAATGCATATTTTTTTCAAAAAAAAAAAAAGACAAATCATTTAGACCCGACTTCTTGTGAAGATACAAACCATTAATTTGTTGGGCCCCAATGTAAATAAGCTTTCCTCCAAAAATTACCTCCAAAGGATGATTCTAACCAACTGATCTTTAGACGGAAGACACTATATAACAGATCAAAGGGTTGGAATCATCCCGTAGAGAATTTTTTTGGGGGGGTGGGGAAGCCGAACAAATGAACGGTTTGGATCTTTGAACAATGTGAGCCCCAATAAATTTTCTAATAAATATGCATTGCATGGCACCCTAGCATAGGGTTCTGAACCGAATTGTTTAGATCTTTGAATACGGTAGGTCATACTCTATCTTTAAGAAATATGTGCTAGTACATTTGATTTTTAATAGAATTTTTCAAGTACATATGAAAGTACTATGATCATCCCATAATGCATTTTTATTATAAAATTCTTTTAAACACCTTCAAAGATTCAAACGCTCATTTGTTGGGCCCAGTGCAAATAGGCCTTTCAAGTAAAATCATCTCCATAGGGTGATCCTAGTAGAGGTTTATATGGGGTGTCATCAGGTTAGGATCATCCTATGGAGATGATTTTATCAACAAGGTCTAGTTACATTGGGCTCAACAAATGAATGGTTTGGATTTCGAATAAAGTGGGCCCAAGTATATGGTCTCCGCATGTAGATGCATGTATTTTTTTAAAACTACGGCGGGTCCACCTTTTCGAAGATCTAAAGGGAAGTGATATATCCACCCCTTCTTTTACTTGGGACAGCCCATTCTAGTGTATTTATGACGTCTCTTTTACACTAGATGGGGCTATCCCAAGCAAAAAAAAGGGGTGAATATATCATTTCCCGAGTTTTGTTGAGAGAGAGAGGAGAGTTGTCAAGGTCTACAGGATTTGCTAAGGACTATCGTAGAGAGGCATTTTGCGGCTAGCTGTTCCATGTGAGAGAAGTCATAGAGGCTCACTTTTCAGCAGATTTTGTCTTATTCATTTAATTGATCTGAGGTGGCTGCTCTCACATGAAACAACTAGACGCAAAATGCTTTCTGCGATGGTCCCTAGCAAATCCCTAAAATAGCTATAAACTAGTGGATCTTAAAGCTTTTTTTTGAGTTAAAACAAATATAAAGAGTGTAATATAAAGAGTGTAATCATCAATAACAAGGATAACCGGTGCTCGGCTGGTCGCATATAGCGACATGCACTGTCGCACCATGCAACCACACTAGATCGCATCATGCAACAAGCGATGCGACCACACCATGTCGCATGTTGCGATCATTGTGGTCTTAACCATCGACAAATGCCCAAGTTTTTTTGCCAAGATGCTCGTCCTCATCATTGTTGTAGGATTTGAAATAATGAGGGTTTTGATTGGACACAGAGATGTCTTTTACCAGAGAGCTCGTCCTCATCATTCTTCAGTTCTTGAATGAAGAGAAATTCGAGGAGACGACTCGCACGTAAGCACATCCTCTTTTCTTTTTTGTGTGTTCTTCTAAAACAAATAGAAAATTGAATTCTTCTCTTAATTTAATACTTTGATCTCTAACTGTGTATTGAGTGTAGTCGGGTGTAAGATTGGAGTGAGAGTCGGGGTTTTTCTTCAGCATGAAGTATTTCTAGGATGTTCTCCTCAATGGGAAATAGAATAGTCTGTTCACTATAGATAACAAACTCTTCTCCTTAAAAGATGTTTTTCGATATCCGCAAGCAAAGATACTTCGAAGCCTTCGACAAGAAAGAAACTATATAGAAGCGGTATTAAAATTGTATTATTGTTATTTTTCTTTTTTTAACGTTCTTATTAGTTTGTTATTAGGAACGATCGTTCTTCGACATGGCTTTTAATTTTAGAAAATTTTAAGTATGTAAATTGTATGATTCTCAACTTATAATTTAATTATTTTTTATATTCCAAAACTAATCTTCAATTTACACAATTCATAGAAAAATCAGCAAATTTCTAACAGCGGAGACATCGAGTTTGAGGGAAATAAATCGCTTCTATATCTTAAATAACAAGGAGAACCGGTGCCTGGCTAGTCGCATCTTGCGACATGCACTGTCGCACCATGCGACCACACCAGGTCGCATGGTCGCATGGTACGATCATTGTGGTCTTTGCCATCGACCACCTATCGCATGGTGCAACTAGGGTGATGACAGCCAGCGACAAGTGCCCCAGTTTTTGCCAGGAAGCTCGTCCTCATCATTGTTGTAGGATTTGAAATAATGAGGGTTTTGATTGGACATAGAGATGTCTTTTACCAGAAAGCTTGCTCTCATCATTCTTCAGTTCTTGAATGAAGAGAAATTCGAGGAGACGGCTCACACGTAAGGACATCCTCTCTTCTTTTTTATGTGTTCCTGTAAAATAAAATAGAAAATTGAATTCTTCTCTTGATTTAATAGTTTAGTCTCTAACTTACTTACTTCTACAAATTTAGTAAGATTAATGTCGATGTGTCGCATTACGATGGGCATAATTGGTAGTATATTCATTAGTATTGAAATATTACAGCTGGAAATTTTCAACTAATTGCACCCATTCCAAAAGTAAGGGGGTTCCAACCTATTGAACAAGCACATCGTGAGAATTTTCTATCTATTCGACCCATTCCAAAAGCACGGGGATTCCAACCTTTTCGCCTAATACCATTACCTGCTCCTACAAATGCAGGTAAAAATACCTTTTTCTTTCTGATTTGATTCAATGCATATATGCTTTTGAAAAATTTTATTTTTTCAATTTTGCAACTTGTGTCACGTCAGGTTGTCATATATCCTGTATTCAACATGGTGGTAGACTCTCTCCTAAAGCGTCCTTGAGCGTCTCAAGCCATTAATTCTTTAGAAAATGAATAATGAAGGCAGAACTTAGGATCCATTCGAAATTTAATCCTTAATCTCATCTGACATCTGTATACCTTAAGAATAAATCCTAAAAGCTAGCAAACTTGAGAACTGAATGCATATGTTGATTAAATTTGAAATGAGAATAGTTGAATGAACTATGGCTTGAATGACAAAGTAAAGCCAAAATAAGAGAAATCACTTGAGATATGTCGCTCATGCTTAGCCAAACTAGTCAAATTTGTGACCCTAGTTATGGTGAGAAATTATCTTCATATACTCATATGGCACGTATTCAACATGATTCATCGTTTCTTTGAGATCCTAACAATCACTTAAGTAGTGGAAACAATAAAAGACGTGCTCAAGGCCCTTGGGTTGTTGAGCATGCATGATCCAACCACACCGGAATAGATGGTGCAAACTTCTCCAGCTTTTCACACTATTGGAGAACTTCCAGCTACCAAGGAGACAAAAAGCCATGTGAAGTAAAAGAACAAAGGGTAAGAACCCTTTTCCAAATGTGGGTTTTAAAAGCACTTGTGTAGGTCCGGGTTGAGAATTGGGGGGTTGGGCTCTCTAGCTAGTGGTTGTCTTGGTCCTGGGAGGGGAATAATAACGTGCCAAACAAGGCCAAGAACCTGTGAACTGGAAGAAACCAACATCGAATATATGGTATAGCATGAGAATGAGTGGCCGACTAAAAGGCACGGAGGAGTCAACATAACGGGTTCAACTGGGTGGGGTTTAATAGCCTTCATCCCATCTGTTCCATGCGCTCTTACCTTCCAGCCATTAGAGTGAAGTGGCCATCTCTTTTCGTTTCCACTTCTTAGAAAAGGGGCCCTGAAGTGAGTGAAATGAGTCTCTTTCTTCCGGAAGCTAGTTCTGATATGGGGGACTTTTAGGTATGACGTTCAACCTAGATATGGCTTATAAGACAAAGTAAAGCCAAAATAAGGCAAATAACTCGAGATGTGAAGCTCATGCTTAGCCAATACTCAGAAAATGAATTACGAAGGCAGAACTTAGGATCTGTTCGAAACTTAATCCCTAATCTCAACCGACATCTGTATACCTTAAGAACAGAACCTAAAAACTATCAAAGTTGAGAACCGAATGCATATGTTGATTAAATATGAAATGAGAACAGTTGAACGAACTAAGAGAAAGGATATGGCTTGAATGACAAAGTAAAGCCAAAATAAGGCAGATCACTTGAGCTCATGCTTAGCCAAACTAGTCAAATTTGTGACCATGGCTATGGTGAGACATTATTTTCATTCACTCATATGGCACATATTCAACAGGATTCATTGTTTCGTTGCGCTTGTAACAATCACTTTTAAGCAATGGAAACAACAAAAGATGTGCTCCAGGTCCTTGGGTTGTTGAACAGGATCCAACCACATCGGAATAGATGGTACAAAGTCCTACATCTTTTCATACTTTTGGAGAACTTCCATTTATCAAGGAGACAAAAACCTATGTGAAGTAAAAGAACAAAGGGTAAGAACCCAATACTACCTTTCCAAATGTGGGTATTAAAAACACTCATATAGGTTGGGGTTGAGAATTGGGGGGTTGGGCTCTCCAATTGGTGGTTGTCCTAGTCCTGGGAGGGGAACAACAACGTGCCAAACTAGGCCAAGAACCTATGAACCGGAAGAAACCAACATCAAATATATGGTATAGCATGAGAATGAGTGGCCGACCAAAAGGCACGGATGAGTCAATAGGACGGGCTCAACTGGGTGGGGTCTATTAGCCTTCATCTCTTCTGTCTCATGCGCTCTTACCTTCCCGCCATTAGAGTGAAGTGGCGATCTCTTTTTGTTTCCACTTCTTAGAAGGGGGCCCTGAAGTGAGTGAAATGAGTGTCTTTCACCCAGAAGCCGGTTCTGATATGGGGGACTTTTAGGTATGACGTTCAACCTGGATACGGCTTATAAGACAAATTAAAGACAAAATAAGGTAAATAACTTGAGATGTGAAGTTCATGCTTAGCCAAGCTAGTCAAATTTGTGATCATAGAAAAGGTGAAACATTGTGCTCATTTACTCACACGGATTCAACTAGAATTGAAGATGATACCCCATTTTACTGCATTTACAGTCTTTTGTTCTTTTCCCACAGATCGTAAGATTTTTTCCTTTTTTTTCAGAAAGCTTAAGCCAATCTCACAAATCATAAGATTTCCACTCGTCAATTTTAAAAGTAAAAAATTAAAGGGGGCGGACATATCATTTTCCCAAATGAGAAAAAGTTATCTTTCGAGAAATCAATGGGGTCTAATATACTGGGGATGTCCATTCCAGACCTAATCATGCACGTGGGACTCATGTTTAGAGATAATGACAAGGGATTTGATGGACAACTACCAGACGCACTGGAACCTTCTAATGGCAAAGATCTAACCATAGATTATAGTATGGTAGATTAGGTTAAGATCTAACCATAGATTATAGTATGGTAGATTAGGTTTGGTCATTGCAACGTGTGTTTGAGAGAGATATGCAAGAAGAGAGTATGGATTTGCAGCTGTGGTGTGGATCAATGGTGGCTGGGATGCTGGGGAACAAAAGCATTTAGAGATAAACGTGGTAAGATATAAAGATTGAAAAAAGTAGATGGGGACAGAAACAAAGACATAAACATTGAAAGCGAAGGATTGAAAACGTATATGGATTGAAAAATCGTGAATTGGGAATTTCACCAGCTACAAGAAAATTAGGTTTTACCAGCGGTCATGAGTCTCATGACCATGCTTAGGAAAAGATAATTCAAATCTAAACCTAACTACAAAATCAAATATAATTGCCTAATCTAATAATCAAACCCAATCTACCACCCAATAATCCAACGGTCAGATCTTAATGGATATGATATATTCTAACACAAGCCCTTCAAATCCAAATCAATGCACCCTAATCTCTGTGTGTGCCTGTGCCAAATTTGATACCAGCTTATGTGAAAAATAATAAAATAAGAATCACTATATATCTAACAAAGGTAAGGAACAAAATAAGGGGAGTTGTAGCTCAGTGGGCCTGCCCTACAGCAGCCAATCGTGGCGCGTCTTTTCTACCTCTAATGATACAACCCCTGAAAACAACCTCCTATAAACTCATCTCGTAAATACAGAAGAAGAAAAAAAAATCAATCTCTGATGGTATTTACTATTTACTACAAAAGCAGAACAGAAACAGCTAAAGAAAACCCAACACCCGCGCACCATTGTAAACCGGGACCCACCGCCCGACCATCGTTCATATCCCTTTCCTGACTCGATGGAGTAGAATTAGTTGCAGACCCGTTGTAATTGGGGTTGCTCCCGTACAGCAATTGAATCCCCAGTATATCATCAGTCACGAGCTCGACCTTCTTCGTCCCAGACGAGATAGAAGGAAACATAATCGCATCTTCCACAGAGGTGTGACCCAACCCAAGTAAATGCCCAATCTCGTGCACAGCCACAGACTCTAAATCAATCTCCGAGCTCGATACATCCCCTTCCGCCACCCAATTCTCAGCCGCATCTAAGTGAAATCTACCGTCCGTTGGTGAAAACGAGTGGGCCAGCGTCCCCAGTACCCCATCGAACGGCTCTCCGTCCCCGTGATCTCCCGAGAAAAATCCAATCTTCAAATCCGCACCGAAATAAAAGCTCGTCTCCGTGAACGTTAATGGAACAACCGCGGACCACCGTGCGAAGGCTCGGGTGAAGACTCGACTGAGGACTTGGGAATCAAAAAGCTGGTTCGTGGTAGAGAAGGCGTAGGTTAGCTCAGTCTTGGAAGAAGGCCACTGGGGTGAGCCAGGGAAGAAGGTGTAGTGAGCTACGGTGTGGAGTGTGGACAAGGCCTTCCCGGAGTTCATGGAAGAGGTACCGTTGATGATGTCGGCGACGCCGCATCTAGGCCTTACGATCTGTTGGACGGTGGAATTGTCTAGGGTTCCGGTGACGTTGAGATTGAAATTGGATTGGTAAGTTTTGATGGCGGATTCGAGTGCGTCGTCGAAGTTGTCGGAGAAGTTGGAAGAGGGTGCCGGAATGTAGCCAAAACGGTGGAAGTATTGTTTGAGTCCGGCGAGACCGTCTACTTGTTGGCCAGGGTGGCAGCCGGCGAACTGCTTGAAGGGTTGCCATACGCCGGCGGTGATATTTGGGGGGAGATTTGGGAAGCCGGAGATGGGAGTTGAAATGAGAGCGAGGAGAATTGATGCTATGAAGAAGGGGATGGATTCCATTCTAATTTTTCGTCTGTAACGATGTTCTTCTTTTCTTAGTTTGTTTGTGTGAAACAATGAATAAATGAAATGGAACTAGAAAATGGGGTTTTCTGCTGCTATTTCAATGATCAGTTAAAGGGTTTGATTTTGATGTCTTACGAAGAAATTTGTCGGCATATTCGTCGTCTGAGCTTTCCACGAAGTCTGCAATCACGCGGCGGCTGCGAGACGTTTATTTGTGGGCGATGATAAATTCGTATCCCATCTAGGATAATTCGCACCCCTTAAACGTGAATCATGTGGCAGACTTGAACGTTTTTTGAAGTTTCAGAGATGCGAATTATCCTAGAGGGGGTGTGAATTTATTGTCGCCTAATTGTTTTCCTATTTTTTCTTTTTGTTGGTGTAGAAAAGTATTTTCATACACGCGGTTGGTATAATAGTATAGCCACCGCATTTTTATTTTGGGAAGTGATATATTCGCCCCATTTTTTTTACATTCGCCCCATTGTTTATATGGGATCGTCACTCTATTCTGTTCATGACTGCTCCTTTACACAAGAGGGGTTGTCCCAAGAAAAATAAAGGACGAATGTATCATTGTCCTCTTTTATTTGGCTTCTGAAATTGCCACTACCATGTTTTCATAATTGTAGACAAACTCAGCTTGTCTTTTCCCTTTTAATTGGCTAGTTTTTTGGGAATTGTAATAACTTTTGACAACAATTTAAATAATAAATGACAAGCTGAATTAGTGCAGTTATCAAAACATGGTACAGCCAGCATCAGTGGCCTTATTTTATTTGTGTCCGGTCATATGTTCCATAAAATTACCTTTTGTGAAGAAATGAAAAATGATTAAACTAAAGAGAGGGTGGAAATGTTCAAAACAAGGGTGTTCAAAACAAGGGGCGGCAAACATGTGAAAGCACTCAGACCTAATTTCCGGCACAGGCCCATGGGGTCCATGCACTTAGGCAGTTAGGCCTGTTTTTTTTTCCACAAATGGTTACATTCTAAGTACAATGATAGGACAGATGTGGACCATGTGTATGAGGTTTGGATGATCCTCACCGTTCAATTTGCCTATTATGGACACCGATCAACATCTCTTTAATTTTTCCCTTGGTTACCACTTACCACATTTCAAATGGCTAAGATAGTTTGATCTCCTCCGTCTCAGTGACCCATCCAGATGGTCACTCATTGAAGCAACGGTCTTGATCATTGCATGCGTGAGTCCTATGAATTGGAAAGTTCAAAAAGTAAATTGTCAACATAAAACTCCACAAATTGGAAGCTTTGGATCTTTCGATAAGGATCTTTTTAATATAATGGCCTATCTTGAGTGGCTTGGATCCCATGTGTGCAATGTAGATGTGATCAGATCCATTGATCTGATGATCCAATCTCCTTTAACCATCAAACATTTTTTTAGAACGTTGATTTTTTGCAGGTTTTTATTTTAAAGATGCAATATATGGAGCCATTAGGCAGGGGACCAAAACCATGTTAGTTGGCTCACTATAGTCTACAAGATCAACGGTCTTGATTACACATGCATGTCTCTCTCTAGACCCCACCTAGTTGGATAATAAAATTAACCGAGTCAGACTAAACCGAGCCAAGCCAATGGCTCCAAGCCTCCAACTCGCGGTGGTTGAGAAGTCCACGTCCGCGTATATTCTAGACGTTTGAATAATTCCAGGGAAAAGAACCCCACGAAACTCCGATTTCTTCCACAAAATCTGTTACACGTGTCCAGAAGGATTTCACGCTGTGCACCTGAGAGTCAAATTGCCTCCCTCAGTTTCAGCAGACACGGTGATTTTCAAGAACCTTCCCTTTGAATCTTCGTTGAGTCTTTCTTCTATTTCGCTTTTCCTAATGTACACCGAGAACGTTTCCTTTGACTTGCTCTCAAGACTTTCTGTTAAAATATTTTTTTCCAATGCCCGTGTTTTCTTCCACTGAGACCTTTTTTCTTATGTAAGAGATGCAGTTAAAGGGGCGGAAGGTCTCAATCATATCTCGAAATTTGGCACCATAGAAGACCTAATAGTTTTGCTTGCTCGAGGAAGCTAACTTTTTTCCCATAAAAAACATTTATTCTTGATGATGGGGTGTGAAAACACCAGCCTCTCACAGGCTGCCACCTGTCCCAGAGTAGGTGAGATCCAGCCTCTCACAGGCTGCCACCTGTCCCAGAGTAGGTGAGATCCAGCCTCTCACAGGCTGCCACCTGTCCCAGAGTAGGTGAGATCCAGCCTCTCACGGGCTGCCACCTGTCCCAGAGTAGGTGAGATCCAGCCTCTCACAGACCACCACCTGTCCTGGACACCTGTCCTGGACACCTGTCCAGGACACCTCAACAGATCTTCCCTATAAATAGGGGACTAAAGCTCAGACTAATGGGTAATGCTAAAAAACCCTCCTCCCTAAAATCTCTGACATTTCCCTTCACTCTTGCTCATACTGACTTGAGTGTCGAAGGACCTGTCCGGAGTAAAATCCGGTCTGGTCTTCTGACCTCGTTTGCCTTGTGCAGGACTAAGCACTCACCACAGGACTCAT
Organism: Tasmannia lanceolata; assembly: GCF_043159265.1. Lineage (NCBI taxonomy): Eukaryota > Viridiplantae > Streptophyta > Magnoliopsida > Canellales > Winteraceae > Tasmannia > Tasmannia lanceolata. The sequence goes on from NW_027518683.1 coordinate 5,402,217, forward strand.
ACTCAACCTCCCTCGTCACTCGCTCTCAGTTCTTACGCCACTGCTGTACCTGTTACCGATTTTTGGTCTAACAGATTGGCGCCATCCGTGGGACTAAGAACTAAAAGCTGTTCTTACATATCTCACTTACAAAAATGGCAGGGCGCAAGAGTGCGCGGTTAGCTTCTGCGCAGACCGACCAAGCCGCGCTACCTCGTAGGACCCGGAGCGGTCGAATCGCCTCGATGGTAGTGGCAGCATCTGCCGACCAAAGCCTTCCTCGCTCGGAGCATCACAATCCCGTGCCCACCTCGGAGCAAGTCCAAGCCCTCTTCCAGCAGATGACGGCCCTTGTTGGTCAGTACCAACAACTACTTCAAGCACCCCCTCCACCTCCTCCAGAGGCCCCGCGATCTGCCCAAGGAGTCCACAGGGGAGAGTCATCACGTCATGGGGAGGGCAGAACTCATCACTCCGCTAGACAAGTTCATCGCCCCATAGTGAGGCACGCCCAGACAGAACCTCATCACCGCGACAGATCGCGGTCTCGCTCCACGCAGAGGCGCCGGCCTCACGAAGATCGTTTGCCACCGGCAAAATCTCGGCCTCGTCGTAGGAGTCCGGAAAGTCAGTCCGGTTCTGCGGCAAGCCCATTTGTGGGAAGAATCAGGTCCCCAGACCGCAGAACGGATCCGCTGCTACAGAGAATGGAGGAGATGAACCACCGAATAGAGGAATTGGCGAAGGATCAGAGCCGACCCGCCTCCAGAGCGTTCTCAAGCAGAACGCCCGTTCACTAGTGATGTCCTGAGTGCTCCAGCACCCAGAGGATTTAAAATGCCTGCCGTCCCTCAGTACGACGGCACTACCGATCCCGTGGATCATTTGGAGACATTTAGAACAATGATGCTCCTCCACGGCGCCTCCGACGGCTTCATCTGCAGAGCCTTCCCAACGACGCTCACTGGCGCGGCAAGAGACTGGTACTCCAGGATCAAACCAAACTCCATCAACAATTTCGATGATTTTGGAGAGGATCTGGTCCGCCATTTCATGAGTAGCCGTAGGCCGAAGAAAACGACTGCATCCCTGATGGCCTTACGACAGGATGATAATGAACCCCTGAAGGTGTTCGTCCGCCGCTTCAACAGGGAGGCACTACAGGTGCCCAATTTAGATCCCTCAGCGGCTATGAACGCACTCCTCACCGGTGCAAGATCTGATGATTTTCGTCGAGCGGTGGCTCGGCAAAATCCGCACTCACTGGCGGATCTCATGGCCGGGGCAGAAGAGTATATAACAGTGGAAGAAACACTGGCAGCTCTTAATTCAAACCGGAGGATAACCTCTGAAGAGAAGAATCTGCCTAAACAGCGTAGGGAGGATAAACCTCCCAGGAAAGAGAAGTCTCCACCCCCTCAGAGAAGAGAAGAGAACTTCACACCTCTCAATACCTCTAGAAAGCACATACTGGCGGCAATCAGTGAGGAGGAGTTTGTGAAGTGGCCGCCCAGAATGATCTCCAAGGGAAACAGAAGAGATCCTTCAAAGTACTGTCGGTTTCACAAGGACCACGGCCATGACACAGAGGAGTGCTGGCAGCTCAAGGGAGAAATTGAGCAGCTGATCAGCCGGGGTTATTTGAAAAAATACATCCAGAATGACGGCCGCACCCAAGAGCGCAAAGGAAAGAGTCCCCAGGGCCGTAGCCCTCGAAGATCACAGCAGCCCCCTCCTCAGGATAAGACTTCTCAGGTCACCGACGCGCAGCCTGAGGCACCCCGATCTCAACCAAGGGGGGTTATCAATACAATCATGGGCGGACCAGCCGCTGGGGGCACCTCCTCTGCTGCTCGAAAAGCGTATGCACGGCAAGTTAACGCCGTTCACACAACCAGCAAAAAGTCAAGAACGGAGAATGAGATCTCCTTCTCGGACGCAGATCTGGACAGCCTTATTTTGCCCCACGACGATGCATTGGTGTTAACCATGCTCGTTGCTAACTGGGAGGTAAAGAAAATTCTTGTGGACAACGGGAGCTCAGCGGATATTCTATACTACCATGCCTTCGAGAAAATGATGATAGGTGTGGACCCCGATCCGGAGAGGACGAGTGCGGCGAGGGACGCGAGGTCCCCACAGCAATCCTCTAAGATCTCCACAATGTGAGGGAGAGCTCTGCCAAGGAACTCTCGAAACGGATGCCACCCTCATAGCATAGCACGAGTGGCGATATAAAAAAAAGGGATATGTCTTGATCCGGAACCGGGGTTCGAAACCGAGACATACCTATAATAACTCAGAGTCGCCATCCATGGATAGGCCATGGAACCCTAAAATCAAATCCTCTGTGCAATGGATAACCAGAAATATATATGGGTTCGTGCCTGGTTACGAATGGGGAAGGTCTGAGAGCACCCCCAATTCGCCCGAGTGCAAGCACTTGGTCTCTTATGCCATTTTCATTAATTCCAAAGAAGTTTGAGTAAAAATCATGTGAAATGGGAACAATCCTCAGGAATCGTCTACCTAAGCATGCATTTCCTGATAATGGAGAAATAAACACGTAAAATGAAATGAAAAATGTGTCACCTAAGCAAAGCTAGGTTATGAGTGACATGCCTAATGGGTGTCTAAGTTTCTGGTGGACACGCACATGCAAGCTACAACCAAAGGTATAGTATCAGTACAAGAAAGTAAGAAAACATATCAAAACATGAGACACAAATCTATGCTATGTATGACGGGACAAGACAAGTCCTAACTCTAATGCAGGACTGGACTCGGACCAGAATGGCCATCCATCCTAGCTGCGCTACGTATCCCGGCCTCGGGAAGAATCGGAGCCCACGTAGTTCGATGCCCTATTCTAAATTATGATGCCTAAGACATCTAGCCCTCTATCCTAGACTCGATCTAAAAGACCGAACCAGTTATTAAAGCTTCTTGTATGATTATTAAAATTCCAGTGAATTGTGGATTTTAGGACACCCTATATGCCCTAACTAATGCAAGTTGATTAGCCTTAGGCTAATGCAGGTGGTTCCTACAATCCTATGTGTAACTAGGCTGTGCAACCTAATGAAAACCACGGGTTGACTATATGCCTAGTCTAGCCATCGGTTCGACTAAATGTCTAACCGATCGACTCGAGGCCTCCTAACTCTAGGGACACTCACACGACAGGACATACCATATCAATACAAATCAAGACAAACTCCTAACTCTAGAACACAACCTAAACAGCTAGGACATACTCCTAACTCTAGAGGAAGATCTTTTTGAAAATGGTTTGAATATTTTTGTAACTTTGAAAGATTTAAAATTTTTATTTTTAAAGGTTTGGCTGGACTTGGGATGTGGATCCCAAGCTGCACTACGTACCTCGTGGAAGAGGATCAAGCCAACGTAGTTCGAAACGAACTCTCTACCTATCAAACACTTACGGCAAATCAACTATGCTCTAATAATACTATTATAAGAGCAAATGAGTCAAAGACTCTCTAATGACAGTAACTGGAGAATAAATGAGTCAAAAACTCTTTAATAAAAGCGACTAAAGGATAAACGAGTCAAAGACTCTCTAATAAGAGCAACTGATAACACTGAAATGAGATAACGAAGTCAAAGACTCTCTAATAATACTGCAAATAAAACAGATGAGTCAAAGACTCTCTAAAAACGGAAACACGAGTCAAAGACTCCAATGACACCAACTAAAAGATAAATGAGTCAAAGACTCTTTAAAGGAAAAGAAACACGAGTCAAAGACTCCACTAACATTAACTAAAGGATTAATGAGTAAAGACTCTCTAAAAGAGATGAAAAACACGAGTCAAAGACTCCACTAACACCAACTAAAGGATATATGAGTCAAAGACTCTCTAAAGGAAAAGAAATACGAGTCAAAGACTCCACTAACACCAACTAAAGGATAAATGAGTCAAAGACTCTCTAAAAGAGATGAAAATACGAGTCAAAGACTCCACTAACACCAACTAAAGGATATATGAGTCAAAGACTCTCTAAAGGAAAAGAAATACGAGTCAAAGACTCCACTAACACCAACTAAAGGAATAAATGAGTCAAAGACTCTCTAAAAGAGATGAAAACACGAGTCAAATCAGATAATATAAGATTGAAAATCTGTGATCAAGATGAAATGAGATAGCATAAGATTGCTTTCAACGGATGGATCATGAATGACTAATCCTATGAGATCTTTGGAAATGAATGGGATTTACATCCTAACCCCAAAGGAAAAGTTTTTTAATCTTCGCACATTTTATCAGTGTTACCTGAAGGCATCAACCCTAACCCTAATCTAGCGGAGTGGAGAAAGGATCTCGACTCATGACTTTGTTTGTGTACCTAGGACCGATCGTAGCCATTGGAAGATGGACTACGGCCTAATCTAGACACAAATGGGTAGGATATCCTAAACTAGGCTCACACACGTGATGCGCATGTGTTCGTATACTACATGCATGTGTGGGTTAATCTAGGGGTAAGGCCAAGAGTTCCCTTAGCGCGAATCCATGTTCGATATACTGTACCAGTGTCCGGCGTATCAGTACGTGAACAAGAGATCCGTTTACGTACCATAAAGGTACTAGGCTAAGGGTGGAATGCTTCTCTAGCACAGAGGCACCAGGTGATGAAATCCCAGTCAACCATGCTAGATAACACTCCGGGTTCCTAAAATAGGACGTGTGTGCATGTGAGATGCAGGGGTTTAGATGCAAGTGATGTAAGTGTGTGCAATAAGTTCGCGCAATCTATGATACCTTCAGGTTTTGTTAGATTAAGTTTGAGTAAATGTGATTTTATCAATGGATTTTATCAATTTTAATTTCGAATTTCGAATGTTGAAAATCACTTGGTAGTAATTAATTTCAAATTTTCAATGGATTGTATCAATTTTAAGCATATGAATGATTTTACAAGTGAAATTATTGCAAACGAATTCGAAATGAGTTGAAATTTCTACAGCAGCAAGATGGGAATGTATGTAGCTTAATAGATGAGTTTTGCAGATTTTTACATTAAATTCATATTTAATCTTGATTTAACAATTAAATGACCAGATTGCCAAATTAACACAGAAACTACAAGAAATAGACATATAAATTCTATGAAATTTCTACAGAAATAAGATATCAATAAAATGAGCATACGGTGAGAATTTCATAAATTATAAAGACTATTTACTACCGATTTCGGATTTTACAATTTTCAGACCAGATTAAGAATTAACACTACATCCCATATGAAAACAGATCCAAATCACTCGAAAATTTTACAGTAACAAGAAATATGGAAGATAAGACTACTGTAAAAATGTTAAGAATTTTAAGGGTGATTTGATGTCAGTAACAAGTCTCACAAAATCTGATAATTTTCAAAGAAAGCATTAAATAATATACCAAATAAACTCCAAAAATCCTTAAAAATTCATGGTAAAATGAATCAGTACCATATTAATTTCCCACGAAATTGCATTAAATTTGGAATCTGTTTGGTATATAATTTAATTTTTCTTCGTCAAAAGATGTTTTTTTGAAGAGTTTTCTATTTTTAAAACACAATTTGCGGAAAAAATCAGAAAAATTCGGAAAAAAACAGAAATATTTTGAGAAAAATGCACCTACCTGTGGTGAAGATCTTGCCGCCGCCGATCCGATCCGCCGTCTTTCGCTTTCTCTTAGAGGGAAGGATTGGGAGGTGATTGGGAGAGATAATGGAAGAAGAATATAGGGAAAGGGATTTGAGGGAGTGATTGGAAGAGATAATGGAAGAGAAAGAGATAATGGAAGGTAAATCTCCTTTTTTTCTCCCCCTTTTTTTTTATGGATGGGAAGGAAGATATATATAGGGAGAGAAAGAGAGAGAGAGAGAGAGATGTGTTGGTGGAGAGCTCATCATGTTGTCCCTCTTAGTGGAGAATCCATCATCATTCTTCTTAGTGGAGGGCCCATCATGTTTCTTAGTGGAGAATCCATCATCATTCTTCTTAGTGGAGGGCCCATCATGTTTCTTAGTGGAGAATCCATCATCATTCTTCTTAGTGGAGGGCCCATCATGTTTCTTTAGTGGAGAATCCATCATTATTGTTCTTCATAAGAGGCCTCACAAGAGGCCCTACTGAGGCCCCACAATGTGGGCCCCACAACGCGGGCCCCACAACGTGGGCCCCACAATGTGGGCCCTCGGTTGATTCGAATTTTAAACAAATGTTCAATGCGGGCCCACCAAACGGGTCCAAATTCTCCCTCGCTTGGATTCTTATGAATAATCTCTCTCAACCTCTCACGGAAAAATGCGAAACATGGCGGAAATGATCGGATGGGGTTTCTCCCAAGCATAGCGAACTTGGGTCCGGTCAAAATGGGGTGTCTACAATAGGCGACGACCGTCTAAGGCCGGCGAACTCAGATTTGTTCGGCTTCTCCGGAGAGGTCGTAAAAGTGGTAGGACAGATCGAGCTCCCTGTTCTTGTCGGAGATTCACCATGTCAAGCGTTCGCCATGGTTAACTTCCTGGTAGTGAAGGCCACCTCGGTCTATAATGCTATCTTGGGACGGCCTGGCCAGAATCTGATCCGAGCAGTCGCCTCAGCCTACCACCAAAAAATGAAATTCATAACCCCTAATGGCGTGGGGGAAGTTCGCGGAGATCAGCCTCAATCAAGGGAGTGCTATGCAATGGCACTGAAAGGAAAAAACGCAGTGGAATCACTGCCAATCGAACTGCTTGATGTAAGGGACGAACTCAGGGGTACTCAACCCGCTGAGGACCTACTCTCCATCCCACTGTGCCCGGAGGACGATGTCTTTGCATGGGTTCCTGCCGATATGCCCGGCATCGATCTAGAGATCAGCACTCATAGGCTTGGTGTCGATTCAACCTGCAGACCGGTGAAGCAGAAAAGGAGACACTTTGCTTTTGAAAGGCGACAGGCAATAAAAGAAGAAGTGGAGAGGCTTCTGAAGGCTGACTTCATTCGCGAGATTCGATATCCGGACTGGCTAGCAAACGTAGTCCTAGTCAAGAAGACTAATGGAAAGTGGAGAACCTGCGTCGATTTTACTGATCTGAATAAGGCTTGTCCCAAGGACAGTTATCCGCTCCCGAAGATCGATCAGCTCATCGACGCCACAGCGGGTCATGAACTGTTGAGCTTCATGGACGCCTTCTCCGGATATAACCAGATCAGGATGTACGAATCGGATATACCAAAGACCTCATTCGTCACAGATCAAGGGACTTATTGCTACCGAGTCATGCCCTTCGGCCTCAAAAACGCCGGAGCTACTTACCAAAGGCTGGTGAACAGACTTTTTCATAACCAGATCGGCCGAAATATGGAAGTGTATGTGGATGATATGCTGGTCAAAAGTCGAAGCGCACAGGACCACGTGTCTGATCTCAGAGAAACATTTCAGGTCCTCAAGAAGCACAACATGAAACTCAACCCCACCAAGTGCACTTTTGGTGTCAGCTCGGGGAAGTTCTTGGGATTCATGGTGAGTCAGCGAGGGATAGAAGCAAATCCCGAGAAGATCAGAGCTGTGATAGAGCTTACCGCCCCAAGAACCATCAGAGAAGTTCAGCGGCTCACGGGAATGATAGCGGCATTGGGCCGCTTCATCTCCAAATCGGCGGAGAGATGCCTGCCCTTTTTCAGCGCGGTTAAGGGGCTCAAGACTGCGCCCTCGACGGAAGAATGCCAGATTGCCTTCGACGAGCTGAAAAGGTATCTGTCCTCCCCGCCATTATTGACAAAGCCGGAGCCAGGTGAGGAGTTATTTCTGTATCTCTCCGTTAGCTCCACGGCACTGGCAGCTGTCCTCGTCCGCGAAGAGCACCGCCAGCAAAAACCAATCTACTATGTCAGCAAGGTTCTTCACGACGCAGAAATAAGGTACCAGCGGGTCGAGAAATTGGCTTACGCGCTGGTAATGGCTGCCAGAAAACTAAGGCCATACTTCCAAGCTCACATTGTAAAGGTCTTGACTGACCAGCCACTTCGACAGGTCCTCCATTGACCAGATATCTCCGGGCGACTTGTAAAATGGGCCGTAGAGCTAAGTGAGTTCGATATTCAGTACGCGCCCAGACCAGCTATCAAAGCCCAAGTGCTAGCAGATTTCGTAGCCGAGTGTACCATCCCCCAACAGGTCGTCGACCCCGAAGCGGCACAGCTCCCAGTTACAGAAAAGGCAGCCCCTGAAGAATGTATAGCAGGAGAACCTCAGGAGATCATGCGACAGCCAACCAAACCGGACACCATGACCAACGCACCAGTCTGGGAGGTATACGTCGATGGATCTTCAAATAAAAGTGGCTGTGGAGCCGGCCTCGTCCTTACCGGGCCCGATGAGTTCACTGCGGACTACGCCCTGAGATTCGGATTCCGTGCGTCCAACAATGAGGCAGAATATGAAGCCCTCCTTGCCGGAATGAACCTAGCAATTCAGACCGGCGCACGGACATTAAAAGCATACTGCGACTCGCAGCTGGTAGCAAACCAAATCCAAGGGGTCTATGAAGCTCGAGATGAGCGTATGGTTAAGTATCTTGCCAAGGTTCATCAACTCTCCGGCCGGTTTGCCAGTTTCGAGGTCATCAGAGTACCACGAACAGAAAATACCAAAGCAGATGTACTGTCGAAGCTGGCTGCCTCTGGGTACACCACTCTTGGAAGAATACGTATGGAATTCCTACAAAGATCTAGCATCGAAAGAGAAGCCGCAGAAATAATGCAGGTGGAGAACGAGCCGTGCTGGATGGACGAGATCATTCACTACTTACGGGACGAAAAGCTTCCCGAAGATAAGAAGGAAGCCCGTAAGGTGATACAGAGAGCTGCCCGATTCTCCCTCAGCAGTGACATTTTGTATAAAAGGTCCTACACTCTCCCGTACCTAAAGTGTCTGGGACCAAGCGACGCCGCGTACGCATTGCAAGAGACTCATGAAGGAATCTGTGGAGAACATCTGGGGGGCAAAGCCCTGGCAATAAAGGTACTCCTCAGAGGATTGTATTGGCCCACCATACGACAAGACGCGCTGAATCTGGTTAAAAAGTGCGAGAGGTGCCAGAAATTTTCCCCCACCATCCACCAGCCTGCTGTGGCGATGACCCCAATTATCAGTCCACTTCCTTTTGCAGTATGGGGGATGGACATCTTGGGCCCTTTTCCGCCGGCTTTTGGAAAGCGCATATTCGTGGCAGTGGCGATCGACTACTTCACCAAGTGGGTGGAGGCAGAACCTCTAGCCCAGATCACTGAGCAGAATATACAGAATTTCTTCTGGAAGGCAGTGGTCTGCAGATTTGGGATTCCCCGTGCCTTAATCACAGATAACGGCAAACAGTTCGACTGCCGGAACTTTCGGAAGTTCTGCTCTGACCTAAAGATTGAACAGAGATTCACTTCGGTTGCTCACCCCCAGACCAATGGGCAAACGGAAGTAACTAATAGGATCTTGCTTCAAGGGATAAAGAAGAGGCTGGATGAAAAAGCTGGCCGATGGGCAGATGAGCTCTACCATGTTCTGTGGGCTTACCGCACCACTCCTCGCACGACGACTGGTGAATCACCATTCAACCTCTCTTTTGGAACCGAAGCCGTGATACCTGTTGATATAGGCACCCCATCTCCCAGAGTCATCAGTTTCCATGAGCAACTGAACAGCGACGGACTCCGCGCCAATCTCGACTTACTAGAAGAAATCCGGGAGGAATCTCGAATCCGGGTCGCCGCTTATAAGCAGAAGGTGTCGAATTATCACGACTCCAAAATTCGCCCCAGAGAATTCAGGACAGGGGATCTGGTCCTGAGAAAGGCAGCCGTCTCCCAGCCGACGAAAGTAGGGAAACTTTCCCCAACTTGGGAGGGACCCTATCGAGTGAAGGAAGTTATCCGGCCAGGAAGCTACAAGCTAGAGACACTGGAGGAGCACCTATTACCCCACGCATGGAACTCCAAAAACCTCAGGAAATATTATCAGTAGTCGAATTATCCGGCGTGAAAAGGTGATCTTGTAAATTTGTATATTTGTTGTTATGAATAAATAATCTTCTTGCAAATTCAGTGTCACTTTTATATCTGAAAACCCAGTTCACAAAATTTGGGTACGCACTGGAAACCCAGTTCTTAAACTCGGGTACGCACTGGAAACCCAGTTCACAAAACTTGGGTACGCACTGGAAACCCAGTTCTTAAACTTGGGTACTCACTGGAAACCCAGTTCACAAAACTTGGGTACTCACTGGAAACCCAGTTCTTAAACTTGGGTACTCACTGGAAACCCAGTTCACAAAACTTGGGTACGCACTGGAAACCCAGTTCTTAAACTTGGGTACGCACTGGAAACCCAGTTCACAAAACTTGGGTACTCACTGGAAACCCAGTTCTTAAACTTGGGTACTCACTGGAAACCCAGTTCACAAAACTTGGGTACTCACTGGAAACCCAGTTCACAAAACTTGGGTACTTACTGGAAACCCTGTTCACAAAACTTGGGTACTTGGTCACAATTCGACTACCAACAGCCTCATTCCCAGGTTATCAAAATTAAAAAGACAAAGTCAAGCAAATCACTCAGTTGAGAAGTATCAGAGACAGACAAATGTGATTTCATTGATTAGAATATGTGGGGCCTCGAGGGCCATTACAAAATTCACTTTAAAAATGCTGGTAAGAGCTGTAGGGTCTCAAGGACCATTACAAAAAGAGATCAAAACAAAAAAAAAAATTCTAAGCATCTGGAAGAGAGGTGACGTCAGCAGGAGTATCTGGCTCCTCATCAGTAATCTTCGGCCTGGCAGGGAGAGTCATGTTCTGCATCAATAAGTTTGGATTGCAGGCCTGGAGCTCCTGGAGGCAGTCGTAGTATCCAAGACTATAAGCCTCGCTCGACAGGCTGAAAAGTTCAGCCTCCTTTGCCTCTGTGGCCTCTTTCACTGCCTTCTCCTGCCTCTCAGTAGCTCTTCCTCTTTGAGCCTCCATGGCTTCAGCAGCCTTGGCCAGTTTCCTCTTCTCCGCGGCCAGATCCTCTTTCAACAACCTCCTCTCCTCCTCTCCTCCTCTATTCGCCCGATGCTCGTTTGAAGTTCCTGCACCTCAGCGGCCAACTTTCCGTTCACCTCTTCAGATGCAGTAATGGCTTGGGAGAACTTCTTACTCTTCTCCTTGAGGTCATTATAGTAGAGCAAGATCTGAAGAAAGAAACAGGCATCAGTATGGTGAAAGGAAGAAATGGGCAGAAAGTTAGCAAATGGATCACCACTTCCTTACCTGGTAAGCTGAGGATAGCACAGCCTCCTCTCCTGTAGCTGGCAGCTCGTAAAGGATCTGTTGCTTGTCCTTCCGCAGCAAACACTTGCTCATGAGCTCTGCTACTACTCGGCTCTCGCCTAGGGCAGTGTCATCCTTCAGAACGGCCCAATTGGGTCGAAAGACGTGCTCACTAATCCCCGCAGGAGGACGAGCCCCAGAACCGGCTCCGGTAGAAGCACCACCGGACTTAGAAGAGCCACCGCCCTGAGCAAAGGGGCCTATTAGCTTCACCGTAGTCTTGGGCCTCTGGGATGGGGGAGGAGTACCCTGTGACGGGGCCGGACTCCCCAGTACAGTCGCCTTTCTCTTCTGGCGCTCCTGCTGCGCCTGTTGAGCACCTTCTTGTGCCCGCGGGTGAGCTCCCTGCCTGATTTTCTCGACGGTTGATTGTTTCTTCATCTCTGCAAGACAAATGAGCAGCCAACGGTCAGAAGCAAGTATATAAAAAATAAACAGATTGCATAGACAAGTCTAGCTACATACGTTCTGGAGTCGCGGCACTCACGCCCAGCCCGACCAGAATCGCCTCTTCAGAAAACTCCTTACAACGGATGAGGCCCGATTGCTCGATCTCCTTCCGCATCAAGGCGAATGTTATCCTGTCCTCACCTTCGAGGAGCGGCTTTCGACTCAGTTTTGAGGTATCTGGAGTGTCCCACACTAGAGGGACGGACCAGGGCTCACTGGCCTCCTGATCCACAACATAGAAGAATCTATTCTTCCACGAGTGAATCGACGAAGGAATGCCAGTGATTATCTTCCGTTCAGGGCGCTGGCTAATGTAGATCCAGCCCCCTTCTTTATGCTTCTTCAGGTGTGCACAAGCACGGAACAGTGACAAAGTCACGCTCCTCTCTAACCGACCGTGGACGAGGTATAAAAACCCAACTAATAATCTCCATGAGTTCGGAGCTACCTGGGCCGGGGCTAGTCCGTAGTATCGTAGCACCGCTGAGAAAAAGGGGTGCAACGAAAATCGGAGTCCTGCCCTCAGTGACTCCTCATAAATACAGAGGTCCTGGCTCTCGTTGCAGGCTCTGTCTCCCTCTATAGCTGCCCTCAGTTCAAATCTCGGGGGCACACAGTATTTATCCCTAATATCTCCCAGCATAGACCTGGTGAGGTAGTTCTCCTCGACTAGAGCTCGCAAGTTGTATTTTGGATCGGCATCCATCTGCGCTCTAGTGATCACCTCCACCGCCCGGCCAGGAAGGAATGTTGTGGACGCTTCAGCAACGTCGCTCTCAACACTCCCTTCTGCTCGCGGGAGACTGCCAGTCAAGGGTGGAGTGGCATTCAGATCTAAGAACACTTCATCCCTATCCCCTCCGTCGTCACTATCTCTACAAGGTCTATCCTATCAGACGCCCTAGCCACTACAGGCTCCTGAGGCATCCTAAACTCCGAACTACTGCTAGTGGAGGACCCCGTACCGGACTCGGAATTGGAAGTACTACCAGACATAGTAAAAGGAAGGGCTGAGAGGAATACCGGTGAGTGGAGCTCGTAAAGATCTTGGAACGCGACTGCGAGCTACGGGCTTCGAACTGCGATCTGCGATCTGTGGACTGCGAGCTGCGAACTGAGAAGTGGAAACTCCCAGAGCAAGAAGAGGAAAAAGATGAAAAGTAAAAAGTAAAAAGTGAAGGGGGGTAAACCTCCTTATATAGTTTTTAAGAGGCGGTGGGGCAATAAATGCGATGCACGCATCTCGAGGTCATCCGGATTGCGCCACGTGTCCCCTATTTATGACGGACACATTCTCCCACCATCAATACGATCAAGCACGCGCGTAAACATTCACGTCCCAAGAATGGATCTCCGCACTCCGCACTCCGCATTCAGTCCGGGAAAAAACCGTACTGGATATAACGCGTTCTCACAAAACGACAAAAATCAGTCCGGTCCGCACCGAACTGGCCGCAAGACGACAAAACTCAGTCCGGAAAAAAACGTACTGGATATAACGCGTTCTCACAAAACAACAAAAATCAGCCCGGTCCGTACCGAACTGGCCGCAAGACGACAAAACTCAGTCCGGAAAAAACCGTACTGGATATAACGCGTTCTCACAAAACGACAAAAATCAGTCCGGTCCGCACCGAACTGGCCGCAAGACGACAAAACTCAGTCCGGAAAAAACCGTACTGGATATAACGCGTTCTCACAAAACGACAAAAATCAGTCCGGTCCGCACCGAACTGTCCGCAAGACGACAAAAAACAGTCCGGTAAAAACCGAACAGGATACGGCGCATTCTGAAAAGCGTCAAGAGCCAGTCCGGTTGAAGCCGTACTCCGAACTGCGGACTGCGATCTCCGTACTGCGACCTCCGGACTGGATACGGCGCATTCTGAAAAGCGTCAAGAGCCAGTCCGGTTGAAGCCGTACTCCGAACTGCGGACTGCGATCTCCGTACTGCGGACTGCGGACTGGATACGGCGCATTCTGAAAAGCGTCAAGAGCCAGTCCGGTTGAATCCGTACTCCGAACTGCGGACTGCTATCTCCGAACTGCGGACTGCGATCTCCGTACTGCGACCTCCGGACTGGATACGGCGCATTCTGAAAAGCGTCAAGAGCCAATCCGGTTGAAGCCGTACTCCGAACTGCGGACTGCTATCTCCGTACTGCGACCTCCGAACTGGATACGGCGCATTCTGAAAAGCGTCAAGAGCCAGTCCGGTTGAAGCCGTACTCCGAACTGCGGACTGCGATCTCCGAGCTGCGAGCTCCGGACTGCGAACTCCAGGCTCTCCATTTCACCTCCGAACAGCGTCCGCCCATCCAGAAAAACAACCGACTACACTTTCCCAAGTCCCTCCATGACTTGGAAAACTGGGGGGCAACTGATGGGGTGTGAAAACACCAGCCTCTTACAGGCTGCCACCTGTCCCAGAGTAGGTGAGATCCAGCCTCTCACAGGCTGCCACCTGTCCCAGAGTAGGTGAGATCCAGCCTCTCACAGGCTGCCACCTGTCCCAGAGTAGGTGAGATCCAGCCTCTCACGGGCTGCCACCTGTCCCAGAGTAGGTGAGATCCAGCCTCTCACAGACCACCACCTGTCCAGGACACCTCAACAGATCTTCCCTATAAATAGGGGACTAAAGCTCAGACTAATGGGTAATGCTAAAAAACCCTCCTCCCTAAAAACTCTGACATTTCCCTTCACTCTTGCTCATACTGACTTGAGTGTCGAAGGACCTGTCCGGAGTAAAATCCGGTCTGGTCTTCTGACCTCGTTTGCCTTGTGCAGGACTAAGCACTCACCACAGGACTCATACTCAACCTCCCTCGTCACTCGCTCTCAGTTCTTACGCCACTGCTGTACCTGTTACCGATTTTTGGTCTAACACTTGACAAAAATGGATCACGAAAATTTTGTCAATGCCTTTCAATAAAGAGAGAGAAAACAAGCAAAACTAAGAGGCATGCAACATCTCTCAAAACAGAAACCAAAGCTGTGAATCGGGCATATCATCAATCAAAGTTAGAAATGTGTAAATCTTAGGAATAAACTGTTTCATCTTTCTTTCTTTAATGGGATTTGCTAGTGTCCATTGCAGAAAGCATTTCGCGGATGGCCTGTTTTATCTGATAGCAGCCACCTCGTGAATGAGGACAAAATCTGGTGAAAAGTGAGCCTATGTGGCTGCTGTCAGATGCAACAGGCCTCGGAGAAATGCCTTCGGCTGTGGACGCTAGCAAATCCCTTTCTTTAATATACTAGTAGGGGTCCGCCTAAACAAGCTTACCCATTAATATGTGTGTGTGTGAAAAGTATTTCTAGTTTGCCGACTAGAAATACTTTTCTAGTCCGTCGGTCAAAAAACAGCGGGGACCCACCTTGTTTGGGTGATGCAAACCATTCATTTGATGGATCCTGACAAAGATAGGGTGTGCCTCAAAAATTAGCTACATAGGATCATCCAAACCCTACAATTTGTGGAGCTTAAAATGGACAGCTCTAGACCTGCACAAATCTGTCCATTTTCAGCTCCACAAATTTAAACAGATTAGATATGAGGCCACTAGGCCTATCTTTCTTTGTATCTTCTCCCTTTCTTTCATCATACCTAGTATTTTTTCTAACTAGACATATAGCCTATCTTGTATTTTTCCTGTAAGGCAGATTGCCTAAAACCCATGAAGGTGTAAGCTTTATAAAAATGGTCTCCAAAGCTAAGAATATGCAAGGAAAAGCTCAATCGGAAATGGGGAATTTGTCCCAAAGAAAGGAAAATCTACACTACTGCTCTGTTTGGTTGCTGGTAGATGTTGGGAGGATTTGGAGAAGAAGAAGTCAAGGGGAGATTAAAAGCAAATCAAAAGGAAATCAGTCAACGGGGAGATTGAGAGTAAATCTAAAAGATGGTGTTTGGTTTGGCCAAGATTTGCCACTTCCTAATAAAACTAGACCTGGCAATAAGTGACCCGAACCTGCCCGTAAATTACGGGCCCGGGTCACCAATCCGTGACCTGTTTGAAATTGACCCACGGGTCCACCCGGCCTGTCAAAACGGGGCCGGGACGGGTGGACCCGTTGGTGCCCGTAGATAAGTGCAAAAGTTTTATTTTGGCCTTTTTTCCCGTAATTGTCATAATTTTTAATTTTCTTTATAGTGTTTTCGGTAATTGTCATATGTTAGTACATCATTTCACTGTTTTTTTCGTAATTTTCCTACTTTGCTTTCATTTTTTCGTAATTTTTTATTTAAAATTTAGTACTTCTGCCACAAATCCGTAATGATTACTATTTTTTGCTATTATGTTTTTGCTAGCCACCTTTGCACTCATGTTACTTGGGCCACAAGTCGACAAGTGGCCTCGGCGAAGGTGACTAGCAAATTCTTATACAAAAAAAAGATTTGCCTAAGAATTTCTCCCATTTTTTCTTCATTTTGGAGAAATGTGTTGAGGGAGTTTAGAGGGTTCCACGTCAGCAGACAAGGGCCTGACAACCCCAGTGGTCAAACTCCCCATTTTTGCTAAATTCCAAACCAAACAGCTTTAAGCAAATCAGTAGAATAACATTTCCTGGTATTTTTCTCAAAAAAAAGTAACCAAACAATAGGACTAGGAGAATCATATATGGAAATTCAATATAATAATTCGAAATTCAATATAATAATTCCAACGTTTAAACAGGAACTACCAAAAAAATGAAACCAAGAAAATCCTCTTAAAAATACTATATTTATGACTAAATAATCCTAAAGAGTAAAGCCTCCGAAGAAATCCCGTGATTCTCATCCCTTCACCCCCTTTTAATATCTAAATAAAACATTGCTAGGGGTAAACCGATAAGTTTATTGAATAATCAGAAAAACAAACCCACCTCCAAATTCAATCAAACCTAAAAACAATTTTACATGTTTTTATTGATAGGCCTAACTTTAAACTAACGTCATGTTATTCTTCAATTCTACTGAAATTCATTAAAGTCCCTCTAAATGAAGGCATGTTTGGATATGCTTAAATTTTTCTCTGGATTTTTTTTAAAATTGAATTCTTGAACGAGCCATTTTTTTATGTAAATTTGGGCGATGATATTTTCACCACCACCACCCACCCGCAATACACATTCTCCCCCCTTGTAAATTGATTTGACGTTAAAGAGTGTTAAAGTTGCCCACTGTTCCAGTTATGAGGGGGGCGAATGCCTACTGGAGAGGGGTGAAAATATCATCTCCCTAAATTTAATATAACTGTGTTTTCCCTCTATTTAGAGATTAATGAATGCTTGTAATTTCTACAACCTTCTGCACAAATGAAACATCCAACAGGCTAAACTATTGGAAATATTTTGCCCATATGTTGCCAAATTCATTGTACTTTAACGTGGTTTATGAGTGTCGCAACTGATCAATAATTTTTTTAAGTGAATTTTTGTATCCTTCTAGGTTTGAAGGTGAGGTAGTATGGCCCCTCTTGCAAAAAAAATTTTCATATTAATAAAATTTAAGGTGCCTGCTCAGGTTCCTAGATAAATTCCAGGCTTGAAACAAAAAATCCCTGGCTTTCAAGTATGCTTATGAGCATCACAACTAATCTAATTAGTTTGGTTGCCGAAATTTTTTTGATTCTTGGGGCTTTTGTGGAATTTCCGCAGGAAACCCAAGTTTGGTTGGTGTGCCCAAAATAATTCCAAGAACCAAAATAACCCCGCATGAAACCCGGGAAGGAAAAAAAAAAACTCTCAGAAACCAAAATAATCCCAGGAACCAAAAATAAGCTTGCAGAAGAATTTTTTTTCTTCCCAAAAGTTCAAGCAACCAAACAAAACATTTTTTTTCCCCACCATAGTCCGGTCAACCAAACATGGGATTTTTATTTTACCGGGATATTTCCAAGGAGTTTTTTTTTCCCACCAATCTCCTAGGAAGTTTTTTGTTCCGCAAAAATCCCAAGAACCAAAAAAATTCCGGCAACCAAACGGAGCCAGAAAACTCTCTTTCTCTCTCTCTCTGCTGATTTTTGCAAGGGTACCCATTAGTGTAGCATTCCTCTATTAAATTAACACAGTAATAAATGGAAAGTACATAGATCGGAGGGCTCCGATCATCCTATGGAAATGATTTTTGGGGCACAACGTATTCACGATGTGTTCCATCACATGGACGGTTTAGATCATCCTATGATGTGGTCCGTACAATACTTTTTGAAAAATACGGGACTATATAATGGCTTACACCATATAATATCACGTTCATTTGGCTTTTTATGGGCACCCGTGGGTTTACCCAGCCCGGCCTAGTTTTGACGGTTGGGCTGGGCAAAAATTTAATGGGTCACTGATTTAGTGAACTAGACCCGTAAATTACGGGCTGACTGGGTGAACCTGCAGGTCCGGGTCACTTTTTATGAGGTCTACTTAGGGGATCCAAAGCAAGGCCTATAAAATAAATGGCAAGTAAATGCATTTTTGACTGTATAATCAACGGTCCACATTCAATGACCAAAAAAAACATATTACCATGTGTTAGGATTCTCTCGTAGTCGAGAATCTTGGGTCATTATGTGAAACCCTAAAAATGGACGGGCAGGATCATCCAAAAGTGGAGCCCACTATAGATCATTTACTATGACGTTACGCCTCAACTTGTCTGTAGTGGGCTCTAACATTATAACATACAAAAAAGACCCGCTCGAGGTACCAACCTCCGTTTTGTTTCATTCTTTCCTTTTCTTTCTCACTTCAGATTCGGCCTGCAATTTGTCTCGTTCCCCTCGCGTTTCCTCTCTGAAATCTCCTACTCGTCCTTCCTCAACAATGCGCCCCTTAAATTTAATCCCCTCTGCCCTCCTCCAAAACCTAGGGTTTCCCTCACACCTCACCTCTCCTTTCAGCAGCCATGTTCTCTGCATTTCGCACATCGTCCTTCTTCTTCTTCCTTTTCCTCCTCTGCTATGTCTCTTTTATTCCTCATTCCTCTGCAATCGAATTTTCTCACTTGTCTCGTCTTATCGAGATCCAGGATCGAGAAGGAGCTTCTCCATCGGTCCAAGAAGCCGCTGCTCGAGGCCTTCTCCGCAGGCTCCTTCCCTCTCATTTGTCGTGCTTCGACTTCAAGATCGTCTCTAGGGTTTGCTCACTCCTCTTCGAACTTTTCCTTCTTTTTTCTCCTTGTTGATAAAACGAGCTCTCTATTTACGAGTATTTTCTTGATCTTTTATCTGGCATTTTAGTAGGCATCCTAATTATTCCTCGATGTTGCTTCTGACTGGATGAATGACTAGTCATTTTACATTAGGCTTTAGGTTTTAAGATTTTGGGTGCAATTTAAAACCAGGTGAAAGTAAACTCAACAATGGAACTGATTATGGAACAATTCTCAAGTTTTAGGTTCAGGGAGAAAATTGAGGGAGATGGACGATAATTTGGTTTTGGAGGCAATGTACAATGGATTTGAGGAGACTTGAATAAAAATTGGAACTAATTTCCTTTTGCCTGATGTGGTTTAAGAATCACTTACAAAGTTCCATGGTTGGCTTTGAATGAATTAAGATATCTTCTCTTTCAATTGAGAAGTGATACAGAAGGAATTAAGTTGTCTTCTCTTCCAATTGAGAAGTGATACAACTCAATTTGATTGGATTACGTTTGAATGCGCTGTTCTGAAATTTTCTTTTCACAAGAATGAATCCTTTTTTCTACATCCTATCCTATGATTGAATGGAGCATGCAAACATATACATTTGGGCATTTATATATAACACACAAAAAGATCAGTTCCTGGTTCTCTCCACATGTCAACGAGCATTGGCAATCAAGGTTTCAAATGGCGGTTTAGGTATGGACTTCGGTCCCCATAGAAGTGGAGTACTTCATAGAAGTTCATGAAAATCTTGTAAAAATTATCTAAGTTTATGGAAGTCCATGGAAACGATGAAAATTTAAGATAAAACTTCAGAAAATGCTTGTACAACTGAATACGTATAAATACACGCCTATAAATTACCACATATGCAAGACAATCATCCGTAGTGGTTTAACAAGATTCAACTCCTTGTGGCATGCACCGTCGTGCATGTATGAAACTGTGAGGTTCATTCTAAACATATATATTTTACATCTTTTGAAAGTTGATTTTTACGTCATTTCTTTTACTTTTCAATTTACTCATCGTATGAATGGAATAACATTAATATTTCGTGGATATATATTTAATTTTTTTGTTATGCGAGTGTACCTCAAGGAATCACACTTAAGACTTGGTCCTGACTTCGACTTCAGTCCCCACAGAAGTCGACACATGTCGGCCAAATTTGACATATGTTGGTGGAAGTATAGTTTAAAACCATGTTGGCAATGTGTATTAAGATATTCTTTTCAAATTACTGACTCAAGGAGAAACAACACACCTCAATTAAACTATTACTAGTCTGCAGTTTCTTGGCAGGTTTTGGTTTTTTATTGTTCAAAAAACTTTTATTTTTTAAACTTATCCTTTTTCTTGAATTTGTGCTGCACATGCCACCTCAAGTGTTTTCCTTATTTGGCTTTTTTCCTGCTTGTACTGTGAATGTTGCTTTTTAGGATATTAAGTTTCTCCCATATTTTTTGGGGATTGATTTTTCCAGTACTCTGCATGGTGTTCTCTCTCTCTCTCTCTCTCTCTCTCTCTCTCTCTCTCTCTCTCTCTCTCTCTCTCTCTCTCTCTCTGTATCTATTTTTTTGGTTAAATGTTTGGTGGTCAAGAAATGCATCTCAATATAATCCTGAATATGTTTGTCTTCTTTCTCGATGACATCTAAGCAGAAGAATGCCTGTAATAATAGAGGTCCTGGTAATACTTTGCATACAATTTATTCATTTTTCTTTGCATTTGTCCTTTCCCACAAGTGAACGATTCTCATTTTATGTACCCTTTTATCATTGGGAAATTCTCACATTTTTTCTTTTTTTCTTTTCCATTTTTATAGGAGACCTGTGGTGGAAAATCTTGCTTTATGATTAACAACCATCCCTCTATTGGTATACAAGGGGCTCCAGAGATTTTGTATGTATTGATGTTTCATTCTAATTTCTGGATCACCATGCACACTCTATGTCTTAATACAGAGAGTATTGCATTCTGTTCACTTATATCTTCATTTCCTAGTGCTGAAGTTCTTTTCCCGTTTCCTCTCATTATTATTTTTTTGAACTTTTATACTAAATTTTTGTTGTATCTGACATTCAAATAAAAAAAAGATGTATCGGTCCCAGGTCCATTCAAAGAAATTGGATACTAGTAAAAGATCAAACAAATATACATTTTTCTTAAACTTGCTATATTTTTAGTTTATATAGCATTTATGACATCCATATCATGAAATCATCACGTTTAACCCAATGTATATTACATTTATTGCTTACTGTCACTATAGGAATTCAAATTTTCCATTCTCTAGTCCATCACCTGTAGCATTTGATGCTTTTGGTTTTAGGCTATAACTTTTATTTTTTCTATGTACGCTATGTTTCTCGTAATCTTTAATAAATATTACCATTAAAAAAAAATCTTTAATAAATATTGCAACATCTATAATCTATTCTATAACATATAAATCTATTAAGCTTAATTTTTGTGTCTTCATTGAAATTAATATCAGGGCAGTTGGGTTAATTTGTTCCTGTTGTTTTATGGGGGTCTTAGAAATCCTTAGACAGACCAAGAATTCCTTAATCTCAGTTTCAAAAATTTTCATGTTTTTTTACTGTTAACTTTGTTTATAATTGATTTTCTTTAACTATAGAATATCATTTAAATATATTTATCAATTCTATTTCTAATTTGAACTTTAACTAGAATCGAAGGGGTGAGCGGTGTAGAGCTTTCTGCTGGTCTTCACTGGTATTTGAAGTATTGGAGTCGGGCACATATATCCTGGGATAGAACTGGTGGTGTACAACTCTCTTCAGTTCCTAACCCTGGATCCCTTTCCCGTATTCAAGCTGATGGAGTTTTGATTCAGAGGCCCGTTCCTTGGAACTACTACCAGAATGCTGTCACATCTAGCTGTAAGTGGCTGTTTTCAAATAGCGTTTTACCTTTTATTTAATTTCTGGGTTTGATACCATGAAACAATTGCTTTTTTGGCCTTAATATCTGGCTGCATGTTTTTTGGCATGGTATTAGTGGCATGGTTAAGCAGCGCATGGATTAGAAGCTCAACTTTCATACATACATGTTTATCTGAGGATGTTAACCTAGGATCAGTAAATATCGCAACATTTATATTCTTCATCATCCCTATACATGTATCTCTTCCACAAGTTACACACACAGGAATACATGTAAATGTGGCGGGAGAATACATTGAGGTATATGTGGATATCTGCTAAATGTGGCAGGAATACATTGAGGCATATGTTGATGATCTGCTTACTAGGTCACAGAACGAAAGATTGATCTTAGGGTTTTGTTTTCAATCACCATATAATTGATTACTTTGGGTTTTTTACAAAAGGAGAGAAGTGTACTTCCGTGGGTCAACATTGATCTGTTAATCTTTTGGGCTCTATCTTATAGTATGGATTGAAGTATCACTAGTTTATCAACGCACACACTCTCCCTATTTTGATTCTTACTCTATCATGATGAATTTTGTGCTTTTCTTTGCGCATGTTTATAATGGCTGATTGAGGACTTGGTGTGCTTTTCAAAGATTCATTTGCATGGTGGGATTGGGAAAGATGGGAGAAGGAAATCGATTGGATGGCTCTTCAAGGTATCAATTTGCCTCTAGCATTTACTGGTCAAGAGGCAATATGGCAAAAGGTTTTCCAGGTATCGTCTGCTTGTGATGTCATTTTGTTTTTTTCCTCCCCGACTTAAATTGTGTCAAAATATGTTTCATTTCCTTACTATCATATCAACAGACAGTTTTATTTATTTATTTATTGTTTCTGTTTAGAAAAAAAATACAGTTATATGGAAGAGAACACTCCATATCACACCCAAATTTGGTTTTATACATTTTTTAATTCAGCAATTTTGGATTATTTCTGATATTATCCAATTGAATTTGTCACAATGAACCAATAATCTTAATGCAACATTTACTAAAACAGTTCATGAGAGGGCCAACGTGGCTCCCGGAAGCGAAGATGGTGGGCCCACTCAATAGTCACTATAGGGGGTGATAGGGGATTGGAGGTGGATTCCAACAATCAAAATGGGTCTCGAGGTGCCATGCTGGACGGGAAAAGAAAGACCTAATAGACCTCACGTCGGAAGGGAGTTGTGAGGGAAGCATTGAAAGGGAGGCTGTTAATCTCGAGGCCCAATGTACACGTAGAGGGCTGGATGAAGTCGATAGAGAAGATGAGTGGACTCCAAAACCAATGTCAAATGGGGTTTTGAAGTTGGGGAAGCAAATGATATCTTTCCTGTCTCAACTCAACTCAACTCAACTCAACTAAACTAAGCCTTTGTCCCAAACTAGTTTGGTTCGGCTGATGAATCCTTTAGAAAATTTTCATGAAGAAGGTGAAAGAATCTACCCGGCTCAAATTGACTAAGTCTATCCGCCCGTGTTTTTCACAGCTTGTCCTAAGCCAGGATAAAGGAGGAGGGTTGGCGTTTGGTTGGCAGCCGGCAGTAAACTTTGCCACTTTTCTATATATTTCTTGTCTATGAGTTCAAAATTAGGGAAAGGTTGGGTTGATGCGGTGCTGAAAGTAGATCTACACTTTGCCCCAAATCCATGTGGAGGATCGAGTGAGGCCATTGGCAGTGTGGGGTTGATTTCAATCCCTTATTTCAATTTGGGTTTGCAATCAGGGGAGAAATGTATGCCGGCCTTGCCTTTTAGCTTAGATGAAAAATACATGAACCCCATTCGAGGCCACCCAACAATATTTTCCTATTCTACAACTCGTGAGACCTCATTTGGAGTTACTTGAGAAATCTTGGCGCCTCAATAGCAATTTAGGGACTGTAATCCATAAGGATCCCAGACTAAAATCAGAGCACTAATTCGAGATGAATAAGTGGGAAGATTTTAAGGGGCAATTTTTAACACTCAACTTTGCAGAGGAGAAGTCTTGTAACGACCTGGAATCCAAAACTGGATCGCCACAAAAAGAAAGAAATAACTTGCATAAAAGTATGATTTTTTTTTTGACACAAAGTATAACCAAGAACTCAGATAACATTGATTTAGAATCAAATCCATTTTCAACGTGCATAATAAACTCCTTTTCATGAGGATTATTGCAAACCACGAACATAAAATTTTAAAGAGCTTAACAGGAGTACTAAACAGAACATACTGAAAAAAAAAAAAAAAAAAAAAAAAATTAAGACGGGCCACCCGTCAAGGCTATGTAGTTAACCCCCCCCCCCCAACCAACCCACCACCAACACCCCACACACACGAGACCGTAGGGTCCTACGGTAAAATTTCCAAACATTACAAGAAGATAGGATTCAGAATTGAAAGCACTACAATTCTTTCCCCTACTTATATTTAAGAATTTCTAAATCGTGCATAGAGCAGCATAAGTTAGATAAAAACAATTTTGGAAATCGTGCATATTTCCCCTTGATTCTTCAGCATTGAGCTACGACTTAATGATTTTATGAACTAAATTTTTTATTTAATTTATCATTTGCTTATTGTTATTACTCGCTGGCAGATGTATAATGTTAGCGGTTCAGATTTGGATGATTTCTTTGGAGGCCCTGCATTTCTTGCATGGTCACGTATGGGAAATTTGCATGGGTGAGCATGTAACCTTATGTTTTCTTTAAGTTATTCTTATTTTTTTAATTTCGTTATATATTTGTTTAGTGTAGAATGGGCAAACATATTACAATTGTCATTTTTTCTTGGCTCTAGCAATATCTATTGGCATGATTATTCTCAGAAAGTTCATATGGATGATATTTGACTAACTTTAGTTTTTTGGATGATATTTGACTCACTTTAGTTTTTTGGATGTTTTAAATTAAAAATCTGAAAACAGTATTTTTAGAATGGTGTTGTCGAACAGTCCCTTAACCAACCCACAAAATTTGTGTCCTGATATAGGAATACCAACCTAGCACTCGAAGCAATAATCCAATTACTTTAAGCTCTACTAAAGGATGAAGAGGTAATAGGATTTCTACCTTGCAGGTGGGAGTTCTCAGGGATGAAAAGGAGGTCATTGTTAAGGAGATTGTGGATTTCTACGAGGAATTGTACTCCTCGGAAGGAGGCGAAAGACCTAGGCCAGATGGAGTGGAATTCAGTTTCGTATCTAAACTGCATTAGGAAGCCTTAGAGCGACCTTTCGAGGAATAAGAGATAAGAAGGTGCCTATTTTCTTTAAGCAACAATAGTCCTTGGACCCGGCGATTTTTGTTTAGCTTTCTTCCAGAGGTGTTAGGATTTAGTAAAAGGTGACATTTTTCTGCTTTTTTGAGGCTTTTCACGATGGTCTATTGATGAATAGAAGCACCAGGCCACATTCATCACTCTCATTCCAAAGAAACATGGGGAAGTAAATGTAAGAGACTTTAGACCAATTAGCCTTGTGGATATCTGTACAAACTGCCGATGTGTTTACAAATTGCAGGCAAAAGTTACAGCTGAGAGACTGGAAAATGTTCTTCCAAAGATCATCTCTTCTAATCAGACACCTTTTATACAAGATAGACAATCTTGGACAATGGATTGATTGCTAATGAGGTAGTAGATTACTACTTTAGGACAAAAAAGAAGGGCATAATCTGTAAGTTGGATAGGGAGAAGGCTTATGATGGGGTGGAATGGGATTTCGTGGACTACTTGCTGGGGTGGATGGGCTTTGAGGAGAAGTGGCGAGGCTAGATCAAGGGCTGTGTATCTTCAGCATGGTTTTCCATCCTGATCAATGGATCCCCAAAAGGTTTCTTCAAATCTTCTAGGGGCTTGAGACAAGGAGATCCCCTATCCTCCTTCCTCATTTTGATTGTGGCGGATACTCTTAGCAGAATGGTAGACAAGTAAAAGCCATTAAAAAAATGGTAGACAAGTAGAAGGCATGGGCTCATTGAAGGTTTAAAAATCAGGTCTCATCTTCAGCGTCCCAATGAAGATAAGATACTAAAACTAAAGGTGGTTCTTCACTGTTATGACGTGGTAACGGGCCAAAGATCCAATTTTAGTAAGTCCAGGTTGCATGGTATTCATGTGACAGGAGAGAAGGGCCGTTTAGTGATGTTACTAGGATGTCAAGTGGATTACTTTCCGACTTCCTACTTAGGTTTACCCTTGTGTGAAGGTAAGCCCCAAGGAA
The DNA here is from genome assembly GCF_043159265.1 of Tasmannia lanceolata. Lineage (NCBI taxonomy): Eukaryota > Viridiplantae > Streptophyta > Magnoliopsida > Canellales > Winteraceae > Tasmannia > Tasmannia lanceolata. Next base: position 5,428,297 of record NW_027518683.1, read on the forward strand.
GGTGTGGGATCCCATCATTGAAAGAGTGAAAAAAAAGCTAACATATAGAAACGGAATCTCGTATCATTGGGAGGAAGAATTACTTTAAATAAGGCAGGGCTTGCGAACATCCCTATAGATTATTTGCTATAATTAAATGCCTGATGAGTGTGATAAGCCGTATTGAGCAGATTTAGAGAAGATTCCTATGGGGCATTTAACCGTGGGCTCCATTCACATTGTACCTAGTCCCTCGCCTCCCAAGTGGCCAAGGTGTGAACTATCCCAGCTCCTCCAGGGGTCTGTGCTTTTAGCTAGACTGCTATCCAGGACAGGATTCTTACGGTTGAAAGTTTACGAAAGTGGAGAATGATCATTATTGATCACTGCCCACTCTGGGTGGAATCTGGGGAGTCCGTCAACCATATTTTCTTCACTGTAGGATAACGAGAACAGTGTCAGATAGAATTCTAAAGAGATTCAGGACTTCCGGGTCTTCCCACTACGTATGTCAGATCTCCTGAAATCTAGGCTCTCCATCCCCTAGCCAGAAAAAGGGAGGATACCATGGAGAATGGTGCTTTTGGCAACCATATGGTGATTTGGAAGGAAAGAAATGACAGGGAATTCAGAAACAGAGCAAAAAGTGAACCTTTCATTTATATAAAGATAGTAGTGCTTACCATCTCTTGCATGAAGACCCTTCCCAGCTTTAGCTTCATCTCAAGTGATGATTTGTCTCGTGAATGGAGGGAGATTTGTGCTGGCAGGGAGCAGAAGGGTCCCTCTTGAACCAGGGATGCTAAAGCTTAACTTTGGATTGGGTTTGGGTAACCTAGAGCAGGAGTAGGAGGTCTCCTCATGGATGGGCTTGAAGAGACAAAATGGGCCTTCTCGAGCCCTATCGGGTTCAATGACTCCAACGAAGCTGAACTAAGGGCGATTCTCCAAGGGGTAAGAATCTTAAAGGGAGAAGATCTGGGCCGGCTTTATAGTGGAGGATGACTCCCTAAATGTCATCAGATAGTTCCTTCTTTCTTATGCTCATTCACTTTGCCATGTATTTGTTTTGTGCTTATCTTTTTATCAAGCATTTACCATCTCAGTCACTATTTTTTTCTCTTAATGATTTCTCTTAACGTTAAAAAAAAGCCACACTACATCTTGATATTGCTAGCAATTCCATCTAATATCTTTAACATCCCAACCATCCGGCAAAGTCTGTACTTTAAAATAATTATAGTCTTCTTTGATGAGTTTGTTCGAGATGAAAGATCTGCAGAGGAATCACCGCCCAATAACGCTTTCAAGAAAGCTGGTCTCCGGTTGGCTAATGTATTTGATACACCATACAAAGCAGCTATCCACTCAATCAATAAAGATTGCTCCTCCGATGGACTCCATTCTTTTCTGTCATGGGAGAATCATTTCGCAAGGGACGACAAATTGTTAGATTGTCACTTGCTCTTAGGTAAGAGTCGTCTTTTCTTTATTGGAGCCATAAGAGAGCAATTTTATCCGGCAGCACTTTGGGAGAACATAACCGCGCCCCTACGACATAAATACAGCATGAATGGAGGCTCTGACTCCGGGCCATCCAACATTGAGTCTTTATCATAAAAGTATAGGTTAAGGAAAGGCCCTGCAACATGTATAGGTCCATGGAGCATGCCGGTCCACCTATCAATGATTTCCAATATTTTCTAGCATTTAGCTTCATCAAGGCCACACAAATCTCGGATGTGTTCCTAGGGTTGGTTTGGCCATAGCTTCATCATATAAATGTCCCATGGTTGTCGGTTCCTAGGCGCACTAACCAAAGGTTCAGTGAGATGTCCTAAATTATTTAATTACTAAGCCAAATCAGTACTTTTAAGCCATCCAACACAAATTGCAAGAATTCTAGTACAACTTGGACCACACCAGTTTGAGCTCTTGGTAAAAAATGAATTACATTTGACCTAAACTCAACCCGATCACAAGTTAAAAGCTTAACTAATGAACCCACAAAATTTGCACCCTGATATATACCAAACTAGCGCTTGAAAAAGTACTCTAATATCCTTAAGCCCTACTACATCCTGATATTACTAGTAATTTCGTCTAATATCTTTGACATCGCAACCATCCGGCAAAGTTTCTACTTTCAAATAGTTAACTATGTATTATTTTTCTTTTATTTAGATTTCTTGCCCACCACCATAAAACATAAGCATGCTCCAAAGTATAGAACTAGACGCTTCAAACTAAAAAATTATGAATTTCAACATGATGTGTAGGCAAGTTAGTCAAATATCATCCATGAGGGATTTACCACTCATTCTCTTAAAGCTACTTATATATTCCTATCTAGTCCGTTGTTCACCTACGCTAAACTATTTATGGTATATGTTAAAAAATGCTATTTTGTCTAAATTGCGATAGAGATTTAGATAACAATGAATGCTTTAAGGCGAAAGGATTGTGTTCCAATTTAATTTTGACATTTCCTCCACCAATGAATTACCGTTGGGTAGAATGAATTCTAGCATTTTATGGATTGACGGTCTTTCATGAACTTACTCATTGTGTATGACCAATTTCTCTTAAAATTGAATGAATCTGTTTCTTTGTGATCTTCCCCTCACCAGTTTCATGCTCTTGTTACTAATGTTGTGATGCATCTAAAGCATATGATGCTGATATTGGTAATTTCAAGGATATTTTCCTATTCTGCAATAGACTTCTTTTGGCTATTTCTTTCAACTTCTATTCCATTTATACATACATAATTGATTGGCAGATGGGGTGGTCCACTGCCACAAAGTTGGTTTGATCAACAACTAATTTTACAGAAGAAAATTCTTGCTAGAATGTATGAATTTGGAATGTCTCCAGGTAACCATTTTCATTTTGATTTTACTCCTAATTATATTTAAACTTCTTTTTATTGCTGTAAATAATCCTTCATATAACACACACACACTGAGTCGTGGCAGATACACACTTACTGAGTCGTGGCAGATATCTGTAGAGATGCACTAAGGTCTATCAAGTCACCAGGCTGATGACACAATCCAAGTCACAAGGCGCTTTTCCTTCTTATATTTTTTTGGCTAATGAATTTTTTTTTTTTTACTGTGTAAAGGTACTTCATTTTAATCGATAAGGATAAGAGGAATTATATATACGGAATTTATGTTATTCCGTAGGGACCTTTGCTTTGTCATTGTTGTGAAACGTATGAACATTGAAATGCTCTTTGATCTTTTAGAACGTTCCATTCATGTTGTTCTATAGGTTATAATTTGATTATCTCTTATTTTTATTATTCCTGTTTGGTTTTTTGGGTTTAGTTCTTCCAGCGTTTTCTGGAAATGTACCTGCAGCACTACATTCTAGATTTCCATCAGCAAAAATAACACGCTTAGGAAATTGGTAAGTGTTTTTCTGTTGTTTTTACATTTTTTCTATTGCATTTACAGTTATGTTGCATCAAATATATGCCTTCTTATCTTTAAAGTGGAAAAAACTGTTACGAGTAGTGTTTATCACCAATATAGTTAGCATTTGAAGATACTATCACATGGAGATATTGTTTTCAAAATCATACTAAGTGAATTCGGCGTTGGTTTCTCACTTTGATACCTTATACTCAAGGTTTTAAATGTCCATTTCGGTATGCTTGTCGCTCATGTCGGTTTTGGTAATTGATTTCAGTGATGGTTGCTGCTTCAGCTTCACTTACGACACCTATTTTTTCCACCAAAAACATGGCAAATTGAAGCAATGTCTTTGCTCATTTATTTCTAAGATATGCTTATTCTGAGTCCTGTTTTGATCATGTTTTTCCTCCTTCGGCTTGTCAGTTGTTTGCTGAATCTCAAAGGTCACTTAATTCACATCATTCCAAGCAAGAACATATTATACTCTTGATATCAATTCCCAGTAATGTGGCAATATTCTTTTCTTTGTTCAAGGTTTACTGTTGGTGGCGACTCAAGGTGGTGCTGCACTTATCTTTTGGATGCAACTGATCCCTTGTTTGTTGAAATTGGGAAAGCATTTATTGAGCAACAAATGAAAGGTGTGTTCTGCAGTGGAAAATGGCTTCATATCTTCCCATCTATTATTTATTTATATTGTGCCAATGCCAATTCCCATATGTTGTGTGTGCGCATATGAGTGTGCAGTCTATTCATGGGTAATGGACTGTTTCCCACATTTATGTTTGTACGTAGGTAATTATGTATGCATATTGGGAACATATTACTGCAGATTGGGTCTGCATATCTTTGCTCCTGTGCTTGTGAAGCTGTTAAAATTTTGATAAATTGTAGTGGCAACCTCTGATGTTTATCATTATTTCTTTGTACAGAATATGGAAGGAGTGCTCACATATACAATTGGTAAAAGTGTCTTCACTCTTACACTCATAATGGCGTTCTTTTAAATACTTTTGTCCTTCAAGTCCATTCTAGCGATAATATTTTATTCACATATAATTATCTAGTTGAAGTTTTTTAGTGGAAATAGTAATCGACCAATCAAACACACATATTCTTGCTAAACTACCGCCATACTTAAATGTCTCAGACTGTACAAGAGGCTGATTCTAAATATTTTCCATGCAGGAGAGTTCTTAATATGACTGTTTGTATTTCATGCTTGGTGTTCTAAATTGTGTTTCTTGCTCGGTGTTCTTAATATGAATGATTGTATTTCATGCTTACTGTTAACTTACCAACTTCTCCAAAAGCTTAAGCTGTTGGACAAAGGCGTTTTTTATCTTTTATACTTTCCCCCGCACGTGTGGCCCACTTGGCAAACACATGGCACATGTGGTCCCACTTTGGGCTGACCATCGCATGTGGATTTTTGCTATCCGGGAGGTTTGAACTCGAGACCTTTGGCTTTGATACCATGTTAACTTAACAACTTCTCCAAAAGCTTAAGCTGTTGGAGAAATGCATTATTTATCTTTAACACTTTAACACTTACAATGCCTTCATGTCTTAAAGTTCTCTTTCCTTCGTATCTTCGCCTTATGAAGTTCAATATAAATATATTTTTCATCTATAACTTTCAACAAGCCATGAATCTTTCAAAAAAAAAAATAAAAAAAAAATCAACAAGCCATGCACTTTTATTTAAGATATACTGGATGATGATCAGTGCTCATGACAAGCTAGTTTCATCCCTCTTTACTACAATTGAAATCCATACTTTAAAAAAATATAATCTATAATTTCTAATATAAATTGGTATTTCTGTTCACTATTTTTGGGCACCTTCCACTTGTTTATTTGTTTAGACTCTTTTCATTTGTTCATATAACCCATTGTAATATTTACAAGGCCATGAAAATCTCAAAATAGAGAGATGGATGGAAAGATACCAACATGTGTTTGAAATTCCAACTTCATTTTTTATATCAAGCATGAGTGCTGTCCACATCATTTTTACCTTTGTGGATCATGGACTGGTTATCATTACGTGATTGTAAAATTAGACTTACGTGATAAAAAAAAACCAGAATATAACATGCATATGATTATGGACAGATGATCTTCACGGTAGATTGCCATAAGCACATCAAACCAGAATATAACATGCAATCCAAAAATTCTCATTTTGATTAATTAACTCATATTGGAAACCAGCATATATATATATATATATATATATATATATATATATATATATATATATATATATATATATATATATATGAGAAAACATTTCCTACACACTTGTGTAGGTAAGTTACCTACACACTAGCTTAAAATACAGTGGGGGCCCACATTGTTTGGGTGATCCAAACCATTCATTTGAATGGTCCTCACAGAGATAGGGTGTCCACAAAAAATCAGATCCATAGGATCATCTCAACCCTACGATTTGTGGAGGTAAAATGGACGTGTATAAACCTTCACAAATTAGTCCATTTTTTGCCTCCATAGTTTCAATGGTTGGGATGATCCTATGGATCTGATTTTTTGTGGACACCCTATCTATGTGAGGACCATTCAAATGAATGGTTTGGATCACCGAAACAATGTGGGCCCCCACTGTATTTTAAGCTAGTGTGTAGGTAACTTACCTACACAAGTGTGTAGGAAATGTTTTCTCATATATATATATATATATATATATATATATATATATATATATAGAGAGAGAGAGAGAGAGAGAGAGAGAGAGAGATTAAACACGTGGATGCATCTCCAGAAATCCTATATTTTCCGGTTGAAGATAAGAAAATTGTTGAAAAAATAATGAGAAGCTTTGATACCAAAATCTGTTGGAGATGGAAGAAGGACAGTATTTTTCAAGAAGCTTTTATTTTTATTTCATTGCTTGACGATGAGAATGGAGAGTACAACAATACATTTATAGGCATCGTCCACCGACATTCACCGACACAGAGTACTCTGGAAATCAGATATTTCTCTCCACCGACACATGATATCTCTCCCTGCCACACATTTGAGATATTTTCTTCATTTCTACAACTTTCTAGAATTTAGAGTTACAAATTACTTTTAACACCCACTCTTAATTTGTAATTCGAACTAGTTGCTTGAAGTGTTCTAATTTTTTTGAAGTGACGGCCTTGGTTAATATGTCGGTGAGCTGTTCGTTGGTGCTGATGAAGTTCAATCGAATCTCTTCTCAGCCAAACCACTTCAAAACACCGTGACTGTTTTACCATACAAATGCACATCTATGAATGTGCTCTGGTTTTTTCTCAAAAATGACCTTTAATACACAATATATAGTCAAACAATGAAATTTGAACTAGGGCGCAAAATATACGTGGAGATGTGTGGATGCAATTGAAGAGGACCATGATCTGATCAAGGGCCACTCTGTTTGGTTTTAACATGTTTGGCACTCTGCACATAATGAGGATGATCGTTTAGCTCACAACAGAGTTGCCAAATCTGTCTTGTTTTTTTCCCTACCTCCTTTAATCCCTTATCTGTATTTCTTTCTTTCTTGCTTGCTTTTTTCTTCCTTTTGTTTTGGCTTGTATCGACCATCTCGGTTCTTGGACCCTGCCCCGTTTTCTATTAATGCTTCTCTGTCATTCAAAAAAATGAAATTTGAATGTAATTGTTGCTCCTGTGACTTATATTGAATGAGATCAAGTAGAAAGTAGCTAATGCTGTATAATTGGTAGCTTTCTATGCATGTTGTGTGCTTTTATCAAGCAAATTAATGCAACAATTGTTTGTCATTTATGTAAAAACAATTAAGGTATTCTTTGTATAAACATTTATATGCCCTTGGTGAAGGAAGGCATTGTATTGACTTTTAGAATGTACATTTTCAAAGGCAACTGATCTTGTCACTATCATGTTTTAATAATTGCGCAAACTCAGCTTGTCTTTTCTTTTCTAAACAGCTGTCAAATGTTATTACAGTTCCCAAAAAGCTCTCAAAAGCTGTTTTCAAAACAGAAAAGTCAAGCTGAGTTTGTGCAATTATTAAAACATGGTAGTGCCAATTTGTACATATTGTAATAAATTCCTTTTTCATAATAAAATTGCTAAAAGACTTGACTATTAACTTTGTCCGTTTTGAACTGTTTCTAAAATTCCTTTCATACTCGCAGCGATACTTTTGATGAGAATACTCCACCTGTAGACAACCCGGACTACATCAACTCATTAGGTGCAGCAGTATATAGGGCAATGCAAAGTGGTGATGATGATGCTGTCTGGCTAATGCAGGTGCAAGGATGTATACTTTATTAGATTACAATTTTTCATGAATGCTACATCTGTTTTTCTGTAGGGCTCCGTTTCTTTCAACGTAAAAATGGACGTAAAATTTGTTTTATGTTCATTTTTACAATATAAAACAAATTTTACGTCCATTTTTATGTCGAAAGAAAAAGGACCTTAGAGGAATTTTATGGAATATTTTCCTAAATGTTCATTTTTAATAGAATTTCCTCTTGTATTTTCATTTAAATACTTTTAGAAAATATTGGTACCTTGATTATAACCTTGAAACAATTGTGTATTACACACAGTAAATTGTTTGGCACAGTAGCAGAATTTATAGAAACCTTCTGACATAAAGGCACTTTCAAAGTAATGTGTTATCAGGCGTGATGGAACGTAATTTTTAGTTTATTTGCGTCTGGAAATATTTAATCTTTGTTTCAAGGGCACAACTTGGGGACCATAGAAGTGTGGTATCCACTGCATGTAATAATGAAAATGTTTAGGCCGACAAGTGTTTATCTGAAGCTGTCACAAATATTGGTGAGATTTTCAGTTTCTGGCAACTCTATCCCGAGAAAAATGAGAATATCTTTAAAAATTGAAAGCATCACTAGAAGCTAATGCTGTGACAAAATTATCTTGATGAACTGAAAAATATTGTGATAATATCCAAAAGTATGAAAAAATAATAAAAGTAATTGAATGGATCCATCATATTTTACTTGAAAAATAAGGATAGTAACATTTAAAGATAAAAAGATGTGAACAAATTTCATTTTAGTAAAATGAATATGTAAATGTTCTTTATGCTCCGCATAGTTATTATTTATTTACTAATGCTCTTATGTTTACCTCTTTCTACAGATTTTTTAACTTTTTTTATTTTTTTGTTTTTCCTGGAAAATAGGAACCCAAGAAGCAACCAAAATTTTAATTTCTCACAAAAAATATCCTTATCTAGAATTTCTCAGAAATTTCCGCCTGTCACCCAGCTACCTGTAAGGTCTACAGCCTCATCATTTTGCCCCTTGAATTCTAACACATCTTGCTTCCATTATGCAGGGATGGTTGTTCTCGTATGATCCGTTTTGGAGGCCACCACAGATGAAGGTGTTACCTATCAACTGTCTTGTGTTAATGGATATGAATTTTTTTTTCACATCCACCTGCTCTTTTTAATGCATCCATCTAACATGTTTCCAAGCCTCTCCACTGCTTCACCACTTTCATTTATATGACATCACTAAATGTGCTTGCTTTAGATGGTAATCTAAAAATATGCTCTCTGATTCTCCTTTGTTTGTTGTGTAGCACCATCCTCAAAATCATGTTAAGGCTATTAATGCTACATTATAGGTTATTCTGTATATTATAATTCTGGTTAATTGGTGTAGAATTCATTAATCTTGCATCATAATATTTTAGTCTTTCATGTGTCATTCAGATTGTTTCGTGGCTTTATTACTTGTTTGTTGCACAAATAAACTTTTTGAATGCTCAGTAGAAATAGATTTAGCTAAGGATAAAGCTTTTACACGGCCCATTATCCTAGAAATTCCATTTTTAGTTTGAAAAACCTTTTGCGACTCCTCTTTTCAAATATAAACGATGGAATCGTCCATTGCGTTATATAAAAAAAAATTGATTGGAAAATGCTGTATGAACTGAAATGTCACATTATTTTTTTCCACTACTTGGACATATGGGAAAAAAATAATATCTTTTTTTACATTTCCACTTAGTTTGTTGTCGAAGTGAAGATTAGTATTTTATCATTCAGTGGGCATCTTACATTTCATAGAAATTGGAGGCGATATAATCCTTACGTAGGGGACAGCCGCCACTCGGGTCATACGCTTGGAACATGGTTCGTCGTACAATTTTGGCGATTCAAAAAATCAGGAGTATCTTCATATTTTAATTTTTATCACAAAAATATTACAGAAATGTTGCAATAAATTCATGATATTATTTTTTATCCTAATTTTGTTCTTTAAATTTAGGCCACTGATATTCTTTTTTATTTGGCGGGCATTTTTTTGGAATTGTAACAGCCTTTGACAGCTCATTAAAAAAGAAAAGACAAGGTGAGTTCAGCCCATTATCAAAACATGGTGGTGCGAATATCAGTGGCCATTAAATATTTAATGTTTCCATTTTTTTCGATATAAACCCAAAAAGAACAAATTTTTAAAAAAATAATCCATTGATACCCCCTTCCCAAGAAATTCCCGGGACAAATATTTGCGACTATGTTGTTGGAGGATGCTTCTCATGCTTCTCACTCATAACCAACACTACATCTTGAGTAAACCCTTAGATCATGGACTTTTTATATAGAGAGTGGTAGATCCAATCATCTCTAGAAATATGGGACTAAAAATAAGACTACTAACAATCACATTTCAGAATAAGTTTTCTATATTATAGTTCTTATAATATAATATTTGAAGGTTGTGTACAATTTATATAGATGGTTAATCTTTGGCATTTGAATGTTAAAACATATCCTAGTCATGAGTTGTTGCCAGATTAAATTCACATTTGAGTAAATTTCTTGAATATTTGGAATCATGTAATATAGTCAATCCTCCATATTATGCCTCATGATTTCTAGTCCACTATGTTTGTTTGTGTAGGCACTTTTGCATTCTGTTCCCAGAGGGAGGCTGGTTGTCCTCGATCTATTTGCAGAAGTGAAACCTATCTGGTGGAGTTCTGAGCAGTTCTATGGTGTTCCTTACATCTGGAAAGTTTAAATTCCTTTTTGTCCTGAAGTGGTGCTTTGATGTTATTTGAATTGATTGGAAATCGCTGGCCTTCTTCCTTTTATTTCTTTGTTTATTTATTAATTGAGTAGTTCTTGGTGATGTTTAACAGGTGTATGCTGCACAATTTTGCTGGAAACATTGAGATGTATGGGATTTTAGATTCAATTGCATCTGGACCTATCGAAGCCCGTACAAGTGAAAATTCAACCATGGTGAGTGAATCCTTTTGTGCTGTTTCAAAATATATATTTTTTGCTCATCAAGCAAAGTTATTGTTCAAGTTGTGTAGATCTATCCTGCTTAGTGTGATGCCAAACTCCTAGACATGTCATTCGTGCATGCTCTTTTCTACCAAATTTCTCTATATTTCTTCTGCAAGTTATTTTACTGTAGTTTGAAGAAGGAAGATGGTCCGTGCCTATATAATCCACAAGCTTTCATTAGTGTAAATGATGGAATGAGCCATTAAATGATGATCTGATATGTTCTCATTGCTTCCACCAATAGTATCTTGTGTAGTAGTAGTGGGATAATGAAATAAAATGATATGGTAGGTTTGATGGATTTTGCCCTCTTGTAAAACAGTTATTTTCTTCTCTCTTCTAATGATGTAACAAAACCTCATGTTGCAAGACTACGTCCCTGCACTTTGTACACATAATAAAATGATTAGAAATAAATAAAAATAAAAATAAAAATAAAAACCTCATGTTGTAACTAATAGAAGCAAGATACTATTGGTGGAAGCAAGCTGTGTTATTCTGAGGATAGTGATTTCTAGCATATCATTAAATATCTTTTGCAAATTATGAATACATGGCTTACACATGCTACCAAGAACAATATTGATCTACTTTTCAGGCTGCCAGTTTGTGGAGCTAGGATCCCAACTTGCTCTGGTATCATCATGAATGCAAGGGATAAATGAAAATATGGTGTGTGAACTATGAAGAATCAACTCACAATTGGTCTATATAGATTTAAAACCACAAAATAAAAACTAATGAAATGCTGGAACTCCTCATGTCCATCCATATAATCAACAGAGTACAACCTGGTTATTTTATTTCTTTTCTATTGAAGACTTGCTTTTCAATGTTACTGAATTGTTTGTTATGTTTTTTTTAACTTTAGTATCCTGTAATTATCTCGTTTACTTTGGAAGGTTGGTGTGGGGATGTCTATGGAAGGAATTGAGCAGAATCCTGTTGTTTATGATCTAATGTCTGAAATGGCATTTCAGCACAACAAAATTGATGTGAAGGTAAAGAAAAATTGTTTTTATGTACACAAAATCTGCATATTTTGTTCATCAAAATATTCCCCTTCTGGGCTTTTGAAAGTAATAATAAGATAAAACTGATAGGTCTACGGTTTCTTTCCTCCATCATCAGCCACTTTATGCACCTAATACTTTTGATTCTTGGTTTGCACGTTAATTATTTTCTGAAACGCATGTTAATTATTTTCTTTTCAGATGTGGATAGATCAATACCCAACGAGACGTTATGGAAGTTCTGTTCCAGCAATGCAAGATGCCTGGAATATATTACATCGCACTACTTATAATTGCACTGACGGGTCCTATGTAAGTCTTACAACCTTGTTGATTTATTCAAGAAGTGATGGACATATCTTGTACTACAATCAAATACCTTTAGTAAAATGTGTTCCCTTTCTTGCATGGTGTTATAGAATAAAAACAATGGAGTGCAGAATTAATTTTCATGTAATACTTTGGAGAACATTTCTGAAGCTTAATTTTGATTGCGTAGAAACTTTGAAAAGGACAAAAAATGGAAACAAACAGTAAAGTGTTCTAGCTAAATACCATGTAGAAATTAGGAACTGACAATGGAATTGTGGATGTCAACGAGTTGTAATTAGCAATGGTTTACCAATTGGACTATTTATCTTGTTTGTATGTCTCATTGTCTCTGCCTTTGATTCAAAGTCTGGGAAACTCCAGTAACACTCAATGTTGAAGGTGTTGACTCATTTGTACGTTTTGTTTCTATGATCTGAAAACAGGACAAAAACAGAGATGTAATTGTTTCATTACCAGATGTTGATCCATCCTTCATTTCATATCCGGCAGTATTTAAAAGGGGAAGTAATCAGCAATTTGGTGGAAAAGCATCAAGAAGAGCCTCACTGAAAGAAATAACTGATTCTTATGATCAACCACATATGTGGTATTCTACTTCGGAGGTCATACATGCATTAGAACTTTTCCTTGCAAGTGGGAATGAACTGTCAACCAGTGACACTTTCAGGTGAGGTTTATCACATTTATTTGTATGGGCTTGTATCTTCTTAGGTGTTACTTTTCTATTGTTGTACTAGCTTACAAAATGACTTAATAGAACTCTCAACTTAGCTTTTGTATACTAAGTGTATCATGTGTGTGATATATATATATATATATATATATATATATATATATATATATATATATATATATATATATATATATATATATATAGAGAGAGAGAGAGAGAGAGAGAGGAAAAGGATTGTACGCTCGAGTGGACCAACCTTATGGTACGCTCGAGTGCCCAATCACATGTGGGCCCACAATTTTAGGATGATCCAAAGCATTCATTTGAAAGGCCTTTATATAGATGGGGTGTGTACCAAAAATCAGCTCCAGAGGATCATCCTAACCTATCCATTTGTGGAGGTCAAAATGGACAGACACTGTTTGTCCACAGATCTGCCCATTTTTGCCCTCCACTTTGGAGGGGTTAGGATGATTCAATGGAGCTGATTTTTGGTACACACCCTATCTATGATAGGGCCTTGCAAATAGATGCTTTGGATCACCACAAAAAAATTTGGGACGCATGTGATTGGGCACTCAAGCGTACCATAAGGTTGGTACGCTCGAGCTTACAATCATTTTCCTCATATATATATATATATATATATATATATATATATATATATATGTGTGTGTGTGTGTGTGTGTGTGTGTGTGTGAGAGAGAGAGAGAGAGAGAGAGAGAGAGAGAGAGAGAGAAGAGTTCCTACTCCCTAGAGTAGAGTAGATAACTTATCTACTCCCTAAGCTTAAAATACAGTGAGGGCCACATTGTTTGGGTGATGCAAACCATTCATTTGATGGGCCCTCGCATAGATAGGGTGTGCCCAAAAAATCAGCTCCATATGATCATCCCAACCCTTTGATTTGTGGAGGTAAAAATGGATGGGTATACACGTTCACAAATCTGGCCATTTTTTGCCTCTGCAGTTCGAAGGGTTGGGATGATCCTATGGAGCTGATTTTTTGGGCACACCCTATCTATGCGAGGGCCCATCAAATGAATGGTTCAGATCACCCAAACAATGTGCCCCCACTGTATTTTAAGCCTAGGGAGTAGATAAGTTATCTACTCTAGGGAGTAGGAACTCTTTTCTCACACGTACTTCCTGATGATTTCTGTTACAGTAGAACCTTCAACTTAAGTTAATAAACTCTATTAAGTTATTATTTTATAATACTTGCTCACTCAATGTTATTTATTTATTTATTTATTTGAGTGGTAACTCAATGTTTTTATATCAATAAAAGGCAATTTACTTAAAACATAATGGAGGATTACTACTTCAAGAACTTATCTAAGGTTTGGTTTCAATATATTGAGATCATCAAAATGATGTAAATCTGTAACCATTGGTATGCCACCTTGAACAAATAATCATAAGCTAGATTGCCTCTTTTAATTGTTACAGTTTTAATTAAAAGGACCATTAAGATTTAGGACTTCCTCCTTGGATAAGCTTATAACCTGCCTATGTTAATACCGTGTCACTGGCAAGGTTTTAGATTTCGTCCGAAATTGAAACGACCGAAATCCGAAATCTACGAAACGTGCAAAATTTCGGTAATTTTAATTTTGGCCAAAAAATCGAAATTTCGATGCCCTTTACCAAATTTCGGGATTTCTGCTGAAATTTCGGTTTCGGTGGGGACCTAAATATACCCCGAAACTGAAATCTAAAACCTTGGTCACTGGTCCCTACAGTATTACGTTAGACAGGTTCTACTGTATTGGTGTACTTCTCTATTCTTATTTCCTATATTTTTTATTTAGATATTGGTACATCGGTACAGACGTACAGTCATTATAACTCTATCATTAGGGATGCGTAGGAATGGTGTGTCCTGTTTCATAATTGTGATTTTGGAGACAAAGTAACACTTTCACTTTCAACAAATGGAACTTAAAAACCGTATGCTACCCTTGACATGGCACATGGGTAGCACCAGAGTCAATTACTGTTGGAATAAAATCTTTTTGAAGCACTGTAGGCCCATCCGCCGTGATAAATCAGTTACTATCAAGTCAGGCTTAGCTTTGGCATCAAGTTTTGAGATACAAACAATAGTTCTATAATCAGTGGAGGATGAAGACAGACATATAAGCTGAGAAACATCCCCAGGGTAAGGATTAGTAATAGCATTAGCTGAAGCTAAAAGAAAAGATATTATTAGAAACAAGAGAGAAAATTACAACAGTGGCAAGATTGCCCCCACACAGAGCAGTCCTATTTACACCGTCTTTGGCCAACGAACCACAACATTGTTCACTGCTCTTAATATGTGTGAAAACATTGCATCCTGACCATTACACAGATCTAAAAGTCCTTCCACAAGATGCATGCATCTCAGCTTCATTAGAATCCACTAGTCCAAAAGGACCTTTGAAGGCTTTCACAATTTAACCACTATCATTTCTAAGCACCACCTCCCAAAAAGCGACCATTAACATTCAATTGGATGGTGAGGAATGTTTGCAAAGTCCACTTTGGAATTTGCTTTTCCTTTTGGCTTTCTTCTGTAAATGATTTCACTTCAATTTCTACAGAGGTCAGCTGACTTGGATTGTTATATTATAATATGTTGTAATAAGGTTGGGCCCATTTAAGTTTAATGTGTTGGCCTCCTTTGCGTTAAATACTTTGTAATGAGGTGGGGCCTATTTAGGTTAAATGGGTTCCCCCTCTGCGTTAAGTGGGGTTTTCCCTCCCCATTCTTCACGACTTTAATAAAGTGAAGGCCATGGATTGTGCACTACATAACCTCATGACGTCTTTCCTTTTTTCCTCTTTTTCCTCTTTCTCTATTCCTTTCTCACTTTGTCCCATAGTTGTCAGAAACTCCTTGGGCGGGTGGGAAACCCGTTTCCCCTAAAACGAGTTTCTCGTGGTTGGGAAACTCGTTTCCCCTAAAATGAGAGAAACACGTTTCGAAAACGTTTCCAAAATATGATACAAAATTGGAGAAATGTTTCTGAAACACATGGGAAACATATGGAAAACTTATGTAAATAATGTGTAAACGCGTGATAAACGCATGCAACACTCGTAGAAAACGCATATGAAACGTGTAGGAAACATGTGTGGAACTTACGGAAATCATTTTGGAAAAAACGCATCATTTCCTAAGATATTTCTCGTACGATTTTCTATTGTTTCTCGTTTCCCCTGTATTTTTTTTCATGCGTTTCCTGTTTCCGTTTCACGTTTCGTTTCCCGAATTCGTTTCCCACCCTGGTAACTATGCTTTGTCCTTTTCTCTTTGTTCTTCTTCCTCTCTTCTCTTGGTTAGTATCTCTCCAAGACATTTCAGCCTAGGTTTTAAATTTTTGTTTCGGTCATCATCGAAATATAAACATTTTGATTACGGTAGAAATCTTGTAAAATCACGGAAACATTTTGATGTAGGAGCGGGGAATAGAAATAGAAGAAAGAGGAGAAAGAAGAAGAATAAGAGAAGAGAAGAGCAGGAGAAGAATAAAGGAAGAAGAAGAAGAAATTAGGGGAGAAGAGAAGAGGGAATAGAGGAAGAAGAAGAAACATGTAGAGGGGAGAATCCAATCAATCTTTAATCATCAATACTTAAAATCCCTAATACATGAGGCCTATATATATATATAGGCAAATAAATTCCATGGAAAATAAAAGCCCTAAAACTAAAAACATGAAAATAAAATCCTAGAAACTAAATAACATTGGAATAAGAGTCCTAAAAACTTAATAACATAGAAAATAAATCCTAATGGGCAAATATGCCTCTTATTGGCCTACAATCTGTATCATTCTCCCGCTTGAAAAGAACTAGCCCTCGAGTTCTAGTCCGCCTGAATCAAATATGTAGACGATCCACTAAAGCAGTTGGAGTCGGAATCTGTCGGAGGCACTCCTGATGTCGAATGCTCGTGACAACTGTGAAAGTAGTCTGAAATGCCGGTGGAGCGATAAGGAAGAAATCGCCCATGTAGAATCATAAAGACGGGAAACTCTCCTGACAAGTAACGCGGCAGGGAAAATAGCAACATACTCCTCCTGGTCTAGAATGAAGGTCATGGGTGGTATCAATCCCTCATCTATAAGGGCGTCCTCTAGCAAGCCTCGACAAAACTTCTTAGTAATATTCTTCTATGTAATCTCATATGGCTCAATGAAATCAACAATACTCCTCCTGGTCTAGAATAGCAACATACTCCTCCTATAAGGGCGTCCTCTAACGCGGCAGGGAAAATAGCAACATACTCCTCCTGGTCTAGAATGAAGGTCATGGGTGGTATCAATCCCTCATCTATAAGGGCATCCTCTAGCAAGCCTCGACAAAACTTCTTAGTAATATTCTTCTATGTAATCTCATATGGCTCAATGAAATCAACAATAAAGTCATCCGCTGGAACCATATCTATCTCAGCCTTCAGTGATGTTAGGCTGACAATCCTCCTGATGATCATCATGTGCATTGAAATCATCTGTCTCAACCTCTACAGCTATCTCGATCAGAACATCTACCGTAGAATCAATCTTATCACTGTGCTCATGTACTGATATGGAATCGGCATCCTCAATGAACTACTCATTCTTTGCATGCTCTGGCAATGCTTTATCAGTGACTGGACTCTCTTACTCTATATCTACCATCTCTGATTCTGTATCTGCCATCATGAACTCTGTATCTGACATAATCATCCCCTCAACAACCATAATGGTCTCATCCACAATCTCAGCTGGATCATCATGTGGCTCCTCAGTAGTATTAGTGAGAAGAAGTAGCTAAGTGGCTTTGCAAATCCCATGCACGTATGCGACGCTCTGGATATTGGGCTTTTGGTTCACGACGGGCTACAACTTCTCATTTACGCGGAGCAGCTTCTTCACACATCAATCTTTTTTCATACCGATGTGCTAATATTGCATAAAAACTCATAAACTCATAACAGATCTCTTCTCATCGATGGAATGGAGGTTCGCCTTCGTGGAGACACGCCGTCACCATGCGAATCCAGAACGACTAGGCTTGTCGTCTCACAGTTTCTCTGGCTCGGTAGATAATCGCTCGATGATCATAATCGTAGTACTCATGATATACATCTAGAGCATAGATCCATCGTAGACTTGTATCCTCATAATAGCTATATGGAGTGTAGCCTTTCAAATATCGATCGTCGTACCCATCAAAATATGGAACAAATGGTGGAATTATGGGGATTAGTGTAAAAAAATGGACTCGACCGTCTGATCATGTTGAAAGGAACACAATGCCTTTTGGGGATCTCAAATCGGACTCCCAAATTGCTGGGATCAACGGTCGGATAAAAACGAACGGACGACCAAAGTTGATCAAAGTAGTGCTTGCGCTCGCTGGTGATTGCTGAGTGTAGGCTCAATATACTCCTCAAGTTGTCACGAGCAGCTTTCGTGTTAATGGCGAGACCAAATTCGCACCCGAAAAAGGCCGGGCGAAGAGAGAGAAAAACTAAAGGAAAGAGGAGAGAGAAAGTGTAGAGAGATGAAAATTCAACTTTTGTTTTTTTTTCTTTTCTCTTTTTTTTTCTAAGGGGGGTGCCTAGTGATAAAAAGATGGGATGGAGGGGGGGGGGTGTGTAATTGGTGTTTCTAAATAGAAAGAGGTGCCCAGGGGAAGAAGGGCCCCGGGTCAGAAAATAGAAACAGAGGAGGTGCTTCGCCGATTGGACCCCGACATCTTGGAGCAGTACCACACTCTTCACTCTCCGGAGGAGAGTTCTTTTCAGCAGGGGTAGTTGATGGTAATCCCTTGTGTGTTTACCCTAATAATATCAAATGCTGTTTGGAGATTATTTATTCATTTTTTCTGCCCTAAAATCTTTTAGATGGGGATGGAAACGGAAACAATTCGGTTATTTTGTGTCGGTTTTGGAGAAAATTTAAGACTATGATCCTTAACAGTCTATCCTTGTACATCCAAACAAATTGGAGACCCAAAGAGGCCCTTTTTCGTCATTATATGCATATTAATTTGTTTTAACGTAAATGGTAGAAAATTAAGAAAACATTAATGTGCACAACTTGCATACATCAATACCACCTAAAATCCAACGAAACAGCAAAAACCTTCAAAAGAAAGAAAAATTCTGATGAATTAAAGGGCCGTTTTTGTTTTTGCTACAGTTTGCCAGGTTTGACGAGAACCACCATATTTTACATTCTTATACCATTTCTCTTACCTCTTCAGGTACGATCTTGTTGATCTCACACGACAAGCTTTGGCAAAGTATGCAAATCAAGTGTTCTTGAAGGCCATAGAAGCCTATCAATCAGACAACATCCATGGTGCCATTATCTACAGCCAACACTTTCTTGTGCTTGTCAATGATATGGACACGCTTTTAGCTTGCCATGATGGATTTCTACTAGGGCCTTGGTTAGAAAGTTCAAAGCAACTAGCACAAGACCCAGAGCAAGAGAAACAAGTGAGTTCTTTCTGACACTTGCGTCCAATCAATAATGAAATCATCTGGGACATAAAATTGCTAATATTTGTGATCCAACATAATGGGTTTTGTTCTTACAGTTTGAATGGAATGCAAGAACTCAAATAACAATGTGGTTTGACAACACAGAGGTCGAAGCTAGTCTGCTCCGCGACTATGGTCTGTGCTATAGTTTCTTAGTCTTGTTCAAGTTGGTTTTCCATCAACTTTCCTGTACTTCAGTTGTGTAAATCTCTCTCTCTTTCTCTCTCTCAGGTAACAAGTATTGGAGTGGACTTCTGCAAGATTATTACGGTCCCCGAGCAGCAATTTATTTCAAATATTTACTGGAGAGTATGTACAAAGGGGAAAAGTTTCG
Organism: Tasmannia lanceolata; assembly: GCF_043159265.1. Classification (NCBI taxonomy): domain Eukaryota; kingdom Viridiplantae; phylum Streptophyta; class Magnoliopsida; order Canellales; family Winteraceae; genus Tasmannia; species Tasmannia lanceolata. The sequence continues at coordinate 5,447,905 of NW_027518683.1, forward strand.
ATTGGATGATTGGAGGAGGGAGTGGATTCTGCTCACAAACAAATGGCAGAACAGTAGAAAGGTATTCCCAGTGAAAGGGTCAGGTGATGCTCTGAACACCTCTCAGTGGCTATATGATAAGTATTTGCGTGATCCTTCCCTATGATCATTAAGCAAAATTGTGGCTTCCATTCTTGCTTAATTTGCATCCCCCAAGAAATAACAGTTTCAAATGTGATTTTGCAAGCCAATAAATCCTTCTATATTGTGGAACATTTTTGCTGTACATTAAGAACTCAAATTAGTTGGAAGGGTTTATTCTCTGATATGTAAATTAGTTGTAAGCCATTATCTTGTGCAATATCAAATCAACTTCTGCTCTTCCAGTCATACTAAAAAACTATTGAAATGGTTGACACTATTATTTCCTCTTTTTGTTTATGCCAATGGTCTGAAACTGTGAATCCTTCAATTGGGAAGGATGTAGGACAAGACAATGAAAGAGAGCTGCTAGGAAGAAACCTCCATTTCAGGGAGATACCTAACACCCACCCATATTTAACCACGTGTTCAACACCACATGGATTACAATTTTTCTTCACAGCAATCCCCCTTTTTTTTTATATAATGACAAATATATCCTTATAATGGTTTTGTGGCAACATAGGGTGGCTCTTTCAGATAATTCTGATGAACCTGTTCGTCATATGATAGATATCCTCGAATCAGCTGTTCTTCGGATTGGCTATCCTGCTTACCTAAGTTTATCTTGTCGGTTTGTTGGTTGTTTACCAATATTGTTCTTAGAATATTTTATCCAATAACAAAGGTCGACATGAACAGAGGATGCTAGTCTGTCCAGGATAAAATAAACCCCTGCTTGTAATCCGTATGGTGAATAGCTCCAATGTGTATGCAGGTTACCCATCTACCCATCTATTGAAGTGAGCTATAAGCTATGCTAGGTTATCCATCTTCCCAGTTATCGAAGAGAGTTATCCGTGCAATTGTAGAGAGTTATCCTTGTAAGCTATAGTTACTCGGCACCAAGTTTTTTGTTTTGCTGGTAGAACCACTTTACTCATGATAAGTGTGGTGATCGAATCTGCAGGTCTTTGCAAAATTTTAAATGAAGATAAAATAGTTTTGGTAAGAAATTACTCTGTTTTGTTTAACAAAAAAAATTAAAGAAAGAGAATGTATTTAAAAGGAAATGGTCATTGCATGATAAAGATCCCCCACCAGGCGATTCTCACGGTTGATACATACTATATTACTTAAAAAATTCTTTAAATTTCTTAGGTTATTTTAAGTTAAACTATCTTCTCATTAGCAAAATGGGAATCCGTTTTGTTAAAGAAATGGAGAGCATGTGAACGTATGATACATGTGCAAAAAGGCAAAAAAGAGACCTTAGTGGGGTTGAATCTTGCACTGAATAAAATGATGAAAGGCCCCTATGTTGGGTGGAAGTTCTCTGCCCAGACTATACGAAGAGAGTCCGGCAGGAGAAAGATGGTCTTCTGGCTCCCCGGAAACTGATCCAAAATCTAAGATTATAGATTTTGAATCAGTTTCTGCGTGGCCACCAGATCTTCTTTTAAATTTCAACCGAAATCCGAAATTAACACCGAAACCGAAACATACTGAAACCGAAATTTTGATAAAATGGATGTTTTTCTCACCGAATTTTGGCCCAAAAAGACAAAAATTCCGTATCACGTTACCAGATTTCGGCCAAAATTTCGGTTTGGGTCAACACCTAAATATGGACGGAAACTGAAATTTAAAACCATGGTTGCATCCAAATGCCGGTAACAACATTAGTAGTAATGCCATTTGTGTGAAAATTTGCCCGTTGGATAAGAGTATTCTCGTCATTTTCATTATAAGTTTGTCCTCCAAGAAGAGCAACTTTCTAAATTCCAAATAATTGAAGTATGGAAAAAGTTTGTTGAGGGCATCACATGAATCACGTGACCTACATATTTTCCTCTATTTTATCTATAGTTGGTGGCAGGTGAGTATTAGGTCCACTTGGTTGCCTGCCCTTGAACTCTACTGGGTGGTTTTAAACTAATCTCCATCGTACATGTGCAGCTGATCTACCCCGCTCGCCTAGTGGGCTCAATTAGGGGCAGCCATGGCCCAACAGTTTGGATCGTTTTGAGTGGTGGGTGGGACACAAAAGATGAACAGTTGTGATCACTGCAAGCATGCCATGTGTACGGTGGAGATTGAGAACCACCAATTTGAGTAGACCAAAGGAGGAGTCAATTTGTATGATCTGGAACCTTCAACATGATATGTTCTTTCAATATTTGACAACTCACACATTCTATACTTTATCAAACTTCTAGAGGCCCGGTATGCTACGCTTCTTCATAATGACACAAATACCCCTTATCCTTCTGGTAAGGAAATACATTAGCTTGCCACAAGTACAAGTGGGGGCCACTTGTTGGTTCATCTATATCAGACCCAATAACCCCTTAAATGAAATGATCTTGACCCTCCATTTAGTTCCTTTGGAAAGAAAGAGGGAGAAAATAAAAGATATGGGTCTGCAATGATGATGGGACCTAGCAGATTAATGATCCGGATCATAGAATAGGTGAGACCATTTGGGCCACAGAACCCGATCACCATGCACGTGTTGCACACTCTACGGGTACGCATTATAAAATAAGCTCAAAAGAAGAGCAAAAAAATGCTGAAGGGGGCGGGATACGGTCGTAATTTAAGGAAAAGGCGAGGATAAATTTGATAACTTATTTTAGCCATATGTAATCAATGGCGTGGCGAGGGTGGCACGCTGATGCCAAAACCCTAGAAGGTTCTTCTCATCCACGCCCCGGTCAAAACCCAAAAGTCTCCAAATCTGCTGCCCAAGCAGGCCCCACTTATTACCATTAAGTATTATTTTCGCTTGAAATGACCAAAATATTCTTTTTCTATATTACATAACAAAAAATAAATGAGGAAATTAGCATAGAGTACAGATGATAAGAATGGCTGGACCTTTTTTTTGTTTTGAAAATGTAAGAATGGCTAGACTTTGTATTGTATATTTCGTCCGAAATTTCGACCAATCAAACGCAAAATTCTCAAATTTATTAATTATATAGCATTTTTCCTGAAATTTCGACCCAAATTTCCGCCGAAGTTTGGTATTAAGTAATATATTATTTTTTTAATGGTGTACCCGATTTCGGTTGAAATTTCGGCTTCAGTGAGGGTGGAAATGCATTCCGAAACCGAAATTTAAAACCATGATAGTGATTGGGGCCATTATGGTGATTGGATGAGTGTGATTAACCCATCTAAAACAAATAACTCCTAGGGCGCATTTGGATTGATGGAATCAGGTGCTAGAATTGGCATTCTATTTCGAGTTCGTCTGATTCCAATGTTTGATTAAAAAAAATGAACAAACTCAAAGGGTGAAAATAAATGAGGAAGTCCTTGAATATGTTTGCCGACCCAGGAGATGGCATTCGGCCCCAATTAGAATGTTTTATTCGATTTTTAATAAATTATACTACAATTTTTCCATTCCATTTACAGTGGATATGAATAGGATGCCAATTCTGATTGCTGATTCTGGTAATCCAAAATGCAGCCTTAGGTTTTTGCCAGTTGGCCAATTTCTCAACAAATCTCTTATTTCTTAGGTAAGCTATGATAAAACCCTTATCTCAATCACCATGAAAATAGGAATTTCTGTGCCAAATTGCACCCAAAATGCAATTGTTGCACCCCCAAAATTGACCCACAAATTTGTTTGCAGATGTTCATGATTTATATCTTGTTTTTTACTTTGAGGAAGTCTAAACTGAAGGGAGCCCTTGCAAAAAAGAGGTGAAAAGGCTCTCCCATTGGCTGCACATCACCATCATGTTTGACTTTTTAACTGTTATTAATGCATGTTGGTGATGTGTAGCCAATAGGAGAGCCCTTTCACCTCTGTTTTGCAAGGGCTCCCTTCAGTCTAGAATTCCTCATTTACTTTTAATGACAGAAGAAAACAAAATAAAAGTCATCTAGCCCCTTATCAATGAGAAAATCAATTATACTAGAAAGAGGAAAGTCGGTTGGTCAAAGGCTAATTTGGTACTTCCAATAAAAAAAATTCTAATTCCACGTGATTTTGCAAACTATCCAATATAAATAGCTCTCATCCGACCTTATTTCCTATCTGACATTGCAGAACTCTCTCAAGAAATCTTTCAAAGACATCTAGAAATCAATCTTTGCTTGAATGGCAAATAACACCCCGTTTGAAACTTCATGGGCAGATCAATGGGATTACAGCAACCCCGACCCAATTCCAGAGAAGAAAGAGAGTGCAACCACAAAATACAGTAAGAAGATGGGAGATGGGTTCGAGAAAACGAAGATCGTGGCTACTAAAGGCATGAAAAAGGTCAAGACAGGGACGACTATGGGCCTGCAATGGATCAAGGAGAAGTATAATAAGAGGACCCAAAAACACTAGAAAGAAGGTATGATTAAAGGAAGGGGGAAGGGGACTTTGCCCTTCTCTTCCTTTGATTATGGATGATGGATGTACTTATTTTGTAACTTTTTTGTTTGTTGCATAGAATTTTATCTCTTCTTCTTCTTCTTCTTCATAACTTCTTTTTTATCATTTATTCTTTGGTGTATTTCTGTATAAAACTTGATGTAATTTATAATATTTTTCGTGTTCTTTACATGGTTTAGCTTCACCTCGGAATATCACTGTTGAAGAAACTGGTGCACGCATACCGTTATGTTGATATTTACACTCCCTTGTTTTGATATCCAGAGGCATCCCCTTCTCTCATTGGCTGTCTGACAACCCAAAGAAGTTCCAACAGTCAAAGAAAGAATACTCTTGAGATGCCTTAGGCCCTGTTTGTTTTGGTTTTTGAGAACAGATTATGAGTGCAAAACTGATTATTGGAATCAAATTCATGTTTTGTTTTTTTGTTGGATTTTGATTTTGAGGTTAAAAACTGATTATTGGGTTCTAAATTAGGCCTATCAATTCTTAAATTCCAAAACGAACAGGGCCTAAATGTAAATTTAGGTTCAATGATCAGTAATAGAGATGCCTATATCGTATAATCCTTATTGTCCTATCAATGACGGTAGAAGAAAAAGGAACGGTCCATATTCAAGCTGTGTAATCAAATGGAGTGATTTCTACGTTATCTCTTGTATAAGGTGGGAACTTAAGGTAAAAGATAGGGGTGGCAAGGGGGCGGGGCAGGCGCGGATGTTGCATTCCCTATAATAACAATTTCTACTTTTCCTAATCTGATCAAACTGGTATATATAATAACAATTTCTACTTTTTAATCTGATCAAACAATTATTAAAAAAAAATCCAAAGTTCCAAACTAAAATATAACACTTTTTTTTAATGGCATAAGGTATTTTCATAATATTAAAGATATTTAAGGATATTTATATAATTTTATAAAAGGGGATAACGGAGCAGGGCGTGGCTAGAGCCATCCCCGCCCCCATCCAGTCCTTGCTTGGGGGGATTTTTTTTAATTCCCGTCCCTGTCGCCGTTTAAATCGGGGAATCCCCGCCCCGCATGCGGGTTTAATTGCGAGCCCCATATGTCATGCTGATAGCATGTAGATTTACCTAAGTCAAGTTCCTGATGATTGAGGTGTGCCAATATCAAAACAAACGAGAGCATATATCAAGCACAGGCTATGTTCTCCAATATGCTGGAAATGTAAGGTTTTGATGTATTTGAGGGACATCTTGTCCCCTTGTACTGATTGTCATTTTGGGCATTATTAATAAATCGTCACCTTTTCTCAAAAAAAATATGCTGGAAATGTAAGAAAAAAGGCCCAATTTATGTTGGAAAAAAAGATAAATCTGGCCTACTGCTGCTGCGCAGCTGGCCCCACTCTCATTAGATGATTCTAGACCATTGACTGAGCATGATTAAAGAAAAGTCCTCTAAGATGTCGTCTACACTTGATTTTTGCACCCTCAATCCTGCGACATCTCTCCCCTTGGCGTCGGACCTGGCCCGCTCAGCCAGACTATAATTGCCCACCAGATCAATGACAAAATCTCAAAATCTTGAAATTTTGAGATTTTAGTCACGTTAGACGTCACCCTCAAGTTTTCGATTAAGGAGATTTTATATGGTGGTCGACCGTGTGGAAACAAGGGCAGAGAGAACCCCCCACCCTTGATTTTTGATCCAAGGAAAGCCCTTTTTTTTACTTTTCCTTGGATTGAAAATCAAGGGGGAGAGGTTTTCTCTCTCCGCCCTTATTTCCACACAGTCGGGCATTATATAGTCTCTCCCGATTAAGAATCACCAGCCTTTGTGTTTATGTTTGCGCCTATCTCATTTATATTCCTATGGCTCGGATTTTAGTATCGTGAGGGCTGCAAGCACTATAAAAAATATCAACCAATCATTTAAATGTTTATAGGTTGGCCGTACAAGTGGAGCAAGCGCTCAGCAGTATAAAAAATATGTGAAACTGTTGAAATGGTGAAACATGACAGGAGGAATGCTAGACTCACAGGAGCCCTTGCAAAAAATGAGGGAAAGGGCGCCCTCATTGGTCAAAACCAATTTAGGATGCTCAGAAAATCACGGTTATAACTGCCATAAAGGAGTTTTGACCAATTAGGGCGCCCTTTCCCTGATTTTTTGCAAGGGCTCCTGTGAGTCTAGCATTCCTCACATAACATAATCACCCTTTTTTTGTTTTTGTTTTGTTCTTCTTGGAGTGGGTCCCACTTGAAATAAAAAAGGAACTTTGAGAAGAGGGGAAAATAAGGGACCTAGGTTTTAAATTTTGGTTTCGGAATGTGTTTCTGTCCGCACCGAACCGAAATTTTGGACGAAATCCAACGAAATCAAATATAGTATTATTTTATACCGTACAAAATTTCGGCCGAAATTACCCAAATTTCGGTAATTTAAGCCGGAAGATATTAAATAATGAATAAATCCCATATTTTTTGGTGAAATCCCTTAAATTACGGATCAAAATTTTAGAAAAACAAAATTTCAAAAATTTCGATTGAAATAATGTAACATTTCGGCTACTATCGATTTCGATTTCAGTCGAAATTTAAAACCTTGGGTTTGAGAGGTAAAAAGGCTTGGGCGAAGAAAGGGTATTCTCTTGGGGCTCTTGAAGGGCTTTTGTGGTGAAGCAAATTCTCTCCTTGGTTATTCAAAAGTCTAGGGCAAAGAGGGGATTCTCTTGGGTCCATTGGAGGGCTAAAGCCAAGTTCTTCTACTCAAGGTGTGATCCTCTTCTTCCATTTTTCTTCTCCATTAGTTTTTCCTTGCAACCCAAGCATAGGGTTTTTCCTCATACTTGTTGTGGAGATTTTTTTTTTAAAATATTTTTTTGGGGTGGCATGGGGGAGCTATTTGTTGTTGCATGGAAGGTTGAAGAGAAGGGCTCTTCCGGTGAGTTTTGCCTGTGTGAGGTAATATTGTACTATTTTGGTTCTAAATAGTAGATTTTTTGTTGTCTTATCTGTGGATGTTGCTTATACGTGTGGTTGCTTGATTTATTCTTCTTTTGCTCACTTTGTGGTTGTGGTTATTTGGCATATATCTTTTTTCCATCTTGTTTGTGCAAGATGTTGGATTCTTCCATATATTTGCCGATTGAAAGATTAACCTATGTTGTTTGCGGTGGGTTTTGCCTGCTACAGTTGGTATCAAACAACCAATCATCTATATATATTTAGATTGGCTGTACATGTGAGTCTTTAATATCAATGAGTTGTTGGGTTTTGAAACCAGAACTCAGCCGTGAGGCGATAGCTCTGATACCATGTCAAACATCCAATTACTCCAACAGCTTAAGCCGTTAGAGTTGGTGTTATTTAATCATCTGTACTTCACCAAAACTCACATAATCAGTTGCCAAAAGATACAAATCCATGACGGATTTTATTTCTCTTGCTAACTATTATATAAAAATACCATGTGATTTGCTAGGGACCATCTCAGAAGGCATTTTGCGGATGGTCTGTTGCATGAGAGAGCAGCCACATCATGAATAAAGACAAAATCTGTTGAAAAGTGAGCCTATATATGGCTTCTCCCTCATGCAGCAGACCATCCGTGAAATGCCTTCTGCTATGGTCCCTAATAAATCCCAAATACCATTATTCTGGTACATAAAAAACTTTTGAAGACGAATAGAAGAAAACAATCGCAAACAACTGATTCTGGCCTATATTAAACCGTCGCCAATGGTTTAGTTATGACTTATGAAGACAAATTTTAATTTTGTCTCTCAAAATTGTCTATAGCGACGGATTAGGAAGGACATTATTTTTTTCCATCTCTATAATTGGGTTTTCTAGGTGTTTAGGGGCCTAATAAAGTCTCCTCAATTCCTATTCATCAAGGTGATAGCATTGACCGTTGCATGAGTTGGATTCTTCCTAGCTTCATATTCAATTGGACACGTTATGGTGGGGTGGAAAGGAGTTTGCTTCGATGGGGAGTAGAGGCAGATCATAGCGCTATCTTGGGACCCGCCTATGGAGGGATATCAGCAAGCTAAACTTTGAGGGCTCTAGCTTGAGGAATCCTGGGCCGATTGGAATAGGCTGTTTACTTTGTAAACATGTTGGCCGCACTTCTTGGGTGTTCTCAAACCCCATTGGGATTTGCTAATTCCAGTGAAACAGAAGTAAGAGCCCTTAAGTTTAGGTTCTTGACAGTTCCAGGGGAGAAGTTAAGAAGACCCAGTCGATTACCCAGAAATCACATTAATCTTGTTTTTTGATTGAGAACCCTAGAGCAAAACAATCCCCTTGGCAAAGATACCCATTAGGCCATTAGGCCTAGGTTTCAGACGTTCTGGGTATCTTGCATTATATTATCTTGGCTTATTGTGGAAGTTGTTGGGCTGCCCCCACATATCGTAATGAACCATGTAAATGGCATGTTCTCAATTGTGTTTTTTGTCTGATGTCTCTGTTTATGTTTCCATCGAACCCTAGATCGTCTGTTTTCACAACATTCTTTAAACATTGGTTAACGTGCAATAAAATTAAAACAGGTTACAGAACTGCCACAAATATATAAACAATAGAAATGTGTTCATCTACTGCTCTCAGTAATAATGTTCCTACCACTGTAATTCTTAGACAAGCTTACAAACAATAACAAGCTTATAGTACTTGACAGAACCAAAAGCCAATAGTATTTGTCTAGCCTAGCTTCCCTCATGTCATCAGAAAACCAGCTATTCTGCCCACTTAAACTGGTGACCAACTCAATGACTGAGATTAGAATGGCACTAAGAAAACTTCCAAACCCAAAGACACTAAGGTATAGAGCAATCCCTATGCTTCTCATTCTACTAGGCACTTGGGTATAGAAGAACTCTTGCATTCCAACCACTGTAAAAACATCAGAAATTCCCAAGAGAATGTATTGAGGTAACAACCAAGTAATGCATAGAGGTACTGTTGGTGTTTGTGATTGATCAAACCCAATCCCCATTTTTCTACTAATCTCGAGCCTCTTGGATTCGACAAGTGCAGCCACAACCATGGCAATAATTGAAAGAACCATCCCAATCCCCATCCTCTGTAGAACAGTAATCCCTTTATCATCTCGAGTGATTAGCCGTATAATTGGGATTATTAACTTGTCATATAAAGGCATTAGCAATACTATGGAGATGGTTATGGCGCTTTGGAGTGTTGCCGGAGGGATCACAAAGTTGCTTCCGATATTTCGCTTCATTGTCATTCCTTGTTTTGTGAAGAACGTCGTTGGTTGTTGAAAGATAACAGCGAACATTAGAAGCATTGCCCAAATGGGCAATAGCTTAAATATGGCTTTAGCATCATCGTGCGGAGTATCCCCATTGTTAGAGGACTTTATCAAGCTTTCTGACTCATCGGAATTGTCTTGAAGCTGCTTATCTTGCAATCTAGAAAAAAAAAACACTTGAATTAGATTCTCCTAAATTATGGCCTTTCATCAATTGTTTATAGCTAAGAAAAATAACACGAGAACTTAGAGAATGCATTCATGTACATGTAGCTTAATTTCACTCAAGCAAGGAGGACAACCAAACACACACATGTACACAATGAAACAACAGAGACAGGGAAGTAGTAGAAGTTGTAGAGTTGGAGATTTTAGAAGCCACAAAGAGACAAATTAGAAGATGATGATACGCACATGTGTGCATTCGCGCTCGCACGCGTGTGTGTGGTGGGGGTAGGCACTTAACCAACACATCAAAATTAAGCCTCAGGGCTGATGGAACGAGTTAGGGTAGGCCCTTTAAACATGTCACATACCACGTTGGGTCCCACCTAGTTTGATACCTAGGCAGCCCTGACTTAGGACGGCAACAGAGAGACCTTAAGCTTAGGTTTCAATTATATTCCTTGACATTCCTATGCTTTCCTACAATAGGGGTAACTTTGTAATGGGGATATCCCGGGGTACCATCGGAAGCAACAACCCCAAGCACAAAATAAGGGTAACTTTGTCATATAATTTTTTTTCTATTTTCTGTGTTTGAGTGAAACTGTTATACTAGGATTCCCATCAGGCCTTGGTCATAGACCTTTTGAGTATGTTGGACCTTTGCTAATCATTGCATAGAGTGGAAGATCTTGGATCACCTTCACTACATTATGAACCATGTAAATCTCGTGTTCTTGATTTTGTTTTCAATATAATTTATTTGTTTGTTTGTGTTCTTTCTTGCCCTAAATCTATGGTTTTCACAATACCTATATATCTGTGTAATATTAGAGAAAATTTATGAATGTTTAGAGAGATGCTTGCACCAGGTCCAACATAGACATAAATCACATGTCCAACATTTAACGAAGCCACTACAAGAAAACCCCTTATAGCGATGGAAAATTTTCCATCGCGATAGACACTTTTTTTTTATGAATGATATCGCTATAGACACTTTATAGCCCCGGGTTTTGGTTCAGTTGTCATTTGTACACATTGGTAATGATTATAAAATTCCGTTCGCTATTATGAAAGCATTAGCGACGGTTCTATGTGACCCATCGCCGGGTCGGATTTTATTAACAAAATAAACGGCACGTTTGGCTAAGGCTAACATGAATTTTGTTTCATGATAAATCCATGTCTCCAAGTGGTGGGAGAGCCGGAGAGGGACAGGGCGGGTGAAGTGGGTGTCTCCAAGTGAAGAGGAGTGCTAAAAATGAGGAAACAAAAAACTCTACTCAAAATAGGATCAACTTTTTCCTAATTTTTAGCTTCTCAGGCTAATCTCAATCATTTATCCTCTCAATTTTCTTTCTTTCTCCCACTGCCCTACTCCTCTCTCACCACTTGGAGACATCAATTTATCATGAAAAAAAAAAAAAAATCCTCGCTGCCAGATATGGCCAAAGTGTTTTTTTTTTTATATTTTAGTTAACAATGCATTTGAGAAAACAAGATTTCTATAAAATAAAATACCAATCTTACTCGAGCTCAATGACGTCGGCATCCTTTGGTGACAAGCTGGTTCTTCCAGTCATCATCTTTCTTGCAGCTTCTTTGGCGGTTCGAATCAAGGTCTCAATAGGCTTATCCATGACTTTGTCCTTCTTATGCAAATAGAAACTGGTACCACAAGAGAAACATCCAATGGACGCGGACATGGCAATGGTAGGGATGGCAAAACCCCATCCCCAACCAAATGTATCCTGAATATAAGACATGAGAGAAACACCCAAGAGGCTGCCAATACAAATACCAAAGTACCACCATTGGAAGAACAAGCTCTTCTTCTTGTTACTGTTTTCATCCTCTTTACTGAGAGGCAGCTCATATGCCTCATTCTCCAATTGGTCTGCTCCAAAGGCTTGCAAGGAGGGGTTGTACCCACCTTGGCCTATAGAAATCAAATAGAGGGAGAAGAAGAGGGAAGAAGAAGAAGCGGCTAAAGGAGTCCATGCCCACAAGAGCGCAGATGAAGTCAATGCAACAAGCCCCTGTGGGAAAAAGCAAGAACAATCAGTATTGTGTGAATCTTGATAATAATTTTCCAATATCTTAGTTAAGAGACATTCACCCTGATGTTTTGATTTGGCACCTCTTTCTCTCATTATTAGCTTCTTCTTAGTTACAACCTTAATGTTTTAAAATTCTCTATTAGGTATTGAGAGCTTTTTGGGAACTATAATATCTTTTGATAGCTTGTTAAAAAGGGCGATGACATTTTCACCCTCCTACATTACGCAAGCGCCCCCCTTTTAACGTGAATTGACGTCAAAAAGTGTTAAAGTTGCCCACTGTTCATGTTAACTTACCAACTTCTCCAAAAGCTTAAGCTATTGGAGAAAGGAGTTATTTATCTTTTATACTTTAACACTCCTCCGCACGTGTGGTCCCACTATGGGCCGACCATCGCATGTGGATTTTTGCTATTTGGGAGGTTTGAACTCGAGACCTTTGGCCCTGATAGTCTGATACCATGTTAACTTACCAACTTCTCCAAAAGCTTAAGCTGTTGGAGAAAGGCGTTATTTATCTTTTATACTTTAACAATTCATGTCAAATCATGGTATAAGGGGGGTGCATGTGTATTGAGGGGGAGTGAAAATATCATCTCCCTTAAAAAAGTGTAAAACAAGATGATTCATCCCATGATCAAAACAAGACATAGTCGTGCAAATATCAGTCCCCAATATTTACTTATTATTTTCTACTAGTGGCATGAGTGTAAAATAATGGGCCCCACCCCATCAAAACATTAGTATTAAGATGATGGCCGCACCCTCTGCATGAACTCTGGCGGAGATCGGGCAGGGACCTACCCCGTCAAAACATGAGGCAAAATGGGGGCCCCACTTGATGCATGTGTTTGAGTATGGTTGGTGGGACCTGCCCTATCAATCACATGTTGTAAAATGGTGGGTTCCACCTTATGCATGGATTTGGACAGAGATGGTGGGCCCACTTATGGGTGTAAAATGGCGGGGCCCACCTTATGAGTGGATTTAGGGGAGAGGAGGGTCCGCATCTGGGTGTAAAATGGTGCCCCCCCCCCCATGCTATTCATGGGTGTAATCAAAATACATGTTGTAATGGTGGGCCGCAATCATGCTATGCATGAGGTGTAAAAAAAATTCCATCCAAAAATTTTCATGGAAAAAGTTTTCCAAAAATATTCATGAAAAGAAAACTAATGACCATGGATGCCCATATAAGTCAGTACGGGCGGTACCGCCCTTGATATTTGATCCAACAGAAGCGCACTTTTAAAGATGTTGCTGCTGGATCAAATATATGTCAAGGGCGGTACTTCTTGGGGTACCACCAATACCGACTTGTATGTGTATTCACCATATAATTTCTCATATTATTGATAGATAGCTAGATATTCTCATTTCTCAACTTCTTTAATTAGTTATTCAGAAAAGATTGAAGTAGCTTGAGATTGGAAGCTGAAAATGATGAAGTGAAGAAAAATCATTCGATACCCAATCATAGTAAAGTTTCGTATAATTGAAATGAAGAGTTATTGCTAGTTTTGTGAATGAAAATCTTTACCAAAACATAGAGCAAAGACGAGAACAAGATAGTGGAATATCTATCCCAATAAGAGTCAGCAAGGATTGCCCCCACAAGAGGAAGCATCGATGTAACCCCACACCAGCTGTTTACGCTCTTGGCTGCAGAAGATGTGCTCATCTTCGTTACATCCGTCAGATAAGTCACTAGATTGGAAGCCACGCCCTTGTATGCAAACCTCTCCACACTCGCCACCACTACAATCAAAACAAAACCCACCTAGTAAAATGCTCCCATTATACATAAAATCAACTCTAGCCATCAAATTCTAAATTATGGTTGCTTTTGGACTATCCGAAATTGCAATTTAGGGCTATTTAGATTGTAATCTTTAAGCTGCCGTGTCAAACATTAACCTAAATTGCACTTTGGGTGAGTCAAGATTCAAGTTTATAGATTTCTTGAACGCCTTGCACTCTGATTTCAACAAATCTAAAAAAGCTAAATTGCACTTTAAGTGCCACCAAAATTGATCCTTATTGGTGATTTGCATGTAAGACCACCTTAATTTTACAAAGGAAAGATTTAAGCCTCTTTGGAAGCCATTAATTATATCATTTCTAAAGACTATTATAGAAATCATTTGCACATGATTTTACTTTAGCTTCAAAACCATTTCCATATCATATGATAATAATTTATAAGTATCAAAAGAGGCCCTCAATTTGATGAAAATAGTAGTCAAGAGATGCAAATCCTAGTCGACTTGGTGCGACTCGATCAAGTACTCAGTTGACTCAGACAAGAACTCGACCTAGGCAAAAGGGAGTAGACTTGGGTGGTTTAACGATGACCCTGAGGAGTTTTGAAACTATGGTTAAAAACTTAATTGCATGAGGCAATCATTAACTCGGCTGAGCTGACCGGGTCTTAGTCACTCCAGAATTAATCAAAAAGTTTGAAGAAATTAGTGAAAAACTGATTCGATCCATACCACTACCGCTGGACAACTCTATGTTCAAGTCGAAGTATAATTTCGCAGTTATTAGAATTGAAAAGGTTGAGAACTTATTTACCAATGATGAGAACACATGACATGCTAAGTCCCCTTGATCCTTTTTCGTCGGCCATGTTATAAACATTCTTCATCATAAAAAAGAAACCTACGGTAGAGAGACCCCTTTCCCTTCCTCCTCCCCTTCACCTCAGAAACTGAAACTGAAACAAACCCACATCTTCTTTCCACCCATTGGTATCAAAGAAATGCTTGTGTTCAATCAAGCCATTATTAGAATCTAGCTACACCTTTTTGTTTGTTGGTGCAGTAACTTAGTGGCCTTTAATAGCTCCATGAAATTTCTTTGAGAAAGTGGAATCCTTAGGTGGTCACTAAACCTTCGTATAGTAAAATATTTTACTAAGAAAAGGCTAAGATGCCGTGAGAGGAGAGGCAAAGGAATGTGTCATGTTTTGAATGATTGCTCCAACCATGGTCACCCAGGAAGGAAAATACACTGCCCCAGGCATCATCGTTTTTCGAGTGACATGCCGCAGCTTGACACATGGCATCTCTTACATTGTGCCACATGTATCAACATGAGGAAGAAGGTTTCATTGGCTGTTTCAATTATGGCTCCAAAGTACTATTGTTTTCATTTATTCGTCCAAAACCCTAACAAAAAAAACGTAGGGAAGTGATATTTACACCCCTTTTGATCACTAGGGACACCCAATGTCAGTGTATCAATGGCAAAAAGGGGCCTAATGTACTTGATGTCAGAAAAATCCAGAGACTTTGATTGCAATGTACACTGTCAATGGGTGTCCCTGGTGATCAAAAGGGGCGTAAATATCATTTCCCAAAAACGTATGGTCGTCTAAAATTAGAATATGATGAGGTCATTACAGTACACCAAAGGCAAATGACGACAGCCACTATGAAACCAACTTGGAGTCTTGGATGATCCCAACCAATCAATCATTGATGTTCAAGATTCAAAGATTTAGTGATCGGTGGTTGGGATCGTCCGATCCAATCAATTCATAGTGAAATATCAGAAAAAGGTTCTTTAAATGGTTAGGAAGTTGCAAAAGGATAAGGAGGAGAGGACTGAAGCTTTTGTTTTGTTGCTGGCCAAGGTGGATTTCACTAGGGGAAGGATTTAAAGGTTGTTTGTATGGAGACACCACTATCTTGCTTAGGCTTAGTTGCCACGCCCGCACGGTACACAAATCCGACCCTAGTGCTTTTAGCTTTTGCTCTTTGTCATTCTTGTCTCTTCCTATTTTTACATTGAAATCATCAACCAAAGAGGGTCATTGACATTAATTTTTTGTACGTGGAACCAACTTGGTGGCGACATAGGCTAAGATTACCTCTATAAAATACGCATCCCATCTTATTCGTGAACATGTTGCGAGGCTTGTTCTCCAAATGTGTCCACATATTCTTTGTAAAGGTTCTCCCTCCTCCAAGTCTGTCTACATATTCTTTTATAAAGACTCTCTCTCTCTCTCTACAAATGTGTCCACATATTCTTTTGTAAAGACTATCTTTACATATATACATATATAGAGGGATTCGCTAAGGTCCATCGCGTCTGTCGCACCTCAAACCAGCCAGCTCGTGAGTAGTCCCATATATATATAGGAAAATGATATATTGGCCCCTTTTTCTTCCTTAGACTACTCACTTGTAGTGTAAAAGGTTAGCTCTCTCTCTCATCTCTCTCTCTCCAAGCTCGCACGCACAAGAAGGGATGTTTAATTTACCCCTTTTCCAACATTGTTTATGTTTGCTTTCTGAAAAATTACCGCTTTTCCATCCCTTTTCTTTCTCCCGGCTCTGTTTCTTTCAACGTAAAATGGGTGTAAAACAAATATAACGCCCAACAATTTATGTCTAAAGAAATAGAGCATCCCCCAAAAAATAAATATTATATGGTAGTGTAGGTAATCTCTTTTTTGTAAGTGTCACCTTCTAGGAATTACATGAATAGGACAAATTCAGCTACGTGGTGGCTCTTCTCTCATGGAAAAGATGTGAAGAGAATTGGATTTGTGCAAAACTGCCTAGAAACCTGATACACACACACGCTAACCATCTACGTGGTGACTCTTCTCTCATGGAAAAGATGTGAAGAGAATTGGATTTGTGCTAAACTGCCTAGAAACTTGATACACACACGCTAACATGTTTCTTTCCATTATCTTTCATTTTCTTGAAAAGAAAAACTTTTATTGGAAAACCTTTTCACTGGAGACTTTTTAATGGAATTTTTTTTCCTAGATTTTTTTACACCTCATGCTTAGTATGGGTGGGGCCCACCTTCTTCACCAAACCATGCAAATAGCGGGGCCCACCATACTGCACCCGTGAGTGGGCCCACCATTTTGCGTGGATGTAAAATAATGGGTCGTACCCCATCAAAACATGAGGTATACAATAGTGAGTCCCACACTATGCGTGGGCTTGGAGGACTATTATACAATCCATAACGGCCTAGCATGGCGAAGGAGACTATTATTATATGAGAATAGCCCACTCCCTCATTGGAGAGAAATCAGAAAGACAGAAATCCCTGAAAAACAACCAATAACAGCATAGAAATCTTCATAAAATTAACAATCAATATATTTGTTGAGAAAATCCGCTAGGCAATCGAATCCGATCGTGCACAAATTTAACGGAAAAGAAAAATAACAAACAAGCCACAAGATGAACACCAAGATTTTACGTGGTTTGGCCAAGCCTACTCCACAGGTGAGAAACACGATCTTCCACTATGAGTACAAGGATTACAATAGATTAATCACAAACCCACAAAGCCGCAACTCTTTCCTTGCTCTCTCAAACCCAAGACCTTACAAGAGTAACTTACGAGAAACCTACAAGAGAACCCAAGAAAATACCCCAAGAGAATAACCTAAGAGGTAGCCCACTACTCTCTCTCTCTCTCTCTCTCTCTCTCTCTCTCTCTCTCTCTCTCTCTCTCTCTCTCTCTCTCACGAGACAGCCGACACACCTCAAATCGTGAGCCTCCCACACCCTTGGTCGTACGAGAGATGCCTCTTACATCAAGATTTTCCCAAAACACTAATAAAAGGACTTTCTATTTTGGCCTTCCCATCCACCGTGGGAAATAAGGCAACTTTCCTAACAATCTCCACCTTGGCTTATTTCCCAGCCACTTGAAGATTTTCCGTTGATGTCACCACCGGTCCGCCATCGTCGCAAATAGGGGTGCAACTCAGATCGAGTTGAGGCCAACCCGAACCCGACCCGAGCAACCATTTGGTCAACCCGAACCCGACCTGAGTTCCAACCCGACAAGGTTCAACCCGACCCGACCCGAGGAACCCTTTTTGCCAACCCAAACCTGACCCAACCCGACTTCAACCCTACCCAACCCGAGATTTTAGCTTAAAGAATTTAAAATTTTCGGGTTGTCCAACCCGAACTCAACCCAACCCGACTTTTTCCCGGGTTGAACCGGTCGGGTTCGGATTGAGCCCGCCCAAGTTGCACCCCTAGTCGCAAACCACCATTCATCTTTTAAAGTACCAGCTACTCACCCTCGAATCACCTTAGTTCTGACTCCTCTAGATTCGAACAATACGGCCAATGCACATGAGTAGCTGCCAACCTGCTGACTCACCTTGTCAACCTTGGAGAGGGATCTCGATCCATCCTCCCCAACGCAGGTACTGTCACCTTCTCGTCATCGTCTGCAACCTGAAAACCTGTCTTTGCACCAACTACAAAAGAGACCATATGCGTTCATGCGCTACCACTATGTTTCCAACTAACCATCGAGATCTTAGGAACACTAGTCACCGTGTCCCCGACAGATGATATAATCCGCCACACTTCTCTCATTTCATTAGGATCATACAGCCGCGTGTGATTTTTATGGCTCTACCTGCAGCTGAAAACTTGCAACCCATGGAGTCCAGATGGCCAAGTGACACTAGATTCCTTCGCATCTTTGGGACATACGCCACACCACCCAAAGTACGAACCACTCCATCAAACATCATGATCTTCACCGTCCCAACTCCTGTGACATCACAAGTAGACCCGTCACTCAAAGACACTACACCCGCCCTTGTCTCCTTGAACGTATCAAAATATTCCCTCCTGGAGCATACATGAACAGAGCACCCTGAATCTAAAATCCACTCATCATGAGGAGAAGTGTGATTACATGTTGAGACTGTGAGAACATCTCCAAACTCTTTGCTATGTACATCCGTTACCGCTACGACAGTATTCGTAGCACCATTGTCAACCTAGTAAGCTCGCTTCGGACAATCTCGCTTGATGTGGCCATATTCCTTGCAACGGTAATACTGCACGCCCTTTCCGCCGACCCTGGATCTTAACCTGCCTTTTCTAGATCCACTGTCAGACGACCTTCCTGTTTGATTCCTACCATGAACAACTAACTCATGCTCTTCATTTACACCAAGAATAAGTTTTTTCCGCATCTCATTCGATAAGAACGACGCCGTGACTTCCTCCAACTTTATCTTATCCTTGCCATACAATAAAGTCGTCACCTAGTTGTCATACGAATTAGGAAGTGAAGTAAGAAGCAAAAGGGCTCTGTCTTCATCCTTCAACTTTTTATCAACCTTGTGGAGCTGATCCACAAACCCGTTAAACATCGTAATGTGTTCTAGAAGTCCCCGTCTTCCTGCATCTTCAGCCCGTAGAATTGCCGCTTTAGATATAATCGGTTGGCCAAGCTTTTTGACATGTAAAGCTTTTCCAACTTCTCCTATAATTTAAGCGCATCTTCTTCTTCCATAACGTTAAACATAACGCTATCTGTCAGACATAGTCGAATCGTGCTGACCGTCTTCGACTCTATGTCTTCACACTTGGCATGCATATGTCATCTTCTCCGGCTTCCCATCATTTCCTTTCAGCGCCTTAGCCAAGTCCTATTGAACTAGAATGTCCTTCACCCTCATCTGCCGTAGGGTGAAACTGTCTTTTCCGTCAAATCTGTCGATGTTGAATTGAGTATAACTTGATTTTACCGCCATCACATATTACTCCGCACTTCACGGTGTAGTGCTCCACCTCGAACGAGAATCTTTTCTTTGAAATCTTTCTACTTTCAAAGATCGCTCTAACCGCGATCAACAACAACACCCACGATCAATCCACCCGGCCTCGACGATCACGCCTACGACAGTTCTGATACCACTTGTTGAGAAAATCTGCCGAGCAATCCGATCCGATCGTTCACAAATTTAATGGAAAAGAAAAATAACAAACAAGCCACAAGATGAACACCAAGATTTTACGTGGTTCGGCCAAGCCTACTCCACGGCCGAGAAACACGATCTTTCACTATGAGAAAAACAATATACAAGGATTACAATAGATTGATCACAAACCCACAAAGCCGCAACCCTTTCCTTGCTCTCTCAAACCCAAGACCGTACAAGAGTAACTTAAGAGAAACCTACAATAGAACCCAAGAAAAAACCCTAAGAGAAACCTAAGAGGTAGCCCACTACTTTTTGCCCTTCTCTCTCTCCTCTCCTTCTTTCTCTTCCCTTTTTCTCTTACTCTCTCTCTCTCTCTCTCACTCACGCCCATGAGGCAGCCGACACACCTCAAACCGTGAGCCTCCCACACCCTTGGTCGTATGAGAGATGCCTCTTACATCAAGATTTTCCCAAAGCCCTAATAAAAGGACTTTATATTTTGGCCTTCCCATCCACCGTGGGAAATAAGGCAACTTTCCCAACATAACTATATAATGTTTGGGTAAGGCATGCAACCAACGGGACTTACCATATCAGTGGTCTCAATCAATTAACCCATAGGCCTGTCCTATGCGAACTAAGATCGAATGTTAAGCCTTGTTTTGTTTTGGATTTTGAGAAACGATTGAGTCCAAAATTGGTTATTGGACCCAAGATTAAACGCGGGGTCATCACTAATCATTTGCGATGACCACTCAAAGGTCTGTTAAGTTAACGCTAATCATTAACTCGCACTCTCTCGAATTCAAAAACAGACTATTAATATGGCTCGCTTAGGTGCTTTTTTTAATGCATATAAATACTCTCTAGAGTAAGAAAATACAAACAAAGAAGGGCATGGCGCACCTCAAGTTGATGAAAATTATCCACCAATGTTGCAACGTCTCATCCATCGACGCAGGAGAAAGCTCAATGTGCAAAATATTTATAAAAACCCATCTCTCAAAGAAACAGGACACGGGAAAAGAGGAAATATCTGTATAGTTTAGAAAAAGTTTTTCTATCTAGATTATCCCATTATGTTCATGGTAATTGGTATAAGGGAAGGAAAGAGGTGTTCTAATTAGCCACATTCCCTACAACTAACCATGATGAAAGGCTATGGTGAAAGGCCATGAAGGCCAAAATCAAAAGGCATGTGTGGTCCTCTATAAGAAGAACCCATTCCTCTCTCGAATCATTCATTCCAACAAGTCCTTGTTTCTGCCACTGTCACACAGCGATTTTCTTATTGGAAGAAATATCAAAGCCTTCCTGTAAGTAAATCAGATTTGGACTCACAATCGGTTCTCAACATAAAAAACAAACAGGGCCTTACTAGGGGAACGGTTGATATAACTACCATTCAAATTAGGCACTTCTCACCAGGATTCAATTTAAATAGCCTCAAGAGGAATTAGATGTGGTAGGCAATTTAAAATATCTTTTAAAAGGCCTATGAATCTTCAAAGTCTCTCCCCCCCCCCTCTGGAAGATCCTAACCCACAAATAGGGGTGTAAACGGATCGAATTCGGAGCGGATATGGCTATATCTGAATTCGATTACAATATACACTATCTGAATTCGGATTCGGATTCGACGGATATTTAATATTTGTTACCGAATTCGTATCCGCCGGATATTGTTCGAATTCGTATATTATCCGTATCCGTTTATCCGGTAAATTCGAACATTTTATTGCAACACTTTATCTTTTTTCTCCTTCTTACTCCTTGAATGAATTTTCTAAACCCTAAAACTAGACATCTACATTCTCTTCACAAAATTAACTCTCAAACCCTAAAATATATGAGATCCTCTTCTTCCTTTTAAAACAAAGGCACAGAGAGAGAGAGGCGGTGGGGATGGATGATGGTGTTCGTAGTAGTCATTGATCTTTGGAGTGTCCTTATATGATGGAATGGGTTTGGGCTATTTTGAACAAGAGAAGTGGGAGTGCTGATGGTGGAAGATGAAGAGAAATGGGGATGGAGATGGGGATTGGGTTAGAGATGGAGGTGACTAGTGGTGATGGAGGTGGCTGTGAGAAGGTGGAGAGGGGCGGCGGTGGATTTTGGTGGGGTTGGAGGCACCAAGGAATGTCGAAGAGGTGTCTCAGCCTCCTCCTTTCTCCTCTTTCTTGCTTGCTTCTCTTTACAAACCTTAGAAGTCTCCTATTTTAATTTCATTTTGGGTTCTTTTATAACCCTAAGTTGGAAAATTGATCTGAGCCGTCCATTTACCATTAATGACCTAGATGGGTTTTTTACTTTAGAATTCTCTAGAAGCTATGCCATCTTCTTTCAATCACCATCATCCATTTGTCTCTTTCATCCTACAACCCACATTTGTTGCTTCATAAAGAAGCCATGTCAAACTCCAAGAATTCCCTTTGATTGGTTGCTAGGTTTTTTTTGGTTCCTGGGATTTATGTGGGAGAAAAAAAATCCCAAGAGATTGGTGGGAAAAAAAAAGTCCTAGAAGTATCCTGGTAAAATAAAAAACCCATGTTTGGTTGACCGGACTATGGTGGGGAAAAAAAAAACTTTGTTTGGTTGCTTGAACTGTTGGGAAGAAAATTTGTTTTCTCAAGCTTATTTTTGGTCCCTGGGTTTATTTTTGTTCGTGGGATTATTTTGGGATGGGATGAAAAGGCAATCATTTCAAAAGTGGGATTAAAAAATTCACCACACAAGCACTCATTACAAGAGTGGGATTAAAAAAAACTTAGTGCTAAAAGGCAACCAACCATGGGATGGGACCAAAATTTTACTAAAACTGTCTGGGACAAAAATTTAACTGGCAACCAAACGGAGCCTGAGAGATTACTTCATTTCCTACCCAAAACACTTTTTGTTTTGTTTTCTTTTTTTCTAAAAAGAAAATTCTTAGAAACAAAAGATAGTGGGTCATTACTAAAAATAAATATTAATGATATTATTAATAATAAATAAAAATGATTTACTTCTCGGATTCGGATGTTAAACGGATCGGATATACCATTTACCAGATTCGCATTCTCTAAGAGCCGGATGTCTCATAAACGGATTCGGATAATATTCACTTTAAACGGATTCGGATGCGGACGGTAATCAAATTTCCGAATATCCATTTACACCCCTACCCACAAAAATCTCCCCTCCGCAAACAATCTTAACTCTCCAATCATTGGAGATTTATTTCAATTCATATGAAATAATGAGATTTATTTCAATTCATATGAAATATTGGCCTTTATATCTTTTATCTATAAATCCATTTTACTAGAAGGCCAATGAAAAGAAACCTACTTTGGCATTCAAAGGAGGTGCATGCCTATCCGATTGCCTATGGGCTCATCCCTAAAAATCCGAACTAAAAAGTCGCAAGAGGACCCACCACCACTCATGTGGGTCTTGATGTGACCACTAATGGTCCCATGTTCATCTGGTCTGGATTGGAGGTTTAAGATGCTGACATACCCCTTTATTGTAAGGACAAAAAATTTAAAAAGAAGACGAAAAGATCTAAAAACCCCGCTAGAAGGAGGGCTTGAACCTCCGACCTTGTGGTTAACAGCCACACGCTCTAGCCAACTGAGCTATTCCAGCTTTGATGTAACGGTTCGTAAATTAAGTATTATATTAAAACATGTAACTGTCTCTTCTACAAAATGAGAAGAATGCTGCAAAGGACACCAATGTTACTTTGAAGTGATACATCCGCCCCTTTTGATCACCAAAAACACCCTCCTGTCAGTGTTAGTGGCAATCAGGGGCATTGAATTCTTCTAACATAAGTACAACAGCCCCTCTTTAGTCATTGAAACACTGATAGGGGGTGTTCAGATCAAAAGGGGCGGATATATCATTTCCCATGTTATTTGTCAGATTTTTGTCACAGTACATCAACAAGTCTCCTTATCGTATATATAAGGACCAATTACCAATGGGGGACAAACATTAGGCAAAATTATCAACAGGACCCATGCTTTTCAAAAATTATCAACAGGGGACAAAAGAGGTCTTGTCAGTAACAGCTGGACGAAAATACCCTTTAGCATATACAACACGTTTTAACTTTGGAAGGGGGTTTTCAAGTCTCTACGATTGGGGTTTTCAGGTATCAAAATGGGGTTACCAATTTCAGAATGGGCTTATCAAGTCCCTAAAAATTGGCCGAGGGTACTAGAGTTTTGGAAGGGGGTTTTCAAGTATTTGGGATTGGGGTTATCTAGTATCAAAATGAGCTTATCAAGTGCTTGAAAATTGGCAGAGGGTACTAAAGTTTTGGAAGAGGGTTTTCAAGTTTCTAGGATTGGAGTTATCTAGTATAAAAAAATGGGGTCACCAATTTTCGAATGGGGTGATCAAGTCCCTAAAAATTGGCCAAGCGTACTAGAGTTTTGGAAGGGGGTTTTCAAGTCTTTGGGATTGGGGTTATCTAGTATAAAAATGAGGTTGCCAATTTCTGAATGGGCTTATCAAGTCCTTGAAAATTGGCCGAGGGTACTGGAGTTTTGGAAGGGGGTTTTCAAGTCTCTAGGATTGGGGTTATCAGGTATCAAAATGGGGTTACCAATTTCAGAATGGGCTTATCAAGTCCCTGAAAATTGACCGAGGGTACTAGAGTTTTGGAAGGGGGTTTTCAAGTATTTAGGATTGGGGTTATCTAGTATTAAAATGGGGTTACCAATTTACGAATGGGCTTATCAAGTTCCTTAAAATTGCCCAAGGATACTGGAGTTTTGGAAGGGGGCTTTCAAGTCTCTGGGGTTGGGGTTATCCAGTATCAAAATGGGGTTACCAAATTCAGAATGGGATTGTCAAGTCCCTTATGAACACGTTTTACTTCCTGTGTTTTTTCACTCGTTCATTTTCACGTTTTTTTCTTTCTACCGTACGATTCATCTTCCTCATCCTCCATTGAAAGGGAGAAAGAGAAATGCAAAACCCTAAAACAAATGAAAAATAAAACCTAAATATTGAAAGATAGATGGGAATGAACTCACGTTTCAAATTTTTGAGTTTTCCCACCTCCAATGGTGGCTAAATGATGAAAAAGATGACTGGTAATGTAGAAAAAACAAAGTTGAATATGAAAAAGTGAAAAAAAAAAGAGGGAAAGAAGGGAGAAGAGGGAAAAGTGGAAAAGCAAAACGTGTTGCTTAAGAAAAGGGCATTTTCATCCAGCTTTTAATGACAAGACATATTTTGTCCCCCGTTGATAATTTCTGAAAAGCATAAGTCCTGTTGATAATTTCACCTAATTTTTGTTCCCCATTGGTAATTAATCCTATATATAATTAGAGAAATTCTCGACTGAAGGGAGCCCTTGCAAAAAAAGAGGTGAAAAGTCATTAATAGCGGCTGAAAAGTCATTAATAGCCGCTATTTGTCATTAATAGCGGCTGAAAAGTCAAACACGATGGTGATGTGCAGCCAATGAGGGAGCCATTTAATAATCTAAAAGAGAACTATTTGGTTAATTATTCAAACCACTCATTTGTTTGTATCTTCCTTGGAGAGGCCACGTATCAAAAATCTCCCCTTTTGAACAATCCTCACCCTCTAATTGGTGGATTTATGGTGACTTGGGAATTGATCTAGTGCAGCAAGAATTTTAATCAATTTTTTTATCCGGACATTTAACTTTATCATTTTCGCATTCAATCAAACGCTTATGTATTGGATTTATACATGATTTGTTATCATAATATGATTACTATTAATATGCCATGAATAATATTTTAATGCACATTATTACCAGGATCTTATATTGGTTTGTAATTTATGTTTTGACAGCTCTAGTCAAGATCTGCTAATCCCACAACATCTGTTTTTTTTAGTTGGTAAGCTGGGATTGAACCTCCGACCTCAAGGTGAAAGAGCATAGCCTTTACCATTAAGCTAGAGGCCCGACCCTCGCACAACATGTGCCGCCTCAATATAAGCTGTTTAACAGAAAAAATTGCATTTAGGTTAGTATTGAGTCATGTATGGACATTGAACTCTTGACTTTTATCTAGACTTGAAATATTTGATGTTGAATGTCCTGGGTGGGAGATCTTAAAATTGGATAGATTAGTGCATCATGTCTTCTAGAGGACATGATAAGTTGGTTAGTTCACACACTTCCTTTTGGTATTCATGGCGTCTAGGTGCCTCCATGGAATCATTGAGAGAGAAAATTATCATTAATCATAGAACTAATCTCATCCAAAAACTTAGCTAATCTCCATGGACTGACGTTTGTCCCTTGAACCCAAGAAATGACATTAGAAGAATCACGTTCTACTTCCAGCTTTCCTTCCGTGTTAGAATGGACCACCAGTGTCTAGGTAATGATCCGTCTGGATCACTTATTGATCAAATCATATTTAGAATATTCTTTGGATCTACTTTCTTCACGATCCATTTCGAACGAGGCAATTCATCAAAGTGTCATTGGTCCCACCTACATTATACATAGAATTTTGAAGAAATTTAGAATATCTTGTCCACTGTTAGTAGTGTGACTACAAAATTTACTGAGTCGAATCAGTCACTAATCTCTTATCTATGACTGGTCTAAACTTCTAAACACGTAAGATAATGCTTTCAAACAAATGAATTAATCTAAAGTTCATACAAGTGTCTATAGTCTAAGGTTAGGTTAATACCTAAATGGTTGGAGCTTAGAGCTGTGAGAAAATCCAAGAGGGGAGAAAGAAAGTTGAGAGAGAGAGAGAGGGAGAGACAGAGAGAGAATCAGCTTTGAGACCTTAGTTGGTTCGAAAGGAGGAAATGTGATATTGAATATAGATTTTATACCTAAATCGTGTCCATACGGATGTTTTCCTACATTTGCAACTCCAATCGGATCTAGCTACGTGTGTGTCGGATCTAACATGATCTTGGATCTTAAAATATGAATCTAAATCGTGTCTAACGTATCCAGCGCCGTTGTGCCCAAATCTTGTTACCAAATCCTGTCCAAGTAAGTTTGGATTCTCTAGATCCATCGGATCATCTAGGTTCATTGACACCCCTAACTGTCTCCATGTGAATAATAGAATTCCTCGGATAAGTTATCCTAGGATTCGCTACCCCATATGTATGCCATCCCCAAACCATTTGGGCTGTTCCCGACCTTGTTGAAGTATAGCAAGCCTACATAAGGATAAGATAAACCCTAACTTTACAATTCTCAAGTCCCATCAACCCCAGTGGTTAGGGGTGGCAATCCAACCAAAACCGAACTTCGGTTTCGGTAAACCAAACCGATTCAAATTTCAAGCCGAACCGAAACCGAACCGTTGCCCTCGATTTCTAATGATTATGAGTAAGGGGTGGCGAAATTAGCCGAACCGAACCAAAACCGAACCGAAAATTCAAATTTCGGTCTGGTACTGAACCAAACCGATTCAAATTTCGGATTGTTTCTGTTTGGGGTCAAACCGAACCGAACCAAAACCGAACCGAAAATTCAAATTTCGGTCTGGTACTGAACCAAACCGATTCAAATTTCGGATTGTTTCGGTTTGGGGTCAAACCGAACCGTTGCCAGCCCTACCAGTGGTCCATTAAAAATAGGTGGAGAGAGACTATCCAAGGACAAAATTATGCAGACTCTAGTCTCCCTGCCCCCAAAGTCTCCTACGAAGTAAAAACTAAGATGCATGATCTTCCTTAACTCCTTCCCCATCTTCCTTGTGTGTGACTAAGATTACCATATCCCAACCTTTTCCCATCAGCTCAAACACCAAAATCATTCATCACGCCATGAATAATCACCACCTCCATAGACCCCTCCGACTCTCCGTCCCACCTCGCACCCCCACATCCCGACTCTACCCTCAATACCCTCTCAACCCTTACTCTTCTTCTTTCCCCTTCTCTCCTTCTTCAACCCCAACCCCTTCAAAACGTCGCTCTTCCACTTCAAACCCTAACTCTTCTCTCTCCTCTCTCTTCCTCCTCCTCTTCTCTCTCCGCTCTCTCTACCCTCTCCTCCCTTTCCTCCGCTCTAACCCCTCTTTCTCTCTCTTCCCCTTCTCATTCCTCTTCTCTCTCCTCTCCTTTTCTCTCTCCCTCACTTTCTCTCTCTTCTCCCCTTCCAAAGAAACCCTAAAACCACCCCCACAACAAAAATTCTCTCTAACCCTAACCCTAACTCTACTTTCCAAATCCGCCCTCCTCGCTCTCATCTTCCTCCTCCGCTTCCAAGCTCTCCGATCCTGCGGCACTGCCGCCACTATCCTCGCCGAATTCTCTGGCAACCTCGCCGGAAAATTCATCTCCGACAATCGTAACCGGTACCTCTCCGATCGTGCTTCTAAAGTCCGCGGCTTCTCTGCATTGCTCCTTGGTTTGTTTCTCTTATCCAACAGTTGGGATCGGATTGGATGCTTTCCTTTTTCTTCTTCAAATGATGATAATAAAGGTAATTGCTTTCGCGTTCTTCCCATGTTGCTTCCTTTCCTTTCTGGTTTTCTAGGGTTTTATGAGCGTTCATCTTCGAATTGGGGGGCGCTTAGGCAATTGGGGAGGAAAAGAGTTCGTTTGTTCTCACTCTTTTTAACTACTGTATTGCTTTTCTTTCCTGCGGTTATTAGTTTTTTCACTGTTGAAGGGGATAGCATTTCTGTTGGAAATCTTGGTTGGAATTTGGCGAATACTGTTGTTTTTGGCGTGATTTTGAGTGAAAACTATGGTGAAGAGAAGTTAGTGAGTGCAAGAGATTTACACAAGGATTTTGTTGTGACCTTCATTTGCACTCTTGTTTTGGAACTTTTCTACTTCCCTGAGCTCTCACTTTTGGGTTTCCTTTTCTGTGGTCTTTTGCTATGGATCTCGGTCAGGGAATTGGGTTCCCCTTATTTGAACTTTCCAGAGCTCGGTTCGGGTTCTTCGGAGTCAGTCTCTTCGATGATATTGAATCCTATTCGTCATATTCTGAGTGAGAGGAAATCTCGAAAAATTGCGCTCTTCCTTTTTATCAACACTGCTTATATGGTTGTGGAGTTTGTTGCTGGGTTCATGAGCAATAGCCTTGGGTTGATATCTGATGCCTGCCACATGTTATTCGACTGTGCAGCACTGGCAATCGGGCTCTATGCTTCATACATTTCACGATTGCCTGCGAACAATCAGTTTAATTACGGTCGTGGGAGATTTGAAGTCCTTTCGGGTTATGTAAATGCTGTATTTTTGGTGCTTGTTGGTGCTCTCATAGTTCTGGAATCATTTGAAAGGATTCTTGATCCTCAAGAGATTTCGACTAATAGTTTGTTGACTGTATCGATTGGCGGGCTTGTCGTGAATGTGGTGGGTTTGATGTTCTTTCATGAGGAACACCATCACGCCCATCACGTTCATGGTGGTGCTGGATGTTCACATTCTCATTCTCATCAACATCATCATGACCACCACCATCACCCTCAAGACCATGTTGCTCATGATCACGAGCCCCATTATGATCATCACCAGAGCATCTCAGTTGCCTTGGATTCAACCCATGAGAAATCATGTGGGAATGGTCATGATCATCATGATCATGATCATCTTCTAGAAAGTGACACAATTATGGGTGCAAAAGACTCCCATAGTCATCAGGAAGTTCATCCCATTGGGCTGCTAAAAAACTCCAACACTGGTTATGGTTTACATAATCATAATCACCATGATCATAATGACAACCATGGAGAAAATGGTACGACTGGAAATCACCAAGATCACCACTGCCATGGTCATCAACATGATCATCACGATCATATTGACCATCATCCCAATCAAAGCTCCGGTGAGTTGGAACATGTCCATGAAAACCCCATCATCACCTCTTCAGATTGCTCTCATAATCATTCTCATGGCGGTGACACACACTGTGAGTCTCATGTTCATAAAGAGAGTTGTAGTCATACAAATTCGGTCAAGTCAGATTCTTTTAGTCATTCCACCTCAAGAAATAGTTCTTCCCAGTTGAAAGAGTCATCTTCCGAAGCAAAACTCCAGAAGGAACCTCGAAAGCACCGTCACATTGACCACAACATGGAAGGCATATTCTTGCATGTTCTAGCCGACACATTGGGAAGCGTCGGGGTTGTCATCTCGACTCTCCTCATTCAATACAAGGGTTGGGTTATTGCAGACCCTGCTTGCTCAATATTTATTTCTATTTTGATCGTATCTTCAGTAATTCCATTACTGAGGAACTCAGCTGAAATTTTGCTTCAAAGAGTTCCTAGAGTCCAAGAGCAGGATATGCAAATAGCTCTTGATGATATTATGAGGATAAAGGGAGTATGTGGTATA
Source organism: Tasmannia lanceolata (assembly GCF_043159265.1). Lineage (NCBI taxonomy): Eukaryota > Viridiplantae > Streptophyta > Magnoliopsida > Canellales > Winteraceae > Tasmannia > Tasmannia lanceolata. The sequence goes on from NW_027518683.1 coordinate 5,477,946, forward strand.
CAAAACATGCACATTTGGAGCTTCACGAACACAGATGTTGTAGGGACGCTCCACCTTCACGTCTCAGCAGAAATTGATAAGGCTTCTACCAAGGAGGAAGTGTCCCACATATTACATGATGCTGGAATCAAAGATTTAACAATTCAGGTGGAATGCGTGAGAAGCAAGTAACCAAGATCCCTGTGTTTTAAGTCAAAACTTAATGTATTTTGCTTCTGCCTTGGATGTTTCTGTGCTCATTTCCCACCCATTTTTCCATGGTTGAATTTCCAAATCAAGAGGTGACTTACAGAAAAGATGACCTCTGCCCTTCCTGAGCACTGAATGTGATTATTACTCGATGCCAATGTTACTTCTAATATAGATGCTGAAGGGAACCATATTGCCTACGTCGATCCGTTGGTTGCTGATTGAGTATTTTTGCTATGCTCTTAAATGGCAGAAGTTCTGCAAGGCCAAATTTTTGCGCTACACTGTCTGGATAATTTATTTTCATGATTTGTTGTGCCGAGGCTCATGAACTTGGTACTTAATTTAGGGGGTCATTGCATCAGAAAATGATGGCTTATGGACAATACGAAGACAAAGGCTCTTTGGTTGTGATGGTATTTATGCTAGCATCAGCAATCAGGTAACGCTTATGCTGTTTGGCTGTAAGATTTTCTTGTCAATTTTCATGTGGACTGGTTTTTCTGTTGGATCTGATAAATAAGCTCAGTCTTATAACCAAATCTACAGTATATGCAATTTACAATTTTTGAATAGTTTTCAATTTATATGAGACGCTAGGACAAATTTATGATGGATCATTGTAACTGGACACTGAAAGAGTGTTAGCTTGTTTTATTATTGCATGATGTGAAGATATGGATATCGAACTAGTGTGGCTTTTTTCGTTCATTTCATGGTATGGAATACAACTCTTCCTATCTTACGAATTTACAGCTTCCACTTGCTGCCTCTTATGTCTTACTATTTGAAGACTCGTAGTATTTTACAACTCTTCTGAATACTCTTGTTATTTTGTCCTTTCTTGCTATTTCTTGCCTTTTGTTTCCTCTACCATCTTCATTAGTTAAGAACCTTCCTTATGACTCCCTTTCATGCTTTGGAGAGAGTGGGCAATGAAGGCCCAACCTGGCATGTAGAAATAAAAAAACATCCTTCAAAAAAGGATTAGTGACTGAGGATGTCAGCCAGTTAATCAGATGACAGAACAAATCTTGTGACAAGAGATCCTTTTGCTACTTTTGTCTCGTACAAAATGATAACCCAATTTAATATGCTTCATCTGCGCACGGAAAATGAGGTTAATTGACATATAAAGGGGACTTATATTATGAAAAAAAAAAATAACTGGAGTTCTCAGCATAATGTATAATGTTTGAAAAATATAGGAGATCCATATTAGAACAGCTGTAGTATGCACCATTAAGCGATATTCGACTTCAAACACTTGAGTGAGCAACAATTGGTTGCTTCTTTGAGGCCCACAAAATTAAATTCAAGCTCAAGAAAATATAATAACCACTAGTAGAACTTTTTGTAATAGGAAAACCTTCCCCATCCGCTCCAGAAAACAAGTATAGACCTAGAGTAGTGTCACACAGCAAATACATTCCATAAGAGATACTGAGATAGTGCTTTGAACATATCATAAGAAATGTTTGGCAAGTTGGAATTGGGAAACTGTTGGAGGATGCATGTATTGACAAGCAAGATTGACAGACTAGAGATATATTGGGATGGATAAGAGACAAGTATTAGAGTGCACCTACAATACTGTGATAAAGAGTAACATCATGAAGGGGTATGCTGTGAGAAGAAGAATGGGTATTTAACAGCTACACGAGTAGAAATTGCTTTACCGTCAGATATAGAAGCACGTGAAAGAATGACCTAAACACAGAATACCAAGAGTGTGTTTTAGGATGGATAAGAGACAAGTATTAGAGTGCACCCACAATACTACGATAATTAGTAACATCATGAAAGGGTGTGCTGTCAGAAAAAGAATGCGTATTTAAGAGCTACATGAGTAGAAATTGCTTTACGGTCAGATATAGAAGCACGTGAAAGAATGACCTTAACACAGAATACCAAGAGTGTGTTTTAGGATGGATAAGAGACAAGTATTAGAGTGCACCCACACAGCAGTAGGTGAAAGAATGACCTTAACATACTTTGACTAAGAAAGTAGAATACCAAGGGGAGTATGTGGCTAAAATTAGTGAGAAAAAATGAAGAGGACCAAGATCTTTCATACAAAACTCGATGGCAACTTTGGAAATAAAGCTATGAATAAAGGAAGTGTTTCCACCAGTAAGGATCCCAAAATGCAGAAGAAATGTACTGAAATGATCAAACTAGGAACAGAGAGAGAGAGAGAGAGAGAGAGAGAGAGAGAGAGAGAGAGAGAGAGAGAGAGAGAGAACACATATGATGAGGGCAAGCAGGATCAACAAAGTCTAGAAGTTGCTCCATGTAAACAGGTTCCTCGAGGTGCCCATTTAGGAATTGCATTTTTGGCATTAAGCTGGGGTATTTCCCATCTTTTAGATAAGGTAATAGCAAAAATGATATAGATTGTGATTTTAAACTGGGCTGATTGTCTTGATGCAACCCTAGGAGAGAGATTCCCTCTAACTTTCAGCAATGTAAAACTCGCTCTAATCTAGCTGACTTGGAGTTTGAACAACTCTCTCAACTCAACTCAACAAAGCCTTTGTCCCAAGCTAGTTGGGGTCAGCTAAATGAATCCTTTAGAAAAAACTCCAACTCAACAAAGACTTGGAGTTTGAACAACTTTCCAAAAATAGAATCAGATCAAATTCGGTCTGACCATCAGATTTAAGATCAAGTCCATTCGATATTGTCCTCAAGCTATAATAAAACTCAACAACCCACAGAAACTTTAGATATCAAAATCACAAAAAGTATATAGTTCTTCAATTTAGAACACGTACAAGAAAGAGAAAGATGTAGATAACACCGTGGCGCTACACTACTGGATTCGATCGCTTCACACCAACAGGAGATAAAGAAATTACTTAAAGATCGATTGGAGAGGAACGCTTTTCCACGGTTGTGCAAGGAAGCTCTTTTCATTCATAAATATAGGATCATAAAGTTGATGGGGCTACCATTCAAAAAAAAAAAAGTTGATGGCGCTAAGGCCTACATATATAGACTCTCAAAATGACTTTTAGAAATTTCCTGCAACTTGTTTAGACATGTGGACCCTCAAGACACAAACCCTAAACTCTACAAGGTTCGTCCTCCCTTCAAAAGAATTTAAACTCATGAAAAAAAGCCCAACTCCTTTCCCACGAAAATAAGCCTTCACTAACTTAAACAAGTTGTGGTACTGATGGGCCCTATCTTTTTTCTTGAATGGTGCTGATGGGCCCTATCTTATTTCAAAAACTCTCATAATTTACTCAAGTGATTTAAAAAGAAAACGGCCGTATTACACCTTATGACTTAAAGTGACATTGCTCACACACTATTTAACCTTCTAACTCTCAGATGGGGCCCATCCCTTCATTGAAACTCCAAACCAAAGCTTGGGGTTGACTTCTTTGATCGTAGTTGTCTTGCGAATGACTGTTTTGCCGCTTCTTGTTCCTAAAGCTATAGACTTTAAGTTGGTCCCTATCATCTTTTCCTGACTTGAAAATATTCGATTTCATCTAATAAATTGAGTGATAATAGTCATAGAGATTGGGGTTCATCTGGTGGTACTCTTCACCAATAATCTTTGTGCAGTCGAACAATGGTCTTCCATTCTAATGAACAAGGTACTTTTGGTAGTTGGCACTACTTATAAACAAAATTTGATCATCGAATATGTCTTCAATATCTTCTTTAAGCCTTGGGACTGAAGGTAGACAAATAGCTTGTTCCATAACCATAAAACATGTATTTGGTCCCTGGTAGAGAACCAAGTCCTCTACGTTGAAAACGAGGCTAATATCAATGTCATTAGGCAATTTTAGGACAGGCAATTCCCTCTAATCATTGGTGATCTTGTGAGGGCCCGCTCTCCTTATTTTTTTTGGAATGGTCGCAATTTCTCATTAAGAAAACAAAGTAAAAGGTCAGATCGAGGTGATCAGACTAAGCATTACAAGAGGAATTGAAAAACAAATACAGAGTAGAGAGGCCATGAGCCCAAAAATCAAATACAAAGCATAGAGGACAAGAGAGATAAATCTGGTCGAGGGGGGGAGAAAGTCAAACATTTCCAACCCCGACTTGACAACGCCTTTCCTGGCAAGTCTATCTGCTACACTATTGGCAGACCTACGGACGTGAATGAAGGTAATCGAAGTTCCTTCAATAATGTCTTGGATCTCATCAAAATACTGGGCAAATCCCAAGGGGGCACAGAAGAGCCACTAAGCCGACGGATGACATTGAGGGAATCACCCTCCACAATCACCTTTATCTAAACATTTTATCCCCTGATGGGTAACACAAACCTCCCTTGGTCGTATCTGAAACTCCAATTAGCCCTGCAAATGCCATATGACATCTCCCCTCGAGTCCCTTAGCACACCTCCAATGCCCGCCGGACTCGGGTTTCCCACACTAGATCCGTCAAAATTCGGCTTAAGGAGCCCTTGAGGCGGGGGTTCACAATCTTGAAGGATTGTGGGACGCTGCTCGACGCTATTGCAGATAACCAACCATGCCTCCCACAGGTCATAGGTGGATACGAACCTAAAGGAGGGAAGGATCCTTACCCAAGAGATGGATAGGGCTAACACTTTAACGAACAAGAAGTGAGGAGACTTCGTTGTGCCTTCAAACACTATCATTCCTCTCTTTCCATAGCACCCACAAGGTTGCTAATAGAGGGACATTCCAAAGAATTTTGCCCTTCTTCTTCCATTGGACCTCCGACTAACCCTCCAATAAATCAGACAACTTTGCGAGGCAGACCCACGACATCCCAAACCTGCAAAGGATTTTACCCCACACCTCCCTCACAAGGTTGCAATTCATGAAAATATGGTCGTCCGACTCCCCTGACGCTATGCACAGGGCACAATGATCAACTATCAACATTTTTCTCTTCCGAAGAAAGTCAATTGTTTGAATCCGACAACGAAATGCTGTCCAACTGAAGGTACAAACTCTGGGAGGCGCTTGAATCTTCCACACTTTGGCTTCTCTTGAGAGCACAGGGCAAGACACAGGATTGTGATAGAAGGATTTGACAGTGAAAACCGATCAAAAAAAGGATTACATGCTTGAAAGGATGGGCTTTGGGCTAACTTGGAGGCGGTGGGTTAATGAATTCATTTCGAACCCCTCTAATTGGTGATCATTAATGGAAACCCAAGGGGTTTCTTCCAAAGTTCTAAGGGATTAAGACAAGGGGACCTACTCCCTCTCTTCTCACGATTTTTGGAGAATCTTTGAGCATGGCGCTAGTGAAAGTCGAGGAATCTACTTTGATTGACGGGTTATGACTTAGAGGTATGGGAGCATCTCTCATCTTCAGTTTGCGGAAGACATAATCATTTTCTAGCAAGCCATTCAGGACCAAATTCATAATTTGCATATCATTTTGAGATGGTTTGAACTGTTTCAGGTTTGAGCTCACTCCCTCCCTCTTCACGATTGTTGGAGAATCTTGAGTAGGGTGCTCGTGAAAGTCGAAGAATCTGGTTTGATTGAAGGGTTTTCGGGTTGCTCAACGCCTTCCCTTATGTTATTGTACCTCAATATGCTACTTGGTTTGGATATCCCCTTTATTGCTTTATGAAATCCAATCATGAAGAGGATGGAGAAGAAACTGGCCGGATGGAAAAATTCCTTTCTTTTGGAGGTCACATCACCCTCATTAAACGGCCTTCACCTATCTTCCAATCTACTCCATGTCCTTGTTCAAGATTCCGGTAGTGGTTGCTAAAAAGTTGGAAAACTCCGAAGGGATTTTATGTGGAAGGTAAGGAGGTAGGCAAAAAATTGAAATACCTAGTTAGATGGGATCAAGTGTTCTTTCCTAAGAGAGAATGAGTTGAAAGGATTGGTAACCTAGTCAGAAGGAATAATGTACTTTGGGGAATTGGTTGTGGCTTTGTGGAATTGAAAATGACACACTGTGTAGCAATGTCATTTAACAAGTATGGGAAAGCAAGGGATGCGTGAGAGGTGGGTAGATTAGGTAGAGGTCGAGGCTCGGAGCGTGAATTTGTCCCCCATCTGACATCTTTACCCAAGGGATTAGATTTAGGTTGGGGAATGGGAAGAGCGTGGGTTTTTGGTTTTATAGATGGTTAGATGTTATTCCATTATGTAACATGTTGTTGAGCCTTTTAGGATTGCAAGGATTAAAAATAAAAGTCTGAGTGTGACCAAAGGGTGAGGGGAAGGGTAGTTTGGGAGGTAGATTCGTATCAGAACCTATGATTTGTGGACACAGTCACGTGTTGACACGGACACCGAGTGTCGAACACAGAAAGCCCCCAAATTTAGAAACGGGGACACGGCTAAAATAGAAACTATACATTATCATAATTTGTGGATATGGATTCGTTTGTCGAGTTTCGACACGGATACGAGTTGTCTGACATGGCAACGTCTAAAAATCGAGAAATGGTGACACGTATATACATAAAATTACTGATTACTATCAAAACTTGTAACAATATAAATATGGTATTCATTTAACAAACTAATAAATCTTAGAATTAATCAACGATAATCAAATAGCAACGCATTCATCAATTTAATCTAGTTCTCTTCCGTCTCCAATATACGACGAGAAAGGGAGACCAATATGTTACAACAAATATAGTGTTACAACAAATATAGTATTAGAATAAGAGTTTGTTTAGGGTTTTAGGTTTAGGGGAAGGGATACAACAACAAATATTAGTTAAAGAAGAGTTTATAATAAAAGAGGTAAACACAATATTCTATAATAAAATAGGATGTCACACTTGACACGGTACCAAAATGTGTCCACCCATCCACATTAAGTCTACCACTTCTAGCAATACATTTAAAAGTGTCCAAAGGAGTGTCGCCATGTGTGGACACGCATGTCGTGTCGGACACGGCACAACACGTGTGTCAGCAATAAATTCAAGATGTCAGCTAAATCATTCAGAACCTTACAGACCCTAAAATTATTTGTTTTACTAACCTTGTTTGCAGCTTGGAAGTATCTTTCATTTCTTTGTCTTTGGATCTACCCGATCTTAGGGTGTGAGTCCCATATCCAAGAGGTGATTCTTAGTCAAATCGTTGTTGAAGTTATAGGGCCATCCTATTGTGATATATTTCCCTTGGCTGAAGGTTTGGAGACCTTTAGTCCCTCCAAGAGTACATGCTCTCTATTGGACTAGGACATTCACCGAAATCAAGCAGGACAGGCTCGGAAATCAAAATTTCCATTCGACGAACATGTGCTCCTCTGTACTCCAACGGTCGAATGGAAACATTCGACGTACATGTGCTACCTTTGTACTAAGAAGAAGAATCTATATCTCACCTATGTATTCGTTGCGGAGTGTGATCCTTCATTTGGAAGCATGTGTTCAGGTGATACGGTATCAGCTGGGTTCTTCCCAATTCGATCCATGATTTGATTTTGGGCTGGAGGATGCCAGGTTTTACGTCTCCGGATTTGATCCTTTGGTACCTCTCAGCCTTTGCTATTTTTTAGAGCATTTGGATGGAGAGAATTCTCGGATTTTTTTATGATAAAGGCTCCCTCTCTAGCTGTCTCGCGTCAAAAATTAGATTCACAATGGCATCTTGGCTTTGCAACAGAAGTCCTTCTCGGGCTATTCAGTGAATAGTATTATCGGAAATTGGCATACGATTAGCACTATTCCTAAAGCGAAAGTTGTAGCTAGGGGGAAACCCCCTCCAAGGAACATTCTCAAACTCACTGTTGGTGGTTGCTCTATCGACAACCCAGGCATAGCAGGTAATGGTGGCGTTTTTAGGGACTCCTTGGGTAACATCATCTACTCCTTGCCATTCTAAAAATGAAAAACACTAAAAACATCTACTCCTTTTTCTGCCTGATCGGCTACACTGACTCATCTTAGGCCGAGACCCGTGCTCTGCATAGGGTTTTGTTCATCATCCTTAATCAGATGGAGGTTGCAAGTTATATCACTCTGCCAACTTTTCCAGATTCTGATTTCTGTCTAGCATACATCTTTCTTTGTGGGTAAAATCATCCATATTCATTGCGGAACCACATGCAGATGAACTAGCTAAATGTGGTGTTGAATATAAGTAACTCTCTGAGTGTGTTATGTTTCATTCTGAAGATGTAACTTCGTCTATCTTCTCACAACTCTATTTTTTTCTCTTTCACGGTAAATTGAATTTTACTTGATCAAGTATTTGGATGTCAACATTCTGAAGAAATGAAAATACATCAACTATTTATCTGAGTAAGAACTTGCCAAAGCTTTGATCAATTTCTATGCGAGTTCTGTTTTTAGTTATTCAATTGATTTTTGTGTGGGTCTTCAAGGGTCTGACTTGATTTGTCTTGGCCATGTTAGATGTTCTGATTTTTCACCATACCCAGTACTGTGTTGCTACATTTGCATGCTCTTGGGCAACCCTTTGTATTTGTCTCACCATCTCATAAGAATTATAGCAAGTGGGGCTTGCGTCCAACCATCATCCAATCTTGATCGAATGGTGACAAGATTCATTACCTGTTTGGCCTTTTTATGTCTCCTATATTATTCATTATTGGTGACTCAAATAGGGTCTGTAAGGGCAGATTAGTACGTCACATTCTTCTGGTGGGACCCTCTTTGGATAGGTCTTATTTGAAAGCCGTCATCAATGTGGCCCACAGATGATGAGTGGTCCAGATCATATGAATGTGTCTCATTTACTGTTCTCACTTCTCACTACAAGAGGTGTTACATAGATGTCCAACTGGAGGAATGCTTAGGTAGGGCACGAACTCATTGCACGGTGGGTCCTACCAATAATGCCTATTGTAGTTTTTCATGGAAAAAGATTCCATGAAATATTTGTGGGGCCAGATGTGAGAGATGGAGAAAATTGAGAGGGTGGGAATGCGAAGCATGAGAAGCTCCTAAAAACTAATTCAAAATTTTTATTTTCTTTTCAGTTTTTATACATTTTTATGCGGTATCTGCTCTCCCCATGCGGTATACATTTTTCCATGGAATAATTGTTCGTGGTTTTTGGCTAAGTATAACTCCTCTCGAGGTAAATTTGGCATTTCTAAAATGGGATTTGCTAGGGACCATTGCAGAAGGCATTTTGTGGGGCTGTTGCATGAGAGAGCAGCCACCTTGTGAAAAAGACAGAATCTGTTGAAAAGTGAGCTTACGTGGCTGCTCTCTCATGCAACAGCCTCGAATGCCCCTTTTGAGATGGACCCTAGCAAATCCCTTAGAGGCCGTTTGGATACGCAGATTTTAGAATCCAGGTTTTAGCTTGGAAAAAGTGTAAAAGAGGGTCATGATCAAGCAGCCAGTATGCTGTCCAGGCAGCGTTTCTAGGATTTTAAATAAGAAACCCATGTTTTAGAAATCTCTCCCGCATCCTAAGATTTCTAAAACTTGGAAACTTGGGACGATCGCCAGCTCTCTTGCCTTCAGAAAGAAGAGCTAGAAATCAGAAAACGACGGCTGCTCCTCTTTCTTCTCTTGTCTCCTGACTACAATTTTGAGAAAATTCAGGATTCTAAAATCCACGTATCCAAATGGCTCCTTAAAACTTTTTCTTAAAAAATGGACATTTTTTACTTTATAAAGAGGAATGATAGATACAAGAGAGCCCTTGCATAAAGAGCCGCAGAAGGGCTCTTGATTGGATCCACGTCATCAAATATAACTGATTTTACTTTGTCAACCAATTTTAAAATATAACCGAAAATGATGCGGATCCAATCAAGAGCCCTTCTACGGCTCTTTATGCAAGGGCTCCCTTGTATCTATCATTGCTCACTTCTTAAACAGAGTATTTAAAACGGCGTTTTGCTTACTAGTTACTATGATTGTGGGCAACCTACCCTTTCATCAGATAATTTCTCAATAATACACATCAAAGGAATTTTGTAGAATATTTTTCAAAAAGGTTTGGAAAGGAAAAATATTTGTAAAATTTCCTTCTTTTTTTTACACAGGAAAGAAGATAACTTGAAGAAATCCTATTCAATTTTTACTAGAGGGTCAGTTTATGATAATATCCCTCTAAATTAACCATTACATATCATATCATTCACATTTTTGGTCCCCACGGTAGATAAAACTCTATGGGAGCTGATTTTTTCGCACCCCCGGTGGTATAAATCGCACCACTTGTTAACGTGATTTGACGTCGAAAAGCTTTGAAGTCGGCTCACAATTCACGTTACAAAGAAAGAAAATAAGAGACCTCTCATCCGGCCTTATTTTTTTCTTTCACTTCGTGAGGAAGAACAGATTGCTCTGGAAGTGAAACCCTAAATGTTTTTCTCTGCATTTTCCGTGTGATTTTTTTTTTCCCGTTTTCCCTGAGCTTTTGATCTGATAGATTTGATTGCATTTGCAGGCTACATCTGGATCTGATCGTTTCCTAACTTTCTGCGCAACGAGAAAGAAGCTTCCATGGTAGTTCCTCAGTTCTAGCTTCGCTTTGTTTTTTTTCAGTTTAGGTTTTCTTAGTTACCTTCTTATTGGATCTGATCTGATCTATTTATAGCTTTCCATTTCTATGGTTTGAATTTCTGTTAAAATTATTCAATCTTGATTTTTCTTTGATATTTCAGAACCTTGTTAAGTATTTCTGAAGTTTAGCAGTCGACGATTGTGCACCAGATCTATAGTTTTCATTTTTCATTTTTTCTCTACTTTCTTAGATATTTAAGAACCTTGTTAAGTATTTTAGAACCATCTAATTTACGATCTTTATGTGGATGTCTAGAAATAAAATTGGGTAGTGGTCTATATTCATTGGGGAAAATTCTATTAATTGAATGGTAATAATCATCCAATCAATGCATTTTGCATACGATAGAATGGCATTGCCAGGCAATATGGATGATCTGGGCCACCAGATCACAACATCAACTACGTATTCATGGTGATGGATAATTAACTCGAATTGGTTGAACATGATCGACAACCGATTCCTTCCTTCATAATGGGTTGTGGAAGCAATTAGATATGCACTTTAAGTTGTTGCAACTGTCAACAACTGTCGAAAATTACTGTCACTAAAAGAGTATATGACGAAAAATGAAGTATGTCTTCTCCTTCTAATGAGCACAAATTACAAGAATGGTTAAGCAGAGTGCATAGGGAAGAACACAAATGCTTATTTATTATAAGGGATTTGCTAGCCTCCTTCGCAGAAGTACCTTCGCGCTCCGTCCTTTGCAAGTGATGAATAAAGCAATGGATTAAATGAATAAAGCAAAAGTCAACATATGCAGCTGTCATCACTCGCAAAGGACGGAGCGCGAAGGTGCTTCTGCGAAGACGGTTAGCAAATCCCTTATTATAAAAGTTTCATTTTTTATTTGTTAAGAAGAACATCAATTCGGAGCAAACCACCATTTCCGTTCTGTTTTCAATAATCTTGTCATTATTTCCAGTTTGAAGAATTGGTCTATATGGTGAAAATTTATTGATACAAAGGCAAGATCCTAGCGACCGAGGTGGTCTAATACACCAAACAAATCGAGAATACAAGAAAACAATACAGGAGAGGGAAAATAAAATAAAGCAAACATAGTAAACAAAATTCGAAAATCATCAAAGTGAGAGATGATCAAATAACCACATCGACTCTCCGTTGACTCCCGAACGGGCAAGATAGTCTGAGTCTGAGTTGGCAGAATGCCAAATGTGCCAGATCACTGCGTTGTGGCCCTCAACGATGTCAATAATGTCCTCAAAAGCATACACGAATCTCCAAGGGTAATTGACTTCGCCTCTCACCAATCTGACTGCACCGTGGGAGTCACTCTCAGTGATGATATGATCTAATTGTGTTTGGTCCAGAAGCCCGATCCTGCGAAGAAGCACCTTAATCTCCGCCTCAGTAGAGTCCGTCTTGCCAAGAGGCCCCAATAAACCTCAAAGCACCTTAATCTCCGCCTCAGTAGAATCCGTCTCGCCAATAGGCCTCGATAAACCTCAAAGCACCTCTTTGCCTGTATTCTTGACCCCCTCCCCGATACCTGTCGGTATTGGGTTGCCCAAGACTAGAGCCATCAAAGTTCATGTTTAACTTCACAAGAGGAGGTAAGTCCCAACTGGGATGAGCTCCCTCCTTGATACATCTACTCAACCTTATTTCCTCCTAGGACCTGTGGCGAGATGACAAAAATATTCCTCGAAAGGAAGGAAATTCATAGCCTATTGGGTGACCACGGTGAAGATTTGTGTTTGAATGTTGCATACATCTTTAGAGACGCCTTTGAAAACTCTCATGTTCCTTTCTTTCCAGATAAGCTATGCAGAAGCACCAAAATAGGGGTTCCAAATGGAGTATATGGGTATAATGGACTTGCTATGCTTTTACTATTAGGTAATTTTTTATAGAAATCTGGATATGACCAATTGTGTACAAGGCCAAAATAAAATGTGTCATCTAAAATTAGAATTCTTAGACGTCAATTAGTAAAGAAAATAGACCATTTTCGTCAAGTTTGAACTGTTCATGCCTTTGTATAAGTTGGACATTAGGCGGAGAAGAGAGAAAGGGCAAGAATATAAGCGGATATGCCATAGTTAAAAGGGACCAAATATTATTTTCCTGGATGAAAAAGGAACGTAACCTATGGTTTAACTGCTAAACATACCAAGACCAATATTTCTTTATGAATTGTCATTAAAGTTGAAATTACCATTACCATTCAAAAAAACAGAAGTTGAAATTACCATTAAGAAAGAATTGGAATTTTTGTTTAAAGGGAAAAAACTATGAACCTTATGCTAAAAAACAACTTACTACAAGATACACATATTATTACTGAGTGACAAAGTAGAAGCTGCTCCATGAATCATGATTTCCTTATTGCTCGACTCGTACCCAGTGTTTAAAAACGCGGATTTGACGCGGAACGCGGCCAGGAAAAATCCTTGTCGACTCAACGCGGACACGGCCAAGAATGCGGTTGACGAGGTTGACGCAGTCATAACTTGGGAGAGTCGAAGGAGTTTAATGACTATGTAGGGCAAAACGCGGAATGCGGATGTGGTGCAATGCGGAACGCGGCCAAGGCAAAAAGGAGTCGACTCGGGGGAGTTCCTTGTCGAGTCAAGGAGTTTTTGAACACTGCTCGTACCATTAGCTTCTTTCTATATCGTAGATATTTGATCAAGTATGAAGCAATGACGTGTTTGTTTCCAGGTCGCTAGGAAGAACCCCCATGAAGGGGGAAATATTGTCAATTAGCCATATAATTACGATTATTGAACCCTGTTGTTCAGTGAGTTGTCTTCTAGTCCTTGAGAAATTTCACACAATGCCTAAGCGCAAGAACCTCAATGTTAATTGCATTTGTGTGCGTAATTAGAGAAATGAATGGTTCACTTGTTTTAGAGAACTCTTTTGAATCCTTTCTACACAGGCTTCTTTAATTGCTTCTACGGAAGTTTGAAGCCCTGTTTGTTTTAGATTGTGGCCACCAATTGTTAGGCCCAAACCGATTATTGGACTCAAAATTAAATTTTGAGTCCAATAATCGGTTTGGGGCTCACAATCGGTTTTTACAATCTCAAACGAACAAGGCCTTTGTTTCAGCTGGCCACTATTGTGTGTATTGTTGGGACTTTTGGGGGTGAGGGGTCTAAAAGGGTGTGATATTGGCAAGCGGGAAGCCTCCCCCTCTAATCCCATGCTAGCTAGTTCACGGGAGTACTTGTAGTTGCTCAAAATTTTTGATGGCCATGTGGTACCTCTGTGTCATCTATGTAGCATGATGTCTCTACATGATGACAAGTGGCACAATGTATGTGCATCTTCGGCACAGTTGACACACAAGATGCGTGGCAAATGGTCTCATGGTGTTTCTTGTAATAATAAACTCACAAATGTATTGTCGACAATGTAAAACATTAATAAAAAGTAATGTTTGTGTTTCAGCCCCCGGTGATTCAGAAGCCCTTTGCATCTAAACCATGCCTTGCACCAATAACTATACTGCTTCCAACTTTTTATGTATATGAACTTATAGATCTTATTTTCTACTGTTTTCTTGTATTATCAGGAGTCTTGTCCTTCAATAAAAAACATTCTTCTTATGGATTCTGAAGGAAAGCGTGTAGCTGTCAAGTACTATTCAGATGACTGGCCAACACTTAGTGCAAAATTAGCTTTTGAGAAATCTGTGTTTACGAAAACACAAAAGACAAATGCACGGACTGAAGGTGACATTTATATGAAATTTAATGTTTATTTTAATGTCTTTATTTCATCTTCTCTTTGTAATGCACTTTTGAATGTTCTGTGTTTATTTCATCTTCTCTTGTAATGCACTTTTGAATGTTCTGTGTTTATTTCATCTTCTCTTTGTAATGCACTTTTGAACATGCAGTGAAAGCTCTCAATACTCTTTAAGAGCATTTTTTTTATTGAATCATGCTATTTTCGGCAGTCAACTATCTGCTGAACTGAGCTTTGCTACATAATTCAAGTTCATAGAGGAAGTGATTTTGATAACACATCCCTTTTTTGGACGGATGCCACTTTTCATGTGCACTTTTTAAGATAGTCGCCAGTCATCACATCCGATATGGTACACTTAAGTTTAGATTTTGAATATACAAAGAAAGAAAGTTCGTCAGTGATTTGCACTTGTGCTTGAAAGACAAGCATGTAATGTCTAGTTGCAGAGAAAATTGTTTGGCTTGTAATGTGTTCAGGATGAACATGTTATTTAGCTTGTAATCCTTCTTAGTGATATTCTGTAATCTGTAGTGCTTTCCCACCCACCCCACCCACACGTTACAGGTATAATATACACTGTGGGTCAAGATAACTTTTATTCTTGCAATATTCCTGCATGTTCCAAGTCATTTTAATTTATCTGTGCAATTATAAATTTTTAATAATATTCTCCTAGGTCTCATTGTCTATGAGGGATCTAGTTATGGGCTGCTATTAGTGTCTTAGAAACCTTAGCTGAAAAGTTTGAAATATTGATTAATGGCTTCCCCTATGGTTTTACTTTTTAGGAATTGTACTTGCATTCATGCCCTGTTAATGTGATGCTTTGTTGTCATTTACAGCGGATATAGTAATGTTTGACGGCTACATTGTCGTCTATAAGTTCGTCCAGGACCTGCATTTTTTTGTTACCGGAGGTGATGATGAAAATGAGCTCATCTTAGCCACAGTTTTTCAGGGATTCTTCGATGCAGTTAGCCTTCTCCTCGGGTCTAGTCAGCTTTTTCTTGTTAACCATTTTCCTCTATTCGAATTTGGGTTTCTTGATTACTGCATCTATGCTAATTTACTTATAAGCTGCATCTCCTTGTCCAGAAGCAATGTAGACAAAACCACAGCACTTGAGAATTTGGATCTCATCCTTTTATGCCTTGACGAGATAGTTGACGGAGGGTATGAATAAGATGCTTTTCATACACAATTAATGTTTAGCAAAATCTTTACTATTTTCTGCAATGTTACTCCTTTACTTGCAAGAATATCTTCACCTGCTCCTGTTTTTGCACTTTTCGTAAGAATAGGAATGATGTATGTAGAGATCAGACGTTTATGAATAATCAATGGTTAATGTTGAGAGGTATGTGGAGAAAATAAGTATTCCTTCTATAACTCCTTATAAGTACCAAATTATTGTGTAAGAAAAAATGCCCATATGCAGGAAATTATTTAGATAACCTTAAGATAAATCAACTATAGCTGCTGGAAAAAATAAAAGCACATCTAAATGCAGCAGTTATCTCTTTTCTCGTGATTGAGAATAATGAACCATGTCATTCCAAGCACAGTAGCAAAGTAGCAAAGGCCCGGGCAATGCATGGGTTAGATACCAATATTACAAAATAGTGAAATAATGTGAGGAAGCAAAAGGATCAGGAAGGAAAGCATTAAAAAAGAAAAAGTAAAAAGGAAATTTGTAAAAAAGGATGTGGAAAGTTGTAGAGCACTGTTGATATCTAGTAGCAGACGAGTACCTCAGTAGGTCATGACCTAGTTGTAGGACAGAGGCCATAGTTTCAAAACTCTCCCGTGTCATCGTGGACTCCCCCAAGTTGACTCCCTCGAATTTTAATCGCGTCAACTGAGTGCTTGACTGCTTCGTGCCGAGTCCACTAGGATTTGCTTTGGTTGGTGCAGTTTGCCCTACAAAGTCAATCAAAACTCCTCAAACTCTCTCGAATTTTAATCGCGTCAACCGTGTACTTAGCCGCGTCAACTGAGTACTTGACTGCGTCGTGCTGAGTCAACTAGGATTTGCTTTCGTCGCGTTTTGAAATACTGAGTGAGACACACCCACTAAAGCATCACCCTTTGAATGATCTGAACCTTCCACTTGATAAGCCTTGCTTTGGATCTCCTATAGCCCAAAAATACACCAAATCATGCAATCCGAACTTCAAGAGTCCATGTACATTGAGGAAAAGTACATTTTATTGGATGTTACAACCGATGATTAGCATGAGTTTTGGTCATTAGCGATGCAAAGCAAGACCTGTCAAATGGGCGGTTCAGATCATTCAAAGGTGTGATTCACTACACAGTAGTGGGTGCTCCTCATTTTATTACAATGAGATCATGCCCTATTGAAGCATTCCCCTCCAGTAGGATATAGAAGCTGGGAATATCTAGGAAGAACTTGTACTGCCCTCTTTATGATAACGACTCCAACAATCCATCTGCTAATCCTTTTGTCTGGAGAGAGTACATGGGCTTTATGTTTCAAGACAGTTGACAGTTGACTGTCAACTGTCTTGAACTTGACAGTGATCGGTGTGCTTATCGTAGCTTCACAGGAATCAGATCTTTTTTCAGAGACATGGAGGATTGACCCAAGTTAGATGTTATCACTGTGACTTGGAGCTGGCCTTCAGCCTTGTAAAAATAGTAATGTTCTCTTGGTTGGTCTCTGTGGATGACATGTGAAACATTTGAGGTGGAACCTCCCTTTGACTCAGTGTGATGCTCGGGAGCATTTCCATCTACTGATTCATGGACCCTACAGCTTATATTATTAATTCAAAAGTAGTTGAAACATATGTTATGCTGTTACTCTTGCAATTATGATTTTATTGGTTATCTGGTAAACTCTTAAGCATCCAGTGCTGTTAATTAATTCAAAAACTCATTGGAATCCGTGTTTTTTTTTCTTTTTCGTCAGGATTATTCTTGAAACAGATGCTAGCATTATTGCCGGAAAAGTGGCAACCCATGGCACAGATGGTTCAGCACCATTGTCTGAGCAGGTGATGTACTCCACTCTTCTGACCAGATCTATTGGCCTTACTAGTTCACTGAAGTCGAATACAAAATCAACTTCTGAAACTTATCAATGTGCTTCTCTTCTTGCAGACCATAACTCAAGCACTAGCGACAGCCCGGGATCATTTAGCAAGATCTCTTCTCAAATAAGGCATCCAGAGAGAGGTGCTTTTCTTCTCTCTTCTCAAATAAGGCATCCAGAGAAAGGTGCTTTTCTTCTCTCTTCTCAAATAATGCATCCAGAGAAAGGTGCTTTTCTTTTCCGTTTATTTTCTGTTCCATTTTCTGTTCAGAGAAATGTGCTTTTCTTCTCAGTTTGTTCTATTTTCCATTTTCTGTTGGGCGATTGGTTTTGTTATCTTCTTTAATCTGACTAATAGTAATATTGGTGCTACTAAGATCTCTTGAGCTTTCCTAGGAATTTTGCTTTCAAATATGATGGGCAGAGCCATTTTAGGAATAATAAGACTAAATCCAATGCACATCACAATGGACCGAGACCGGTTAGTACTCCCTCCTCACCTGTCAAAAACTACTAAAAAGAAAATAAACGACTATCCATACAATCGATGGGGGCATTTATTTGAGATCATGCAGTTGATTTCTATACCGTTTGTAAAACAGCTTGTAATCTTGGACTTCTGCTTAAAGGTCAGGGGTCCTTACATATATGCAAATAAAATTATTTTAAGTTAAATCCTATTTGCTAATGGGAGATTACAGGTCTCTTTGAAAACCATCAACTCTACCATTTCTGAAATTAATAGAACCCTTATTCACAAATAATCATAATTAGCTTCAAAACCATTTGCAGATACACGGGGTTAATCCTCCAGGGTTTCTTGGGTGTGGAAAAAAATGAAAGAAAGAAGGTACAGGTGAGGGCTGCTTGTTCAAGGATTTAAACTATTTATTTGCTAGGCCTTGCTGGGGATAAGCATGCAACGAAACTCGATCCATCACACGGCTTAAACCTAAAATTTGTGGGCTTTATAAATAGATGCTTATCAATGAGAAAATAACTGTGTATGTTCACTAGGAAAACCCCCAAATAAAATGGGTGAGTGTTTCCATTTCACATGAAATGAATTTCACCAAAAATAGATTTTGGAATGGGATTTGCTAGCGTCCTTTGCAAAAGGCATTTCGCAGATGGTCTGTTGCATGTCAGAATGGGACGCTAGCAAATCCCAGAATGGGATATAGGGATTCTTTGGATGCTCATAATTAAATCCCAAGCATGGATTGACATCACTTAAAATATATTTAGTAATGCTAAATTGAAGTGTGTTCTTGTAAAAACCCAGTCACAAGGGCACCCCATCGGATCCACCTCACCCAAGTGCATTTATAATGGCACAGAAAACTATAAAATTAAGGCCACATGTGGCAGCCATGGAATTTTGTGTCATGGAATATTAGTAACATTAGTTTATGGGTGAGGAGAGGATGAGAAGTGGCTGGAAACATGGAAAAGAAAAGCTCTGCTCGTAATAGGGTTAAATTTTCATATTTTCCAGCCACTCCTGCCCTCACAAATTCTCTCCCTCCTCTGCTCTTTCTGCTACCCTCTCTAGCCGCTTAGGCCTTGTTCGTTTAAGATTATGCCAACCGATTGTGAATCCAAAATCTGTTCTTGGACCCAAATTTACGTTTTTAATTTTGAGTCCAATAATTGGTTTTGGACTCTTGGTTGGCATAATCTCAAACGAACAGGACCTTAGCAAAATGCAAGAATGTATATTCTACTCCAATGGGTGGTATTCCAATTCTTTTCCAATTGGAATGAATTTTTTAAATTAAAGTTTTTATTTTAATTATGTTTCCATTTTGATTGCATTCGACACCCATTCTACACCCGCTTTTTTAGGTATAGTGAATGAGAAAGAGAAGTCCGACAGATTTAGGACGAAAAAACTCGGGCGCTGATATTCTCCCCCGCCCCTTGACGGCTGGCTAACGCTAAACGTTAGGTTATGTCACTTTCTCACCATTTGACCGGTCTCTCTCCACTCTCTCTCTCTCTCTCTCTCTCTCTCTCTCTCTCCACACACAACAGGAACAGTTGGTTTGCGTCCCAAAATATCATTTCCATAGGCAGATCCTAGCCCTCCGATCTAAATAGAAACTACATCTTATACAACCTCTATAGATTGTAGGGTTGTGATATTCCTATGGAAATTATTTTTGGGGCACAACCTATTTACATTGTGGCCCATCAAATGAATGGTTTGGATCATTCTATGGAGTTGGTCGTAAAGTAACATTAAGGCCCGTCCACAACATAGGACGATCCAAGCTGTCCATGGTTTGGATAATCCTATGGAGTTGGTAACATTAAGGCCCAATCGTAGGCCTCACCGATTTTTTTTCAAATTGAAGCGTACCGTCCAGAACATAGGATGATCCAAGCCGTCCATGGTTTGGATCCTCCTATGGTGTGGTTCGTACAGTAACATTAAGGCCCAATTTAGGTCCCACCCATATTTTTGAAAATGAAGTGTACCGTCCAGACCATAGGATGATCCGAACCGTCCATTTGATGGGCCATAACGTAAATGGGTTGTGCCCCCAAAAGGGTTGGCCCATCAAATGAATGGTTTGGATCATGTTGTGGTCGTACAGTAACATTTAGGCCCATCCACAACATAGGATGATCCAAGCCGTCCATGGTTTGGATAATCCTATGGAGTTGGTCGTACACTAACATTAAGGCCCAATCGTAGGCCCCACTGATATTTTTCAAATTGAAGCGTACCGTCCACAACATAGGATGATCTGAGCCGTCCATGGTTTGGATCATCCTATGGTGTGGTTCGTACCAATCTAGGCCCCACCCATATTTTTGAAAATGAAGTGTACCGTTCAGACCATAGGATGATCCGAGCCGCCCATTTGATGGGCCACAATGTAAATAGGTTGTGCCCCAAAAATCATTTCCGTAGGATGATCGCAACCCTACAATCTATAGAGGTTGCATAAGATGTAGTTTCTATTTAGATCGGAGGGCTAGGATCCGCCTATGGAAAAATATTTTGGGACACAACCTATTTACGTTTATGGCCCATCAAATGGACGGTTTGGATTATCCTATGGTGTGGTATGGGCGGGGCCTACGTTGTTCAAAGATGGGCCTACCAACTGTTCCTGTTGTGTGTGTGGAGAGAGAGAGAGAGAGAGAGAGACCGGTCAAATAATGGTGGGAATACGTTAGCCAGCCGTCGTCCGCGCCGCGGGGGGGGGGGGGGGGGTGGAGGGGGGATATCAGCGCCCAAGAACTCGAGAAAAATGAGCAACTCAGAGTTGCTCCCAAAGACTCTCTCCTTATCCAGTTTTGGCCATTTAGTCGGCACATAAAGAGAAGCCCTGCCGAACATGCCCTTTTTTTTTTTTGGTGGAGAATCGTATATGATGTTGATTCGGATTCCCAATTACTTATTCCAAATTTCCAATAATCCAAACGGAAAATGATATCAGCACTTCATTGTTTTGATATCCACGCTCTCCTTGCTTGTCTTTTAGTATTTAATGAGCTTGGTAGAGCTTTATGAGAACTGTAATAACATGTTGACAGCCTTTTAAATACTAAAAGACAAGGTAGTAGAGCGTGATATTAAAACATTGGAGTATTACATTATTTACCATCCTCTTGTAGTCTCGTGGTAAGATTTGGCAAAGGTTGATGATTTGCTGGCAAGGTCACTAGTCCTTGCCCCTTGGCAGTGGAAATTGACATAGGCATGTGTCTTGATTTTTAGGCACTAGGCATTCCATATATCAGTGATTGGGATCGTTCATCTTGTGGGCCACCAATCGGGCCTTGAGTGGGTCCCACTATCAATTTTCAGTAAAGATCTCGCTCACTTGATCAATTCCTCAAAATTAATCTCAAATCATTTTGATCAAGTGTTTAGAATCGTCTGTTCATGATGAGACCGTCGTGTCCAATAGAGTCCTATCCACTCTAAAAGCGAGAAACGTGGGCCCCACATTAGTACTGTATCGAAAATGTGGAAGGGCAATGATAAATTCGCACCCCCTGCAGAATAATTCGCACCCCTTGAAAGGAGGATACGCCGTAGACTTTTTAACTTTTTTAACGTGCCAGTGGTGTGAATTATTCTATAGAGGGTGCGAATTTATCATCGCCCAATGTGGAAATGGAAAGGAGGTAAGACTAAGAGGGTCCACCAAGCTTGATTGAAAAAAGCATCTGTGGGACCCATCATGGACTTGAAGGGTGCAAATCTACGATATGACTCTCACAGTCTCACGTGTCGGACATTTCCTTATATGAAGGCACAGAAACCGAAAAGGGCGAAATAGTGTCCGAACGAACCAGGGATGTAAATATCACTTCAGGGGTACCAATATTTGCAGATCTTTCTCTTCCTTTGTGGATCAATTACCAATGGGGGACAAAAGTTAGGTGGAATTATCAACAGGACCCATGCTTTTCAGAAATTATCAACGAGGGACAAAAGAGGTATTGTCATTAAAAGCTAGATAAAAATGCTCTTTTCTTAAGCAACACGTTTTGTTTTTCTACTTTTCCCCCTTCTCTCTTCTTTCCCTCTTTTTTTTTTTACCTTTTCATTTTGAACTTTGTTTTTTTAAACCTTACCAGTCATCTTCTTCATCATTTAGCCACCATTGGAGGTGGGAAAACTCGAAAATTTGAAACGTGAGTTCATTCTCATCTATCTTTCAATATTTAGGTTTTGTTTTTCATTTGTTTTAGAGTTTTGCATTTATCCTTCTCCCTTTTAATGGAAGATGAGGAAGAAGAATCGTACAGTAGAAAGAAAAAAATGTGAAAATGACGAGTGAAAAAAAACATGTAGTAAAAACGTGTTCATAAGGCACTTGATAAGCCCATTCGAAATTTGGTAACCCCATTTTGATACTAGATAACCCCAACCCCAGAGACTTGAAAACCCCCTTCCAAAACTCCAGTACCCTTGGGCAATTTTAAGGGACTTGATAAGCTCATTCGTAAATTGGTAACCCTATTTTGATATTGGATAACCTCAATCCCAAACACTTGAAAACCCCCTTCCAAAACTCTAGTACCCTCGGCCAATTTTCAGGGACTTGATAAGCCCATTCGGAAATTAGTAACCCCATTTTGATACTTGATAACCCCAATCCTAGAGACTTGAAAACCCCTTTCCAAAACTCCAGTACCCTCGGCCAATTTTCAAGGACTTGATAAACTCATTCAGAAATTGGTAACCCCATTTTTATATTAGATAACCACAATCCAGAGACTTGAAAACCCCCTTCCAAAACTCTAGTACCCTTGGCCAATTTTTAGGGATTTGATCACCTCATTCGGAAATTGGTGACTCCATTTTTTATACTAGATAACCCCAATCCTAGAAACTTGAAAACCCTCTTCCAAAATTCCAATACCCTATGCCAATTTTCAAGCACTTGATAAGCTTATTCGAAAATTGGTAACCCTACTTTTGAGAGTTACTAACCCCCTTTCAGAGAGTTGATAAACCTCTTCTACTACAAAACCCCCTGCCTATAGCAACTTTTCTAATAGCATTATAATTATGCTCATGATAGAAATAACAAAAGAAATGGATGTTGTTTTCATTAAATGTGCTTCATGTATTACATTCCAATTTGTGTATTATAAAAAAAAAAATTTACGTAAATCAAAAAATGTGTAGCCATCCATTCATGTATTACATCAACTTTTTCTTATACAACCACTTGTCTTCCAAAAAAAGTTAGTGAAGCCATCCATGCATTATCTCCAAAACTCACCCTAAAAAACAAATCGCTTAAACTCTAACAAGATAAATCAGAAACAGAGGAATGAAAAATAGTGCAAAAGCCTAAAAAAAAAAAAAAAAAAAAACCTAAATACAAAGAGATAGATGGTAAAAACTCAACATTCAAGTTTTCAAGATTTGTCAGCAACAATGGTGGCTGAACAAGGAGGAAGTTGACTAGTAGGGTAAAAAATCAAAAAGGAGATAATGGAGAAGTAAAAGAAGAGGGAACAAGGAGAAAACAAGGTCAAAACGTGTTGTAAATGCCAAATGGTATTTTCGTCCAGCTTTTACTGACAAGACCTCTTTTGCCCCGGGTTGATAATTTTTGAAATGCATGGGTCCATAATTTTGCCTAATGTTTGTCCCCCATTGGTAATTGGTCCGACCTTTATTTTACTTCACATATATTTCCTTCTACTAGGGCATAGCAGTAGTAAAAATTCCATGGCGATCGTCCCCTCTCGTCGACTCTACATCAATGGCGAATGGACAGAACCCATTAGAAAGAATCGGATTCCGATTATCAATCCCGCTACCGAACAGATCATCGGTTCTCATTTTTTCTCTACTTTTTTTTTGCAATCTCTCTCACTGTTTAGTATTTTCAATCCCCTTTCCCGATCTCTACATTTGCAGTGTCGTTCTTTTAGAGATTTTAGTTAGGTTTCGTCTTTCGCAGCTTTGAAAATCTTCGTTTCGCCCTTTTTTCAGGCCATATACCGGCGGGAACTTCCGAGGATGTGGAGCTTGCAGTGGAAGCTGCACGCAAGGCTCTCTCAAGGAACAAAGGAGGAGACTGGTCACGTGCTTCAGGAGCTTTTCGTGCGAAATATTTACGCGCCATAGCTTCAAAGGTGTTTCTTTTTAATCGAGTTAATTTGAAGATTTGATAGATTTCCATAGAATTGTGAATGATGCAGCTTTTATGTTTTGTAGGAATTTACAAATCGCCATTGACTATAGAGTTTTAATATGTATTTTAAAGAAATTTCATGGATTTATTAAAGAATATGAGGGCCCGTTCGGATGCCGAGAAGTTTTTGATTTTGATTTTGATTTCGATTTCGATTTCTCACATTTGCAGCCCTTTTTTGCATTGTGATTTGGGTCTGGATCAAATCCTTGGATTTCCAAATCAGCTACCGGCAGGGAAAAAAAATCAGATTTCCAAATATGCTGCGGAAATAAGTTGAAGGTCTCTCTAAGTTAAAATTGAATAGGGCTTCAAGTTATCTCTTTTCATTTGTTAAACAAAACTAGGAAATTTTAGAAAAAATTTCTTTTCCAAAATTTTCTAGAAAATTCTTTGAATCCAAACAGGGCCTAAATGTTTTTTTATTGAATGGTAACTTCTCTAAAGTCTAAACGCTTATCGCTTCAGCTGGATGGTAAACTACAAATTATGTCCACATATCTCTATTCTGTCCGATTCAAGAAAACTGGTATGCATAATTAGTTTCCAATGCAGAGATGGAATCATTAACCTGTGATGTTGTCTATCTCAGCATAAGTATGCCAACTGTCGATTGTGTATCTGGAAGGAACTGAGGTTTTTCAATTTTATAAACTATCCAGTTAAAAACCCTGACAAACCACTTCCTGTAATCAGCTTGGGAAGCCTTGGAGTCATAAAAGTTGGTTTGTGTGTTTATTGTTGCAGTACAATACTATTTCATTCATTTTCATGTTGGTATTCATAAGTTGATGATCTCTTGCATTTATGTTGTAATGAAGACTTCTCTATCTTTATTAAATGCAGATAACAGAGAGGAAATCTGAGCTAGCCAAGCTAGAAGCACTTGATTGTGGGAAACCACTGGATGAAGCCGCATGGGACATGGTATTTTCTATGAATTTTTTTGAATTATATACATGTGTATACTTTTGAACAGTTCATTCTGAATATTTATTGGTGAAACAACATCCATACATGTCTTGTCTGCCTGAAAATCGCATCCAGGATGATGTGGCCGGGTGTTTTGAGTACTATGCTGATCTTGCTGAAGCGCTAGACGTAAAGCAAAAGGCTCCTATCTCTCTTCCCATGCAACAATTTAAGTGTCACATTCTTAAGGAACCCATTGGAGTTGTTGGGTTGATTACTCCTTGGTAAATGATGTTTCTTTCTGTTAGTTCTTTTTGGGTTCAATATTTACTTTGTACATGAAATATGTAAATTCTTTTGAAATATCTTAAAGATGTAGGCACTTCAGTTTTAGGTGTAGAATAAGGTGATGATTTCAGAAAAAAACATGAGACAGAGCAGGGGATCACAACTCACTACCACCTCTGTTAGTATACAGACCATATTTATCACAGCCATAATCACATCTGTAATCACGATAAATATGATTACGTATAAGTTGACTAAGTCCTTATCCATCACCTTTATATGCGTAAAAATTAGAAAATAAATAAATAAATCCATGTTATAAGTTGTATATGTGTTTTATACGAATTCCATGGAACCATGATATCAGGACTCAATGAAATTTAACTGTCCTTTTTTTTTCTCGTCTAAGGAACTACCCTCTCTTGATGGCTACGTGGAAGGTTGCTCCAGCCTTGGCTGCTGGGTGTACAGCTATACTAAAGCCCTCTGAGTTGGCATCTATGTAAGCTTTGGTTAACTTTTCCAATTACTTTTTCTCTCTTATATGCATTTCTTATCAGATATTCGTCTTCAGGACTTGTTTGGAGTTGGCTGCAGTGTGTCAAGAAGTAGGACTTCCACCTGGTGTCTTAAACATTGTGACTGGATTAGGTCCAGAAGCTGGTGCTCCTTTGGCATCTCATCCTCATGTGGACAAGGTTCAGTTTAGTTTTTTTTCTTTTTTTTTTAAATTATGAATGGAAAGAATTTTTCTTCATGCTGCTTCGGTCATATAAGTTTGCAATGTGTTTTCTTTGAATGCTTGACAAAATTACTGCCTCTATTAGATTGCATTTACCGGAAGTACTGCAACTGGTAGCATGATCATGTCTACTGTGGCTCAATTGGTCAAGGTACTTTTAAGCACTATCAATTTATCATCTAATTTGGCTGAACAATTATTAGTGTGGGAGATAATAACATCTAAATTGCCTACCTTTTGGTCCTAATGTGGATGTGGCAGCCTTGTTCTTTGGAGCTTGGAGGAAAGAGTCCAATTGTTATATTTGAGGATGTGGACCTTGACAAAAGTTAGTTTCTCAGAACCAGACTGATCCAATTCACCGAAATATTTCTCTATTACTGTGGATAGACTTTGTACATGATGTTGAAGCATCGTTCACAAAACAATTGCAACTGCATTTTTCTTGCCACTTTTTACTTATTTATGTAGTGTTTTAAGCAATCAATCACCGGCTGAAACCCAGTTATAAAAACACAAGCAGAGTTTAGTGGATCTGGGTGTCTCTATTTATTTCAGTTGTCTGTCACTCCAAACAGCTGCTGAATGGACTCTTTTTGGTTGCTTTTGGACAAATGGTCAAATCTGCAGTGCAACATCTCGTCTTATTATCCATGTAAGTGACAATTAGACCTATGGTGCTCATAATTGTGCTACTACGTAGTCAGGTTTGAAATTCAATACATTTCTCTTGCCCAAGCTCATATTTTATATTTATATTTTTCCAATATATTGTTCCCTTGATGTAACAGAGATTCTTCTACTATGAATGCTCTGATACCAAATTAATGATGATGATAGTATCTAAACCATCAATATAAAAACCATATAACACTGTAATCTTGTCTGATTAAAACTAAGTTACTGCAGAATTTTTGTGACTCTGATCTGATTTACAGCTGCTATTTTTCGTTGATTCAAGATTGGTGGTTCTCTCCGATCAACTTCTCTTTCATTCACATCAAAAGCTGCCCCAAAAGTGTACTTTACAATTGTATTTATAACCCTTCACATTGCTTTTTTTTTTTTTTTTTTTGAAGTAGAGGTATAACCCTTCACATTGTTAACCATAATCCCATGAAAATAAAAGACTCTGTCCCCAAAAAAAACTTATGATTTCATTCTCTCCAAAGTCTGCAAATTTCTCCCCTTCTATACCTTTCAACTAAAAGCAAGTTTATAACTTAAAGATATCTTAAGAACTAACAATGGGCCATAGCAATAACCCACTTAAGTTTAAAGACGACACTCGCTTAAGTTTAAAAGACATATGATATCATAAACTCCTGGATCCCACCTACTTATCTTCTAACTAATTGCATAAAATAAGTGGGCCCTTATTCACTTAATTGAACACCCAAATAAAACCTTTAAACAAAAACAAGTTGTATGACAATAAATGGTGGGCCCCAATTTCATGGGACTTCCTGGAACACTTATTGTGATACTCTCACCCTTCATGTTTGCATCTCTTAACTCTTGCCTTGGATCTTCAACTTCTTCATCTCTGGGCTATTTAACGACATCAATCACCCTCACCTAAAATAACTCACCCTAAAGTTCTCACTGTCAAACATCCCATAGTGAGGAGATATATGACTATTCTTGAAGATGTCGTACCATTCAAAAAAAATTTGTTGAAGATGTCGTTGTTGCGCAAATCCGGTGGCTTCTTATACTCAGTGCTTTACTCGAATTTATACCTTGACAAGCATATGATGTTCTTACACTTGCCAGCACTTGAATTATCTTTAGTTGGTATCAATGTGTATTTCTGTATGAAACAAGTAGGTATTCTTCCAGCCATCGTACATAGTATTCCTATCACATTGCCAAGGTCGGCCAACTAAGATATGTCACGTATCTATTGGTACAACCATGGATTTAAATTTCGGTTTCGGCGCCGAAACTAAAATTTCGGCCAATAATACTATATTTAAAAGAAAAACAATTTCTCTAAATTTCGGCTGAAATTTGAGAAATCCGAAGTTTCAGATTTCGAGAAATTTCGGTTTCGGTCGGATTTCGGCCGAAATTTAAAACCATGGGTACAACATCACTGATCACACCACATGCTGTCCCTTATTTTCAATGGGGAGCGATACCAAGTTTTGTTGAGAAACCTTTACCTTAGCAGAATTGTTTAACCATGCTTATTTGTACCGTTGAGTGTGTGCTCCGTCTTTAAGTTGAGTTTCTTTGCCGCCACTTGAGTGATCATGTTCTCACAACTCCATGCGACAATAATAAGCTTGGCTCTATTACCTCTATTGGTACAAGTTGTAATGAATTTGTCATGTGTCGCCAAGGTTCCTCTTCTTCTCAAGCGTGTAAAAAATCTTTCTATTCACCAAACAAGGTGTAGAAAATCAAGAGATCTCTTTTTGGGAGAGATCTAATCTCCCAAAATAAGATTAAATACGATGCGCGGACAAGCGACAAGAAGAACTGCAAGAAACACCATCACACAAAGCAAGAACACAAGATTTGCATGCATCGGTAGTGTGTCTACCTCTACAAGAGAAGAGTTTCATTATTTTGGTATAGAGTTACAAAACTCTCTTTTCCTTTCGGCCAAGAAAACTCACAAAACCTAACCACTTGTAACCCTAATACATGGCTTATATAGTAATGCCACTACATCAAGATATTACCGAAATACCCTTAAGCCTTAGCTCAAAACCGAAAATTGAATTTTGGGAGGTCAATCACTGCTAGAAACAAGACATCTGCACAACACAAGGGTAAACTGCTAGAAACAAGACATCTACACAACACAAGGGTCGTGAGTATTCTCATACAGAATGTTTCCCACTTTCTTCTAAGTTACCTACATGCCTTCATCACATCCGTCTTCATGTCCTTGCTTCTCCACATTTTCATCTGCCTTTCAACACTAGAAACCATTGTCGGACCTAAATACCGCTGATGAATATTGTCCCATCTTTCCCACGCTGAAAATATTTAACATGGGCATGATTACAGAGTGATTTGAGCTGATCCGGGTTTTTTTTTTTTTTTCGAATGGCAAAAAATTTCATTAAAAGAAGAGACCGAGATGGTCAAATACAAAGAATAGAAGGAACAAAATACCAAGAAAATACAAGAAACAGAAAATGGAAAGCAAACAAAAAGTTAAGGGGTGGGATAGTCAAAGAGCTCAAAAGCCTCCATGCCAACCCCCGATATAGCAAGCCTATCTGCCACCCCATTGGCGGATCGCCTAACATGGCAGAAGGAAATACTGGAGGACCCCACCTTGTAGACGCATAATACCTGGAAATGGAGACGATCTAATTGTCACTCTCCTTTGGATTTCTTCAATGGATTGTGCTTTAACCTGTGCCTCAGACTGTGGATGCATAATGCATCATTAATTGATGGTCTCAACCTTCAAAGTACCTCACAATGAGCTGCTGTAGGGTGTCACCCAATTGATTTCTCACTAATAGCTTATAGAACTTGTACTGAGCTGCAATCTGCGATCCTTGAGTGAGTTTATGGAGCCACTCATACAATGTTTGTTTGTAGTTAAATGGCGGAGACTCCTCTCCTATCAACCTTTTCATTTCTTCCAACTGCTGGTTAGAATAACTATGCTTTTTGTTTCTTGACAGATTGCCACCATACTTTTGCTCTACGTCAAAGTCTCAAGACTACCAAGGATACCCTTTTGTGCATAGGTACATCCTTATAATCAAGAACCTCTTCAATTGTTGTCACCCAATCCAAGTATTCTTTGGCTTCTAACCCTTCCAAAAATTTGAGAAGCTCAACGCTAGTCTTCGCTTCCTATCGATTGTTATCTCTTGGAAAATGGTTTTGGGGGCTGAAACTGTTGCCGAGAAGGCTGCCTATGATACGAAGCTTGATGTTGAGGGTTTATTTCTGCAAGCCCTCCATGTGACCGTCTCTTTGTTCTGATACCCCCGGAGTTGCAACAATTCTTGATTACTCGTGATTTGGCTCAAAACAGTCCCAAATTATGCCAATTGTTCCCACATCTTTCTCATCTCCCAAACTATTTTACCCTTTGTTGTCAGATCAGTTCCCAAACGTCATATAGGGTTTTGCTTTTGTGCACTTCTTCACTAACTCCAGGACCTATGGCCTTTCTTGGAGGCATAGCTCTGATTTTATTTTTACTTTTATATTGTGAATAAAGAGATATATCTTTGATACCAATTGATGGAACAAAGATTCTACTACTATGGATGCTCTGATCTCAAATTGATGATGATGTTATCCAAAGCCTTCAAAATCAAAAACCAATTAACACCAATAATTCTGCGTAATTAAAACTGAATTACAACAAAATTTCCGTGAACCCAAATTGATTTACAGCTGATAATTTTGTGGATTCAAGATTGGTAGACCTTTCCAATCACAAGTACTCAGCTTGATTCTGTTTATTGAAAGATGGGAGGATATGGTTGCACATGTGACACAAAAGGAAAAGATGACTCGACCAGGAGATAACTATATGGAGTTATGGGCAAATGTCCTCCAACGAGGCGTGTAATGATGGTTAATGAGGTCTTAGGATCCGGTTTTTGTGTGTCGTATGTCAGTAATGAATGAACCAAGTTATTAAAAATTTTCAATAATTTAATATTCATATTAGTGTGATGAAAAACAAAATGTAAAGTATATGTACTAGGAATGATTGAATAACAAAGGGAAAATGAACTGGTGCAAAATAAAAGCTAACCATGTTCCATTTTGTGGAAGTTACATTGTGTTTTATTCGCCTGAAGCATCCTTTCAAAATTTTCAAATGTAAACCTGATGCCATGGATTTCATTTTGGATTGTCTTGGTAGTTGGTTGATTGGCTTGGGTTTGTGATGTTATAATTTTAGGAAATTACTTGCATATCATTTTACTTAGATTACCATTAGAAAATTCTTCTTTGTAGCATCCACACTTCTTCCAGCTGTCTATTTCAATTTTCTTAATTAAGTTTTATTCATGAATACGTACAATGTTGTAGGAGAGCATTGCATCAAAGTTCCTGGAGAAACTTGCTAATTGGGCCAAAAGCATCAAAATTGCAGATCCGATGGAAGAAGGTTGCAGGCTCGGCCCTGTTGTTAGTGAAGGGCAGGTATCATGTTTGTTTGATTAGTTCCTGTGTGTGCTCCTCTTTCTTCCTGAAGTTGCACCAAAAGCTATAGAGATATTATGAGACAGTTAACAAATGTTTCAACTCAATTTTGCGGTTAACTCTCTTTTTTCTGCACTGCATTAAAAAGATTAAGTAGTTCAGTTAAATTTTATATTAAAATAAGAAGAAATGAGTTTCTGAGTTAAAATAGAACTAAATAATCTGCACAAATATACACATCATAGCACATTTCCTTTACTGTGTTTCAATTACCTGTGCTGGTCAAATTAATTTCTGATGGTTAGTGAGTTATTCTAATTGCTAACTAAAGAAACAGAGTTTCCTGTTTGCAACCAGAATGCATGGGAACATTAGACATGTTATGTTTAAACATGTATTCTCTGTCCTTTTGACATAGAGGGGACGTTTGTTTACTGAACATTGCCAGGATTTTACTACTGATCTTTTGAACCTGTATTTAGTTGTGAACTTAATGTACTGTGCCATTGTTTTTCTCACTCAAGTTTAGAAAAATTGAGGAAGATAATTATTTGCAGAGGTATGCTAAACTGAAGGGTGCCCTTGTAAAAATGAGGTGAAAGGGTGCCCCCATTGGCTATAAATCACAAAAATGCATTTAATGCTTTTTGACTTTTAACCATCATAAATGTGATGTTGATTTATAGCCAATGGGGGCGCCATTTCACCCCATTTTTGCAAGGGCGCGCCCCTCAGTTTAGAATTCCTCTTATCTGCAAACTGATTTCTATGCTTCAGATGGACATATTGCTT
Organism: Tasmannia lanceolata; assembly: GCF_043159265.1. Lineage (NCBI taxonomy): Eukaryota > Viridiplantae > Streptophyta > Magnoliopsida > Canellales > Winteraceae > Tasmannia > Tasmannia lanceolata. The sequence goes on from NW_027518683.1 coordinate 5,509,972, forward strand.
CACTCTTCCTGTGTGCAGTGTATGCACATCTTTGACTCTTGGTCATGACTGGTGACTGGGGGCATGGAACGGCAGCTTACTGGGTGCTCTTCACCCTGTAATAGATCTTATTTGGCTGATGATTGACGAAGATTCTTATTTGGAAGGGTTGATAACTTGAAGTCTAAAAACATATGAAGCTTAAGGTTCACCGTATTTGCCATTGGATTGGCTTGAAGTGGCCGAGTTAATATTCTCTGTTTTTTTTTCAGTATAATAAGGTATTGAAATTCATTTCAACGGCAAAGAGCGAAGGTGCAACCGTTTTGTGTGGCGGTGGCCGCCCCCAGGTAAATCATTCACCATCAACAATATCCTCCATCCTCTAGTCCTGAATTTTTAATGACAATTGTGTAATCTCATGGTTGAATGACAGCATTTAAAGAAAGGGTTCTTTATTGAACCAACCATCATAACTGATGTTGACACCTCCATGCAAATTTGGAGGGATGAGGTTTTTGGACCTGTTTTATGTGTTAAAACATTTACAGATGAAGACGAAGCCATTGAACTTGCAAATGACACCCGGTGAGTTGTACTTGTTTTCGTGGGATATTGCTCTAAACTGTTTTAGTGCTTTTCCTCGGGGTTTGACGCTGTAGAGTCAGTTGAGACTTGAGTTATCCACTGTTGATTTTCTGCAGTTATGGCTTAGCTGGTGCTGTTTTTTCCAAGGATCTGGATAGATGTGAACGCGTGTCAAAGGTACTCCAAGAGTTATCTTTAGAATTATCTTGATTAATTACTTAATTAGTCAAGATAATTATCTTGAACGCATATCTTATAGATGTGACCTTGACTAAATACTTAATTAGCAATCAACCCAAGTCCTTTCTTTAGAATTATCTTTCAGAATTTGGAATGTGGAACTACATTCATGTGTATAAATTCTGCAGGCTCTTCAGGCAGGGATTGTATGGGTGAACTGCTCGCAACCCACCTTCACTCAAGCCCCCTGGGGAGGAACGAAAAGAAGCGGGTTTGGGCGTGAACTAGGGGAATGGTGAGAGAACTCATAGGCCAAAGGTCAATAAGCATTTTAGATGAGCAGGCACCATATCCTAATGACAAAGGATACTCGTTATCTGTTTTGTAGGGGACTTGATAACTACTTAAGCGTGAAGCAGGTGACGGAATACACCTCAGATGATCAGTGGGGGTGGTATCCATCTCCTTCAAAGCTGTGAAGATTGTACAAATCACAAGGGCGTGGGGTAACGGCAATGCAATGTCAGGACCAGTTGGTGAACTGGATGCACCAGAGCTTCCATCCCTATCTTAAGGTATTTTAAGTTTTCCACTAATCATGTAATGAACTGGTAATGAGGATACTAGCTGTGAAAATAAACAGCAATGGTTCGTGTATAAGATGGATTTAAGAAACTTATTAGTGAAATAAACATCCCATCATTGCTAATAATTTCTTTAGCATTTCTACCAATTATTTTTGATAATTTATACTAATTTTTTATGGGAATGATACTACGAAATGCACCTAAATGAGACACAATCTGGGCCCAATTTGCATTATCTAGGTCAAAAAATTGATCTCATCAGATGATATACTATTTTCTGAGGGAAATGATATTTCCACCCACTTTCCCAGCCTTTCCACTCACATTTGTTGTTTCACTTCCTAAAAATGACTATTCTCACTCTCTTTTGTTTGTCTTTCCCAAAAAATTACTCATGGCCATCTGATGGGCTGTTAGAAAGAACATCTGAGCAATGTTCTATGTTGTTATCCTCTGACTTGGTACTTACTATTGTTCAATGAGCCTCATAGCCAAATAATTTGAGCAAAAGGTCTACAATGTGCACGGCTGCTGGATTTGATGATCCATAGCATCCACTTGGTGGGTCCAGTGTTGATTGCTCATATGTCTGGGAATGGATGGCTTGATCTGATCCGTCCATAACGTCTACATTATCCAAACACGGCCTTGTAGATAACATACCGCGAAAAATACTCTTACCGAATATTCCTAACCATTTGATCAAAGAACTAGAACCGGGGATTGTTGTCACTTTTTTTAATTACCCATTTGCAGCCCATCCGTTGGACGGTTGAGATCATACCATCAGTGCAAATTGGTACACAAATTGCAATTTGGGTCCTTTTTAGGTGTCCATTCATGCATACAACACCTGCTATATTATATAAATAATCAAGTTGGATGAAAATTAAAGAGTCTTGCATGAGAAAACCCTTGTAATAGCAAGCATGAACATTATCTGTTGGCTTTCCTAATCTTGTATACCTTTTCTTAGCCTAATCTTTCTTTCCAAACAAGGAGAAAAAACGTGTGGTTGATTTGTAGCGATTAAAGTTGCAACAGCTCTATATTTAGGTAGGAAATTGATATGATTTCCCACATGCTCTCTCACAACCAATCCAATACAATACAATACAATAGAGGTTGATAAAGTCCGGAGTGTCATTATCAAAACAAGGGAGTGCGGATGTAATTTCCTCACAATTCGCTATGGTGATTTGAACCCCAGGCTGCATGACCAGATTGCTTTTGATAGTTGATATCCGTCTGATGTGACAACAAATCCCAACAATAATGCTTGCTTCAAGTGAAAGCTACATAGTTGACGCAGAAAAGGCAAAATGCTTCGTTTTGGATATTGAGTCCAAAACTGATTATTGAACCCGAGTTGTCTTTTAAGAAATTATTCTCAACTCAACTCGAGCTTTTTTCCCAAACTAGTTGGGGTTGGCTAATGAATCATTTACAAAATTTTCATGAAGAAGGTGAAAGAATCTACTCGGCTCAAATTGACTAAGTCTACATGGATCATTTTCTTCCATTCTCTCCTATCCAGTATCATGTTCTCAGTTGTGTTCCTACTCATCAAGTCTTTTAAGAAATGATTTTGAGTCCAAAATTGATTATTTGACTTAGGCTTGTTCGTTTTGAGACTCAAAATTAAATGCAGTTTGAGACTCAAAATCGCCCTTTGCAATTGTTAGGCACGTTTGGGAGGAATGAAATGGGCACATATTTGAGAACAAAGAAAAGCAGAGTGGAAGAATTATATTAGAAATCCAAGTGAACCTTATATAGTGGATATAAGGCATTGAAATTTGCTCACATCCTACAACACAGGGAATATCCTTCGTAATTGGAAGACGATGAAGATCATGGCTGCGTCTACTTGGCGTCCTCCGCCATTGGGTATGATAAATTTTGACTTCGATGGGTGCTTGAAAGGAAAATCCCGAAAGGCCAGAATAGGTGGGGTTTTTCACGACGAAAAGGGGATTGTTGTCCAATCTTTCTGGGATCATGCAGGAATTTGTGATTCAAATGAGGTGGAGGCCAAAGCACTTCTTTGTGGTCTCAAATGGTTTGCAAAAGATGGTCCAGGTCCTTTGATGACCTGCATGGCAGCATGGGCAGCTTCAAAGGCTCCTGGATCATGAAATCTGGCCAGCATTGTCAAGGAGATTTGTGATCTTGGTTGGTTATTGAGACCAATGCTTAATCATATGAAGCGAATAGGGCCTGCATGTAATTATGAGCTCAGTAATCAGTTTTGGACTTAAAATCAATTCTCAAAATAGAAAATGAACATGTCCTTAGCACTTCTGTTTACCAGCTTTATCATCACTGGTATTTAGTAATCTGATAGCTTGGGCTGTTGAGACCTGTATTGATGCACGATCGATTGAATTATATAGGAGTTGATTTGTAGACCGTGGTGTGGAAATCAAAATAAATTATTGACGGGTATCATTCAAACAATACAGGCTGGCACAATTTTTTTTTGTACTAGATTCGAAATATTTGTAACTACAGCATTCCCCTGTTTTGATATTGGCACTCAACTCTTTATTTAAAATTTTTAAACCTCTATTATTGACTATTCATATCTCGTCGAGAATTGTGACGGTCAATGAGAAAAGCGTGAGATAAGAAGAGTGCTGACTGTGGAAGTGCACGTAGAATCTTCTTCACTAAAATAGGGCGGTGATAAATTCAGCCCCTTCTATTACAATATTCACCTCCTGTTTCTTTTCAAAATGGACTGTACAAATCATCCTATGGAAATGATTTTTGGGGCACAACCTATTTACATTGTAGCCCATCAAATGGACGGTTTGGATCATCCTATGGTGTGCGCTGTACAATCCATTTTGAAAAATAAGGGGTGAATATTGTAGCAGAAGGGGGTGAATTTATCACTGCCCCTAAAATACTGTATTTGGGAAACTTAAATTGACTAAATCTAGAACATTAAAAATGTGACTCATTCAAGACTTGATTTTCTTACAAACGTTTAGACAATTTTACCCCAGGAGAGAGAGAGAGAGAGAGAGAGAGAGCTGATTTTGGTGCAACAGAGCTCTTATTTCACTTAGGCTCTGTTCACTTGCGTTCCCAGAAAAGCAATTCCCTGGAAAACAACCTCTTTTTTCCTTGACAAAACAGAATTCTGGTGTACACTTGCTTTCCTGAGAAAGTAACAAGCCTAGGTGGAAAATGTCAAATAATGACATGGAAATTGCCAAAAATATGTGGAAATGTCTCTTTTCTCACAAGTGTGGGAAACTAAGTCCCACTATTTTGGTCGGATTTACTTTCCCGGAAAAACTAGTGAAAAAAGGTGGGCAAGCAGTTTTTTGGGAAACCTTTTCCTGCACAGTTCCTGCACACGTGAACAGGCGCGGGAAACCTTTTCCTACACAGTTTCCCTAGATATCTTTTCCTAATGCCACGTCAGATTCCCGGAAAACCTTTTATTTTCCTTCCCCGTGAAAACAAGTGAACAGAGCCTTAGGAAAAATTGCCAGGGGCATCAAAATACGAGAATTGCCAATCGGGGGACACACTTTTGAAAAATTGTTAGAGAGGGATGAAATGGGGTTATCAAGTCTCTAAAAGGGGGTTATCAACCCTCTAAACGGGGTTATCAAACTCTCAAAAGGGGGTAATCAATCCTCTAACAATTTTTCAAAAGTGTCCCCGGGTAGCCATTCTTGTATTTTGATGCCCCCCATTGGCAATTTTTCCTTTTACTCCGCATGAGAGAGATTGTCTTATTTATTTAATTCATCTGAGGTAGTTGCTCCCAATTCCCGAAAAAGGATGTTTATTATTTGTTAATAAAGGATTGTCATTATCGAAATGAGGGGGTGTCAATATCTTTTTCCCCGTAAAATACCTATCCCTAGGGAGATTCTATATGGTGTAAGCCCTTTATAGTCCCGTACTTTTCAAAAGTATTGTACGTACTACATCATAGGATGATCCAATCTGTCCATGTGATGGAACTCAATGTATTTGAGAACAAAGAGAAGCACAATGGAAGAATTATATTAGAAATCCAAGTGAACCTTATACAGTGGATATAAGGCATTGAAATTTGCTCACATCCTACAACACAGGGAATATCCTTCGTAATTGGAAGACGATGAAGATCATGGCTGCGTCTACTTGGCATCCTCCGCCATTGGGTATGATAAATTTTGACTTTGATGGGAGCTTGAAAGGAAAATCCCGGAAGGCCAGAATAGGCCCCCCCCCCCCCCCCCCCCCCCCCCACGCATCTATAGAGGTTTCCACAATATGCAATTCTCCAATAGATGCATATTATGGAAACCTCAGATCACAGGGCTAGATCTTCCTGTAGAAATGATTTTTGGGGTACTACCTATTTATGTTATGACCCATAACATGGACAGTTTGGTGTGTTCCATATTTCTACAGAGTACTTTATAAAAAAAATAGGGGATGGTAAGGGCTTACACCATATAAAAACTCATTTCTAGGAGGGATCAAAGTATATTATTGGCACCTTAGATCCTCCAACTGATTTGACTAGAGACTGAACAAGTTGGCCCCATCTCCATCCCCCCTTCTTATTAAAAAAAAAACTCAGAAATAGAGTTAAAATACATTGCTTTCTGCATCCTTATCGGAACAAGTGGAGTTCACTGTGAGATCACAAGATTCACAACTCCCCCAACATTCCCCAACCCTAATCCTTCCCTCAATTTCTCCATCGACATTCAAAACCCACTCTTTTCTTCAATTAGGGTTTCTTTCTCTTTCTACTCTATCCGATATTTCCACACTTCCTTCTTCTTCTTCTTCTTCTTCTTTGCTCTCCCCATTCATGGCTTTGTATTCTGAATTTCTCCGTGAATTACGAAGAAAAGGTACAGTTTCTGTTCTCATTCATTCCAATTGAAGAATTCTAAGCAGAGTTCATCGTTTTAGGGTTTTTGTTATAAGATGGGAAGTTCTGAAGAGAGAATCGTTGCCGTTATCATGGTAGGCGGGCCTACGAAAGGTATGGATTCAGGATTTGATATAATATTAGGTTTTTTTGTTTCTTTCCCTCCATTTTATTCTTATTTTGTAATTAGGTTTGGTTTTTTTTTTTTTTTGCAGGAACTCGTTTTCGACCTCTATCTTTGAACATTCCAAAGCCGCTTTTCCCTTTGGCTGGGCAGCCCATGGTCCATCATCCCATTTCAGCTTGCAAAAGGGTATTTTAAATATTTTTTTTTTCTATCCTAGTTTTTCCTTTTTTTTTTTAAATTGAGAAATCTCTGGTTCTTATAGATCCCAAATTTAGCGCAAATTTATCTCATTGGCTTCTACGAGGAGCGTGAATTTGCTCTCTATGTTTCGTCCATCTCTAATGAGCTGAAAATCCCCGTCAGGTAATTTCATTCGCCTGTTGCCTTTGAATTTTCCTGCAAATTTATATCCTTTTTTTTTTTTGCTCATTGATGATAACAAAGAAGAGAAAACCTAAAATTTTGCTGGTTTTTTAGATACTTGAGAGAAGACAAACCACATGGCTCGGCAGGCGGTCTTTACAATTTCAGAGATCTGATCATGGAAGACAATCCGGTTGTTATCTTCTGCTCCTAATTTTGCTTTTACTATGTGTTTGTGTTGATTAAGAAGCATGTTTATTCTTCTAATTTGATGTAACCACCATGTATTGCATCTCTGCAAATTTTCATCTCAGTTGTTTAATTAGATCTGTTTATTTATCTCAATAAGCTTTGTTGAATCTTTTTGTTGTTGGCCTCGCAGTCGCATATCTTTTTGCTGAATTGTGATGTTTGCTGTAGTTTTCCGTTGCCGGACATGCTTGGTAAGCCGCTTTAGTGCCTTTTTTTTTTGGTTGTTGTTTATGGCTTTCTGCTTTGGACTACAACTCTTGAAGCAATAATAGTTTTGATCCGTCAAGAAATTTATCGTCATAATGCTTTTCTTGTGGATTTTGCAATTGTTGCTTCTGGCCCTTCACAATTCCAGAGGCCCATAAAAGATATGGTGGGATGGGAACAATTTTAGTAATCAAGGTGGGTGAGCGATAATAACTCTTCTTTTTTGTCGCCTTATCCTTGTGTCAGTCTCTGTTTATCTGAGAAATTATATGGTGCCCGACTGTCAAGTCCCTTGTTGGTGGTACATCAAAAGAACTACCCTTGATGTTTTCTCCAACAGCAGCCTCTTAAAAAGTGGTCTGCTATTGGATCAAACATCAAGTGTGGTACTGCCCCAAGGGACTTGATGGTCGATTGGTCGGGCACCATGTAAAAATTCCTGTTTATCCTTCATTGTCTTAAGTTCTTTGTTTTTTTCCGTTTGCACAGGTCTCTGCAGAATCGGCCAACCTGTTTGGCGAGTTGGTGGCTGATCCGGTCACCAATGAGCTGCTGCATTACACTGAGAAACCCGAGACCTTTGTATGTATAAGATCTGAGGGTGGCATGGCTTTCTTTAACCTATTTTAAGTTAGAGGATTAAATAGTGTTTCACAAATGAACATCTCATTCGTTTATCGTTTCAGAAAATTGTCTGATGATTTTATATTGTTTTTTTTTTTAATTTTCTGAAATTGTTTACTGCATCACGTCCTTACAGTCACCTGCTACTCTATTCTGCAGGTAAGTGATCGAATAAACTGTGGTGTGTATATATTTACCCCAGATATTTTTGATGCTATTCAGAATGTTTCCATGCTGAGGAAAGACAGAGGTTCGTAATTTAAGGCCACTGTTGATTGTTTACCTATATTTGTGCAGATAGAAGTACTAGGGTACTTGATTAATGGCAAAGCTTCATGTTTGATATAACAATGGTTGTCTAACTTAATGAATTGCTGGCTCGTATCTCCTTCATACACATTATAACTCTATCAGTGGAGACTTTTAGGTTGACCCCTAATACCTTTGAATTTCATAGAGTCTGCATCTTATGTTGATCGTTTGCCACAATAAATTGGTCTCCAGTTTCAAATCCTTTCCCTAAGTATGCAGTTTCTACCTTTGTGTGCTTTTAGAACAGTTTAGACATCACCCATTATTTTTTTTTTCATTTTTAGTTCATTGGATGGTGACTTCACTCATTTATTAGTTGAATAGAAACCTAATTTTATTGATCCTTTGATATCAAGTAGCCTATGAAGGCCGAGGTTGAAAAACCCGGGACTCGAGCCTTCATCGGGTATTCGGGTCTGAATCGACTCAGGACTGAGTTAAAAGTTTTTATTCAATTCAGACAAGACATGTATCTGAACAACAATCAATAGAAAGGGAACCGAAAAATCAATATGCATCAATCGATTATGCGCATATATAATAATAATAATAATAATAATAAGATATGCATACATAAAAAAATCTATAAAATCTTTAGATAATTTCCAAATTTACTTCTTCAAAGGTAAGAAGCAATGAAAGATTCCAATGTTGATTGAGAAAGAGTGTGTGTATCCAGGATGGTTGCAGACTTGCGGAATCTCCCATCAGACCCAACTACCTCGTTCAAGTTAATAATGCAATACAGTAAAAATGTGAAAATACCCCCAATGTACAGCATATACATTGTCTAACAGAAATCAAGGTGGCAGGGTTGCAAAGCTTTGTTTGATCTTTAAATTGCCAATTGAGGATATTCAGATGGGTGTTTGTTCGCAAATGAAATGACCGAAAGACATTTATTTTGTGTGTTTAACATTACTCTTAAAAGAATTCATCATAGCTAGACTTCTATTTGAAGTTGTCACCATAGACAAAGGTTTTTTTTTCTTTTAAATTGACAAATATATTCTTACCAGCAAATTTACAATGGGGACCAGTAGTCCCACCAGATTTACATAGTATGAATTGTCCAGGAGCATTCTCCTTGGCCCAAAGGAAACCCATTACCCCTTACATACCCAATAGCCTTAATTGTATCGAATCCAACAAAAAATGCCATATTGTGGGGCCCACCCAGTCAAGATCGTGACCTGCCACGTCACACAGACTTTTCCACTACATTCTGAATTCGATTTTCAAAAATCCCGCTCGAAGGCCCAGAGCTATTGTGCGCCCTCACCGTCCACGATAGCCAACCATCCAACAACATCATCGGATCTCCGGCGACCTCCATCCCGTACCACCACCAATCACCGCGGGCACCACCTCCAGTCCCACCTCCATCTCCTCCACAAAAATCATCTCCTCCGGGGGAGTCTCAGCCACCACCACCGTCATCAAGAATCCGGCAACCTCCATTGCCACTGGCTACTACACCCGTCCTCAGGCCACCACCCACGATCTTGATTACGATGACCACAATGCCAAATACGGCAACCCTATTGCTAATCTAGCAACCCACGGCCTCCCAATCCTCCATGGCCTCGAAATCCGATAATCCATGGCCTCCACTTCGTCGTTCCGCCTATAGCTGGTCTTCCACTGCTCCGGATCCAGCAACCCACAGCCTTTCGAGGCCTCCGGCAACCTCCGCGGTTTTCCTTGGCTCCAGATCTAGCTTTACGGCCCCAGATGTAGCCACCACGGAGGAGCCATACTCCAGATCTGGCCTCCACGGCTCATCTTTGGCAACCATGGGAGAGACGAGAAATAGAGAGCGAGACTCAAAAGATACAGAGGAGAAGAGGGAGACGAGAGAGAGACAAGAAAGAGAGGGCGATGCACAAAAGACACAGAAGAAGAGAGGGAGATTAGAGAGGGAGGGAGATGAGATGAGAGAGGGAGGGAGAGGGGGAGACAAGAGAGAGAGGGAGAGGGAGACGAACAAGAGAGAGAGGGAGAGAGGGAGACGAGCGAGAGAGAGGGGGAGGGAGGGGGACGGGACGAGGGAGAGAGACCACCTCCCTTCCTATAGACATAGGTATTTGATGCAAGTAGGACTATAGCTGAAGTCACTGTCACTTTTTTTTTGAATGGCCTGAAAGTCACATTCACTAACCTGCTGGTTTTATACCCTGGAATTTTAGATTCTTGCTGGAAATTATCTTCTGAAATTTCTATTTCTGAGAAAAAGATCTATCTGCATAAATTGAGATCAAGGGATAACACAAGCACACCACTTTTGTGAAAATTGCTGTAAATATTCCCAGGAGATTTCAGTCCTCTTCTGGAATTTTCCCGAGAGCTCTAGCTCTCTATAAATTTTATTCAATTACTGATTATCTAGTTGTAGGAGAAGATGCATCATAATCCAGACTGAAGAGATAATAAACTAGCTGAAAATAAATAGGACTAACACTGGAAATTCCAGGAAATGAGAAAATATCTCATAAACAATTCGTGTGGTGCGTGGTGACTGCCCACTCTTTCTTATTATAGGCAAAAACAATAGCATATCTCTTGTCTTGTCTATACTTGAAGTTAATATGTGCAATATCAATTGCTAGACTCTTCTATTACACACCGGTGACTGAAATTTAAAGACTTGAGTTAAAACTTACGAATTACAAGACTGCATGATCAAACCATATATCAACTAAAACTCTTAAAACAACTCTGGACATGCCTAAAGAGATCTCTTTCTATTGGAATTATTCCAATTTTCTGACAAGTGCAGGCGATAGTTACACTAGTAGGGCTTATTTTAAACCTGTCAAGATTATTCCAGAAAAATCTAAGAAAATCAAGATAATTATCATCAGGAAAAAGCCTTAGGAAAACAAAAGATTATCGTTATGAAAAAATGGCTGGGTTTCGGAATTTTGGTGGCACTCTGAGCTGATGAGAATGTCCAACTGCTGATTCAGCAGTTGAATAATAGGAGATCCTGAATATTGAGGTTCAGGTTATTCATTATTTTTTTTTGTTTATATATTTCCTTGCATAATGGCCTAAGTCTTTGAATCATAGATCAATTGAAATTTAATCTTCTATGAAAAAGATTGCTATGGTTCCGACATTTAGCTAATCATGCATTAGCTATTCCATATCTCAAAGTGCAGTCTGACAATTTCTTCTCTCTATCTGAAAATTTTATCTCAGTTCATTATAAACAACTGGCTCTGTGTTGGCATTCATGATTTTATAGAAAACATACTATGTACGTGTCTGAACTCTAATCTGATATTTGCAGCTAACTTGCGACGTGTCTCTAGCTTTGAAGCCCTCCAATCTGCAACAAAGTATGACCTTTGTCTAGTTCGAACTAATCAAGTGGTTATTTGATAGATTCTTCAGTAACTACATTTACTAGCATAAGCAATAACCAATTACACATGCAATATGCATTACATGCTTTGGGTATTCATTATGATGATTATTTGTCAGTACTTGTGTATTGTAGTCTGACATTGTAAATATATTGGCATCCTTGCTACTAAATTTGTTATCGGATAATTCCCTTAAATTGGTCTGCTTTTTTTGAAAAAAAAAAAATCTTGGAAGACTTCATCCATAATACATTCCATTTCTCTTTTCATTTGGTAAGGGAGAACTCTTCAAGGAATAAAAACAGTGCACAAAGTACAGCAGAATATAGTGATGCCCATAGGACCTCTCGCTAGCAAATGGCTTAATATTTGACTCGAACAGCAAGGCTTTGGATTGATTGCAACTATTTGACTTGTAAAACGAGACTTTGGATTAATTGCAACTATTTGACATATTAACCAAGACGTTGGATTAATTGCAACTGTTTGACATGGACAACATGACTTTGGATTGATTGCAACCATTGAAATCGTTCATTATTCATCTCTTTAATCCAATTTACAAAACATCTCTTGCCCTCTATGTTGCATCAGTACGGGTACGAGTGTCCGATTTACCAAACATCTCTTGTCCTCTATGTTGCATCAGTACGGGTACGAGTGTCCGAATCTGACATGGGTATTGAGGGCTGGATTCATTAAACCTCAAAAACAATGATTCATGGATTCGCCATAGTATTTTAATCAATTCTTAAATTTTTTTTTTACATAGTAGTATAGTCATAACAAGTACTATATTGAAAATTTTAATCATAGATATAATGTTGTATTTCCATTTAAGAAATTTACTATCAGGATGGGTAAAACTCAAAATATAAGGTAATTGTAAAGTTGTGATTATAGTTTTAAGTTTTTCGAAAATAAAAACAGATAAAGGAGATCCAAAAGTGTTTTACCCTTCATTTAGGTTGATCTAAGGGCTGAGATGGTTTTACCTTAGTCATGTTTTGATAAAATTTCACTTTATAATTACACTTTATTTGGGTTGATCTAAGGGCTGAAATGGTTTTACCCTACTTATGTTTTGATCAAATAAAAAATAAATAAAAATCTTTTGATAAAATATATTCTCTTTATATTTAGTATTGTTTGTGAAGATTTATTGGATTTTTATATATAATTATTCAATTCCCTGGAAAGAAGATCCACTTTTTGTGGATTCCTAGAGATTTGCTTTCACTAAATTGGTACATGAGCAAGTTCGATTTGGAAAATCATTTTAGGATTCACAATGGCATCGAAGAAGGCTATTAATTAACATGAAAAGAGTGATCTATCAGAGCAATCATTCCCAGACGTGTTGCAAAAACTATATCTACTCGCGTCGATTGGAATTCACCTTGTGGAAGGAAACCATGACATATTGCTGATTCCTATTACATTTTTAACTAGACACTTATAATATTTTATTTCAGTATGCAATTTCTGGAATATTGGATTTAGTCATGATAGAATGTTGCGAGTATAGATATGTGTGTGGTCATTTTTGCAAAGTATTTGGCTATTCACATATCCTGTTATGTTATTTTATTTTTATTGGCAACATTCCCAGTGAATGATGCCTTACCTAGTTATGCTGGGAACATCTTTAAAGTTTAAATGTGTTTGGTCGTTTTCTATGCTAAAGAGATTCATAACATATTTTCCTACATAGAATCTTTCTCACACCCACTCCTGGTAAGTTGATGTTTAATTTATTTTGTTAGTATAACCATGGTTTTAAATTTCGGTTTCGGCTAAAATTTTGGAGTTATCCAAAACCGAAATTTCAGCTGAAATCCTGAAACTTCGGATGAAATTTGGTATTGGCTAACGGAATGCCTGATTTTTGGGTTCGGTAATTTCATTCAAAATTCTTTTACGGATTAAAAAATTATTGTTTTATTATCAATTTCAACGAAATTCCCGAAATTTGGTAAATTTCGGTTTTGGTACCTTTTCGTTTCGTTCCTCACCGAAATCCGAAAGTTTGAAATTTAAAACCATGAGTATAACACTATAACTCATTAAAGCACTTGTGCAAAGAAATAACCGACAATACTCTTTTCTTTCCATTATTCCCTCGTAACATTTCACCTCTAAAAGCAAACTTATTGTGTTAAACCCCATTGGTTTTTAGATTCTCTCTGCTTACATTCATGGCTCTGCTGATCTAAGTTTCTTTGAACAGGTCCCTTCCCACAGATTTTGTTAGGCTGGACCAAGATATCCTTTCACCTCTTGCTGGGAAGAAGCAGCTATATACCTATGAGACCTTAGATTTTTGGGAACAGATCAAGACTCCAGGGTGAGCCAATTCTCCTTATTTCCTTTTCTTCCAATTCCATTAGTTAACCAGTTTTAATCCTTGTATTCCCTTCAGGATGTCTTTGAAATGTTCAGCTCTGTATCTCTCTCTGTTCCGGCACACTTCACCCCATCTTCTAGCTAGTGGTGATGGCACCAAGTCTGCTACTATCATTGGGGATGTTTTTGTTCATCCATCAGCAAAAGTACATCCAACAGCGAAGGTAGTGTGGTTATTTTCATTCCATATTTTTACATGCATATCACAGCTGCGTCCACATCCGTGACGACCTGTTTTGATATTATCATTCCTTTATTGACACTTATACTCAAAAGACTGAAGAAGGAATAAATTATTGAACTTCAGTAGAACTATTTATGCCGTAGAAGGGAAACCATTTAATGTAATATGTATTAAGTGTGTCGTGAATTTTTGGCATTCATTATTGGCATTAACAGTAATGGTTTCTAATTCTATTTAGGGATTTGCTAGCGTCCGTCGCAGAAGGCATTTCACGGATGGTCTGTTGCATGTGAGAGCAGAGCAGCCACCTCATGAATGAAGACAAAATCTGCTGAAAAGTGAGCCTTGGTGGCTGCTCTCACATGCGACAGACCATCTGCGAATTGCCTTCTGCGATGGACGCTAGCAAATCCCTTATATGTAATATATTGGTTGTCGCGAATTTTGTATATTTTTAGAAATTCTAATAATCTGGCCATTATCAAACAACTTCAATGGTTTAGGAATGTTGAAACTTTTGTCCAAATGTACTTCATTTCTAACCTTTTATGTACTTGTATGAATTTATATTATATTATAATATATATATAGAGGAAAGTGTTCCTGAGCTCGAGCTCAAAAACACATATGGCCCCACATTTGTGTGTGTGTGTGTGTGTGTGTGTGTGTGTGTATATATATATATATGTTGACTCTCTCTCCTTGCTCGTTTCACTTCTTTCCGTGAAGAGCACACTAGGCACCAAATTGCAGTGACAACGTCTTCCAGCGGTAGTCCTCCGGTAATCAAGCAAGAGCAAAGAATCATTCCCGGAGGGAGCGTGGATTTTTTCAACTCAGACGGATACGTGTTCCTTTAAGACCCTTGATTGTCGCTCTTTGAACAGGCAGAGACGAACACACAATTCCAACGTATATACCATTTACCTACACACACACAGAGAGAGAGAGAGAGAGAGAGAGAGAGAGAGAGAGAGAGAGAGAGAGAGAGAGAGAGAGAGAGAGAGAGAGAAGGGGTTGCTGTAGCTGCTAACATTAGCATAAAACAAGGTCGGGCCCACATTGTTGGGGGATCCAAAACATTCATTTGGAAGGCCCTTTCGTGGATAGGGTGTCCACAAAAAATCAGCTCCATTGGATCATCTTAGGGTGTCCATTTGTGGGGTGAAAAAATGGGTAGATTAGTGGACAAACAGTATCTGTCCATTTTCACCCCACAAACGGACATCCTATAATGATCCAATGAAGCTGATTTTTGGTACACACCCCATCCATCTTGGGGCCTTTCAAATGAATGCTTAGGGTCACCCCAACAATGTGGCCCCTCCCTTGTTTGATGCTAACGTTAGCAGCTAAGCTAGCTGCTAACGTTAGCAGCAACCCTTTTCTCAGCTCGTGAGCTTGAGCTTATATGAGCTTGAGTGCCCAAACACATGGGTCCCACATTTTTTGTGGTGATCCAAACCATTCATTTGCAAGGCCCCATCATAAATAGGGTGTGTACCAAAAATCAAGTCCATTGGATGTGGGATAAACACAAATGACATATTGTAAGCACACATGGAAATTAATTAGTTTACAATTGAAAATGACATATTGTACAATCTTTACTTTTGTAATTTGACTGAGGAGCTGAGGAGATATGCATGTGCGCTTTCAGTATATGTGGTATATACAAAAAGTATCTCTTAATGAGGCTCATCAATTAGATTATTTTGAGTAATCTTAATTTGGATGTCAAGGAATGTTCATTTTATCAAATAAACTGACTGCCCATGTGCTGATGGAACAGATTGGCCCCAATGTCTCTATTTCTGCCAATGCTCGAATAGGAGCTGGTGTAAGGCTCATCAGTTGCATCATTCTAGATGATGTTGAAATTAAGGTGAGAGAATGATTTAGTAAGAGCATGGACATTTCTATTTGAGCAAATCTTTGAATGTGTTTTGTTCTCTTGACAGGAAAATGCAGTTGTTATACATGCTATTGTTGGGTGGAAGTCATCCATTGGGAAGTGGTCACGTGTCCAGGCAAGTCTTCTTTTATTAGTTTTGTTTTACTTTGAGTCCTTTTCCTGTGTGTTGTCTTTTTTTTTTGCACACAATTGGGAATTTTTGTCTCTGAAACTTCTGGTTTTCATCTAATTTTAAAAATTTTGAGTAAAAATGTAAAACCAAAAGATTCCATTTCATTTCTATAATCAATGGAGAATCTTTTCTTATAGACGACATAAAACGCCTATCATTAAAAAAAAATGACATAAGAGTGTCACGGGTTAAGTCTGCAAATATGGCTTTCTTCTCCTAATGCGTTCCCTTAATTTCTCTTAAGATTGTAGTTGCACTCCCAATGTTTATTGGCTTTCCTTAAATCACCTTGGACCTATCCAATCAAAGAGGGTCTTGGGTGGTGTGGGGGCCACATGCTGCATCAACTCTTTTTACCTACAAGATGGGCTATCCACCACCTTCAGGTATACAGTATACATGCAGCTCTGGTGGCGTGTTAACCTTTTAGTTCATATAGCCCAGATTACCTGCATACTACAGTTGAAAACTGAACCCTAGATCAATTGTGAGATTATAGCACAGCGAAGTCACTATGTACTTATGTTAATTTCTAAGTGAAAGGGAGTAGTCATTTCATAAAACCCATTGTTATTTCATTACTGACTGGATCTGACTGGAAGATCTTTCTTGTTATTTCATTACTCACTAGATCCTACCGGATGATCTTTCTTGTTTCTCCATATCCTTTCTATATTACAGGGATGAGCATTTTTTAGAGTTTTCTGCATAGATAAAGTTCACAAATTTGTTAATTCACTCTCGCTGCCTTGCTAGTTTTTTAGATAAATGCTGAGAATAAAAGTCCACTTGCACTCAATCTGGATAACGATTGATCCATACTTTTACCTCATTAGTCATTTTTATTGTTTATCTGATTTACTTGTGCCCAATAATCATATCAGTATAAGTCAGGGAAACCTTTGACATTCACGTATATTTTATTAGATCAACGGACTAATTCTGAATATCTATTCCAGGGTGAAGGAGAATACAGTGCGAAGCTTGGAATTACCATCCTCGGTATTTTACTAGCCTTTTCATTCCTTTTAGTTTGCCCATCTATATCTCAAGGAGTAAACTCAAAGACCATTGGCTCAGTAATCTATGGACATCAAACGCCATCTAAAATCAGATTTATTTTCTGGCCTCTATTAATAAATTTGGGAATCCAATATGGATTATGACCCGGATCAGATTGATTTTTGTTTTTAATCTGTATATGTTCAATTCTCATATTTTTTTCTACATAGTTCTTGATACAATTCCGTATATTTTCATCATAGAAGGAAATGATAAACTAGAATCAGACTTATCCATGCAAACTTATCTATGAAATGAATCCTATAGAACTCATCCATGCAAACTATAGTTACCTTTTTGTCCTTGCTCGGAAGAGTCTGAAATGACTAAATTTAATATTTACATTCCAGGGGAAGCTGTGGCTGTAGAAGATGAAGTTGTAGTGATTAACAGTATTGTGCTCCCAAATAAGACCCTCAATGTCAGTGTACAAGAGGAGATCATTCTTTAGAAAAAAAGAAGAAGGAAACAAGCTCGGCTCCATAATAACCTCCTTGCCCTGGAGTTTGCTATCTTATCTTGTGATTTATTATAAACTGTCATCATTGTTCTTAGCATATCTCAGCGAAAAAACAATTTTTACCCTTATGGGTTATTTTTGGGAGATGATTTTGAATTTGTAGATTGCATTCCTACAACCTGAAAATTTGATTTCCCTTCATCTTTTTACTTTTAATTACCTCTTCTCTCTTCTATGAGAATTGTTAGGTTTATTGATGAGTGAAATAACACGAGATCTGTTATGCAAGTCACTGATGAGAGATTTGCTTCATGGGACATGAATTTGCCAAGAAATGGAAGGTGGGTGAGTCATGAAACTACTAGAAGGGGGCGTTTCAAGTAAATAAAGAGGTGGATTTATGACATCTTCCTAGTGCTACTAAGAATACATGCTTTTGTGAGGCAGCTCCCTAATAGGCCTCTGTTATACCACTTACCTAACATATACTTGACCATTTTTTCAATGAAAAAAATATCCCATGTTTTTTGTTAAGGCTCTGTTTCTTTCTACCTATAGTTTATTTTATGTTCATTTTTACAACCATAAGACAAATTTTACCTCCGTCTATTATTACTTAGAAAGAAACGGGAGCCTAGTTAATGATGAATAGATACCTGTTTGGGTACACGCCGTAACATTAAGAGGGCTTTCTATAGCACACCCAATTTATTATTTAGTTATATTAGTTGGCCCGAGGAAAAAAAGGGGGCTAATATATCACCTCCCTACTCTTAACGAGGGACTGTTATCTACACTGCCAAATTTTGATAATAGCACTGCTAACTTTGTTTTACACTTTTAAGGTTGGATGTTGAAAGCAATTTTTTAGGGGAGTGATAAATCAACCCCCGTATATCTTAAATCGACTCACCATGTGTCTTTCTCTCTCCTTGGGTTAGAGAGAGAAAGAGGAGAGAGATAGACACATGGGAAGTCGATTTAAGATATTTGGGAGTCGATTTATCACTGCCCTTTTTTTAATGAATAAAGTGTTTCTCAGCTCGAGCTCAGATAGCTTATCTGAGCCCGAACGTCAAAAACTTACGTGGGCCGACATTTTTTGGGTGATCCAAAGCATTCATTTGAAAGGCCTTTGCATGGATAGGGTGCCTACCAAAAATTAGGTCCATCGGATCATCCTAACCTATCCAGAAGTGGAGGGAAAAATGGACAGATACTGTTTCTCCACAGATCTGCCTATTTTTAACCTCCACAAATGGAAGGATTAGGATGATCCTATGGACCTGATTTTTTGTACGCATCTTATCCATGTAAGGGCCTTTCAAATGAATGTTTTAGATCACCCCAAAAATGTGGGCCCACATGAGCTTATCTGAGCTCGAGCTCAGAAACACTTTCTTCTTTTTTAATATTTATCACCTTAAGAAATGATATTTGCATTTCCTTGACTCCACCGATTATTTACGCTTTTTCTTAGTAAAATGCCCTTTTAAATGGCATTAAAAAAACATGTTTTGTCAGGCTGCTGTTCAGTAATCCATTTAAAACGTTTTAAAGGGGAAACAAAACTGCACTTTTATGAAGAAAATGTTTGAAACACGTTTTAAACGTATTAATCACTTCATTGGTAACCTTTTAAACTCTACCTACACCATACTTTAGAAAAACATCTGATGTTTGTCTTTTATCTACAACTCTTAAACACTTAATCATTTGATATTTGTCTCTTTTTTTTTTTTTTTTTTTTTGATCGGTAATTTGGGGTTAGGCAGACCCCCACCAGATATATTAAAGAAACAAAAGGATTACATACGAAAATAAATAGCTCCAGAGGAGTCTTCTAATACAATAGAGAGCAGTTCCTGAGGAAGGTCGATAGCATTTATAGGGTGGCCTTTGAGAGGGCAAGTAGTCTTTGAGAGATAATCTGCAGCCTTATTCCCTTCTCTCCAGATGTGAGAAATGGTCCAGGACCTGAAGCTGGTTAGCAAAAGCTCAATTTTTTCCAGGGTTATGATTTTCCTCCATGGGCATGTGATTTCCTTCTGCAGAACTTTGACAGCTACAAGGGAATCAGATTCTATCGATAGGAGATTATAGCGATTGTTGATATTTGTCTTTTATCTACAACTCTTAAACACTTAATCATTTGATATTTGTCTTTTATCTACAACTCATAACGTTTTTGGCTTTGGCATACCTTCTTTTCTAATTTTAATACTAAAGTTAAATGTTATTTCTAAGTTTTTCTTTTACATTTATGTTGACGCACACAGATATACATATGCAGCCTTTTTTTAATTAGTTTATTTAAAACAAACACACATTAAACGTGTTCTATTTATCGAGTGTATTTTTACATTATTTGACCTTTCTTTTCATGTTTTTTTTTAAACCAATACCATATTAAACCCGAATTTTCCCCTAAGCTAAACTGAAGGACGCTCTTGCAAAACGCAGGTACAAGGGGCCCCCATTGGACCATGCACTTTGTTGAGATGGTCCAATGGGGCATCCTTGTAGCCAGTATTTTTGCAAGAGCACCCTTCATTTTAGCATTTCTTTTATTGTTGAGAGCATCTTGGGAATTTAATTGCATATTAAAGTAATCGTCATTAACCAATGAGTCTTGGGTATGCAATTCCTAGGCAGCAAAAGAAAGAGGAGGAATTTGATGCCCCATGAACAAACGAAACAAGAAGAGGGCCATGATGATGATCCTATGTTCTTTTTCGCCCTACCCCATGAACACACACACACACATAGAGAGAGAGATTAGTATTCATGATTAAGCATGTGATTAACGACAGAACCAGTTCCATCAAGCTCAGGAATAAGTTTATTTTTCTTTAAGCCCGGATGCCCAAAAAATAAAACGGAAAAGACATCAACCCGAATCTCCTTTGTCTTTTTGAAGAGATCGCAATAATAGACTTCCTTGACTTTGGCAAGAAAAAAGCAATTAACAAGGGACGTTTGTGAATAGGAGGGACATCTGGACGATTAGATCATCGCTCCATACAATTCATCCCACCGTAAAAAATTTTACTCTCTTGAAATAGTTCTAATCAAATAATCGTAGCCATTTGATCGATACTGGCCACTAATTGGATGGTTGAGATCATCTAATATGCGGGTTTTGCAGTATTATAATTGGCCTCATCCATGGTGGGTCCTACTCGTATGATCAATCGAGAGGAATAATCTGATGCCTGGCTGTTCGAATTTATTTCATTCACACCATTTAAGGAAGGGCCAGACTGAGTACCCACTTAAATTATTTCTCCTTGCGTCATATCTAACTTTTTTTAAGCTTTTTATTTCGTAATGTATCACGCCTTCCAGATAATGACAGAAAGCTCTACTTTGTGATTGCAGAATAAGAACTATCCTTAATCATCATCATAAAAATTTAAAAATAAAATTCCTATCCTTCTTTCCCAGACAAACAAGCAGAACCGGGCATGACCGGTTCGAGAAGTTGTGGTCCTTGACTTTATCGGGAGATGACTAAAATACCCTGTACTAATAGGGAAATCATATCTGCGCCGAAGTGCTTTGATAAACATGTGCTCTAGTTATCTGTCGTGTAGTATTTAAAGGGATGTCAGATGATATCATCACGGTTTTCAAAAAGCTCTTAAAGCCCTTTAAATACTACACGGCAGACGAGTGGAGCGCATGTTTATTAAAACGCTTGGGCGCTAAAATCATTTCCCTACTAATATTATCAGTAGATTTTTCAAAATAATACATTCACATTTTATAGTTGAAATATAGAGTTTAAAAGGTATGCTAAACTCAAGGGCACCCTTGCAAAAAATAAAATAGTGAAAGGGCGCCTCCATTGGCTGTTGGTCACCAAAGTGTATTTATATAGGGAAATGTTATCAGCACTACTGTATTTTGATGAGGGCACTCCCCACTTCATTAAAAGTACTGTATCACCCGCACCATAGGATGATCCAAACCGTCCATTAGATGGGCTACAACCTAAATAGGTTGTGCCCCGAAAATTATTTCCATAGGTTGATCCTAACCCTCCGATCTATAGAGGGTTAGGATCAACCTATGGAAATAATTTTTGGGGCACAACCTATTTAGGCTGTGGCCCATCTAATGGATGGTTTGGATCATCCTATGATGCGGGCCATACCATACTTTTAATAAAGTGAGGAGTGCCCTCATCAAAATACAGTAGTGCTGGTAACATTTCCCTTTATAAATTATAATAGCTGCAAGTCAAAGAGTATTAAATGCACTCTAAGGACCAACAGCCAATGAGGGCGCCCTTTTAGCCCTTTTTTACGGCGCCCCTGAGTTTAGCATTCCTCACTTTTTAAGAAAAACTTCAAATTTTGAAAAAAGTTAGAAAATGCCATTTCATTCAATTTTTCGAAAAACGTTTTGAAAAAAAAAAAAACTATGGGGGTGGATGAGTATCTCACCTTCATAGTTAATCATGCTTTTCCTCTATTTTCTTATTTTCCTTTTATTTGAGCTCTTCCTATTGATGGAATTCATTATGATTGAAGCCATGTTTGTTTTGGATTTTGAGTCCAAAAATGATTATTGGACTCAAAATTAAACAAACAGAGCCTAAAAGAATAAGGGTTTGATTTTAAGGGAATGAGAGTTTTTCAAACTCACCCTAAGCTTTTCCGTGAAATCTGAGATGTGTTGAATCGAGGTATAGCGTTGGCCTAAAAAAATATTGTTATATATGCTATGAATAATGTTTCATTATGTAATCTAATTGAAATATATGCTATTAAGCTCGTTCAGTTTTTGCGCATAAAATATGATAAGAAATGGATAAATAAGGGCCCGTTTGGATACCCCTTGGATTTGGATTTGGAGGTGAATTTGGATTTCCAAAATCCATGGATTTGAAATCAAGAATTTTAAAATTCACAAATTTATAAATAATGCCGTTCGGATGACCATGTATAGATTTCGATTTCAAATCTAAATTAATTTTTGTTTTGTTTGGATGCTCTTTGGATTTGAATTTGAAATCTAACAAAACCAAAAAGTCCTAAAATACTTGATATAGGGGCATTTCAGCAATTTTCCATGATCTAGGGGTATTCTAGTCATTTTACCCTATATGGGGGTATTTTGATCATTTTTAATGTCATAAGGGTGTTTTAGTCATTTTCCATGACTCAGGATATTTGGTCATTTTCACCCGGTATATAGGTGTATTCCGGTCATTTTGCATGACTCGGGGGTATTCTAGTCATTTTACCTAATATGGGCGTGTCTTTATCTCATGAGGGTATTTTTAGTCATTTTATTCAATTTTCACGAGCCATAGGTCCATTTTACTTGATATAGCGGTATTTTAGTCATTTTACCCTATATGAGGCTATTTTGATCATTTTTATGTCATAAGGGTATTTTAGTCATTTTGTATGACTCGATGGTGTTTTGTCATTTTTACCTGGTATAGAGGTATTTCTAGTCATTTTACCTAATATGGCGTATTTTTATCTCATGATGGTATTTTTAGTCATTTTAGTAAATTTTTATGAGCCATGGGCCATTTTTACTTGATCTAGGGGTATGTTAGTAATTTTCATGATATTGGAGTATTCTAGTCATTTTACCCTGTATGAGATTATTTTGATCTTTTTTATGTCATAAGGGTATTTTAGTAATTTTGCACGACATGGGGTAGTTTGTCATTTTTACTTGGTATAGGGGTATTTCGGTATTTTGCTTGACTTGGGGTTTTTCTAGTCATTTTACGTTATACGATGTATTTTGATCATTTTTTAATGTCATGTGAGTACTTAAGTCATTTAACACTTTTTTTGTATATTTTGGTCATTTTAACCTCTTACGGGTCAGATTTAGATTCATAAATAACCTCTCATGGAAATGATTTATAAATCCAAAAAATTACACTAACATGAGGAATTTGTAAATTTTGTGGATTTCACTCAAATCCAAATCCAGATGTCATAAAAGCTTGCCAAATGCCGAATTTGGATTTAAAAATCCAAATCCAAGGGGTATCCAAACGGGCCTTAATTGTTATTTAGATTTATGTTTTTTTTGAAGTTTGGATTAATATACGTAATTTTTTATTAACACTCTTGAACCATTTTTCCCAACGATTAATTTGTTCTAGTTTTTCATCTCTATTTTTAACCATTTTCTAAGAATGGACCTTTGGGCATAAATGGTATTCAAAATTTGTACGAAAACACCTACCGGCAAAACGGGTCAACTCGGTATCTACTAGAAAGGTGACAGCTCTTAAACCTTTGAAATAAAAAGCAGAAAAATCTATACCCGTTCCGAAGAAGCCACAAAAATAAGCATCGAATCAGGTAGGGACCATACAACAGAACATGGTGCCCTCTTTCTTCATCAAAGTCTAAGGTGTGCCCTCAACACCCTACTTTCAAGCTAGCTCTTTTCTTGCTTCCAAAGCAAGTAACTGTACTTATTTAAGTACACAATCCTTCTCCAAAACTCTCTCACAAACAACATTCCTCACTTGTTCTTGTTCCTCTCCTTGCAAAGTAGCAATGACTACTAGCAAGGCGAGACCCAAGAACAATTCTCTCTACGAGAAATCGAAGAACATCGTAGTAAACCTAGTTAAGCCTTCATCTCTCTCTCGCGATAAGATCAGCCTTGGATCGACGGCCCAAAAATCGATTGAACCCGAAAAGAAGCAGTCGACGTCCCACTTGATGAAGCCAGATGAAGGGAGAAAAGGGCGCCTATTCATGGACTGTGAGGATATAGATGACTTAGCCTCAGCTTATATCCAACGTGTGAAAGAACGGCATGCTTCTGATACTATCATCAATATCCCACTTCTCCCACCTCCAGGTTATGGAGCTTCCCGTGAAATTCCGATCGGGAAATGAATCAGCGCCGATCCAATCCCCTACCCGAATTGGACCCACTTGCAATCTTACATATATAGTCGAGTAGCCCTCCCCCCTAGTTTTAAATTGTTCTATGACAAGTTTGTAAGTTTATTTTAGATTTTGTGGTATGCTCATATTGCATAAATCTCTAAGCTATAGTAGCCTAACAAGTTTTACTTAGTCTCCAAGAAAGATGCCTATTTGGTTGCTTATTTTTGAGAAGAATAAGGGGGAATGATTTTCTCTTAATGCTTAAGGTTGTTTGGTTGTCATTTTAGCAATTTTGGGGTCTTTGACTATTGGGGTTGTTGGGAGCCGGTCGGGTGACATGGCCCCTCTAAATCTTCTAGCCAATTTTTTCTAAAACGAAGAAATTTCAGGAGAAAATCTCGGGGAGAACTCTATTTTAGAGTTGAAAAGACGTCTGGAAGATCTCCTACAAATCTTAAAGCAACCAAACAACCTTCCCTACGTCCACCACTAATCTCCCTGTTGACTGATCTTCCTTTGATCTCCCCGTTGACTTCTTCTTCTCCTAATCTCCCACCCATCTACAAGCAACAACCAAACATATGGGTTTGTCTTCTTTACCTTTTTCTTTTGTTTCCTTTATTATTCTGTGTGGAAGAATGAGTTGTTGATGTATGGACAAGATGTATGGTTTATATTGCTTTTTGTCAATCATTAAAAAGAGATTAGTATACAGGTTTGACAATCCCACACATGGCCCCCTTTCTGAGTTTATTGTACGCTACTAAATATTCTTTCCTAACGCAGTGTGCATGTGATGTGTGTTTGAGAGAGAGAGAGAGATTGATTTTCAATGAACTGAACCATGTCTCGCATGATTCCACCTGTGGACGGGTCCACCAGTGCTTCCCAATAGCCCTTGGCAACTTGGCATGGCGTGAACCACATTGGCCCCTGGATGCAGACCTGGATCTCAAGCACTTGCTAGCTAGAAACCGTCCGATCTCAAGAATTGGATTCAAACCAATATCAAGGATTCAAACCAACATCAAGCTACTTTCCCCTATAAAGTCTTAGTAACGTTTGTTTCCATAAATATAAACAGACCTACACTTTCTTCCTTTATCCTTAGAAGGCAACGGCAAATCCCCTGTGCTCAAAAGTACAATTTGATGATATCCAAAGGTGTGTCCCGTTCAGGTATCCACGCCATGGTTTTAAATTTCCGTTATGGAATACGTTTCGGCCCTCACTGTAACTGAAATTTCGGCTGAATTTAGCCGAAATGGTAATTTGGGCCAAAATTTCAGTAATTTCAGCTGAAATTTTGGAATAATAATATTTTTTTAAAATGCAATTTTTCAAAATTTGTTAATTGGCAAAATTTGGATTTCGGCCAAATTTCGATTTCGGACCAAACGACAGATTTCTGACGAAATTTAAAACCATGCCCACAAGGCTGCAACTACCTGCTTGCCCAAGCTACTGACTTACTAGAATAGCCAATCTTTGAACATCGAAACAACCGAAAGGAGAACTTCGAGCTAGAACTAATGGATTAGAGGATGACTAGTATTCCTATTTACCTCAGGTCTCAGCATGAATGAATGTGTGCAAATGAGAGCCCCACATGTTATGGGGTTGTATTAGAGTTGACTCTCATCGGGTGGTCCATATTGCTACGTATTAAGGCCCTCTTTCTTTCAGATTTTGAGAAATGATTGTGAGCCCAAAACTGATTATTACGCTAATTTAGGTTTAATTTTGAGTCCAATAATCAATTTTGGACTCACAATCAGTTCTCAAAGTCCAAAACAAACAGGGCCTAAGCTAATCCATATTTGGGGTTTTATTAAGGGGAATGATATTTCCCCCCTCTGACGGATAAAATCCCCCCTTTAACGTTATTCGTTAAGTTTTAAAAGTAAATAAAAATGTTAAAGGGGTGAATTTATCCTCAAGCAGTGAACCATTCTCACAGAAACAGTGGGGGGGGAGGGGAGGGATATCATTTCCCTTTATTAAACCAGGTTCAAGATAATTAAGTCTAATCCCATTAAGGAGGCCAAAATTAAAAAGAAGTGTTGCATTTGGATACCTAACCCTAATCATATGATTATAAATGAGAAAACGGTTTCTACACACATGTGTAGACAAGTTATCTGCACACTAGCTTAAAATACAGTGGATGACATATTGTTTGGGTGATCCAAACCATTCGTTTGGTTGGCCTTCACATAGATAGGGTGTCCATAAAAAATCAGCTCCATAGGATCATCCCAACCCTACGATTTGTGAAGGTAAAATAGACGTGTATAAACCTTCACAAATTTGTCCATTTTTTGCCTCAACGGTTCAAAGGGTTAGGATGATCCTATGGAGCTGAATTTTTGTGGACACCCTATCTATGTGAAGGCCAATCAAATGAATGATTTGGATCACCCAAACAATGTGGGCCTCCACTGTATTTTAAGCTAGTGTGCAGATAACTTATCTACACATGTGTGTAGAAACCGTTCTTATTATAAATACACGTCTTATCTTAATGGGAGCAATATAGAAAAAGCGAGAAAGATAGAATTAGCGTGGTGTCTTGTTGGTCGTTGAACAACCAAGGTAAACTTAAGATTCCATTGTTGTGAGCATCAGTACTTGGTTAGATTAGAAGATGTTTTAAGTGATCAATATCCAACAGTGAATGTGAGCATCTTCAATGGTTGGATAAGCATATTGAAGAAAATCATCAGTCTGATCTTGAAGCCTTGGAGGTATGATTGAATTCGGCCCTTTGGTTTTGTTAAGTTTCAACGGGTAGTATTGAGATGTCATTCAACAATCTGAGACAAAAATGAACTCAAAAAAATATAGGATCATACAAGTTACATAATAAGTAAAGGGGAATAACAAAATTCACCCCCTTTTCTTCACCCGGCCACGGTCCACCCCTTGTACTGTGAAAAGAGAATCATAAATACACTAGAAGGAGCTGGCCCAGGAAAGAGAAAGGGATGAATTTATCAAAGTAGAATGGCAAGGGAAACTCATAAATAGAAGGGATACTGATACTAATCCTTGAAATTCAGAGAATTCGTTCAGAGAAAAAGTTGCAGAAAAAGAGAGAAGAAGAAGAAGAAGAAGAAGAAGAAGAAGAAGAGATAAAGGAGGAGAATAAATATTTTTCATGCCCTCATTGGTTCTTTCTACATCATTTTATAAGTCTTGTCTCCCTAACGGTTTGCTCACGTGCCAATCAATCCTAACAAACCAATATTCACTTTTACTATTATTGCTAAAAGATAGACTAACATAATTTGAAAAGTAGTAAACTCCTGTTTGGTATTACTCTGATAAGTAATCCTCGAGCCGACGTGGTTTATTCCTCTGCCTTTGCCCATTCTTGCCCTTCTCTGTTTCACCGTGTGATTCTTGCACTTCTTCCATGTCCTCAAACAGATCTGGTAGTGATACCTGGGTCACCTGGTTGCTATCATTGCCCACCCCTGGAAAACTTGCCTTGTCCTAAAGGCATAAGTGAGGAAAATCTGATTGTATGGTCAGTAGATTTTCCCAGGAAGTGTCTTCGGGTAGCAGACCCTGCCATTGAACCAATACCTGAGTGACAGGTTTGCCTTGTTGAAAAACCATTCGTTGTCCCAATATTGCTAGAGGAGAAATGAGCGGTTGATTATTGAAACTTTGAGGAGGCAGGGTACAAACCAATTCTGGGATGGTCCCATGGAATGGTTTAAGCTGAGAAATATGGAATACGGGATGAATTTTGCTGTCTGCTGGCAAGTTCAACTTGTATGCAACTTGACCCACTCTTGCTAAGATTTGGTAAGGACCATAAAAACGCTTACTGAGTTTCTGAGAGGTTCGGTGTCTCATTGATTGCTGCCTATAAGGTTGGACTTTGAGTAACACCCATGTCCCCACTTGGAATTGTTTATCAAGACACTTTTGGTCAGCCATGGATTTCATCCGAGATTCTGCTTGAGTCAAATGAGTTTTGAGGTGAGCTAAAATTGAATCTCTTTGGCTTAATTCAGTATCTACTGCTTCAATTGCTGAAGAACCTGGAATGTAAGCTGGCAGCGAAGGTGGAGGTCTACCATAGACTGCTTCAAATGGCGTCATTTGTATTGCACTTTGGAAAGAAGTATTATAGGAATATTCTGCCCAAACAAGTAAGGAATGCCAAATCTTTGGATTTTCGTGTGAGAATGCTCGCAAGTATTGCTCGATACAACGGTTAAGTACTTTGGATTGCCCATCTGATTGAGGATGATAAGCGGAAGAAAGGTTCAGGGATGTGCCACTCATTTTAAAGAGTTCAGACCAGCACTTACTGGTAAAAATTGGGTCTCTGTTTGAGACGATGAACTTGGGTAAACCATGGAGTTTGACAACAATCTCGTTGAACAATTTGGCAACTTTGGTAGCATTGAAGCTTGTTGGTAGGGCACCCAGGTGTGCATATTTAGATAACCGATCAATGACTACCATTATGGCTATGAATCCATTTGAGGATGGTAGCCCTGTAATGAAATCCATGGCAATATCGTCCCATCTGCGATCAGGTACTGGCAGTGGTTGTAACAATCCCAGAGGGGGTGAAGTAGAATATTTTGATTGTTGACAAACAAGGCAGTCACGAACAAATTGATGAACATCATCTCTCATCTTAGGCCAGAAGAAACTAGCAGATACCTTTTTAATGGTACGAAGAACACCAGGATGACCTACTTGCGGTGTACTGTGAAATTCATAGAGCACAATGTTTCGTAATGGGGAATCTGAGCTGAGGAAGAGTCGATTCTTGTGGAATAGAAGGCCATTCCTGGTAGTGAATTCAGAAGCTGCTAATCCTTGGCGTAATTGCTCGTGCAGTGCCAACAATTCAGGGTTGGTAGTGTTTTCCGGGTGGAGGTCACTTGAAATATTGAAAATGGGAGTAGAAACTGCCATTAAAAAATTGCTTGGCGCCAAATTTGTGACATCAATTCGGGACAATGCATCAGCAACCTAGTTGTCCTTTCCGGCCTTATAAACAATGGTGTAGTTGTAGCCTAACAGTTTGCAAAGATACTGTTGTTATTGGGGGGTTTGTATGACCTGGGCCATTAAGTTTTTCAGGCTTCTATGATCAGTATGAATGGTGAATTCTCGCCCGAGTAAATATTGATGCCATTTTTTCACTGCCTCTGTAATTGCAAAGAGCTCCTTAACATAAGCGGATGCTAGCGCCATAGTAGGGGACATCTTCTTGCTAAAATAAGCGATTGGATGTTTATTCTGCATAAGTACCGCTCCTATGGCAATTTTGGAGGCGTCAGTCTCCAGTGTGAATGGTTGTGAAAAATCCGGAAGTGCCAGAACAGGGAGTTGAGTCATCGAGCTGTTGAAAGGCTTGATCTGCCTCGTTGGACCAAAGGAATGCATCTTTTTTTAATAAGCTTGTGAGGAGAGAGGCAATGGTGGCATAATGTTGGACAAAGCGTCTGTAATACCCTGTATGACCCAAGAAACCTCGCAGCTGCTTCAGTGTTGTAGGTGTTGGCCATCTTTGCCTTGCCTTAATCTTCTCTGGATCTGGTTGCACCCCTTTGCTCGAAACAATGTGGCCCAAGTAATCGATTGTAGATTGGCAGAATTGACATTTACTTAGCTTAGCAAAAAGATGATTAGATAATAAACATTGCAAAACAGAGGTTAAATGCTGAATATGGTCCTGCAAAGATTGACTGTAAACCAAAATATCGTCGAAGAAAACGATGACAAACCTTCTTAAAAATGGTTTAAAGACCATGTTCATTGTGCTTTGGAAGGTGGATGGTGCGTTTCATAACCCAAACGGCATAACTAAGAATTCATAGTGTCCCTCATGGGTGTGAAATGCCGTTTTAGCACAATCCTATGCTTTCATTCGAATTTGGTGATAACCGGAACTAAGGTCCAGTTTGGAAAAGGGTACCGCCCCATGTAATTCGTCCATCAGTTCATCGATGGTGGGAATTGGGAATCGATCTTTGATCATAATTGCGTTGAGAGCTCTATAATCGACACAGAAGCGCCATGTTTGGTCTTTTTTCTTCACAAGAAGTACAGGGGAGGAGTAGGGGCTGTGACTGGGAACAATAATTCCTTCATGTAACATCTCCTGAATCAATCGTTCGATTTCGGATTTCTGAAAGTGAGGGTATCTGTATGGTCGAACATTTACAGGTTGGGATCCAGGTATTAAATGAATTTGATGATCCATTGGACGAGGAGGGGGGGACCAGTAGGGGATTGGAAAACCTGTTTAAATTGGTGCAAGAGACAAGTGATTTCCAGAGGTAAACCCATCGGAAATGATAGTTGGGCAGTGTCTTCATGAAGCATAATTGGGGAATTAGCATCGAGACAGATCAATTGAAAACAGGTAGCAATGGAATTGGATTTGGATAAACATTTTAGTTGTGCTGGTTTTAAAGGACAAGGATTCAAATCAGCTTCCCCCATTAGCTTAACAGGCTTGCTCTGCCAGTTGAATTCCATTGTGGACAGCTTGTAATCCGTTAGAATGGGTCCCAATTCCTCCAGCCATTGAGCTCCCAATACAATATCAGCACCCTAAATTGGAACGACGAACAAATCAATGAAAAAGAGGTGAGAATGTAATGTTAAAGGAACGGAGAGACATTTCTTATTGCACAAAAGGTATTCACCATTGCCAATAAGAACTTTAAAGGGTTGGGTAGGTGAAATGGGCCAATTAAGGGATGAAACAACTCCTTCATGAAATTATGAGTTGAGCCACTGTCAATTAGGACATGAATGGGTGTGTTGGCACTGATCCCTGTCAATTGAATTGTACTAGGGTTTTGTTGACCAACCATGGCAGGAAAACTGATTTCTGCTGGTGGATCTGAAGTTTGTTCTATGAGCGGAGGTGGTGCAGGATCAAGAGGGTAATCATCCATCGGAACATCTGGTTCATCCTCCATAGCTGTTAAATGGTATAGCCGTCGCCGGCAATCATGGCCTGGAGAATATTTTTCGTCACAAAAATAGCAAATGCCCTTTTCTCTTTTAAGTTTCATTTCCTCTTTGGTGAGTGACCTAGTGCGAACTGGTAATTGCTTGGAAGGAGGGGCAGGGAGAGCTTTAAGTGACAGAGTTGATGGTGTCGGAAGCAATCGGGGCTATATGTGGGTTTAGGCCAAGCAAACTTCCATGATTTCCACAATTCCTCATACTTTTGTTCATAAATCTTGGCTAGAGAAAACGTTTGCAGAAGGGAAGTTGGTTGTAAAACACGTAATTCTCTTTGCAGATCTGGTGTAAGTCCGTCCAGAGATGAAAAAACTTACAAAGAATGCTTCAGAAAGATCACTAACCTTGTTTGATAACTCTTCAAATCGAGTTTGATAGTCTTCCACATATGAGGTTTGAAGGAGCTTGGATAACGCACCTTTGTTATGTTGATAGAGAGATGGATCGAATCGTAAGTGGATTGCATCGATAAAACCTCTCCATGAATGAATAAGGTTATTGGATTTCGCCCATTGATACCAGGCGAGCGCAGGTCCTTCCAAGTGAAATGAGGTAATCTGGAGGCGCATATCCTCTGGAGTGCTATAATAATCGAAGAATTGTTCGATCTTAAAGGTCCATCCCGTCGGATCTGTGCCATCAAACTTTGGGACATCCGTACGGATGAATTTGCTGAAATGTGGAGGAAGAGGAACAAGTGCCTCTTCAAAGCTACCTGATGAATGACCATCGGGATTGGAGCGTTGCATATAGGTTGATGGAGGACGGGTTTGGAGTTGTTTGATCGTCATCGTTACCAACTCCTCATGCTGCTGTGATTGAAGAAGGCGCAGGTCGTTGAGTTGTTGTTGGTGGAGCTTAAACTGTTCATCGATCTTGGATTGGGAACGAATATTGTCTGCCATTGATATGGAAATAGAAAGTTGAACAATGGATGATGGGAGGACTCAATGAAAGCGCCAAATGATACGAATCCTTGAAATTCAGAGAATTCGTTCAGAGAAAAAGTTGCAGAAAAAGAGAGTAGAAGAAGGAGAAGAAGAAGAAGAAGAAGAGATAAAGGAGGAGATTAAATCTTTTCATGCCCTCATTGGTTCTTTCTACATCATTTTATAAGTCTTGTCTCCCTAACGGTTTGCTCACGTGCCAATCAATCCTAACAAACCAATATTCTCTTTTACTATTATTGCTAAAAGATAGACTAACATAATTTGAAAAGTAGTAAACTCCTGTTTGGTATTACTCTGATAAGTAATTCTCGAGCCAACGTGGTTTATTCCTCTGCCTTTGCCCATTCTTGCCCTTCTCTGTTTCACCGTGTGATTCTTGCACTTCTTCTATGTCCTCAAGCAGATCTGGTAGTGATACCTGGGTCACCTTGTTGCTATCAGATACATTTCAGCAAGAAAGGACAATGGTTAGAAGCCAAACAGGAGAGGTAATAAGAGACTTGGGCTTCAAGGAAAAGGAATTTACAAGCAGCTGACAATATTACATGTGTCGGCTGCCATGTTGAGAGGGATATGTTGTGGCTCCCATTTTTCATGAGAGATTGTGGCATTGAAGTCACCAAGCACACAATGGGAATATAATTTGTCTTAATTGGAGGGTCTTCTGGATTTTGAGAACCGATTGAGAGTCCGAAACAGATCATTGGACTCCCCTGCTCGTTTGACACTGTGGCAACCGATTGTAAGCTCCAAACCTATATCTATTATCGGACTCAAATTTAAATGTAATTTTGAGTTAATAGGTTTTGGACTCACAATCAGATGTCACAATCTGAAACAAACATGCCCTTATTATTTTGAGTCCGATAATCAGTTATGGACTCCTAATTCGGTCCTCAAATTCGAAACAAACAAGGTCTAAAGCATTGGATAGCATGATCAAAACCTTTCATTTGTTGTGCCGCAACAACTTAAATAGGTTGTCACCGAAGATCATCTCTGTAGGATGATCCCAACTCTCCGATCTATAGAGGTTTCTACAATGCGCAATCCGTTTACCGACCAGAGTTTTAGGATCCTCCTATGGAAATAATTTTTGGGGTACAGCCTATATATGTTGCGGCCAACAAATGAACGGTTTGGATCATCCAACGAAGTGGGCCCCACAGCACATTTTGAAAAATAAATTTAACCAAAACCGCCCCCAATCCACCAACATCATCCAATCTTAGTTATAGATATATTTTTTTTCTTCCAATAGCACTGTTCCAATGATTCCAATAAAGTTTCGCTTTAATTCTAGAAATTAGGTTAAAAGTAGAAAAAAGTTAAAATACATTTTTGATAAGTAGGCCATGATTTCAATAATTATAAAAGGGGTTAGTACACAAACCTGGGTCAGGGATTCTTTAGTAAGTTTATCAAAAGTTTTCATACAAAAAGCCCAAAAATTAATTGCTACATTGGTGTTTGTTAGTTTATATGGCATCCCTAAGCTGTGAATATTTTTAAATAAATATAGCTAGACCTAGCTTTGTTCGAAAATCCAAACCATTCATTTGTTGGGCCCCGGCAGAAATAGGTGATGCCTTGAAAATCTTGTCCAGAGGATGATCCTAACCGTCCAATCTGCAGAGGTTTATATGTGGTGTCATCTCTGTAAATAGAAATATTGGAGGATTAGGATGATCCTGTGGAGATGATTTTCGGGACACAGTCCATTTATGTTGTGACCCAACAAATTAATGGTTTATATAAGGAACTAATATAATCACCCCTTTTTCTATATAGCCGGGCTCGATCATGGGCTTGTTGAAAAGTGAACGGCCCGAAACCAATCCAATGTTGAATCCTGTTAGGCATCTGCTTCTGTCTCGTGGGCACCCCTAGCCATATTGCCACGTATATGGTTTGGTTTGTGATTAGGTCAAATGATATGGTCGACCGGGATAGTCTATTCTATGCAACGGGTCCCACCATGATTAGATGATCTCAGCCCTTGGATTCAAAGTTTTTCTATAGAATTTCATCAAGAAGAGTTTAGCCATTGATTTTGCGGATCAACTGTTATGATCATCTCGAGCGGTCTTCTAGGTCAAGATGAGGAATATCCGAGGAATAGAGAAAAACTTGGAGAAGAAGCATCCTGCCTTTATACCCAAATTAATTTTTGGGCCAATCTTCTTCTACTGGTGGTCCCTACCTACAACTTTATACGAGGAATGTTAAAAACTAAAAGGGAAGTCAATGCTATGCTCCTTCCTAAAATACAACTTTTGGGCAATAATCCGACCGTTGATCCAAATGATAAGTTTAAGTCTGGCTAAATGTGGTTGAGAACACCTTGATGGGAATATCCTAGGCCATTATTGATCCATCAAGCCTTATTTAGGGTTCCACCAAGAATTGCTAAACTGTTGAACAAAAATTCCCTTTACCATTATCATGAAAGTGACCTTCCGTTTCAATGGTAATGATCAATTTTCGGGTCGTACAAATGCCAATGTATGTGTAACCGAAGCCGTTGATCTTGTCCTAGAACAAGCACGGGGATGCAAATTGGGTTGAATTTGGGAATTTTGGTCGATTTCGGGTTCACTAAATCCAATTCATTTTTTTTCCAAAACTCAGCCCGCAAACCAAATTCCATCCCTCTGGATTACTTGGGACACCGGGCAGCAGTGTATCAATGACTGCGTTATAAACAATCAAAGAAGCGTGCGATATTTATAAACATTTCAACCCGCATCTTTCTTTCTATAAGAAATTTGAGTTGCACCTCTTTTTTTTAGTAAATAGTAAGGTCTTAGAAACTACCTTGTCTTTCTTTTAATAGTCGACGAAGGACCTTATGAGGTAAGAGTAGGGGTGGCAATGGTTCGGTTTCGGTTCGGTTTGACCCCCAAACCGAACCGAACCGAAATTTGAATCGGTTTGGTTTTACCAAACCAAAACTGAATTTTTGGTTCCTGTTTCGGTTCGGTTCCGCCAATTTTGCCACCCTTTACTCATAATAATTGCAAATATTCGGTTTCGGTTCGGTTTGATACCCAAACCGAACCAAACCGAAACCGAATTTTCGGTTCGGTTTCGGCTCGTTCCGGTTCGGTCAGCCAATTTTGCCACCCCCAGGTAAGAGATCGCTTTTTTAGGTATGGCATGGGGGGTTTAGGGAAGGGATCTTATGGCTAGATATTTGATTGTACGGGCTGATGTACTTCCCTGTGTATCGATGACTGCAGAGGGGCTGAATTACTTCCCGTCAGAAGGATTCAATGGGACTGATTGCCACGTACATTGCTGGTGTCCCAAGTAATCAAAAGGGGCATATCACTTCCCTAAATAAAGGGTGATGATAAATTCGCACACCTACAGGATAATTCGCACCCGTTTAATGTGAATTATGTGGCAGACTTTACAGCTTACTCGCTTTCAAGGAGTGTGAAAAATCCTACAGGGGGTGCGAATTTATCATCGCCCTAAATAAAGGACTACAAAAATCAATAATTTACATTTATTATGGCAAAAACCTAACTGAATCACCCAATCAAAGAGTAGTTGTAGTAACTCATGCTGACCCACAAGATCAACGGCCTCTGATCACCAGATAGACCCACTTAGGATTCTTCCAAAATAAAAAACTCAAAATAATTACACGAGCTTGATGTGGCAGGTTCGTCATTTCATGATATGCCCAAGGGCAATCGCGTAATTTGAACAGAAGAAGTTTCAGTTCATAACAGACAGCTGCAAGGGAAAGGAAACCACCAAAACCATCTCTCCGCATTCTGGTCTGAACCGAAAACGCTCCTCTGCAACTTCCTCTTCTCCCGCTTCTAGCTATGGAGGAAGCAGAGGTAAATTCTAAATACCCATTTCCAAACAAATAAATTACTAAAATACCATCTTATCCTTCATCTATCCTCTTCCCTTTCTTCCAGATACTTCTATTTCCCCCAACTGCCATTTCAGAAACGGGGTTTTTCTTCTTCTGGATAAACTGGTTCTTTCATTTAGGTTACTAAAGTTTTTTCCTTTATTTGCAGAAAATGGAAGCCTTAAAGAGGGCGTATGCAGATATAATCCTCAACACGGCCAAGGAGGCCGCGGCTCGGATTCTTGTATCAGAGCGCAAAGCTCTTTGCTTCCAGAAAGATCTTTTCTCTTCAAAGGAAGATGCTCTCAACATGCTCCTCCGTCTCAAGCAAATCATGGATTCCAGGGTAAAATCTTTATAATGATTTCAAGTATTTAAAGCGGATTAGCTTTCGTTGCTTTGATCGATTATTAAAGCTTCGTTATTTGTGGTTGAATTGATTGATCATTTTTAGATTCCTTTTAGACATTTGATTAGTAATGGTAGTCTAGGTCTGGTTGGAATTGCAAAGCAATGTTTTTGGATTGTTTTTTTAATATGATTTGCAGTTTAGAATAATTTTCCCTTTCGGAGCTAATTGTTTACTGTTTCTGTAATGTGATCAGAGGTTTTCCTCTGAGTTACATATTCCTGTATTCTGACGAGATGATTTGCCAAAAGACTAAAATGTTTCCAGACATTATTTTTTGATTTTGTAGTTGTTGATTCTTGTAGTTTGGTATCAATTACTCAGAAAAGTTTGGTATCAATTACTCAGAAAAGGGATTGCTGCCCAACATTGTTGATAGATGATGTATTTGTTGATGATGCTGTGAGTAAGATGCTTATTTTTCTGGAGCCATTTTATGCTTCAGTTATTGTGATATTGAAGGAATCTTCTTTTTTATCATTAGCTGGATCCATGGTTTCAAATTTCGACGAAATCTGAAATTTCGGTGGAGACCGACACCGAAATCCCGAAAAACCGAAACGGTATTTTATTTCGGCCGAAATTTCGATTTTTCCGAAATTTGACCCAAAAAATCTGGTTTTTTTAAATTAATTTAATATTTCACCTAAATTTCGACCGAAATTACCGAAAATTCGAAATTTCATGGGTCCGAAACCGGTACCGAAACCGAAATTTTAAGCCATGGCTGGATCCTTTTGCTAGAGGTTATGCTTTCATTTTCTTAGTGCCAACAATGAGATGAGTACGCTAAACTCGTCCAATAGAAAATTAGGGTTGGTGAGGACTTTGGAAGCATACACTACTTGGCATTTTGTTTTGTTCTTCTGTTATACTTCCCTGTACGTTTAAGGATCTACTTTCCCACTTCAACTCTCAGTACGCTCTGAAGTGTTTCTAGTTGATCCCAACAACTCAAATCCACATTCTACAAAGTACCATTTCTTTCTTCCTCTTCTTTTGCCTTTGGATCCTCCTTCAAAATTTATTACAACCATCTGAGTAAATGTTGTTGGGTTTTGCTCCAGGTCCTTGTGGACTTCTTTTACTTCAGCCTTTGATTGCTTCATGCAGTATTAAGTGTGAAGCTTCCATTTTCTTCTACACCCTGAATAATAATCATGTTATATATGTAGCCCTGCATTTCTAATGCCACCGTTGAGATAATGTACACGAATCATATAATTGTAGGCCTCGATTTATGATAGGTGCATACTTGTGGGGTCTAAGTTAATGCCTCTACTATAGTGGTTCTCAGTTGAGGGGCATGCCTTGGTGAATTGCCAGTATCCTGCTGCCATAAGTATTGGAACTTCTTCTCTCAGGTGTCTTAATTATCTTTTGTGAACTTAGTTCACTTAAAATTTATTCTACTCACGATAAGTGATATATATGTGCTCTAGTTACCTATATAGTTCTTTACTTTGTTTAATCATCGAGGTCCGAGAAA
Source organism: Tasmannia lanceolata (assembly GCF_043159265.1). Classification (NCBI taxonomy): domain Eukaryota; kingdom Viridiplantae; phylum Streptophyta; class Magnoliopsida; order Canellales; family Winteraceae; genus Tasmannia; species Tasmannia lanceolata. The sequence goes on from NW_027518683.1 coordinate 5,548,287, forward strand.
GAATGAGAGAAATTTGAGGACAGAAAATTGGTCATCCTTCTTGGATTGTTTCATTCATCAATAAGAAAGATTAATAAATAAAGTAATATCCATGAAGGAAACTCTAGCTAATTTAATTTCCTTAATGTTTTGTAAAAAGATAAAGCTGACACCATGAATCTGTGAGAAAAACAATTAAATATAAATTCATGTCTTACAAAAGTGCCCTCAAGTTGGTGCATATGTGTCTGTGTGTGTACATGTACCGAACTTGCCAAAAGTTTTCTTCTATCATGGCCCTTTATAAATTCATCTACTACTTGGCATTGTGAATTCACGAATAGTGTAGATATCTCCTGCACAATTACCCTCGAGAAAAATGAAAATTTTCTTTGATATTTGTGTTCTCTAATGGAGCACTTGATTAGAAAAAATGTGGATTGCATTCTAGTCGTCACAATACATCCTCCCATAGTTACCAGGGTGGGAAACGGAAACGGGAAACGAAACGTGAAACAGAAACGGGAAGCGCATAAAAAAAAATATAGGGGAAACGAGAAACGTGAAACAATAGAAAATGGTACGAAAAACTTCTTAGGAAATGATGTGTTTTTTCCAAAATGATTTTCATAAGTTCCTCACATGTTTCCTACACGTTTCATATGCGTTTTCTACAAGTGTTGCATACGTTTATCACGCGTTTACACATTATTTACATAAGTTTTCCATATGTTTCCCATGTGTTTCAGAAATATTTCTCCAATTTTGTATCATATTTTGGAAACGAGTTTCCCAATCGCGAGAAACGCATTTTAGGGGAAACAGGTTTCCCACCCGCCCAAGGAGTTTCCGGCAACTATGCATCCTCCTCAAAAGACTAACTTCAGTGCTCACATCTGTCATCAAGGTCTTGAACCAAATTGTTCACAGGCTGTGTGGACCCATGCTTCATGTTGGGCTTCAAAATTTGATTCAGATCTTTGAGGATCTAATCAAGAAATGCAATTTGATCCAAGATTCAGCCAAGAACAGTGAATGGATTAAAAATTTCTACTAAAAAATAGCCCTAAAATAGTATGTTGCTGGAAATTGCAGAAAATGTGCTGAAAATGCTGGAAAAACACGAAATTATAAGCAAGAACATAGATGAACTGACAATTTGTTGATTTTCAATGGAAGGCAACAGCAAAAAGGGAACACAGCTTAATTTAAAGCTCAAACCTGAGAAGTAGATGAAGTGTAAGGCCTTCTTGAGCAGGAATTCCCTTCAAACAACCTTCAAAGCTCCTTTTACAAGTGATTTCTATCTCCCTCTCTCCCAAAGCTAGGGCACAAACTCTCTAATTCAAATCTCAGCAAAAAGTCCCTCCAAAATTCAAAAGAGAGCTATTCTATATGGGTAGCTCACACTCAAGTACAATTGATGTCACTACAACACTCAAATTACAAGACGACCACTCCTACTCAGAAAATACACAAACAACCCTACTAGAAAAGAAAATTACAGCACTAGCCTTCCATTGGAGCCTTATCACGCAGATGTCATGGTCTTTGCTACCCTCTCTAGGTCCCTAGAAGCCTTGTTCTTCAGCCTAGCTGCCCTCCTTAGGGCCTTGGGGTGTCCAACGTCATGTAGGACTTCCTCTTCCATTTGGTCGGCCATGTCCGTGGTGGTGTGGTCCTCATCAAAATTTGATCAAACCACCACTATATGTGTTATTGTTTTCCATGCTAGGAGTTTCCCACCAATAAGCGTGCGACATCTAGAAGAAGGACCTTTATACGTTGAGAGGCTGATTGACAAATTTGTTCCCTTTTTTTAATGGAAAATGAAAATAACAAATTTGGTCCTTTGACACTCGAATCAAGAATGAAGAAGAAGCAACCAACAACTTTTTTTATTTAGATACAATATTGTAAAGCCAAATTTCAATACTTGATTGGGGATTTACCCCTGAGAACCTAAGAGGGCATAAAATTAATCAAGTAACATGCAATCAACTTTTGACCAATAAGAGTTAGAAATTTTCATTCTAGTGATTTTAATTTTATTTCTGCAATAAGTTTAAGAAGTCATTGGTTTTTTTGGGTAAAACGTGGAATCTTTCAAATTTGGGAAGTTTCTATTATTACAGTAGGCAATTTCAGTTCAGTTTGTAGTGCCTTTTTTGTTAATGATGGGAGATTTTATTGAAAAGGTGGTTTGTGTGTGAGAGCCAACTAGAGCCGGGTAGATTCCTTCTTCATGAAAATTTTCTAAAGGATTCATTTAGCCGACCCCAACTAGTTTGGGACAAAGGCTTTGTTGAGCTGTTGAGTTGAGTTGTGGTTTGTGTGTGTGAGGGGGTGGGGGGTGTTGGTGAGGAACTCGAGGACCGAGGTGGTCAATACAAGCAAGATCCAAGAACCTCCAAAATTATTGCAATAGTAAGACAATAGTTAAATCAAGGAGGTAGAAAGTCAACTGCTCCAAGTGGGTTCTCTCGTCTACTGACTGAGCCAAACAATCCACGATGCTATTATCCAAGTCGCCAACATCTCTGAGTCTAATACCCTACAGAATAGGCATCACTTATGCCTGATTGGAATCTTTGATATCAATTGGGCCAGAGAAAGCCCACTTGGTTTGGCCAAACCCTTCTCTTAGGAAAGCTTAGAAAGCTAATTACAGGTTTTGGTTGTTTTGGAAAACTAAAAATTAGTGAGATGGTAGGGATGGGTTCCAGCCACCTTGAGGAGCTAACGGTTTCCTCGCAGCCATTCTATTTTATTGGGGAAAATACGGACAGTTGGGTTCTAGCCACCTTGAGGAGCTAACGGTTTCCTCGCAGCCATTCCATTTTATTGGGGAAAATATGGACAGTTGGTCTGATGCTCGTTACCTTATTTTGTATAAATAACTATGGAGATCCCGTTGATATATGTTCTCAACCGTTATTTCATTTGAAAGTTTTGATGCTGGAGTGAAATTGAGTTTTGATCTTCTTATGAAAATCCTTAGTTATGGGGAACTTCATTCGATTGCATAAGATAAATCCATGCTGTTATAGAAGAATCATCAAATAAGGAAACAAAGTATCTAAGCCACTAACGACGTATCCCGGCATCAGAATCACAATGCTAAAAGGAGTCACTTTTATTGTTGAACTTGAAACTAATTTTGTACATGCTTCAACAACACTTATGAAAGTAACAGTACTAACAAATGCATGCAAAAAGGACTGAGACTAGTGGTTGGGACGAGAATGGCAGTGAGATACACTCGTTATTAATGCTGATTAGAGAATGAAAAAGGGTAAGAGATGGGACTTGATTGTTGATGAGGTATATTCCACTGGACCCATGTCCCTCACCAATCATCTGGCACATCAACAAAATGGTGGACAGAAAGTAATATTCTAGTACAATTTTGTTGTAAGGCTACTTATAGATAATAGTTTAGCGGAGAGATTTGGAACATGAACTACATAAGATTGAGATGGAAAAGGACTTGTGTAGTTCTTTTGCTAATAACAGTAGTGAACCATACAGTAGCTTAGCTTTTTCCATCAATAAGAAGTTATATAGTACAGGAGAACAAATGAAACCTGAGTTCTTGAGGAGGTAGAAACAATAGCACTCTTAAAATAATTCGTTCTTTGGATTAGATTAGTGAATTAACTCCTAGGTACCTGGATTACTTTTTTTTGGGCAGAATTTTTTATTGTTCTCCTTTTTTTTCGGTAGGCAAGCTGGGTTTGGTTGACCCCTACCAGATTCATCGCATAAGATGAGAATTACAGTCTAGAATATTCAATTATGTTACAATCATAAGTAGAATAAGAAAGATAATTAAGAATAAACTCAAATGGAATGTCTATGCTATGGATGAGGAATAATCTCTTAAATAGAAAATCAGCTGCTGAATTGGCCTGCTACCAAATATAAGAGACCTTCCCATGTATGGACGTGTCAAGGATTTTCCGACTAGCAGCATGAAGTCTTCTATCCTTCCAAGGGATTGAGAACTCTCCATTTATATTATTAAACTATTAATAGCCAACAATGAATCATATTTTATCCATATTTGACTAATGTCAAGCTAGAATGTTCGAGGTCCATGTAGATCACTTGCAACTTAAGAATTCCAATCCCATTATTGCTGTTATTTATTGAAAAGGCTGAGATGAAATGATCATTTTTGTTTCTAATAATGCCACCAATATGCCCCATTCCTTCTTCCAAGAAACCATTGGAGTTGAGCTTAAAACACTCATAGGAGGCTTAGTCCATTTGCACTTCTCTTCTTTTTTATGAGATTGATGGGGCATTCAATGTTGTGGAGATTACTTACATTCTTCTCAGCTCAAACTTCATGAAGTACAATGTGTAAGAGCCTACATTGGATATCTAGAAGAATACTTTTGAGAGCCATTTGTCTGTGAATAATTTTTTTCTCAAAAATTTGGTTACTTCTCTCAATCCATATATGAAAGATGGATGAAGTATATCCAATCTTCATAGTTATTGCCACCTAACCTTTTAATATAGATTTGCCTTCATCAACTAAGGAATTATAAGACTTCCTTCTATGATAAATCTTCATAAGATAGATATCAAAATTCTGGAAGAAAAAAAAAAAAACACTTCCAAAAGATAAATGGTCGATGGATTCTAATGGCAGAAGAAATTGAATTGGCTTCATGTTATTTCCTTGAAGGATCCCCATTGGTGATAGAAATCAATTGAGCACAAGATGGCGCTGCTGCCCATGTGAGTCCTAGCATGTGTCATTCATGTGAATGGGCTTGTTCTGGAAAGTGGGTTTCAGCTCCTCATGTTAACTTTCTTCACACCACTGGGATGACTGCAAGCTCTTCCCCTGCAGCCACATATGATATGAAGCCAGGTGTAACTGGGGAATTTTTTTTTTTTTCTCATACTCTTTTTTTTTTTTAAGTTGGCTTTTTTATCCTCCCCTTCTTAGTGAAGACTAAGAGTATACCCTGTTCAAGGAGGATGGGGATTCTCATGGAAGGAGAGTTTACTCATGTTCAATATTCAAGCCAGCTAACAGCTCAAAGATCCTCCTTTTAAATTTCTTCTGATGTTCTTCTGTAACATCTTGGTGCAAAGTGATGAACAAGCTAGTAGTGACTAAACTCTTCCCACGATTTTCTCAAAAAAGAGTATTCACCAATTAGCAACTTATGTCCCTACTTGTGATGGTGATGTCCTGATACAGTTGATAAATCTTGTCAATATATTTTGCTACAGTACAAGTCATGAATGACACCCCAATTGCCCTTAACCATCCTCATAAAGAGTAGTGTCTGATTAAAATGAATTGCTTTCAAATTGTTTAAGAAGAAAAGATAAAACAATGCCATCTGTCTGTGGTCAAACATAAATTCTTCTTGGTGTTGAGGTATGTGACGAGTGCTCCGCGATTGTATCTTTTGAATTTTTAATTTGAAGACTTCTCGAATGATGTGAAAACATGTGGTTAAGTTCTTCATAATCTTGATTAATCAAGAATTTTTAGATACTATGCTCCCAATTTGGATTGATGACGTCAGCCATATGACTTGAAGTTTGCTTTATAACCACACAAACATATGGATACATTGATGTGGCTTAATGCTACAAATATGCATGTTTTTCTTTGTTATGAAGTGCACTTAACTTTGGGGTTGAGAAATTTAAAAAAAAAAAGCAGCCTAGGTTTGAGATTTATAGATTTCAAAGCTTTCATACAAAAGGCATTTCGCGGAACATCTGTTGCAGAAGAGAGCAGCCACATAGGCTCACTTCTCAACAGATTTTGTCATTATTAATGAGGTGGCTGCTCTCTCATGCAACAAACGTTCCGCAAAATGCCTTATGCGATGGACGCTAGCAAAATCAGGTTAGGAAAGTTGCCTTGTTTCCCATGGTGTAGTGGGAGGGCAAAATAGAAAGTTGCCTTGTTTCCTAGTTATGTTGAGAAACTAGGTTGGTTTAGGTTTTTAGTAAATCCTAAGATATAAAAAGGAAAGAGACGGTTTTCTCTTGGTGGGGGGAGGCTCTTTGTGTGGCAGCTGCACAAAGGCATGGGGTGAGAGAAAGAGAGAAAAAGAGAGGAGAGAAAAGAGAGAATGAGAAAGAGGTAGAGGGTTTCTTCTTTGGGTTTTCCTCTTGGGTTTTTTCTCGGGTTACTCTAAGCCCGGGTATGGTCTTGGTTGATGGGACAAGGAAAGGGTTGTGGGTTTATGAGTTTTGTGTTAATCCGTTTTAATCCTTGTAATTTTGTTTTTCTCATTGTGAAAGATTGTGTTATCCCCCGTGGATGTAGGCCATTTTGTCAAACCACATAAATTTTTTGTGTTCATCTTGTGGCTTGTGTTTATTTCTACTTTTCCGTTTACTTGTGCACTATTGGATCGGATTTGCCTGGAGGATTTGCTCAACAGTATACATACATATATACATACATACATACATACATACATACGTACGTTTTTTGTATGTCTAAAACAACTTAAAAGCCTAATCTAATCCTAACCACTAGCATAACTTGATTTTCAACCCTTAGATATCTTAAATAAAGCTTAATTTTTATTTTAGAGAACCCCAAAATAAGGATAGAAAGTTTATTACACATTGATGTCCAAGACAAGGTTTTAAATTTCGGTTTCGGTACCCATTTCGGACCCATCGAAATCCCAAATTTCGGGCCGAAATTTGGTATTTTGGCGGCCGAAATTTTCTAACTTTTTTTTTAATAAAAAATGGCATTTAATCAGAAATTCCGAAATTTGGAATTTCGTAAAATTTCAAATTTCTGGAAATTTCGGTTTCGGTGATTTCGGTCGAAATTTAAAACCATGGTCCAAGAAACCCAAAAACCCGTTCTCTAAAACTACAGAGCTAAAATTCGTCTCCCTACTGGATAAAAATGCTATTCATGTTTTTTTTTTTTCGCAGTATGTGCTAAAACATGCTGAAGCTTTACCAAAAATGAATAAAAATCTCCATAAATTGTAATGATCCAATTTGCGAATTTTTTTTTTTTTGGTAATGAATGGACCTTTTTAGGGCCTACTGTTGATGTCAGTGTGGTGTTTTAGTCATCTCCGAGCCTACATTTGGATCTTGGTTGACCCTCTTGTCCTGAATAATCTTTGCTGAATTATGGGCTTGTTAATGAATTTTGTTTATGTCAGTTGTGGACTATACATCATGCACGGTTATGGATGTTGTAGTTTGGAAAAAGTTATGAAAATAGGGCATGTTTGATGCAAGGCTGAAAAACTTGTGACATTGCCTAGATTCAGCCTGCTACTAAATATTGACTTGGGAAGATATGTTTTACGGCATTCAATAATTATGATGTGTAAAAGTGATATTTCGAAACAAAAGAAAAGAAGGAAAGTATTGAAAAATAAAATAAAATAGGGACTATTATAGAGAGGACAGTAGAACAAGGAACCTCACTTGTAGTTTAGTTGGTGCTTTTGTTGTTTACCATTCGATAGTATATGCTTAATCAACCATTGGGTTGTCATGAATTCTTTTACACGGAGATTTAGGAACTTCAACTTGTGGTTTCCTTTCTCTCTTTTGGTTTTGTATAACATGCGTGGGTGGTATTATAGAGTGGCAGCAACTTGTATAGGAGATTCTTGCTACTAAGGCCCATATATAGTTGGTTGCAGGCGGCATATTTGGATAAAAAAAAGTGCAACTAACTTGACCTCTATGGGGCATTTATAGGATTATGTGGACAAAAGTTGTACATGGATTGAAAGCTAAACACAATATTGACTTCATTAATGTAGGTAACTACGAAATTGCCACTCCTTAAGAAGCCAATAGCTGTGCATAAGCACTAAGCAGGTATTGAGCAGCATCAATGCTCAATGATATGTAGGAGTTAGGACCAATATAATCAATTGAACAAGTTTCCTAGTTAACTACAAATCTACAATCCTATCCTGGATAGGGCCAATAAAATCAGTTGAACAGGTTTCCTAGTTAACTACAAATCTACAACCCTATCCAGGAAAAGTCCACTAGTAAAAATCCTGCTAGTTACTGATGGTTCTGAACTGCCTCTGCTGGACTTCTCAACTCAAACTAGAGGACAAGTCCCAGAGAACTTTGCGAGTGTCAAGCTTAAGAAAAAACAGTTCCACGAGAGAATCATTAGTCATGCTCCTGGACATAATGGACTTGTCTCTGACCATTCGACTCATTTTGAGTTGGCTTTAGCATTGCTACATTGTGGCTTGAGCAAAATATTGATATTATATTGATTGCAATTAGCAACAATATTCGTAGTGGATGTTTATAAGCCATACAAAATGCAACTGGAAGGCCAAAATGCAACCAAATGCTTTGAGTTAACAGTATTTTTGATGAATAAATATTATTTTCACGTTCGTTATTGAGATTATACTGATTGCACTAAGCAACAATAGAAGTGCTTTTGTAGCCTCTTGAAATATTGGTGTTGGATTTCAGGGCGTCCCTTTTTGGTTTGATAGTTCTCCGAATTATAGCTTGTACTAATGAAATACTCAACTATTACAATTCCTATGAAATAATAGTCTAATATTGTCCATAATTTATAATATGTTATTTAAGCCTAATGTGAATGCGCGTATCATTTCATAACCATGGAGCTAATTTCGAGTTTGGTGCAGTATACTCAATCTGAATATAGATGCAGTTAACCTTTGAGAATGGTACAGTTTTGTGCTTTTCATTTTATATCATCTAAATTTATTTGAAATAATTTTATAGTATGCTTTTAAAAATTGTATTGTTTTTGTTGTATAGTATGCATTTAAATTCAAATTCAGTGTTTATAATTGCTTTTAAGTTTTCTGGGGTACTGGAACCCTTATCTACAATTCAGCATCGCTGGTGGCTGTTGGGAGTGTTTCTGGAAAGCATCCTACATTCGGAATAGGACAAATCATTGTTGACGTGTCATGCACAATTAGTAAAGATAAAATAAGTGATATAATTAGGACAATATTCTATCTCTTTTATCTAATGCGTGCATATATTCTATTATTCAGTTCATTTCAGCTATAAGTTCGCTAATCCCCATTTCTTATGCTAAGATAGTGCATACAAATGTGAAATTGATCAGTATGGCTATTGTCTCAGATTGCCGAAGCCGAAAAGACATCCTTGGATCAGAAAAGGAAGGTTCAAAAGCTTGAAGCTCAGCTCAATGAAGCAAAGAATACAGTAAATGACCTTAGAACAGAGTTAAGAAGAGCTCATGATGAATTGGATAAGATGAAAATTAAACTAGTGGAACCATTGAATGAACAAACGGTAAATGGGCAGGCCACTTTTCATGAAAATGCTCGTCAGGGAAACAAACTTGGTACAACAGATTCCATTGTTTTCCCTGTGGTTTCTGAACCTGGGCTTGTATTAAGTTCCGGTCTCAAAGATGCAACTCTGAATGATTTGCCATCAGATAAATGTTATGCTAGCAAACCTGATTTACCCTCCATAATAATGAGAAGCAAAGAGCCTGAGTTGTATAGAAATGGATGTACTCAGAGAATTCGTGCATTCGAACAAAATCTGCTGACCGGGAAACTGCCACTTCCTGGAGAAACTGATGATGGATACTCACATGTAAAGAATGAATTGATGGTCATAGAGGATGAAATTGAAACATCAGAACAAGCTTGTACTGTAGCATCCCCCAAGGTTGACAATGTGGTAGCCCAGGCTGAGAACTTGACGGCGTTGAAAGAAACACTCCATCAAGATACCAGTTGTGAAAAAGGTCCCGTTAAGTTCTTTCGCAGATGCTCTTCAAGAAGAGGAGGTCAATGTAAGCCCATCAAGACTCCTGGAGCTCTTCCCGACCAAGTCACCGGAGCACATGAACCATCTAATGTTCCTCTTTCCAAAAATTCTCCATTCTCATGTGTCGACATGATTGAATCTGATGAAAACCTATTAGCGACACTCCGGGAAGACCCCGAAAAGGACTTGAATTCCTGTTTTGTTCCATCATCTACTGAAATTAGTAAAATATCAAAAGATAGCCTGGGTGTATCTTCCAAGGATGAAAATCGTGCGTGCGACAACAAGATGTTGACAGAGGAATTAACATTGACAGGAGAGGAATATGAAGTTGCAGACAACACTTCAGATGATTCTATTTGTAAATTGAATCATGAGACAGTTGATGTCCCATCTGCGAATCCTGATAATAAAGATGAAAAAACATGTGAAGCAATTGAAGCTACTATTCAAGCTGTGAATGATAGGCCTCTCAAGTATACATTTCGGCGGAAGCGTAAGAGGGAGCCTTTGAGTGCCCATAAAGATGATGCTGTCAATGAAAATAAGAGCACTTCAAAGAGAAGGACAGGGGGTAAGCAAAGTGCCATGCCGGACCTACAAAAGTCTGGCCCAGTAATGGAGTCATCTCGAGATAGCAGGCGACTGTTCCAGGTTGCTCGGCAGGTTGGTGAATTTTCTTTATTCCTATCTTGGATACTTGTCTATACATGAATATGAAATCACTAAAGACAGAATTTTTTGCCGATGTTTAGATTCTTTTTGAATTTATATTGTTAGTTTTCTTACTTGCAGCTCATTTCTTTGTCCGAGAAAAGATGGTGGTAGAGTCGTTTGTTTCTTACATCCAACAGTAAAAGACATTGAACTTAAGGGACAACAGTATGAGAGCCCCAGTGCAGATCTCCAGAAATTGTGTCTTCATAGACCTGTCTCATTCTCATTTCAGCCTCATTCTCATTTCAGCCTCATTCTGAACCATCCTGATGAATGAGAAGCCACTTACAACAAGACGAAAGGTGTCTATGGAATATTACAGAGCTTGGGTTTCATTTCTTCACAGATATGGGTATTATTTATCTCCAATAAGTTGATTTAATTGCTGTATTCTTTTTTCTTCCCAGTATTATATAAGTTATCATCAAAGATGTACTGTTTTTCTATAATTTAGAATGTGATTTTTTTTAAGTAACCTTATTGTAATTTGTGTGGAAAGTGGCTTTCAAGCCATTGCCTTTCAGCAGTATGATAGTATCTCCTTGGGCAACCTGTTGTGAATGCTTTTGTGGTTGTAAGAAAACTTGCATACATGTGACAAGTTTAGGACCTATTTGGATGACCCTGTATTTGAAGTTGAACCCATGTGCGTTGAGCTGTTTCGCCTTTAGTCAGCTTAACGTATTTGGATGCCCCAAATGGGACCAGCTGAAGAAGACCCTGCAGTCAAATTCCCTGTTTTTCGTCCAAAACTCGTGCCTATTTGTAGTTGGCTCAAATGTCAATCATAGTTTTAAATTTTTCACCGAAACTAACATGAAATGAAATGACCAAAATGCTGAGACACATGCCGAAACTAAAACACATAACGAAACCAATACCATTAGTTTATCAATAGAATATTATACAAGTACGTGTATGCATTATGTATAAATATTTTTATTAATTATATGTGAAATGCGTTGTGTTCTGAATTATCAGACGTGTGATATCACATGTCACTTTGTGTTCGATATTGTTTAACTATTATGGATGATAGTTTTTGAGTAATGCTAGGGAGACAGAGAGTACGGCCGAGAAGGGGACCGAACAAATGGGTTTTTTTTTTTTTTTTGGCACACATAGCACATTCTTATTGTTGGGCTCTCCGTCGGTCGCACTCTCGGTCTCTTTGTGCTTATTCTAGTATTTCCTGGAGTTAAATCTTAAATGTCCATTATTATGTTTTCATACGGATCGAAACACATACCGAAATTTTCATTTGAAACCATCTTTTTTTATTTATTTATTTCTTTCGTGATTGAAACTTAAGCATGAAACCTTGATGCTTGTAACTAACACAAATATGGTTTCTAGCACCCAAAGCATTGATTAAGTTGGACCCTCTAGCACCAAAGACCAATAGCAATTCAAACCAATTTTCAAACTTACTCTGACGAGTTAATGGTTGATGTGGTCATAACTTAAGCGAGTTGAAGGTATTTTGATTGATTTGATAGGGAAATCTGAGCTCCAAAAGAACTTGGCCAAGTTGAACAGAAAAGAAGCCGTTGAGAACTCCTTGATTATGTAATTCTAATCCCTTGGCCTTGATCCATAATGCCTTGTTTTGCGTTACACCAAGAAAACCTAAACCATGGATTTGTATAAGCATTTATCTCTTTATATTGGATGCCCGCTCGGGATGGGACAAGACTATGTGGGTCACCTCATGATGTTCTACAAGATCAACGGTCTTGATTTCACGCACATGTCCCTCCAATGGGACCCAAAAATTGTATTCAAGGCTTACAAAAATCAAACGGTCTAAAAACTAGATCATGGTTGATCAAAGGTATAGAATTATCCTGTGGGATCAAGGTCAATGGGCCCGACTTATGCTTGCAAACAATATTTAAGGACCCAATTGGTGTACAAGTGGCAGTGGATTCATGAATGATAATAGTTGCAAAGTCTTAATTGAGTTGACAGGACAGTATAATCAAGTGGGGCCCAGATCAGTGGCCCTAATCAGCAAACGCGTGGGCCCCACAAAGGAGACCAAGAAATCAACAAGTCAAGAATAAGGTGATGCTTTCATTGGAAAATCTTACAAAGACAAATTAAAGCGATCTCCAAGATTTGATTTATGAGAGAGAATGGAGAATGATGCAGAAATAAGAGAAGCTAAGATGGTCCCCCAAATACTACAATTAAAAGCGATGGGACCCACCAAAGATTTCGCGTGGAGAATTCAAATCTCACTCGTCCTTTTCCTTTGACGCTGGACTAACTCGATCTTATATGCTCCCTTTGAATCGCGACAAACACAAGACTCGGGGGACATATTCTATCTATATGTGCTACCGGAGCTTTACTTCTCCGTACGAGAAGGGAAAAGGCCATGTAGGGGGTCAAATTACCGGCAGGAGGTGGTTCCCGGTTTCCTTTCCGAGCCAATGAAGAAAGGAAATAACCCATACATCGACGAGGTAATGTCGTGTCGAGCGGGATATGACGGCTTCGTGTTCGAGTAAATGTGGATGCGTCAAGACTCGCGATCAACACATTTCAGGGAATCCGACATTATCGCGATATCTTGACCGATTTTTTTGGTTCGCTTGTCTCCGAAAGATCCACCGAAATCCCGGCAACGTGTTTTATTTTTTTATTTTTATTTTTTGACAAAAAGAAAATATCTTCTACCTTTTTTTTTAAATTTTTGTAAGCATAGCAAACCGTGATTCGGAGAGGGGTGCAACCTTGAACCCGAAAAAAAGTCTGGTTGTGTTGGGTTGGGTGCAGTTCGGATTCGAGTTGGGTTTTCCTGACCCGGGTTGACTTCGGTTGGGGTTCAGGTTGACTGTTCGGCTCAGGTCACCTGACCCGAGTGAAACCTGACTTTTTAAAATTTTTAGTTTTGGGTAAGCTTAAAAACTCAGGTTGGGTAAGGCTGGAAGTCATGTTGGGTCGGTTCATGATTGAAAAAATGGTTTCCTTGGTTTGGATCGGGTTGAACCTCATCGGGTTGGAACTCGGCTCGGGTCAGGTCGGATTCGGGTTGAGTAGATGGTTCCTTGTGTCGGGCCGGTCTGTGTTGCATAGGGGTTGTTATTCGGTTATAACCGAACTAAAATAACCGAAATTGAATCGAAATTTGTAAAAATCGAACCAAAACCAAACCGATTAAAAATTCGGTTTTTCGGTTATAACCGAATAACCGAATAGTGGGAGAAAAAGAGGGAAAAAAGCAAAATCTCGGTTTCGATCGGAGGGCTAGGCTCATCCAATCGAAATGATTTTTTGAGCATAACCTAATTAAGTTGTGATCAATCAAATGGACGGTTTTGATCATCCCACGGAGTGCTCATATAGCACTTTTTTTTTTTGAAAAAATAATGGTTTTTATCATAATTTCGGTTAACCAATTTTTTTTTTTTGAGATAACTGAAACCGACACCGAATAACCAAATTTCCAACAAACAAAAAACCGAAACCGAACCGAAAAGGAAAAAAACCGAACCGAACCGACCGAACCAATTCGGTTCGGTTCGGTTTTTCAGTTATAACTGAATATGAACACCCCTAGTGTTGCACTCCTATTCGGCACAAAACGAGATGGTAAAAATTCGATCGAGTTTAATATGATATTGGGTTAAAAAGTAGTAAAAAAATGTTCAAATAGATGGAAAGACAAAAAGAGGGAAATGTTATCGGCAAAAAAGTCCCTACCTCACTCGCTCTCATCCTCGAAAGTCGAACCCTGCCTCTCCATTCATCCCGCCTCTTTTACCCGTCTTAGTCCAGAATCCAGATTGCTAAAAGTAGTGAGGACCATGGTCATACGAAGAGTGTTATTAGCAATGAATTAGAAGTTCATGGAGTATGGATGCTTGTGAGAGAGAGCAAATAGTCTGACAAATCGGTTGAGTCCAGAGCATTGAACAGGGCTAAAGTGATGTCCAAAATAAAATATCCCCCGACATATGACGAATCAAGAGTGCATATGCGTACTCCGACATATGCCTCAAGAATACAAGGACTATGAGCCAAGGTGTGCACTCACGCAGCTCGGATGCCTTGTGATTACACTTAATCTCGGTGGTGCTTGCCTTGACATAGAGAATGCAAAGTGTTTGAGAGATGAAAGATCAGAGTGAGGATACATTTGAATGTGGTCTCGTATTCGTTACTTCATATTTAAAGAAGAAGAAAGGAGACGATCTTAGGGAATGTAATTTTAAAAACCTATTAAAATGTTTTACTTAATGGTTTCAACCAGAAGACCTTAACAACAAACCTTTTGTTGTAACCAGAAAATGTGCGGGAGAAAAAGAGTTACAAATATTTTAATTCAAATGATAGAGATGCCCCCTAATTAGAATTATTTTAGAGAAGAGTGGACTTTTAACATACAATTCTTAACTTAGAAAAATGGGTCAATTATCCTCCCAGCTGACTTCTAACTCAAAGTCAGCTCAATCATGAAATCACTACTCAAAAGTCAAACCTACAACGATTGGTCCACTCCTTATCGGTATGATCTATTGAATTCCAAATATTACCATTTTGGGGATATTAGAATCCTGGTTTTAAAATGTCATATAATAATCCCGGTTCCTGCTTACTCTAGCACCTGCACTTTCACCTATCAGGGTTAAGGGGTAAACGAGAATAAAAGATATCCCTGTTCAAATTTTTTAACATACAATCCCAGGATCTATGGACATATTTCGGACCATAGGATCATAAATTATTTCTGATCAGAGGACTAACAAGAAGCCCGTGGAACACCAACTTGAACATGGACTACTCAGTGGGATTTCGTGTCGTATCTTACTTTTGTTGTTTTGAAGAGTAGAGTCCATATGCAAAACATTTGATAATGTCGGTTTCCTTAGCAGTGTTGAATTAGAATTTAGAAGGATAGTTTTGGCCTGGGCACTGAATTTTTCAAACATATTTCCGAGATATCAGATTGAAAACTGGTTGATATGAAAGAGACAAGAGGGGGGAGAGAAAATTCGGTTGGATTTGCGTATCGTCCTAAGGTGGGCCCAGAATATCGTGGAGCTTGAAAAAAGCAGATTTACAAAATAAAGAGAAGATTTAGAGAAAGACCGTATAAAATGAAGGGCATAGATGCTCCTACCCATTGTGAAGAAAACAGAAAAATCGATTAATCTGCTCTTCTTACCCATTTTGAAGAAAACAGAGAAATCGATTAATCTTCTTCTGAATGACTAAACACGGCTTTTTTTCCCGGCGACAGAGGCCAGACATGGTTGAAGACTGCTCTTCTTCTCCGGGCCCACCTCAACAACTCCACGTTCTAGCCGTCGATGATAGTCTCATCGATCGTAAGGTCATCGAACGGTTGTTGAAGATCTCAGCATATAAAGGTGCCCGTCTCATTTTGGCTATTTTGTTTCTCTCTCTTTCAATTTCTTAATCATTATGTTTTTTTTTTTTATCCTTTTTATAGTGACTACGGTTGATAGTGGAACGAGGGCTCTGCAATTCCTTGGTTTGGATGGAGAAAAGGGCTCTGTTGGGTTCGATGTAAGAACAGGATTCGACTTCAAGATGGATTTATTATTATTATTACATGTTATTTGAATTCTCATGGATTTTTTTTTCTGGGTTTTGGGTTATTTTTAGGGTTTGAAGGTGAACATGATTGTTACCGATTATTGTATGCCTGGAATGTCTGGATATGAGCTGCTCAAGAAGATCAAGGTTTGTTTTCTTCTTCTTCTTCTTAAAAAAAAAATAAAAATAAAAATTGAAAGGAGATTGTCTTTTACGTCTAATGTACAGAAATGCCCCTCTTTATTAGGCAAAAATGAACATATAAACGGGTGGAATAGATGCAATCTGTTCAGATTAATTTCGTCATTATCGTAATTTTGGCGGATAGTGAACCTATTTTTATTTGGTAACAGGAATCCTCTGCTTTCAAAGAGATACCGGTTGTGATCATGTCGTCGGAAAACGTGTCGGCTAGAATCGATAGGTAATCGAGTCTTTTTCTTCTTTTCTTATTGATAGTACTGTTTTATGATTATAACATGGTAAAAAAGCGGACACGTATACGAATCATGGTAAAAAATTTCATCGATTGGTAGCTTAAAAATTAAAATTGGTGTGTTAAAACTTAAAAGCAAACTGAATACGATGTTTAGGTCTTGATATTTACACCCACTTCCCATTCAATTGGTTGGGTCCAGGTCGTCATTGGTAGGGGAAGCACGCCTCTCCTCATGATGTATCCTATTCTCTGTTCTGTTGGGAGTTGATATTTACTCCCTCTTTCTTATTGATAGGTGCTGAGTATTTGCCTAATCCTTATTTACTGTTGAAACAACTGTTTTAAAGAAAAAGTTGGAAAAAATATATGAAGAAGGGCTATGCGTGATCAGGGCTGTTGATCTAGTGGGCTCCCAGTAGACGATTCTGGGTGCTGATGATCTACAACTTTAATTAGAAAATTGGCTTGTAGGCTTTTTTCCACTGTTGCCATTTGGAGGACTTGTATTGCGAGTAGCGGGGGAGTATTCTTAGCAATTCTCATTGACACTGTTGTTTGCAATTTTTATTTTTTTTTGTCCCATTTGGGGCCGGAATTGTAATTTTCTAGCAAGCCATAGTAGAGGAAAATTACAACTTATTTCCATGGAAATCTTTGAGAAAAGATGGGTGTGAGAGGTGAGCCCCCCTTGTTTTGTCTTTCTTTCTTAAAGGGGAAAATGTACTGAGCTAAAGCACTGCACTACTTTTATAATTAGTAAAGAAGGAAAGGTGATGAATGAATGATGAATGAAATGAAAGGACATGTATTAGATATTCCGATTTCTGTCATCTGAATCGTGTGCTGTGTCTGCCTCTACTGCTTTCTTTTGGAATCTCAACTATTTCCCTTTCAATTTGGGGATACAGACTTTAGTTTGATAGGTACACCCCTTTTTGTTTTGTTCTGTAGTGAGGACATCCCTATTTTATTGGAAACAAGAAAACAACACCCCCTGTGTCCTTTTTTTTTTATTTATGTAAAAAAAGAGGCCTTTACTGTGCATTTTTAATAGCTGTAAACAAATTTTCATTTATTAGGTTAGGTTTTAAGAATTCTTATAGAGATTATAGGACAATTTACATTTATATGATCTTGAATATGTTGGACCTTGCTAATTGCCACCCAGGTTTTAGATTTTCCAATTAAATATGAGTATGATTCTCTTTCATCTACTTTTTTTTTTATGAATACTTCTGTAAAAAATTTATAGTTACCGCATGTTTTGTGTTTTATCCATCCTAATAGTAAATTCTTTGTACAGAAATAAAACATTAAATTTTGTTTACCTATTAAAAAATCTCAATATATTAATTATCGGATAGCAATTTTGTGAAACAACCAATTACTCCAAAAGCTTAAGCTATTGGAGATGGCGTTATTTAATCTTTTATACTTTAATAATCTCTTAAAGGTATTAAGCTTCTAGATTTGATTAAAATTTACTGTCAATGCATGAAAACAGATGTCTAGAGGAAGGAGCTGAGGAATTTATAATGAAACCGGTAAAGCTATCAGACGTGAAACGTTTGAAAAGTTATATAAAGAGAGGGGGAGAACAGGGAGAGGAAGAGAAAGGAACCCACAAAAGAAAGTTCCTTCCTACATCTTTAGGAGAGGCTGATCGCTCATCATCATCTTCGTCATCATCAGAACCTCTTTTGAGGCGACCCAGAACAGCCCAGGTCGACCAACCTTATATTTGATTTGGAAACAGAGAGGAAATGAGAAGAAAGTTGGGGACAGATTGAGAAAGCATTTGCCTTCTTTCTATTCCATTTTGTTTCATCTTGAATGACATGTACCCAGTGTATGAAAGAAATATGTTTTTTATTCTCTTTTTTTTCTATATTTCGTTGTATTCGATTCCCAGTGCATAGGATTCTTGTTTGTTAGAATTCCATACCATAGAGCAAATACCATTTTAATAAAGTTTTTTTTTTTTTTTTTTTTTGTGTGTGAAGACTGTTTCTCTAGGAACCTTTTAAAAGTAAATCAGAAGTTAGTTTGTGGTTGGTTTCTTTTTTTTTAAGTTGAGAAAATATCAAGTTAAGAGCAACCCAGCTAAAATACTGGCATTAATGTATATTTGAATGGTATTCTTATGTGCACTCCCTTGTTTTGTTAATTACACTCCCTGCTTATTAACCCCTTATTGGTTGTTGGGAGTATATTGGGATTTGTAACATCCTCTAAGCTAACTAGAAATGTACAAAGTAAAGATAGGACTGCCACTATTGAAACAAGGGAGTGTGGAGGCGGAGGGACATATAGCGTGCGGTGGCCACGCCCCCAATGACTTGCAAAATCCCTTTTATCACTACAACAAAAAAAGTGTTTTACGGCTAAAAGGAAGAATGTAGGCCAGTGTTACATTTACCAGTGTATGCGTTGCATAAATTATTTCAAAAAGTTAGTAAGACGCCGCCTCCACCGCCGCGCCCCCCCCCCCCCCCTCCCCCCCCCCCCAAGTTGACTCAATTATAGCCCTATTAATTCAATTATAAACTCCTTTAACCAGAGTTAATAAAGAACTCATCCAATCATGGACTCATCTGAGTCGACTTAATATTAAATGCGTTTAGATGCAGATGCTCTCTTCCTCAGCAAATCAAATCAAAGAAAGGAAAGCAGAGGGATGGAGAAGGGAAAACTTGAGCTCTCGAACTGTTAGGATTAAACTTGTTTTGTTTGAGCATAACATATTAAGCATATATCCAAAATTCGAGTGGATTCCTTGGTATTCGTAATTACTCTCTCTCTCTCTCTCTATCTTAAACTTGTCTTGTTTGAGCATAACATATTAAGCATGTATCCGAAATTCGAGTGGATTCCTTGGTATTCGTAATTACTCACTCTCACTCTCTCTCTCTCTCTCTCTGTTAATGATCACCCAATTAGAAAACTGCTTGATATGAGCAAAATAAGCAAACCTCTCCTTCTCTCGACTAGACAAAAACTGAAAAAACAAACTCAAAAGCGATGTAAGCAAGTTGTGCTTCTTTTAATCAAAAGCTTTTGTGAAAGTGTTAAACTACTCGTAGTTTTTTTACTAAAGTTCAAATTTTTAATTGTGTTGTTCCTTTCGTCTTGGAGTTTACCCTCTTGGCTTTCTCTTAATCATGGTCACTCAAAGATTGTATTAATAAAGAATGAAATCTAAATCAGAGATTCTGTGTACCAAAACTGTACCCGCATTTAGAGATGAGGCACCATGGGGGTATTTGTATGCATGGAAATTTTGTATTGGATTTTTTTCCATGGAAAAAGATTCTTCAAGCATTTTCTAAACTTATTTTTCATATATTTTTCTTTTCAAAATTAAACTTTTTACCTATT
Source organism: Tasmannia lanceolata (assembly GCF_043159265.1). Classification (NCBI taxonomy): domain Eukaryota; kingdom Viridiplantae; phylum Streptophyta; class Magnoliopsida; order Canellales; family Winteraceae; genus Tasmannia; species Tasmannia lanceolata. Next base: position 5,568,172 of record NW_027518683.1, read on the forward strand.
TGCAGGGAAAATTTCAAACCTACTGGACCATTGAGTATCTTTTTCTCAATGGAGTATTACTTTTTATGGATTTTATCCGTAGATCCAAACGCCTCCTGTAAGGCCACCACATGGACTTCCTTGTAAATGTATTAAGGGGTTCTTATTGGTATTCTTGAAGAAGAAACACTATTGGAATTAACAAGAGAGATAATATGCTATGCAACAAAAGAATTTTGGAACGTCAATGCACTGTGCAAAACGTGAAGGCAACAGTATCTTGTTAAATCCAATAGTTTCTTTCTTCCAAATTACCAAAGAAAGGTTCACAAGTGGTATCAAAGAACAAACCGGCATTCCAACTTCGATATCCCCTCAAAGCAACTCCAAGAACAAACCGGTATTCCATTCGAACACCTTGCTTTGATACCACTTGTGAACCTTTCTTTGGTATTCTTGATTTTCTTTCACTGTTCTGTGATAGTGTTATTTCACATTATATTTTTTTTTCATAGCAATTCTTCTCCACACTCTTGTTAAATCCAGTAGTTTCTTACTTCCAAATTACCAAAGAAAGGTTCACACTTATATGATGGATGCATACATTTTTACCATGGGAAAATATGAGACGGCAAAAGTAAAGTGAGCCCATTACTTCCATGATCAAAACACCCCTATAATTTTTGTGCAACCCAAAATTGGGATACATCCCCGTTATAGAGAATTGAAAACAACCGTATGGGTAGAAACTTGAAAACAATTGCAAGGACAAGCAACCCAAACCAAAAATTGATTTGTATTGAATAGACAAATAACATTACCCATTTGAAATATTCTTGAAATTCATCCCTTTAAATTCCCAACCTCCCTCTCGAAGAAGCTTCCCAACATTTCTTAGCAGTTGCAGTACTCAAGCAACCCAAACGAAAAATGGCGCAATGGACTTCTACATCAGAGGAATTCTTTAGCATGTATTAGTCCCACCTTCCAAGGAATTCACGGAAAATCCTCTTTTCAAGAAGAACATATAAGGAAACAACAAGCATCACACAGTAGTTAGTTTTGGAAATACAAAGATGAAAGGCAATGGGATACAAAGTTGAAAAGCAAAAGAACGAAGAGCTGTCCCAGCAGGAAAAATGCCAAACCAGAAGTAGAAGTATTAAAATGCATCTCACCAGAGTGCATTTATAATAGCACCGAAAAAATGTGAATGCACTTTGTAGACGTGCAACCAATGGGGGTGCCAGCATGATCAATGAAGATAAAATCATATCGATATTGCTACTCTATCTTATAATTAAGCCTACCTTAACTATTTAATACTATATGACTATCTCTACCAATACATAATTATAACTATTTAAACCAACGAACCCTATGATTAACTGAAAAGATAATAATTAAATAATAAAAAAATTATATCATAATAAGAGATTTGCTAGCGTCAATCACAGAAGGCATTTCGCGGATGAACTGGTGCATGTGAGACCAGTCACAAAGCCTCACTTTTCAGCAGATTTTGTCTTCATTCATGAGGTGGCTGGTCTCACATGCAACATGCCATCCACAAAATGCTTACTGTGATGGACGCTAGCAAATCCCTCCCAATAATGAAGGTGGAATGCGAGAAGTTGAAGAACTCCTCAAATTTCTCCTCCCAATGAAGTCAAAATTTTCTTGAGCTCAAAATTGATGTGGGACTAAAGACTTAAAATTAAAATAAGTTTAGAACGGATTGGGTTTAAGTTGATCATGCAGGTAGCAGGCCAATGGGATGGATGCTTTACCCTTGGGGCATAATGTTGTTTTCAGATATTGGAAACCTCGTGTAATTTACAAATTGATTGAAGGGATTGTTTAAGAAAGGTAATTTCTACCTTGAGAATTTTAGAGAAGGTAAGAAACTTTTGAAGACTTGATTTCGAAAAGTACTCTATGCTGGATAAAAGTTTGGGGTCAAATAGATTAGTTCAACAAAACTACTGATATATGTAATTGAAATGGAATAAAGAAAGGATTACCTTTGATGATCCCGAATCTAAACCGCAAATCCGTAACCAAAGATCAAAGCATATATGTGAGAAATTGAGAAGAATTTAGTGGTAGAGGCACGTTACGGAATAATACTACCCTTAAGATAGATTATCGCCCCCACCATGCTTGGTATGCAATCGGGTTCTCTTGCGACCTATTTCCAAGATACAACACCACTTTTCTTGTCGTTGACGGTGTGCATGCATCGGCTCAGACCTTGCGAACACGAACTATGCCGATAAAATTTGCCCAAATGAAAACAAAGCTTGCAAAGCCTTGCAAGCTTAAAACTTGTAAAATCAATAAACAAGAAGAAATGAACAGTAGTTTTTAGAATGAAAAGAGACAGTGCACGTATCATAAGAGGAAGAGTTGCACATCACTCAACGTCTCTCTCATTTAAGCCAAAAAATAATTCATTGCAAAGAATAAAGACAAACTATAAAACGTATAAAATACTAAAGAATATTAAAAGCTTGCAAAACATTTGAAATTTGATTCAAAAAAGTTAAAAGTCTTTATTGCTTTAAATATTAAAATATCCAACACTCTATACTGATGTCAATTCCTACGGAAATGAATAATTATCCACCTCAGACACACAACACTACAGTTGCCTTTTCAACAACTGGCTTGAGTCAGGTTGGCGAGAAAAAAATGAGGTGTTTATAGATGCCCCTCTCCGACAGTGGATTCCAAATATCTTAATGTCAACGTCGACAACAGATGAAGAAATTTCCTTAGCTGGCCTGACCAAATTACATTATGTTTTCTAGTGTGTTTAAGCATCCTCCTTGCCTTAAATAACATGACTAGGCCACTTGAGATAGGCTGTTGCAGACAAGTAAGTGTTGGACGACGCATAGGTGCGAGGCTAAGGGATTAGTAGTGTGGTTAAATTGGCTATGAACTGGAAAGGAGTTGGGATACATATACATTGAGGAATTATATGGTTGAGACATTATCACTCTATGTGTTTTTATAGATTTAGATTGGTGATACCCTTGTATTTATTGGACAATCTTAATCATTTGATCTCTTACAAATGTTAAACAAAGCTGTTATTGATTGAATAATTAGAATAATCCAATTGATGTTTTGCATGAGGAATCTAGAGTGGGGCCACCTAATAGACAGTTAAATTGGCAATACACTAAAGAAGGATGGCCTTCAATAAGTTAGGGGCGACTCCATCCTTCTCTCTCTGTCTAATACGTCTTTTGAGATGGAGAAAGAGACAAGGATGTGTTTTACAAAATCTGTGGCTCACGGTCCCTTTCATGATTCATCTAGGAGAGCAACTCGGGTCGGAATCCGGATTCATCTTTTACCAAATTAAACCAGGTCCGCCTCAGGTCGACTCCAATTCTTTTTTTTACCAAAAGCTCAACTTCACCCGAATGGAAAAAACAGGGTTGAGATTTTACCAAAATAACCGGGTCGAGGCTGTGTTGATATTATATTTTTTAACAAATGCTCAACTCGACTCAAATTGAGCCCCTAACAAGATTTTATGTGGCGTAAGCCTTTATATGGTGCCCTATTTTCCAAAAAAGTACTGTACGGATCACACTATAGACTGTGTCCAAAAAATGTAAATAGGATAATCCAACCCTCCGATCTATTGAGGAACTGCATATTATGGAAACCTCTGTAGATCGGAAGGCTAGGATTATGGAAATAATTTTTGGGGCACAATCTATATACGTTGTGTTCCATCACATGGACAGTTTAGATCATCCTATAGAGTGGTCCCGTACAATAGTGTGGTCTGTTCAGTACTTTTTGAAAAATACGGGACCATAAGGGCTTACACCACGTACAATCTCATGATAACGGGGGTATAACTGGATAAGCAGGTCTATTGACGAGATGGAGGGGGACTAACCCTGAAAAGCCCTACGCTCCCTTTACTAGGCCCACCCTGCCCTTAATGGACCCACTATTTCCATGGCTGCAATCGGCCCCCAAATCTATCACTTTCCCATTTTACACCGGGTAGAGGATCAGTCAATTCACCTTACAGGTAGGGGTGTCAACGAGCCGAGCCAAGCTTAGCCCAGCTCGGCTCGGCTAGTTAAGCTCAAGAGCTCAGCTCGGGCTCGAACTAGGCTCGAGCTCGGCCCATGAGCCTTACCAAGCTCGGATTATATTAAGGGCAATGATATATTTACACCCCTCATCTTTCCTGGACAGTCCTATCTAGTGTAATTTGACTACTCTTTTTACACCACATGGGTGGTCCAAGTGACAAATAAGGTTCCAAAAAAGAAGTATCATATTTTGCCTCCCCTTTTCACTCCTTAGTGTATATATTTATTTATATAATATATATATTTAAATATATTAAATCCTTAACGAGTCTTAATGAGTTTCGCCAGCTAAGGATTCGAGCCAAGCTCGAGCCGAGCTCGAGGGAGCTTCCGAGCCCGAGCTAAAATTGAAACCATACAAAATGAAAAATCGTATACACCCTTTTCTCAGGTGAGTTATCAAGAAGGATAAGCTGAGAGAGATAAAAGGAGCAGCGACGACATCATAGCTGCAGGCGGCGGCGAGTCTCTCCGGCCATGGCGGCCTCTGCAAGATCTCTCCTCCTTTACCGATTCAACGACATAGAGCTCCTCCGCCTCTCCCTCAAACCGCCTCCTCCCTCATTTCTCTCCCCTCGCCATCGCCCACCATTATTCCTTACAAAAAAGCGTGAAACCCTAAAACACCATCGATCCTCCTCCGTCGTTAGCTGTCTTTTCTCCGGCATAGACGGCGCCGGAGATTTCGTCTCCACTCAAAATTCCGGCTTCCGCCGCGAATTCTCCGTCCTCGCCAACATTCTCAATCAAATCGAGCCTCTAGATACCTCAATAATAGCCAAAGGAATCTCAAACCCCGCAAAAGATTCCATGAAACGGACTATCTCAACCATGCTCGGATTGCTCCCTTCGGATCAGTTTGATGTCACAATTAGGGTTTCAAAACAGCCTCTCGATCGCCTTCTAGCTTCTTCCATCATCACCGGGTAGGTATCTGAATCTCCTCCTAAATGCTTCTTCTTCTTTTTTCCTTAAAATTGGGAAATTAGGGCTTGTTTTTCAATTAGGATTTGTGTTTCTATTTCAATTTGGAATCGGAAAATTGGCACTTGGTTAGGTATACGTTGTGGAATGCTGAGTATAGGGTTTCGTTGATGCGAAACTTTGATAGCTCTGTGGGGAGCAAAGGTTCGTCATCTGTTTGTTATGGTGGGTGTGATGTGTCTGAATGTGAGGAGAGAGAAGGTGGGGATGGAGTTAATGGGTGTAAGGAAGATAATGAAAGAAAAATTCCTCAATGTCTTGGGGATTTGTCGCCTGCGGCTTTGAATTATATACAGGAGCTGAAATCGGAATTAGCAACTGCTGAGCAGGTGAGGATTATCTCATTCTCTCTTGCTTTCTTCATCTTACTATCAGGTTTTTATTTTTATTTGTTAATTTGCTTATGTGTTGTGTCTCTTAATTTTTATGACCAACTATGCAACGAATCTTATATTTGATACATCACAGTTTTATCATTTCTGTAGAGGGTTTTCATTTTGATATTGATGAGAAAACTTTTACTGGAGAAATTGTTCTGATCTCTATTCAGAATAACACTGTGATTTATTGCTAATATGACACTATGATTAATAATAAACACTAAGCAATTGGAGCTAAATTTATCAAAATGGGATCACTTCATCAATAAACTCTATTATGTAATTGCAGAACTGCTACTATAATCACAATAATGCCACTAGTTAATCAATAGATCTCTCGACCAAGATGGTAAAAAACAGCATCCAAGCAAAAATAGAAAATACATCAAAGCTCCTCAAGGATGGATCACCCCAGAAGGTTTCAAAGCTCCTCAAGTTAAAAACAGCAATGCTCATGTGGTAGATGCGGACTGATCATCCTAAAAGGCCAGCCGTATGAGTCCTTAATCACATGTATTGTGCATTCATTTACTTTGATATATGCTTTCCGTTCACGTCTGCATGACATTCACGTGGAACCTTGCACACAAAGTGGCTATTATTAGCTAGGTAGTGTATTAGTTGCATGCAATGCGTTAATGTGAGGTCTTTTGCATACTTGCATTACTGTTACTTAGTTATTGATACGAAGTTCTTTATTAGGAGGTTTCTTTATTATTAGCTATATAAAGGTGAAGTTTCTTACCTATTAGGCACAGAAAGATTCTTATTTCAGATTCTATTTCCTTGTAAGTAGTTGTTGTTCAAACAACAGCAACACGACAATTCCAAACTTCTTTTTTATATTAGGACTCTAGTTTCTTTCTTGTTTGTTGTTTATTGTTTTAGAATAGGTCTCTCTATATATTAAAAAAATTTTGTACTCCGTCTCAAAAATAGGTCTCTCTATATAACTTGTAATGACATCATGAATGGAATTGAATTAAATAGATTTTTGGAACTTCCTTTTTGAAGTGAGCTTTGACTCTTTCATGTGGGTGGTGAGCTTGGCTTGTTCACGTATTATATGGGAGTTTTCTTCAAAACTGTCGTATATGGCTGCTACAACACTGTTTCTACAAATGATGACAGGACAAAAAAATGGAGAGAAGTAATGGAGGACTAAGACGGCAACTTATAGGTTTGGTGTGTACGCTACTCAAGGTGTATCATAAGTCCTAGGGTTGGAGGAGGCACTTACCAAAACATGTGTTGACATGGACAAGAAGGTAGAGGCGAACTCCATCCGAAATGCACTAGCCTGATTATGAACCTCGGCTTGATGTTGCCTATCGACTCCAACCATATCACTCTATTTTCTCCAAGACCTTGTCAGAAGACTTTGCTTAGCACGATGCAACTCACTGGAAGAAGAGAACACAAACTTGAGGTTGGGTTCTTTTCAACAAGGGGCGACTGATGCAAGAGCCATGCTCATGTGGTGGATCCGTGGATGACGTGGAGGATTGATTCACCCCAAAAAGGGCCAGCCACATGGGTCCTTAATCACATGCATTTTGTATGCATTTCTTTCATGCATGCATGGCATTAATTTGTGCATGACATTCACATGGGACATTGCATTCACATTGAATTGCTATTATTAGCTATGCTGTATATTAGTTGCGTGCGTTGCATGCACGTGAGGTCTTTTGCATGCTATTAGGAAGTTTCTTTCTTGTTCTTATTAGCTATAGAAAATTGTAGTTTCTTACATATTAGGTATAGAAAGTTTCTTATTTCAGCTTGTGTTTCCTTATGGAAGTGGCAGTTGTTCAAACATCAACCACACAACAATACTAGCTTTCTTTTTTAGATTAAGACTAGTTTTTCTTATTTGAAAATAGGTCTCTCTATATATCTTGTAATGACATATAAAGAATGGAATCGAATGGAATAGATATATTTGTGAATGAAACATTGACTCTTTCACATGGGTGAAGTTGATCTCGGCTCCATCATGTATTATATGGGAATTTGCTCCAAAACCGTGATATGAGTTTTATCAAACCCCTACAAGATTATTTACTTGATCCTTTCAAGATCTCCATTTTGTATTGTTCATCATGGTCAAATGTCTCAAGCAACAATCTTTCGATTCATGTGTGTGTGAGGCAGTCCGCGTCATTATTGGCTGAGCGTAAAACATGCTAAAAAGATGAGATCCCATACAATAATTTAAAAGGCAATATCTGTGTGCTCCGTTTAAAAAAAAAGAGGCAATATCCGTGTGTTTACTGGACATTGTACATGAAACAAGCAACTAGATTCATCTTTCTGATATTGGGAACCATGAAGGAATTGGGAACAGAAATGCCCCCCGTGGCAGAGGGCGGCATTATGAGGAATAAGAGAAGGAGATCAATCTGCCACAAGCATGCGACAGAGCCGGTGTTATGAATAAATGTTTTAAGAATCTCACATGTGATACACATGTTTTACATAACTGATGGCATGTTATTGGATTATATTTCAAATGAATATTAAAATATAAGAACATTTTTTTCAGAGCTGATATCAGCACACCTGTATTTGATGGGAATGCCCTCTACTCACAATTTCGAACATCATAATATGCACTTCATCTTGAAATGGCGAAGTACCCCTTTGAAGGGGGAATTGGAGGAAGAGGAAGATAAGAGGAGAAAGAGAAGAAGGGAGTCCACTTCAACAAAAAAAAGAAAGGGGAGAGAGAGAGAGAGAGAGAGAGAGAGAGAGAGAGAGAGAGAGTTCAGTATTGATGATAATGTTTTGATTCCAGTTTGGTTTGGTGAAGAGATTGAGCAGGAGGCTGGGTGTGGCGGGAGGGATTGGCAGAAAACAAGGATTTTGACCATAAGAATGAAGTTTCTTGCGAGAGAACCCATTCATGCTGTCCTCCTTCATTATGAACAGTACCGAAAGGGAGAACTGCCCAGTGAGTTCAGGATCCTAAATCACTTAGATGGCCCCTCATTGATCCTCTCGTCGGCATGGACTCTCATTCTCGTCTTCTCCATAGCTTTTTAATTATGGAAACATTTATGATTGACAAATTAGTTTCCTGTGTGATTGGGAAATAAATTTTCTGTTTATGGCCAACTTTGTTGCCCACTTTTTCTCCTTTGTATTCTTTCTGGTTGGATCTGATAGTCCACACTGGATCTTCCATCAAAGGCTGGGACAACAGTATAAGTGGTCCTCCGTGTCGACACACGACACTCGTGTCCGTGTCCACAAATCATAGGGCTAGACATTCCGGATATTCTACGACTTGTAAAAATCCAGCATCTAGTTGCTTGGTTACCTCTTCCTTGATTTTTAAAACCCATTCCGGTTTCATCCTTCGAAGTCTTTGCTTCTTTGGTTTTGCCCGTGGTATCACTTCCCTCTCCACCTCTAACACATGGTTCCTCACCATATTCGGATAAGAGCTTGTAGGAATTCGTTTTCTCTAACATTAACTCCAAGTCCATTTCCTCCCCCACGTCAACTGATAATTTACTCTTCTGCCCCGATTCTTTCCCCTTCCTGTATTTAGCCCTCATAAAATCCCTTATTCCTTCCAGCTCCTTGTTTGTAAGCCCTGAGTTTCCTACCTTGTCTTTGGTATGTGCGTGAGATGCAAATTATTTGGTTTCTTTGATGGGAACTTCAACATCTCCCTGCGGCTTTGCAATTGCTTTCTTTTGGTGAACATGAAGTGCTGAATAGTGAATTCAAACAGAGAGGTGGGGCTACCATTCAAAAAAAAAAAAAACAACAACAAAGAGGTGGGGCTGAAGTTGATTGTTGTTGATGCTGCAAAAACGAAAGAAGAATTTGTCAATGTCTCAGGGATTTATTCCCCTGTGGCTATTGTGGGTTACACACAAGAACTGAAAACTGCCAATCGTTAAGAAGGTTTGTACTATCTCATTCTCTGTTGCTTTCTGTTTTGTGTTTTTCTTATAATTCTTCAATTTCTATGAATTGTAATACTTGTTTACACTGGAAAACGATTTACCCCACCCTCATCCATTTCTCTTCAAGATTTATTTTTAAATTTATTAAGTTATTTGTTCCTTCATTTTTTCTATTTATGCAACGACCTAAAATCTAAAATTCCCTCTAGTTAGTTGAGCAGAACACATGAAGAAATCGAACTACCCTTGCCTGAAGCTCCAAAAGAATCAGCCTGCAACTAGCTATTTCTTTCTTTCCATTAGCATTTCATGTGCCACAGCCCAACAAACTGATGACAGTTTAAGGGGATGGGTAAAAGGCAATCCACTCTCGGCATGTAACACAATGTAAAAATGGTCCATTTATGAATTATAGGAGGATAACAGATAACCTCTCTAGTAAAACCTCTCAACTGAAGATCCTATTTCCTGATAAAAAAGCTTGCTTGCGAGATAGCTAATTTGGCTTGCTATGAGAGAGAGAGAGAGAGAGAGAGAGAGAGAGAGAGGCACATACATATATGTACACTTACTCTCTTCTGTTTTAGATGCTGTTATCCTTCTAAACGATGTATATAATGTTTACTTGTTGGTTTTAAGCTAACCTGGTTTACCTTGTCTCAGAAACTGAATGCTCAGAAGCAGGAAAATATGAATCTGGAATGTAACAGAGAAGAGAACAATGATTTATTAGAGTACTTGAGGTCCTTGGAACCTAATATGGTATTGTCTAAAATTCTTAATTTATTTCTATAATTTCCTTCAGAATCTGGTTTGTTTTCAATGTGACTTGCGAAGTGATCCTTAGTATCGATCTCCTGTTTACTGTGCCTAAATACTTTACACAGGTGACTGAATTGTCTCAACCATCGTCATCAGAGGTGGAGGAAATTATTCAGCAACTTGTTCAGAATATACTGCAGAGATTCTTTAAAGATGATACTGCCTCTGCTTTCTTGGAAGATTCAGTCTTAGAAATAGCAGAGAACTCTAATAAAAATGTTGCCCACTGCGATGCCATAGGGACTTCCAGGGATTACCTTGCAAAACTACTTTTCTGGTGCGTATTGTGTTATTATTTTCTCTCTTTTCTATTTTGTTTTATTTCTAGCATTCCATGCAAGTTCCTGTCTTATTATTATTCGTGTATCAAATAAATGACATCCATATTTATGTAGTTTAGGTTCACTCCAATAACCACATTGCCCTCCTGCCTTGAAGTATGCACATGCATAACAGGCATGCATGCATAAGGAGGGTTGATGCATGCACTTACGCGTGCATTCATGTATTTTTAGACTTATTCATGCGTGTGATGTTTATTGTGTATATGCAGCATAAAGCCCTCATAAATCTTTGGTGTGCGTGCGTGCGTGCGTGTGTGTGTGAGAGAGAGCAAAAAATTGAATTTGTTGAATCATGTGGGAGGGTTGAACCTAAACATATGCACCAGATGACTAAAATACCATCAGTATATAGTAAAGAAAGAAGGGTAGAAAAAGACTACTTTGTCTTTGACTCTTTGTCATAGTGATAATAGGCAAGGTTTTAAATTTTGGTTGGGTTATATTTGATAGTCTCGAAGGCAGTCAAAATCCTTTGCTCCTTTTCCTTCTCTCTTCCAGTTCGGTTTCAGTTGGAAATTTCGGTGGAAATCCTATAAAATCACGACATATGGGAAATATACGTAAATGATAGGATTTTACGATGAATCTTTAGGGAATCTAAATATACGTAAATGATAGGATTTTACGATGAAACTTTAGGAAATCTATACTATATACCAAGCACTTTTCTTTCCATTTCCATTCGTTTTTTCCAAGAAAATTTTTTATCGGAAAACTTTTTCCCTATAAAAACGGTTTTGCTAACTTTCGGTTTTCTAATGATTCGGTGTTGGGAAATTCCCCCCTGAAAAAAAAAATTCGGTGTTGGGATAATGCTTCATGTGTTCCTCTCTCCTTCCAATTAATTAGGTTTTCGATAAACACAAGTCTATTTCTCTCTCCTCCCTATTAAATAGATTTTGCGATAATTACAGTACTCTCTCTCTATTAATTTCGTTTGCCAAACAAACCCATGATTTAATGTTTCATGCTTCTCTTCCTTTTTTTCACAGAAATTCCTTTTTTTCTTTTACACCTCATGTTTTGATGGTCGAGCCCATTATTTTACACCCATGCATTGCATGGGCCAAGAATGCTAGTGATATAATAGGCACAAATACACACTTAGAACTCATTATATAAGCAAGAGAACCATCCATAATGGTTTAAAACCTTGCAAGGATCGAAATCTCCCCTTCTTTACATGAGTTAGGGAAATTTTTTTTATTGAGTTAGTGCAATTATTAAAACATGGTTGTGCTAGTATCATTTCCCTTTGATTATTTTATGTTGTTATTTTGATTTGGGATGTATGTGATAAAATGGAATTTTTTTTATATTAATTCTAGATGATTTACAATGAACCTAATGAGTGTTTAAATAGAACGCTCAAGAAGATAAAGATAGCAAGAGATAAACACTTTTAGGGCCCGTTTGGATACCTCATATTTTGTATTCGGATTTGGAATTGAGTTTTGAATACAAAATGAATAGATCCCGCCAGCTCATGTTGAGGGAAACAGAGAGGGAAGGGGGTACTTCCTACTGGAGGGGAGAGATTGAGGAGCAAAGAGGGTGAAGGAAACTGCCAGATCTGTGGGTTTCCAATTACTTATTTCCACAACATATTTGGAAATCTGATTTTTTTCACTGTCAAGTCTCTGATTTGGAAATCAAAGGATTTGATCCGGATCCAAATCTGCAAATGTGAGAAATCCAAATCAAAATCTTCTCGGCATCCAAACGGTCCCTTAGGGAAAGTGATAAAGAAAGAAATACTAACTACTAATTATAGCCTAGTTGCTAATCTATCCAAACTACCTAGCCTGCCACACACCCAATCTATGGTCAAGATTTGATCTACTCTAACATGACCGCTCAAACTTATGTGGATTGAAAAATCGACGTACGTTTGATTACATAATAGTATGGTGATATTAAACTGAATTAGAAATAACTTCTACACTCCAAAGTTTCCAGAAAATGATCTTTGAATCCCAGGTTTGTAACACATTGTTTGAGCTACAAAAATTTTGTTTGACCAAAGGTTGTAATTTTTATTTGATTATATGTTTACATAAATTAGTTTTGGAGTAAAAAATGCCCATATGATTTCTATTTCAGAGTTTTCTTGACATATGCAATGCTGCCGAGGTAGTGAAAATACCATTAGTGCATGTTTGGCAACCCTGAAATTTTTTTCCTGAAATTGTTTGTCTTGGAAAATGATTTTCGAAGGTTTGCAAACCCCTCTTTCAGGTAAGAACTATTTGAGGTAGAACTTTATAATGTTTTTGGTGGAATATTTTAAAGTGAAACATTTTTTTTTACCTTAAAAAGGGCATCCACAAAACATGGAAAAATCGTTTTCCAAGGACTGGTTACCAAACTTGCCCTTAATGAAGAGTTCTGATTTTCTATTGAGATATTTGTAAAGTTCAGCTTCTGGTCAAGTCGTTTGAATCAATTATTTTTTATCTTTTATCTGAATCAGCAAGCATCTGCTTGGCTTTTGCTGAGGCCTTGAAACTGAGATCATTGCCAATTGCTGATTAGTTTTCTACAAACAGGAAATTTTGGACGACCAGTTTAATCCTTTTCAATTAAATTTGCATTAGTGATTTTGAAATTATGCTTAGGCAGAAGCAGCCACACAAAGGTTTGCCAATCTCACTGCCTCTACAGAACAAGATTGACTTGGAATTGCATCTGACAAAACCCAGATACTAAGGGTAATGGTTTAATTATCCGTATGCACAAAAATAACATGCAAATATCAGTATTGAGGGCCAGTATCATGCGTATGATATTCATTAGTCCTTCGTGTGAAGTTACGCAATACCGAATGTTATTGACTTTGACCGATATGAGCGTCATATCCATTCTGAGTCTAGTTTAGCAATTGTGTATTGGGTGAACTTTATGGAAGTATTGAATTTGATCAACCCACAACCCATTTCAACCTTTTTTATTACTGTCACACATATTTTTGTTGAAGAGCGCATTTTCAGATAGCATGACTTACCTCTGTGGATGTTTCTGTACTGAATGCAGTCTGAGGTAGAGTTAGTGACTAAGGTTGCTTTCTCCTTATTGCAGGTGTATGCTATTGGGTCATCACATGAGAGGCTTGGAGTACAGATTGCAGCTAAGCTGTGTTGTTGGATTATTGTAGAAACTTAGAAGAGGCGTGTATATTCTTCTTCATCAACTTCAGTAAATTGTGTCTATATGGTAATCAACTCCCTTCTTTCTCCAAACATTGCATTATGTTTGTTGAAGACATTCCAGCAATTTTGTAAGTCATTCAAAAGAGGATTCTTTTAGAAATTGTTCGGCTTAAGGAGGTTTGTGATAACCGTGGATTGTCTCATTGTTTCTATCACCCCGTTGCTGGCATTTGAGTACTCACTGTTTCTCACTGCCTGCACTGCTGACTACCACTAGTCCTCTGAGACCCTGTACCATTGTTTACCTCTTTATGTTGCTTTTGAAATTGTATGCGGCTCATGGACTGGACTTAAATCACAGCTTTGGCCAAGTATCGAATAGCCCGACAATTGGTCCAATTCAATTATGAGGTAAATTTTGGATCCAATCAGCCAATGGGCCTGTTGAACACCCCGTTGTTTGTGTTTCTCAGCTCTAAAGAAATGAACTGTGCAACTGAACTCTTAGTGGTTTCCCGTAGATACATTTGCCTGAGAGAACCAGTTGTGAAGTTTAGTCTGCCGGGTATGTTGATGGGACCCATACCGTTTCGTAGGGCCCCCCTTTTTTCGAGAAATATTCGCAGGGGTCCATTACTTGTAAAGAATTTCTCAAATGGCCCATCAATGGGGGATGAACAGCGAACATTACCAGACCTTTAGGGCCGTTTGGATACGCGGATTTTAGAATCTTGGATTTCCTCAAAATCGTAGATGGGAGACGAGAGGAGACCAGCTGTCTTTCTTGCTGACGGAAAGAAGGGCGAGATATCAGAAAAGACGGACAGTCTCCTTCTCTCGTCTCCCATAAACGATTTTGAGGAAATCCAAGATTCTAAAATCCGCGTATCTAAACGGCCCCTTGGGGAAATGTCATAGGAACTCTAGCTCCTTAGTAGAATAGTCATGTTACTCCCTATTAAGTTTCTCCTTGATATAGGCAGTCAGTCATCTTTCTTAGCCCAACACAGCCCCAATACCTACTCTATATACAGCACAATCCATATCCAAGACTTTATCAACATCCATAGAACAAGAATTGGTGCTTCCATCATCTTTTTCTTAATTTCTTGAAAAGTCTCTTAATCCTGAGAATTCCAATTGTAATTTCTACCCTTTATTCTGTTATGGAAGCCTTGATGGTGCTGAAATCCGTAATGGATCCTCTATGAAAGATAGCCAGCCCATGAATACTACTAATACCTGTTAAAGACCTGTGAATGTCTTCGTTGTCATCCAACTTGCAACGGATCTTTGACTAGTCAACCTCCGTGCCTTTATGTGATACTACAAAAGCCCAAGAACTTCAATTGACTAGCCATAAAAGAACATTTATTGAGGTTTTGCATAGAGCTGATGTTGTCTCAAGAGTTGTAGGACATCGTTCCAAGTAGGGGTGGCAAAATTGGCCGAACTGGAGCCGAGCCGAAACCGAACCGAAAATTCGGTTTCGGTTCAGTTTGATAACCGAATATTTCCAATGATTATGAGTAAGGATTGGCAAAATTGGCGGAACCGAACCGAAAATTCGGTTTCGGTTCGGGAAAACCAAACCGATTCAAATTTTGGTTCGGTTCAGTTTGGGGGTCAAACCGAACCGAAACCGAACCATTGCCACCCCTAGTCCAAGTATTCAACATGAGTAGTCTTTTTGGTCATTGTTGTAAATCAAGATTTCATCGATGTATGCAACTACAAACTTCACAATCCATGGCTTGAGCAGTTGATCTCGTGAACCTCATGAAAGTAACAGGGACATTGAAAAGACTAAATAGTATAACCATCCTTTCATAAAGCCCTTTTGTTTTTAATGTTGTCTACAAGTCACCTCTTCTCCTGTCCTTATTTGGTGATACTTTCTCTTTAGGTCCACTTTGGAGAATGCTTGAGAACTAGATAACATGTTGATGCCATTCAACATTAGTACTGAAATCTTTATCTGATAATTATCTTGTTTACATGTACATCCTCCAAGATTGGTCCTTATTCGGCATGACTAAAGCTTGTGTAACAAATGGACACAGACTCTTTCGAATAAAGCTTTTCGCAAGAAGTTCATAAACCTGTCTTTGTACCTCGTGCACCAAGTCTATGATTTTGAATTTCCTCGTTGGCGGTAACCGCATCAAGAATGTAGATGATCTTTCACCACTCTTTGTGAAATCTCTTTAGCAAAAATCTTTCCACTCTTTCAACTGTCAATTATCAGACTGCAAAGGTTTCCATCAACTGGTAAAGAGTTTGCAACATGTCTCTGCACTACCAATCATCCTTTATCGTCACTTGTCCTCCAGCATTACCCTGTCCTCGAGCACCTCTTCCGCTGTTAAGTTTGGTTTGTTGTTACTTGTTAGAACGTACAGGGGAGATGTTGTCTTCCCACCATGATTAGCATTGCTTCCTCAATGCTAAATCATAAATAGAATGTCCGTCTAAATAAAAATTGACTAGAGTCGGTTCAAGTTATATGTTTTCATCTGTAAAAATAGTAGGAACTTTTAGAAATATTGTTGCAAAGTGATATTTACGCCCCTTTTGATCACCAGGGACACCTGGTGTCAGTGTATCAATGACGAAAGGGGGGCTAATGTACTTGATGTCAGAAAAATTCAGTGGATTTGATTGCAACGTACTGGCGCTGGGTGTCCCGGGTGATCAAAAGGGGCGTAAATATCATTTCCCATATTGTTCCTTTCCTTACTTTTTTTCAGTAAAGTTCCTTGAACCCAAACAGACCTTAGGGAGTGTTTGGATCTAGGAAGAAAGTAATATTTTTCATGAAAGAAATATTTCATAGAAAATAAAATCACACGATTTACAGTTTTCTTTGAAATAAGGAAAAATTTTGATTTTGGAAAAAAATCCATGGAACAATGAGTTTACCAAACACTAGAAAATTTATTTCCGTCGAAAAATAAATTCCTAAAAGAAATTTTCCTACATCCAATCCAAACAGATACGAAACCATATGAACAAAAAAATATACTACTGAGTGATCTAAATCATTCATTTATTGGGTCCCAACATAGATAGGTTGTGCCCTGAAAATCTTCGACATAGGATGATTCTAACCCTCTAGGCCAACAAATAAATGATTTAGATAGGGTAATGATATATTCACCCCCTTCTCTTCCCCATGCCAACGCTCTGTAGTGTATTTATGAATACCCTTGTACACTACATGGGGGAGGCCCGGGGAAGAAAAGGGGGCAAACATATCATTTCCCTTTAGATCACCTAATAATTTGGGCCCAGTTTAGTGTTTTTTTTTGGTTACACGTGCATGCATGATGACCTCCCTTCATATAAAAACTCGTGTGACCACGAAATTAGTTGGTTAGTGATGAAGTTATGTTAGGTTGGGTTAGGTTGGGTCCGTTGAACTAACAATTAGGTTGAGCCCTGGGCCCTGGTTCTTTGTTGCGTTGGGTTGGGTTGGAGCACCTCAATAACCCAACCAAATCGGTCCGGCCCGACCTGATCCGTTTACACACCTAGTGGCTTTTTGACAGCTTTGTTAAAGAAGTGTAAACACGGATATTCGTCCGACTATCAAATGTGGTCGTTCACTCGTGCGGATATCCATCCCCCAACTAAAACGACTCAACGATGCTGACATTTGCGTGTTTTTATAACGCGGCGAACTCACTCTGTCATTTATTATTTAACACGTTCATGAATCCGATTGACGCCCTCGCTCACGTCACATGTAACTCGTTGAGTCGTTGCCAGCCTAAGCTTTCCGTGTAAAGAAAAGCCATTCATATCTCTACACCTGCATGCATTTATTATTATCTTCCAGCAATCAAATAAAGACACGTGTCCTGCCACCCGAAGCTTCCCCTCCCATCCTCTTCTACCTTTCATTTTGGATTTTGCAGTGTGGGTTGGTTCTACTGAATCCCCACATGTCCATTGTAATAAAAGAAGAAACCCTCCTTTTTTATTGAAAAATAACATCAAAGGTTAGTTCATATTTTTAAGTTTTAACCTCCTACTTTTATGATCTACTGTGTAAGTGATTTTGTGCTACAACATGAGTAGTAGTAGTAGTATGGTGAAAAGGGAAAATCCAGAAAAAGAACAAGATAAGGAATCATTAGACTCTGTTTTGGATCTTTCTGAGGGAGGGCCATAAGACAACTCTACATCTCTTGATATTTAATCATTTTGATGATGATGGAGAGAGTAATTTGTTAGGGTTTTATTAAAGATCATCAGAAACTGACAAAGATCTAGTAGTACCAGCAAATAGTAATGAGACTATGAAAATAAATCACAACCTAGCACGTTCTTTTGTACCTTCATCATCTTTTTCTTCTCTGATTACAGTTTGTGTTTGAAGGGCAAAAGGGAATGGCAAATACTCTCCAACAAGTGACAGAGGTAAACGCCATCTTTGTTCCAATTCATGTAAATTGTGTTTTTTTTGTAAATCATTGGGTGATTTCTGTTCATTTTACTTGATTCTCAATATGGGTTTTCTCTTATATTTGTTAATTTTATATATTTTTTTTCATTTTATGAGATAATGTTTAGTTTCTTGGTTCTTGCTTGGAGCATTGACAGAGGATATTTCTTTTAAGTTGTTTCTAAGTTTTGGGTTTTTTGCAATTGTTGGTTGAATTGGTTCAAAATAACTATTTGAAACAGAAGGAACTTGGCCTGGGGCTTGATGTTGAGGAGTCAGTCTCATTTGGGAGATTTTCGGGTGAATCGTTATCGTGGGAGAAATGGTCGTCGTTCTCGCAGAATAAGTATATGGAAGAAGCTGAGAAATGTTCCACCCCTGGATCAGTAGCTAAGAAGGCAGCCTACTTTGAAGCGCATTACAAAAAGATATGTGATCAAAGGGCAGAATTGTTGGGACAAGACAAGGAAGTGGAGGCTGATTCTTTGAAATCTGAAGAGCAAAATTGTTCTAATTCAACCATCAATAGTACAGGTTTAGAGTTTACAGATCCTTCATTTGGACAGTTGAAAGAAGAGGGGATTTTTCCGAAATCTGAAGATCGAAATTGTGGTAATTCAACCAGGGCAGAATTGTTGGAACAAGAGAAGGAAGTGGAGGCTGATTCCTCGAAATCTGAAGAACTAAATTGTGCTAATTCAACTTTCAATAGTACAGATTTAGAGCTTACACCTACTTCATTTGGACAGTTGAAAGAAGAGAGGATCAGCGAAGGCCGAGATCCGAAAACCAATTTGAATGGTATGGTGTATAATATCCTTGTTGAACCAAACCAGGATGAAGAAACCGGTGATTACGAGGACTTGTTGGATGATGGGACTGAAGCAGAACTAGACAGCAGACCAGAGAATTTGGAGTTACACAAATTAGATGTGACTCTTTTGGTTGAAGAAGAGAAAAATTTAACAGGATCTCAGGCCCCCATTGAACTACCGCCGCAATCCAGTGAAGAGACAAATGAGATTCAACGGCAATTCAGTGATGAGACAAATGAGGGTCAATTAGGCATGCCAGAGGATGTTACGCAGAAGTCGCCGAATAAGCCATCTAAAAAGGTGCTGTATCTAACTTATCTAAATTCCCTTACTACTTGATCTCTCATCATAATTGTGACATCAACAATTGTCCATCCATGATCTCAGTTTCTCTTCTATTTTGGTCTGTTCAGAAAACTACTACGCGTAATGAGAAGAAGTTGACTACAGCAAAGAAGAATTCAGCATTGGCTGTACCAAAATTGCCACACACTACTAGCCCAAGACCAACAAAGAAGAATTCAGCATTGCCTGTACCAAAATTGCCACACACTACTAGCCCAAGACCAACAGAGAAGAATTCAGCATTGCCTGTACCAAAATTGCCACACACTACTAGCCCAAGAACATCAAAGCTTACACCCAGTTCTAGAATTATGTCTGCCACCCGGACTTCGGAAAGAAAGAACAGTTCTTCTTTACCTAGGAGCAAGAATCCTTCAGTGGTGGAAACAAAAAGATCAACTCCAACTTATAGGCAATTGTCTCTTAGCTTGGGATCTGTGGGTGCTGATTCATCATCTCCTCTAACCACAAGTAGAAGATCTCTTATTATGGAGAAAATGGGAGACAAAGAAATTGTAAAGCGAGCCTTTAAGACATTTCAAAACAGCTTGAATCTGTTAACATCTTCCACTGATGAAAAGTCTGCCACCCCTCGGCAGGTCTGTCTTTTTTCTCCTCTATGTAACGACCTTCATGCTAATTTTTTTTTCCCCTAAAAAGATCTTATATCTTTCTGGTAGTCTCTGAGCATACAGCTTCAAGACTCATCCATTTGAGATTCTTATTTTTTCCTAGGTGCGTGTAAAGGAGAACCAAGGAAATGCTGGTGTCGGTATGAGCCCAGCGAAAGAAAAAGAAGGGTATTGCCTGTGAATTACTCTCTACACATCGATGAACATATGAGACACATGCATGGGTGAATTGTTACATGCATGCATGCATGCATGTATGTATGTATGTATGTATGTATGTATATGAGTTGTATGCATGGATGTATTTTGAAAAGGTTGTCTGTCCCTCAGTGTTTGTATGCTTGTAATGGCTACTATCTTATAACTACTTTGGGTATTTGATTTCTTGGCCTTAATTCTTATGTATTTTGAAAAGGGTGCTTGAAATTTGATTTCTCAGTTTTATTTTTCTCAATTATTATCAAACAACTAGAATTTTGAAGACTTGTGGAAATTGTGGCAGACTGAGGAAGGCAGTGGAGAAGACAAATCCTCAAAGAGGGAAAGTGGGGGCAAGAGGGCACTCTGCTTTGGCAGGGTAAGATGTGTTTCATATTCATTAGGCTTTGACATTCTGTTCTAGAGAATAATTAAGTTCAAAATCATTTCAAATTTGATGGTTTGATTTTCCATTCTACTTAATTTTTTGCTTAATTTGTTTGCAGGCCTCTCAAAGCAGATAGTGCAAATAAATCAATTGCAAATCCTGCATCATCTTCTTTGCGCATAAGGAGTGAAGAAAGGGCAGAGAAAAGAAAAGAGGCATTTATTCATTGGCTTTTTTATTCCTTTCTGTTTTCATTCGAAGTCTCAAAGGCTTATTAAAATGGCGATTGCCCTTTTTTTACTATAATCTTTGACTTTGTTCCAGTTCTTCATAAAATTGGAGAAGTCCAATGCTAAAGAGGTGGAGAGGACACGTCTTCAAGCAAAATCAAAGGTATGGCATCTCATCTTAAGGCTCCATTTTCACTTTGGATGGTTTGGTTACTATGTGCTCAACTCAACTCAACTCAACTCAACTAAGCCTTTGTCCCAAACTAGTTGGGGTCAGCTAATGAATCCTTTACAAAATTTTCATGAAGAAGGTGAAAAGATTTACCCAGCTCAAATTGACTAAATCTAATCCTGACACTAGTTGGGTTCGTTTACATGGATCATTTTCTTCCATTCTCTCCTATCCAAGGTCATGTTCTCTGTTATGTTCCTAGCCCTCAAGTCTTTCCTCATTGTTTCCCAAATTGTTTTCGGTCTGCCCCTACCTCTTTTTACTCCATCAACTTGGCACGAGTCAGTTTGGTTACTATGTGCTCATGGTCCTAAAATAGCTTATGTTATTTCTAGATGCCAATCCAGTCCTCTGTTCTTGCTTCTGGTTATGGTTTTTCTGCTTTCTAGTTATAATCGGTAAGGATAGTCTAAGATTCATTTTATCCTGCAAAATTAATACAGGGCCTATACTTGATTTAATCTGGTGAAGTTTGTTATTTTCCTTACAAGTAAAAGTTTTGCCTCCATGTGTGGATTTCTGTGGGGTAAGCAATGCCAGAATTTGGTTTGGGAGAGTAAAGCTATTTAATAGTAAAGTACACAACCTTTTCAAATGAACACTTCAGCACTGAAATATGAAGAGAATGCAAATGCATGTCTAGTCCTTTAACTGCTATTTTTTGGCGTTTGCTTTCATCTTTACACATTTATTCCCCTTTTTCCATTAGAATTTACCTTTTTCACTGTACAAAAAAAGATAAATGATAACTTTTTCTTCTACATTCTGAGAACTTTAAGTTAGTTTGAATCTCAGGGATTGTTGGCACTGAATCCAGGACACATGTAAAGTACATCAACTAAAAGGACAGAAGTCAAATGATTGTTTGTAGGATCTAAAATATTGCTACCGCCCTAAACCTTCTTAATCAGTTTATAATTTTCAGCCCCTTCAGCTAATTTCATCACTGTGACAGTGCAAGTCGAGCATCTAAAGTTGGATGGTAGCACTTTCCATCATCTTAAGTCCTGACTACATAACTAATGCTACACTTAAAAATGTCTTCTTCTCACTTCCCACCTCTATCTCTACGAGGAGCTGGCACATGCTTTCTAGTTCATTTGCTGATTTCTTTTGGCAAGTTCTTTCTGTGTCTGTGTATGTACACAGAGAAAATTTAAGGTTAAATAAAAAGAGCGCCCAGTGCACAAGGCTCCCGCCATTGTGAGGTCTGGGGAGGGCTAGATGTACGCAACCTTACCCCTGCTTTGAAGAAAAATTAAGGTTACTAGCATAAAATTTAAATATCTGCATAGTGATCAGTCCAGATTAGTCTTGTGTTGAAGGCAATTACTTTGATGCATCTTCTGTTGGCCGGCCAGTTATGATGTCGACAGTATTAGGAAGCACAGGTTTGAAGGTTGGGGAAAGATGGGAATGATACGAGGAACACCCTTTTGTTTTTTCCTCTTTTATGGCCTGGAAGTTCAATCCCAGGCCCTTATACGTTGTAATGCAAAGGGGGACTCCTGGTCCCTATCTTATGTAAGCTTCGTATGATTTATAATAGAATTCTGTCATCTTTCAAAAAAAAAAAATTTACTTTGATGCATCTTGAAAAAAATGAAAAAGGTACACAAAATGGTTTTGATTGAGTTGGCATAATATCATATTTGGGTATCTCATGCTTGCTGATTGAGTTAAGAGCGAAATTAAAAAAAAAAAAAAACTATGGGAGGCCCTTCAATCCAACGCTTCACCCTGACAGATTTTTATCAAGAACATGCAGTATCAAAAGATCATATAAATAAATCATCTGACCTCTAAGTTATCTCTACCTCACATAGGATCTATGTTTCCCATCGACTAAGCATTGTTTAGTCATTTGTTGCATACCAAATTTTGTATTTAGTTGCAAGTTATTAATGCTTTCGTCACTTGGTAAAGACTGCAGTAAAAAGAACAAGATGAGCACATAAATTATGGCAGGCCTTAGAATTAGGAGCTTACTCGTTTACTTCTGAGAAGTGGGGCATTTAATGGAGAAGATTATGTGATTCACAAGGATATGAAGATAACTCTGCTTCCTCTGCATGACTTGGCTAAGTTTTCCAAGCTTTTTATTGACTTTGTTTGCCCAAATTGGGTAAAACTCAGCCAGTTAATGATTGATAGGTGGGTTCTTAAACATTGTTTATAATCATTGTCGTGACTCCATGTAAGGCCTCTTTGGAAGGAACCAAAATTGGTCCTTATTTGAAAATGAGATTATTTTTAATTTTATCTTATTAGCAGGTGGGACATTATGGCCTTTTGGAAGCCATTGACAATATCCTTAAATATAACCATTATTTCCAAAGAATCAGATTTAAATTCAAAATTCATTTGCAGATAGGAGTATATGCAAACAATTTTAAGTGGAATCCAAAGAGACCCTTATATTACACTGTTGTTTTGGTTGTTAGATTTGGTGATAAACATTTTGCTCTATTATTATTTGATGATACAGGAGGGTGGAAACAGCGGTACCGGTACCGGTTATCGACTTGGGTCTCATAAGCGACAGGAGAAAACCCAGCATGCTCCACAGAGGTGAGAAGGCATGGTTGCCATAGTCAGCAACATGGGTTCTTTAGAATTGAAATTGAAGATGAAAAATAGAAAGAGAAAGAGGAAGAATTCAATCATTTTGAGGGAAAGAGAAATTCCTATTTGTATAAAGATGAGATATGGTAGATGTAGATATATGACATGCCAGAAACAGCCCATAACTTTGCCTACTCAACCATCAGCAGTCATTGATGAGGACAGGTTGGATGTATGGCCCCTCCACCCTTCATTTTTATAATCAAATATGGTGTTCACTGTTCAGTTAGTGATGTGAACTGACTACATAAAGGGGTTCGAACTGAAATTCTACTAGCTGTTCTTTCTGGTTTTTATAGTTCACGGGAGCTATGTAGGACCAAAAAAACGAACGGAAAGATAATGATTTGGCGGTGAATGGTATTGTATTTTTCAAATGTTGTTTTCTAGGAAGCTTCTTGTCACCTCTCAATGTGTGGCTAATGTTGTGAATGGGTGTTTCTATTTACATTGTGAATTGAGATTAAAAAACCTGCATTGATTCGTAAATGTACATAGCCTTTTGGCAAAAATGTTGGGCGGCTCACAACTTGGAAATGTACTTGTTAAATTTCAGGATTCCACTAATTTCTGGGTGATTTCATTAATGAGCAAATGATGCTTAAATAAGCATTTACAGATAAACATAGAGAGGGAAAAAGATAAGTTTGATATGATTAGGAGGATATCATCCTAATCCATTCAAGCTGCCTAATCTAACCCAACTACCTAATCTATCATCAAGCAATCCAACAGTTAGAGATCCACATATCTTAACATGATAAAATTCAGAATTTCTACTAATCTCCTGGATGATTTTCATTTACACCAACACTCAGGAAGATATCGGTAACCTTGTTGTACCCTGGAGTACTCTCCCCTTGACGGCTAGCTTTTAAGGGTGATTTCTACCCGGCTGTGATTTCTACCTGAGAGAGAGAGAGAGAGAGAGAGAGAGAGAGAGAGAGAGAGAGAGATAGAGCTGCATTAGATCAAAATGGACGGCACAAATGTACAAAGATGCCCTTCATGCTTTCCTTCACTAGTGGCATTTTCACAACATTCGAAAACCTACTCAAAACTACAAACAACATTTTGTAAGTAGGTAACACTCAGGCGGACGGTCCAATTAGAAATGGATCGTGAGACTGATCCAAAATTGATTATTGGACTCAAATTCGTGTTTAATTTTGAGTCCAACAATCAATTTTGGACTCACAATCCATTCTCAAATTCCAAACAAATAGGGCCTAAGAGATTTGAATGGTATGTGACCAAGACATGGGTGGATCCGATCCAAAGCGGATCCGTTGACTCCAACCCCCCTCTCGGTATGGAAACTCTGGAAAAGGGAGTGTGGGGGGGAAGTGTAAGAAAAGCCTTGACAACTAACTAGAAAAGTGGAAAATGAAGAGAAGAGTGTCTTTACTAAGTAAAGGGAGTGCGAATAATTACACAATAAATCTAGTGAGATGCCACCCATGTTAATACAATGATCCATGCCTATATCTCATTAATGGGGCCACCCCTCTAAGCGGTGAAAAGAAAAAAAAAATACCAAAAGTACGACAAGGTTTTCTGGGTCCCAATGTATGGGCCATGCCTCAAAAATCTCTGCCACTGGACAACTGTAACCCACGCATTTGTTGGGATCAATTTTGTTGTTGATTTGACATGCCATATCTTGACCATTCATCACAAGTAACAAATCAAAGGTTAGGATTCTTTGCTGGAGATATCTGATATGTGGCCCATCTATGGAGGATCATGGCAGATGAATGGTTTGGATCATCATAAGGATGGCCCCACCCATGGGTGGGGCCATCTATGGAGGATCATGGCAGATGAATGGTTTGGATCATCATAAGGATGGCCCCACCCATGGTTTCACCAAGGCAGCCATAGTATTTTTGGTAATAAAATGGGTGATCACAAGTGTAAATGCTTGAGATTGCTATCTGATATCATATTAATGGGGGAGAAACGTAGTGAGATTACATCTGAGGTGTAAGAGCTAGTTTCTAAATTTCAATTTTAGTTGTGGCGGTCCACACCAATCGATTTTTTGATTTGAGTCTCAAGATTCTTAAATTACAGTTGGAAATGGAATCTTAAACAAGGGAAGGGTATGTGATTTTTAAGGAAGATGATAGCCCAAAATCATTTGAAGGGATTACAGTCATCTAATCGTCGGGAATTGGGGTCATCAAAGTCATAATGGTTCCACTGTCGATAAATGAACCAGATCAAGCTATATACAGTCATGTGAATGGCGGAGATAGCAAAATGTGAACGACCCACATTGGAATCATCTGCACCTTATGCCCAGTTGATAGGCCACTGAGAGAGAGCATAACATAAAACACAAAGGTTATGAAGCTCTGCTTTCTTTCTACCTAAAATGGGCATAAAATAAATTTACACCTATTTTTCCACTTTAAATGGGTGTAAAATTTGTTTTACGCCAATTTTACGTCGGTAGAAACAGATTAGAAGAATAGGTCTTTAACCTCGAGCAAAACCTTGAATCCATAGAGAAAATTAAGGCAAAATCAAACTGCAATGATGATAAATTCGCTAAAGCCTGCCACATTTAAAGGGGTGCGAATTATCCTAAAGGGGGTGTGAATTTATCATCACCTTCTTTGTTACGCGGCAATACTCAGACCCTGTTCGTTTGAGATTATGACAATGGATGGTGAGCCCCCAAACCGATTATTGGACTCAATCCCTGTTCGGTTATTATAATCTCAAACGAACCGGCCCTAACGAACCCGGACTTTCAAAACCAGAAGTTATATATCCAAAATATAAAATTTTTCCAAAAATAGAGACTTGAAACTTCTCGTTTGACCTTAATTTCTTAAACGTGATGAATAAAAAAAGCTTCCTAATCGTCTTAGGTAGGAAAGTTTTACTAAAATAGTAACTTTGAATTGAAAACTATAATTTAACAGTTGAAATGTCCATTTTTGCAACCTCTTGATATTCTTTCCAACTAGTAAGTATTGAATCCTTATAGTTTTTGTTTAGACTATTTCAACAACTGCTTCTAATCCTCAATCTGACGATCGGATTAAAAGTGATGATGCGTATGAAGTTTTGACCTTTTGAATTGCCAGCTTTTGATCTCGACGGTTAAGGAATTGTTCAGCAACCTATACTACATTAGTGGACTATTTAAAAAAGGCCCAGTAAGCAACCCAATGATCTTTAGTGTGTCGGTGGATTCTTTATTTGGTTTTTAATCAAGCTTTCATGATGTTAATATTTTTTTTTTTTCCCAATATGATATAGTACGGCTGTAGTGTGTCCTATGATATTTGTTGGTTTTACATGTAATTATAATGATACTTAACATTTTTATCAGCTTGATATGGGATTTGAGATTTTGGGTTCCTTAGATACCTACAAAAATTATGTGTATTATTTATATGGAAATGATTTAGAAGACTAACCGGAGTTTGTTTCGAATGAAGGCCCTCCGATACTTAAGTCAGTGACCAACAACATATACGTAATAAACGCTAGAGAGTGATGAGCCTTTGAGTGGTTTATAAAGGATGAGGGTCTCGGAGTAAAGTGGAAACTTGCCTCTTGAGGGCACTTTCCTGATTGGTAAAGGTTCCTTCTCATATTAGGAAAGATTTCTAGAATATGGGTTTCCCATTTAGGTTTAATAGATTTCCTAGAATACAGGATTCCAAGATTATCTTCGGTGGCTGCTCTCTGGAGCCGCAATTTAGAGCTTATGGTTTCTAGTGTTTCCCATGGACGGTGAATTACCTTTTCACCCCATGGCGTGTTTGGGTCCATGCACGCCACGCGTTTGTCATTTATTATGGGTGTCAGTTTTTACCCCCATCAAATCTCATTTGTAAATAAGAGCCAATTTTGATGGCATCCAAAGAGGCCTGTAATTGTTTATTCCATCGATGAAATGCAAGGGTGTTGAAGTTGGGTAAAGTAAATAACTTCTTGTCAAATCAAGGACATAACCTAATTGCTACAAAGACTGTTTCTTTCTACGTAAAAGAAATTTTAAGCCCGTTCCAATGCTTACTAACACAACCAAACATTGCTTAAATCAGTGCCTAGAAAGCATCTTCGAGAAAAAAAACTTACAAAAATGATAGAGCACTATTGGATGTCGTGTCACTTGACAATAACGATCTGATGACCGCCATCCATCTCATTGAAGATTGGTGCAAGAATACCTAAGTACCTGGATACCTGCAAAACTCTGGGTGTCTGGATCAAGCAGATGGATGCTGAAAGGGAAAAGTGGGAAAGAGATTTAGAGTACGGTAATCCAGAGGCCACGTTGATGTTCTCTTAGGAGGGAGTGTACTTGCTCGAAGGACTTTCTTGATTTACTAGGAGATATTTATACTCCCTTACAGTGGTGGTTGCTTATTTCCCAACAACTTCCCTGGAGAGATTTCCATCTCCAGCATTGCCTATCATTTAGTTTAATTTGCAGTCAAATCAATGGCCTAGATTAACACCCTGGGAAGACTTTTCATCTCTAAACTTAGAGAGACTTCTCATTCCCACAATGACCCTAATATCACCAATCACACACCTAAGACAAATACGCTCTCACTTAGTGGGATATTGTCAACCACCTAATGTGACCCACACCAAGCTATTTCACCAATTGATATGACAAGTTTATCCTTTCCTAATATCCCCAATACACATGCCATGAGATTGATAAAAACACCGAGTTAGAAATTAGCTTCAATACAAAATAATAAATGTAGGGCAGTGATAAATCGACTCCCAAATATCTTAAATCGACCCCCCCCATGTGTCTATATATATATATCTCTCTCTCTCTCTAACCCGGAGGAGACAGAGAGACACATGGGGGGGTCAATTTATCACTCCCCTAAATATAATATAATTTATAAATCAATGCATGCGCATGTGTGCAATACGTGTCTGGGATTGTCATGTGATGATCGTCACCATCACAAATCTTCAATCGAGGGCTGATAACCACATGGTCCAACACTCATCCAATAGACGGGATGTTAACCTATTTTGTACATGTAATGATCGTCCCAATCACAGATCTCTAGTAGAGGACTGATGGCCACACGATTCAACACTCACCCAACAGACGGGATGTTAACCCATTCTGTACAAAACACTATGGGGCTTATAAAATACAAGTTTTAGCTTATAAAATAATAAATTCCATGTATCCAAACATGCCCCCCTATAAATATTCTGTATTCTCTCTGGTCCTTTTTCTGGAATTGGCTTTGATTTCTTTAGAATAAGTCAAGAGCAACACATAAGCAAATATGCTTATTAAGGACTATATTAACAACTAAGCAATGAGTCGGCGATGGAACGCGTTAGAGGCCCTTTAAATCTGTCCCACCCCAAACTAGGTCCCACCCATTCCCACTTCTAGGCGGGCCCCGATTCCCTTCCGTAAATGCGAAGCAAAAGCCCAAGCCTGCAGCCAAACACACTTAAAAGGTAATGGGGTAGTTTGGAGCTCCCGTCTTTTCTAGAAGCGTGCCTCCACTGAATCAAACCGCGTCTCTAGCATTACCGCGTCCATTTTCCTTATATCCTCGCTTCTCACGCAACGAGGAAAAGGAATAAAAAAAAAAAAAAGCCCTTAGTTTCTACACACCTGTTGGGAGACAAACCCGAGACTCGTTACATTAAAGGACAAAAATAACCTTGTAATCGAGGGAAGCAAAAGTGCAACAGTTCTCTCCTCCTGTAAGAAAACAAAACGTAAAGACTTTTCTATGCTACACGTTTTTAATCAGCAGTCAGAGACGGTATTACAATTCCCTAAAAACCTCTAACCACCCAATTAGAACTGAATAAACAATGTGATTTGTGCCACTAACAAAATCTGTTAAGGCTGAAATCAGTCTATCATTTTCACCAGCTTATGCAGACTACAACTTTTCCTCCACAAATGTTTTCTCTTGCAATCTAAACAGGATACCTTATCTGCCAGTTGTCTTTTTTCTTTAATCGGCTCGTGAGAGCTTTCTGGGAAGGAAAATGATACGGAGACCTAGAGTATAACCTAAAACGGGACCTGCAGTGAAAATATGCCACGTGTTAAAGAAAAATTTACTTTTTGATTACTTCCCTAAACTTAGGAGTGAAACAATTTGTTCGGTCCCCTTTTAAGTCATGCTCTTGCTCTCCCCAGCATTAGTGGCGAAGGAAAATGTAATAACCTTTTGTTCTAAAAGACAAGAATGGTTAGTGAAAATATCAAAACATGGTTTTCCGAAAGTTTCTTTTCTCATTTCTCATTTCCGAAAAGTAACTGCAAGCGCACGTGATCACATGTAGTGGGCCGATGCGGGCCTGCCATCTGATCAAAGCCGTCACATCTGGCACAGCTGTTAGCCCAAAACCCAGCTGTCCTCACACTAGTGGACAATAATAAATAATTAAAGACACCCAGATTTCAAAATAAGAAAACATCCCTTTTTTGTCCCTCGTAATAAAAAAAACTTCCTCCTTCCAATTTCCAAAGCAGTTTTTTTCAGAATTGGGAGAATATAACGAGTTTTTTTGGCAACATAAGAGGGAGAAGAGAAAGGAGGAGCAGAGGAGGAAGAGAGGAGGGAGAGGGAAAAAAAAGAAGGAGAGAATGAGAAATAATTTTTCTTCTCCCTCTCCTCCTGCATAACTGAGAAAGGGAAATCCGCGTGATAACCACAACGCGTTCTTCTTCTCTCGGTCTTTGGTCATCGGAAACCGAAAACCGAAAAACCCCTCCTTCCACTCCTTTTCTGGACTCCGTGTTCTGCTTTTTATTGACTTTCATTTCAGATGATGAGATATAATAAAACCGAGACAGAATCGATTCATCAGAACAACATAGGTTTTCAGATGTGGTTTCTCAGAGCACTTCTCTTCTTCCTCTTCTTGGCTCCTTACTACTCAGAAGCAATTCGTTCTATTCCGGAATGCAGTTCCGGACCGATTCTACTAACAAGATTCGCCGAGGCTCCAGAATATCGTAACGGAGCGGGATGTGCGTTCCATCCATCGCACGTACAGATCGCGATGACTCTAGACATGCCGTACATTCGAGGATCAATGGCTGCGATTCTCTCTGTCTTAAAACACGCCTCTTGTCCTGAGAACGTATTCTTCCATTTCGTAGCGACAGCAAACCCTAGAAATCTTGAGGAAATAGTCCGATCTACTTTCCCTTCTCTCAATTTCAAGCTCTATCTATTCAAAGAAGATCTCGTCAAGAATCTCATCTCATCCTCTGTCCGAGAAGCACTGGAAAACCCTTTGAATTACGCGCGTAACTATCTTTCAGAAATTCTCGATCCTTCTGTCCGTCGTGTTATTTATCTGGACTCGGATCTCATAGTCGTGGACGATATACAGAAGCTTTGGAATATCAATTTGAGTGGATCGCGTACAATCGGAGCCCCAGAATATTGCCGGGCTAATTTCACAAAGTACTTCACAGACTCGTTCTGGTCTGATCCGATAATGGGTAGGGTTTTTTCAGGAAGAAATCCTTGTTATTTTAATACTGGTGTTATGGTGATGGATTTAGTAAAATGGAGGGAAGGGAATTTTACGAGGAAGATTGAGGGTTGGATGAGATTGCAGAAGGAGAAGAGAATTTATGAATTGGGTTCGTTACCGCCTTTTCTTTTGGTTTTTGCTGGGAATGTGGAAGCTATTGATCATAGATGGAATCAACATGGTTTGGGTGGAGATAATATTTTGGGAAATTGTAGGAGTCTTCACCCGGGTCCGGTTAGTCTTTTGCATTGGAGTGGGAAGGGGAAGCCATGGGTTAGACTTGATTCGAGGACGCCTTGCCAGGTGGATAGTTCATGGGCTCCCTATGATCTATATTTGCCTTATTCTTAGATGAGGATTCTATTCTTTGTTGGTGTTGAATTGATTCTTTGAGATGTGTATATGTTAGAAGAGATTACAGAGAGATAGAGAGAGTGGGGAAAAGGATATTGGGGGTACATTTAGTTTCTCTTCTCGTCTTTACTCTTTTTTTTTTTCGTGGGTTCTTTCTTTATTTCTCTCTGCTCGTGTGATTATAATGCTGAAATTTTGAGAGGGGAGGAAGAAAGAGGAAGGGATATTATCATTTGATTCATTGGTTTTATTTTGATTTTGCCCACATCTGTGTTGGCTTTGGGGGTTGAATTCATATGCGGGTATTTTGGAGAAGAGAGGAGGGGTGTGGAGACTGAATAATAATAAATGAAAGAACACGAATTAGCTCCCACTTGCATGTTTTTTCATTTTTTCCTTTGAGTGCTCTGTTTTTCTTGTTTTTGTTCCTTGTTTTTGTTATGTTGTTTTCTGGGTCCTGCTGGAGTTCTCTGTTTTTCTTGTTTTTGTTCTCTGTTTTTTTGTTGTTGTTTAAAGCTACTGGGGACGATTTTGATGTGAAATTCGTCACTAACATAAACATGGCATGTGCTCTCAATCTATGTAATTGAGGGATTATTAAATAACCGGCTGGGTAGCCACCCAAATGGGCAGCTCAGCGGATAACTTTCTGGTGTACCAAGCAATCAAGCAAGAAAATAAGTAAATATTTGTAAAGTCCACATGATTGGTGCTTTTTAATAAAGATATAGTTTATCATAACGAATGAAAAAAGATAAAGGTTTTAAAGAAAGACTAACAGTAGGGGGGGGGGGGGGGGGGCATTAGATAACTGACCTTAGACTTTATCTACCTTAGAATATCTCCAATGATGCATGAAGTACACCAAATACATATTTCGTTGTTCAATGTGGGCTGTTGCTTGCATATTTGAATGTCTTCTCACATACTTGGAGAGATATTTAAGCTAGTTGGGTGGTGGATGGTTCCCACTAGGTGGACGGTCCTGATCAAATGAATTTGTGCCTCACTAGATTATTTCTCTTTTACAGAACAGAAATTCCAATTTAAAAAAAAAAAAAAAGGTAACTCATATTCAAGCAAGATTGCAATCAAATGAAGGAAAGTATTGGTTGCAGAAGGAAAATAATATATTCCAAATTTTACAGCTACAGAGATTGTAAAAGTTTTGAGTCTTATCGAAGGAAAGTATCGGGTGCAAAAGGAAAATAATATATTCGCAACTTTTTCATAAGCCCCTTCTAGGGCAAAGAGTAGTCATAAATACACAATAAGGGGCTGTACCAAGTGAGAAAATTAGGGGCGAATATATTACTTGCCTTTGTAAGAAGTGGGTCGTATTAACTCCAATGAATTTAGGGGTTGTAGGAATTTGGAATGCTAAGTGCAGACGCAACCTCTTCAGTCACGACATTCTTACACAGTGGGGCGCGACTGCACTCTATTACAATGAGGCACGGCACTACAAGTGGGTGCCACCATTGAATGACAGCTAGCCTTCCTTTGAATCTAGCCAAAAATTACACAAATTATTCAAGGACGATGATAAATTCGCACCCCTGGAATGTGAAAAAAGCATTAAAGTCTGCCACATAATTCACTGTAATGGGTGTGAATTATCCTAGAGGGGGTGTGAATTTATCACTGCCCTTATCTATATATATATCTACTATAATAAGATAGGAGGAAAAGCCCAGGCTTTTTTGAATTTTCTCAAAATTCTGTGGAATTAACACCTCAGCTCAAATAGAGAAATGCCTCAATGCCCTCCTGGGCCCTCAAATCCATATCACCTTTACACGTCCATTACTCTTTTACCATTATCCTCTTTGCTACTATCTAACATCTATATCTATGAGAAATTATTTGAGGGTAAATTCGTCTATTGATTTGTCATTTAATACGAAAAGTACCGATACGGTTACCTGTATATGACAATTACGGAATAAACTACCAAGAAGAGATATAGACATATGACAATGACGAAAAAACTACTTGACAACTTGCAAAATATTGACGGATTCCGGGCACCTGAAGATGAACAACAATTATGGAAACCTCGATCGATTGGAGGGCTAGGATCAGCCTGTGGAAATGATTTTACAGGTACAACCGATTGATGTTGTGTGCCATCACATGGACTGTTTGGATCAACCTATAATGTGGTCCGTACAGTTCTTTGTTGGCCTATGCATCGATTGGAGGGCTAGGATCAGCCTATGTAAATGATTTCACGGGCACACCCGATTGATGTTGTGTTCCATCAAATCAACGGTTTGGATCAACCTATACTGTGGTCCGTACAGTTCTTTGTCGGCCTAGAAATCTTTTTCTTTTTCATTACTTGGTAAGTGGTTATGCATACTTTTTTGCTTATTGTTTCTACATATTTTTAACTATTTTTTTTATATCATATTCCTTTTTTTTGTCGTGTCTTGCATCGCACGTCAAGTCTTACTAGTATAAGTAAAGCTGAATGTGGAAAGCTGAGGCGCGCCACGTGTCACCCCCACTGCATTCCGAAATTTAATAACGCATTAAGGAGATGTGGCACCCCATTTCACACGTATTCTTCTATCACACGTAACCTTAATAACGAAATTTAAAAACGTGTTAAGGGGATGTGGCACCCGGAATTTAAAATGCCTAAAATCAAGGAATGGAAAAATCTCCAAAAATCAAGGATTAATTAAAATAATATCTCTCCACATATTAAATCTCCTAAAATAGTAAAATACGCTTCTTATTTTAGATTTGAAAAAAAAAGGCTAAAATCAATGAATGGAAATATCGCCTAAAATTAAGGGCCTATACACAGAACTGGCATGTATATTTTTCTCTCTCTTAAAAGAGATGATACACAGAAGTTGTGTATATAGATTAGATACACGCTATATTTATGGAGAGTAATGCCTATTGGACTCCTATGAAAAGATACACACGAAATTTTTTTTTAAAATTGCAATTCCGTAGATCAAGGTTGAGGGCCGGCAATTTCACCCGTGAAACCGGGGATCCGCCCCGCCCCGAACGAGATGGGGATTCCCCGACTTGGGGCGGGGATGGGGTGAGGACGGGGACTTAAAAAATTCCCATGAAGTGGGGACGGGGCGGGGATGGAGATGGACCTACCCCGTTTTACTATGCAAGCCATTATCAATATCCTCTTCTTTTAGTATTGTTTTAGTGTTTTTTAAGTTAACAGTAAATACTTTTTTTATGCTAGTGATATTGGCACTCCATATTTTGATAAGTGCACAAATATGACTTGTCTTTTTCTTTTTTTTGGGATGTTAAAAAGTTCTTGGAGGTGAGGATTTTTGTGCGGGGTGGGGATGGGGATTGGTATTCCTTGTTGGGCGGGGACGGGGATTCGTAGCCATCCCCGAAGCGGGGACGTGGAATGGTCCTTCCGGCGGGGACGGGGAATGCAACATCCGGCCCTGCCCCTCCCCGTTGCCAGCTGTAGACACCCCATTTTGACTAAGCCCTAAATCTTCCCGGCTCATACCAAATCCGTCCAAATCTCATCGTTAAGGTCCCAAACTGCGCCCAAGGCGGGATTAAGGTCTCTTCTAACCCCCTGCAAAATTTCAGGAAGATCCGAGAGCGTTTGCCCAGCAAACGGGCTGAGAGAGTATATGTAGTGCAATTAAGGGGTGGCCCACTAGGTTTTGATTTTTATCTCAAAATCCTTGCTTTTTAATAAAAATCTAGGTCAACCTAATGCTTCAAATACCCGTGAATACATTTTTAAAAGCCTTAAAACCCTAGAAATACCTATGCAAAATTTCAGAAAAATCCGACGAAAAAATTCGAAAAAGACAAGTAGAGTTGGTGCAGTTATCAAGCGTGGGGGGTTGCATTAGCCAGCTGGGGTCGCGCATGTGTGCGCTTATCAAATGAGTGCTGATATCATTTTTTTGAAAAAAACTATAAATACCAGTGTAAACCCTCATTTTCAAGGATCTAAGCTTTTCCTAATTTTTCTAGAGAGAGAAATTCTGAGAATTCTGGAGAGAGAGAATAGATCTCGGTCGGAATCCTTCGTCTTTTCCGATAAGATTTTGCCGGAATCCGGTTAATCTCTAGTTAAATCTAGCTAGTCTCTTCACCGGAATATTATTTCTTCAAACCTTAGCTTCTTCCCCCAAATCCAAACCCTAGTTTATCTACTTTCTTCTCCGATCCAAACCCTAACCTGTTAAAAACCTCAAATCTACTCATTTTTGAAACCAGAATTTTCTCCATTTCACTCTTCTGCTCCGATCAAGGCTATTTTTCCGATCACCTTCTCTGACGAGCTCAAGCTTCGGCCACCTCCGAGCACATCATTTCCTTTTATCTTTTTTCTTCAAGTTTCCAAATTTCACCACGGGAACCCTAATTCTTTCGATCAAATTTATTTTTCGGCAAGCTTATATTCTCCGGCCGGATTCACAGACATTCTGGAGCTCTAAATCCTTTAGTTTCTCATCCAAGTGAGATAAAGGCAAGATCATATCCTCCAGAAAAAGGTATTTTACTTTTATTAAAAAAAAAAGTGTAGTTCTTTGACTGATACTGTGATATAATTGCTGAATGATAATGATGATTTTGCTTCAAAGATCACCAGATCTATGATCAATTAGTCCATCGTTTAGTAGATCATATTATGCTTTAAAAAGTATGTTTATATAATCTGAGTTTTTAGGATGGATATGCAAAGTATGATTTGTGTATTTCATTTATCCTGGTATTTTGAAATATAGAAGAGCTCGTAAGTTAATTGAGAATTCAATTTGAAGAGTAAATTGCATTGTTTCAGATACATCTGTACCAACAGAATTAGCATAAAATTTTTGAATTTCTGTAAAGGTGTATCACATGCTTATAAAGGGTTTTCTATGAAGGATACAGGAGATATCCTGTTAGGGTTAAGATTAGGATGTGTTAAATCATTTCATTTAGAATTTGAAGCTATGCATTTGTTCGGTATACCTTTGAATCATAGGGTTCTAATTTTATCCCAATGGATTCATTCTTGCTCTACAATTTATGAAAATATCTATGATTTCGCAAGTTCTCTTGTTATATCAATGTTTCTCACCTTCATTAATTGATTCAACTTCATAATAAGAAGACTTAGTTTTGAAAGTTTCTTTATGTCCCTGTTTTCAACCAATGTTTTGATATAGTTCAGTCTTCGAAATAACCCCTGTTTCACATAGTTTCACTCATAAAACAGCCCCATTTTTTTTTGGCACTGTTCTGCTTATGATCTGGTCCCTGTTTTGTGTATCACAAAGTTAGCCCCATTCATTTGCAATTTAACTCCTGTTTTGTGTATCAAAATCCAACTCATGTATTTCTGTGTTTTAGCTCAATTTTGTCTTTATGTGTGTTTAGTTCATAGCTTATTTCAGCTCAAGTATATGTATATGCGTGTGTGAAAGAATATGTGTGTGCATATGACTTTTTGTAAGTGAATATGCTTATGAGTATGTGTGTGGCTATGTTAATAAAAAAATGGGTTAATTGTATTGAAAGAAATATAATTGTAGTGAAATCATTATGGTATGTGATGGTTGCATTTTTTTTAATTCTCATATCAAAATTTCTAAAAAGCTTCTTTTATCATTTCCATTTATATAGCTTTCATTTTTAGATCTCTCTTCTTCTTTCGGACAGAATGATCATGGCTTGGTGATGATAGGATAGGACTAATTAATTTTTTTTTTTATCAAGTTTATGCTTAGTTTGTTTCTGGGTATTATCCTATTAACTTGTCGGTTTTTTCTATTTTTTTGAACAATCTTAAACTCAGTTAATAAGCATATGCAAGCAGTATAGTTGTTTTGGTTCAAATATATGCTAGCTAAGTATTCAAATCAGCTAAGTACAGAACCTGAACTAGTTAGTCATAATTTGAAATTAAAATCTGTAGACTTATATATATCCTCTTTGTTTTTGACATAAATGTGCTGGTGCTCAGTTATGTTCCTTGAATGCTGATTCTCATGATGCTACCTAGTCTAACTCCAATGGCTCCTATTTGATTCAGTTCATTTTAAGTATTTGTTCAGCCTAGAGAGATAATTTTTTTTTTTTTCTTTCTTTCTCAAATCTTTGAATTGTTTGATTATGATGGAAGTTCAAGTTCTTCTTTGTTGATGTTTCAGATCATATATGTTTCACTAAAGTGAGAAAGTTGGATTTAGAATTTTAATATCATAATCCCATGTGTGTTTTGAATTATGTAGGCCTTGGGTTAAATGTCATATTTTTATGTTTTTTTTTTAGAGGTCTAATTACCTGAGAGCAGTTATTACATAGCTCGAGAACATATTTTTTGGGTCTCCATATTATCAGGCTGGATTGTTCACTAGAAAGTTCTTTCCAAAACCACTTTAAAGCACATGCCCATGTTAATTTATTTACCATATAAGAACTCAGATTCGTATGGCATTATATGCGAATGTCCATTGTTTTGGCATATAAATCAGTCTCTGTTTGGTTTATAATTTTTCACTGTTTAAGCACATAACCTGTCCACTGTTTAAGCACATAACCTGTCCACTGTTTTAGTATATAATCTGTCCACTGTTTTAGCATATAATTTGTCCACTGTTTTGGCAAATAATCTGTCCATTATTAGCATGTAATATGTCCACTGTTTTGGCAAATAATCTGTCCATTATTAGCATGTAATATGTCCACTGTTTTGGCAAATAGTCTTTCCATTATTAGCACATGATCTATCCACTGTTTGGCACCTAATTTGTCTATTGTTTGGCACACAAATCTGCTCCATTTCACACATAAATCTGTCCCTTTTTGCATACAAATCTGTTTCAGCTCTGTCCTAGAATCTGTTTTTGATTCGGTTTCTTATTTGGTAGAAAGTCTGCACAAACCAGTCCATAGTATGGCACAAAATCTATGCACAATCCAGCCCCTATCTGAATGAAGATATCCAAAATCCGGTCTAGATGTTGGCATAGTTCTGTCCATTTCAGTCCCTGGTTTTGTGCATAATTTAGTCAGCTATTCAGA
Source organism: Tasmannia lanceolata (assembly GCF_043159265.1). Classification (NCBI taxonomy): domain Eukaryota; kingdom Viridiplantae; phylum Streptophyta; class Magnoliopsida; order Canellales; family Winteraceae; genus Tasmannia; species Tasmannia lanceolata. The sequence continues at coordinate 5,606,714 of NW_027518683.1, forward strand.
CCTCAAATTAGCCCTTATTTTGTGCATAATTCAGCTCATAATTCAATACATGGTTCATGTTCCTTATTTTCACAAGTTAGTCCATGTTAATGCTCCAATGTTTCGCACAAGTGATGTTCCTAATTCAGCCTTTGTCTGTACACAGTTCATTAAAATCTCGCAATTCTGTCAAATTCCCTGTGTATGTCTTTTTCTCCCAACTTGTAAGTTTTTGGTTTCTATAGGGCGATGAAGGCGATAGCCTAAGCCCATCATTTAGGAGACTTGTCAAGTCCCATTAGTATTTCTCTTTCTCTTTTAAGAGATTTTCCAGTTTTTTTTTAAAAAACACCTTTAGGTAGATCCTTCATTGTGAGGGCGATGAAGGCGATAGCCCAAGCCCATCTTAAAGGAGAGAATTACTAAGTCTCAGTAATACCCTCTCCCTTCTCTTTCTTTCTATAGAGACTTCTTAGTCCTTTTCTTGTAGGGCTATGAAGGAGTCATCCCAAGCCCATCACTAGGGGATTTGCTCAGTCCAAATAGCATTCTATTTTCTCAAAAGACTTGCCTAGTTTTTTAGATCCAAATCTTTGGAGACAGGCATTGTCTCATTAATGAATCAACCTGAGTCAACCCCTAGGAGACTACCTCTAGTCTCATAAGTCTTAAACCCTCTTCTTTGTGCGTCTTTTGGTTTTGGGAGAACACCCTACTCGGCTTGGCATCATACCCCTACCCTTATGGGTATTGGGTTGCACATTTGTTGCACCTTAGGGCTAGGTAGCTGTCCGGCCCGGCTGGGTGTTTTACCTTTGCCAAATATGCATAAGGTCTCTTTTTCCTTATTACTTGTGAGCTTTATCTTAGCTTGATAGTCTCACTAGCACCCTTCTTTATCTCATTTTCTTTTAGGAGACAGGCTTTATCTCATTAGCACCTCCTTCTTAGAATCCTATTTTCAGAGTCAGTCCTTAGCCTAGGAGTTTGTCCTTAGCTAGAGAGTCTTTCTTTCTTTCAGGATTCAGCCCTATCATCGTAGGGGTTAGGATTTTATCCAACCTTTCATCAGATCATGTTCTTCTATCCTCTCTTGCAAGGTATAGGATGCTGTCCAACCCTTGCATAGTCGTGTTTCTGTCTTTTTCCCCCGCAAGGTATAGGATGCTGTCCAACCTTTGCGGGATATCGGGAGTCTGTCCTCCCCTTATGATGATAGGATTTGTCCCCCTTGAGTCAAAAACATTTAAAAACAACAAAAACATCTGAAAAACCAAAAATCTCAAAAATCTTGAGTCATTAGGAGTAGTTAGGAAATCTGATCCGAACTACGTTGGCTTGATCCTCTTCCACGAGGTACGTAGTGCAGCTTGGGATCTTTATCCCAAGTCCAGCCAAACCTTTAAAAATAAACATTTCGAACCTTCAAAAATACAAAACTTCTTCAAAACCTTTTCAAAAAGATCTTCCCATAGAGTTAGGAGTCCGTCCTAGTTTGTTTGGGGTGTTTTAGAGTTAGGAGTCTGTCCTGATTTGTATTGATATGGTGTGTCCTGTCGTGTGTGTCCCTAGAGTTAGGAGGCCTCAAGTCGATCGGTTAGACATTTAGTCGAACCGATGGCTAGACTAGGAAGCATATAATTAGCCCATGGTTTTCCTTAGGTTGCACAGCCTAGTTACACATAGGATGTAGGACCCACCTGCATTAGCTTAAGGCTAATCAACTTACATTAGTTAGGTCATATAGAGAGTCCTGAAAATTACAATTCACTTGAATTTAAGCAATCATATAAAAAAAAGCTTTAAAAATCAGTTGAGTCTAATGGATCGAGTCTAGGATAACGGTTCTAGATGGTTAGGCATAGTAGTTTGGAATAGGGCATCGAACTACGTTGACTCCGATTCTTCCCGAGGCCGGGATACGTAGAGCAGCTGGGATGGATGGCCATCTTGGTCCGAGTCAGGTCGCATTAGAGTTAGGACTCATTTTGTCCAGTCAGGTATAGATTTGATTTGTGTTATATGTTTTTGCTGTGTTTTCTTACTTTCATGTACAGATCCTATACATTTAGCTGTATCATACATGTGTTTGCACACCAGAACTTAGACACCCATTAGGCATGTCACTTATAACCTAGTTTTGCTTAGGTGACACATCTTTCATTTATTTTGTGTATGTGTTTAATTTTCATCTCTGAGACATGCATGTTTAGGTAGACGTCTTCTCGGAGATATTCATTCCCATTCCATATGATTTTCGCCCAAAGCTCTTCAAAATTATTAAGTAAATGGCATAAGAGACCAGGTGTTTGCACTTGGGCGGATGAGGTGCTCTTTAGACCTTCCGAATTCGTAACCAGGCACGAACCTTATTTTATATCTCTGGTTATCCGTTGCAACAGAGTATAGTGTGGGATCCAGGGCCTACTTCCCTGGATGGCGACTCTTCTTTGTATAAGGTACGCCTCGAATCTGGGCTAGTCCCCGAATCGAGAGGTATCTCACCTTTGTATCGCCACTCATGCTGTGAGAGGCATTATTCTTTCGAGAGGTCCTTGGTAGAGCTCTCCATTCACGTGGATGATCCATAGAGACAGTTAGCGCGTGGGGGCACGTCCCTCCACCGCCGCGCCTCTCTCGGATCGGGGTCCACAGGCTGGCGACTCTGCTGGGGACTTCTTGGAACATTGCCTAGCTCTGTTAAAATGCCATTTGTTATTAATTTTGAAGAATTTTGAGCTAAAATCATTATAAATGGGAATTTAATCGCTTAGAATCCAGGGGCACCAGATAGGTGTTTAAAACAAGGGATTCACACATTGCACAGCATACATCATTTTGTTCTTTATTTTCTTTTATTGATTTTCTTATTATTGGCTCCACGGGATAGATATAATGCGTGCCTCATGGGATATCACTATCCAGATGGTGCTGTTGTATCTATTACCAAGCTATGCGCCAGTGCTGCAGTCGTAAACACTCGGTGTACTTGTGTTTACAGCAGCCGGTGAGCAATGAAGCATACTGTATATAACACTCGGTGTACTTGTGTTATATACTTAAAGTATGGATCATATGCATAGTACCTGATTGAGTCCGGAGCTCTACTTTCATTTTACATATATTATGTACATGGATATATATGTTGATTTAGTAAAACCCAATTAGGATCTGCATGTGCTTATATATATATATTGCATTCATATAAGGACGAACATGTGTTGCTTACACATGTTGGAGCTTAGATTTAGGAGCCATGTCCTATTTCTTAGATTATTGTAGCTCACCTTATGTGACTACATCGCAGTCCTAATACACTCACATGTCTGTCTTGAGTCAAGCTTCTTGACTCTATGGAATCGTATTTAGGGCTGGTGCCCCTGGTTAGGATATATATGTATATATCTATATTTTGATTATCAGATTAGAGCCTACTCATTAGTGAGGCTTCCTTATCTAATCAAATAAGTCATATCAGTCTGTTCTTCGGATCTAGACCCGACCAGTGGCTTTTACTTGCCCTCTCATGGTCGTGGCCTATCTTTTGCTCTAGTCATGGAGATTTTGTCCATATATCTTTTGATTATAAGATTAGGACCTACTTTCTAGTAGAGATTCCTAGCTTGAATCAATCAATCGTGTATATTCATTTTCCAGATCTAAACCTAGCTAGTGGCTTCTACCTGTCACACTCATAGCTATGGTTTATTCCTTGACCTAATGATGATAAGTATTACCTGTGTTCATCCTTCAAATGCAAACCTCATTTATCCATTCTTTGTTGTATTACTCAAATTATTGGTCGTCCTGTCTTAGATATGGTCGATAGCTTGTCTGCTGTCTCTATGACCATAGTCTATCATTATTGATCTTCTTGATCGTACATTTTTATCGTCCACCTTTCAGATTTAGATCCGGTCTATGATCTACTTTTGTCATTTTATGACCGTGGTCTCTTCCCTGAGTTTCTGATCATCTTTGATCATCAATGGAACATTTGATGTCGCCAATTATATCCTTCTTGTGATTATTGGTTAAGTCCATCTTTATTCTTTGTTTATTCCAAGTTATTCTCCATTCCCTAATTATCCCATCCTATTCTTTGTGTTTAGGTTAAATCATGGCGAATAATTTGTTGAAAGGCTGGATAAGCGAGACTATTGGGGCTCTTCCGCTAGAATCCTCGGATAGGAGTATGGCTGATCGGTTCATCTATGCCTTCAGTCATTTGAGTGTTTCCGATATAAATTGGAAGTTTCTCCAAGCAGCCGCTAGATTCTGGGATCCTAATCTTCATGTTTTTCGATTTGGATCATTCGAGCTTTGTCCTATATTCGAAGATTGGTGTGCTTTATTAGAGCTCCCAACAGATGGACTTTGGATACAATCTTCGAACATAGATTCCTCTCATTCCATTTTTTGCAAGCTATTCAAAAATCAAACCGTTAATGCACTTTCATGCTTAACGGATACGTGTGTGCAAGTTCAAAACCTCATCACCCTTTTTTCTGAAAACGTCGATCCTACTAACTCTCGTTTTCAGAGTTGTCGACGCAATGCTTTGATTTTTAGTGTCTTTGCGCGATATGTCATTCGGAAAAACCCTCGTGTTGCTCCGTTAACCTTGTTAACTGTGGTAGACCAAATTAACAAAGGGAGGAATCCCATTCCTACCATGTTAGCAGAGACCTTTTTGGGACTAGATCTTATTGCTTCCCAAAATATCAAAGACAATTTCTGTGGGTGTGTGAAGTTGTTGTATGTCTGGCTTGGTGAAAAATTTCAAATTCTTCAGCGACAAAAACAAAATCCGTATACCCTGAAGAATTTCCATACATGGAAACCAATAGCCAACCAACCTCAGTCCGTTGATGAATGGCACAATTGGTTACAACATGTAGAGGAGAGCCAATTTCGCTGGGTAAGTCATTCATGTTTCCATGTTTTTACTAGCACTTACCCACATTCATTTGTTTACCTCATGGGTACCGAGAAGTCTTCCTTTTATGCACCCATTCGAATTCTCCATCAGATTACGGGAATTCCATGTCCTCCCGGAATCATAGTCCCTCCTCTTTGTGAAGATCTTACTCCTGATCTCGTCCGATCCATTGTGGCTGCTTGGGGAAACAAAAATATAGAAAGGAGGTTAGGTCTATCTCGCAAATTCCGACGTGGAGAAATATCGGAAGAGCCCGCAAGCCGGCGAGCTCGGATTGAGGAACCTTGAAGATCCATATCATGTTTTGTTATTCCGATTTCTGCATTTCCCATTCTTGTCAGTCTGTTTATCCAGCTGTGATCAGAGATTAATTTTTTCATCCGTTGTAATCACAATTTGGATTTTATTAATGAAAGTGTGTTTTTGTTTCTTTTGTCATTATTTGATCAAGATAGTTTATCTCGATTATCAAAATTTTAATCTAGTGATTATACTTCCATTTCAGGATTCTTGATTGAGTAGCCATTGCTCCTAAGAAAATCCTCGTTTCAAAACCAACCTGGTCCCGTCAGACATCTGATTCCAGGCTGAGCCGACAATCCTTGTCACCTTTTTCTTTTACTTCTCCTTTATCGCCTTCCTTGAATTTTCAAGAAATACTTTCACCCGTCCAACCAACCCCTGAAGCGATGGCAGAGAATGGGCAAAATAGTATGGACACCATTGAGATGATGAAAGCTATAATGTTGCAATTGAGTACCATTAATGAAGAAATAGCCCGATTAAAGAATGACAGAGAATCTACTACCAAAAATCCTGCACCTCAGCAAACCCCAATCATGCCTCGCCCACCTCCTATGATGGCTCAGCCTCCTGTGTTGCCAGTCTTTGACCATTCTGATGACGAGCAGTATGAAGAAGAGAACTGTCTCCCCCATCTGGATAAAGGCAAGGGGATAGTCGATAGGTTGGATAAGATGGCCCAGGAGATGGAGAGCATGAAAATGCAGGGTCCGAAAAAATTAAACATGGCCGAGTATATGATAATACCGGGAGTTGTGCTACCTCCTAATTTCAAGATGCCGGATCATGATAAGTATGATGGGACAGGATGTCCCAAGAGTCATCTGAAAGCCCTTATTCCTCTCTTACAGCAGCATGGGCTTACTCCAGAGCAGATTGCTCTTCTTTTCCCTAGATCTCTTACTGGAACAGCAAAGAAATGGTTTTTGAGCTTGAAAACCGAAGAGATCAGAACTCTGGAGGATATTGCCAATAGATTTGTTGAGCAATTCTCCATGGAGGAGGGAATAGATGTGACAAAAAGAGATCTGAAGGCGCTGAAACAAGGGCACAATGAAACCTTCACTTCTTTCATTCGCCGATGGAGGCGAAAGGCAGCGCAGATGACTCACCGTTTGCCTGACTCAGAGCAGATTAAGATTGTTGTGAAAAACTTATCATCTCAATACTATCACCACATGGCAATCCAGTACTTCATTGATTTTGATTTTCTAATCAAAACCGGAACTCAAATCGAAGATGCTTTGTCCAAGGGACTGAGATCAAGACCTTCGTCTGATGTGAGAGAAGGAAAAAGACCTATTGTGGCACCAAAGGAGGTGCACAATGTTAACTATACCGGGCCTCCCAATTATGCCAGACCACCAGGTTATGACCGACCACCATCCAGAACGGTGACCGAGGTCAGGAGGCCGATGGAAAAGAAGGTCTTTCGTCAGTTCGACCCTCTCCCTTACTCCTTATCAGTGGCTTTGAAGAAGTTACTGAGAGATAAAAAAATCACTTTGTTGGAACCTAGAGAGCTTCCCAACCCTTTGCCCAAGTATTGGAGGAAGGACCAATACTGCGATTATCATCAGAATTCAGGGCATTTGACTGACAAATGCATGGCTTTAAGACACAAGATCCAAGACATGATAGAAGCAAAGGATCTTGCCGTTGAAGCACCGAACGTCACTCGAAACCCATTGCCTACACATGCAATGCCTCCCCCGAACGTGTATGCCATTTTCACTGAAGAAATCCTCTTAGATCACTCCCGTATTTGTGCGGTTATTTCTGATAGACCGTATGTTCTGAGATGGGATGATGAAGATGAAGAGATCGAAAACAAGAAACCTTATATACTATCCCCTCTAGATGAAGGATTAACAGGATCCTCTGAGTGTTCTTGTTCTTATGTCCTCAAGAGTGAGGAGGAGGAAGAGATGAAAGAAAAGATCCCTTATGTTTTAAGATTGGAAGAAGAAGACTTGTTGCTTCTGGAAGATCAGTGTGACGAGCTCCGCCATGTCACACGAGGTGGTCGTGTCTTCAAACCTGCAGAACTCAGAGCAGAAAATCCTGCTGAAGTTGTAAGAGCTGCAGAGAATCTGAAACAGAAGCAGACTGTGGATGAAGAGGAAGAAAATTTGTTGAAACAACTGAAGAAGACACAAGCTAACGTGTCCATCTGGGGTTTACTAATGGCATCACCGAAACACAGACAGGTTGTGCTTCGAGAATTAAATGCCTCTCAAGTATCAGTTGAAATTACCCCCGATGAGTTGGTCAATCTCGTGGCAATGGCCAGGGTTTCTAGAACATTGTCATTTACTGATGAGGATCTGCCTCAAGAAGGAAGAGATCACACAAGACCTCTCCGTATCACCATACTGTGCAACAAGAAGAGGGTCCCCGAGGTATTAGTGGATAATGGGTCAGCTTTAAATGTATGTCCTTTAAGCACCGCCACTACCCTGGGATTCGGGCCAGCCGATTTTATCCCGTCGGAACAGGGGATATTAGCGTACGACGGAACCAGAAGAGATGTCATCGGGACACTCGCCACAGAAGTCGAAATAGGAGGTGAAACTTTCGAGATAGAGTTTCAGGTTCTTGACATCAAAACATCTTTCTTTCTCCTTCTTGGCCGGCCGTGGCTTCATAAAGTTGGAGTCGTTCCTTCCACACTTCACCAAAAATTGAAATTCGTCCGAAACAATCGGGTGATCACAGTGCGAGGAGACCCTGAGCCGGAAGTTGGACAAATAACATCTGAACTGAGCACTGAAAAATCAAGAGATGTTAGTTTAACTGGCTTTTCATTAGAAGTCTCTACTATTTTCTTTGGGGAAGCAATGAATGAAGAAATAATGTTTCTCTCGAGCACAAACACTCAAGTGGTGAAGATAATGCGAAAATATGGTTATGTCCCGGGAGCTGGTCTGGGAAGAAATCTGCAGGGCCCAACTGAGTGGCCGGAATTGAAAGCAGTCGGCGGATTATTCGGGTTAGGGTACGAGCCAACTCCGAAAGAGGTTCAAGAAATGAAGCGTTATATGATGAAGTGGGTTGAATGCCGTCGTCGAGGTATAGAATTTCTGACAGGACCGTACAGCATGATTATGAACGGCCGATTCAGAAGAGAAGGGGCAGACTGTCCGTTCTATGGTTTTCCTGAGACCTGGTGCGATAAGACTGGGAAGAGGCTTCCAGGGTTAGAGATCTTCTTCACAGATGAGTTGTCAGAAGATTTCTGCAGTGAGCAGTTTGCCTTGGCATCGATAGCAGAAAAACCAGCTACAGATTGGGCGGAAAATATTGAGCCACATCTCCTAGACTCCCTATATCAGGTTGAGGCCCCAATCGTCGCTATGATTGGAGGAGATGTGCCCTTCACGAGCCCAAGGGATTGCATTACTCCAGCCACTGGACCTTTAGACAATTGGACCGCACAGGTTATACCCCAAGTAGTCCTCCAGTATAGTCCAGTCCTTTCAAAAGAGTCAGTCATTTCAAAAAATGTGTCAGTTTCTGAGTTCAACCCAGAGTCTGTCATTTCTAACTTTTCTTTTGATGCAGGTACCATAGAGGTCGGAGTAGTTCTCGGAGGTGGTGAAGAGTCGGTCCCTGTCGAGTCTCAGTCAGAGGATGTTTTTGCTGATTCTTCATTTGTACATAGTCCTGTCTATGTTGATACTGATGTCAACATGTCATTTCATTTGAATTCAGAGTCTGTAACGCCCGATGTGGGTGAATCATTCGATGTAATCATCAATTCTGCAAAAGAAATAAAAGACTCATTTGTGTACGATCCTGTCTTTATTTCTAATTCTGTTTCTGATTCTGCTTCAAAGCCTGATCAAATAACTAATAATAATAATAATCAAGACTCCCCCTCAAACGAGGAAGCTGACGAAACTCCTTTTGAAATCAAATACATGATTCAACAAGAGGAGATTCGCCGAGCAAAACCACTCGAAGAAGAAATTGAAACTGTAAATATAGGTGATGAAACCTTAATTCGGGAGATTCGGATTGGCAAAACTTTATCTCCTGAGGAGCGCGAAGAATTAATCACCTTGCTAAAAGAGTTTAAGGAGGTTTTTGCTTGGTCTTACGATGACATGCCGGGATTGAGTGAGGACATTGTGCAACACAAATTACCTCTAATTCCTGGCATCAAGCCGAAGAAGCAAAAACTCCGAAAACTTAAAACAGAATGGGAGTTGAAAGTTCATGATGAGGTTAAGAAGCTACTTGAAGTAAAATTCATTGAAGTAGTGGAATATCCCGAATGGCTTGCAAATATAGTTCCTGTGCCCAAGAAAGATGGAAAAGTCAGGATGTGCGTTGATTTCAGAGATCTGAATAAGGCGAGCCCAAAAGATGACTTTCCTCTTCCGAACATCGATATCCTGGTAGACAACACTGCTGGACATGCTCTGTTATCTTTCATGGATGGGTTTTCAGGCTACAATCAGATCAAGATGGCGCCTGAAGATATGATGAAGACGGCATTTATTACTCAATGGGGGACGTACTGTTACCGAGTAATGCCGTTTGGCCTCAAAAATGCTGGAGCTACCTATCAGAGGGCTGCGACAACTCTTCTTCATGACATGATTCATAAGGAGGTCGAGGTCTATGTCGATGACATGATTGTCAAAGGCAGGACTCGGCCAGAGCATACAGTCGCTTTGAGAAAGTTCTTTGAGCGAATCCGAAAGTTTCAACTTCGCTTGAACCCAAATAAATGTGTATTTGGGGTCACGTCAGGGAAGTTGCTTGGATTCATGGTCAGTGAAAGAGGAATCGAAGTGGACCCTCAGAAAATCAAGGCTATCCAAGAAATGCAACCACCAAAGACAGAAAAGCAGATTCGTGGATTCCTTGGCAAAGTGCAATACTTGAGGAGATTCATATCTCATTTAACTATGACATGTGAACCCATCTTCAAATTATTGAAAAAGAATTCCTCCAAGAAATGGAATGAAGAATGTCAGGAAGCATTTGAAAAGGTCAAGCAGTGTTTGTCTTTGCCTCCTGTCTTATCCCCAGTCATTCCTGGTCAACCATTGTTGATGTATTTGTCCATCACAGATACAGCAATGGGTTGTATGCTTGCTCAGCAAGATGTAGGATCTAAGAAGGAGAAGCCTATCTACTACATCAGCAAGAAAATGTTAGAGTACGAGATAAAGTACACTATCTTGGAAAAGACTTGTCTAGCATTAGTCTGGGCGACTCAAAGACTAAGACATTATCTCTTGTCAAATAAGGTATTTCTGCTTTCACGGATGGATCCGTTGAAGTACTTATTCGAGAAGCCCGCCCTTACAGGAAGAACTGCAAGGTGGTTACTATTGTTATCTGAGTTTGACATCACATACGTCACTCAGAAATCTGTCAAAGGACGGGTTATTGCTGAGCAGCTAGCTGATGCTCCTGTTGAGGAGAATGCTTTTCTGAAGGCTGAATTTCCTGATGAAGAGATCATGGAACTTGAAGAAGAAATTCCAAGTACCAGATGGACAATGTACTTTGATGGAGCCGTAAACAATCGAGGACAAGGAATAGGAGCAGTGCTTGTATCTCCCAAGAAAGAATATATCCCGATATCCATCAAGTTACAATTCGAATGTACAAATAACATGGCAGAGTACGAAGCTTGTATCGCAGGACTTGAGGCAGCTTTAATTTTGAAAGTCCAAGAGATTGATGTATTTGGAGATTCAATTCTGATAATTTGTCAAACCAATGGTAATTGGAAGACAAGAGAATCAAAATTAATCCCGTATAATTTCTATCTCGAATCTCTGGCCAAGAAATTCAAGAGTATCACATTTACCCATCTGTCGAGAAACAAGAATCATTTTGCAGACGCCTTGGCTACCTTAGCCTCGATGTTGGATATTTCTGAGACAATGGAGGTCCAGCCTTTAGCTGTGAGGTCGCAATGGGCTCCAGCGCATGTAAATGCCATTGAAATATCAGCGCGATGTCCAGATGGAAAACCGTGGTATACTGATATCCGAAATCTCATTTCAGGCAAGGGGCATCCCCCTGAAGCTTCCAGCAAAGAGAGAAAAACTCTTCAGAGATTCGCCGCTAACTTCATCATTTGTGGTGAAGAATTGTGCAGAAGATCCTTTGATGGGATTCAGCTTCTGTGTGTTGATGAAGATCAGGCTGCGGAGCTCATTGAACAAACACATGAAGGTGTTTGTGGTCCTCATATGAATGGTAAAATGCTATCAAGGAAGATCCTTAGACTCGGTTTCTATTGGCCCTCAATGGAAACAGATTGTTTCGCATTTGTGAAGAAATGTCATAAATGCCAAGTCTATGCGAATCTTATTCATGTGCCTCCGTCAGAGCTGCATTCTATGACCTCGCCATGGCCATTTTCAGTATGGGGGATTGATATCATTGGCAAAGTCTATCCTAAGTCGTCAAGTGGGCACGAGTACATCTTGGTGGCCATTGACTATTTCACGAAGTGGATAGAAGCTGCTTCATATGCTTCCATAACTTCCAATACAGTTGCGAAGTTCATCCGTGCAAACATCATTTGCAGATATGGAGTACCTCATGAGTTGATTTCTGACAATGGATCTCACTTCAAGAAAGAGGTAGTGCACCTGTGCGAAGAATTTAAAATCAAGCATCACAAGTCATCTCCTTACAGACCGCAGACAAATGGTGCTGTAGAGGCAGCTAATAAGAACATCAAGGTTATTATTAGCAAAATGACAGAAACTTATAAGGATTGGTCGAATAAACTCCCGTATGCTTTGTGGGCTTACAGGACGTCGATCAGATCCTCTACAGGTGTAACTCCGTACTCTCTAGTTTACGGAATGGAAGCAGTCCTCCCTGTTGAAGTGAGAATCCCGTCTTTAAGAGTTATGATGGAAGCGAATCTGCCAGAGTCTGAGTGGGCCAAAGCCAGACATGATGAATTGCAGATGATTGATGAAAAGAGGCTCAGAGCCTTATACCACATCCAAGGTTATCAGAGAAGAATCGAAAGGGCATTCAATAAGAAAGTCAAGGTTCGAGACCTGAAACCAGGAGATCTCGTCTTGAAGTCTTATCGAGCACCGGTGTTCGATCCCAGAGGAAAATTCAGGCCAAACTGGTCTGGTCCTTACATTGTTAATGAAGTCCTGCCTGGAAAAGCCGTAAGACTCCTCAATGAAAATGGTGAAAAATTAACAGAACCTACAAACCTGGACCAACTAAAGAAGTACTATGCTTAAATACACCAGGAGGCCATCCTTGATCGATCAGAGCCAAATGCTAACAACCCAAAAGTCAAAATACTGTTTGCAAACCCTTTGGGCCTATGAAAAAAAAATCCCTTTTTCTTGACAAACACAAACCAGGGGCATCTTTTATGACTTGCGTCATAAAAGATAGTAAGCTTGAACTACGTTCTGACCTGATTCCTTTCTACAGGATACGTAGGCCACCTGATTAATTCGGGTTCGGTCAAATTCTTCAAATCCTTCAAATCTTTCAAATACTTGAAAATATGAAAGAAAGAACAAACAAAAAATCCTTGAAACCTCAAAAATGGGCGAACTACGCGGACCTGATTCCCATTTTCTTTGGGGATACGTAGGCAGTCTGGAGGGCCAGATTCGGTTAAATACATAAAACAAACCAAAAGTTTAACCTGTTTGAACCCAAGCCTACCTAAAAGTCCTTCTAGTGTATTTTAGGTCCAGGTTTGTAGAGAAACAGAAAGAAAAGAAAAAAAAATGATGGAGTCTTAGACCCGCTAGACTGAAAACCCGAAAGGGCGGTCTAGGCAAAAATTAGGGTCATTCACCTGCTAAGTTGAAAACCCGAAAGGGCGGCTTAGGCAAAAATCAAGGTGCAGAGCCTGCTGGATAGAAAATCTGCAAGGGCAGACAGTCCAGGCAAAATATAAGGCAGGCGGCCCGCCAAATCAAAAACCTGAAAAGGTGATTTGGTCATGGCAGTGACTTCAAAAGGATAAAACCTCTGAATGCCAGCAAGACTTTTATTTCTTCTGAGGCATTACTCTGAAGTCTGAGTAAGCGCCAGTAGAGATTCTTCTGACATTCTAAAAGCTAAGGAGTTAAGACTAAGCAAACCAAAGGAATAATAACCATGACGGAAAACCTGAAAAGAGGAATGAAACACCTTTAAATACGGTTTTTGAAAGATTCTAAGAAGTGGTAGACTATACCATTTTAAAATACTTATCAGGCTGAAAAGCAGATTCAGTTTCTCTTAGAATCCAAGTCATGGTCGAAGTCCTCCTTTGTTGTTAGCCACAGTTCAGTCCTTGTCAAAGTCAAGGTTAAACTCCAAAGTCTTGTGTGGGGAGTCCTGTGTGGTCAATGTCTCTCCAAGGCTGGAGTGATGGAAAAATGATGAAGTTGTGGATCCTTGAAAATGATACAGAGCAGAGCAGAGTTCAGAAGGATAGTACTCAGACCATTCGAAGTATTGGCAGCTAACAGAAAGAGAAGAAAATTATCAGATTCAGTCTATTGTATATGAAAAAATTCAGGAAATGAAAATCTTTTTACCATTTTCCCTGTGTTTGCCCTCCTATGAATTTGTCATGGAAGTAAATTCGTACTAGGGGCATCTTTTATAACCTGTTCAGGTTATAAAAGATATCAAGTGAACTTTGATAATTGAGATAGTTATTTTCATTAAATGAAGATAAGAAGAGCTTCAGTAGAGCTTTAGTCAAATTCCTCTGAGAGTCTTTCTTATCATCTTATTGAAAACCTATCTCATAATCCCCAGTGGAGTTTCTATCCAAAATATAAATAAACCAAGCATTCAAATTAAAACCTTGCCTCCGAGCATAAATCCCTGCCTCCGAGCATAAACCCTTTGCCTCCGAGCATAATTCCCTGCCTCCGAGCATAATTCCCTGCCTCCGAGCATAAATTCCTTGCCTCCGAGCATAAAACCAAGCCTCCGAGCATAAAATCCTGCCTCTGAGCATAAAACCCTGCCTCCGAGCATAAATCCCTGCCTCCGAGCATAAACCCATTGCCTCCGAGCATAATTCCCTGCCTCCGAGCATAAAATCCTTGCTTCTGAGCATAAATCCCTGCTTCCAAGCATAAATCTTTGCTTCCAAGCATAAATCCTTGCCTCTGAGCATAAAATCATGCCTCCGAGCATAAATTCCTTGCCTCCGAGCATAAAACCCTGCCTCCGAGCATAAAATCCTTGCCTCCGAGCATAAATCATTGCCTCTGAGCATAAAACCTTGCTTCCAAGCATAAATCTTCGCCTCTGAGCATAAAACCATCCGCCTCTGAGCAGAAAACCAACATTCCTAACAAACCAACCCTCTTATAATCCAACCTTCACCAAGTCATTTGCTCCATCCCGTTCTCTAAATCAATTCTTGGGGTTAGTCAAAATGTGACGTCTGTTCAGCTTTGACATTCGCGCGACAAGCACGCTCTGCCAAAGAGGGGCATCTGTAGACACCCCATTTTGACTAAGCCCTAAATCTTCCCGGCTCATACCAAATCCGTCCAAATCTCATCGTTAAGGTCCCAAACTGCGCCCAAGGCGGGATTAAGGTCTCTTCTAACCCCCTGCAAAATTTCAGGAAGATCCGAGAGCGTTTGCCCAGCAAACGGGCTGAGAGAGTATATGTAGTGCAATTAAGGGGTGGCCCACTAGGTTTTGATTTTTATCTCAAAATCCTTGCTTTTTAATAAAAATCTAGGTCAACCTAATGCTTCAAATACCCGTGAATACATTTTTAAAAGCCTTAAAACCCTAGAAATACCTATGCAAAATTTCAGAAAAATCCGACGAAAAAATTCGAAAAAGACAAGTAGAGTTGGTGCAGTTATCAAGCGTGGGGGGTTGCATTAGCCAGCTGGGGTCGCGCATGTGTGCGCTTATCAAATGAGTGCTGATATCATTTTTTTGAAAAAAACTATAAATACCAGTGTAAACCCTCATTTTCAAGGATCTAAGCTTTTCCTAATTTTTCTAGAGAGAGAAATTCTGAGAATTCTGGAGAGAGAGAATAGATCTCGGTCGGAATCCTTCGTCTTTTCCGATAAGATTTTGCCGGAATCCGGTTAATCTCTAGTTAAATCTAGCTAGTCTCTTCACCGGAATATTATTTCTTCAAACCTTAGCTTCTTCCCCCAAATCCAAACCCTAGTTTATCTACTTTCTTCTCCGATCCAAACCCTAACCTGTTAAAAACCTCAAATCTACTCATTTTTGAAACCAGAATTTTCTCCATTTCACTCTTCTGCTCCGATCAAGGCTATTTTTCCGATCACCTTCTCTGACGAGCTCAAGCTTCGGCCACCTCCGAGCACATCATTTCCTTTTATCTTTTTTCTTCAAGTTTCCAAATTTCACCACGGGAACCCTAATTCTTTCGATCAAATTTATTTTTCGGCAAGCTTATATTCTCCGGCCGGATTCACAGACATTCTGGAGCTCTAAATCCTTTAGTTTCTCATCCAAGTGAGATAAAGGCAAGATCATATCCTCCAGAAAAAGGTATTTTACTTTTATTAAAAAAAAAAGTGTAGTTCTTTGACTGATACTGTGATATAATTGCTGAATGATAATGATGATTTTGCTTCAAAGATCACCAGATCTATGATCAATTAGTCCATCGTTTAGTAGATCATATTATGCTTTAAAAAGTATGTTTATATAATCTGAGTTTTTAGGATGGATATGCAAAGTATGATTTGTGTATTTCATTTATCCTGGTATTTTGAAATATAGAAGAGCTCGTAAGTTAATTGAGAATTCAATTTGAAGAGTAAATTGCATTGTTTCAGATACATCTGTACCAACAGAATTAGCATAAAATTTTTGAATTTCTGTAAAGGTGTATCACATGCTTATAAAGGGTTTTCTATGAAGGATACAGGAGATATCCTGTTAGGGTTAAGATTAGGATGTGTTAAATCATTTCATTTAGAATTTGAAGCTATGCATTTGTTCGGTATACCTTTGAATCATAGGGTTCTAATTTTATCCCAATGGATTCATTCTTGCTCTACAATTTATGAAAATATCTATGATTTCGCAAGTTCTCTTGTTATATCAATGTTTCTCACCTTCATTAATTGATTCAACTTCATAATAAGAAGACTTAGTTTTGAAAGTTTCTTTATGTCCCTGTTTTCAACCAATGTTTTGATATAGTTCAGTCTTCGAAATAACCCCTGTTTCACATAGTTTCACTCATAAAACAGCCCCATTTTTTTTTGGCACTGTTCTGCTTATGATCTGGTCCCTGTTTTGTGTATCACAAAGTTAGCCCCATTCATTTGCAATTTAACTCCTGTTTTGTGTATCAAAATCCAACTCATGTATTTCTGTGTTTTAGCTCAATTTTGTCTTTATGTGTGTTTAGTTCATAGCTTATTTCAGCTCAAGTATATGTATATGCGTGTGTGAAAGAATATGTGTGTGCATATGACTTTTTGTAAGTGAATATGCTTATGAGTATGTGTGTGGCTATGTTAATAAAAAAATGGGTTAATTGTATTGAAAGAAATATAATTGTAGTGAAATCATTATGGTATGTGATGGTTGCATTTTTTTTAATTCTCATATCAAAATTTCTAAAAAGCTTCTTTTATCATTTCCATTTATATAGCTTTCATTTTTAGATCTCTCTTCTTCTTTCGGACAGAATGATCATGGCTTGGTGATGATAGGATAGGACTAATTAATTTTTTTTTTTATCAAGTTTATGCTTAGTTTGTTTCTGGGTATTATCCTATTAACTTGTCGGTTTTTTCTATTTTTTTGAACAATCTTAAACTCAGTTAATAAGCATATGCAAGCAGTATAGTTGTTTTGGTTCAAATATATGCTAGCTAAGTATTCAAATCAGCTAAGTACAGAACCTGAACTAGTTAGTCATAATTTGAAATTAAAATCTGTAGACTTATATATATCCTCTTTGTTTTTGACATAAATGTGCTGGTGCTCAGTTATGTTCCTTGAATGCTGATTCTCATGATGCTACCTAGTCTAACTCCAATGGCTCCTATTTGATTCAGTTCATTTTAAGTATTTGTTCAGCCTAGAGAGATAATTTTTTTTTTTTCTTTCTTTCTCAAATCTTTGAATTGTTTGATTATGATGGAAGTTCAAGTTCTTCTTTGTTGATGTTTCAGATCATATATGTTTCACTAAAGTGAGAAAGTTGGATTTAGAATTTTAATATCATAATCCCATGTGTGTTTTGAATTATGTAGGCCTTGGGTTAAATGTCATATTTTTATGTTTTTTTTTTAGAGGTCTAATTACCTGAGAGCAGTTATTACATAGCTCGAGAACATATTTTTTGGGTCTCCATATTATCAGGCTGGATTGTTCACTAGAAAGTTCTTTCCAAAACCACTTTAAAGCACATGCCCATGTTAATTTATTTACCATATAAGAACTCAGATTCGTATGGCATTATATGCGAATGTCCATTGTTTTGGCATATAAATCAGTCTCTGTTTGGTTTATAATTTTTCACTGTTTAAGCACATAACCTGTCCACTGTTTAAGCACATAACCTGTCCACTGTTTTAGTATATAATCTGTCCACTGTTTTAGCATATAATTTGTCCACTGTTTTGGCAAATAATCTGTCCATTATTAGCATGTAATATGTCCACTGTTTTGGCAAATAATCTGTCCATTATTAGCATGTAATATGTCCACTGTTTTGGCAAATAGTCTTTCCATTATTAGCACATGATCTATCCACTGTTTGGCACCTAATTTGTCTATTGTTTGGCACACAAATCTGCTCCATTTCACACATAAATCTGTCCCTTTTTGCATACAAATCTGTTTCAGCTCTGTCCTAGAATCTGTTTTTGATTCGGTTTCTTATTTGGTAGAAAGTCTGCGCAAACCAGTCCATAGTATGGCACAAAATCTATGCACAATCCAGCCCCTATCTGAATGAAGATATCCAAAATCCGGTCTAGATGTTGGCATAGTTCTGTCCATTTCAGTCCCTGGTTTTGTGCATAATTTAGTCAGCTATTCAGACCTCAAATTAGCCCTTATTTTGTGCATAATTCAGCTCATAATTCAATACATGGTTCATGTTCCTTATTTTCACAAGTTAGTCCATGTTAATGCTCCAATGTTTCGCACAAGTGATGTTCCTAATTCAGCCTTTGTCTGTACACAGTTCATTAAAATCTCGCAATTCTGTCAAATTCCCTGTGTATGTCTTTTTCTCCCAACTTGTAAGTTTTTGGTTTCTATAGGGCGATGAAGGCGATAGCCTAAGCCCATCATTTAGGAGACTTGTCAAGTCCCATTAGTATTTCTCTTTCTCTTTTAAGAGATTTTCCAGTTTTTTTTTAAAAAACACCTTTAGGTAGATCCTTCATTGTGAGGGCGATGAAGGCGATAGCCCAAGCCCATCTTAAAGGAGAGAATTACTAAGTCTCAGTAATACCCTCTCCCTTCTCTTTCTTTCTATAGAGACTTCTTAGTCCTTTTCTTGTAGGGCTATGAAGGAGTCATCCCAAGCCCATCACTAGGGGATTTGCTCAGTCCAAATAGCATTCTATTTTCTCAAAAGACTTGCCTAGTTTTTTAGATCCAAATCTTTGGAGACAGGCATTGTCTCATTAATGAATCAACCTGAGTCAACCCCTAGGAGACTACCTCTAGTCTCATAAGTCTTAAACCCTCTTCTTTGTGCGTCTTTTGGTTTTGGGAGAACACCCTACTCGGCTTGGCATCATACCCCTACCCTTATGGGTATTGGGTTGCACATTTGTTGCACCTTAGGGCTAGGTAGCTGTCCGGCCCGGCTGGGTGTTTTACCTTTGCCAAATATGCATAAGGTCTCTTTTTCCTTATTACTTGTGAGCTTTATCTTAGCTTGATAGTCTCACTAGCACCCTTCTTTATCTCATTTTCTTTTAGGAGACAGGCTTTATCTCATTAGCACCTCCTTCTTAGAATCCTATTTTCAGAGTCAGTCCTTAGCCTAGGAGTTTGTCCTTAGCTAGAGAGTCTTTCTTTCTTTCAGGATTCAGCCCTATCATCGTAGGGGTTAGGATTTTATCCAACCTTTCATCAGATCATGTTCTTCTATCCTCTCTTGCAAGGTATAGGATGCTGTCCAACCCTTGCATAGTCGTGTTTCTGTCTTTTTCCCCCGCAAGGTATAGGATGCTGTCCAACCTTTGCGGGATATCGGGAGTCTGTCCTCCCCTTATGATGATAGGATTTGTCCCCCTTGAGTCAAAAACATTTAAAAACAACAAAAACATCTGAAAAACCAAAAATCTCAAAAATCTTGAGTCATTAGGAGTAGTTAGGAAATCTGATCCGAACTACGTTGGCTTGATCCTCTTCCACGAGGTACGTAGTGCAGCTTGGGATCTTTATCCCAAGTCCAGCCAAACCTTTAAAAATAAACATTTCGAACCTTCAAAAATACAAAACTTCTTCAAAACCTTTTCAAAAAGATCTTCCCATAGAGTTAGGAGTCCGTCCTAGTTTGTTTGGGGTGTTTTAGAGTTAGGAGTCTGTCCTGATTTGTATTGATATGGTGTGTCCTGTCGTGTGTGTCCCTAGAGTTAGGAGGCCTCAAGTCGATCGGTTAGACATTTAGTCGAACCGATGGCTAGACTAGGAAGCATATAATTAGCCCATGGTTTTCCTTAGGTTGCACAGCCTAGTTACACATAGGATGTAGGACCCACCTGCATTAGCTTAAGGCTAATCAACTTACATTAGTTAGGTCATATAGAGAGTCCTGAAAATTACAATTCACTTGAATTTAAGCAATCATATAAAAAAAAGCTTTAAAAATCAGTTGAGTCTAATGGATCGAGTCTAGGATAACGGTTCTAGATGGTTAGGCATAGTAGTTTGGAATAGGGCATCGAACTACGTTGACTCCGATTCTTCCCGAGGCCGGGATACGTAGAGCAGCTGGGATGGATGGCCATCTTGGTCCGAGTCAGGTCGCATTAGAGTTAGGACTCATTTTGTCCAGTCAGGTATAGATTTGATTTGTGTTATATGTTTTTGCTGTGTTTTCTTACTTTCATGTACAGATCCTATACATTTAGCTGTATCATACATGTGTTTGCACACCAGAACTTAGACACCCATTAGGCATGTCACTTATAACCTAGTTTTGCTTAGGTGACACATCTTTCATTTATTTTGTGTATGTGTTTAATTTTCATCTCTGAGACATGCATGTTTAGGTAGGCGTCTTCTCGGAGATATTCATTCCCATTCCATATGATTTTCGCCCAAAGCTCTTCAAAATTATTAAGTAAATGGCATAAGAGACCAGGTGTTTGCACTTGGGCGGATGAGGTGCTCTTTAGACCTTCCGAATTCGTAACCAGGCACGAACCTTATTTTATATCTCTGGTTATCCGTTGCAACAGAGTATAGTGTGGGATCCAGGGCCTACTTCCCTGGATGGCGACTCTTCTTTGTATAAGGTACGCCTCGAATCTGGGCTAGTCCCCGAATCGAGAGGTATCTCACCTTTGTATCGCCACTCATGCTGTGAGAGGCATTATTCTTTCGAGAGGTCCTTGGTAGAGCTCTCCATTCACGTGGATGATCCATAGAGACAGTTAGCGCGTGGGGGCACGTCCCTCCACCGCCGCGCCTCTCTCGGATCGGGGTCCACAGGCTGTGTGTAACTAGGCTGTGCAACCTAAGGAACGTGATCCTATACCTTGTTGTGTGTGACACTGTGTGTGACACTGTCTTATCCCCAGTCATTCCTGGTCAACCATTGTTGATGTATTTGTCCATCACAGATACAGCAATGGGTTGTATGCTTGCTCAGCAAGATGTAGGATCTAAGAAGGAGAAGCCTATCTACTACATCAGCAAGAAAATGTTAGAGTACGAGATAAAGTACACTATCTTGGAAAAGACTTGTCTAGCATTAGTCTGGGCGACTCAAAGACTAAGACATTATCTCTTGTCAAATAAGGTATTTCTGCTTTCACGGATGGATCCGTTGAAGTACTTATTCGAGAAGCCCGCCCTTACAGGAAGAACTGCAAGGTGGTTACTATTGTTATCTGAGTTTGACATCACATACGTCACTCAGAAATCTGTCAAAGGACGGGTTATTGCTGAGCAGCTAGCTGATGCTCCTGTTGAGGAGAATGCTTTTCTGAAGGCTGAATTTCCTGATGAAGAGATCATGGAACTTGAAGAAGAAATTCCAAGTACCAGATGGACAATGTACTTTGATGGAGCCGTAAACAATCGAGGACAAGGAATAGGAGCAGTGCTTGTATCTCCCAAGAAAGAATATATCCCGATATCCATCAAGTTACAATTCGAATGTACAAATAACATGGCAGAGTACGAAGCTTGTATCGCAGGACTTGAGGCAGCTTTAATTTTGAAAGTCCAAGAGATTGATGTATTTGGAGATTCAATTCTGATAATTTGTCAAACCAATGGTAATTGGAAGACAAGAGAATCAAAATTAATCCCGTATAATTTCTATCTCGAATCTCTGGCCAAGAAATTCAAGAGTATCACATTTACCCATCTGTCGAGAAACAAGAATCATTTTGCAGACGCCTTGGCTACCTTAGCCTCGATGTTGGATATTTCTGAGACAATGGAGGTCCAGCCTTTAGCTGTGAGGTCGCAATGGGCTCCAGCGCATGTAAATGCCATTGAAATATCAGCGCGATGTCCAGATGGAAAACCGTGGTATACTGATATCCGAAATCTCATTTCAGGCAAGGGGCATCCCCCTGAAGCTTCCAGCAAAGAGAGAAAAACTCTTCAGAGATTCGCCGCTAACTTCATCATTTGTGGTGAAGAATTGTGCAGAAGATCCTTTGATGGGATTCAGCTTCTGTGTGTTGATGAAGATCAGGCTGCGAAGCTCATTGAACAAACACATGAAGGTGTTTGTGGTCCTCATATGAATGGTAAAATGCTATCAAGGAAGATCCTTAGACTCGGTTTCTATTGGCCCTCAATGGAAACAGATTGTTTCGCATTTGTGAAGAAATGTCATAAATGCCAAGTCTATGCGAATCTTATTCATGTGCCTCCGTCAGAGCTGCATTCTATGACCTCGCCATGGCCATTTTCAGTATGGGGGATTGATATCATTGGCAAAGTCTATCCTAAGTCGTCAAGTGGGCACGAGTACATCTTGGTGGCCATTGACTATTTCACGAAGTGGATAGAAGCTGCTTCATATGCTTCCATAACTTCCAATACAGTTGCGAAGTTCATCCGTGCAAACATCATTTGCAGATATGGAGTACCTCATGAGTTGATTTCTGACAATGGATCTCACTTCAAGAAAGAGGTAGTGCACCTGTGCGAAGAATTTAAAATCAAGCATCACAAGTCATCTCCTTACAGACCGCAGACAAATGGTGCTGTAGAGGCAGCTAATAAGAACATCAAGGTTATTATTAGCAAAATGACAGAAACTTATAAGGATTGGTCGAATAAACTCCCGTATGCTTTGTGGGCTTACAGGACGTCGATCAGATCCTCTACAGGTGTAACTCCGTACTCTCTAGTTTACGGAATGGAAGCAGTCCTCCCTGTTGAAGTGAGAATCCCGTCTTTAAGAGTTATGATGGAAGCGAATCTGCCAGAGTCTGAGTGGGCCAAAGCCAGACATGATGAATTGCAGATGATTGATGAAAAGAGGCTCAGAGCCTTATACCACATCCAAGGTTATCAGAGAAGAATCGAAAGGGCATTCAATAAGAAAGTCAAGGTTCGAGACCTGAAACCAGGAGATCTCGTCTTGAAGTCTTATCGAGCACCGGTGTTCGATCCCAGAGGAAAATTCAGGCCAAACTGGTCTGGTCCTTACATTGTTAATGAAGTCCTGCCTGGAAAAGCCGTAAGACTCCTCAATGAAAATGGTGAAAAATTAACAGAACCTACAAACCTGGACCAACTAAAGAAGTACTATGCTTAAATACACCAGGAGGCCATCCTTGATCGATCAGAGCCAAATGCTAACAACCCAAAAGTCAAAATACTGTTTGCAAACCCTTTGGGCCTATGAAAAAAAAATCCCTTTTTCTTGACAAACACAAACCAGGGGCATCTTTTATGACTTGCGTCATAAAAGATAGTAAGCTTGAACTACGTTCTGACCTGATTCCTTTCTACAGGATACGTAGGCCACCTGATTAATTCGGGTTCGGTCAAATTCTTCAAATCCTTCAAATCTTTCAAATACTTGAAAATATGAAAGAAAGAACAAACAAAAAATCCTTGAAACCTCAAAAATGGGCGAACTACGCGGACCTGATTCCCATTTTCTTTGGGGATACGTAGGCAGTCTGGAGGGCCAGATTCGGTTAAATACATAAAACAAACCAAAAGTTTAACCTGTTTGAACCCAAGCCTACCTAAAAGTCCTTCTAGTGTATTTTAGGTCCAGGTTTGTAGAGAAACAGAAAGAAAAGAAAAAAAAATGATGGAGTCTTAGACCCGCTAGACTGAAAACCCGAAAGGGCGGTCTAGGCAAAAATTAGGGTCATTCACCTGCTAAGTTGAAAACCCGAAAGGGCGGCTTAGGCAAAAATCAAGGTGCAGAGCCTGCTGGATAGAAAATCTGCAAGGGCAGACAGTCCAGGCAAAATATAAGGCAGGCGGCCCGCCAAATCAAAAACCTGAAAAGGTGATTTGGTCATGGCAGTGACTTCAAAAGGATAAAACCTCTGAATGCCAGCAAGACTTTTATTTCTTCTGAGGCATTACTCTGAAGTCTGAGTAAGCGCCAGTAGAGATTCTTCTGACATTCTAAAAGCTAAGGAGTTAAGACTAAGCAAACCAAAGGAATAATAACCATGACGGAAAACCTGAAAAGAGGAATGAAACACCTTTAAATACGGTTTTTGAAAGATTCTAAGAAGTGGTAGACTATACCATTTTAAAATACTTATCAGGCTGAAAAGCAGATTCAGTTTCTCTTAGAATCCAAGTCATGGTCGAAGTCCTCCTTTGTTGTTAGCCACAGTTCAGTCCTTGTCAAAGTCAAGGTTAAACTCCAAAGTCTTGTGTGGGGAGTCCTGTGTGGTCAATGTCTCTCCAAGGCTGGAGTGATGGAAAAATGATGAAGTTGTGGATCCTTGAAAATGATACAGAGCAGAGCAGAGTTCAGAAGGATAGTACTCAGACCATTCGAAGTATTGGCAGCTAACAGAAAGAGAAGAAAATTATCAGATTCAGTCTATTGTATATGAAAAAATTCAGGAAATGAAAATCTTTTTACCATTTTCCCTGTGTTTGCCCTCCTATGAATTTGTCATGGAAGTAAATTCGTACTAGGGGCATCTTTTATAACCTGTTCAGGTTATAAAAGATATCAAGTGAACTTTGATAATTGAGATAGTTATTTTCATTAAATGAAGATAAGAAGAGCTTCAGTAGAGCTTTAGTCAAATTCCTCTGAGAGTCTTTCTTATCATCTTATTGAAAACCTATCTCATAATCCCCAGTGGAGTTTCTATCCAAAATATAAATAAACCAAGCATTCAAATTAAAACCTTGCCTCCGAGCATAAATCCCTGCCTCCGAGCATAAACCCTTTGCCTCCGAGCATAATTCCCTGCCTCCGAGCATAATTCCCTGCCTCCGAGCATAAATTCCTTGCCTCCGAGCATAAAACCAAGCCTCCGAGCATAAAATCCTGCCTCTGAGCATAAAACCCTGCCTCCGAGCATAAATCCCTGCCTCCGAGCATAAACCCATTGCCTCCGAGCATAATTCCCTGCCTCCGAGCATAAAATCCTTGCTTCTGAGCATAAATCCCTGCTTCCAAGCATAAATCTTTGCTTCCAAGCATAAATCCTTGCCTCTGAGCATAAAATCATGCCTCCGAGCATAAATTCCTTGCCTCCGAGCATAAAACCCTGCCTCCGAGCATAAAATCCTTGCCTCCGAGCATAAATCATTGCCTCTGAGCATAAAACCTTGCTTCCAAGCATAAATCTTCGCCTCTGAGCATAAAACCATCCGCCTCTGAGCAGAAAACCAACATTCCTAACAAACCAACCCTCTTATAATCCAACCTTCACCAAGTCATTTGCTCCATCCCGTTCTCTAAATCAATTCTTGGGGTTAGTCAAAATGTGACGTCTGTTCAGCTTTGACATTCGCGCGACAAGCACGCTCTGCCAAAGAGGGGCATCTGTAGACACCCCATTTTGACTAAGCCCTAAATCTTCCCGGCTCATACCAAATCCGTCCAAATCTCATCGTTAAGGTCCCAAACTGCGCCCAAGGCGGGATTAAGGTCTCTTCTAACCCCCTGCAAAATTTCAGGAAGATCCGAGAGCGTTTGCCCAGCAAACGGGCTGAGAGAGTATATGTAGTGCAATTAAGGGGTGGCCCACTAGGTTTTGATTTTTATCTCAAAATCCTTGCTTTTTAATAAAAATCTAGGTCAACCTAATGCTTCAAATACCCGTGAATACATTTTTAAAAGCCTTAAAACCCTAGAAATACCTATGCAAAATTTCAGAAAAATCCGACGAAAAAATTCGAAAAAGACAAGTAGAGTTGGTGCAGTTATCAAGCGTGGGGGGTTGCATTAGCCAGCTGGGGTCGCGCATGTGTGCGCTTATCAAATGAGTGCTGATATCATTTTTTTGAAAAAAACTATAAATACCAGTGTAAACCCTCATTTTCAAGGATCTAAGCTTTTCCTAATTTTTCTAGAGAGAGAAATTCTGAGAATTCTGGAGAGAGAGAATAGATCTCGGTCGGAATCCTTCGTCTTTTCCGATAAGATTTTGCCGGAATCCGGTTAATCTCTAGTTAAATCTAGCTAGTCTCTTCACCGGAATATTATTTCTTCAAACCTTAGCTTCTTCCCCCAAATCCAAACCCTAGTTTATCTACTTTCTTCTCCGATCCAAACCCTAACCTGTTAAAAACCTCAAATCTACTCATTTTTGAAACCAGAATTTTCTCCATTTCACTCTTCTGCTCCGATCAAGGCTATTTTTCCGATCACCTTCTCTGACGAGCTCAAGCTTCGGCCACCTCCGAGCACATCATTTCCTTTTATCTTTTTTCTTCAAGTTTCCAAATTTCACCACGGGAACCCTAATTCTTTCGATCAAATTTATTTTTCGGCAAGCTTATATTCTCCGGCCGGATTCACAGACATTCTGGAGCTCTAAATCCTTTAGTTTCTCATCCAAGTGAGATAAAGGCAAGATCATATCCTCCAGAAAAAGGTATTTTACTTTTATTAAAAAAAAAAGTGTAGTTCTTTGACTGATACTGTGATATAATTGCTGAATGATAATGATGATTTTGCTTCAAAGATCACCAGATCTATGATCAATTAGTCCATCGTTTAGTAGATCATATTATGCTTTAAAAAGTATGTTTATATAATCTGAGTTTTTAGGATGGATATGCAAAGTATGATTTGTGTATTTCATTTATCCTGGTATTTTGAAATATAGAAGAGCTCGTAAGTTAATTGAGAATTCAATTTGAAGAGTAAATTGCATTGTTTCAGATACATCTGTACCAACAGAATTAGCATAAAATTTTTGAATTTCTGTAAAGGTGTATCACATGCTTATAAAGGGTTTTCTATGAAGGATACAGGAGATATCCTGTTAGGGTTAAGATTAGGATGTGTTAAATCATTTCATTTAGAATTTGAAGCTATGCATTTGTTCGGTATACCTTTGAATCATAGGGTTCTAATTTTATCCCAATGGATTCATTCTTGCTCTACAATTTATGAAAATATCTATGATTTCGCAAGTTCTCTTGTTATATCAATGTTTCTCACCTTCATTAATTGATTCAACTTCATAATAAGAAGACTTAGTTTTGAAAGTTTCTTTATGTCCCTGTTTTCAACC
Source organism: Tasmannia lanceolata (assembly GCF_043159265.1). Taxonomy (NCBI): domain Eukaryota; kingdom Viridiplantae; phylum Streptophyta; class Magnoliopsida; order Canellales; family Winteraceae; genus Tasmannia; species Tasmannia lanceolata. The sequence continues at coordinate 5,633,828 of NW_027518683.1, forward strand.
AATGTTTTGATATAGTTCAGTCTTCGAAATAACCCCTGTTTCACATAGTTTCACTCATAAAACAGCCCCATTTTTTTTTGGCACTGTTCTGCTTATGATCTGGTCCCTGTTTTGTGTATCACAAAGTTAGCCCCATTCATTTGCAATTTAACTCCTGTTTTGTGTATCAAAATCCAACTCATGTATTTCTGTGTTTTAGCTCAATTTTGTCTTTATGTGTGTTTAGTTCATAGCTTATTTCAGCTCAAGTATATGTATATGCGTGTGTGAAAGAATATGTGTGTGCATATGACTTTTTGTAAGTGAATATGCTTATGAGTATGTGTGTGGCTATGTTAATAAAAAAATGGGTTAATTGTATTGAAAGAAATATAATTGTAGTGAAATCATTATGGTATGTGATGGTTGCATTTTTTTTAATTCTCATATCAAAATTTCTAAAAAGCTTCTTTTATCATTTCCATTTATATAGCTTTCATTTTTAGATCTCTCTTCTTCTTTCGGACAGAATGATCATGGCTTGGTGATGATAGGATAGGACTAATTAATTTTTTTTTTTATCAAGTTTATGCTTAGTTTGTTTCTGGGTATTATCCTATTAACTTGTCGGTTTTTTCTATTTTTTTGAACAATCTTAAACTCAGTTAATAAGCATATGCAAGCAGTATAGTTGTTTTGGTTCAAATATATGCTAGCTAAGTATTCAAATCAGCTAAGTACAGAACCTGAACTAGTTAGTCATAATTTGAAATTAAAATCTGTAGACTTATATATATCCTCTTTGTTTTTGACATAAATGTGCTGGTGCTCAGTTATGTTCCTTGAATGCTGATTCTCATGATGCTACCTAGTCTAACTCCAATGGCTCCTATTTGATTCAGTTCATTTTAAGTATTTGTTCAGCCTAGAGAGATAATTTTTTTTTTTTTCTTTCTTTCTCAAATCTTTGAATTGTTTGATTATGATGGAAGTTCAAGTTCTTCTTTGTTGATGTTTCAGATCATATATGTTTCACTAAAGTGAGAAAGTTGGATTTAGAATTTTAATATCATAATCCCATGTGTGTTTTGAATTATGTAGGCCTTGGGTTAAATGTCATATTTTTATGTTTTTTTTTTAGAGGTCTAATTACCTGAGAGCAGTTATTACATAGCTCGAGAACATATTTTTTGGGTCTCCATATTATCAGGCTGGATTGTTCACTAGAAAGTTCTTTCCAAAACCACTTTAAAGCACATGCCCATGTTAATTTATTTACCATATAAGAACTCAGATTCGTATGGCATTATATGCGAATGTCCATTGTTTTGGCATATAAATCAGTCTCTGTTTGGTTTATAATTTTTCACTGTTTAAGCACATAACCTGTCCACTGTTTAAGCACATAACCTGTCCACTGTTTTAGTATATAATCTGTCCACTGTTTTAGCATATAATTTGTCCACTGTTTTGGCAAATAATCTGTCCATTATTAGCATGTAATATGTCCACTGTTTTGGCAAATAATCTGTCCATTATTAGCATGTAATATGTCCACTGTTTTGGCAAATAGTCTTTCCATTATTAGCACATGATCTATCCACTGTTTGGCACCTAATTTGTCTATTGTTTGGCACACAAATCTGCTCCATTTCACACATAAATCTGTCCCTTTTTGCATACAAATCTGTTTCAGCTCTGTCCTAGAATCTGTTTTTGATTCGGTTTCTTATTTGGTAGAAAGTCTGCGCAAACCAGTCCATAGTATGGCACAAAATCTATGCACAATCCAGCCCCTATCTGAATGAAGATATCCAAAATCCGGTCTAGATGTTGGCATAGTTCTGTCCATTTCAGTCCCTGGTTTTGTGCATAATTTAGTCAGCTATTCAGACCTCAAATTAGCCCTTATTTTGTGCATAATTCAGCTCATAATTCAATACATGGTTCATGTTCCTTATTTTCACAAGTTAGTCCATGTTAATGCTCCAATGTTTCGCACAAGTGATGTTCCTAATTCAGCCTTTGTCTGTACACAGTTCATTAAAATCTCGCAATTCTGTCAAATTCCCTGTGTATGTCTTTTTCTCCCAACTTGTAAGTTTTTGGTTTCTATAGGGCGATGAAGGCGATAGCCTAAGCCCATCATTTAGGAGACTTGTCAAGTCCCATTAGTATTTCTCTTTCTCTTTTAAGAGATTTTCCAGTTTTTTTTTAAAAAACACCTTTAGGTAGATCCTTCATTGTGAGGGCGATGAAGGCGATAGCCCAAGCCCATCTTAAAGGAGAGAATTACTAAGTCTCAGTAATACCCTCTCCCTTCTCTTTCTTTCTATAGAGACTTCTTAGTCCTTTTCTTGTAGGGCTATGAAGGAGTCATCCCAAGCCCATCACTAGGGGATTTGCTCAGTCCAAATAGCATTCTATTTTCTCAAAAGACTTGCCTAGTTTTTTAGATCCAAATCTTTGGAGACAGGCATTGTCTCATTAATGAATCAACCTGAGTCAACCCCTAGGAGACTACCTCTAGTCTCATAAGTCTTAAACCCTCTTCTTTGTGCGTCTTTTGGTTTTGGGAGAACACCCTACTCGGCTTGGCATCATACCCCTACCCTTATGGGTATTGGGTTGCACATTTGTTGCACCTTAGGGCTAGGTAGCTGTCCGGCCCGGCTGGGTGTTTTACCTTTGCCAAATATGCATAAGGTCTCTTTTTCCTTATTACTTGTGAGCTTTATCTTAGCTTGATAGTCTCACTAGCACCCTTCTTTATCTCATTTTCTTTTAGGAGACAGGCTTTATCTCATTAGCACCTCCTTCTTAGAATCCTATTTTCAGAGTCAGTCCTTAGCCTAGGAGTTTGTCCTTAGCTAGAGAGTCTTTCTTTCTTTCAGGATTCAGCCCTATCATCGTAGGGGTTAGGATTTTATCCAACCTTTCATCAGATCATGTTCTTCTATCCTCTCTTGCAAGGTATAGGATGCTGTCCAACCCTTGCATAGTCGTGTTTCTGTCTTTTTCCCCCGCAAGGTATAGGATGCTGTCCAACCTAGTTACACATATATCCCCAGCAGAGTCGCCAGCCTGTGGACCCCGATCCGAGAGAGGCGCGGCGGTGGAGGGACGTGCCCCCACGCGCTAACTGTCTCTATGGATCATCCACGTGAATGGAGAGCTCTACCAAGGACCTCTCGAAAGAATAATGCCTCTCACAGCATGAGTGGCGATACAAAGGTGAGATACCTCTCGATTCGGGGACTAGCCCAGATTCGAGGCGTACCTTATACAAAGAAGAGTCGCCATCCAGGGAAGTAGGCCCTGGATCCCACACTATACTCTGTTGCAACGGATAACCAGAGATATAAAATAAGGTTCGTGCCTGGTTACGAATTCGGAAGGTCTAAAGAGCACCTCATCCGCCCAAGTGCAAACACCTGGTCTCTTATGCCATTTACTTAATAATTTTGAAGAGCTTTGGGCGAAAATCATATGGAATGGGAATGAATATCTCCGAGAAGACGTCTACCTAAACATGCATGTCTCAGAGATGAAAATTAAACACATACACAAAATAAATGAAAGATGTGTCACCTAAGCAAAACTAGGTTATAAGTGACATGCCTAATGGGTGTCTAAGTTCTGGTGTGCAAACACATGTATGATACAGCTAAATGTATAGGATCTGTACATGAAAGTAAGAAAACACAGCAAAAACATATAACACAAATCAAATCTATACCTGACTGGACAAAATGAGTCCTAACTCTAATGCGACCTGACTCGGACCAAGATGGCCATCCATCCCAGCTGCTCTACGTATCCCGGCCTCGGGAAGAATCGGAGTCAACGTAGTTCGATGCCCTATTCCAAACTACTATGCCTAACCATCTAGAACCGTTATCCTAGACTCGATCCATTAGACTCAACTGATTTTTAAAGCTTTTTTTTATATGATTGCTTAAATTCAAGTGAATTGTAATTTTCAGGACTCTCTATATGACCTAACTAATGTAAGTTGATTAGCCTTAAGCTAATGCAGGTGGGTCCTACATCCTATGTGTAACTAGGCTGTGCAACCTAAGGAAAACCATGGGCTAATTATATGCTTCCTAGTCTAGCCATCGGTTCGACTAAATGTCTAACCGATCGACTTGAGGCCTCCTAACTCTAGGGACACACACGACAGGACACACCATATCAATACAAATCAGGACAGACTCCTAACTCTAAAACACCCCAAACAAACTAGGACGGACTCCTAACTCTATGGGAAGATCTTTTTGAAAAGGTTTTGAAGAAGTTTTGTATTTTTGAAGGTTCGAAATGTTTATTTTTAAAGGTTTGGCTGGACTTGGGATAAAGATCCCAAGCTGCACTACGTACCTCGTGGAAGAGGATCAAGCCAACGTAGTTCGGATCAGATTTCCTAACTACTCCTAATGACTCAAGATTTTTGAGATTTTTGGTTTTTCAGATGTTTTTGTTGTTTTTAAATGTTTTTGACTCAAGGGGGACAAATCCTATCATCATAAGGGGAGGACAGACTCCCGATATCCCGCAAAGGTTGGACAGCATCCTATACCTTGCGGGGGAAAAAGACAGAAACACGACTATGCAAGGGTTGGACAGCATCCTATACCTTGCAAGAGAGGATAGAAGAACATGATCTGATGAAAGGTTGGATAAAATCCTAACCCCTACGATGATAGGGCTGAATCCTGAAAGAAAGAAAGACTCTCTAGCTAAGGACAAACTCCTAGGCTAAGGACTGACTCTGAAAATAGGATTCTAAGAAGGAGGTGCTAATGAGATAAAGCCTGTGGACCCCGATCCGAGAGAGGCGCGGCGGTGGAGGGACGTGCCCCCACGCGCTAACTGTCTCTATGGATCATCCACGTGAATGGAGAGCTCTACCAAGGACCTCTCGAAAGAATAATGCCTCTCACAGCATGAGTGGCGATACAAAGGTGAGATACCTCTCGATTCGGGGACTAGCCCAGATTCGAGGCGTACCTTATACAAAGAAGAGTCGCCATCCAGGGAAGTAGGCCCTGGATCCCACACTATACTCTGTTGCAACGGATAACCAGAGATATAAAATAAGGTTCGTGCCTGGTTACGAATTCGGAAGGTCTAAAGAGCACCTCATCCGCCCAAGTGCAAACACCTGGTCTCTTATGCCATTTACTTAATAATTTTGAAGAGCTTTGGGCGAAAATCATATGGAATGGGAATGAATATCTCCGAGAAGACGTCTACCTAAACATGCATGTCTCAGAGATGAAAATTAAACACATACACAAAATAAATGAAAGATGTGTCACCTAAGCAAAACTAGGTTATAAGTGACATGCCTAATGGGTGTCTAAGTTCTGGTGTGCAAACACATGTATGATACAGCTAAATGTATAGGATCTGTACATGAAAGTAAGAAAACACAGCAAAAACATATAACACAAATCAAATCTATACCTGACTGGACAAAATGAGTCCTAACTCTAATGCGACCTGACTCGGACCAAGATGGCCATCCATCCCAGCTGCTCTACGTATCCCGGCCTCGGGAAGAATCGGAGTCAACGTAGTTCGATGCCCTATTCCAAACTACTATGCCTAACCATCTAGAACCGTTATCCTAGACTCGATCCATTAGACTCAACTGATTTTTAAAGCTTTTTTTTATATGATTGCTTAAATTCAAGTGAATTGTAATTTTCAGGACTCTCTATATGACCTAACTAATGTAAGTTGATTAGCCTTAAGCTAATGCAGGTGGGTCCTACATCCTATGTGTAACTAGGCTGTGCAACCTAAGGAAAACCATGGGCTAATTATATGCTTCCTAGTCTAGCCATCGGTTCGACTAAATGTCTAACCGATCGACTTGAGGCCTCCTAACTCTAGGGACACACACGACAGGACACACCATATCAATACAAATCAGGACAGACTCCTAACTCTAAAACACCCCAAACAAACTAGGACGGACTCCTAACTCTATGGGAAGATCTTTTTGAAAAGGTTTTGAAGAAGTTTTGTATTTTTGAAGGTTCGAAATGTTTATTTTTAAAGGTTTGGCTGGACTTGGGATAAAGATCCCAAGCTGCACTACGTACCTCGTGGAAGAGGATCAAGCCAACGTAGTTCGGATCAGATTTCCTAACTACTCCTAATGACTCAAGATTTTTGAGATTTTTGGTTTTTCAGATGTTTTTGTTGTTTTTAAATGTTTTTGACTCAAGGGGGACAAATCCTATCATCATAAGGGGAGGACAGACTCCCGATATCCCGCAAAGGTTGGACAACATCCTATACCTTGCGGGGGAAAAAGACAGAAACACGACTATGCAAGGGTTGGACAGCATCCTATACCTTGCAAGAGAGGATAGAAGAACATGATCTGATGAAAGGTTGGATAAAATCCTAACCCTTACGATGATAGGGCTGAATCCTGAAAGAAAGAAAGACTCTCTAGCTAAGGACAAACTCCTAGGCTAAGGACTGACTCTGAAAATAGGATTCTAAGAAGGAGGTGCTAATGAGATAAAGCCTGTCTCCTAAAAGAAAATGAGATAAAGAAGGGTGCTAGTGAGACTATCAAGCTAAGATAAAGCTCACAAGTAATAAGGAAAAAGAGACCTTATGCATATTTGGCAAAGGTAAAACACCCAGCCGGGCCGGACAGCTACCTAGCCCTAAGGTGCAACAAATGTGCAACCCAATACCCATAAGGGTAGGGGTATGATGCCAAGCCGAGTAGGGTGTTCTCCCAAAACCAAAAGACGCACAAAGAAGAGGGTTTAAGACTTATGAGACTAGAGGTAGTCTCCTAGGGGTTGACTCAGGTTGATTCATTAATGAGACAATGCCTGTCTCCAAAGATTTGGATCTAAAAAACTAGGCAAGTCTTTTGAGAAAATAGAATGCTATTTGGACTGAGCAAATCCCCTAGTGATGGGCTTGGGATGACTCCTTCATAGCCCTACAAGAAAAGGACTAAGAAGTCTCTATAGAAAGAAAGAGAAGGGAGAGGGTATTACTGAGACTTAGTAATTCTCTCCTTTAAGATGGGCTTGGGCTATCGCCTTCATCGCCCTCACAATGAAGGATCTACCTAAAGGTGTTTTTTAAAAAAAAACTGGAAAATCTCTTAAAAGAGAAAGAGAAATACTAATGGGACTTGACAAGTCTCCTAAATGATGGGCTTAGGCTATCGCCTTCATCGCCCTATAGAAACCAAAAACTTACAAGTTGGGAGAAAAAGACATACACAGGGAATTTGACAGAATTGCGAGATTTTAATGAACTGTGTACAGACAAAGGCTGAATTAGGAACATCACTTGTGCGAAACATTGGAGCATTAACATGGACTAACTTGTGAAAATAAGGAACATGAACCATGTATTGAATTATGAGCTGAATTATGCACAAAATAAGGGCTAATTTGAGGTCTGAATAGCTGACTAAATTATGCACAAAACCAGGGACTGAAATGGACAGAACTATGCCAACATCTAGACCGGATTTTGGATATCTTCATTCAGATAGGGGCTGGATTGTGCATAGATTTTGTGCCATACTATGGACTGGTTTGTGCAGACTTTCTACCAAATAAGAAACCGAATCAAAAACAGATTCTAGGACAGAGCTGAAACAGATTTGTATGCAAAAAGGGACAGATTTATGTGTGAAATGGAGCAGATTTGTGTGCCAAACAATAGACAAATTAGGTGCCAAACAGTGGATAGATCATGTGCTAATAATGGAAAGACTATTTGCCAAAACAGTGGACATATTACATGCTAATAATGGACAGATTATTTGCCAAAACAGTGGACATATTACATGCTAATAATGGACAGATTATTTGCCAAAACAGTGGACAAATTATATGCTAAAACAGTGGACAGATTATATACTAAAACAGTGGACAGGTTATGTGCTTAAACAGTGGACAGGTTATGTGCTTAAACAGTGAAAAATTATAAACCAAACAGAGACTGATTTATATGCCAAAACAATGGACATTCGCATATAATGCCATACGAATCTGAGTTCTTATATGGTAAATAAATTAACATGGGCATGTGCTTTAAAGTGGTTTTGGAAAGAACTTTCTAGTGAACAATCCAGCCTGATAATATGGAGACCCAAAAAATATGTTCTCGAGCTATGTAATAACTGCTCTCAGGTAATTAGACCTCTAAAAAAAAAACATAAAAATATGACATTTAACCCAAGGCCTACATAATTCAAAACACACATGGGATTATGATATTAAAATTCTAAATCCAACTTTCTCACTTTAGTGAAACATATATGATCTGAAACATCAACAAAGAAGAACTTGAACTTCCATCATAATCAAACAATTCAAAGATTTGAGAAAGAAAGAAAAAAAAAAAAATTATCTCTCTAGGCTGAACAAATACTTAAAATGAACTGAATCAAATAGGAGCCATTGGAGTTAGACTAGGTAGCATCATGAGAATCAGCATTCAAGGAACATAACTGAGCACCAGCACATTTATGTCAAAAACAAAGAGGATATATATAAGTCTACAGATTTTAATTTCAAATTATGACTAACTAGTTCAGGTTCTGTACTTAGCTGATTTGAATACTTAGCTAGCATATATTTGAACCAAAACAACTATACTGCTTGCATATGCTTATTAACTGAGTTTAAGATTGTTCAAAAAAATAGAAAAAACCGACAAGTTAATAGGATAATACCCAGAAACAAACTAAGCATAAACTTGATAAAAAAAAAAATTAATTAGTCCTATCCTATCATCACCAAGCCATGATCATTCTGTCCGAAAGAAGAAGAGAGATCTAAAAATGAAAGCTATATAAATGGAAATGATAAAAGAAGCTTTTTAGAAATTTTGATATGAGAATTAAAAAAAATGCAACCATCACATACCATAATGATTTCACTACAATTATATTTCTTTCAATACAATTAACCCATTTTTTTATTAACATAGCCACACACATACTCATAAGCATATTCACTTACAAAAAGTCATATGCACACACATATTCTTTCACACACGCATATACATATACTTGAGCTGAAATAAGCTATGAACTAAACACACATAAAGACAAAATTGAGCTAAAACACAGAAATACATGAGTTGGATTTTGATACACAAAACAGGAGTTAAATTGCAAATGAATGGGGCTAACTTTGTGATACACAAAACAGGGACCAGATCATAAGCAGAACAGTGCCAAAAAAAAATGGGGCTGTTTTATGAGTGAAACTATGTGAAACAGGGGTTATTTCGAAGACTGAACTATATCAAAACATTGGTTGAAAACAGGGACATAAAGAAACTTTCAAAACTAAGTCTTCTTATTATGAAGTTGAATCAATTAATGAAGGTGAGAAACATTGATATAACAAGAGAACTTGCGAAATCATAGATATTTTCATAAATTGTAGAGCAAGAATGAATCCATTGGGATAAAATTAGAACCCTATGATTCAAAGGTATACCGAACAAATGCATAGCTTCAAATTCTAAATGAAATGATTTAACACATCCTAATCTTAACCCTAACAGGATATCTCCTGTATCCTTCATAGAAAACCCTTTATAAGCATGTGATACACCTTTACAGAAATTCAAAAATTTTATGCTAATTCTGTTGGTACAGATGTATCTGAAACAATGCAATTTACTCTTCAAATTGAATTCTCAATTAACTTACGAGCTCTTCTATATTTCAAAATACCAGGATAAATGAAATACACAAATCATACTTTGCATATCCATCCTAAAAACTCAGATTATATAAACATACTTTTTAAAGCATAATATGATCTACTAAACGATGGACTAATTGATCATAGATCTGGTGATCTTTGAAGCAAAATCATCATTATCATTCAGCAATTATATCACAGTATCAGTCAAAGAACTACACTTTTTTTTTTAATAAAAGTAAAATACCTTTTTCTGGAGGATATGATCTTGCCTTTATCTCACTTGGATGAGAAACTAAAGGATTTAGAGCTCCAGAATGTCTGTGAATCCGGCCGGAGAATATAAGCTTGCCGAAAAATAAATTTGATCGAAAGAATTAGGGTTCCCGTGGTGAAATTTGGAAACTTGAAGAAAAAAGATAAAAGGAAATGATGTGCTCGGAGGTGGCCGAAGCTTGAGCTCGTCAGAGAAGGTGATCGGAAAAATAGCCTTGATCGGAGCAGAAGAGTGAAATGGAGAAAATTCTGGTTTCAAAAATGAGTAGATTTGAGGTTTTTAACAGGTTAGGGTTTGGATCGGAGAAGAAAGTAGATAAACTAGGGTTTGGATTTGGGGGAAGAAGCTAAGGTTTGAAGAAATAATATTCCGGTGAAGAGACTAGCTAGATTTAACTAGAGATTAACCGGATTCCGGCAAAATCTTATCGGAAAAGACGAAGGATTCCGACCGAGATCTATTCTCTCTCTCCAGAATTCTCAGAATTTCTCTCTCTAGAAAAATTAGGAAAAGCTTAGATCCTTGAAAATGAGGGTTTACACTGGTATTTATAGTTTTTTTCAAAAAAATGATATCAGCACTCATTTGATAAGCGCACACATGCGCGACCCCAGCTGGCTAATGCAACCCCCCACGCTTGATAACTGCACCAACTCTACTTGTCTTTTTCGAATTTTTTCGTCGGATTTTTCTGAAATTTTGCATAGGTATTTCTAGGGTTTTAAGGCTTTTAAAAATGTATTCACGGGTATTTGAAGCATTAGGTTGACCTAGATTTTTATTAAAAAGCAAGGATTTTGAGATAAAAATCAAAACCTAGTGGGCCACCCCTTAATTGCACTACATATACTCTCTCAGCCCGTTTGCTGGGCAAACGCTCTCGGATCTTCCTGAAATTTTGCAGGGGGTTAGAAGAGACCTTAATCCCGCCTTGGGCGCAGTTTGGGACCTTAACGATGAGATTTGGACGGATTTGGTATGAGCCGGGAAGATTTAGGGCTTAGTCAAAATGGGGTGTCTACACCAGCCCTAAGAGGGTTATAGATAGTTTTTTAGAATACTAATTTTTCTTCGCCCCGTGCATCGCACGGGACTGGAACTAGTTCAATCGTAATGTCAAATACGCCAATGATGTTGATACTAATGTGTTTTAATAATTGCACAAACTCATCTTATCTTTTCTTTCTTAAACAGCTATCAACAAAAAAAAAAAGTTTATTACACTTCCCAAAAAGCTCTCAAAATCCAACTAAAAAAGAAAAGACAAGCTGAGTTTGTGCAGGTATTAAAACCTGGTAGTGCCAATATCAGTAGACTTTCAACTAATGTTTATTTTTTGGTGTTGAATTTGAACTGATACTCAGATGTAATTTTGACCGTCCATTTAATTGGATGCTAGAATTGTCCAAATTGGTCTGTTTTCTTTGAGTTTTTATTTTATTTTTTTATTTTTTTTATGGTTAACTCTTTAGATTTAATTGGACGGTAGATGATCCTATGTTTTCTTAGTTTTATGAGGGGGAAGAGTTAATTGTCATAAAAATTTAAAGGTTTTGTCAATGGGAATGAAAGTTCTGAAGAAAAGTAAGCTTTTTCAACAGAGGTTGGCGATAGGATTTTTCTTGGAAGAAGCTTTCTTAAGTGCCTTATAAAAGTTCCCGTGTGGAGTTCGCTAGACCTCTTAAATTTTTTAAATGCCAAGTTACTGCCCCAATGTTTGGCTTGTAATTGTGAGTTTTAAATTCAGAAACACATTAAAAAATAAAAAAGATTAAAAAACGCTCTTCATAACACTTTCTAAACGGGGGCTGCGTTTTTTAAATAAATAAAATCAATGTTGGAAATGGCCAAAATCTCCTAGTTAAGTGATAAATTTTAAATAAATGCCACCTCTACTAACATAGTTACAAGCATCTGCATCCGAAAAATGCCGACTGGGGTCTCCCCGCGCAGACCCATTCCTCGGAAAGTTCGGCCGGCGACCGATAAAATATCGGTTAACCGTAAGCCGGCAGATCGCCTCTCTCCGAATTTTCCACCAACACTCTATTATTCGGGCGGGGAGAATCCGGCTACAGATTATTATGTAAGACTTCGAAAATTTACCCTTGAAACATGGGTATTTTGATTAATCAAGGGTTGGACTCACTATGCCTTAGTGCCAGTGGCGCCCTACATTGTATTAATATGAAAAAATAACCGAGAGATCTATCTCTCTCAAAATAGGATCAAACTTGATGAGTAACACAATAAGAGAAACGAATTTTACTATGTCTATTATTAGAGTTACAAACTCTTTTCTATCTCTTTCAGCCAAGAAAAATACCGAAACTTCATCCCTTACGCATAAAAACCAATCAGTGAGTTATGTGCCTGTCCCTACATAAAAAAAATCTTGAAATACTGCTTAAAAAACATCCCGACTGATAAATCACTGTCAGAATACAAGACATATATACAATAATTATGATTAGGTTACGCCCTAGTGAAGCATTACTCCTATTTCCTTTGCAAAATGTTAAAATGGCTAACAAAAGTGGCAAAAGTTTACTCTGACCCATCCATTTGTTGAAAACTTCTTTGTTGGCATGCATCTGGTGGGACATTGTCCTCTTCAAATCATTTTTCATAAAATTTTAGAGTGGGAGAATCAATCTCCGCCATGCTCTTTGTTTAACTCTATTTTTGTTTCGTTGCTAGTAGCCATTGTGATTCCCAAACAGAATCCAGACAGCAGCCAGCCAACAAGTGTAAAATAAATGAGTGAAAATATTAAAAAAAAGAAGAAGAGGATGCGGGATATCATCACCCTGTAAACAAATTGTAAAATAAAGTAATAAGAGAAAATTAAAGCGGATCGACTAGGTAAACTATACATACGAAAAGTAAAATCTTGATTATTTTACTAGTGAACTGCTAAGGTCTTCGCAAAAGTCTAACTGAACAGAAATTAAAAAAATATAAAAATGGGTTAGGATTGGTTGGTCTGTTCCTAACAAATAAGTGGGTGTGCTCATAGGCCCATATTTGTATGGTTTGGTTCTTCCATCCCTCCATCAACCAAAAAGGACTAATTCCTCCAAGGACCCAACTCTCATTCTTTCTTCTCCGGTAAATCTAAACAGATAAGCTAAGGACCTAAGTCTAATCTAAGCAGTAAATGATCACTTTTCAGTGATTGGAAACCCTATTAGTTGTGCCTTTTGATCTCACTAAAGTCGGAAGAAGGGGGATTAAAAGTAGCTCTCTATCTCTTGAGAGGAAAGGTGGAGACTAGTTGTGTTTTAGAATAGTTAAAAAAGCCCCCTTAATGGGAATTGAGGTTTTAAGAATGCTTTCAAGAGAGTATTATACAATACAACCACCACGGCCAACCTATTCGATAAAGAAACAGAACCCAAAACTTACAAAAAAAATAAAACATTTGAAAAATGGCATTCTGCTTGAGACTTGCACACTGTAGCTTAATGGTGGTCCACGAAATCAATGGTTCTGATCATCCCAGGTGCATGGCTGCATGTACAGGGACGTATTTAAAAAATACAGTGTGACCCACATTATTTGATGATCCAATCCATACATTTGTTGGGCCCCAAGGTAAATAGGCCATGCCCTGAGTATCATCCCTGTAGGATGATCCTAACACTTCAATCGCTAGAGGGGACGACACATTATAAAAACGTTTAGGAATTGGAGGGTTTGGATCATCCCATGGAGATGATTTTTTGGGGCATTGAGTATTTATGTTGGGTCTCAATAAATGAATGGCTTGGATCATCGAATAATTCGGTTCCCATTATACTTTTTTAAAATACTCATGTACACACAGATACCATATGATAACTAATGTAAGTTGGGATTTGCTAAGCACCATCGCAAAAGGCTTTTTGCGGCTGGTGACGTGCGACAGACCAGCCGCGAAAAGCCTTGTCTCCATTCATGAGGTGGCTGGTCTGACGTGCGACAGGTTAGCCCGCGAAAAGCCTTTTGCAATGGACGCTGCCAATTCCCATGTAAATTATATATGTTCAAATTAATTAAGTTATAACTCGATAGTCTAACTATTAAAATAGATGTATGAGAATGAGCATGCGAACGAATAATTCCGAATATAGTAGTGCTTTAAATATTGGTAGCTGCTACATATGTGAGAGAGAGAGGGTACGGAATTTTTGTCCTCAAGTAGAAGAAATGTACACATGGAGGGGCCGCGGCGGTGGTTGCCGCGAACCCACCACGTTACAAGAGACAAGTGGCAGCAGTAGTTTAGATATTGTTTACCTAGTTTATATAGGAAAGTTACAATTATTTTTTATTTTATGGCTGATTTACATTACTCAAGTTTTCTATTGGGAAATGATATCCTCACTCCCTTGATTGGAACTCCTCTCTTCATATACTTTTCTTGGTGGCTATATGATTCCAATATAAGTACAATCTGAAGTTTTGAAATAATGGAAGTAGTGCTAATGTAGAGATAAGGGAGTGCAGATATCATTTCCTCTTTTTCAGCATGCTGTCGCTGGTCCCACCCCCATCAGATGTTAAACTTGATCTTAATAATTGATTAAAATATTTTTGCGAATTCACAAATCAATCTTTTTGAGGTTTGCCGAATCCAACAATCCCTATGTGCCAAATTCCAACACTCGCACCTATACTAATATAACAGAGGTTAGTGAAGACAAGGTTCCTTTCACTAGCAATCGATTTCGGCATAACATACAACTGCTTTCTTCTTCTGTTTATTCCTTCTTCCTTATATCTTTATATTCAAAATAGGGAAGGGAAAGTAGAAAACTCCCAAGAACGACATCGATCCGTCTTTAATTGGCCCACTACGCGATTTGTTACATTTGCATTTAACAAATTGGTATCAAAGACTGGCATGGAGTTGGGACTTTTAGAGGCGAGCTCTTTAACTAATGGCCAGGAAAGGATACTCAAGGAGATGAAGGAGATGTTTTCTGCTATGAATGCTCGTTTTGATCAAATGTCCAATAGTTGACTCCTTGAGGAAGGGGATAGCTCCTACAACCAAACTCGGAATGTTCGAGCAAACAGTAATGGACCGATGACTCAAGACATCTCAGCCAATTCTCACCTAATTCCTAGAATGGTGAAGTTGGATTTTTTTCTTGTTTTAATTGATCGGAAGACCCAACAAGCTTGATTTTTAGAGCTGAACAATTCTTTGAATTTCATTGAACTTTAGGAAGACAGAATATCGATAGCATCGTTCAATTTGGAAGAGGATGCCCAATTATGATTTCAGTTGATGAAGGAGGAAAATAAAATCATCTCATGGGAGGATTTCAAACAAGGTCTTCATAGTAAGTATGGTCCAACTTAGTTTCAAGACTTTTTGGTAATCTAACGAAATTACGACAAACCACTTTGGTAAGAGATTACCAAACCCGGTTTTTAAAATTGTTAATAAGAGCAAGCCGATTGCCTCCAGGTCAACAAGTTGGTTGTTTCGTGAGCAGCTTGAAGGAGCGTATCAAGGCTGATGTGCAAGCCTGTAAACCCACAACACTTTTTGGTAATCTAACGAAATTTCGATCTCATAAATACATATGGAATTCTGTGGAAAGCCGTATTTGATGAAAGTCTGGAGGGAGATCTTTCATATCTTTCGAAATCCACCCTACAATATGAGGCTCGAAATCAATCCATTCAACGAGGATGCAGCTCGAGGTGAGGAAGCTGATGTGCAACCAATCTTCGAGCCCCTGGCCAAAGTAGAAGGGAAATTAGAAAACTTCTGAGAACAACATCAATCCGTCGATTAATTGGCCTCTGTTACACGATCTGAACAAAGTCCATCTTGCATCAACACTCCTCGATCTAACACTTACTCCGGAGGCATCAAATTCAAGCCCAAACTTCTTGCTGATATCATGTAGGTGAGAACTGGTGTTGATGATGCAACCTCCTTCAACTTGTAGAACACCTCGATCTCAACCTTTGGGACCCATTAAAACATCATTTCCTAAGAGAGTAGGCAACGGTGAGTTAATTTACTTCACGAACTTACGATATTACTCATGTCTAATATGGCCAAGGTACTCCTCCACCTAAGACCTTCCAAAGCTTCGCATTTAGACATCTTAACAAATAAGGAATGCCCCTCAAATAGAACGTTACACGCAGATAGGTAAATGGTCTTCCACCTCATGCAGTATAAAAAGAGTAGACACTGGGGAGTGGCCGGAAATTAAAAGGTCTGTGTTTTCAGGAAAAAACAAATATGGGCTTCATTACCATTTGGACATGTGTATAAGTGGCCTAACGTAATGCATAAAAAATTCTTGTATGTTGTAAACTTCGCTTGGACTCATTTGGTCGGTCTGCATTCCTAACAACTCACAAAAATTTTGTAAGACTCAACAACAGGTACAAGATTTTAAGCAATTACATCATACACATTATATAAAGAGAAAATTACGATAAAACTACAACAACAACAAAAAATTAGATTAATGCTATCACCTAGTGGGACCCCATCAACCAGTAGTTCTAACCATATAATCTGTAGGCCAGACCAATTGTTTGGCAAATCAAACCCTTTCATTTCCCTAGCAACCAGCGTGTAACAAATTTAATTAACAAGTGGCATTATCCGAGGGGAGGGAATTCTTTCTGTTGCCATGTCAGTAGGGATGGCAACGGGGCGGGTCGGGGCCGGATGTTGGGGTTGCCTACCCCTTCCCCTTTGCGGGGAATTTCCCCCCTCCCCTTCCCCTCCCCTCTGCGGGGATGGTGGGGAATCCCCTTCCCCTCCCTGCGGGGAATATCTAATCCCCTTCCCCTCCCCGCATCCTTCAGGGACAAAATCCCCGCCCCGCCCCACTCCAACATCACCCCCTCTTTAGTCATTGATACACTGATGATGAGTGTCCCTAATCAACTTGATGCAATTTCAATATATAAAAATGTTATAAACTAACATACTTGTAGATGAAGGAGATATATTTCTTACTCTTCAAAAGATAGCAAAATCCCTTGAAGTACTGACTTGACTCTTGAGTGCCCTCGCAGTAGTCGCACCAACAGGCGTTATAAACCCAAATAGATGCCTGAGCAATGTTCAGAAGCTTGGGAATCACCAAAATGCAAAAAGTGAACTGTGTCCCTAACCTGAGCAATGTTTCTTTCGTGGGAAGGAATTAAGGAAACCCTAAGTCCCTAACCAAAATAAAAATGCAATTTATTATTTTATTATTTTATTTTCGCCACCGATGTTGGCACTACAATTTTTTTATAATGGCATACACTCAGCTTCTCTTTATTATTTCAACATCTGTCAAAAGGTTATTATAGTTCCCAAAATGCTCTCAGAAGCTAATTAAAAGGAAAAGACAAGCTAAGTTTATGTTTGGGGACATCTTGTAGCCGGTCCACAGAGTTTTTAGTAGTTTTCCTTAAAATAAAACACTTAAAAATATATTTAAAAAATGGCATTGATTAACGGGGCGAGCGAGGCGGGGACAACTACATCCCCTTCCCCTTCCCCTTCCCCTCCCTGCACCGGGGAATTTTTAGATTCCCCTTCCCCTATCAAATCGGGGAATCCCCGCCCCAAACGGGGATGATCCCCTCTTTTTCGGGTGAAATTGCCAGCCCTACATGTCAGTTGGGTCTGCCAAATGGATGACCGGATCACACCAAAAAAGAGGCCGCACCATAACGCTGATGTTTTGGACCCCATCTGGAATGCGGTTTGATTAGGGGCGGCTGGGAGTGGACGAAAAGTCACCAGGGTCGTTGACGTTGACTCAAAGGTATTCCACTAAACTATAGAACAAACCCTCTCTCTCTCTCTCTCTCTCTCTCTCTCTCACAGGTATTACATTACACTATACTATAGAACAAGCCCTCTCTCTTGCTGCTTTGGGGTGGAGAAGGATATCAAAGATAGCCATGGAGAGGAGCAGAAATTTGCGAGAGAGAGTGGGAATTGAAGAGGATATCATAAAGAAGAGCTGCTCACTTGCCATGAGAGCTGCTACTGTTGCTCATCAATCTCCCCCTCCTTTTCTTCAAGATACAACCTACCATAGTGCCCATGCTATCTTCGCCTTTCCAAGCTCTTGGTCCTTCACTGACTGGTTCACCTCCTCTGCAGATTCTACCATTGATCTCCCTCTCTTCCCTTCTCTTCGAGTAGTTGGCAGCAGCTCTGAAACCGCCTTCATAAACCCGGAGTTCCTCCGCTGTTTCTACACGATTATGAGGAATTCTGCTCTAGAACAACAGGTACTCTCTCTCTCTCTCTCTCTCTCTCTCTCTCTCTCTCTCTCTCTCTCCAATACACAAATGTATGAGATTGGGCCCCATTTGGATGAGCCATGGATCATAAATATGCGAACACGACAGTCAAAGTCTCCCTTTTCCCCTCTTTCCTCAAGTGTAGATAATTTTTACAACATAGAGCGTGAATCAAACCTTGTTAAAATAGAAAATTGAGGACTTTCCTTTTGCCCCTGCATATGTGGCAAGTCTTCTGCCATTCAAGACAACTTGCCTCATACAACATCCGATTGCAATTCCCATAGAGTGAAATGTAGTAAGCATACCAGCTTCTCTACCTTTTATCCCTTTAGGATTCTTTCCTGAATATATTATATGTATTTCCTTTACAAGCTTTATGTGAGAATCATAATTGTAAATGTAATATTCCTCACCAATGTATCTATAAGTACAACTTGTTCTCCCATGCCAAAATAAGGTAGTGTGGAGTCTGTTTCCCAAATCAATAGCCTTCTTCATTTTCAAAATTTACTTAGGATGGTAAATAAATTACTTATTTGTTACGAACCTAAATCGGTTCGCAATGGATTTGATCTTCTTAGAGGGAAGCTTGGCCTCTTGACCCACTTCGAGGGAAGGGTCATTCCTCCTTTTTGTGCAAAAACACAATTTGGGAGATAAATTTCTTCATTCCTCAAAAAAGGCTACGTAAAAGTTATTTGTAGAAAATCCCTAATCTAGATAATCCTTATCTTAAAGAGTCCTAAAATCCAAAACAACTACAAAGCAAATTCCACCCACTAATAAATCTAAACTAATTTATTCCGGCCCAAGTGGGTCCCATTTAGGCACGTAACGTTATTGTTGTGAAAACCCCAATATAGCAATATGCAATTTCAATGGCAAAGCAAAACTAAATGGACAAACACAAGCAATCACACAAATACACAAAGATTTACTTGGTTCGGCAAAGCCTATATCCACAACAGAGGCAACAAGAAAACTCACTATAAGAACCGGAGATTACAAGAGAAAAGCAGTATCTCTCACCAAACCCAACAAGAGACCCTAGCACACCTTTTTTCACCCTTTTGATCTCTGAACCCTCTTCTTAGACAAGAAAACAAAATAAGCCCCAAAACCCTTTGTACAAAGTGGGCTTAAATTGGGCCGGGCCAAACGACACAGGCCGCTTCCGTGTAGCACACAACATTTCAGACCCAATCGAGTTAAATTCAAGACACCCAACTCAACAATTATGTCATACGATATTATCAGGAAGGTAGGATAAGAGTTCTTAAGTAGTAGGACTATGGGTGATAAGGATTGTGCGTAAGTTTTCATTGACTTATATTCTTAGTTGGCCCTAGCTTTTATGAGTGATAGGGTTGGTCGTTTACTCCTAGAAGGCTTATAAATTGTAGCATTTCTATTCTCACAATTAATGAAGAAATATATCCTCAAAATTGTGTTCTTGCACAGAAAAGACAACTGGCCCTCCACTAAAAGTGGGTTAAGAGGCTGATGAATCACATTGTGAACCAATTTGAGTTTATAACATTCTCCGTTACTTCTGTTTTAGAATTATCGTTCTTGAACCCGTTACATATATTTTTGTTTTATTTATTTATGTATGGTATTTTCAGGTGCGTAGAGCAGTGGCTGAGAGGAGGCAACTCGTATTTACAGGCCATTCCTCAGGTGGTGCAATTGCTATCCTTGCTACCCTCTGGTTACTCGAACAATCTCTAAAATTAGAAACCCCTCACAACCAACGACTTCCTTTTTGTATCACTTTCGGATCTCCACTCATCGGAGATCGGATCTTCGCCCATGCTCTCGGGCGAGAGAACTGGTCTTCCTGCTTCTTACATTTCATCACGCGCTATGACATTATTCCTCGAATGTCTCTCTCCCATCCATCATCCATCCAACCAGAATTCCACCCAATTCTCCATTTCTTCGACCCGAATTCTGTCTATTTCAACCTTAATTCGATTGGAAAATCACCACAAGCAGTGTCTTTCTTTAGCATCGTGCTGAGGAACGCCTCATCTGTTGCAAGCTACAATGCATGTTCGTCAATGGGGTCAACTAATATGTTGCTGGAAACCATACCCGGCTTCGTAAAACTAAGTCCTTACAGGCCTGTTGGAACCTACATCTTTTGTACTGGAAATGGTGGATTAGTCTGTGTCAGGAATGGGGATGCTGTATTGCAATTGCTGTTCTACTCTCTTCAATTGGGTCCTGAGGAAGATGTGGCAGAGATTGCATACAGGAGCTTGAAGGAGCATCTGGTTTATGGGTCGGAGGTGCAAGAGAGCTTGGAAATGCAAGACATTGTTTATTTAGATAGTCTGGCAGAACTCCCACTGTCTCTGGAAGATGGAAGTAGCGACGAAATGCAATTGGTCCACACAGCATTGCAACAGCTTGGGCTGGTAAGTGTTACTGAAACTCGATGCTAGAGTCATTCAGGCAACATGAAGGGCATGTTTGGCAGCCATGAAAAATTATTCCATGGAGTATACATTGGGCCCAATTGTGAAAGAGGAGCTGTGGAGGAGGGGAGACTTGAGAGGGCACGCATGGAGAGAACATGAAAAAACCACTGAACATAGTGAAAAATTTTCTACTTAGAAAAGGGTTTTCCCCCCCTGTTTTTTAGGGGCTTTTCATGCTTCCCTCACTCACACCCTTCAAGTCTCTCCCCTCTTAGCTCACTTCTCACAACTGGCCCCATTAATATTTCATGGAATATTTTTTCCTGGTGGCCAAAGACTCCCGAAGAGTACGTGAGAATGAAGATTTGCAACTAGGGACAATGACCTCATCCCTTGTTTCGATAGGTGCACGGTGCAGCCCTTGCTTTAACTAAAAAAGGACAGCTTAGCCAAGGTAAATCTATGCCGTCCATAACTGACCCCATAGTTTTCACAGTTCTTCTCTGCTTAAACCCCTCACACTAGATGTCCATAACTGGACGTCCCAAACTGTGACCAACCCCATACTAAAGCTAAAATTGCACAATCACCCCACCAGATGAACAAAAATGGAGAACAACTACTACTGCCATAAACCAGTTTTCACATCACTCCTTTTTATCTATTTTTATCTTCTCTCAATAAGCTTTTCTCTAAGCATCTAACCACCCAACACTCCTCCATCACCAGAGAAATCTTCAAGTTAAAATTTATTTCGAACACTGGAAACATGAATAAACTTCCTGCAGGGGACTGAAAACTTGTTTGTTTACGTGACACTGGAAAAATATAAGCACGCCCCAGACCTGGAAAATTGTAGACGTAAATATAGGGAATGAATCTAGTATAACCCATAATCATTGGTTCAAGTTCAAGTGATGGAAGCAATACATATTCACCCAATGTCACAGAACTCTCGCTAATGGGAGTAGATGTACTTCCATCTGTGATCACCTGCTTTTTCGCCTATTCATAATCCTATAATGACTACTCTTAACACCGTACCTGTTGTGTTTCATTTCAGAGTGTGGAAGCTAGACTGTGCCTTCACGCGGCAGGAGAATCAGAGAAGCAAAAGTTAAGAAACCAAGCCAAGATCCGTGCGAACTCCAGCAAGATTGAAGAAGCACTAAAGTTCATACATGGGTACCGAGTTACATGTGAGATACGTGGAGTGGGTTACTACGACGCATTCAAACTTCAAAAGGACACTGGAGACTTCGACGTTAATATTAAGAGGTTAGACTTAGCAGGGTTGTGGGATGAAATCATCGACATGTTAAAAAGATATGAACTTCCCGACAACTTCGAGGCAAGGACGGAGTGGGTGGAGTTGGGAACCAGCTATCGGCGCCTAGTTGAGCCACTCGACATTGCCAACTACTATCGACACTTCAAGAATGAAGACACAGGCCCCTACTTGATCAACGGTAGGCCTAGGCGTTATAGGTACACCCAGAAGTGGCTCGAGCGGGCCAAGCGGATGCCAGCAAACTCAAGCTCAGAGTCATGTTTCTGGGCTAAGGTTGAAGAGCTCTGTGTAGACAATGCCAACAACAAACCCTTTGAAGAGACGAAGGGGAGGGTGCTCGAACTGGAAAAAGAGATGTTGGGGTGGCTTACTAGTGGGGAGGTGGGTAGAGATGTGTTGCTGGAGGAATCCACCTTTGTCAAGTGGTGGAAGACTCTCCCTCAACAACATCAGTTGGTGTCATGTCTTGCAAAATACATGTCATGAGGGGAGAAATGTACCTTTTTTCTAATAATAGCAAGGAAGAACAAACCTCTTCTGTTGGCGCCACATATCAAAACAGTGAAGTGCTATAATCATTTCCCTATATATAATGTATACACATGTATAATGCCTCGGGAACAGTCCTTGGATTTTACCGGTGTCTAATTAAACACAGCTCAAGAGGGAAAAAGTCCATTGTCAAAAGGTTAGGGATTGTCACAGAGTGTGCTGCAGTACAAAAAAACCATCTTTCCCTAATAAATACAATTAGGGGTGCAAGTTTGGCCCTGACCCGCCCCGAGCCCGAACAGGGTCTGGGTTGGATTTTCCAACCCTGAGGGCGGGTCAGGGTTCATTTTTAGGCCCCGACTCAAGGCCGGGTCGGGTTAAGGGTTAATACCTCGGGTCGGCCCGACCGACCCGACCCTAAGTTTTCTATTATAGAATTTAACCATCTGTGCATATTTCTTTTGTTAATGTTTTATATTATCTTGGATTGATATTTCTTTAGATTAGGGGAGTGATAAATCGACTCCCCATGTGTCTTTCTCTCTCCTCTGGGTTAGAGAGAGAAAGAGGAGAGAGATAGACACATGGGGAGTCGATTTATCATTTTGGGGGGTTGATTTATCACTGCCCTTAGATTATTATTATTAATTATCTCTGTTGCCCGTCATGTTGTTGAATTCATAGTCTTATTTTGTTCGCTTTCTCGGTTTATTGATCATTTTGTTCTATATGATATGTGCTTGCTTTATTTTTGGCACTCTTAATAGGAATTTGCACTAGGGTCAATCAGGGCCAACCCGGCCCGGCCCGGCCCTACCCAATTAGGGCCAAACAGGGCGGGCCAGGGCCGTGCTGAGCCCTGTAGGTCGGGCAATGGGTTGAGGTTTTCCGGCCTTGACTCAGGGTCAGGGCGGGTCAGGGCCGAGATAATGGGATCTTGGGTTGGGCTAGGGTTTTGAAAAACCCGACCCTGTTGCAGCCCTAAATACAATAGACTCTAGAAACAAATGATACCATGAAAAGTATTTACATCTCCCCTTTTACCATAATAGCTGAACAAATATGTAACATCCTAGTTGATACGGTCTCTTGGATCTAAAAAAGAAAAGACCAAAATCCTCTGTTCTTTAAAATTGCTCCAGTGATCATTCTTCAGAGCTATTTACAATAACAGTGCTCATGTTAATTGACAGTCAAATCTCCAGCTCATGAGTTTCAATTGTCATTCTATCAAATCAGTTATATCTGGGATGATGATACATACTCAAATGTTGGGAACACCAGCACAAGGGGGTAGCCAGAGCTCAACACAATCGATGTCATACAACCTACAAATGGAATTTATTGAAAATTTTCTGATGGAGAATCCAGGACACAAACTATCGCAGTTCCTGCGAGAATATCTAAAGCATGTGAATATCAACGGCTGCTTCTAATGAGTGAGAGACTTTCAGACTAGTAACCAAATGTAGATGTCGACGAGTAAATACCTAGCATGAAGTGAGGGAACTGTCTCATATCCCAGTGCCATGGCTGAGCAGCACAAGTGCTTCAGGACTTGACTTACAATAAAGTATAATCCTACAAACAGCAAAATTCTCATAAATACGCGTGTGCGTGCGTGCGTGTGTGAATTCTGATACAATACCTATGCCAAATTAGCAATGATATCTTAACTTCCATCCTGTATCGAGTAAAAAAAAGGAAATATAAAAAAGTAAAAAGTCTATGAAGTAAACACTGCTATATCAAGACGAGCTCCCCAGACAGATGAAGTATCCCCTATCTGATAGCATTTATATTGAGATGAGAAGTAATTTAAGTGTTGTCAATTGTCAGTAGACGATGAACAATGTCCTTTGCAGAGGATTTTGTAATCACAAGTTAGCAAGCAAAGATAACAGAAATCATCATGCTGGATACCAAGTATCTCAGTTATTTGATCAAGTAACCACGCAGTAGAACATGACATGGGATATGCTCGATATACCCCATAATATATAGAGATGTCTATCCCAATAAATACAGATGCCCCTTGAGTTCCAAATCAGACTACAAGAATGGTGAAGAACTGTGGAGAGCCAAAACAGGCATGTGCTGTCTTCGGACTGATTTGAGCATAACAAATTTTCATGGCTAAAAATGTGAAAACAAGTTGCAAGAAGCTCACCAGTTTCTCCAAAGTTGGCCACATCCCTAAAGATGAAAGGAGAAATTACCTATGAAGCTCACCAGTTTCTCCATAGAGGGCCATGGCCCTAAAGATGAGAGAAGTTACCTACTTTGAAAAAATTGAGGACACAGATAAATCCAAGATTCAGGTACACTTGAACTTATAAAATAGAGAAGCAAATCTCTGTAGCATGTCAATATTGGCATTTTAAAGTGATAAACTACAATGAAAGCACAATGGAAAAAATTACAGCATAAACTTGGGAAGATGCAGATACCAAAAAAAAAAAGAGTCCTTGAGAAGATACGATACCAAAGCATTCCGTATTCCCTTGAAAAGTTAAAAAATCTCTACCGCCATTTTATTGGTAGGTTCTATTCCCAATTTTTATCTGGAATACTAGTATAATTTTTATGTGATTAGCATATTTGTAATGGTGTTCCACGATGTCTGAAGAGTTGATTTCAGTGACAATTCTACCCAACCTGCCCTTTTTTTCCTTCTCCCTTCTTTTTGATGAAAGTGAAAGATGTGCCACTAAGATAAGAAACAAGGATATTTAAATACAGATTAGAAGGCTGAAAAGGTAGGGGGATTCCAACGTTCTGTAGCAAGAAACCATCTCAATACCAAGATGCGCAAGGCAAATCCACCAAGAGTAAGGTTATGTATTGCTCATGTGAAAAATAAGCAAACCTATTCTTTTTTATCATTAGCCACACCTATTTCTATCAAGAAGATTCAAGCTTTCCAAAACCTCAATGTGAAACCCCCTCAAGAACCTTTTTCTTCTTCTTTTAGACAGCCCAAAACACACTAAGACCACCTTCAATCTGAAACTAACAAAGAAATTGGAAATCTAATACTTAAAATAAGTTCAGTAAGCAAGGGGGTTACACTTAGGAGGTTTCACAGAGTTCTTGGAAATATGGGTGCAGTATCACGAAGAAATAGGAAATCGGAAAACCTATACAGGTGAAGACTCAGTTGAACAGATAGAAGAGCTGCAATATTTCAGTCTTTCCACACCATGTACAAAGCACCAGCCCATCCTCATTACATTGAAGGGCGTCAACTAAGAAGCTAGAAGTATATCAAAGCAGATATGATAGTAAATCCACAAAAGGCAGATGTGTTAGCCAAGCAGGGAGTTGAGGGGGAGAGTATTCTTTGGTTCGATCATCTTCCCCCGTAGTATAATTTTGTAATTTTTGTTGGCTCTTTTCTTCTTCTTTCCTGTTTCTTCTTTCTTGTTTTTGTTCTCTGGGTTGCCCCTTCCCGGGTGCTCTCTTTTCATTTTATACAAATCGCTATTTCAAAAAAAAAAAAGAAGTAAATCCACAAAAAATTACGAAACAAAGAAATGATTCAAAACATCCAAACAATTCTGAAAAGAGAAAGCATCACAACCAGACTTTATTCTACTTGGATCTTTGCCTTATTTTTCTACATTTTCTCTTCAACCGCCTCATCTGCTTCTTCTTCCACAGTTTGCATGGTGAAAAGCTGAGATGAAAACCTTACTTGCCTCCTTCCTTCTCCTACCATATGATAATAAATATGGCATTTTTTAAAACAATCACAATTTGTCTCCAAATACAGCAAGAAATGGGAAAACAGTGGACAACATCCGTTCACACAGAATAAACCACCCAAATCCACCACTTCTAAAACACAGGACAGTAACTACAAATGGATCAGCGCCATCTCTAAATAGTGTCACAACCCACAACGAGGACTTCCTGAAAACTGTTGTCCCTTGAAAATGAACTCTGTGACTGCCTCTGCTTTCTGTATACTTAACAAGGGAATTGTGGAATTGCCTGCAAGAGAGTTTCTACTTCTACTACTACTTTTTTCCCAAGTTCAAAATTGAAAATGAGATTTTATGGTGAAAAACAAGCAGGCTCAGAAAATTGTACAGCTGAACACCACAATCTGTCAATACGAGTGTATTATGCCTGTAGGAGTGCACAATCTGTACATACTGCAAGCTTATGGTCAACTCCAGTTCAAAGAACGAATAGACAATCCTCCATGGACCTATGACCCTACCTTCAACCTACCGTGAACATCACAATTCACAAGCCTACTTGCAAAACATCCATTTTTTTTTTTGAAAGGTAACATGTTTTATTTCAAGAGAAATGGGAAGAACAACAGAGGGACAAGCTATCCCTAACAGAGTACATCGCTATCCTAGCTTACAAGAACAAGTAACAGGCCCCATCCTGGCAATAAGGAAAAAAGACATACAACTCCAATAAGATAAAGGCCATCAAGCACTCTAAAAAATTTTGAATGCTGATAAGAGAGGCTATCCAGAATAACTTATCCAACACCACCTTGAGGAAGGCACTGAACCACCTCTACGCTTGCCTTCTCCACACCTTCCTTTGCCAAATGATCAGCCGTCTCATTGGCTGATCTTCTCATGTGTTGAAATTGTAGGCAAATTAAGCGCACAAGGTCCCTTATGTCTGCAATTATATCTTCAATCTTCCAATGTCCCCTACTCTTATTTGAGGCCCAAGCCAAAGCATCTAAAGAATCTCCTTCGATGATAAGAGAGCCCAAATTCTGCTCCATGTACAATCTTAACCCACAAAGTAAAGCCCTAGCTTCAGATTCATTTGCATCACAAAAACCAGCCGGACTCGAGAAAAACATTAAGACTACGTCCTTAGATTCGCGAATCAAACCTCCAATACCGGCTCGACCCAGGTTACCAAGAGAGCTTCAATCAAAACTCAACTTGACCCAACTCACTGGAGGTGGATTCCATTTTGGAGTGATTTTCTCTTTTCTTCTCTTTTCCCATAGAACCGCATGCCAGTTTTTGAAAATATCACCGACACTATAGCTAAGGCCAACCTTTTCTCTTGCCTATTCTTTCATGTCTAACTTGATCTCAAGAGCAACTTGATCCCACCTCTTTTCCTTTTCTTAAAAAATCTTGTTATTTCTCTTTCCAAATATACCAAATCAATACACAAGGGGTTAACTTCCACATGGACTGACCAGCACAGCCAAACAATCCGCCTACCCAATGAAGACCTTCTTGATAATCTTTTGAAATGCCCACGCCAAAAGGTTTAATAGCATCCAGCCAGAAGGCTATAAGAGAATGGACAATATAATAATAAATGATCCAAAGATTCCTCCTTCCTGCAAAGAGTAAACCAGCTCGCCCGGGACCGACCTTCAAAGAGGAATGACTGGCATGAGATGATGGTAGAGCGATTGGATCATAAACATCCCTCTAGATTTCCAGGCCCAAATCCTATATTTTCCTTCCTGTTGAAAATAGAATCCAAGATGTTCATAAGCGGTGCAACCCTATCTATTTCCCTGTCAAAGAAGTGTCAGCAAAACTTGACCTTCCAAGATATCTTGCCACCAATTTGAACAAAAGATGGTTGGATGGTGGCTTCTTTGTCAGAGGCTACAACATAGAGAACCTGAAACTAGTGTTTCAAAATGCAAATGCAGGTAAAAATGCAGCCAAAACAAATCCTAGTCGACTCGGCACGGATGAGTACTCGGTTGATGCGGCTGAGTACTTGGTTGACGCAGTCATAACTCAAGAAAGTCAAAGGGGTTTTGATTGACTTTGTAGGGGAAAATGAGGACTTGAACAAGAACACGGCCAACATGAAAGGGAGTCGACTCAGGGGAGTCCAAGTTGACAAGGTCAAAACTAAGGTAGGAACTTTTCCAATAGAGGCATCTCCTTGCACCAAATATCTTTCCAAAACCGAATCCTGTCACCTTTATACGCTCTGTATCTGATTCCTTTTGAAAAATGGACTTTTGTTTGAATATGCCTCAACACCACAAGATCACTATTCCTACAATTATCAAACGACATCCACGTTCCTAGGCCAATCCCTCTCTCTCTCTCTCTCTCTCTCTCTCTCTCTCTCTCTCTCTCTCTCTCTCTCTCTCCAAATCTACACAGGAGCACTTTATTCATGAATTTGAGGTTTCGTAATCCTAAACCTCCAACCAGCATACGTCGTCCCAATTAAAAAGATGAATTTTTTTTCTTCTCAATTGAGTCTCTCCAATGAAAATTTCCTTGAAGCTACTCTATATGTTTAATAACATTAGTAGGATATCTAAACAAGCATAAGTAACAAATCAGAAGAATGACTAAAACTGCCTTTATAAGAGTTAATTCTTTTCCCAAGCGAGACGAGATTCCTTTTCCACGAAGAGACATTTTTTCTACAATCTGGTCCAAAATTCTCTTCTTACTGCCCTCACAGAGGAGTCTTAAGTATTTGGTGGGAAACACACCCACTGAACACCCAAGCAACTCCACATATCTATCTCTTTTGTCATTAGATAAATAGATGCCCATTAACTTACTTTTTCTTAAGTTTGTTCTGTCTAGAAACTACTTCATAACAGCGAAGGATCAGTTTCAATTTCAGCACCTTATCCTCATCCGCTTTACAAAAGATCAGGGTATCATCGACACAATGAGACCACAGATCCTGCCCTTGGCAAGCATCCTACTAAGGGATTCGGCCATGATAGTGAAAAGAAAAGGAGACCGTGGAACTCCCTGTCTCAACCCCCGGGAAGATTTAAAAAAAAACCTTTCGGAGATTCATTAACCAATATGGAGAACCAAGCTGAAGATATGCATCTTTTAATCAAGATCGTCATCTAATCCCAAATCCGATTCACACCATTAAATATCAAGGCAATTCCAATTACCTAAATCGTATGCCTTTTCCATGTAGCAAGGTTTCTATCAACATGTAGACATTTCAACAGGAACCCTAACAAAAATCAAGTTCCCTGAAAAAAAGAGAGAAGAACACGAGATTCCTTTAAGATATTTCTAAAAATACGACACTAAATAAAAAGAAAAACCAATGGTGAAGAATCTTACCTAGACCTTGGTTGTGATTACGTACCGAAATGTTTTCGTGATTTTACAAGATTTCGGCTGAAATTTTGTACTAAAACCGAAATGTTCCCTTCGTTGATGACCAAAACCGAAGTTTAAAGCCTTGACCAGAAGGACCCATTACAACCTCTATTTGTGGGACTTCAGTGGGTTCATTTCAATGATGTGTTAAAGTCCCAAAGGATCTAAAGAGTCCTAGTTTACTTGTAGTAGGGAGAATCCATGTAATAGTTTTATTTCAATAAGTTAGTAGTTTAAGTATAATAGGAGTCATAATTACACTATGAGATGTTTTGTAGCGAGGATTAAGAGTCTGTTTTACAATTTTCATATGGCTTGCATATTCAATAAATATGAAAGGCCTCTTAGCCCTTAAAATTTTTGAATATGAATGAAATTTGATGCTTTCTTATATTGATCGGGTGTGATAGCTTTTCTGAAGTGTGATGCATCATATAAGGTCAATTTTCTCTTCCCTCCCCTATCCCTCTCGACTGGGATTGTAAGCCACCCCCTCTCCTCATCTTTCTCCCTTCTTACATCCTTTTTCCCACTCCCCTCTTTCTTCTTTCATCTTTCTTTTCGTTTCTCTTTTCTGCTCTGTTTCTCCCTTTCCTCCGTCATCCTTCTCGATTGGGTTTATAAATTGCTCCCCTTTCTACCCCTATATTACCCCTCTCTTGATCTTAATCTGTTTTCTTGATCTGGATCACTTTCTTGATCTTGATTCCTTTCTTATTCCCTTTCTTTCCTTCTACTCTCTTTCTCTTCACAGAAACGTAATCCGTGAACCACTGATTTGCATCATCCGTTATCATAGTCGTTGAAACCTTATACATAGCAAAGGATCTTATCTTCTTCTCTGTCAGAGTTTTTGAGACCCTATACAACCCAAATTCACTATCCTAAGCTATTGAAACCCTAATCTTCTTGCTTTCTCATTCAAAGCCCAAATCTTTCTACATGATATTCTCAAAAACTGAAACCCATGAATACCTCAATTTGAAAACCATAATTAGACTCCCAAAAAATTACAGTGCAGAACCCTTATTTCCCCCGTTTGAATACTCAAATCCCCAATCACATCTTCATTCTCCATCAAAACCTTAGTTCTCAATTCTTGCCTATTCGAAATCACGAAACCCAAATTCCCACAATCCAAAAACCTCAAATCCAATTTCTCACACTCAAAAACCCAGAATGCTAATTCCTCTCTCAAAAACCCAATCCCTAATTTTCCACATTTGAAATCCATCAACCCAATTCCCCTGCATTCAAAAATCCAAAAGTACAATTCCAATCTCTCGAAAACACCGGACAATATTATTGCCATTCGAGCATTCTTTCTCAGTTGATTTTCCAGGTCCACCATGCTACAAGAACTCATGATCCTCTCCTTATGAGAATAAGAAACTCGCACTGAAACTTTTAGCAGTTATAAGGCTTCTTAGCCATTCGCGTTCAAAATACAAAGTGTACTGGGTTTGTTTCTTGACATCCAAGAAAAACCAGAGGAGTCCATATAGCAAGGGCAATTTCCGCATGCCATACACCCCAGAAAAAGAAAATAGGCATGGTTTGATAATGTTCAGTTGGAAGTCATACACTAATAACTGAACAGCTAACAAAATAATGCAATCACCAGTTCACCACTTCAGTCTCAATTAAAAAGGATGGCATTGGGTATATCATAGGCACAAGTTTTATTCAAAGAATGAAAAAGTCAAATGCAAGTATGAATTCTACTTTGAAATGTTAAGGAACACAGAGACTAAACAAAAGCCTCAGTATTGGGTATAGCACAGGCACAAAGTTTTATTCAAAGACTCAAAAAGTCCATTGCATGGATGAAATCTACTTTTGAAATGTAAAGGAACACAGACCCTAGACTAAACAAAAGCCAAAGTAAGTGGAGGGAAAGAGTTTGTGTTCTTGCTTCATTGAAAAATGAACCAAGTTAAGAATTATCATATGGACCAAGGCTGAGACGATAAGGATATCTTTTGATACTAGCTGAGCTATAGTAGTTAGGACAAGAAGACCACCACCATGTATAACCTAATAACGGTGCATTCCTTTTAATTTGTCTCTAGAACATCACATGGGATTTGATACTTGAATGAGAATGAAGGGTGAGTTAAGAACTGGGTTTGCAAGACCTCATTCCAAAGGACTTGGGAATTATACATCATCAACTATTTTTCTTTTAGGAAATTCAATCCAAAGCACCTCAGCCAAAATATATATTGCATATCAAGTAACACACACATAGACTATCAATTTTGGTAGCGAATTACAATTGCAACTCTGACATGTCAATTGAAAACTTTAGCAAGCATAAGGAACATGTTACAGACAATAATGAGAATATACAAGAGGTCAATGTGGGTATCATACGGTCTGGACAACTACAGTTAATTTCAGAAGTGCATACAAGATTTCCATTTTTTTAATGATAAGCATACTAGATATCCATTAATTGTCAAACCTTGCCTCCAAGGATCCAACATGCACGATCTCCTTTCCTATCAAAATGACGAGAAATATTAACATTGCAAACATATCCTAAGACAATGTTTAATAGTTGGCACACAAACGAGGCAAAAAGTGACTATTTCTAGAGGAACATGGGCAACAAACAGGCATCATTAATGTCGCCACTCCTCAAGAATAACCTGCATCATGGACTTAAGAGTAAGCAATCACAAAGAATGGTACAGGAAGGTGCTGTACCATAAGACTAGAAATCTTCCTTAGTCCCAACTTGCAAACAGACAGGTAGGCATTGAAGGTTAGAACAAATATACAATAACATTGCTTGATAGGTACCTCCTTGACAATTTTATAAACAATACAAATTATATACAAGAACTGATACAGACAACCACCATTAATTTCTACTATAGGATCACATAAAGCGATGATCGTATGATACTCTCCTTGTGAGAATAAGTGACAGAAGAGCAACTTGTGTATCTCAGTTGATTTTACATATGTCTCAGTGCAGCTCCGTGGAGGGTTACATGTGCATCATTATTGTAATTTCAGATACCACCTGTTATTTTGCAGACTATTTGTTGGAAATAAAAAAGACAGGATTTAGAAATAACAAATCAGTCAGAACACTGGATAAAGTTTAGGTTTTGATGTATTTATTATATATACCCACTTCTCTATTCACTTACCCACAAGCATCCTCTACATCCGCATATGCACCATACAGGTGAGAACCAAACTCATAAAAGATCCCAGTAAATGTTCTTTAATCTTTCATGCCCTAAACCTATATTCACATCTTTCTTTACCAAAATCAGAAAGTTTCATGGTAACTGGAACACACGAGACACAAAACAAAGGACCCAACATACATAGTCAAGAAGTGATGCCTCTCCCTCTCTAAGATCTGAGATTCATGCTAAACGAACGAGCCAGCCAAAAGGGCGGCCCACGTCCATTCATGCCCACTTCCCCTTCGGTGGTACAATACTGTTTCCTGCAGCCCGGACAACGCCCATCCGCCTCAAGAATCCTCTTGTGACAAAACAGACAAAGGCGAAAACCACACAAACAGGGCAAAAAGCTCGAGTCTGTGGAATCTAGATCTTCATAACAGATGGGGCATGATGAGGGCTGAGAAATCATGCCACGATAACGCCAATTCGCAGGCCCACCGCCACAGTGACGGTTACCATTCATCGGAAAGCTAAGCTGCTTCGAAAGATTAGGCAAGCTCTGCGGACGGAATGTGTCATCAGGCCTCCAAGCACGACAATTCATCGTACTAGTAGTAGTAATAGCCCTAGGAATATTTCCCTTCCTCTCTGATTTCAAAACACCAATGCTACAAGTGTTGTTCGGAGATTTCGATGGATCAGTGGATTCAACAGTGTTGTTCTTAGTTGTCTTTGGAGATTCTGAATTCTCTGCAGTTAGGGCATCAGCAACGGCCTCCCAATCGTCCAAGCTCCCATTCTCTTCTTCTTCCTCCTCCTCGCTAACGTTTCCAGAGAAGCACCCAATGCTGCTGTTACTGCTAGTGCTAGGGTGCTCCTTCCTCGAGACGTTACCCGAAATGCTACTGGTAGGGCTAGTCATTGGGGACTCCGTATCACTGTAATGCAGGCCCAAGCCCTCATGCTCATCGGCTCTTGATCTCGTCTCTAAATTGCCTAAAGACTGGTTTTGGCCATTTGTCATAGGCATAGTTGGAGGAGGAAAAGAACCCACATTCGATTCCGATTCCGATTCCACCCCACTCTTGTTCTTGACTGCAAATCCCCAGTCACCCACATAAAAAAAAAGGGAATCAAAACAAAACAAAACCCTAAACATAATTCTGCAATTTTCATCTTTCTATATCCAAATCTTAAAAACAGAAAAGAAAACAAGAAAACTGAAATGTAGATAGGTAATCCTAATCCAAACCCTAAAATTAAAATACGCATACATACCCTGAGAAAGCCATTGCTCACGCCTCGCATCAAGCTTCCACTGTTTCAATTTCGCCGACCTGTTGGTCTGTAAACAAACGGAAAATTATACACAGAAAATAAAGAAAAAAGAAATCAAATGAAATGATAAGAAATTTTTCTTTCCGTAATTGATTTTACCCTCTTCTTTTTTCCAATATCTCTGGCGAATGCAGAAACAGAGGAGGGGTTTGTCATCGAATCGGAACCCATTTCTCCTTCCCTTTCACACGTTAAAAAGATTGCCGAACAAAAACCCTAGAAAGCTGAAAGATAAACCCTAGAGAAGAAAGAAAATTCAAAGGGCAAACGATGAGGGAGAAACAGAGAGAGAGAGAGAGATAAGCGGATAAAAGAAGCCCTACGATTCGCCCAAGTTCTTCCCACACTTGTTATGTCTCTTACTCGAAACTAGACCCTCCCTCTCCTAAATATATAGCTCGGGTTACTAAAATGCCCCTTTTCTTTTAAAAATTCACGGAAGTAACCCCCTTATATTACCTTTTTAAGGGGAAACGAAATCACCACAACTATGTTTTGTTACATTTCCTAGAAGCTCTTACGAGCAAAAAGAAAAGACAAGCTAAGACCGTGCAATTATTAATTATTAAAACATGGTTGTGTGTTATCATTTTCCTTTTTAAAAGGGATTTATAAATGATATTTCCACCAAGAGGATAATTTAGTAGTCTGTAATTATAAAAACCATTGCTATTGTAACGAATTGCCCCTATGATATTATTGGATGCTCGAAGATGAGATTGTTTTGGCCCTAATCATTTTAGATTGTGACAACCGATTGTGAGTCCCAACCGATTTTAAGTCTTTTGGGACTCACAATTGAATGTCATAATCTAAAAGAAACAGGGCCCATGTGCAGCCAGTAAGGCCATGTTCATTTAAGATTATGACAGCTGATTGTGAACTCAAAAACAATTATTGCACTCAAAATTAAACAAACAAGGCCTAAGTGTGTCGCCCAATATTCAGCCCTTTCCTAAATGGTGAAGGGTTGAGATTGGAAGACATGCTTTTTGGAGAGATTTATCTCAGCACTTCACGAAAAGGCTGACTGTTCAAAAAAAAAAAAAAAAAACTTAGTTGCAACGGAGGTAATACAATCTCATAAAGTACGTGTAAAAAAAATAAAAATAGGGAAATGATAAATGCGCCCATTTTCATTACTTGGGACACCCGGCTCACAGTGTATTAATGACTGCAAAGGGGCTGATGTAATTCACATTTAGGGAATGAAGTGACCTGATTGCCACGTAGAATGCAGAAGGGTGTCCCACGTGAGAGGACTCGATCAAACTAAATCCAACATTATTTTAAGATCTAGATTACTTTTTTCCAACCGTTGGCAGACTGCCTTTAGTTGTGCGGGATTTCATATTGGTCGTGGGATCAGACTTCCATTGATTTCTATCTTAGGTTCCGTTTCTTTCGACGTAAAAATGGACGTAAAATTTATTTTATGTTCATTTTTACAACACGAAAACAAATTTTACGTCCATTTTTATGCCGAAAGAAACGGTAGCATCATTTTTTAACTTGTCAATGTAATTTTTTAACAAATTTTACATCCATTTTTATGTCGAAAGAAACGAAGCCCGCCTTAGAGAAAGTGATCAGAGAAATTCAATTAAAATTTTTAACTTGAAAGGGGTATTCTTGTCACTTTATAATAAAAAAACAACTTGGCCAAGCCATTTGAATACGTGGAGAGTAGTAGCATCATGTTTTTTTGCAGAGACATTGTTCTCTCGGACTCTCATAGGGTGCAAATATTTATTGTATCTATTTTACAAAACTTTTTTCTTACAGTGATCTATTTGGGCTATAGCCGTTCAAGCGTTTTCCTTAGCTTGCACGAGAATTTCATTGGGGCTACCGGTATTGGCACTGCTATGTTTTAATAATTGCACTAACTCATCTTGTCTTTTATTATTTAAACAGCCTCAAAGGTTGTTACGGTTCCCAAAAAGCTCTATTTTTAGGGGCCTTTTATGCTTCCTTCACCCCCTACACTCTGAAATCTCCCTCTCTTACTTCAAATTGGGTTCTATACCCTATTTTTTAGGAGCCTCTTATGCTCCCTTCACCACCCCCACACTCTGAAGTCTCCCTCTCCTCCCATGTCTCTCACTCTTCCCATGTCTCCCACTAACATTAGATACTAATATTCCGCGGAATATTTATTAAGGGTCGCCAAACATGCCCTAATATTGGGGTGTGCCTTAAAGCAGGGAGTAAATGTCATTTATAAAATGATGTGGACATTATCGTAATAAAAAAATACCATAGAATAAAGAGGGATACGAAGTTCTTCGCTCACACGTAGGTGCCTTCCGAGCACTCCTCTTAATTAAAATTCGGGGAAAAAAAAAGAACAGAGGAGAAATATGAGGAAGGGTATTTCGGTCAGTTTATTATTCTATCAGCAGGTCTATTTGTAATTGCGCAACAGACCAAGGTCATTGCAGTAATTCTATCTGCTTGCCGAACCACGATGGCTTAACATTGTCGTAATTCATCTTAATTGGAGACACGTGTACGGCGAGATGGGAGAGAGGATGGTACGATTCAAGACAGATGGACTTGGGTTGTGGGTTTGGCGGAAATCGCAAGGTAGAAAAAGGCAAACACATCGATCGGAAGAAGAAAAGCGCTGTTATACCGTACCAACGTGTAACATATATTACATGGGGAGTAGGGACAAAGTCGCTCCTTTTAAAAGCCATGGGAAAATCAGCCATTTTTATCGGTGTATACGCGACATGCGTGAAAAAAAAATCTTTTTCAGAGCCACGCGTCGGCTTCATTTTAAAACCAAGCACGGTAGGACCACTTGCCAAAAGTGATTCTTCAATCTCTTCTCTAATCATTTATCACAAGGTATTGGAGGGAGAAAAGGTGACAAAATCCCATCAGATTAATCATACTAATTTGGCAGGAAATATCTGATATTCTCGCCCACTTTCTTCCTAGGGCAACACTCTTTTAGGAGATTTTGGTGTATTTATGAAGTATGACTGCTCTTTTTAAAATAGAAGGGGGTGGCCCGGGGAATTAAAGGGGGCGAATATATCATTTTACTGTAAGAAGAGCATAGTTTTCGTTCAAGGAAAGCCCGGCATTAGCCCATTGGACCCACTGCCAAGCGCACGGCGCTAACCTGCTGGTAAAGTAGCACATTCATGTTTGGATCAAGGCCATTTTGGGCTGGGCAACCACCATACCATGCCGACGAAACTAGTTCCACACGATAGTCTACACACAACCGAAAGCTTCCTGTTCTTTTGAAATAGTACCGGGGCCCTGTAAGGCGCTTTCGAGGCTCGAATGAACCCTGCTTCCAATAGCTCATCTCCACCAAGGACGGCATTAGACGCTTTGCGTTCATCGGAACAACAGAGCCAATCACAATACACATGCCACATTTACGTGAACTGCGAGCTTCAAGAATAGTACCATGCAATTACACTGGTTCTATCCTGAAATGCTTGAGATTTTAACTCATGTAGAATGTCATTCAGAGGATGAGGCATCTTTCAAACTCTCCAAAGAAGATTTAACCATAAGGTCTAAGTTACATCAGTACCCATACGAGTGTCGGAACTGGAACCGGACACGGATATCGAATGTTGGGTTCGGCAAACCTCAGAAGGAAAAACTCATGGATTCGCCAAAATATTTTAATCAATTCTCAACTTCTAAGTTTTTTACATAATAAGTTGGCTGTATATATTGAAATTTAAAATAGGTTAAAAGTATATAATGTTTTATTTTCATGAAAAAACTTATTATTAGGCTGGATAAAACTCAAAAGATGATAATTGTAAAGTTGTGGTAATAGCATTCGAAGAAAAAAATAAAATTAAAAGGGTTCCAGGCGTGTCACAAAGAATTTGTAAGTACTGAAATCCTACACATATCCTACATGGGTACTTCGTCCCTTCAGAAGAACCAGTATAACTTAGCCTACGGTGCATAGTTTCATAAACATGCACATCAGTTAACACAGCCTATGGCGCATAGTTTCAAAAACATGAGCCCATCATACTCTAGTCAGTTTATTTGGGCTCTCAAAGCCTCAATCACGTCTCATGGGCCTAGTCAGTGAACTCTGTCCTCCATGATCAAAATACTTTTTTGATAATGAGACGTAGAGACAAAACCATAAGTTTTTACTGTAGACAGCAAACAAGTGTATGATAAATTGAGTTAAAGGAAGCTACTGAAAATACCCTCGTCTACAAATAGAATCGCCCCAAAATTTGGATAATCTTTATGGGCTTTATGGGCTCAAGCATAGAATTGCATTCCCTGAGTACCTCTAATGTTTGCTTACCCAAAAGAAAAATTAAAATAGACAGAAAAACTTTAAAAGCTATTTTGGTCATATGACTTTAGATTTTAGTAATTATCCAAAAATTTGTGGGGATTCTAGTTGACAACTTTCTAGTCAAGGGTTCTTTCGATAATTTTTCTTAATAATTTAAGGTTGTGATAAATACATAGGTAAAGGACTTAAACCCTAACTTGACCAGAACTTCAAATTTTCAACAAATAAATTTGCTAAATTTGTAGATGGAGCTCTTAATCCTAACAGTGGCAAGCAACTAGGAAGAATTAGGATATGATTTTCTTTTCGTCATTTGTAAACACATTTTTGTTAGAGAAAAATAGTTTGGACTTTGGACACACCAAAATCATAGTATATGCAAAAGGGCATTATATTAAATTGAATAAGTTAGCATAGATACATACACTTCCTAAATGACTAGTTGTTTGGCCACTTTATCCGGCAAGCTCACTTATAGGTGGGCGGTCCATGACATTGGATGCGAACATTGCATTCTTTTGCAGCAGCGGGTCAATATCAGGCAATTTAGGAATCTGAAATCAACCATATACCAACATGGATGTGTTAGGAACAAGTATATATTATCATGCAAGCAAACCATTTCAAACTACAACTACCAAAATAGGGAGAAACGGAAAGAGCCATAACATGGCTAGATTGTCGATGCCAAAAAATATCAGATGGCCAATTTAGAACTTCATAAGCTCATTTCTACAGCACAATTCTACATGATATCCTTTCTTTTCTGGTGGCATAACTGTTAGCCGGGTAGAAACATCATAGTTGGGTTTCTGAACAGATCCTCCACTGATCATTCTCATTTATTCAATTCAAAGAACCAATGTCACACTTGCAAACGCATACCGATGAACATTTTCATTGGCTGATGGACTATATCAATTGACCAATAAAGCTAAAAATGCATCAAAATCAAAACATGAAGGCAAGACTACATGAATTGGAACCTTGACAACCTTTACCGTACTATGTCAATTGATTTGACCATTCCAAGTAATTCAATCCACATCTAATCTCACGATCGTGACCTGGACTCCAGGTAGTCCATCAGACGATTTCCCTGGGTGGGAAGAGGGGTAGAAATGGTCACAAAACTGCACGGAGATCTACTTTAGACATCTTCTAGCCTCAAACCTTCAACTAAGCATCCACAAACTTGCTGATTTTAATTTTCATTCAATTTCCTAAAAAATCTTAGAAAAATAGTAAAATACCCCATATCTAGTCAAAATACAGTCAAATTAACTGTCCCTGCGCAAATATACCGATTGAAATGGAGTCACATCAATCCCATTCTCTAATCTCATAAAAAAGGGAATGGGTACTACTTTCCCTTCTAAAAAAATCTTTTCAATTTATTTTTATCCAAATCAGAGAGGTATGGGATCGTACAATTGATGACATCATCCGTAGAGTATTCTCCCCATTTTGTAAGTCGTTGGATCTCCTTCACTCTCTTGTGTCTCAATTAGGGCTGGATAAGATCTTTTTCATCTTAGTCCAAGCATGCTCTAATACCATGAAGTTTAATGCAAGAAGATGAAGAACAAGAGCAGAAGAGATGAAAAATTGTGAAATAGGGTTCTATTCCCATCACGGGACATTTCCTCTTTTATATTCACTTTAAGTTCCGGTAACAAAAAAGTCCCTAATTTAGTTACATCAAACACAGCTGAAATAAACATGAAATAAATATATATGTTTCAATAGTAAGCATACCTATCAGTCTCAGGCATTCTGGGACTTTTGTTTAGAACACAATATATATCTCCAGTTTTCATGCACAAACACTCCTCTGAAAATGGAGTAACGAAACAGAAGCATCGTACATCAGAGAGGTCGGGCTGTCCATGTTATTCTACTTTGTCAAACCAAAATATTTATGAACTACAGCCTTTCATACAATAATTCATGTCATTAACTTGCGCCCAATAACCACACTTGGGAACTCATCCCCAACAAAGTTTCTCACGGATACAGATCCTGGCCACTCCAATCATTGCTCCTGGGGCTACCGATGTTACGTTCGTGTTTAGTCATCCGCTGGACGAAAGTTCTCTCCAGAGACCATTGCTTGTATTTTCGTTGCTATAATGACTATAATAAGAGATATAGGTGCTACTGCCTCACTACATGAAAGGCTGTAGTCTCACGTAATGTGTTGTTTGATGAGTCCCACTTTTATGATAAGACCATTGACGTGAAATTAAGAGGAAACTGAAGCATCTAGCCGCATGGCTGCCCCAAAGGCATCCACAATGTAATCAACACCTACTACACATGTAACCGACACTTATAGAGCCATATGCCAAGCACTATGTTTGTCAAAATAAGGACAAGCAAGTGCTATTGCCGCAACACACATTGCCAGAGGGGCTGATGACCCTGTGAAATTTAGAGGCTAAATCTTATGATAGGTGGATAGAAGCTATAGAAGAAAATGGGATCCCTTTATAAAAATGAAACAAGAGAGATAGTTAAAAGACCAGATGTAAGAAACATTGTAGGCTCAAATGGGTCTACAAAGTCAAGCAGAAGCCAAATCGAACCATTGACAGACACAAACGACAACTAATGGACAAATGATAGAATCAGAGGTATCGTCTAGACTATGATGAGACATTTGGTCTAGTAGTCAGGAGCACGACTATACAATTCATCCCTTCGCTAACATATTTGGATGGACTCTTGGCCTAATGGATGTGAAGAATTCATTTCTTCAGGGTTTCTTAAGGAGGAAGTCTACATAGAACAACCAAAAAGCTTTGAAGTTGCAAATAGGAGCAACAATGTATGTAGACTCGAGAATGCCATTTATGGTCTCAAGCAGGCTCTCGGGCCCTGGTTTGACAAACTACATCAGACATGGAGAACACAATGGATACAAGAGAAGTATGTGCGATAACTTATTGTTTGTCAAACATACGCAGTCAATGATAGTTTTAATTTTGGTAAATGTTGATGATATCATCAGTTCATCACCAAAGTGGTGGCATTAAAAATTTCAAAAACAGCTTGAAAGAATCCTTCGACATGAAGAACAGGGGTCTTCTTTATTTTTTTATTGGAGTGGAAGTGAAAGAACAAAAAATGGAAAGTATATATCCCAATGGAAGTATGCACTTGGTTTGCTTGATATATTTTGTATGGTAATTGCATGCCTTTGGATACTCCTGATTATAACAAAAAATTCGGTGCTAGAGAAGGGATGAAAGTTAAGAATACACATACTTAGACAAGTATGTTAGGGGCTCTATAACACTTTTTTTTTAATGGTCGCCAAAATTTTATTAGAATAAATGGGGACTGAGATTGTCAAAGTACAAACGAAGAGAGATACTTACAAACAAAAGGGCTCTACAATATCTTACACATATCAGGTCAATAATTACATATGTCGTAAATCAAGTATATCTTCATTTGCATGATACTCGAGGAGAACACATATATAGGCTGTTGAGCGTATTTTGAGATATCTTAGAGGAATAGTAGAGTATGGAATATTTTACGACACCAGTCATGATAAAAGAATTAGGATATGTGGTTACTTAGATGGAGTTTGAGTTGGCAATCCTGACACAAAAAGATATGTATTGATGAATGGTGCAACAAGAACCACAATACAAAAGCATGATCAAGTATGGAAGTCGAGTGTAGAGCGCTGACCATTACTACTACAAAGCTCATGTAGCTGAGACATCTAATGCAAGAACTCCATCTCAAGTCATACACCCATATATTGTTTTCTGACAGCCATTCTGCCATCAAATTATCACATAATCTGATCTTACACGCAATGACCAAACATATTGAGATTGACTTCCACTTAGTTCATGATAGGGGTGCAACTTGGGTCGGGCCGGATTGATTTTTTGCTAAAAAATGAATAGGAGTCAATCCGAACCCGGCCGATCTTAAGGTAAAATCTCAACGTGAATTCCTAAAAATCAACCCGAGCTGCACCCCTAGTTCATGACAAAGTGGAAAGTAGTGAAGTATTTCCTTGATAGATTAATAGTCATGAAGATTCTGCAGATGTTTTCACCAAGGGACTTACAATTGAACATCATCATCACTTGTTAAACAAACTTAAACATCTAAAGGACCGTGTTAGATTGAGTGTGTTAGAACCAGTTGAAATTCATGTCAAGGGTATTGTTAAAGTATAAAAGATTAAATAACACCTTCTCCAACAGCTTAAGCTTTTGGAGTAACTGGTTGTTTCACATGGTATCAGAGCAAATGCCTGGGTTCAAACCTCCTTGATGGCAAAATCCACATGCAAGGGCCAAACCCAAAAGAGAGGCCACATGTGCCACTCGTAGGCCAACCCTAAAAAAGAGGAGCCACACATGAGGGGGAGTGTTAAAGTATAAAAGATTAAATAACACCTTTCTCCAACAGCTTAAGCTTTTGGAGTAACTAGTAGTTTCACAGGTATTTTGGTCATTGCAAAAAACTCTATATAATATCAAAGTGTTCTGTATTTTTATCATTTTTTATTGAACACAAGGAACTTAATATCAATGTCCTCTGTATTTTACATTTTTTTAGTTGAATGCAAGGAAGAAAATGAGTTTAGACCTTTTTTTTTAATGGCAAATGAGAATTCATTAAAACAAAAGAGACCGAGGTGTCCCTAAAGTACAGCAATCAAGAGGGAACATGCTCCAAAAAACAAAAAAATTACAGAGATAAAAAAGACTAGGGAGGAAGATAATCGAATAACTCAATTCTTTCCCTTAGGACTCTCTCTCTAGCAAGTTTGTCAGCCTCTCCATTCGCTGACAGCCTAATGCGGTTGAAGGAGATCAAAGAAGATCCCATTCTATCCAGCATCTCATCAAAAAATGTGGCGAATCTCCACGGTGCACTATGGGAAGCTCTAAGCCACCTAATGACATTTAGAGCATCCCCTTCCACCACCACCCTATTCAGATATTCATTATGTAGCAACTTAATCCCTTGGTGGCTTAGACTTTAGCCTGAGTTTAGACAGAGTTTAGACTTTAGACTACAATTTTATACTGTACCAACTGGGTTTAGACTTTAGACTACAATTTTCTCTTATTCTATCTCTATTTTTACAGTTCATTACATTTAGAGGAGATTTATAGTCAAGGGAAATGAGATGAAAGTTGTGTCAAGATAAGCAAAAATGAATAATGAGAGGTTTGACACATGGTAAACATCACAAATAAGTCGACCAAAAGGCTCAGAAACAATGGGTGATAGAAACTCCTTTAGTAGGAGACAGGGATGTCCTATCTACATTATGAACAGAGAACTAATAGGATATAAGACTTTGAAAACATAAAATAGTAGATGATGCATTAGATGATATTGAGGTCTGCAATGTTTGTGGCAGCAGAGCATAGTGGTGAAATGTTCACCATACTCTCAAATCAAAACCAAATGAAAGATTCTTTCTAAAATGATGATGCAAATCTCCCTTTCAATTAGATTTGCATCTCTTTGAGCCAAGATGAGTTTGGAAGCAAAAACCATGCTTCAAAAATTTTCTTAAAATCTATCCATAAACCCATTCAACTAAGTAAACTATTCTGGAAAAAGTACCATAAATCCCAGAAAATCCAAACAACTGAAAAGCCTACGTTCATGACCCATTCTTAAGTGCTAACATCAGCCATTCAGATGCTAATATCAGTCAAACGACGAGGTATGTTACCTTAGCGAAAATTTACTTAATTAAAAATGTCAAAATCTCAGATTAGACTAGTTGCTAGTGGTTGATCCTAATCTTGAGACAAAATCAAGCTTCTCTTGTCCAGAAGACAAACCCTAGATGTTAGGTTCAGATACCATGAAATTTTCTTCAACTACAATGGGAGTTATAGTTGGCATTAACCTTAATCATGATTCTACTTATTTACCAAAAGAAGAAAGAATATCCTTGAACTACCTTAGCACGATGAGTATAAAAAAAGGGCGGCCCAGTGCACGAGGCTCCCGCCATTGCGGGGTCTGAAGAGGGCTAGATGTACGCAGCCTTACGCCTGCTTTGCAAAGAGGCTGTTTCCGTAACTCGAACCCGTGACCACCAGGTCACAATGGAGCAACCTTACCTTTGCTTTGCAGATGAAAGTGA
The DNA here is from genome assembly GCF_043159265.1 of Tasmannia lanceolata. Classification (NCBI taxonomy): domain Eukaryota; kingdom Viridiplantae; phylum Streptophyta; class Magnoliopsida; order Canellales; family Winteraceae; genus Tasmannia; species Tasmannia lanceolata. Next base: position 5,678,354 of record NW_027518683.1, read on the forward strand.
AATATGATACATGAATTGAACATTATTTATGCTCTCCAATCTTCTTTGTGAACGTGAAAGAATATTAGTATATTTGAGTAGCCCTTACTCCTAACTACTTTATTAGTAATTCCACATGTTACATAGGGATCAATGTACCCTAAGGGCGTGTTCGGCAACTATTCTTTTACGGGATCTTCCCTTTTTTAGGGGCAGAGAATGAGGAAAGCCAAAAAACTCTCAAAAATCTCATTCGGCTGCGTGACCTAAGGTCCGTTTCTAAAATTTCACCAACTATTTCGACTAAAAAATAGTATTTCTCGAAGCGATAAATAACCATTTCTAAAGATTCTCATCACTCCGTTTCTTGCCCGTTTAATCAAGAGAATGAGAAGCCTTGCCGAACGTGCCCTAAGTTCCCAACAAGAAATTAAAAATAAGAGCTCATATTGAGAAATACACAACGAAAGTCATTATAGGATGATACAAAGCAAAAAATGGCATCCTAATGGTATGAGAAGATACCTGAGACAATAAATCAATTGTACGCCGTAAGAGACGAGCTAGATCCCCCTCATCCATTGCACAGTCCATCATAATTTCCCGCCAAGTTAAGCCAGAGGCCCATGCTTCAACCATGCCAGAGAATTGACTATCTAATTCACAGGATATCTATACAACAACATAAACATATTATCTTTACAACATCTTTTGAAGTTAGTCTAAAAATTGAAAATATAGGAGTGAGACTGTTCTCTAATTTACTCACATTTATCCCATGTTTATCTTGGAGTTGCAAGAAAGAGCTCCTTTGCTCATCCAAGAACTGGATGACATCCATCACAGCAGATGAAGGTTCATATATATAGCTGCAGCCAACGAATGAAAAGCTTAGTAAAAAAACAAAAAAAAATCCTTCAGTTAAAATTTAATTTGCTTTGGTAATCCACCTAGTTTACATCATTTTTTTCGAATGATTCCATCATCTACAATTTCATGATGTTTCCTTGAGCACTTTGACCAGCCGCGGCATAATTAATATAAAAAATTAAGGATCCCTCCCCCCCCCCCCCCCCCCCCCCCCACACACACACACACACACACTATATTCACACAATAAAACATAAAGCCTGAAATCAAATCATACCTTGAAGATTTTATAAAAAAAATGAACACAGTAATTATGAATAAAAATGAAGATCCCTAAGCCATTCAAAAAAAATCATAAAAATAAATAAAGATCCCCAAATGCATGCTTGCTTGCCAATATCAACCATTTTAGTCATGGTTAGAACCGCTAATGTTGGGTTTGCTTGGCCACATCGCTATCCAAGTTCCAAAGAGACTTAAAAAAGGGGTTTCACTTATCGCTATTGTTTATAATGGGTAATTTCTAATTTTGATTTGGTCAACAAGGCATTGTAACTTGGTCTGTCATCAATGTTACAGATTAGATTTAGAAAATTACATCGTCGTAAGTGACGTGTATTGCTCTCTTCAATGGTTCTTTCAAGCAGCATTGTCGTATCTAAATCAACTTCGTCAAGGACATCAATTGCTGTCCCTTTTTTGAGGCCCTAGTTCATTAATAAATGATTTAGAAGAAATTAACATACCTTTCTGAAAAGTATTTTTTAGACTGCAAATTCATATTAAGTTTGGATGGACATTTTTGCCTCCTTAAACTTTTGAATTCCAACCCTGATTAGAATTGTGGGACAATAAGAGAGTTAAGAGATTGAATATTTTCATAGTCGAAATTTCCAAGGTTTGAATGTTAAGATTTTACCTGGAGGCTCAAGGAACTCAGAATTTTGAAGATGAGAATGTGATACAGTATTATTTTGAATCACACAGAATTAATAGCACTAATTCTCTTCAATTTTAAGGGTTTGATCAGTTTACGGAAGGAAACCATTGAAGTACAGTTATGTGCATGTTGCAATGAAAATAAAGACAATACCTGTCACTTTTCGAAGGACGAATTTTAATTCCTTCAGAAACTAAACTTCCACAAACAGCAGCTAGTTGTGCTGGCTTTAGATCTAGTAAAATTTTATTCCGGAGTACCATTGCAAGCCAGAGTTCATTTTCTCCTCGGATTGCTGCCGCAGTTTCACCAAGAGGAAATAGCACATGTGTATTGATATCCAATGCTCGGGCTTCATGTATGACATTGCTGATCTGTTATGCAAAGGGGATGCTATCAAGGTTTGAAATTTCGGTTTCGATTTCGGCTGTGACCAAAACCGAAATTTCGGCGGTCATATTGAAATTTCGAGCGAAATTCGGTAAAAAAACAAATTTCACTATGTGCCAAAATTTCGCTGGAAAAAAATAAATTTTAGAAAGAGAAAAGTGTTCCTGCGAAGCTGCTCAAATAGCTTATCTGAGCAGCTGCTTCAAAAACTCATGTGGCCCCGCATTTTTGGGGTGATCCAAAGCATTCACTTGGAAGGCCCTTCCATGGATAGGGTGTGTGCCAAAAATGAGCCCTTTAGGATCATCCTAACCCTGCCATTTGTGGAGGGAAAAAATGGTCAGAAACAGTCTGTCCATTTTCCCCTCCACCTTTGATTGGATTAGATGATCCTATAGGGCTGATTTTTGGTACACACCCTATCCATGGAAGGGCCTTTCAAATGAATGCTTTGGATCACCCCAAAAATGTGGGCCACATGAGTTTTTGAAGCAACTGCTCAGATAAGCTATCGGAGCAGCTGCGCAGGAACACTATTCTCTTTAGAAAATTACATTTTTTAAGAAATTTTGGCCGAAATTTCGGCAGAAATTTAAAGACATGGATGTTATAAAACTCCCAAAATAAAAATACCTACTTCCATATTAATGATATAGTTTTAGGCATGGATAATGAGTTTATTCTTTTGAAGAATATCAGCAATTAACACTGACTGAAACTTAATTGAACAAAAAGCTCACTATAAAAGCTGCTGTACCTAAATAAGGCAACTGCTTCATTTTTAATTTGCATTTCAAGATGGCATAATCTTTAAAACTGAAATGTAACACATGAAGGCATCATATTTGTTGTATGTTCATTTGAATGAGTGATTCTAGTTCCGAATGAGCTCAATCCCCAACGAATTTGGTCCTTTGTTGATCAGTTTTACAGGTGAGTTGGGTGAGTGAGTTTTTGATTAATTGTTGTTGGTTGAATTTTTATTTTGTGAAGAATTTCGCTTAGTAGTGTTTGGTGTAGGCCATACATATTCGAACGCTTTACTATTCAATAATGAAAAACATAACTGTTTGCAAAATAAGCACAACTATGGTAAAAATCTAGAAAAACATCAAACTAAATAATTTATTCTATTTATTAAACAATTTTGGAAACACAACCTCAACAATCAGTTTGTATTTTTATTTTTTATTTATTTTTGAATGGTAACAATCAGTTCGTATTGAGCATTGACAAAAGTAATATGTTTTTTTTTTAAACCTCTACAATCAGTTTGTATTTTTTTTTTATATATTTTGAATGGTAACAATCAGTTTGTATTGAGCATTGACAAAAGTAATATGTTTTTTTTTTAAATTGAAAGTAATATGTACAGGTCAATATTTTAAACTGGTACATTCCTTTTTTAACTCAAAATTTTATCAAACGGATGGGGGTAACAGCAAATTGACGCGCCCAAAATATATGGAAACTTCATCAATTCTGCAGTAGCCAAATCCACTTAAACAAAAGAGTCAGGAATTAATTTCGAAATTTCTTCCAAAAGAGTTTCAAAATATATGGAGACTTCCAGTCACAAAGAAAACCACCATGGGGAAATCTCACAAAAACAAAAGATAATTTTACAGTTAATTCTCACCAGTAAAACAAAAGGCTACCATGAATACTGGTTGCTGGCACTAGGAACAGAAAGCAGATTATTCTTCATTGGAAATCTCAAAATTTGAAAAGCCAAAGAAAGGATAGAATCTTAACCAAATGTGAAATATCATTAGCATGGAATACATCAAGCAAGAAATTTTTTATATATTTATTCAATCTCTGTAAAATTTTCATAGGTTAATTTCTCATAAGATTTAAGGCAGAAATTCCCCTGTACTGTTTGTTTCCTTTTGGGAATATGTTCACCCAATAAATTTCTCTGCACGGTTTATTGGTGAATTTTTTATATGTTTTAGTTCTTTCTGTTTTTCCTTTCTGAAATTAACCTACAGTTTTCCTTCTTATGCTTTTTTTGGATGAAAAATTCATGGAAAGTTGCATTCTTATAAAATTACTCAAGAATTTCATTGCTACCTTTTTGTTCCACTTCTCTTTGAAAATTCCCCAATTCCCATGCAAGTAACACAGCATTTATTTCTATCCTTCAAAAATTTTGGTCAAAGAAATCCTTGGCAAGCAACCTTTCACTTTTTTTTAATCTTTGGGGTTTCTTGCTCAAGAAATTCTCATTTTCATTCCTGAAACATGACTAAAAAGGAATAATTATTGCAGTAATTTCTTGCTACAATGAAGGAAGCACTTTACTTTTGAGACTTTTTCAATAATTTAGCAAGTTTTCTTGTCTGTCATGTTGTTTTTCGAAGTTCCGTAAGAAGTTTCTAGGAAAGTGAACTTTTAATTACTCAGGATAGAATTTTTGGGCATTTTTATTTTACATGTAATTTAAAAGAGAATAGCTTCAAAGAACTAAGAAAAAAGTAGTTAAGGAATAAACGAAGTAGTTAAGGAATAAACGAACTATGTTGCGTATGCCATGTTCCTGACATTGGGTCTTTTATTTTTTAAACAGCTGTCAAAGGTTATTACAGTTCCCAATAAACTCTTAGAAGCCAATGAAAAGAGAGAAGACAAGGTGAGTTAGTGCAATTATTAGGACATGGTAGTGCCAATATCAGTAGCCTTTAACTTGTACAAACTTGAGTAGGAAATTATGGATTAGCCTTCAACAAACTCTTTTCTTAATTTTCAATTCCCTATTAACATATGGTGAAGAAAATGAGAAAGGCAAGACATAACAAAACGTGTGCCTATGGATGCTAGTGTAGCAGCTGAACGAACAGATTTGTTTAAATGCTGTTCAAGTATAAAAGGTTAAATAATGCCATCTCTATCAGCTTAAGCTTTTGGAATAATTGGTTTTTTCACATGGTATCAGAGCCAACGGTCCCGAGTTCAAACCTCTTTGATAGAAAAAATGGCCAACCCTAGAAAGAGGGGCCACATGTGAGGGACTGAGGGGGAATGTTAAGTATAAAAGGTTAAATAATGCCATCTCCATCAGCTTAAGCTTTTGGAGCAACGGGTAGTTTCACATATGCCATCATAAAGAAAACATGACAGGGCTTTGTAATACCTGCAGGAACTCCTTCCAACCAGATGGTTCGATTTGCTCTATTCGACTATTTAAACGATCTGATCTTGCCTTTAAGCGTTTAATCTTTTCCTTGGTAAATTTAGTCACATCAATGATCTTCTTGAACTCTTTGAAGCCTTTGGTACCTGTTATCTTTTTCTTCAAACGGGAAACTTTACTTCTTTGTTCCTTGTAACACTGTACAGCATCATGGTATTCCGCCGACATTTGTAGCACCTGGAAATATCATTTTTTAAGCAAGCCCTTTACCTATCATTTTTGTTTAAACCATGTCACTTGCAATTAAATGTGAGCAACGGCGCGGTATGCTATGGAACATAGTTGATGGTTCATAAATGAAAATTGTGAACGGAAATATTTTAAGCATATAAATCTACCTCATCTTCTTCGGAAAGGCTACTTAAGACCGGCACATTTAAACTCCAAGACCATGTTTCAAGAGATCCTTCCATACACCAGATAGCCCCAAATTCAGAATCAGCGAGTTTTCCCCACTGCAACTCTTCCTTCTCAAGAAGGTCCCTCACAATTTCCCGGGGCAAAGCCTCACCTTGAGATAAAGGAACATTAGGAAAGCCTGTCCTATACACTGTCTTGATCCACTTCTCTGTAATCAGATACCAAGAATTGTCTGAACCAAGAGCCACATAATAAGATGGTCTGCCATCACATTGTCCTTCGATCTCTCCCAAAGATGACTGAACTCCCATGGCATTTAGTGCAGAAGATCCATCCACGTAAACCTGTCATATAGGAGAAAGTTGAGATATTAATGAAAAATATATACTAGTCCACACACTAGAAGCAGAAAATATAAGGGAAATGTAAAAAAAATTAGATAAGAATGAGAAGGACAATATAAGGATAACCAAAGAATCGAGTGTTTACTAAAATCATAGAATCTTCCAAAGCATAAAAAGACAGAATATTTGAGGAATTGATTGTTTTCAACCTATAAAATATGATACAAGGATACTTGTATGGGCACAATACCCCATGTCCAACATGATACGATACATATACTCATACCGATACTTGATGGATATTTTTGTTTTCTCATTAACTATCATGGTTCAAATATACAACACTCAAGGTGAATTAAACTGTGATGCTTGTTGCTTGTTAGCGTTGCATATTTGCAATTTAAAATGTAAGTCTTGTAGATGCTATAACAAATATAAGTATTTTAAGTTTTATTTATGTACGTATTTTCTAAACTCATCGTATGACACACCAGTTGAGTTGAGTACCGTATGGGACAGAGGCTTAGTTGAGTTGAGTTGAGTTGAGTATGAGACACCCGTGTATATGTCCTGGATTTCAGGAAGTGCCAAATCACACCATTTATCCATGTTCATATCCATATCCAAATCACAACCTATAAGCTAAAAATAAAATACAAATCAGAGCTCTATCATTCATCCAATAATGTAACGGCCCGACCCCCCTGTAGATATTGTCCGTTCAAGGCCACTGGCCCACCCGGTTTTGTTTTTCTCGCAAGGAAAACGCGTCTTACAAGAAAGTCCAAGCACGTCACATATAAAGCACTTCAAACTTCCCACCCGTTCCGATGTGGGATCTCACAATCCACCCCCCTTGGGGACCCAGCGTCCTCGCTGGCACACCAGGGTACGGCGTGGTTGGCTCTGATACCAAATTGTAACGGCCCGACCCCCCTGTAGATATTGTCCGTTCAAGGCCACTGGCCCGCCCGGTTTTGTTTTTCTCGCAAGGAAAACACGTCTTACAAGAAAGTCCAAGCACGTCACATATAAAGCACTTCAAACTTCCCACCCGTTCCGATGTGGGATCTCACAATGATGTGGGATCTCACAATCCACCCCCCTTGGGGACCCAGCGTCCTCGCTGGCACACCAGGGTACGGCGTGATTGGCTCTGATACCAAATTGTAACGGCCCGACCCCCCTGTAGATATTGTCCGTTCAAGGCCACTGGCCCGCCCGGTTTTGTTTTTCTCGCAAGGAAAACGCGTCTTACAAGAAAGTCCAAGCACGTCACATATAAAGCACTTCAAACTTCCCACCCGTTCCGATGTGGGATCTCACAATCCACCCCCCTTGGGGACCCAGCGTCCTCGCTGGCACACCAGGGTACGGCGTGGTTGGCTCTGATACCAAATTGTAACGGCCCGACCCCCCTGTAGATATTGTCCGTTCAAGGCCACTGGCCCGCCCGGTTTTGTTTTTCTCGCAAGGAAAACGCGTCTTACAAGAAATCCCAAGCACGTCACATATAAAGCACTTCAAACTTCCCACCCGTTCCGATGTGGGATCTCACAAATAAGAATATCCCCATAAGAAGATTTTGAACTATTTACCACTGTTGAAGAAGTGGTGTAATTAGAGTAACCGATTAGGGGCATTCTTGCCATCTCACATGCAACCCTAGTGATGAGTATATAATACATATTATGAGAGGGAGAGGATTTGTTTTTTGAATGGCTGAGAGGTAGAGAAGTTGATCTATCTTTTCTTTCTTTCTCCTCTACCTCTTCTCTTCTTCCTCTCTTCTTCCTCTCTTCTTTCTCTCTTTCTTTCTCCAATGGAACCCCGAATACATTGAACATAGTCTCTCTTTCCCCCCTACCCACAACCCCCTCCCCTTCCCTTCCCCCCCCCCAGCCGAATTCAACTTTCAACAGAACAGAACTATCAAGAAGAAACACACCCGAATTCAAATTATGTAATTGAAAGGACCAAAGTAACCTAACAACTAATGAAAGAATAACTAGACTACCCTATACACCAAAAGAACCACTGAATACATATATACAATCAACAGTTATAGCCTAGTAAAACAATAAATAACGAACTATGGTACGCATAAACTAAGGAACCAGGCTGATGTACTCTCAACCCTCTCATATGCCTAATAACCTATCTTTCCATGGTGGTTCTTGATGAGGGCCTCCAAGCACAAACTAGTAAGTTCCTTTATTATGCTACAGCAATGTTTAACCCAGAATGTTCCATAACTTTAAGTGCTTGGCATTTTACCGAACCCATAGAGGACAATTGGTGAGTATAAAAGTACCAAATTCACAGAGTTGCTCGAGTCACAAAGCAGTACAATTCTATTATAGACAGTTCCTATTTTAGCAAGTTTGGATTCACAGATCACTTTCTGCTCAATTCTCATTCTTGAGTTCTCTCAAGACTCCCACTTACAGGGCTCATCAGCATCAGAGCCTGGCCTGCCCAGAAATGATGGATATGTGCATTGTTACCATGCAAAGATCATAGACTTATCGTGGCCAAAGTAAACACCAGGAAAAAAACCAATACCAAAGTAAGTCCAGTCCTACGAGCTGATGGTGATGGCATCTTTAATACTGTGATTATATGGATTATAGACCACAATTCCAGTATGCAGAGAATGAGAATGCCATTGCATAGGGCAATAAAGGGATAAACCAATTAAACATAAAAGAAAAATGATGTGGAGGAATAATGATGAATCCCAATAAGTATTTACTACATAAATGACTAGAATCTGGGGGTTACTTTCATATAATACACAACTGGACACATCATCTACTAGTACACCATTAATAATGGAATCAAATCCATAGTGTCTTTTATGGCCTCTTGCCATGTCAATTAGAAAAAATCAGAATAAAGAGCATAACCAGTCATATTTAAAACTGAAACATGCCAAAGGTTATTAAACTCCAGAAAGAATCTTTTTTACATTTCTAAACACGGTATCATAAGTGGTAAGGCGCCATAGCAATTTGCATGCATTATAAGCTTCTCTATTATTCAAGGCTAGCAGAATAAATAAACTGTATGAAACCTGTAATGCTCACCGTATTCTTGACTTTGGAAAACGAATCAACATTTCCCAAATAAACAACAGGGACAAACTGTTGAACTCCTTCATTATCCATATATTGCAAACACATAAAGGGTAAGTGTCCACTTTCCAAGTCTTTTAATAGAGGTTTCAATGCATTCATTCTTGCCAACTCTGTCCTTCTTCGCATTTCAGTTCGTAGTCGTTTCCCTGCCTGAAAAGAAGATCAATGCAGTTGTTCTCAGAAATGGAAAATGCTTTATCACACATGCCCAAAGAAAAAAAGAGTACTTGTGGAAGATCAAGTTGAAGAGCTCAGGTTAACAATTTTCTTAAGAAGCAAACAAAAAACTCTGAGATGTGCAACAAAAGCATATTCAGAAAACGGATACAAATGTGAAATTGCATAAACTGAAATGTCAATGACAGGTAAGGGACCCCTAAAATGAAAAAACAACAATAAATGACTACTTTGTTACTATGAAGTAAAAGATATGACCAAATAACATATATTTTTTTACACTGCCACTCAAGCAGAGAGACAACTCTCCAACATAAGAGCTTGTTAGAGAGAAGAGTTGGGTCAATCCAGACTTCGGCCAGGTTATTTACAACTTAATCCTCATTATACATATTTGGGTCAGGTTATACATTCATTTGATGGCATGTATTACTTGTATAGTGCACTGATATTGTTTGTTTGAATAATACAAATTCATTGTGGCTCCAGTAACATATCAATGGTATCCCATCACTCCTACTAATGGGATTGGGCAACTACCTGCTTTTACCCCAAACTACAATCCCCAATATTTACTCGACACAGAGCACTATTAAATATGTTTGATTAACTGACATATACCACCTCAATATTGCACTAAAAGAAGGTGAATTTGACACACTACAGTACAACACTAAAATCTGGCCAGAGATAATCAGGGTTAACAAATACATAGTGGCTAATATGGATCCTCAACTCCGAAGCATATGGACCCCCGTGTCGGTGCTCATCAAAATCGTAAGCGTATTTACCAATCTCCTACATGCTCTAGTGGTAGAAGCAATAAGTACTCTGTTGCCATGACGTGTTGGGTTCAAGACTGGTACAGGAAGAAATGAAAGCCCTTCAAAAAAAAAAAAAATCACACGCGTGTCGGCACATATATGAGATGTATCAGCTGAATGCAATCGATACGGGGCCAATACGACTAAAATGCGATATTTTCTCTTCTTAGGCAATAAGATTAGTCATTCTTTTCGTATTTGATAACTTACTTATGCAATGCAGTCACTCTCAAGTTTCAGAGTTGCAATTTCTAGTCAAATATACTTAAAAGCCCAAGAAGAGAAAATATTGCCTCCGACCAAGGTTTTAAATTTCGGTTTCGGAATGCGTTTCAGATTTCGGTCGAAATTTAAAACCTTGCCTCCGACATCTAAATCATGAACAATAGAAAAGTGCAATACAATTCAACCCAACTAAGACATTGTCCCAAACTAGTTGGGGTCAGCTAATGAAACTAGACAAGCAAACAAAAAATTACTTTACATGGTGAGGCACGAAGTGAGAACTAGACAAGCAAACAATTGTCAATACTAGCAATTATATGTCAATGTATAGTACATGTACCCTTAATTCTTCTTGTAGATCATAAATCTCCCTATATGCTATCTCAGATAACTGATCACGGCACTTTCTATCAACAGCATCTTCACTAACTTCTAAAGTCAGTAACTCAATTTCTCGCTGTATCTTAGTGAGCTCTTCCTTGGCAGAGAGCATAACATTGCTTCCAACAAAGTTTCCAAAACTTTGCTCAACTAGTTTCCGAGCTTCTTCCAGTGTCCGTCCGGCTTGAAAAGCACTAACGACATCTGTTTCCTTTGTTCTACGGGTAACTTTTGCACCCTGTAATATTGAACATTGCAACTGTTTACTAAACTGTCTCAAGAATAAGTAACAGTGAACTTATAATCAAGGTTTTAAATTTCAACCGAAATCCGAAAAGCCTGAAATCGAAATTTCGAAGCTAAAATCTCGGGAAAATGCAATTTTTAAATTCTTTTTACAAGATGAAATTTGCTTCTTCTTTTTTTACCAAATTTCGGTATTTCGGTTTCGGCTATGTCCGAAACCAAAACCGAAATTTAAGACCTTGCTTATAATAGATAGATACATACTGCGAGGAGATTCAACACCATTCCATATGAAGCAGTAAACTGTGAAACAAGAGGTTCAAGTCCAGCAAATAGAAGCTTGCAACACTCTTCGGCTCCTTCATAGGGAGTTTGAACAAGAACTGCATGACCCCGTTCATCAATACCTCTACGTCCAGCTCGCCCAGCCATTTGAAGTAGTTCATTAGGGCTTAAACTGATTCGCCCGGATTCAGTCCTTTTACAAAGAGATGCAATAACAGCTGTACTAGCGGGCATGTTAATTCCCGCTGCCAGTGTTTCTGTAGCGAAGACAACCTTAACAAGGCCACGCTGAAATAACACTTCAACAAATGACTTCCATAGGGGTAAACAGCCCGCATGATGTGCCGCAACCCCTTGCAAAAGGCCTTTTACGGCGGACTCTCTGACAGCATCGGGATACTGTATACGGAACCTCTTCAAGGCCAGTTCAACTTCACCCATTTCACACTCATCTAAAAGCTTGCAATCTTCCACATACTGAACGGCCGCGTCACATCCTTTCCTGCTAAAAATAAACCAAATAGCTGGAAGCATATCCTTCTTCCTAAGGTGCCATAATGTATCTCTAATCTGAGGAACCTGAAAAATAAAAAGTTTCTGTGGATACTGCAGTAGATTTTCTCTAGATTGGAGTATAGAAATACCGGAGAAGGATCCCATAAATGAAAATATGAAGTTAGAAATAATATGCAATCTAAAGGTAACCATACTTGTGAACGGCGTATTGTGTTTATGTCATTCTTTGATAATGGTGAGTATCCAGACGTACTAGAAATACTATCGTAGTCCTGCCCATTTTCACCCTTTCTAAAATTTCTTCTCCGCGATCCGTCTTCTTTGTATGATTTAACTCCAGAAGCAGAAAGTTGTAAATAATTGAGTGACAGCTTCCTGTTTCAATGCAACAAAAAAATATCAAAGGCTTCCTGTTTCAATGCAACAAAAAAATATCAAAGGTTAGTGAAATTCAAAGTATAAGTTCCAGAACAAAAGAGGGCAAGAATAACGGACAAAAATTATAAAATCGAAGTTGGATCGAATTAGTAGGAGACTATGAGTAGCTTAACATTCAATACATTTGAAAGCCTATTAATAGATCCTTGATGCAGCATATAATTTCAACCGAATCTAGTGACTGCAGTGGATCTAGATTAGAGCATAATTCAGGATCCAGAACTTTTAATCAGAGAGATATGTTGCCAAGAGATGCCTAAATAGCATGATATGCAGATCTTTTAGAAGTCGGGGTTTTAAATTTCGGTTTCGGTCGGCACGGAAACGGGAACATTTTGGTTTCGGGGAAATCTTGTAAAATCATGGAAATCTAATGAAATATATGCAAATGAAGACATTTTTATATGTTTTAAAAAAGAACATGTGTAAATGATGAAATTTTTAATATGAAACTTTGGGAAATGCTAGAATAAACACAAATCATACTTAGAAACCATCACACAAGCAACAAAACCATCCATAATGGCTTTTATCACACCGCACCTAGTGACATGAGTTGTTGCGCATGTCTAGAACAATAAAGTCAATAAAGAAGTACAATGTAAAGAAGAATAACAAAGTACAATGACCAGTCTCCCCTCTAAGGACCCCAACACTATGTCAATACCACATAGAGTTAAGAGGTATTATTGGTCCCATGCCGATCTGACATCCCATGTAGGTGTATTGTTCAATGACGTTGCCTACCAAATATCATTCTCTACATTAATGAAAATAAATGAAATGCAAATAATATCTTTTCATTTTTTTTGCTGTTCCAACCATTTCAGTCGAATTTTAGGAATTTCGGTCAAATTTTGGAGAAATAATGACGTAAAAGGAAATAATGTAGATTTCGTTTCGGTGGAGATGGAAATGGAAACATTTCGATCATTTCTAGGAAATTTCGGGGAAATTTAAAAAGCCTGATTGCTACACCTGTCCATCACTAGTAATTTGGACTGTAGCTTTACGAAACAGAATCTGCCACAATAAACTTCTTGATTGGTAAGATGGCAATCTAATAGACCGAACAAGTCAAAGATTTAGACTAGTTTTACCAAATAGAATCTGTCAAAATAAACTTCTTGATTGATAGTATGGCAATCTAATATGTACACATTAGCACATTTCGTAAAAGAAATAAGGAAAGTAGATCAAAGCTCATCAGAGCCATGAAAAATAACAGAGAGGTACCTGTTCATGCTTGTTCCTTTCTCATCAAGAAGTGGCAACAAAGAATTCTTCATGGAAAAATGCCAAGTCAATGGAACTGGCCGCTTTCTCGATGTTACCAACTCTGTTGTACCATGAATCTGGAGGATTAAAAAGAGAAAGGTGTATAATAATTATAGCATTTCAATATTTGTAAAAAATTAAAATAATGAGAGGGGAAATTTTGAAGAACTGAACTCTCATAGCAAAACTATAGTTTCCAATAACTCATAATGATGAGCAAAAACCTAAGGCCGACCACCATGAAGCAAAAACTCATGACAGTCAAGCAGAAAAAAAAGAGGCTGAAATAGGCCTTAAATTTGATGGCATATGGAATAATCAGGACCAGATGATGGTATCAAGGGCGTCCCGCCTAGCTTGTTTTGAGCCAAAAATAGGGGAAAGGTATTTTTATTAATCAATGTTATTTTTCTCATCGGATATCTGTGGGGCCCATCTTATGCAAGTCGTGTGTCCAAAAGCAGGGTATTGAACTAGGGTTAAATTGTTTGGAACTTGCCTAGCTGAGTTGGTTTAGGGCAATTTGGTGTTGGAAAATCAAGAGCTCGCTGACATCATTTTGATTAGGATTTGAGGAGCATTAAGCTTCTTTTGATGGGTTGCGAATAATTTTTCTGAAGTTTATGCACTGAAAAGCTTTTCCAGCCCTAATTTTCAATTTGAACGATTCTAATGTCCACTTCCTTTCTTCACTCTACTTGTTTCTGATTATTTCTGGTTTGAAAATCATTATTTTGTGCTTGTTCAATTATTTTCTTGCATCACAGTATGGACAAACATGTTGCCAATCATAAGTGTCAAGGAAAGTTCACATGACGGTAATTATATTAAAAAATGATACGTTAGCATACCACCTTATCTCTTCCACATCCCTCATTTTCTGGGCTAGAAATATTTTGGAAACTGATATTCCACTATTTTGTTTTGATTTTGGAGCCCTCGTTTTAGTACCAGTAAACATCCATCAATAAAGACACTGACTCTAACAATGGAACACCTGTGCCATTTGAACGGCTCCATGAAATTAGGTCAAAATGCAGATAACATGCATACACAAGTAATAAATATCTCTTACATGATGGAACCATCACCTTGCATGAAGTACCAACTCATTACATTTCATTTATTATTTAAGATATGCGGTTATGATCTATTGTGTAACATGCTAACAATATCTTATTTCCTAAACCCTTGAGACTCGATTGATCTGAAATATGTACTACCTGTCCAATCCAACCGGCTAGCTCATCAGAATTCGCAACTGTTGCTGAAAGACATATAAGTTGAACTTCTTTCGGACAATAAATAACCTGGATTTTTTGCACAGTGACCAGACTTAGTTATGCGAAAATTAAAATGAGAGAAAATTCTAGACAAGTGGTATACAAGGTGGAATTAGTACTTACTATCTCTTCCCAGACAGTACCCCGAGATATGTCACTAAGATAATGTACTTCATCCAAAACAATCACATCAACATGGAACAATCTACTCCCAGAGGAAATCATGCCGACACTGCAAAAGAACTACCAGCAACAAACTAACAACCATTGCTGATTTAATCCATCAACTCAACAATGAGAAACTAAACATGGGGTGACGAGGCTTTTAATAATAATTTTTATTGAAAGGAATATTATTATACACATGAGACATAAATGAATTATCAATTAACAAATGATCATGACACCCAAAAACACTGTAATCATTATAGAGATTAAAAAGAATAGATGGAAACAATATGAACTCTTTTCCTACATCAACAAGAAAAAATGTACAAAAGAGGGAAAAAGTAAAAGTAGACAAAAAAATGACAACCAAGAATTACAAGCAACTAATTTGTGAACCACGTCTAAGAAAAACAAATTGTCAGCAGTGCAAGCCTAAGCACGTCAAGCTAAGGCCATCAATTTTTTTTTTGATAATGGTATCCGATTTTACTGAAGAAAAAAAAAGACCAAGGTGATCAAGATACAAAGCAGATAAGAAGAAACAAAAATTAAGAACAAGAGAAAAGGAGAGGGCTAAGGGGGCAGTGAATCGAAAAGTGCTAGCTCATCGTTGGACAGTCCCTCCCTGACAAGATGGCCGGCCACTTGGTTAGCAGAGCGCCAAACGTAATGAAAGGACCAAGAAGATCTATCCATCCAGTCAAACATCTCGTCGAAAAAATGGTCGAAACGCCATGGAGGATTTTGGGATTTCTTGAGCCACCTTATGACATTCAAAGAGTCTCCTTCGACAAGAACATTATGCACCCAGTCTCTAGCTAACAACTTCAACCCTTGATGAACCGCTTTCACTTCAGCCTCCGTGGCATCTGCAACTCCAATAGGGCAGCAAAAGACCACAACACCTCTCCTCCACTATTCGTTAGAACCCCTCCTATTCCGGCCGAGCCCGGGTTACCCAACTTTATCCATCAGAATTAAATTTCACAATGTCCGACGCCGGGGGTACCCATTCTTGGATCGGTTTTTTTACTAAGATCACCGATCCACACACTATTCTCCATCTAGCCCATTGGTCATAGGCAGAGACAAATCTGAAAGATGGGAGGATCTTCACCCAGGGGATCATGAGGGCTAAGACTCTGATGAAAAGACACTCCGAGTTCCGAGAAACGCCTTTGAATACTCTTGCATTCCTTTCCTTCCATAGCACCCATATAGTAGCTAGGAAAGACACATTTCAGAGCATTCTGCCTTTCTGCTTGCAAGAAACAAGGTCCCAACATTGAAGAAGCTCCACCAACTTTTCAGGGAAGACCCAAGAAATGCCGAATATGCCAAGTAATTTGCCCCATACCTCTCTAGCGACTCTGCAATGTATAAGAATGTGATCTTCTGTTTCACCGTCCTCAAGCTAAGGCCATCTTAGACATATAAACGGTGAAAGTGAAAGAAAATGTTAATCTTACTCTGCTGGTAGGGTTCACCATAGGCTTTTCATATTGGATTGGTGCCAATTAAAGGGTGCAACAATGAGTTGACTAGAGTCCATGGACAGAATTAAGATAAAAAGAGAAACCCAACTATATGTAAGATAAATCCAAATTAAAGAAGACAAAAAGCTTATAAAAAAAATCGTAACTATTCATGACCAGTCCAAAAGTCCATAAAAAATCAGATGCATAAAAGACCATAACCTCTCAAAAGCTAGTTGCATATGAATTATTGCTTTAGGATCAATTTCGTTCCTTTGATCGTCCTAAAAATAAGACAACCTAAATAATAAGAAAAAAAAAATCAAAGAAACTTAACCCATTACCTTTTCTCTAATTGAAAACTATACATATCTACCTAAAACTTTCTAGAGTCTTTCCTAAGCCTTCAGTAAGAACCTAACTTCTTTCCTAAACTCCAATTTTTCCTCAAGTTTCCAAATTAGATGTAAAGACAAGTCTTGGACGTTGCGAATCGAAAAGATTCAAGCTCTTCCCAAAAAGCACTATTCACGTTTATCTTATTAGTGTCTACCAAAACGTAATTAAAATTGACCCAAAAACTTATGTAAAAAATCTGCTAGAACTAATCATAAACATTACAACCCAGCATGACAATTTTCATGACAACATGATGCACTATCAGCTGTTTTTGGGACCCTCTGTCGCACTCTCTACCTTGCCGATTTTTGGAACTGGTCAATAATTTCTCTTGGATCAGGAAATATTTCTAGTAAATGGATCCATAAAATATGGCCATATAGGAGACTGGAAAACTTGGGTCAAAGCCATTTGACACGTCCATGGAATTCAACTGCCCTCTTAATTCAAAAGGTGGAGATCTACTGGAGGACCCAAGGATGTACGGATTTACTTGACCATCACAAGACCTGATCTTGCATACATAGTGAGTGCAGTGAGTCAATTCACACAACAAATCTGCTCTCTCTCTCTCTCTCTCTCTCTCTCTCTCTCTCAAAAAAAAAAAAAAAAAAAAAAAAAAAAAAAACACCATTGCATTGAATCCAAGAAACCCCACCGAGACGATCAAATCTCAAATCCGTGCCTCCAGATTGAATTACAGAAGATCTGCTAATATCCAACTACGCAGTAAAAGGTCTCTTGTTAAGGTGATACATCAATCCATATGATAAATGCTTTATGGCAAGCTCTAGTTGAAACCATACTTAAGGGTGTCATTAGCAGATTTTAACCTGCATATATAAAAGGCAGAGCTAAATGTGTAGCAAATAAAGAATTTGAGAGAGAAAAAATTATTACTACCAGCACTGTTTCCTTGCAAGAGTATGCCTACAGTGTGAAGGCTAAATCTACACAGGATATAGAGCAGAAGTTTGCATCTTATAGAAATATCAGGATCTGTGACCTAATACTTTAAGATAAAGTAAATACATTAAATCACTTAAAAGTTGTACCTCTGATATAACATATTGCGCAAAATTTCCGTTGTCATAATTAATATTGGGGCATCTTTATTGACTGCAGCATCTCCAGTAAGAAGGCCAACATTGCTTTCACCAAATGTCTCTCTGAAACAAGTTGGAAAAACACACCAGAGATAATTCGGTTTTTAAACTACATCGGCAGCATGACTCTATACAATTAAGAAATCAGGTGTGATATTGCTAATACAAATTCAATAATTGTCAACAAGTCCCATCTTAGTATGTGATAAGAAACAAGAAATAGTTTTTATGCATGACAAACAATGCAAACAGGGCCTGAACATTTTCATTAAATGGTGGTGCTCTATCCAATCTCACCACAAAAAATGATAGTTATGTGACTTCTTCAGAAGAATACTTCCCCCTACTGTCTACAGCAAATTGCATTGGAGTCCAAAGATGAGTCCCTAACAACAGAAATTAAAGGTATGCAAAAAAGCAAACAGAGAAATCAAAACTCACGACGAAAAAGCAAACAGAGAAATCAAATCTCGTGAAGAATATTAGGGATAGAAAAAATGAAAAATGATTCCGCATATAACAAGTATACAAGATTTTGTGTGTGTCGGGGGGGGGGGGGGGGGGAGATGTTATGGGAGGCCAAATTTCAACCAAAATACACAACGTAACTATCCAGCAAACTGAGGAAGACAAAAGCAAATTTACTCAATTTGGCAAACCTCTTGATCTAGGCTAGCAAATATAACACTAGCTAGAAGAGAATTAAAAAAGGGTTGCTATGCATCATAAGGGGGGCTTAGTCGCGGCACATTTCATGGATCTTTGACGGATTTAAAGAATCCGCCATTAGTCGCGTATGACTTTTTTCATGACCTTTTAAATGAGCCCTTAGTTGGAATTTCCATCGAGTCACGACCTTTATGCTAGGCGCGAACTTGAAGTCCGGAGTATAAATAAAAACGGCGCTCCGAATGTTCACGCTCTAAAGGTGAACTTCAAAAAGTCACGCATCCCCGCCACGCACCTGACCTTTGCCCTCTTCTCTGAAAAGAAGGGTCGCCATTGAAGGGGCATTGAAAGGTATTCTCTCTCTAATATCCCTCTCTCTCCCTCTCTCTCTTTTTCTTCTTCTTGTTGTCTCTCTCTCTCTCTCTCTCTCTCTCTCTCTCTCTCTCTCTCTCTCTCTCTTATCCCATTTCTCTGCCTCTTCTTCTGGTTATTAGAGGATTTTCTCCTTTTGGGTTTCAGGTAGGCTCTGTTTGGTTAGATGAGATTTTAGTGGAAGTAGTAGTCAACAAGGAGGTGACAAGGGTGGGATATGTGTAGACTTGTCAAGAGAAGATTAGAGGGAATTTTGGGGAATTTTGGTAGTGTGTTTGGTTAGATGTCAAAGCATGTGGGAGAATGGAGGGGTGTCATTAACAAAATAAATAGTAGAAGAAAGAGAAAGAGAGAAAAAAGTAATGATTACACATGGTATATCATATTCTACTCTTCTCCCCTCTAAAATTTACCAAAAACAAGGTTTGGCATTGGAAAAGTAGGGGAGGGGACAATCCCGCCACATAGGCGCCACCTAAGCCAAAAGCTAATAATTATGTCTCTTCCATGTCTAGAAATCCAATGGGATTTGAGCTAAAAAATGACAACCAAACAACATTTGGTATTTCATATTCCTAGAAATGCTCAGCCGTCTTCCCTAATTTTTGCAACCAAACAGAGCCGTAGGGTTTCTAGGGTTTCTTATTCTAGGGTTTTGGATTCAACAGTGGGTTGGGAGATGGGGATTGCAAGAGAGGGTTTTTGGAGGCTGGCGAAGACTAGGGTTGTTGCAAAGACAGCAATGGGGATGGATTTTAGGAGAAAAGAGAAGGATTTTAGGATTTTAATAGGGTTTGGTGGTGAAAAGAGAGTGGCTTTAGGGTTTTTTTAGGGTTTAGGTGTTGGTGGGGTTGGAGAGGGGACGTTAAAGATGGGGTATTTGGAGAAAAAACATGGAAGGATTTTATAGAAGTTTTGATTTTTATTGGTGCTTTTGAGCAGTGGGTTTTGAGAAAAAAAAAGGAGGAGAATGGTTGGGGGTTTTGAGAGAGAAGGACAGGGGAGGGAGACGCATTTTGCTGAGGATTTTTCCCTGTTATTAATTCCATGTTTTCCATGTTATTAAAAAATGTTCAATGCTTTCCATTTTTCCCTGTTATTATTCCATAGAGATTCATATTCTGCACATTTCCTATGGTTTAGAAAGACATTGAAGCTTGTGTTGGAAGCTAGTTCTAAATTATTTCCCCAGGCTTAGTGACTGATTTGCTTCCCATGAATATATGTGATTTCTGATAGTTAATTTAACTTGATCTAAGGCATGAGTTTCAGCTTTGCACTTGGTGCTGTCTCCTTAAGTTCACAATCAAGGCTTCTTCCTTCAGCAACACTTACTGAGTTACTTATGTGAGTTTTGAAAGGCCTCATTGCATGCAATTGAGACACGATAAGCTTCTAGATGCTAATAACCAACAAAATGTCGATGAGAGAAAAAAAATAAGACAAACCTGAAAGTCGGTAACACTTCACCCAATATATTACAAGGGAAATAATCTTTATCAAATAAAAAGAAGGGGCCTTTAACTCAGTTTTTAAAGATGTGACCATTTATATGGTTATATTATGAGTATATGCAAGTATAATATGTATACACGACACTTTGCCAGGAAAATTCACCTGACATTTAATGAAGGAAAATATGGTTGCAGATACAAACAATATAATGATGCCAAGGTAGAAACTTCTCATAAACAATGAAAGAGCATATTGACTAAAGAAAAGAGAGTACTCTACCGGAAGTCTCGATACTTTTGATTGGACAAAGCCTTCAATGGGGTCGTGTAGAAGAGGCGTCTTCCCCTAGCTACTGTGGCTGCTGCTGCAGCTTCTGCTATTAAAGTCTTTCCACTGCTTGTAGGTGCAGAAACTACAACAGATGATCCTCTTAGGAATGCTTGGATAGCTAACCGCTGCAGAAAACATGCAAAACAATTGCACCATGGGAGATGGCAAAAAAATGACTTAGGCCCTGTTTGTTTTGCATTTTGAGAACCGATTGTGATTCCAAAACTGATTATCGGACTCAACTCAAATTGGCTCTACATTGCCATCAAACAATGCAGAAGGGCAATTGGTTTGAAACATGAAGAAATCCACGCCAATGAGGATGTGATCGGGTATCAAACAGCTTCTCCGGTTCACTCAAATGCAAAATTGGGGCCATCAGTTACTTAATCCTAGATTAATAATTAGTAACAGGCTTTTATTGCTCATATACATTGCATAAATCATGTTACAACAGAGAATTCTTAATAATAATAAAGCGAACCTGGAATTTATCAATGGGGAAGTCATAAATGGCGGCGAGTTCATCGAGATCAATAATTCCCTCACCGAACTCTCTGACGTGCGACCGGAGGCTCTCGACTCTCTGCCATTTATGCTCCTCGAAGCGAGACTGTGATGCTGCTGCTGCGGGTGTAGGAATTTCATCTTCCCCTTGCTCCTCTTCCTCCAAAATTTCATCGAATTCCTCGTATTCCTCTGCAGCTTCATCATCTTCATCCTCGTCCTCGTCCTCGTCAGTGTCTGGGAATTGCTGCTTCTTTGTTTTTGAAAGGCCGCTCTGCCTGGGAGAAGCGAAAGAAAGGGGAAAACGAGAGGAGCAGGGGTGGGTTTTTGAGCGACGAAACCCTAGGTTTCGAGCAGTGATGTTGAAGGGAGGAAAAGAAGTAATGCAGTGGTGAGAAATGAGAGAGAGAAATGAAGGAGATAACTCCCAAGAGGAATATGGAAAGGCAAAAGCTTGCATAGCGGGAGAGAGACTGTAGAACTTTCACCGGGAGCTTGTATACTGTGTGCACCACTTGTCTTTCGGGGTTTGATTTTTTTATGGGATAATTACATTTACACCCCCCTCTAGTTTATGACATATCCACTTCCACGCCCTTATAGTCTAAAACGTGACAAATACACCCCCCTGTAGTTTTCAATTTGTTTGAGGTTTGCCCCCTCAGCTGAAGGTTCGTCCATAGATTGAAGGGTTAGGATGATCCGATGGAGCTGATTTTTTGGGTACACTCTATCTATGTCAGGATCTAGACCTGGCAAACGGGTGGGTCGGGCCGGGTCAACCCGCGGGATATGAGGGTGCGGGCCCACGGGTCGGGTGAGGAAATGACCTGCATTTTTGCGGGTAAAAATTTCGGTGACAGCATCTGTTTTTCCGTAATTTTCATAACCTTCTATATTTTATTGGTATTTGTTTCTTAATTTTATAATTTTATAATCATTTTTAGGTAATTTTCATTTAAAACTTTATAACTTTAGCTTTTTTACTTTTTTTTGTGTGTAATGATTACTTTTTTTCGTTTGCCTAGCAACATTCGTATCTTTGAACACCCCGATGGCCACTTGCCGAGAAATTGCCATAGGAGAAGCTTGGTAGCAAATTCTTATAAAATAAAAAACAGACGGAGATGTTATCAACACTACTGTTTCTTATGAGCGCACTCTCACTTTATTAAAAGTATGGTATGGCCCACACCATAGGATGATCCAAACCGTCCATTAGATGGGCCATAGCCTAAATAGGTTATGCTCCAAAAATCATTTCCATAGGATGATCCTAACCCTCCAATCTGAATGTTAGAGGGTTGATCCTAACCCTCTATAGATCAGAGGGTTAGAATCAACCAATGGAAATAATTTTGGGGCATAACCTATTTAGGCTATGGCCCATCTAATGGACGGTTTGGATAATCCTATGGTGCAGGCCATACCGTACTTTTTATAAAGTGAGGAGTTCCCTCGTAAAAAACAGTAGTGATGATAACATTCTCAAAAAAATTAAAAAATACTGTAAAAGTGCGGGTGCCCGCGGGTTGACCCGACTCGACCCGTGTTTTTGCGGGTTGAGTCACCCGCGGGTTAGTTTTTGACGGGTCACTAAAACTTAGACCCGTGCCCGCAAATTTGCGGGTGGGTCGGGTCGACCCGCGGGCACGGGTCACTTTTGCCAGGTCTATCAGGACCCATCAAATGAACGCTTTGGATCATCCAAATAATGTGGGCCCATACCCGAATCCAAACACTACCAAAAAATCATCCAAATAATGTGGGCCCACATTGTTTGGATGATCCAAAGCGTTCATTTGATGGGTCTTGACATAGATAGGGTGTACTCAAAAAATCAGCTCCATCGGATCATCCTAACCCTTCAATCTATGGACGAACCTTCAGCTGAGGGGGCCTACCTGAAACAAATTGAAACTATAGGAGTGTATTTGTCACGTTTTAAACTATAGGAGTGGAAGTGGAAAACTAGAGGGGGTGTAAATGTAATTTTCCCTTTTTTTTATTACAGGGAATAATTCTCGGTAGAACGTATCTATGAACATGATTTTTTTTTTTTAAGCGTTTGTGATAAATCTACCCCCAGATATCTTAAATCAACCCCCACGTCTCTTTCTCTCCCCTCTGGGTTAGAGAGAGAAAGAGACACATGGGGTCAATTTAAGATATGTGGGGGTCGATTTATCACTCCCCGCTTTTTAATTTGGGGAAAGAAATAGGGTTATTTAAAAAATTCAAATTTTAAAAAAAATTTAAACCAACATAAGAGTGGTTGTTGAGAAACCAACATAAGAGGCAATCAACGCACACAAACGGGCCACCTGTATAAACTGGCAAAACGTTACCGCGTTAGCAAGATGGGGACACATAATGCGAGCATAATCTTTTCATTTCAAATTATTGTAGAAAGATGAGTCGTTATTTATTTTGGTAATATGGTTTTACACACCATACATGTGGCGCACTTTAGGGTGATCGTCAGTAGATCTAGTGGGGCAACATTAGCTTAGTCCAGCCCATTGACTATAATCTCATCTTGATGGTTTCATCCAAGCCATTGATCAACTCTTTGATCTAAGAAGTACAATTTTTAGGATTTTTTAACATTTTTATCTCAGAAATTATAAGTGATCACCAGATCATGATGGGATCAATGGAATTGCAGTAGACCCATCTGTGTGTGTGTGTGTGTGTGTGTGTGTGTGTGTGTGAGAGAGAGAGAGAGAGAGAGAGAGAGAGAGCACAAAAAAATAATGAATTAAACCTATGTCAGAGGGCTGGTTACATGAAGGATGATCATTTAAAAAACAAAGAACATGAAGGATGATATACTATTATCTATATATACATGGTGGCTGAAAATGCCACTAAACAAAATTACAAAAGATATTACTATATCTGCAAGGCATCTTCCCAATTGGTGATGTTCCATCCTGATTTCTCTATTGGTTTCTCTGTTCTTGTTCTTGTCTTTTGTATATATCTGCTCTGTATTGATGTATCTTTGACCATCACTAGCCGATCAGAAAATTCCTACACGGGAAGAGACAAGAAAACAAAAGAGCAAAATGTAAGGCTGAAACAATCCAATCTACTTAACAGACAAAATGCTGAGCTAAAAGAAAGGGTCCCTCTCTAATTCACTCCTCATACTTGAGAGGTCCCTAAAAGTAATTGCATCATTTGATCACACTACGTTTGCCATCTGCATTCTGACTATGAACAACCATAATGGTATAGTGAACACTTGAGCCATATATGACGTGAGCAATCAGGATAAGGGTTAGGGTATAATAAAGTTAAAATATAACTCTGGTGATGAAATTGGACTTCCTTGCAAAATTTGGGGTAATAAGGTTTAGAAAAAGAAGAGCAGAAGATCAGTAAAGAAATGAAAATGAAGACGACGAGATAAAAAATTAGATGGGAGGAAAGCCGTTATTAATGATGATATTTAGTCAAAAATGCAACCACATACCGATGGGCCTACTGTTAGGCCCTGTTCGTTTCAGATTGTGACAGCCGATTGTGAGCCCTCCAACCGATTATTGGGCTCACAATCGGTTGTCACAATCTGAAACGAACAGGGCCATAATATACAAGGAACAAGAAGGATAAGATTCATCAGCTGAACACCATATTACTACTTGAGGGATTTGAAGGGTCATTAGGTTTTCCAATTGTATCAAAAAACATGGTAACATCGGGCACCAGGGCACATTGATTTGTTCCTATGTCCACCATTGTGTAAAGGTCTCTAATTTAAAATCATGATCACAGAGATATAGTATGAGTGACAAGTGTACATTCTGATTCAAGTCGCAGACAGTGTAGATTCCAGATAACAGACTATTGAGACCATTTGGATGATGTGATCACACACTGTCACTGTCACAAGTCCACTCCACTGGCAGAAGTGTTCCCAAATAATTGTGACAGATCCATGTGCTTGAAATGCTAAGTTACTGAAGTGGCTTGGTAAGGGAGATGTACTGCATACTGCCACCACCTCATCTGTTGATCATTACAACTTGTTTTTGTTTACAGAAGTTGCTGAAATCAAGATCCTAATTCAAAATAACTGATGATTATCCAAAACAATGATGACTTGACCGTCAAAGAATCGTTAGTTCATTGAATACAAAGCCTGAAGATGAAAGGTTTTGGGGGCAAGATCCATCCATAGCAGGGCAACGAAGATGAAAGGTTTTCAATCACCAAACCGGTGACCACTACTTTTAATTTTGCTTGCTCGTAATTTGGTAGTAATGAGGCTAGTCCCCCCACCCTAATGAATTAGCGGTGTGCCCCACTTCCTGCATATGCCACACACACAGATAAACCAGCCCACCCACACGCAATTCATGTAGGCCACACCCTTTTTTGGCCATAATTTGGTAGTGATGAGCTTAGTCCCCCCACCCTAATGAATTAGTGGAGTGCCCCACTTCCTGCATAAGCCACACAAACAGATAAACACACGCACCCACATGCAATTCATATGGCTCGCACCCTTTTTGATGAAGGAACTATCCATAGCAGGGCTAAGAAGATGAAAGGTTTTGGATCACCAAACCGGTGGCCACTACTTGTACTTTTGCCTGCTCGTATTTTGGAAGTAATGAGGTTAGTCCCCCCACCCTAAACGAATTAGGGGAATGCCCCACTTCCTGCATATGCAATACACACAGATACACCCACCCACCCACATGCAATTCATATAGGCCGCACCCTTTTTTCTTGAATGGTATATAGCTCGCCCCCACAACACAAAATTGAGAATTCCCCTTGTCTCATCAATAAAAAACCCAAATAGATTTTTATTTTATTTTATTTTTGAAAAGTGACAATTTTATTCAAACACCTGAAACAAACATACATCGTTGGGGACAAGATGTCCCCATAGCTACTACATTACATCCCATCCCTTTCCAAGCCTGATATCCTGGAATCCCAGTATCCCATTACCCTTACTGACACACTTATCCACTTGTACTGAAACTGCAACCGGACAAGCTGATTATAACAATTATCAGCGAGCAGAGACCAGATTTGGATCTGCTAAAAGAACAAATTACAAGCCACTATCATCAAGAAATCCTTGATACCTCTATGATCTCCATCTCCACACCTTCCTTCGCCATTTGATCAGCTTTTTCATTGGCAGATCTCTTATGCTGAATTTCGGGTCCAATTTTGCGCACAAGGTCACCTTTTCTACTCTTCTTCACTCCTTTTCTTTCCACCCTCTTCTTTTAGTTTTATTTTTTATTTTCATGATTTTTTCCATTTTCTCATTGTTTTCTAGCAAATTTTCATCAACTCAACACAGTTGCCAGTTTTTCCCCTCAGCTGGTGAGTCAAATTTGGTAAGTCCAAAGAACAATTTTTCATTCAATTTCCTTTCTAGTGTCGTATAGAAACTATGGAATAGTGTATCGATATAAATGTGAGCAGAATGGCATGCATGCAAGTTTGGATTGGATGCTTGTGTACATAAATGAAACCAATCATGAATAAACACTTAAGAAACAAACTTTTTATATGCACCAAAAAACTAAGCATTAAATTTGGAAAAATATAAATTAATAAAATAATAGAGTATCAAATTAAAGAAGCACTTTCAGGTACGTTCATGGAGGAAAGATCATAATATACCTTTTCTATCATGGCAAGGCATATTAGGAGCCGGATAGAAATCTATGGAACCGCTGTAACCTTTTAGCGTATACATTTAATGAGTTTGCTTGCTCATGGCACAATGAGCTGGCTACAAGTAGACCTCTTCTCCTTTTTCTTCCCATGCGAAACAAGAAATCCTCTGTATCTAGAAAATAAGACATCTGTGGTATGCACATTCGGGAAAAAAAATTAAGTGACTAAAAATAAACAAAGTGTTAAATTTTCACAAGTCAAAATAAACAAGCACGCATAGGTATGAAGCATCCAAAACAATGTTAAAATTTGAACTTTACAACATTGAGCACTGACAAATATACCTTCGAGGAATTGCAAGATATCTTGCACTCCAACCCATTAAACAAATGAACTCCCTCCATAACCTTGCATGTTGCAGAAAACTTATCATCACATGAATATTTTCGCTTGTTTCTGCAATACAAACATTAATCCATCATCATAACTTATCAACAGTGAGACTATTTAAACTGTGAAACAGCCAATTACTCCAAAATCTTAAGCCGTTGGAGATGGTGTTATTTAATCTTTTATGCTTTAACACTCCCCCTCACGTGTGGCCCCTCTTTTTAGGGTTGGCCTACATGTCACACATGTGGCCCCTCTTTTTGGGTTGGCCATTACATGTGGATTTTAAATGTCAAGGAGACTTGAACCTATGACTGTTGCTCTGATACCACATGTGAAACAACCAATTACTCCAAAAGCTTAAGCCGTTGGAGATGGTGTTATTTAATCTTTTATACTTTTAACATAAACAATATGATCAATTATGTCCATACCTTCGAAGAAAGACACCATGCACTTCCTTTTTGCCTGGAACGACTGACAGGAACTCATTATGCAAATAAGCAGCAAAATTAGGATCCACGGAAACAGCAGTCACTTCAGGTTTCTCAATCCCATATTCCATTAGCTGGATAGACAAATGGGTTGGGCTGGATGACTGCAACAATTATAAAGACTATTATATTCTAGAAAACAAATACACACTTATAAATTTTCTATTTTAATACGATATAAATTGCAGACTATATTAATATCAGAAAAGAAAGCAAAGCTGCTTAAACCTACACATTCAAATCGATATATGTTCTCGTCATGAAGAAGAACGCGAGCATTTTCATGATATACTAAATCAACAAATCTTCCAGGACGCCGTGATTTTTCATATGCATAGAGCTGGAGAAGCTTATTGGCCATCTCATCTGACATAACAGATTGAAGCTGAAACAAATATCACAAATCAGAAAAATGTTAATGAAAAAAACTATGAAAAACGGATGGTCCATAAGGAAAATACCTGTTTGACAAGTTTATATATCAACTTGTCTAATGTGAACAACACATAGGACTTAGCTCCAATAATAGCTCGGCAATCATCTTCAAATTTTGTATTGTCAGCAGAGCCATCAAGTAAATTGTACAATGCACTCATAAATCTGCACGTCAGAAAGACATTCTAAATAGAATGAATCTTGATTTCAAGTTAGAGAGCAATATAACGAAAGTTAAGAAAATTCACCTCGCGTATGGATCAGGAGAGGTTGTATCCTTCAGAGTTCCCCATTTTCTTTCAGCAGAAGATGAATTCATCTTAGCTGAGAGTATCCTCTCATACAAAGTCTGTCAAAAAGAATGGTTACAAAAATGAAATTAGAAAAAGGATATATATATATATATATATATATATATATATATATATATATCTGTGTGCATGTGTGTGTGTGTGTGTGTGTGTGTGTGTGTGTGAGAGAGAGAGAGAGAGAGAGAGAGAGAGAGAGGCCCTTACCTGATGAAGCCTAAAAAGCACATAGAACAAATCATTTCCATAAAAAATCTGAGAATCTTTATTTTGTTTGTCAAGCAATTCTGAAGGCACATGCTTTGCAAGAGGCTTCACGGTGAGCAAAAAATGCTCTGAAGATGGCAATAACGTGCTTTCTCCATCAATATCATGCGCGCCAGTCATCCCTTCAGCCTCGCCTTCACTTTCAGCCTTCGCATCATTATCCTGATGGTCCACATCTTCCCCTTCCTCATGATCTTCACGGGAGCACTCTTCACCATCACCAGACACACTTCCTGAATCTTCTTCTCCACCCTCGGATGCATTCTTACTGTCATCTGTTGATCTTTGAGCACCTTCCCCACCCTCATCATCGGCATCACCATCATTTTCTCCTTGAGCCTCCGTACAGCAGGTTTCTTCTCCTCCTCCATGTCTGACTTGATACTGACTGCTGGCAGCATTATTCTCGAATTTAGGCACAGCATCCACACCATTATCACCGGAAACCACAAAATTATCCTCTTCAAAATCCCCATTGGGTGATATTTCACCTTCTTCTCTTTCAACTTCGAAACTTTCGGTCATGCATGCCCCATTTTTTGATATAACAGGTTTCATATTATCACCTCCCTACAGCCCAACAAAGAAAAAAAATAACTGCTTAGGGAAAACTCCTAGATCTGGTGTCTATATCATTGACATCAGCAGCATGTGTTTTCCGTACTGTATACAGCAACAAACATAAGACACTTTTTTGCATGACTTCTCCAAGAGGAAGACATGTCACCAAAAGAAACTGAAATCTATCAACATTACCAAACTATATATAATTCGATCACTATACGGATAATACTTGTGCCCAATACGTCTGAGGCTTTCTGCAAGTGGTCAAATCAGGTTTAAGTGCCTTAAATCAAACTCCCAAAATGAATGTGTGCCATGGAAACAGAATACTAAACAAAATGGATTTGATATAAACATCGTTTTTATGATAATTCATACCACATGTATACATGGTGAAGTGAGAAAGGTATGCAATTCTGAGCATGGCCAACTTAGAACTGTACTTGCCAAAGTTCTCTTATGGGTTATTTTTCTTCCATCCGATATTCCGGACACGTTTTCTTTGTTTTGGTTTGCGCTTTAAGAATCAAGGAACCGATTACCATTTCCATCAAACCAAACCCTCGACAAGAAAATAAGAATTCTTGTCTTCTATTAAATCTCTTCCTATGTTACTTAGACGTGGACATGTACATCGGTGTCATGGAACGAGGCTTTCAGACCCTAGAAACTGGAAATGCCAACACGTCGAATAGTAAATTGATAATATAGAAAGAAAATAAAAAGAAAAGTATGTATCTGCAAATTTTGTATATATTAAAGAAGCGTGTATCTGCAAACATAAATATTACACTAAAATTTTGTACATATTATATAAAAGGCTACGGGAGAAAAAGAAAAAGGAAAAAAAGTGATACATAAATTTCATCTTAATAAGCATGCTAGCATGAGCCTGACACAGGTACTCAACAAGACAACATTTTTTCAAAGATAGTGTTAGTCACACAAATCCTCTCCCAAGGTATTATCAATGACCTTATCTTTATGAGACCTTAATTTAGTTTTCAGAGGTTCATTTTGTGAAAGATCCAACTCCCCTCTTTCCTTTGATATTTCAGTTTGTCCAAAATTATTCTCCCAAAGGACCTATGATCTGCAAATCCACTGATGGTTTGTCATATACAATATCAATATCTTCAGTGTTTTTACAGTTTTTCTATATGTTCTACACTTCTGAGTTTCCACATTTCTGCAGTTTACTGATTATTACAAGTTCATTTTGAACAGCTACGCATAAATGAATTCGCCATAATCAGAAAGTTAGCTCAGCGAGCCCTCAACTAGCAACAAATCATTATTCATGCTAAATTTCTAGAATATTTAACTTATGGATGGCATTCTACAAAAGCAGCTCCTTCAAAAGGAAAGAACAGAAGTAAGCTTACTTACCTGATACATGATTGACATAATAATTAGAGAGGAAACAAACTCAAATTGCAAAACCAACACAAAATGATGGACCCAAAAATGTCCATTTATTGTATTTGAAAATAAAAAAAGAAAGTTGAACTTCATTGCGGTTAGGACCTTTGTAATTGAAAAAACAAAATTATGAACTCATACCTCTGATGAAGGTTGAACTTCATTGTTATTGTTAAGCCTGGTATCTGGCCCAGTCTCAGTGGCAGTATGACCAGGTCTGGAAGGTGTCCTATGAAACCCTAGCAATAATAATAAAAAAGAAATATCTCAGCAGCCTAGTCCAATTTTCAAAATCCAAGGGAAAAAATAATTCTCACTACGGGAAAACCAATGAAAGAACCAGTTGCTTTGAACCAATACACAAACCTGATGTAATTTCCAAGCTGGTTCTACCCAGGTTCTGTTCCACTCTATTAGCAACCAAGTCGGACTTCGAGTCAATTGTGGGTTCATTAGACACAGCTTGTATGTTGACTCCTGAGATTTCATCATGATAACCATCGTCCTTTACCACACTTTCTCCATTTACCAATGTACCCCTGCATAAGCTAGCTTGTTCTGCTGGAATGCTGTCACCATTGCCAACAGGGTTTAGTTCCTTAAAATTAGTGATGATACCATTTGTGCGAAGACTTCCATCACTTTCTCCAATGCTTGCTACACTACTTTTAACAGCATGATTCTCGGCTTTTAATAAATGTTCTGCGTCTTCTACACAAAGAGGTCGGGGTGGAATACCTAGCAAGGGCTCCAAGATGGTAGTCCAAATCCTCATAACTTTATCCAACTGCTCCATAGTTGTACAAACCTCACTGCTTGAATATTTGATGACCTGATATAGGTCTTCATGGACGCCCAAATCTGTGTACTCAAACTCCATATTTGGAATTATAGGCCGCCTGTTCCCCGCAGCTATAGCAAGAAGTACATCATCTTCTTTACACTTCTTCTCATTGATTTCTTTGATCTCAGCTAATAAAGCTGTGCAGTGAAAAGCACGACAAATAAATCATCAGAACAATATTGCAAAACTCCAAGCAATGATGAAAAAACATACAGATATGGATAAAATTTCAATAAAAGGAAATTTAGAAGTGAGGTACAAAAGTTTGGCAAAAGAAAATATAATAAATCTTCACATTTTCCACAAGCAGTGTCACTTTTGAAGGGACCACACATCTCATCTCATTGCATGTAGAGCTCTTTGAGAAAATGCAGCATTTTGAAGGTCTCCTCGAAAATCAGAGGACAAAAATAAGACTATCACAGTAATCAGTGTTGTTGGGACTTGTGATGCCCTTTATCCACTTCTGATTTTGTCCCAAGTATATAATTCCAAGGAGCAGTTTTAAGCAGAAACAGAAGATTGTGACAAATATATGATTGGTCAGATTGAGATTGTTATGAACAATCATACGTAGTGTAAAATCGGAAACATTTTTTAAATACTTCCAATGATTCATAATGAATCATCGATTAACCAAGAACGCATTTGGGCATTTTCTTGAAAATTTGATACACTGTAAATTTATAATGTTTACAGAATTTACCGGAAAATGTAGAAAAGGAGGTCATTTTAACAATTTTGTAACAGTAAGTGTTGTGGTGGAATTTTTTAACAATGGAAGTTCCGTAAGCCAGAATCACTGGGTTCAAGATGGCTAGGTTTTAGAGTATCGTGCTGGCTTAGAAAGACACTAAATATATTTTGGATCAAGAGATTTTGATAAAAAGCTTCATCTCTTATATCTCATCCTTCAATAATGTAAGCCAAGACAAGTCTCACAGTCTGAACTTTGTTTTTACTTTTCTTTTTCTTCTTTTCTTTTCCCTAGTCTTTAAGATTATGAAAATAATGGTTACATATGAATGTGTGTGTGTGTGTGTGTCTCTCTCTCTCTCTCTCTCTCTCTCTCTCTAAAGCACTCCACTTTATCCTATCATTTTTTCCTCTGTTTTTTTATGGTTAATCCAGTTCTATTAAAATCCTGAAAGTTAAATAACAAATCCTTTGATCTAACTTTACAATAACAACTTGTACGCAACTACAATACAAAATGTTCTGGCTACTTCTAGCACTTTTTAGGGGTACTCTATCAACTTTCTCCGAGGGTTTTTTTATTGTTTTTCTATGGTTACTCTGGTGCTATTAAAATCTTAAAAATTAAAAAGCCAAATCCTTGGATCTAACTTACATTAACAACTTGTAAGTAGCTACAATAAAAATGTTCAGGCTGCTGTCTAGCACTTTGTAGTAGTGGCCTACTGGTGCCCGCTTATTATAACTATCACTTTTCTTTTGGTCGGTAAGCCAGCTTGAACCCACAACCTCCTATCGCAAAATGGAGCACCTTCAAACTGAGGTACTCTTAAGACCGCCTTCTATTATTATGAAACTAAAAAAATTACAGAGTTGAATCAAAAACATTTTTTACACACGTCCAATGATTGATGATGAATAGGGCATAAATGATTAAAAGAATAACGTATATCAGATTAATGAATAACAGATTATGTAAAATGGGGTTTGGGTATTTTCTTACAAATCCTAGGGCATTATCATTAACACTTCGATATTACAAGAAACTTAGAAAGACCAGAGCTTCTTTCAGTAATTTTGCAACAAAGTCAGCGGTGGCGTAGAATTTCTCTCATAAGCCAAGGATGTTTTTGTAAGCTAGAAACACTGATATAGATGGAGAGTTCCTAAAATGCCATGACTGGCTAGGATAGATCCTAAATACATTAAGATAAGGAGATACGGATTAAAAAAATCAACCTTCCATCCCATCCTTCAAGTAAATAAGTAATGACTAATTGCACAGTTTCAACTTCTTTATTATTTATTATTTTTCTATTTTTTTACTCATATTGAGATGCAAAACATCAACATGATAATATGGATACATGCATGTGCATCTCTAAAGCACTCCATCTTATCCTATCATCTATCTCCAGTTTATTTAGGGTTCCATTTGGTGCTGTTAAAATACTATGAATTACAACTCAAATCCATCTTATCCCTATATTCTTTCTCGAGTTTATTTATGGTACCATTTGGTGATGTTAAAATATTATGAATTACAACTCAAATCCAATGATCAGAGTTGAACCTTATAAAATATTCACATTTCAAATTCAAATCTCTTAAACCAAAAAGTCACCCAAAATGGGATTCATAGAGCTTCTGTTGACAGTTTTAATGAAAATTTTATTCTGTGCATTGAAGGAAAGATGAGAGGAAGTTGTAACATTCTAAAGCACGTTCATATGAATGACTATTCCCAATGTGATAGTTTTAGATAGCATTTATGGTTCATACAAAACGAAAAAAAATCATGGAACGTTATAAATTTACTAAAATTGTACGTAAAATGTTAAAACACAGTTGATCAGGTAGTTCTCTCAGTTTTCCATATTTTCAAGTACTTTTTGTAAATTAATAATTTTCTAGAAAGGCAGAAAAATCATGCAGTCCAATTTTTTACAATTTGATTTGATCAAATGCTCTTACTCTGTCACTTAATTTCAGAACAATGCCTTCAAACGTTCTTTTTTCACATGTTCATTATTTTTATTTTTATTTTTGAGAAAATGACCAAAATATACTTAAAAGAGAAGAAGAGTTACATCAAGGCCAAAACTTGGAAAAGCCTATTTAAGATTAACCAAAGAACTGCACTCTACACTACATGCCACCCTACAATGGATAAAAATGTAGTTACTAGATTCTTCATCCTCTTTACAGAGCAAGCATATATTACTCAACTCAACTCAACTCAACTCAACTCAACAAAGCCTTTGTCCCAAGCTAGTTGCGGTCGGCTAAATGAATCCGTTAGAAAAAAAGCTCATGAAGAAGGTAAAAGGGATCTACCCGGCTCTAATCCTGGAAAGCAAGCATATTAGCCAAGCAAAATCTCTTCTCCACTTTGTCAAGCGTGTTGATGCTCCACATAAAAGCTTGTTAGTGCCCCACATAAAAGCTTGAACTCTAGAAGGAACAGAAGCCATCCACAACCCAGCAATAGAAGACATGGAATCATCCTCCCCAAAAGGGACACACAAAAGACTTCACCGAAAAGCTACTATGAGATTCTTCTACCCAAATTCCCCTATCTCCAGACTCAAAGATATACATTTTTATCTAATTACTTTCAAATTTCAAAACATTTTACTATTTACAATAAATCTGATAGCATCCAATAGTCAGACCATATTAAAATATTCGTCCTTTAAGCAAGGTTATATATAAACACGATCAGTCTAAAGAAACTGCAGTTCGTAAGAAATCAAAACATGAGCTGAAACATATATGCCCGTCCCAAAGTAGAATAAGTGAATAACCAATATGCTCAAAATTATACTAACAAAAATGGAAAATAATATCCACACTTCTTTGTTTTAGTAATGCCAATCCCTTATTTAACACTTTTTTCTAAAAACTGCTAAAAGCCGTTACAATTCCCAAGAATATATCAACAGTCAATCAAATGTGTTTAATAAAGTGAGAAGTGTGATCAAGGGTGCAACTTGGGTCGGACTCAACCCAAACCCGACGGGTTCAACCCAATTTTTGGCTCGGTTTGGGTTGGCATTTCCTCGGATTGGGTTAGGGTTAGGGTTGGAAAAAGCCAACCAGATTTTATTTCGGTTTGGGTTAGGGTTGAGGCCTTGGCAACTCGACCTCCATCCTCTAATTTTTTTCTTGATTTTCTTTGGGTTATGTTTTTTCCTTGTATTTTTCTCTTTGGCCCTAGGTGAACCGGAACCCAACCCGACTCAACCCGGCCCAATCTCGGGTTAGATGGGTTGGGTTAGAGTTGAGAGATTTAGAGGCTGGTTGGGTTAGGGTCGTCGACCATCCTCAACCGAAGGCTCGGGTTGGGTCGGGTTAGGGTTGAGGGAATGCTAGCTCAGGTCCAACCCGACCCGAGTTGCACCCCTAAGTGTGATCAAAACAAAGGAGTGTAAATATCATTTCCCAACAAAAAACACACCAGAAAATGAAAAATGACAAAAAACTAGACATGCTTCAAGACGAGATTATTTTTCTCTTCAATACTTAATTCCAACAAATACTCTGCAGGAAGTGTTCAAAATTCAAACAATTCAAGCATACAACATTAATATTGAAAATTGAATGCGATCCTCAAATACAATATAATATATCAAGATTTGAATGTACCTTTCGCGCTCAAACTCCTTGTGTCTTGTTGTTTGAAATAGAAGCTACGGTGGTCAAGTGATTTGTGATAGTTCTTAGCATAAATTTCAGCCCAACCTTTATTAAAATCTGAACGGCACCTTGTCCATTCCTCTTGTTTCTGTTTTAAGCGACTTAATATAACAGGCAATGCAAGACCAGCATTCTTGCGCAGTACGTCCATCACATCCAACCCATGATCACCATATAATCGTTCAATGCACCTTATATTTAGAGCTAAAAGGGGAAAAAAGAGAGAGAAAGATAGACATTGAGAGCTCAGAGATAAGAACTATAGAGACAATTGATCTTAAAATAACAAATAGACTATAGATTTTTTTTCATCCATAATATGCTAATATATATGTACCAGTAAAATGATCCTCAATACGAATTGGATTTTCTACTCTGATTGTATTGTCATGCATCTTTTCTAACAACTCCTCCACACGCTTAGTCGTGGCATTCGCAGACTCTATTAAAATATCCAGCTCAAACCTAACATCATGTCATAACACTAGATGTCATAATCATTTATTTCAAAATGAAACAATCATACATAAGTAAAGAATATATATATATATATATATATAGAGAGAGAGAGAAAAGGGTTCCTAAGGGTGCCCTCATATAGCTTATATGAGGTGGCTCTTTAAAAACATAGGGGCCCCACATTGTTAGGATGATCCGAAGCATTCATTTGAAAGGCCACATCATAGATATGGTGTGTACAAAAAATCAGCTCCATTGGATCATCCTAACCCCTCCAAAAGTGGGGGCAAAAATGGATAGACACATTTTGTCCACAAATCTGCCCATTTTTGCCCCCACTTTTGGAGGGGTTAGGATGATCCAATGGAGCTGATTTTTTGTACACACCCTATCTATGATGTGGCCTTTCAAATGAATGCTTCAGATCATCCTAACAATGTGGGGCCCCTATGTTTTTAAAGAGCCACCGCAGCTAAGCTTAGCTGAGGGCACCCGCAGGAACTGCAAGCTCATATATATATATATATATATATATATATATATATATATATATATATATATATATATATATATATATATATATATATATATATGCGCTCTAGCGCAGCTAAGCTTAGCTGTGTTCGAGCATAGAAACAGGGTGGGGCCACATTTTGGGTGGGATCCAAAGCATTCATTTGATGGGCCCTTTCATGGGTAGGGTGTCAGCCAAAAATCAGCTCCATTGGATCACCTTAGGGTGTCCATTTGTGGGGCCAAAAATGGACAGATTTGTGGACAAACAGTATCTGTCCATTTTTGGCCCCACAAATGGACACCCATTGGTGATCCAATGGAGCTGATTTTTGGTACGCCCCCCATCCATGATGTGGCCTTCCAAATGAATGCTTAGGATCGCCCCCCAAACGGCCCCACCCCCCTGTTTCTGTGCTCGAGCGCAGCTAAGCCTAGTTGCGCTCGAGCGCAGCAACCCTTTTCTCAGCCGTTTGGGGGGGGGGTGATCCTAAGCATTCATTTGGAAGGCCCCATCATGGATGGGGGGCCTACAAAAAATCAGCTCCATTGGATCACCAGTGGGTGTCCATTTGTGGGGCCAAAAATGGACAGATACTGTTTGTCCACAAATCTGCCCATTTTTGGCCCCACAAATGGACACCCTAAGGTGATCCAATGGAGCTGATTTTTGGCGGACACCCTACCCATGAAAGGGCCCATCAAATGAATGCTTTGGATCCCACCCAAAATGTGGCCCCACCCTGTTTCTGTGCTTGAGCACAGCTAAGCTTAGCTGCGCTAGAGCGCATATATATATATATATATATATATATATATATATATATATATATATATAGAGAGAGAGAGAGAGAGAGAGAGAGAGAGGAAAGTGAAGCTACACCGCCGGCTTAAAATACAATGGGCCCACATTGTTTTGGTGATCCAAACCATTCATTTGATTGGCCCTCACATAGATAGGGTGTCCACCAAAAATCAGCTCCATAGGATCATCTCAACCCTTCAAACTGTGGAGGCAAAAATGGACAAATTTGTGAAGGTTTTTACACGTTCATTTTTGCCTCCACAAATTGTAGGGTTGGGATGATCCTATGGAGCTGATTTTTGGTGGACACCCTATCTATGTGAGAGCCAATCAAATGAATTCTTTGGATCACCAAAACAATGTGGGCCCAATGTATTTTAAGCCGGCGGTGTAGCTAAGTTAGCTACACCGGCGGTGTAGCTTCACTTTCCTCATATATATATATAGGATAAGAATATCATTATAAGCAATCAATATGCCTTAAAAGTGAAGCAGCTCAGAATGGAAACAAATAAAAGAGAAACTCTTCTCCTTTTGCAGAAAATGACATGGTATACAGGTCTCTCTTTTTTTTTCAGCATACAGGGCTAACTATTCTTCAATTTTTTCCCTTTTCGGTAACAACTTTATTAGAAGGGAATGGAAAAGAAATCATAGGAGGTACAGAGATCTCCCATAATACATGACTTAAGATGATTAACACCTATGATTCAAAAAAAAAAAGGATTAACACCTTTAAGAAAGATTTGGAAACCTATTTCCATTATTTTTGTTTCATCTATTCTGCGGCTACATTCATAAAAAATGACTACTTAAATATCGTCAGTCAACATGAGTACCTATCATCCGTCAGAGTAAATCAGAAACTTGTAAGTAAAAACATTATTACTGAAAAAATTGAAGCAAATTTGGTACCTATCATCTTCACATCTAAATAGGCTTTCTTCATATTGATTTTTGCGCATGTGCTTAAAAGAGTAATCCTCACTTCCAGATGTCACCGATACCCAATGGTCATTCAATACGGCTGTAGCAAGCTCTGTCCAGTGGCTCACAGGAGGTGTTGGATACTGTGAGTAACAAGCAAGAAAAGAAGGCCAGAGAATCACATGATTAAGTGAAAATACCATGTTTTATCAATAAAAATCAAAAGCTTAATGTCAAATTTTCATTTACATTCTTTGGAAGACGGCGATAACTGGGGGTACATTGCTCACAGGTCGAGAGGTCAAGCTCTGAAATTGGTTTGTTAATATACTTTTCTTTGTTTGAGAACATAGAAACCTTGTGACCTGCGAAATCTTTAGGAACAAAAGGAACATTTTTGTCAAACCTTTCCCTTTCTTTATCCCTTTCCCTTATATGGTCTCTATCTTTCTCCCGGTCATCTCTTTCACACCCCCTTTCTTTATCTCTAGCCTCAAACTTCAAAGGTCTATCCAGATGTCCTTCGTTCCACAAAAACTCTACAAGTACCAAAAACCTTAGTTACGTTTTACAACAAAAAGGAGAAATGCTCATATATCTTGACAATTTCCAACAAATGACCTAATGACATGCTTGATAATAAGCTCTGCTCAAAGGAGCATAAAAATAGAAAAGTTAATGGGCCGTCTACACAAAGTTCCCGGTCAATGAATTAATGGCCACATCTGGAGAAAACATCTGACAAAGAAAACAATAATAATACAAAACCGCATTTGAGATGAGCTTTAATCATTACAAGTAACAAATAGCAAAGCTACTGGGTAACATACTTTTGTTGAAAACGCCTGCAAGAAATCCATCTGCAAGAAAGGTCCCCACCATTAGAAACAAGATCAACAATAAAATCCAAAGACAAACTATGAAACCGGGTGCGATATTTACTTCCAAGTTTTAAAATTACCTATATTCTCGCAGTGTGCCAGAAATTCATTGAACCCAACCATAAGATCGGGATATCTTCCAAGTATATCACCCATCTGGAAGGGACAAATGCAGTAGGTTTCAGCACCGATACTGAACATGTGCAACAAAAGATGATAAAAAAGCACAAAAAGATCTAATGAAATATAAAAACTAAAATTGCAAGGATACAGAACATGTGTAATGAATGGCAAACAGATACCTATGTGGCCCCACATCCAAGACGTAAGTAAAAATTCAACTGCAAAACTTCTTTTGTTTATTTAGATGATAAAACTAAAATATTGAAAAGGATCCCTGTTATATACCCACTAAATTGCACCAAATATGAGAAGAAGAAAAAAAAGAAATCTAAATTTGACCCACATATTGGTTTTCTAAGAACAATAAATATCAATGATAATCTCCGCTACAAATCCAAGAACAAAAAGGAATCTAATTGCCAGTATCAGAAACCCGACTACTAACTTTACCATACGGCAATTACCATCATTTCTAAAAGACAGCTGTGCATGCATGCAATTAAAAAATTATTTAACCACACCATCGGTTGTATATATATATATATATATATATATATATATATATATAGAGAGAGAGAGAGAGAGAGGAAATGGTTTGTGTGCAGCTGCACAAACCATGGGGGGGCCACATTTTTTGGGGGATCCAAAGCATTCATTTAGAAGGCCCTTCCATGGATAGGGTGTGTACGAAAAATCAGCCCTTTAGGATCATCCTAACCCTGCCATTTGTGGAGGGAAAAAATGGGCAGAAACAGAGTCTGTCCATTTTCCCCTCCAACTTTGATTGGGTTAGGATGATCCTATAGGGCTGATTTTTTGTGCACACCCTATCCATGGAAGGGCCTTCCAAATGAATGCTTTGGATCCCCCCAAAAATGTGGCCCCCACCATGGTTTGTGCAGCCATGCAAAGATAGGTTCTCTGTGCAGCTACACAGAAACCGTTTCCTCATATATATATATATATATATATATATATATATATATATATATATATATATATATATATATATATATATATATGCTTGTGAACTTACTCGTGCATAGCTGCATGCTTGTGAACAGTGTGAAGCTAAGTTGTAAACGGAACACCTCAGTGTTTCGGCTGTTTCGTTCCGTGTTTCGGTCGAAACTTTTCATTCTGCTTCCCAGAGGTTTTTTTTTTTAAGTAGTTAAAAATATGAAAACAAAATCCAAAAAAAAAAAATCAAAAATTGTTAAAAAATTATAAGAAACAATTAAATGAACCAAATATGTAAAAAGACATCAATTTTATTCCTTAAAAAAGTTCACACTACAAGTTTAATACATAAAAAACAAGAAAAAAAAACACATATCTAAATCACATCTCACATCATGTCTCTCATACATACAGCTCACTACATCATGGTGAATAGGGTGGTTGAGGATCATCACAATCAAAAGAGTGGTAGCCCTCATCGTCGTCGCCACCTGTACCTTAGTTGGTGGGAAAGTAGGTAAATGAAGTTTGTAAGAGAGGGGTGAGAGAGAAGAGTGTGGAAAATCAATGGTTAAAGGGGTATACATAGTGGTGAAGGCCCGTGGATGCGAAGAGAAAGAAAATACCCTTCCAACAGCTATAAAACGGTCATAAAATGAAGGTAGAATGGTCTAAAACACTCCCAACAGCTATAATGGCACTCCCGATAATTTTTTTGATTTTTATCCGCTTTCTCTCGCAATTCGGACGAAACAAGGTGTTTCGCCCGTTTCGTCCGAAATTTCGGTCAGATCTGGAATTTCGGCCAAAACGGACCGGAAACCGGCCGAAACTGAAATTTCGGTCCGTTTCAGCCGAAATGAAATGAAAATTACAACTTAGGTGTGAAGTGTTTATAAGTAAACTATGTGTACAAAGTGAATAATTATCACTTCGCAGCAAAGACTAGAAAGAAAAACATGAAGGAAAAGAAAAGAAAAGAAAAGTAATTAACAACCACTTTTGGGTCCCCAAAACTAAGAATCCGCTAGCAACTACACTCTGCCAGACCCCTCGCCCTCGTTACCTTTGAAACAGACATTTCGATTGAGTGTCACCACGTTCAGTTCCAGCATACTTTTTGTCATGGTTTTAAATTTCCCGAAACCAACACGAAACAGCCAAAATGTTTCTGTTTCCTTCCCCCCACTAAAATGCATGCAAGAACCAAAACAATTACCAAAACCCGCTTTTGGGTCCCCAAGATCAAGGAAGTGTGGCATTCCGGACAGCAAGCACTCTAAGTAGAAGCTCTAACAGCTATGGTGATTCACAATGTTTGAGCACTCCTCAGGTTGACTAAAGACTTCTGAATCAAATTGACTCGATCTCAAAATACATTACCATTTACTCTTTTGAGCAGCAACAGAGAAACTTAATCTACGAAAAAGAGAAAGCACATACTTCAAATATAACAGTGACTGGCTCTGTCCCTTACATTAAGGAAACTAAGAATCCACTACCAACTCCACTCTGCCAAACCCCTCCTTAACTTTGAAACAGATAGTATTATCCAATTGGAAAAGCACAAGCAAAGTGTTTCTGGGCCTCCCCTTGTGTATCCATCGACCAAGAAAAAGACAATGGAATCCGATCGTGGAATGGGTGGAGAAGAGAATGGAGACATAGAAGTGCAATTTGGTTTCTCTAGGGGGAAGAATTACCTTTATTAAAGCCATCATGGCAAATATTCCGATTTATCATACCCAATGAGTGTCATCAAGAGAATTGAGCAGATAAAGAAGAGATTCTTATGGGGAGGTACCGATGAGAAGAAACTACATTTGGTTAGTTGGAAGGTTGGCAAGCCAATAAGGCTGGTATGGGAGTGAACAATGCTATAATCAGGAAATGGTTATGGAGGTCTGGGGAATAAGGCCATCAACCTTTGGTCAAGGATCATCATCAGGAAGTATGCATTGTTATCAGGACACTGGATGACCAATTATAAATTCAGACACAGTGCTCTAACAGTTTGGAGGGACATTCTAAGACAAACATAAATTCAATTAGGGAGTCAAGTTCAGAGTCTACAAGAGGGATCTGATCAAATTCTGGAATGATAAATGGTGTCATGAGGCTCACTTCTCCATTAATGGCGTCATGAATCATGATAAATAGAGTTAGTGAAATCTATATATTTGTAGGCCTATGGCCATTTGAAGCATGGATTAATGAATGAAAATTGAATTTGTTGCTTTGCAGCTTGATGTGATTTCCATTGCCTTCGGGCACGGGTATGATGCTCGTGATCCAATTAGTGGTGTGATGATGTTGGTGCCTTGGGCATGATGCCTATGGTGAGTGGTGTGATGCTCTAACATGTCCAGTTCTTGGAAGTGTTCAACCTTCTCCAATCATTTGCTTCTTTCTTCATTTGCTTCTTTGCACTTTGATCGGCGTCCCGGCTTCTTAGTCATTAATTTCTACAGTCAGCCCTAATCGTGAATCCTAGCCATTGATCCTGTCAGATTTGAGTTCAAATTATGAAGTCTTCGTGCTTTCCAACACCGTCCACCCATATCCAAGTTTAAGGTTGATCCAGCAATTGGATCTGAACCTACGAAAAGATATGAACTGTCCATCCTTGGATCTTGCAGAGCTGATATTTTTGCGCAAATTGAAGATCGAACCGTCAGAATTGGAAAAGATTTGGATATCTTAATTCGCTTAATATTTTTCTAACATGCATCAGAAAATTGGGTCAATGTAACAGTCAGATTGTGTTCAGTGATCAATTTTTCAGATCTGAATTTACCACAGATCCCCCCCCCCCCCTTCTCTCTCTCCCCCCCAAAACACACCCACACTCCCCCCCAAAACACACCCACACACTGCAACAATAACAAATCTAATTTTGCCTGATCGTCCTAAAGTGTTTTCCTACCACCAATCGAATATTTGAAATGATCCAACGGTCGGATAGCCATCAATCCTTTGGGCCAGTGTTCTTAAATTTAAATAATTTCCCAAATCCGACAAATATTTTCTTCCCACTGCTAACCAAGTCAGATCCTAAGTTGACCTTCCTATGGCAGGTCAACGCCCATACCAACCCTCGCCAGCCGTTCTTCCTTCCCTAGAATGTCTTCCAACATTTTGCTCGCCAAATTTTCAAAAATTATGATCTAGAAATTATTCTTTAATGTAGGTATGACAAGATTTTGCAAAACAAGTTATGAGTCATAGGAAGGAAAAAATAAACAGCAGAAGCAATTACCTGATATTGTTAAAATGGCCTATAAATTCTTAAGATGATTAAAAGAGTGACAAGTAAATGCTTACCAAATTTTGCAGTTCTGATCTAGAAATTATTTCTTTGTTGTAGATATTAAGGCATTTCAAGAACTCCTGGTATGTGTCATCATTGTGTAACCTCTCCTTGACCTTCTCACAGAAGTGGAATTCTTGGCTGTATACGCCTGACACAAATATTGAATAGAAAGGGATTTTATTGGAAGATAAAGGGCAAAGGAACAACTAATATGCATTAGACAGAAAGGGTTCGAAGAACAGGATAAATAGGAGAAACACTGAACATTTACACCTACAACTTCAGTCCAACAAAAAAAAACATCTCCATGCAAGTAGAAGTTCACCAAAGAATCCGATATAAAAAGAAAATATAGGGATGAAAATTTACGAGGATATTTG
Organism: Tasmannia lanceolata; assembly: GCF_043159265.1. Taxonomy (NCBI): domain Eukaryota; kingdom Viridiplantae; phylum Streptophyta; class Magnoliopsida; order Canellales; family Winteraceae; genus Tasmannia; species Tasmannia lanceolata. Next base: position 5,722,845 of record NW_027518683.1, read on the forward strand.
AATAAAAAATAAGCATAACTTAAAAACACATACTTGGACAAGAACTCGTCGATTTGGGAGAGCCAATGCCTACCTGTGGCTACTGATATTGACACTACCTTGTTTTAAAAATTGCACAAGCTCAGCTTGTCTTTTCTTTTTTAATAGGCTTGCTGGAGCTTTTTGGGAACTGCAATAACCTTAGACAGCTCTTTAAATAATGAAAGACAAGGTGAGTTAGTGCAATAATCAAAACATGGTTGTGCTGATATTATTTCCCTTAACTGTCAAGGTATTTTTCACTCGGGCAAGTCAAAGGAGTTTTTATATTGACTTGGTAGGGACAAAACCGAGCTGCTAAAGCAAGTAAAGATTGACTCGGGGGCTTTTACACAGCCCAATCAAGTGTGCCATGGGCTAGTGGTATGGAACTATAATTCTCAACCATAGGTTTCATGTTCCAGTTCCAGCATCCCATACCCAAAAATATAACTAATAAGACCGCTGGTATCAGGACATATTTCTCGATCATGAGTTTTAGGTACCAACCCCATCATTCCATACTAATAAAATAAATGGAAATCAAATAAGAAATAAATGAAAATAATAACATTGGTGTTATGGAGCCACATCTCTCAATCAGGGGTTTCAGGTTCAAGCCCCCACCATTCCATACTGAGAAAAGTAAATGAAAAATTGAATAAAGAAAATGGATAGAATCTCCAATAAAACTCAAATAAAAAAGAAAATTTGTTTCCTGACAGAGCCATATTTCTCTACCAAGGGTTTCAGGTTCAAGCCCCCCACAATACTGAGAAAAGTAAAGGAAAAATTGAATAAAGAAAATGGATAGTATCCCAAATAAAGCCCATAAACAAAAAGGAAAACCCGTTTCTTGACAGTGATAAAATAATCCTTTCCATGCCTCAAACTGAAAAAAGAAGGGACTTGATTGTTCCCAGACTGCACAACCCAACTCCCAAGATGATTCATGAGTATGACTGAAGAAAAGAATGAAAAATGATATTTGTAATAACTCAAATATCAAATATATATATGTACACACACACACACACACACACATATATATAAGGATTGTTGAATACATCAATCCCGGTCATAATCAACTTATCCACCATGATTAAGCATCACAACCTTTGCTCATCATTTTTCATCATGTCATTGTAATGTAGGCTAGGGAGAGAAAAAGAAGAAGAAGAAGAAGTATGAGTAGGAGGGAAGAAATTTTGAGAAGAAGAACTCAAATCAATAATAATTCAAGTAATCATAAAAACTAAATAAAAAGTCACAGATTAGTCTATACACAGGCAACTGAGAACATTAAAAGACTAAAATACACCTAAAATAGAAAAGGCAAATAGCTAAGGACTACTCTCAATAGGCAAAGGTTGTAGGGACGGGATGATAGATAGGTTTTGGGCTACAGGCATATACTGGTAGAACTCTGTCTGTAGCGCACAGCGTGTTAAGCACGACTACTTGTGGTGAGACTGAGATTGCCGAGATCGAGTATTTTTCGTCCCAAAACTCAACAGAAGAATCATGGCTACATAAAATCATCATAATCAAAATAGGATTACTTGTATGATATTGACATCTTATAATCTCAAAAAATTTCAAAACAGTGGAAAGAGTCCCATGGGCTAGAAAAGCCTTCATTAAAAATCAAGATGGTCAGCTCAATAAGTTTAGCCTTCGAATAAATGATTTGACATTTATATGTTTTGGATTGCGTGTTCCAAAGAAAACTCAAATAACAGGTAACAAAACCATGACCCCTTGAATAATGTAAAATTGTTCAAGACATCAAGTTTCAAGAGCAAATAGTATTGCAAATTGAAATATGCAGGTTTAGATGAAATCGACATTTCTGCAGGTTGAGTTATGCCAGATATTTGACCATAAATCACAGATACAAAATGCATGGCACCCACATAAAGATTTATATGATTGAATGGCACAATTAAGGACTCACTTTTCAAGGCAGTTTTTTCATCGTGCTCAGGATAAGGATGGTCGACACTGAGATCACGATCACCATGGGATATGCTTTCCCTCTGACAACAAAATGTACAACCAAAGGTTAGGCATCCAGAAATAAACAGAAATCCAAAGGAATTCCTGAAACATACTTTATCTGTGTGCAAATGTCGGATCGGGGGCATAGCAGAATTCCTCTTTTCCCGACGTAAGATAATACAAGATGAGTTTCTTCCAGATGGAGCAAGATGTATAGGAGCTGTTGGTGAAGTATCAGGTAGGAAATGTGTGAAGTCCTCAAGCAAATCATCATGGTCATGAAAAAGTAAGGCTACCTGCAAACAAACAAATAAAGCATCCAAATTTATAATCTTTGATAAGATCGGAGATTCTATAAAGGGAGTCCATTATGAGAACCAAAAAGAGGGGAGATACAAAAGAGAAAAACCAACAAGATTTTGCATGTATACCTCTTGGAATACCTCATTGGCAGTCTTTTGCCCCATTCTATACATATTTAGAATTTCTAAGAACGATTTGTACACTTGCTCATCAGTTTGAAACCGAGTCTGTACATAGTGAACAAGTTTAAACATCATATAAAGCAATTCAATGCCACAGCAAATGAAACCAACCTTCGAGCTTAAGGCCATGTTGGGAAACCATATTTTTTTCGTGGAATATTAGTTTACAAAGTGTTGAGAGGGGAATAGGGAGAAGCGGAGAGGGGGAGTGAGGAGATGGTGCATAGTGGCTAATAAATAGGGAAAACAAAAACTCTATTTTGAATAGAGTTTTTTTTCCCTGTTGTTCAGCCACTTCTCATCCTCTCCTCACTCATGCCTTCTCAATTATCTCCCCCTCCCACCCTCCTTGCCTCTCTCCCACCACTTGATAAACTAATTTTACATGGAAAAAATGTTCATGGCTATCAAACATGACCTAAAGCTATAAATCAAATCATACTCAAAATCAAATCCTACAGATGAAGTTATTACCTTAATTTTGTTTACAAAATCGACTGCTTCCTCAAATTTTACGGGTTTCTTTGGTGGAGGCTCGTCATCAAGCGTGATCTCATATCCTTCTGGCAAGAAGGTATTAAAACCCAAAATAAGATCCGGATGTCCTTTGAATAACTCTTTCACCCTCGATGTAAAACCCGTGGTGTCAATCCTATACACAATACAAGCAAACTGTATCAATAATCATATGGTGCTACTTCATCCCAAAAAAGAAGGAAAATATATCCAGGAATCAAAACCTTTGGGCCTTGAAATCTTTCATGACTTCAAGGAATTCATTGTATTTCTCCAATTTATCCTGAAATATCTCCTTAACTTCCTTGACATAGGCTAGGGCATCATTTGTAGTTGGTATCTGTGCACCACCAGATTGGGTTCGACCACACCTTCATCAACGACAAAAACCGAAATCCAATCAATTCTAATAGATCAAAACCCAAATCCAAACCTAAATTTCAATTGAAATGAAAAACAACAAAAAAGGGGGAAACACAGAATATAGCAAAACCTTGAAAACCCTTTTTCCATATTTCAACCAAAGCAAAATCCAAAATAGAACATAAGAAAACCTACAACTAAAGTAGAAAAAATGGGCATTTAACAATATCTGATTGGCATATAATCAGAGAATTCAAAAGAGCTTCCTACCCATACAAAACCTAAAACAGGCAAGACCATTCCAGAAAAGCATGTTGAAGCATAAGTTAACATTACAAGAAACAAAAAGGAGAGATTGAAGCTTACGAATCTCCACGAGAAGGGACAAAGGGGCGCTTGAGTTGAGAAGCCATGAATGGGTCGTCTCGAGACCTTTTCATCGTTGTTAAAAAAGACTTCCCCTTCAACAAAAACAATAGGCAAAAGAATGGGAGAATATTTCTCTTTCTCCCTTCAAAACAATGGCCCGAGAACGATGCGATCAGAAAATGGGAGCCAAGAATAGAGAACAGATCTAGCGAGGGAATTTCTGTTCGAATGAGAGATCGTTTCCAAAAGAATAAAAAAAGGAACAGAGAGGAAGGGCGGGTGAGAGATTTACATATACGGAGGAAAACTGAGAAGGATTTGTGTTCGAGGTTCTCTCACTAAACCATGTTTTTAGTTAGATTAAGGGTGCTTATATTGGCACTACGAAGTTTTGTTATTTGCGCTAATTCACCTTGTCTTATCTTCCTTCTTTTTTGATGGGATTGTCTTATCTTTCTTAATCTGCTTTTGAGAGCATCTTTGGAAATTGTGATAACTATTTTCCAGCTGGTTAAATAGTAAAAGACAAGGTGAGTCAATACGACTATTAAAACATGGTAGTGCAAATATCAGTAGATTAGCTTACGATGGAGTGAAAGAGGAGAAATTGTATATGCCCTGGGTTTATCTCAAAATGCTGCTCACGTTTTTTTTTTTAGGAGCTGCTGTTGGATCGTCAAATATTAAGGGTAATAACGTCTTTATCATACCTCATTTTAACAGTTTGTACGGCCTTCATCATATAATTTCTTTAACCGAGAAATTATATGATGAAGGACCTATGAACACGTATTCATCATCCCATCCTTGATTTTTTATTTTTGATCCAACGGCTGTTAAAGAGATAAGACCCTTCATCATCCCATCCTTGATTTTTGATCCAACACAGTAGACATATAAGGCCCTTCATCATATAATTTCTCAGTTAAAGACAGCCCGGAAAAAGGATTTTCACGTCCCTTCTTCGGTTAACCCACAAATATATTTGGGTTAGAGCGGGATACAAGTACATGCATTGGTGTCAGATGATTCACTTAGGATCGAATCCACTTACATTTTGATCACGATTTGCTCTTATCTCTTATCAGTTGGATTCATGTCCTATTGTTTTTAAGAACTTACTTTCTTAGGATCCCAACCTATTTTTAATCAGTCCAGCCACTAGAATGTCCGCCATAGTTAGAACTCAGGATTAGGAGAGGCAGAATGAAAGAAATGAAAGAGAGGGTTATCAAAATGTACCATTTCTCCTAAGTTCGCATTAGTCGCCCATTACAAAACCGCCTGATCATTTTGATGGTCTAGATTTTAGAGTCTTATAATCGGATCATTTGGTTAGTCGGTAAGCCATCTTCTCTATTCTACTAATCGCTAGGGCCAGTAATCACGAAAATCTAATATCTTCCCCCAAAAAATGGCCAGTTTCCATTTCTATTCGTTCTTCCATCGCCTCCACTCACAAGAATTTCTTCATATTTTCACCGACCGATCAAAACCAGGAAAGTTTCTCCCTCAGGCGTCCAAGGTCATGGCTGATAACAGGTGTGAATCGTTCTCTCTTTTTTTTTAATGCTACGAAAATGCCGCGCATTAGTAGACATAACATAATTATGAAATCTATTTTATACCTTGCCACCATTTGTATCTAGGATGCTCCATCCGATTTATGACACTAGGCCGTGTTCTAAAATATTATTGGACCGTAGGATATGGATCCAATAGACTCGGTTTGAATCCAGTCTGTTGTGCTCAAATCTTGTTCATTAATGTTAGAATATATCAAATCTTCTAAGATCTGATTAGTGCATTCTTTTAATACCATATTGGCTAAAAAAAACGTAGTAAAAAATGGTCAAATAAATGAAAACACGAAACACATTTACAAAGTTTAAAATCTTGTTATTTACAAACTAGAGCAAAGCAAAATTGTAAAGTTGGTACTAAAAACCGCATTTAATATGTTTAAAACTTTTCCTTAATTAAAAACCAGATTTATTTGTCGTAAAATGTTTTAACACGTTTAAAACTAGTTTAAAATTGTAAAGTATTAAACGGCAAACCTACAAAGCACATATATTTTTTATTTTTTTTGAAAAGTTTTGCTAACTATGGTTAGGACTTTATTAAAAATGAATCCAAGGTTAATATAATTCTTTTATTTTATCAATTAATGCTAGATCATTGACATCACCTAGTACAGGTGAAGTCCACTTGTGTCGAATGATCCAAACCGTCTAACACCCAGTGGTTGCTGAGGATGGACAATATTTCAAAACTCTTGGATGATTTTTATAGGGGAGTGATAAATCGACCCCCATATATCCTAAATCAACTCCCCATGTGTCTTTCTCTCTCCTCTGGGTTAGAGAGAGAAAGAGGAGAGATAGACACATGGGGTCGATTTAAGATACTGGAGAGAAAGGAAAAAAGAAATGATGTCAGCAAATGGAAAGAAAATGAAAAATATGTGCAAACACCATGGAATTCATTGTACAGTGCAGGGGAGCAGGCCATGCAGAGAGTGTCAAAGGCAAAAACCCTTCCCTTAAAAAAAAAAAAAAAAAACTGGGCTTCATGTCCTTTCATCTACTTTTTTTTTTCCAAGCAGCTAAGATGGGATTGAACCTACGACCTAAGGTTGAGAAACAAAGCCTCAACTATTGAGCTGCATGCCCAACCCCCAAAAAAGTGAGACATAGAGAACTTCTCTGGCACGTCACTCATTCTAGTGCTACTCTTGTCCGAGCATGCTTAACTTTGGATTTATGATGTGATTCATTGGATTTGCACTGGTATGATCTCACCCTTATCCTTTCATCTACCATGCATGTAACATGCGTGTACTGCGTCTGAGATCATTATGTGGTGGGCCATCCTCACCACACCGTCTTGATCGTAGGATCACTGATATGCAAAATAAACGGTTATGTAGAAGCTGAGGATCCACCGTTTTTGGACTCCTAGCCGGAAAAAAACCAATCCATCGTAGGGCCCACCAAATCAAGAAGCCCTCAACACAACTTGCTACTTACTAGTAGTCTTCTCGTTATGGTCGTTGATGTGCTTGTAGGCCCCTTTCTCATTCGAGGGAGATCCTAATGGTAAAGCATGTGGATGGGCCTTAAGTCAGGCTACTCCAAGCCATCCAATTCAATGATCATAGTTACACGGTTTAGATGGTTAGGCTCATCAAATCTCTCCAAACTTGATGCGGGAAGCCCTAAAAGCGTACTATGTCAAACGTCCTTGCGATCCAATCGATGGCCTCCTCGTATTCGCCCATTTTGGAAATTTTAAGATATCATCCAAGATTAGTGGTCCCACATTAATAAAATGAAAAGTGAGGTGATATATTTGTCCCCTTTTCTTCCCCCAGCTACCCCTTTAGCATATTTATGATTACTCTTTTTACACTGCAAGTAGGTAGCCCATGGAAGAAAAGGGAGCCAATGTATCATTTCCTAAATGCAAACCGACTTTTTAACGGCAACTTTTTTGGGCCCAGACGTGGTATGTCAACATGATTATGGTCCCTTGATCTTTTTTTTTTTTTTAAGGATTTCATAGAGTATCCCCCACTCCAATTTTTAGGGCATGACTATTCCCCACGGATACGCGCAATCACTCATAAACCACGTGCATCGGGCAAGCTTGGGGATTCGAACTCGCACCAATGTGGAGAATACTTTAAGCCAGAGAGCCACACCCATACAGGTTGATGATCCCTTTATCTGATTGGAAATGACAAGTTCGGCCTATTGCCATTTGCCTCCCCTGGATCAGAAGATCCTAGCCCCAAGATCTATTTGACATCTTTTAGGGTTCCACCAATAGAAGTTCAATTGTTGATTGACTGAGTACGATTTGGCGTACCATCCATTAAATTAACGGTCCTGATTATGCTCAAGAGTACCTATGTGGGACCCATTGTCGATTCTTACGATTGATACTAGTGTCCGCCTGTGTAATCGAACTCTAACAAAATACAAGGATGACCACAGATGGCCAGAGTATCAGAGCATTAATGAACAGGATTTGAGGATAAGAATAGGATCCGAACTGTATCCATCGATCCATATCCTAAGATCCAAGATTATTTTGGATCATGACCCAGGTGACCCAGATCCGAACTGTATCCATCGATCCATATCCTAAGTCCAACTCGAGGTAGCATTATCTCAACCCTAACTTGACCTAACTCAAACCTCGGATAGAGTGGGTCAACCTAACCCAGCTCGCCCCGAAATCTCTCAATCCTAACGCATCCCATCTAACGCGAATGAAATGTGTTCATTGTTAATCTGTTATATGCTTTTATCTCTTTTTGTAGGACGTTGTGTTTGATTTGAGCTGTTTCAAATGTATGGTGGAAGTTGTTTTCCATTCTTTATCTTTCCTTACCACAAGATTGTTCAAATTGGGGTATAATGTTGAAAGGATGAAAAACTAACTTGGGTCAGTTTTAAGTATACAACCTTGTTTCTGCTTCACAGTTGGGATGCAATGATCACAAACAGTTTATGACGCCATTAAACTACCAAAGAAGGATGATGGTGTTCAAATTCCCCTCTCTCGTGTCTTCTGTTTTTCCAGGTCCCACCTTATACCATGTTTGAATCTCTTCTTGAGCTTTAATAATGGGTATCAGTAGAACGCGATCCGTAATTAGCCTACATGATTATGAATTACTGGGGAACGCTGGTGCATGTGATGGGAGCATACGTACCTAGCAAGAGTTTGCATCAGGCAAGCAAAGTGCAACATTTCCTCAACATTAATTTGGCAATTTCAAAGGGAAAAAGAAAAATCCTTATTCTGCAACAGCAAAACCATAGAAGGATTAAAGATGAAAAACACAATCTTAGAAAGCTAATCTGAAAACCATGCATACAATTCAAGTAATTAGCACCTCTTAAGGGAATTGGCTCCATACAACCCAGGCGAATTGGCAGAACTAGTAACAATTTTATCTCGGAAGAACTTACAGAGGGAAGCGAAAGCAACCATTCATATCACCAAAAACACCGACAGTGAGCAAGAGCATGCAAAATAAATATAATCAAGGGATGTTTTGTCTAAGACCAAAATAAATAAAAGAATTAAAAAAACAGGGGGTTCCCCCTGCCTCCGTTGGTCGCTTCTTACAAGGAAAGCACTTCTAAAACTGGTACAATAGATATGGCCAATGGGTTTTTTGGGCAATGATAAATTCGCACCCCTGGAACGTGGAAAAGCGTTAAAGTCTGCGACATCAATTCACGTTAAAGTGGTCCGAATAATCCCACATGGGGTGGGAATTTATCGTCACCCTTTTTTATTTGCTTTTGTGGGATAGGCGCTCTTCTTTTTGTTGTTTGCACACGTGTCACGATGAGGACTCCGTGTGCTTTTTTCCAGCACGGGATCCCGTTTTACTAGCAAACCTCCTCCTTATATATATAAGGCTTAAACGAAACCAAAGTCTAGTGCGAGCGCGGGAAGAACCAGCTTCAGATTCCATTCATGGCGGAAGGTGATAATCGAAAGCAACTTCTCACGCTAATTCGAGATTTCGCCACTGAAAAATCCCAAGGAGGTGAAATTCCTTTTTTTTCATTCTTTAACGTTTTCCCCCTTTTTGCTAACTCTCCTGCTCTTCCAAAACCCCCTACTTTATCTGATCTCTTTCGTTTTCCTTTTATCTTCTCTTTTTTCACGAGATCTAGAGCGTAGGGTTTCCGATCTCAAAAAACGATTTGCAGAGCTTAGGGCCGAGTTAGACGCTGCAAATGCAGACCTAGAGAACGCCAAACGCTCCAAGGAAATGATCGAGCAGGAGCTCAGAGGCTCTGAAGTCGAATCAGATCTGAACAAAGCTTCGATCCAAGCGCTCGAGGTCTGGATTTGTTCTGCAGTTTTGTTCGATGACTGAATCTCTTATCGGATTTCATGAATTTCTTTTTGTTTTTCTACTTTTCTGTTTAAATTACTTTCAGGCTAGGACTTCTTTGCTTCAAGAAGAGATATCAAAGATCGGATCTGATTTAAGAGCTCTGAAGGTTTGTAATCTCTTATTATCCGTGAAACTTTCAGGTTTTCTTTTTGTCTCTACGGGATCGGAGTTGTTTCCTTTTGTCTGATTCTGTTGTTCTTTCTGTGAATTCATGGAAATATTGGATTTGAACCTGGATCTGTGTACCATGGCGGTCTAATTATGCGAAGAATGAGGAGGGAATTTCACGGTATGGATTTCATCATTTTTGTAATAACAGAGATTACATTTTATTTTCCTGTGAGAAGCATATTTTTCGGTGCCTTGAAATGATAAAACACCAGTTTCATACTCTAGTATACCTATGGTGTCTGGATGTACGATCCAATTTTTGTAAGGATTATTCCATTTCATTTGGAAAAGGCAGTTAGTTGTCTGTGGTAGTATATGTGATCGAGGAGTGATAACTCATATCACAGGAGGGAACTTTGGGGAGAGTTCAATTACTATTAGTGGATCTAATCCTTAATTTTTTTTTAAAACGAAATCAAAATTCCTCCTTCAATTTTAAATTTTATGTGCATGCCTGATCGTTTCATTCCTCATGCTGATGTAGAGATGAGTTTGTGAGCTACATGTTTGCTCTCAACAAGAAAATAAGGTACACCCCTCTCTCTCTCTCTCAGCATGTGTTCTCGTTCTTGTTCTTTCCATTGCCTTTTTTGGTGTACACTTGCGTATGTGATATTCAAAAGCTTTATGTTGCATTTGAGATGTAGTTTGTTAAATGATGATTTATACTATTTTTGATGAATGGAAATTTAAAATAGTGACAAGCTACTCATCTTAACTACTAGGGCATTAGTGGTCTCGAACTCTCGATACTATGTCTTTTTAGTTTCTCCCTCGTTGTTAATAAGTGCTCATCAGTGTTATTCAGCTTTTACAAATTGGCATATTAGGTCCACTTTTACCTTTGAAGTGAAACTACCATTTGAAGAACACAGTTTCTTTGTTTCTCTTATCTATAAATTCCAAGTGTCTGACAGTTTATATTGGCCTAGAATATCCTACATTCCCACTTATTGATGTACTTGTGAAAACTGCTTCTGAATGACATTGTTTCAGATGTCATAGGGACTGGTGAGCATTATTAAAGGTTGCCTCTTTTATTTCTTCTACATTTTATATTGACTTTACCTGATTGTTACAAGTATTTATCTGTTAGTCAACTGTCAGCTATTGGGAAAAATGATTATGGATTGATTAGTAATTATTTTGCTTCTGCAGGAAATTTCAAGAGATGACAGTTGGTTCTTTTGATAAAGGGCAACACATTGAACTTCCATCGTATGCTGGTATGTGGAATTGATTTTACTCAAAACTTATCTGATGAGAAAACGGCACAATTTTCTTGGTCATTCATCCTGCACATGTCATAGTAGATTTAAGTATGGCAGTCAATTATTGGAAGTCTTTCAGTTTTTGGGTTAACATTTTATTATATAGAAACTTGGTATATTCTGCTATTTGGCAATGAATCTAAGTGTGACATCGGAAAATTAAGTTTTATAAATCCTACATCTTAATATTGTGATCTCAATTAGTTCATCAAAAAAATTGTGATTTCAATTAAATGGTATATATTGGTAAAAGTGGTAGTTTACAAGGGTAATTAGGTCAAAATAAAAACATTCAGGGTTTTTTTTCATCAATTTTAATAAAAGTACTTATCCAGTTTTCATAATATATGTAGAGAAAATGTTTTTTCTTTCCTTTTCTTTTGTGGTGGTTGTGTGTGTGTGTGTGTGTGTGTTGGGGGCGGGGGGGGGGGGGCATTATAATGTCATGTCAGTGTGAATTCTTTGGATGTTTTCCACCTTGTAATTTAAGGTGCTTTGTAATTTTTCCAAAGCAGAAGAGAAGTTACAGGGAAAGCAAGGATTCTTCAATATTCAAGATGGTTTAAAAGATGTAGAGGATAAACTTGTGGGCATTAATGACCAAACACATATAAAGGAACAGGAGTACCAAGAAGAACAAAGTATTCATAAAGAGGTTAGAAGTTGATTCTTTGTTATTTATGTATATTACCGGCACTATGTGTGCACGATTGTTTCATCTTTTAAATTCTGTTTCCCAGAAAGGTTTATAAGTTACTTAGTTTTGCCTTTGGGATTTCATCCTATGTGTGGTAATGATTTACCGCCCATACCATATGCCTGCTTGAAAAACCATAACCTAGGAGGACTGAAAGTACAATGAAGCAATGTATGAAACATTTAATCAAGTAGCACTTGCATGGGAACGAAATCAGTTAGCTAATAAAGAAAATTATGCAATTGATATGCATGTTTCAGCAACTCATTCAATATTTATGAATTTTCTTAGTGATTGTCCTTTTCCTAGTTCTGAGATGTTTTTGTAACTCTTTAGGAAACATATCCTTCATACTGTTGTCCACCTCATTCAATTAGATTTTAAATAGTGAAGATTCCCTCTCTCACAACTCACCTTGAGTTGGAGTGTTCAACCCAAATGTCTCACTCTCCAATTGTTCACGATCTCAAGCCTCAACAAGACTTTTGGTAAGATTATTTTGTCACAAATCCTGAATTCCCCATACTTCTACAGCTTTCATGGAGACAAACATATGACCTAATTATCTTCTGTTGATTACTGCCATAGTTACCAATGCTATGCCTAAGAACTGCCATCACTACCTTCAGGGGCGGAGGCACATAGAGCATGAGGGGGGCCATGGCCCCCCCAATGACTTGCAAAGTCTCTTTTATGGTTTTTGGCTGTATATGCATTCTAAGCTAGTTTAGTGGCCATGGCCCTCCCAATGACCAATGAGGGCAAGTGTAAATTAGTTTGCGCCCCCCCCCCCCCCCCCCCCCCCCCCCCAAAGTGTAAATTCCTGGCTCCGCCCCTGACTACCTTATTGACAACAATGACTTATTGCTTAATATCTTGAAAGTGAAGTTATAGTTTTTCTATATGTCTATGAGGAAGAACAAAAGAAGTAGCTTATAGGTTGTTGAATGTGGTAGAAAGGATATTCCAAGCTGCTTCAAGTTTCATTGGTCATATGAAAACCCCATTGAGGAGCTATGGATTGACATTTTAGTTAGGTTTCTCTCAAATTGGTGGTAACGAATCGATTGTTAGGCACTAAAAATACTCCCCCTCAATCAATACATTTTCTAGGCAATTTACTAGATAATTTATCCTTGAAACTGATATTTAAACACCCTTGGTTTGATATTTCCATACCCTTGGTTTGAAATTTGTACAGTTATGTTTTGAACGTCCCCTCTAGCTGTTACAATTCCCAACAACCAGCCATAACAGTAAATTTTAAAAAGAAAGGGGTGCCAATATCAAAATAAGGGGATGCCAATATTAGCTCATTTTTTCCTTTTTAGCTCTAATAAAATTACAGCTGATATATATTAGTATGTGATTCTGCATCACTTGTACAGTTGTGCCAGTACAGAGCCTGATCCAATGGAACATCTGCTTGGATGTATAAATAAATATTTGCAAATTGTTTCCTTTTAGTTATATTCTAACACAGATAATCAAAGTGGCTTATTGAAGATTATCACCGCAGATCCTGCAGGAGCTAGCCAACAGTGAAAGAAGGGTGTTCCTTATGGATGCAGTTACGAAAGAAACTAAAGAGCTGCAGGATTTAGCACGATATCCTTTTTAGCAATTTAACCGTGTTTGGACAAATTCTTGCAAAATCATCTGCTTGATATGTATCTTTATTATTACCTTATACTAAGATACCACACATACATAGACCATAGTCTATGGATAAAGTTACACAAGATGCTCTTCTTTGACTAGCAACAAGCAGACTGAGGAATCGGAAAAGGCATATGCTTCCTATGGTGAGGAGTTGCAAAGGAGGTATGCATGTCCAAGCTGTCAGTTTGACAACATGGGAGACTTGGGACTCTTGTAGCTGATGGAGTTTAGCAGAACCTCAAGGAGTTGAACTTTTTTCTTGCTGTACACATGGGTAAGAGGTGAACCAAAATATACCAAGTCAGATACTTTGGTAAGCTCTGGGCCATTGGAAACTTAGGAGGATTCATTTGTCTATCCTATTGTTCTTCTCTGATGATAGCTGATTTACTGAGTTGGTTTATTCTTTACAACTTTACATGGTGTTCTTAGAATGGAATGATATGATGCTTCCACTAATCCTTATTGCCCCTCGTAGAGAATCATAGATAAAACCCTTTGATCGAACCAATTATAATGGATTTGGCTGAACTGCTCTGGCATACGAGTATGATGAGGGTATGTATATGGCTGACAGAAAAGACGAGGTGAGCACATTAGAACATCCTAAGCCTCTTGGGAGGTAAGAGAGGTTGAAGATGAAGAGGCTTTGAACTTGACTTGGACTTGGGCAATGCCTTGACAAAAGACAAGGGACTAGATGGGAGCATTAGCAAGCAAAATGTGTGGATATAATATATGTCATACCATCATTACATTAGTTGTAAATGTGCTGGTTCTTAGCTGGCCTTTTGTGCCACCTCACCACTTGAAGGAGCTGTATATTAGCTGGCATGACAGTTGAATCTTAGCTCGCCGCCACTAAGAGCGTGGAAATTTGCCTATAAATAGACCCTTGCTGTAAATTTTCAAAACACTATGAATTTGAAAGTTTTTGGAGTTCTTGGAGTGGGAGATTCTTCTCCATTGATGAGTTGAGAGATACTTGGAGTAGGCAATCTCCAATTTCATCTTGCTTTGTTGTTTTCATCTCGTGGCAGTGCAAGATCTTCTTTTGTATCAGTCAGCTTTCAATAATTTTTCTTCACAACTAAACTTAAGTCATATAAAAAATAACTGCAAACTGCCGCTTGGAACTAGCTCTTTTTCCAAAATTTGCTGGAGAACTGTGGATTTCTACACGTCTTAGTTTCCTTAGATTGTTCGCTGCTTATTATGCTCAGAATCGAGCTAGTTTACTGCAGACCTATTTCATTTCTGTGCTGAATTGAACTACTTCCGTTGTGCATGATACTGCTGAAACCTCTGGAAACCACTGGTCTACTAAGCCATTCCTAATCGAGATGAGCAGATCCTGTTCTGTCTTCTGAGTTCCTTGATAATTCAAATCCTTCTGTCTCTTGAAGCCTGTGGCAATCCAGATTCCATCACGTTCCTGATCCGAACTAAGATTGTGAACTGTTGTAATAGATCTGAGCATTCCTTCACTTCCAAGTGCTGTTCGGTTCTAAACAGAACCTGAGACAAATCAATTCAATTAAATTCTGAAACAGAACCTGCAATTAGTCAGTCCTCACCACAAAACTATAGGAAATTCTGTTAAACTGTGTGTTGATCTGTTGTTTCCATTTCCTAGATATTTTAAAGCTACAGTTCCATCCCTTTTGATTTACCAGCAGCAACCAGAATTCAGAATTTCAACCTATCCACGTCTGTTGCAAACAGAACCTTCAGGTTGCCACTGAATTCAGGAGTGTGATTGTTCTTCGGAGTGATATTGCCGGCAGAGGCCTGCTAGTCCTTGTTTCTCTATACAGCTTGTCGAAAAACACTTGGTTTACTGAACTTGTTGGACAGAGACTTGATCCCACATCAGAGTGTGATTGATTTTCCAGCTTTAATGTTGAGAGAGAAGCCCTCGAAGATGATCATGTTTGGCCTTCTAGGTGTTATGGTCCTAAGTGGGGGTTGCCTAGGTGTGGGACTATGTGGGACCCAACCTTGTATAGAGTGGGTTTAAAGAGCCTAGCCTAACTTTTCAACCAGTGCTGGTGCTTTTGGCATATTGTTTAGGCACCTAACATTTGATATCAGAGGCAACTCCATGCCTTGTGTTTTTTTTTTTGATGGGTAAAAATGTCTTGTGTTTTGAGTCACGGAAAGGGCAACCTGTGAAAGGAGCTAAGCCTAGGGTAAGCAAAGTCTACATCCCTGAGCTATACACTACAAGTCAATTTCTTAGTGTTAATTTTAAAGTGTATCTTTTGGTTAGCTTTATTTTGTTTTATTTTGAGAGATGTAGTGAGGACAAATTTGTAATTTTGTGTCCATGGGCATGTTGGTCATTTTGCCTAGCTTGCACATGTGTGAGCCACACATGTTTGCTCCATCTTTTCCCACTACCTACCTATTTCAAATTCAAACCCTTACTTGGAACTCCAAACCCACCACTTTCTCATACCCACTACCACTTACCTAATCTATTTTCTCTTTACTTTCCATTGACTAAGCCTATTCTCATTTACTTCATTTTGGTAGAGATTCTCCACTATCTACCTAGACCTCCATTGAAGCTCTCTTGTGTGCAAGCTAGTGTTTGAAGCTTTCCCATATTTTCTCCTAGTTTTGAAACTTTCTTCTCTCTTTTTTTTCTTATCTTGTATTGTATTCTTCTATCATATATATTGGATTTACATCTTGTTTGGGCATTGTTCTTCTTCTACTTTGGTTGTTGATTTTGGGCTAGTGTAAACTTTGGTTTCACTATTTGAGGAGAGGATTTTCCGGTGTTGTGAAATCCGTCTTTCTCTATACTTAGGACTCTGTCTATCTGTGTCATCAGGCTTGATGCGCATTGAGTGATCCTGAACTGCAAAGATGGTTTTCACTGCATCGGTGCCCTTGTCAAAGTCGATGGTCATGCTACCAGCATCGGCTGACTGTCAAGTGTGTTCACCGGGATTACGAAAGTCTGAAAGAGGGCTGTAATGCCTCCTTCAGAGACTAGTTTTCCTTCATTTCAGAAGTCGAGCGCCCATGGCCCACGTGCTCCCAATGAGGGTCTGAGAGGTTGATTCATAAGCCCGACTTCATATAGCTCTCCCGCCTAGGGCCATCTTGAGTGTGATAGAACCTGTTAAGGATCCTGCTTTGGGAAGATAATGCAATCACGGTTTGAAGATTGGAGATGGCCTCGGAAAGCTTGCTGCTTTCGTTTTGGGTTTTGACTACCTTTTTGGACATGGTCTTGAGTAGTGATTTCTCATGGAAAATGACATAAGACTCACCTACTGAACTCTCACTTGAGCAAAGGCTGGAGGAGTGGAAGTAGTATTGGTTGAACCTGGAAGAACAATTTCTTTTCAGATATTCTCACTAATTTCTTTCTATTTTTCTTGTCTTGTTTCTCTATTTTCATGCTACAAACTGGCTCCTTAGATTGAGAAATAGGTCAGAATTAAAAATAAACAGAGCCCTAAACTAAAGTTTAAGCAATTTTTTAGCTAAAACGATGGTTTGAGCTTGAATTAAGGGTTTTAATTGATGGATGTGTATTAGAGTGAAAGACACAAACTTATGGCAGGTTCTATCATGTTCTCTAGTTTAGAGGAAGAGGGAAGGGGAGGGAAGTTTGATAAGTCACAATTTAATGGCAATCTTATGTATACACTAAATTATCTCCAGCCGACCTACGGCAAACTCTTGATGGTTAAAAAAAAAAGGTTCAGGGTTTCAAGGGTTCTTGAGATTTCAAGAGTTCGTGAGGTTTTATAATGGTTCCGAACGAGATTCCTAATAATTCTGTTTGGATGCACGGCATGGGCACTAAGAGTAGTGGAATAAGTAATTAGCAGGGGGAAGATGATTTGCCTGAGAAATTACCTCGGAGAATAATGGTAAGTAATATTTGGCTGCACGGCATAGGCTCGGAGAGTAGGGGAGTAAGTAAAGCATGTCATTACTCATTACTAATATAGAGAGGAGAGAGAGGGAAGATAGAGAAAGAGAGAGAAGTCACCATTCCTCCTAAGATTTCCCATGCTAGTTATGGTGTTTTTAGGATTGCATAGGATACGATTGATATTTGTTCCGTCTTTTAATTCTCTATACCAAAATTTCATCTGTGTGTTTATACATGCTTTCTAATCGAGAAGTCATCTCAAAGCACAAAATTTTTCTCTTGGAATGGCATCCAAGTAGGACAAAGTTTCATGCAATCAGCACAGTGGCGTAGGAGATCAATTTCACTAAAAGCTATGTGACCAAGAGTGCAGTGGTGAGTGCCATATCAATCCGGGAATTGCGTGAGTGAGACACTTGCATTTGGAGTATATAGATAAAGCTGATTCTCTTGAAGTTGAACTATGGAGTACATTATTTAGTGGAAGTACCACCACTATTCGTCCATGTGGGGTGCCATATCCACCAAGAAAACAGTTGTACATAGTTGGTTTTTCCCATACAGTCAAAAGAAAGATAATGAGGGAAAGGATGAGAAAAACGCCTACCCATCCGACTGTTTTTCCACCACTGAACAACAGTTACAGAGCCCAAAGAGCAAAGATGCTAAAAGCAAAGGAAAAGTCTTTTCCAAACTCAAAAATTAGCAAAAACCTAAAAACATTTTCTCTTTGAGTGTCACTTCTTTGTTGCCCACACCCCCCCCCTCTTCCTCTCTCTAGTTGGAACCTTCCTTGCCCACCGGCCTCTGTAGGCTAACGAGCGAGAAGTAGGAACCGGTGGGCCCCTTCGACAGCAGCGAGCTGTGGGTCCCTTTCTCGACCACGGCTCCATCACGGAGCACTGCAATGAGATCACAATTTTGGATGGTACTCAACCTATGGGCCACCACCACGCTCGTCCGCCCCACCATCACCCTCTCAAGAGCCTCTTGCACCACCTTCTCAGAGTGACTATCAAGAGCACTCGTAGCCTCGTCCAACAAAAGGATCGCCGGATTCTTCAAAATTGCCCGAGCAATGGCGATTCTTTGCTTCTGCCCGCCCGATAATTGAACCCCTCTATCCCCACACCACGTATTGTAACCATCTTTCAAACAACTTACAAATTCATGGGCATTTGCCGCCCTCGCTGCCTCTGTAACCTCCCCCTCGCTCGCTTTTTCAGTCCCATAAGCAATATTTTCCCATATGCTCCCTGCAAAGAGTGTGGGCTCCTGGCCCACCAATGCAATGTGTTTACGTAGTGCTCTCAGATGGAATGATCTGATATCCTTGCCGTCGATTCTGATTGTTCCTTTTAGTGGGTCGTAGAACCGTTCGATCAATCCGATTATGGTTGATTTTCCTGACCCACTCTGACCGACTAGTGCGGTTGATTTTCCGGCTTCGATGTTGAGCGAGAAGCCTTTGAAGATGATCACGTCTGGTCTTGCAGGGTAGGAAAAGTGTACGTCCCTTAACTCCACGCTACCGGTTAATTTCTCTGGTTGGGTTCCTTCTGGGTCCTCCGGTTCGATCCGGGTGTATCGATCGAGCACCGCGAAGACGGTTCCAACTGCGTCGGCGCCCTTGGCAAAGTCGGTGGTCATGCTTCCGGCATCGGCTATGACTCGGCCGGTGCTGACCAGAATCATGAAAGTTTGGAAAAGGGATTTGGCTGTAATTTGTCCTTCGGAGATGAGCTTTCCTCCGTACCTGTTGAAGTGTAAATGATTAAATAACACTAGCTTAGTAATTTCACATGGTAAGAGGTTAGGTGCTGAGTTCTAAACCCGATAACTCCTTGATATTAAAAAAGAGTTTTGTTAACGAGTTCCGTTGGGTAAAAATTTATGTGTATGGAGCAGTCATACGTGAGAGAGTGTTTGAATATAAATGATTAAATAACACCAGCCTAAGCTTTTCGAGCAATTGGCTGTTTCGTAGGAGAAATTATATGGTGAGTGGCCGTGTTGTCTAGTGCAGGCCTGACAACATTAGTACTGCCCTTGATGTCTGATCCAATAGCAGGACTATTAAAAAGTTGCTGTTGAATCAAATATCGCAGGCTGTACCACATACACTGTACTTCATGGCTGTGCACCATATAAAATCTTGTTTCACAGTACCAGAAATCAAGGGCCCATGTACTAATCATGAGACCCTGAGAGAGACCAAGTCCGATTCCAGCGAACCACGATTGCCTAATGCTCTCCTTTCTCGGCCCATCTTGAGCCCGATCGAACATGGTGAGGATCCGACTCTGGGAGGAGAATGCGGTGACTGTTCGGAGATTGTATACAGCCTCGGCTGCAAGTTTGCTGCTTTCATTTTGGGCTTTAATGGCTTTGTTTGACGTGCTCGTGAGGAGTACTTTTCTTGCGTAGAAGCAGATGATAATCAACGGTTGCACTGCGATCATGACGACAGCCAGTCTCCAGGCTACGATCAATCCCATGGTACATGCCACGATTACTGCAGAGAATGTCTGGACGAGTAGCGCCATCCTATCACCCACCAAGGCTCGAACCTATGCATAAACAGTTAGTCAATTCCTTTTTGTCTCTTATGGTTTTTGTTTACTAAAAAGGGGGCAGGAGACAGGTTCCATTAGGAAGTTCAAATCTATCTTCATTTGGTAAATGTGATTTCTTTATTGGGTTTTGCTAGCGACTTCTTTATTTAATGGGGAATGATGTCTGCACTCCAACTCAATACTTTATTAACCTCTAATTCTACTTGGGAGTTGAGCATCTTGGAAAGTAAAACTGCTTTTTTATGCTGCTCAGAAAAGTACAAAGTTAAGAATGGAGTGCCTTTACTGAAACAAGGGAGTGTGAATATCAATTGTTTGATAGCGGCTTGAGCATCTTGGAAATTAGTACTGATTTCTTAATCTATATAAATTAGGGAAAGTACTTTGTAAGGAATAGAACGGTCACTCATCCTAATTGCATGGGAAATCTCCCTTTATAATAAGAGAAAATGACGAAATCTGTGAACAGCCTTTAAAACGGACAAGGTGACACTTGGGCTTGGTGAGAGATTCGAAGATACTGATTCCTAGTTTGTTAAAGAAGGAAAGGACACGCCTAGTATAACCTCTTAACAACTTTCTTTTAGTAAAGATGCCAACATTGACGTTACACATAGACGTAAGCAATTAAACTAGTTGTTAATGAAAGAGATTGATATTGTCACCCATGGAAGTTAGCATTTCCTTCCATTTCAAATTGTCCAATACCAAGACAAACTGACAAACCCATGTGGGTGGATTCACCTAAAATTTTGTCATTACCAGTGGAATCACCTCTTTGTCTGAAATGAGAGAGAGAGAGAGAGAGAGAGAGAGAGAGAGAGAGAGAGAGAGAGAGATTTTACCACATTGGCATCTTTGGCAAGCCTTGAACAGATGGCTCCGGTGGAGTTATCGTCCTCGTCAAACCAACCCACTTCGAAGGTGAGGATTTTAGAGAACATCCTCTCTCTAATCCTCTTAGTCAGGTACTCGCCCATGGCCGCAAAGTTGTAGTGTTGGATAATGTTAATGATTAAAGAGAAGAAGGCCAGAGCGACAAAGAAGAGACAATACTCCCTTGTCTTGGATTTGATTTCCCCATTATCTTTCAAGAAGTATATAGATATCATACTACCCAAAGCATATGCATAAAGAGGCTGGATCATCCCGAACAAAACAGCACTAGTGCACCCAAAACTAGCTTGTTTCCATTCTGGCAAATTCATCATTAATAATCTTCGAAAAGAAGGAACAGGAAGGTCCTGCTTGTGCTCCAACTCTTCACCTGTTGAAATATAAATGATTAAATAACACCAACTCTAATAGCTTAAATTTTTAGAGTAATTGGTTGTTTCACAATAGAGCTATTGACTCACAACAGTTCTAGGGTTCAAAATCCAACATGATCTTGATACTTAAAATTGATAATAAAAATTCACTTGTACGACCAGCCCAAAAGAGGGGCCACATGTGGTATGGCGAAGAGCCACACCGCTCTAATAGTTTAAACTTTAGGAATGATTGATTGTTCATATCACTTTTATTACCAAATTCATATCGATTCACGGAATTTGCAGAGCTAGATCTGCTTGCCATGGACATCCTATTACTAGTATTATAGCAGTCTTGAACTCCAAAACGAGCTGGAGAAGAAGAAAAAACAGAGCTCTCTCCTTGTGTTGCCTTGGCTGTTTGTTGGAGTCTAACAAGGGAAGCGTATAATCCATCTTCGTGTTGAATAAGTTGATAATGAGAGCCAGTTTCCATGACCTGACCGCCTTGCACCACGGCGATCATTTCTGCATTTCGGATGGTGGAGAGTCGGTGTGCAATTACAATGGTAGTTCGGCCAATGGCTGCTGAGTCGAGCGCTTCTTGAACGATTCTTTCCGATTCTGAGTCCAACGCGCTGGTTGCCTCATCGAGGAGAAGGATTCTAGGCGCCTTTAGAATTGCCCTTGCAATGGCTATTCTCTGTTTCTGGCCTCCCGACATCTGAACACCCCTCTCACCTACCTGTCCAAGTTAAGATATAAATGATTAAATAACACCAACTCTAACCATTCTTTGATATTTGCGAGGAGAGTGTTGAAATATAAATGATTAAATAACACAAACTCTAACAACTTAAGGTTTTGGAGTAATTGGTTGTTTCACAGTCCAAAGATGCATATTACCGGCTAGTTAAGGATAACAAATACTGAGTTTTGAGTTGGCTCAACGAGTTACTACTATGGAGAAAACGAACCTGCGTGTCATATCCTTGAGGCAACATAGATATGAAGTTGTGGGCATTTGAATCTTTGGCAGCGGCTACTATTTCTTCCATGGTGGCATCTTCTTTTCCAAAAAGTATGTTTTCTTTAATGGAGGTGGCGAAAAGAGCTGGTTCTTGACTCACCAACCCCATTTGGGAACGAAGCCATTTCAGTTGGAGCTCCTGAATGTTAACTCCGTCAAGGAGAATTTCTCCAGCTAGGGGATTGTAAAACCTTTCTAGCAACGCAATCGCGGTTGATTTTCCAGAACCACTACCGCCGACCAATGCCACCGTTTTTCCTGCCTGAACCTTTAGACTAAATCCATGGAAGATAAGGTTATCCGGTCGGGATGGGTACGCAAACTCGACGTTTTTGAATTCAACATGTCCTGATGTATTCTGCAATATCTCTCCTTCCATGTTCTCCGAGTCGATTTTTGGTACCCTCTTTATCACCTCTGCAATCCGTTCCCCGGCCGTGCAAGCCTCCGATAAGTATTTCACATTAGAAAGCCCTGCACCCAATGCCCTGTTCCACACCACAATAGAGGAAAACAACATAGTATTAAAACCCGAGGAGTCAACTCAAAACTCGTCCAACTCAAAATGAGTCGCTATCTACTCACTGAAGGGCAAAACCTAGTGAAAAGATTCGCGCACCAAACCTTACCTAACATAACAAACAACTACAGATTACATTATTTAACTACTAAATTACAATAATATAAATAGAAAGGCTACTTATATTGGCACTTCCATTTCTTGATAATTGCACTAACTCACTTTGTCTTTTACTATTTAATCAGCTGTCAAAGGTTATCACAATTCTCAAATCATCTCTGAGAGCTAATTAAAAAAGAAAAGACAAGGTGAATCAGAGCACTTACAAAAACAAAGTAGTGCCAATATCAGTAACCTGTAGAGAGTACGTATTATTTATCGAAACTGTGCTTAAGCTTTTATATAGTATATCTAACTCATTTGAGTTTACTAGCTTATGAAATAAGATAAAAAGAGTAGAGAAGTGTGTAAACTTACAGGCCACCAACGGCAATAGAAGCTCCAACGGCAAAGACGTTCCCACCTTGTGCACCGTGGTACATGACCAATCTACTCCCATACCATGACATAAAAGACCATATGGCAAATGTGATCCCATTACTTCCAATGGCCAAACCCTTGGCTAACCCTTGTTTCATCCCCAACTTCACAGACCCTTGAAGGGCAGCTGAAAACTCATACATGGTTTTGGTTTCTCCCACAAAGGAATAAACAGTCCTGATTGACGATATGGCTTGCTCTACTATGCTCCCCGCTTTGTTATACTCTTCACGAATTTTCTTTGATATACCCATCAACATCCTCCCATACATCAGGCCTGGAATAATCAAAAGTACCACAGTAGGAAACGCAACTAACGCGAGTTTCCATAGCAACACAAAAGCCACCACATAGCTTCCCACGAAAGTTGCACCATTCATAATAAAGTTAGGGACCTGATTCACAAACAACCCAAAAAACGAGAGTTAGAATAAGCCATTAAAGCAACAGAGGAGAGAAATAATGAAGACATAAGACTCATCTATGAGACTTTTTACACATGTTTTGAGACTTTTTTAATACCTTTTCACTGAGAACGTCCTGTATTACTAGTGTGTCACTAGACACACTTGTAACAACTTCAGAAGTGCTCGCCACTTGTAGATCAAAGTATCCAACGTCTTGCCTCAACACCGCTTTTAAATACCTCGCCCTAGTTCTCGCAGCTTGTCTCTCTCCCGTCCTCGTCCAACAGTATCCCTCTGCAACAAAATTTTATCTTTGAAACATAATTCTTACCAAAAAGAGAAAATAGAAACCCAGAATTACATACCTAAGAAAGAACAGGTGAATGTTCCAGCAGCCAAGTACAAGAGATTCACAGCATTCTGTCCAAATTAACTGTTCATGTCAGCAACATCAAAGAACAGAGAAACTAAGAGATGGGTATAAAGTATTTTAGGAGATTTTAGACCTTTAGCCTTATAATATACATATATATATATATATATACCTTGTTGATACTTTCACTGAAGGACGGATTTGTAGTGGAAAATCCCCCCATATGATTAAAAATCTTACTCGTGATTAAAAGCATGATAGGCGTGGTACACCCATCTCCAACAGCACCAATAAATCCTAAAATCATGAGCCAGAAATCCACACCATCCGCATGCTTAAAGATGATCCAAACAGAACTCCCCTTCTCTTTCATTCTCCTTTCCAATACCTCTCCTTTGTCACTATCATTCATCCTTCTTCTCTTCTTTGTCTCTCTATCTCTCTCGGTTCCAACCTGTTACATTTATATACGTCCAAGAAAGCAATTCTTAAAATTAAAAAAACAAAAATCCGTGAAAATAAGAGCTTTGTTTAGTTAAGAAGAGATTTTAATTTCAATGAATATGTGTAGGGATTCCAGTTGACTCTAGATTACTAGTGTAGCGTCATTAATGACGCCTTTTGGGTAGCTCAGGGGCCTACAAGAAGAAAAAAAAAAGGTACAAGGAAAGAATAGAAGATCAGATATGGTTTCAGCAGAGCAGGGGCCATGCTTCTTTGTTTCTTTTTCTGGGTTACTTACCTTGAACTACGCGATTTTAAATACTCGCATTCAATGGTGCTGATGAAAAGAAGTGAGTTGAACCTTGCATGTGCTACGAGTGCTTAGATGATTGCCTATTTAAATAAATAAAAAAGAAGACTTCATAACTAATATTGAGAGTGATGTGCTGATTGCAACTGTTCATCAAAACTAACAGTGGCTGAAAGATAGAGACATGTCGAGCATTCTTGAAGTTGGCCCTACGTAGATGGATCATTTACATACTGCTGACAGGGTATTAATGTTATGCCCTCTTTGTTTTGTATTTTGAGAACTGGTCCAAAAATGATTATGTACCTCAAATTAGTTTTGGATTCCAAGAAGGGAAATGATAAGTACGCCCCTTTTCGCTTGGGAGACTGTGAGGCACTTTATCTATGACTGCAAATTCGAAGTTGTACATCATATGGGAAGGATTGAAGGGACCTCATTGCCATCCCTGCACGGCACCCATGTGTCCCAAATAACAAAAAGGGGCACATTTATCATTTCCCTTTCAAATACTGATTAGAGGACCCAATTTTTGTTTTGGATTTTGAGAACCTTATGAGTCCAAAAGTGATTAATTGACTTTAATTTATTTTTAACTTTGAATCCTATAATGAATTTGTGAGATGAAAAATTCGCACACCCTGTAGGATAATTCGCACCCCTTATAACGTGAATTGTGGCAGACTTTAACACTTTTTGAAAATTCTCACACCTTGCAGGATAATTCGCACACCTTATAATGTGAATTGTGGCAGACTTAACACTTTTTTACTTCAAATCATGTTAAAAAGGGTGTGAATTATCCGGGGTGATAATTTATCATCACCAATGAATTCTCAACTCACAATGGCGGGTTCTCAAACAAACACTTTTACACTCTTAATGTAGAGTATGTGCCGAAATGTTAGGCTTGTTTTTTCACTCAATCATGACCTGTCGTTTTCTGAAATAAAATTAATGAATTAAAACTCCTTCATGTAAAATTTAGGGAGATGATATTTTCACCCCCTGCATTACGGGCACGCTTCCCTTATAACGTGATTTGACGTCAAAAAGCGTTAAAATTGCCCACTTTTCACGTCAAATCACACTACAAGGGGAGCATGCACGTAATGCAGGGGGAGTGAAAATATCATCGCCCTAAATTTTAGGGAAAAATACAGATGGACCCTTTCCACTATCTGACATTCTCACTTCCAACCCTATACTTTCCAAGTCACCAATGACACCCACTGAGGTTTCGTTGGATTTTTTAACGGAGTGGACGGAGAGCAGGAAATGACTATAATGCCCTCGTCTTCCCCTAACTCAATGTATTCGGGTCTGCTTGTTTTACGTGCTATTGGGGTTATGAATGCTTTCTCCCTGACACTAACCGAATTTTTATTACTCAGAATGTTGTCTTTGATAAGCCCACATTTCCCTTTGCTAAGCCTAAAATATCACGCATCTCTCATCGTCAATATGCATGTTCCAACTATCACCATCCCTATTGCAATAGCTCCTTTATGTCATGTTACTAACTACACCTACACATATTCCATTACCCATAACCATACCCCCTCTCCCATTTCAACAATACCCTCTCCCCAACAATCCCTACATCTATCCTACGCTCCTCACCATCCACTCAAGACCTTTCCTCTTATTGTGATGACCGATTATGAGCCCCAAACCTATTATTGGGTTCAAAATTATGTACTCAAAATCAAATGTAATTTTGAGTCCAATAATAGGTTTGGGGCTTGCAGTCGGTTGTCAAAATCGATTTATTTATCTATGTGCTGATCTGAACACCTATGAACTTGCAACAATCGATTTTTTAATTCCAATCTCCATCCACCATCTCAAGCTAAAAGAGATTTACTAGCGCTAAGTCTATTGTTTGTATAAAATGCCCTCATCTCCAAGGGGCCGTGGTCCATAGTTTCATACTCACCACATCATCATTACTTTATTGACTGTAAATGGCCGATCACACCACTTGTAATATAAAGCTTGGTAGTGGCAAAAGGATTCAATCAAAGAAGTAAGAATTGACTACAGTGAAAATGCATTATTATCTTAGCTCTCTGAAAAGGATAGGCAAACTTTATGTAAAGAAATTCATTATATTCCATGGAATTCCCATTCAGGAAGTCTACATGACAATCACCTGTTTTGTACAGTCTATAGTTTTCACATCAAGTATGGTGTATGCACAAAGCTCTATATGGATTAAAGCATACCCCACTTACTATTTGAACTAGGATTCACTGTATCCAAATCGGAGTTCTCAAAACCTAAAACAGACAGCCCTTAAAATCTAAAACAAGCAGCCCTTGAGTAAAGCAACATACCCAATCCAAGGAATAGTAGAAGATATATGGTTTGACCGTAGCAAGGCCAAATATACTTTATATTCGCATTAAGTAGTGCGGATGACAAAAATGTTGAGGTTCCACGCAAAAGCAATAGCCCCACATCGGACATTTGAAATTGATGTGGATAGGTTACAAGGGAATGGGAACCCTCTCTCTAACCGATAGCTTTTAGGGGCGAGTTCTACCAAGTTAGATTCCCTACATAAGTCGAACAAAGCATGCGCAGTGAGTGATTTCCTACTTGTCTTTTTCCTAGCCCAAGAGAACACAATATGCTGATTGGAAGATTCGGTACTGACCTTCAAAATTACACGCGGCTGAATGATGGGGTATTCATGAGGTGTGATGGGTAATTCATGAGGTGGGCTCTTACGAAGATGGGTCTTTTTATTTTTGCATATAATGTTTAAAGGCGATGGTTTGGCATATTCGGTGTATCTTTGCAACGTGCTCCATATAATTTCTCGAGTATGACCAGGAGAATGCCCTACACAGTCACAATCATCTATTTATAAAAACCGCATTGCATTGACCCCGTATTAAAAACTTATGGAAACGTGCAACGATCATGAAAAAATATTCCAAGTAAGTTGGTGGGGCTACTTGTGAGAGATGTTCCTTTTTTTTTATGGGTAAGCTGGGATTTGTAGGGGACCCCTAGAAGGTAGTCAGATAAAGAGAAAGACGTTACATTTATGGATATAATATGCCATCCCTAGCTCGGAACACTAGAGAGAGTCAGAGAGAGATCCAAACTCGGGATAGAAGAATACTAAACCTGAGGGGCTATTTGGATGCGTGGATTTTAGAATCCGGGTTTTAGTTTGAAAGCGGTGTAAAATTTTGAATTTTACAATCCATTATCTTGTATTTTAAGTAAGGAATCCAAGTTTTAGAGATCTCTACCCCATCCTGAGATTCCTAACTCGTTGATGAAAAGAGGGTGAGAAATCAGAAAACGACGAACGGTCTCCTCCTTCTCTCATCTCCAATCCAGGATTTGGAGGAAATCTAAGATTTTAAAATATTGAACTATTCCAATTTTCAGCAATTTAGTAAAAATAAACCATATGCATTTTTTTCGGGGATGCTTTAGTAAAAATAGGAGAACAAAAGCACTCTTATGTTTACGAGCAATTTAATCATTTTCGTCGAAGCACTCTTATATTTTACCTTTCATATGGCGTGGGAATATCATTTTCTTTCTTTGTCAGCAGATGAAGTCATACGAGACGTGTTGTTGCACCTTCAGATAACAGGCGTATTAATAGTTAAAACCCACCTAACGCCAACTTTGTAATAAATAGATCTATGAGGACAGATTTAGGTTCAGCAGCTAAACAAAGAAGAGACTACATGGGAATTCGTGGTTTTCAGTTTTCCTAGTTTTTGCCTATTTAAGACAAATCATAAAGATTTGCAGAAAACCCACACGATTAGAGTAATAAATAAAACAAGAGAGAGAGAGAGAGAGAGAGAGAGAGAGAGAGAGAGAGAGAGAGAGAGAGAGAGAGAGAGAGCAAAAACAACGAAATTTACTTAGCTTGGTAATTCTGCAAAAGGTACAAAAGTGGAGATCTCCACTCTTCATTATGTTCCAATTGAGTCCACTCTTCATTATGTTCCAATTGAGGGTAAATGCGAGGGAGTAATCCATTTCAGGGTAAACCATTTTAGAGTAATCTACTTACCTTCTCTAGGTTTACTCTTGATTTAATTTTCAATGTTCCAATGTATAGGGGGCATTTGGTTTCCAATGTCATATCACAGGGTGTAAATGTATGACTTTTTCAGAACCGTCCATTTTACACCAATTAGATTAGAGGGCTACACTCATCATCTTAAGAAGTTTTTGGTACCACATCTTATCCACGATGGAGAACACTAAATGAGTAGTTTAGATCGTTGCACAATCCATTTAACAGTATGCTGCCATAAGGATGATGCAGGAGCATCCCCTCCCATCCTAGCTTATTAGTATATGATTTCTTCTCTCTCATTAGCTAGTGGTAGTTTAGTCATTTTCTTTTTAGTCATTAGCTTAAGAAAGCGTAGATTAGTCATCTGGAATGTATGGGCTGCCTATAAAAGGCCCTTCTCTCATTTTTGTAATTGGCTTACATTGATTTTGAATTTGAATGAAACTAGACTAGATCTCAGATTGGGAATTTGGAGGGACCTCTTCTTCTTGGCAAGAAGGTTCTTGTTTCAAAACTTTCATGGAGAAGGAAGACTTGCAAGCTGAATTTCTCAGCTTTTTCTCTTCCATTATTTCATTTCTTCCTCGTTGAATTAAGGATTTACTATTCTACAAGATGCTCACGTCCCCTCCTTGAATACTATCAGGTTCTATAATCAAACAGAGGGAAACCAAAGGCATATGGCAGAGCAAAATGTCAACTCCAGGCCCTCTTTTGGCTCACTTTGCACCAAGTTTCTTCCCAAAATTTTTCCCTGAGATGTCATTATACAGATATCTTTAAGATAAATCAAAGTTCAGATGAGATCTGCTGCCAATCGTCACAGGTCTAAGCTGACCTTACCTCAGACTTTATATAATGTGATCTTAATGTGAAATATTGACCATCAGTTCATGAAAATTTTCTGAAGGATTCATTAGCTGACCCCAATTAGTTTGGGACAAAGGCTTAGTTGAGTTGAGTTGAGTTCTTAACACCTGTTATATGTCGGAACGTCTATACTTAGGCCCTGTTCGTTTCAAATTGTGACAACCGATGGTAAAGGCCCCAACCGATTATTAGCCAAAAATTATGTTTAATTTTGGGCCAATAATCGGTTGGGCCCTCACCATCGGTTGTCACAATCTGAAATGAACAGAGAGCCTTATAGATCTAGGAGATTCATAGTAAATCCCTCTAGATTTAGGTGAGAATTGCATATCCATAGGCCATCACATTCACAGTTTCATCTTACTGTTGCTGCTGCAATATTTCCATCTTTAGTTGTATTTGTTCCCTTTTATTTGGTTCAATTCCTTCCCAAAATTCATCAACTACTTAGTGTTTTCTGCTTTTTCACATGCGGTCTGCTCTTTTTGTAATGAAGCCTTTCATAGAAATCAAGAGGGCTATTATCCCGAGAATTATCTATCCTATGTCGGTGACAACGTATTGATAACTCTGATTATTCGTGAGGGCATGCCCATTCATGTCTCTGAAGAGTTTGTCCATCTTTTAGCCAGGATGTCAGTAAGCATTCCTGATGAAGACTATTGGGGTGAGATTATCTGGAAATCCAATCAATCTGAAGT
This sequence comes from Tasmannia lanceolata, assembly GCF_043159265.1. NCBI lineage: Eukaryota > Viridiplantae > Streptophyta > Magnoliopsida > Canellales > Winteraceae > Tasmannia > Tasmannia lanceolata. The sequence goes on from NW_027518683.1 coordinate 5,753,318, forward strand.
CTATCAGGTTGAATCCATTCATGCTATTTTTAAGACTGGTTTTGATATAATTTCCCCAATTATGTGGAACATTCCTGTGTCCCACAGAACAGGTTCGTGTGGTAATTGTCAGGCAATTATGCATAAGTTAGATCAGCATAATTGCCATTAAAAAAAGGTCTGCATGGTTTGGCATTAATAGCTTGTCGATGTGTGGCATATCCAAAGCTTATATTGAGGGCGACTCTAGTGTTACTGTTCCTTAGTTTAGGAACGAGTCTAGCCCTCTGTGCACGGTAAGGTTTGTTTTTTTTGTGACATCAGACGATGTTTGGCTAGTCTTTCAGGGGTCTTTTTTCGTTTTCTCATATTCATTGCGAAAGAAACTCTAGGAAAATTAATTGGTCAACTTTTGGATGCCATGTACAAAGGTAATGGAGTAGGCTGAGATGCCAAATTTATAGTTCTCATCTTTTTTTGGGTTTGATGGGGAGGGGGGATTTCCTTTTCCGATCCTATGGCACTTCTAGAGGGCGAGCCATGGCGCAACGGTAAGGTTGCTCCATGGTGACCTGGTGGTCACAAGTTCGAGTCACATAAACAGCCTCTCTGCAAAACAGGGGTAAGGCTGCCTACATCTAGCCCTCCTAGACCTTGCAATGGCAGGAGTCTCATGCACTAGGCCGCCCTTTTTTTTATCCCATGGCATTTCTCATTTTTATTATTATATCTTTTTGAAAAAAAATTAACATGAACGAGCTAGAGGGTATCATAACCGAGGAAAATGTTAGGAAATTTCACCCAAAAAAGAAAAGAAATTAAGCGTACCTCTTGTTTGAATGCTAGATAGCAGTGTCAAGTTAAGCTAAGTTAAGCTACCATGCTGTCCGTATAAAAGATCCTAACAAGTTGCAGATTATGTAAGGGCTATGCATGAATATTGGACTGTAATGAAACCAAATTAAATTAAGTGTACATCCACCATATGTATGTTGCTTTCTTAATGTATTTATGGAATCAAAAGATGAACTTGCAATATTATGGTACTCTCACAATGGCCGACACGAAAAATGACACTCATCAGATGATCCTAACCGTTCAAATATTAGGGCTGGCAACGGGGCGGGTCAGGGCCGGATGTTGGGGTCCCCTACTCCTTCCCCTCTGCGGGGAATTTTCCCCCTCCCCTTCCCCTCCCCACTGCGGGGATGGTGGGGAATCCCCCTCCCCTCCCCATGGGGAATATCTAATCCCCATCCCCTCCCTTCCCCACCCCGCATCCTTTGGGGACAATCACTTTACTTTGTTAAATGTTAGGTTTAAAACTAAAGATTTGCTAGAGACAATCACTTCAAGCATGTTGCGGCTTGGCTGTTGCATGTGAGAGTAGCCACACAACCCACATTGGCTAAGATTTTGTCTTATTCATTTTATTAACATGGGGACAAAGGTGGTTGCTCTTAGATTCATTTAATTGATCAATAGTCCCTAGTAGATCCCTAATTCCCAATCCCACTTGCCAAAAAGTACTGTACGTGCCACACCATAGGAAGATCCAAACCGTCCATTTGATGGGCACACCATACTACCATAGGCATAGGATGATCCAAACCTTCCACTTGATGGGCACATTGTAGGATAATCCAAACTGTCCATTTGATGGGCCACAACGTAAATAGGTTGTGGCCCAAAAATCATTTCCATAGGATAATCCCAACCCTCTGATCTATAGAGGAATTGCATATTATGGTACCTTCTATAGATCGGAGGGTTGCAATCATCCTATGGAAATGATTTTTGGGCCGCAAGCTATTTACGTTGTGGCCCATCAAATCGACGGTTTGGATGATCTATGGTGTGGCCTATAAAGTACTTTTAAATTGTAGCCTATCAAATGGACGGTTTGGATCATCCTATGGTGTAGCCCATACAGTACTTTTTGAAAAATAATGGACTATACGAGCGCACACCGTATAAAATCTCATCACTCATCAGAGAGATGTTGCCTTTATTTGGGGGAGGGAGATTTTCAAAGAATTTAATGTTGCTTTACAGTGATGGTTCGATGGAGAGATTTTATGGATTTCTAAGGGTAATATGCTAATATAATGAGGGACAATGCCCAATGGATTATGGGTAAAAGAAAACATAAAAAGCTATTTCATGGACAAAACTGTACTAATGGAAATTATGAAAATTTTGGTGGAATCTTGTAGATATGTTTTGATCCAAGGGGTTTCTAGTAGTTTTCCCAAAAGAAAAAAAAAAAAACACCTAAAAAAATGGCATTAATGCAGGGCGGGGCGGGGCGAACTCCATCCCCTTCTCCTCCCATTCCCCGCACCGGGAATTTTTTAAATCCCCTTCCCCTTCCCCTTCCCCACTCAAATTGGGGACTCCCCTCCCCAAGCGGGGCGGATCCCCGCTTGTCCGGGTGAAATTGCCAGCCCTACGTTCAATTACAGGACTTCAATCATGGACGATTGGTTCGATATTGTACGTGTTTGCCTCTCTACTATTCTAATAATTAACTTTTTGGTGTTGTTGATGAAAATCGTTTGAATACAAGGAAAAGTTGGGTGCAGTTGTTGAATGCACCAATAAACTTGGGAACCTCAACTCGTTTTTCTTTTTATGCAAGATTTCTCATTTGTCTATGTATAGTCTGGGGATTCTACAGTACTCTTCGCTATCGCATACAATTTCTTTATGAAGAGAATTAAACTAACCTTCTACTTTGGGGGCATTAAGCATTCAAAACATCAATTTTATTGAGCTTGAAAAGGATTCTATATAAAGTAATCTTTGCTATTGCATACGGTTACAATTTCTTTGTGAAGATAATTAAACTAACCTTCTACTTTGGGGCATTAAGCATTCAAAACATCAATTTTGTAGAGCTTGAAAAGACATGACCAGCTTTACATTAACTGTACACTGACTAGACTGATTATATTCAAATGCATTACTTTCTATTTTTTTATCTTATATTCAATTTTCTTTCTAATTGATTAAACTTAAACTGAATATAACCTGTGCACAACTACATGTTATGAACGCTGAGGATGGGGTGAATGTTTTCTTTGCACAATGATGTTATGTGATACTCCATGTTATGAACACTGAGGCTGGGATGAATGTTTTCTTTGCACAGTGATGTTATGTGATACTCCAATCAGATTATTATACTTGATGAAACTTTGCTATTAGAAAGAATTTCAACCTGTGATTTCCAAAGAGGTCCAATATACAACTTCATGTAAGTGCATTCCCGCCACAATGTTTATGCTCGATTTTCAAGCCCATTTTTGAACTATTAGATGGATAAATCTGGAAAAGTCATAAACTGGAAAGTTGCAACCATTTGAAAGCTGTTTCCAATTAGTACTTACACACTCAAATTGGCCAAGTGGATAGTGAGTTGTAACTATTTTAGAAGACCGTGTCTGTTAGCTCTTTGACTAGTCAATGTGTCTGAGTCCGTAAGCTAGTAGTGGAGATGCTTGGACGTTTTTTATCTTGTATTCCTCTATAAAAAGGATAGCAAACATTGGTAATGATGATGAATATTGAAAAAGAAAAGTTTTTAAGTATTTTGGCAGAATTCTACTTCTTGTTCTTCCTCCACAACCCAAAGGATTGCGATTTGTTAATCCGAATGGTATCAAAGTGAAAATCGTTCACTTTTGACTACAACTGGGATGAGTTGATGTTCAACCGGGTAGATTGATGCAGGTGCATTCCTGCCACAATGTTTTTGCACGATTTTCAAGCCCGCTTTTGGACTATTAAATGGATGAATATGAAAATGTCATAAACTAGGAAGTTGTAGCCCTTTGAAAGTTGTTTCCAACTAGTATTTACACAACCAAATTGGCCAAGTGGTTAGTGAGTTGTAGCTATTTTAGAAGAATGTGTCTCTTAGCTCTTTGACTAATCAATGTGTTGAAGTCCCTAAGCTAGTAGTGGAGATGCTTGGACCTTTTTTAATCTTGTATTCCTCTATAAAAAGGATAGAAAAATCTGTAATGGCAATGGTTATTGAAAAGGACGCAGTTTTGTCTTATTTATTCGAAGATACTGATTCCTAGTTTGATAAAGAGAATGACGAAATCTGTAGCCAGCCTTTAAAAAGGACAAAGGAACACATGGGCTTGGTGGGACATTCGAAGATACTGGTTCCTGATTTGTTGATGAAGGAAAGGACACGGCTAATAAAACCTTTTGATAATATTTTTTAGGAAGGAAAAAAAAGCATTTTTCCAACATTGACGTTACAGAAAGACAGGAGCAGAGACTGACATTGCCACCCATGGAAGTGAGCACTCCGTCCTTTTCAATCTATTATTTACCTAATAGGATCAAGACAAACCCACATGAGCGGATTCACCTAACATTATGTCATTTGCGATTACCTCTTTGTCTAAATTGAGAGAGAGAGGTCGAGCGCTTCTTGAACGATTCTTTCTGATTCCGAGTCAAACGCGCTTCTTTGTTTCTGGCCACCCGACATCTGAACACCCCTCACACCCACTTGTCCAAGTTGAAGTATAAATTATTAGACAATACCAACTCTAACTCTTACAATAATTGATTGTTTCACCTTCTATTACAGCTATTGCTTCGTCCGTTCAAAACCCCCCACTCCTAGACATTAAAAATCCATGTGTACGTTCAACCCAAGAGAAACACCAACTTTAATTGTTTAAGCTTTTGGAGTGATTAGTCATTCCACACGGTATCGGTGCTATTTTCTCATGATAGGTCTTGGGTTCGATACCCAACTACTCCTTCCTGTTAAATAATGATAATAATAATAATAATAATAATATTATTATTATTATTAATAAGAGCGGAAGTTAGGGTAGTGTTAAAGTATAAACGATTAAATAACACCAACTCTAACAACTTAAGCTTTAGGATAGGTCTTGGGTTCCAAATTGAACAACTCCGGCCATCATATTAAAGGAGGGGGGTGTTGAAGTATAAATGATCAAATAACACAAACAACTTTAACAGCTTAACCTTTTGGAGTAGTTGGTTGTTTCACAAGGTACTAATGACGAGTTAAGAGTCGCAAAAACTGAGTTTTAAGTTGGGTCAACGAGTTTTACTACAAAGAAAACCAATTAACCTGCGTGTTGTATCGTCGTGGCAACTGAGATATTAAGTTGTGGGCATTTGAATCTTTGGCAGAGGCTACTATTTCTTCCATGGTGGCATCTTCTTTTCCAAAAAGGATGTTTTCTTTAATGGAGGTGGCGAAAAGAGCTGGCTTTTGACTCACCAACCCCATTTGGGAACGCAGCCATTTCAGTTGGAGCTTCTGAATGTCGACTCCATCAAAGAGAATTTCTCCAGCTAGGGGATTATAAAGCCTTTCTAGCAATGCAATCGCGGTTGATTTTCCAGAACCAGTACTGCCGACCAATGCCACCGTTTTTCCTGCCTGAACCTTGAGACTAAATCCATGGAAGATAAGGTTGTCTGGTCGAGATGGGTATGCAAACTCGACGTTCCTGAATTCCACATCTCCTGCTATATTCTGCAGTATCTCTCCTTCCATTTTCTCCTAGTCGATTTTTGGTACCCTCTTTATCACCTCTGCAATCCATTCCCCGGCCGTGCAAGCCTCCCATAGGTATTTCACATTAGAAAGCCCTGCACCCAATGCCCTGTTCCAAAAGGAAACATAATATTAAAACCCGTCGACTTAACTCAAAACTCGTCCCAGTTGACTCGACTATCTATGAAAACGAGTTTATCAACTTTGTGAAAGTGAAAACCAAGGGAAAAGATTCCAGCACGAAAACTCACTTTCTAAACTGGGATTTGCTAGGGTCCATCACAAAAGGCACAAAAGGCATTTTGTGGCTGGTCTTTGTCAGATCAGCTATCTCGTGAATGAAGATTGTCTCCACGAGGTGGCTGGTCTGACAGGCGACACACATGTGACAGACCAGCTGCGAAATGCCTTTTGCGATGGAAGCTAGCAATTCCCTTCTAAACTGCTACATATTGCATTATTTAACTAATAAATTATGTGATTTTAGGCCCTATTGGTTGGAGATTTTGAGAAGTGAGTGTGAGTGCTAAACTAATTATTAGACTCAAATTTAAACGTAATTTTGATTCCAATAATCAGATTGGACTCACAATCGGTTGCCACAATCTTAAATGAACACTCCCTTAGTGTAGAATACAAGAGATCAAAAAACCAAGCTTTGATACCCTTGCTCACTCAAAGATTACAAAGCAAGAAGCAAAAAGAAAAGAAAACACCAAGCACAATCAGGAGATGGGGAGAAAGAGAGAGAAATTTGTTTTTGAATAACTTCATTCTAAACACAACGATACAGAGCACACACTCCTCTTTTGCAGGTTTTGGACTCTCTGCAAATAACGTCACTATTACTCGCCTCTCTCTCTCTCTATCTCTCTCTCTCTCTATTTGTACGTTTGTGCACCTTTGCCTCTTTTTATAGACTAGGCACAAATCCTATTCTAACTCTAACTCTATACTCAAACACAACCGGACTCCTAATTTAATTAGAATTCTTTTTTTTTGAAAAGGAATTTAATTAGAATTCTAAAATAACTCTAAATTGCCCACGACTACTTCTGTGGTCGTTGTTCTATCTATAGGAAACCCAACTCCTAAAACTAGTAGAACTCCTATTTAAGCTAGGACTCAACTACTAACTTCTACTCAAATTAAAGTGGGACCCATGTGGGCCCGCACCTCGTCAGCCCGTTCGTGCCGTCTGCATCCACACCGCATCACGGCCGCGCCGGCCCTGCCCCTCCGGTGTATATGTAGAGAGTCAGTGATGACTCTCAACACTTGGAGCTTTTTTTTTTATATGATGTAAGCTCGTATTGTTCAGTATTTTTTCAGAGTATTTTACGGCTTTCACCATAGAATGATCCTAACCATCCATTTGATGGGCTATAAAGCACGTAGTGACGTAGGTTGTGCCTCAAAAATCATTTCCACATCTCAACCCTCCTATTTATATAGGTTTCCATAATATGCAATTCCTCTATAGATCGGGCGGCTAGGACCATCCTATGGAAATGATTTTTGGGGCATGACCTATTTAAGTTGTAGTCCATCAAATGGACGGTTTGGATCATTGAATGGTGTAAGCCGTACAATGCTTTTTGAAAAATACTGGACTATAGGACTTACACCTAAATTTAAGAATGGAAATACTAAGATATAAAGGAAAATGATAACCGTATAACCATGTTTTAATAATTATACGGACCTAGCTTTTCTTCTCTCGTTTAATTAGTTGGCTTGTGAAAGCTTTTTGCACTGTAATATCCTTTGGACAGCTATTTAAATACTAAAAGACAAGATGTTTTTGTGCAAATAACAAAAGATGGGATTGTGCTGATATCATTTCCCTATATAAAGTGAAGAATGACACTCGCAAGGGCCCTTTTTATGCAAGGCCTAAAGAAGGGCTCTTGAATAGATCCGCTTCATTAAGTACAACCGAATTCAGTTTCTCAACCAACTTTAAAAATGACATGGATGGTGGTATGTTATGGTCCTGAGTGGGGGCCCGCATAGGTATGGGTCTAGTTGGACCCAGCCTCGTATGTGACAGGTTTAAAGGGCCTTGCCAAACACGTTTCAACAGCTATGGAGCTTTTGGCTTATTGGTGAGGTACTTAATTAATGATGTGGATCTATTCAAGGGCCCTTCTCTGGCCCTTGCATAAAGAGGGCCCTTGCATCTATCATTTCTCAAAAGTATGTTTTATTTATTACATCTGTGCTTGAATTTTTACCGACTCAGTAACTCATTTAACTGAGTCCACCCATTTACTAGCTTATGAAATAAGATAATAGAGGAGGGTAGGGTGCAAACTTACAGGCCGCCGAGGATGATGGAAGTTCCGACGGCAAAGATGTTACCACCTTGGCCGCCGTGGTGCATGAGCAATTTGCTCCCATACCAAGCCATAAGAGACCATATGGCAAATGTGACGCCATTACTTCCAATGGCCAATCCCTTGGCTAACCCTTGTTTCATCACCCAACTTCACAGACCCTTGAAGGGCAGCTGAAAACTCATTCATGGTTTTGGTTTCTCCTACAAAGGAATAAACCGTCCTGATTGACGATATGGCTTGCACTGCTATGCTCCCCGCTTTGTTATACTCTTCACGAATCTTCTTTGATATACCCATCAACATCCTCCCATATACATCAAGCCTGGGATAATCAAAAGTACCACAGTAGGAAACACAACTAACGCGAGTTTCCATAGCAACACAAAAGCCACCACATAACTTCCCACGAAAGTTGCGCCATTCATAATAAAGTTAGGGACCTGATTCACAAACAACCCAAAAAACGAGAGTTAGAATAAGCCATTAAAGCAATAGAGGAGAGAAATAATGTAGACATAAGACTCATCTAACGCCTAAGGAGCATTCAAAACATAATTTATAACATATGTTTTGAGACATATACACATGTTTTGAGACTTTTTCAATACCTTTTCACTGAGAACGTCCTGTATTACTAGTGTGTCACTAGACACACTTGTAACAACTTCAGAAGTGCTCGCCACTTGTAGATCAAAGTATCCAACGTCTTGCCTCAACACCGCTTTTAACTCCCCTTCTCTTTCATTCTCCTTTCCATTACCTCTCCTTTGTCACTGTCATTCATCATTCTTCGTTTCTTTGTCTCTCTATCTCTCTCGGGTCCAACCCAGTTACATTTATATACGTCCAAGAAAGCAATTCTTTAAAAAAATCCGTGAAAATAAGAGCTTAGTTTAGTTATTAGATGATTTTAATTTCCATGAATATGTGTAGGGTTGAAGTTGACTTTTGATTACTAGTGTAATGTCATTAATGACGCCCTTTGTGTAGCTACAAAGAAGGAAGGAATAGAAGATCAGATATGGTTTTAGCAGAGCAGAGGCTAAGGCTGCAACAGGGTCGGGTTGGGTTTTTCAAAACCCTAGCCCAATCCTAGATCCCATTATCTCGGCCCTGACCCTGAGTCAGGGCCGGAAAACCTCAACCCATTACCCGCCCTACAGGGTATTGTGCTGGCCCTGGCCCGCCCTGATTGGCCCTGATTGCGCCGGGCCGGGTCAGGGTACCCGAGGCATTAACCCAAAACCCGCCCGACCTGAGTCAGGGTAAAAAAAAATGAACCCTGACCCGCCATCAGGGTTAGAAAATCCAGCCCTGACCTTGTTCGGGCTCAGGGCGGGTCAGGGCTGACAGGCCAAACTTGCACCCCTAGCAGAGGCCATGCTTCTTTCTTTCTTTTTCTGGGTTGCTTACCTTGAGCTACCCGATTATAAATACTCGCACTCAATGGTGCTGATGAAAATAAGTGAGTTGAACCTTGCATGTGCTACGAGTGCTTAAATGATTGCTTATTTAAAGAAATAAAAAAGGAGGAGATAGAAGACTTCATAACTATTTCTAAAGAGAGTGATGTGCTGATTGCAAAGATAGAGACATATCGAGCATTCTTGAAGTGGGCCCTACGTAGATGGATTCATTTATATACAGGTAGACAGGGTAGTAATGTTAGCCCTCTTTGTTTTGTATTTTGAGAACTGGTCCAAAAATGACTATGCACCCGAAATTAGTTTTGGATTCCAAAAAGGGAAATGATAAGTACGCCCCTTTTCATCACTTAGGACACTCTGGTGCACTTTATCTATGACTGCAAATCGTAGCTGTACATCACATGGGAAGGATTGAAGGGACCTGATTGCCATCGTGCACTGCACCTAGGTGTCCCAAATAATGAAAAGGGGCACATTTATCATTTCCCTTTCAAAAACTGATTAGAGGACCCAAATTTTGTTTTGGATTTTGAGAACCTCATGAGTTCAAAAGTGATTAATGGACTTTAATTTATTTTTAATTTTTGAATCCTATAATGATTTTGGGAGATGAAAAATTTGCACACCCAGTAGGATAAATCGCACCCCTTATAACGTGAATTGTGGCAGACTTTAACGCTTTTTGACGTCAAATCGCGTTAAAAGGGGTGCGAATGATTTTTGTGATTATTTATCATCACCAATGATTTTTCTGACTCGCAATGGGTTCTCAAACAAACACTTTTACCGTCTTAATGTAGAGTATTGACAAAATGTTAGGCTTATTTTTTCTCTCAATCACGACTTGTCGTTTTCTGAAATAAAAATAATGAATTAAAACACCCTTTTGTTAAATTTAAGGGAAAAATACAGATAGACCCCCTCCACTATCTGACATTTTCACTTCCAACCCTATAGTTTCGAAGTCACCAACGACACTTCCTGAGGTTTCGTTTGGTTTTTTTTAACGTGACGGAGTGGACGAAGAGCAAAAAATGACTATAATGCCCTCATCTTCGCCAACTAAAAATTAGGGTTTAATACTTGAAAACTGAAAAATTAGGGTTTGATTCAAACCCTCGATGGAGGGGTTTTATTTGTCTTCATTCACATCATTATCATGCTTTGGACATAAGCCCTAATATCTTAGAGCATTTTTTATCTTTATCAGTATTTTTTTTCTTGAAATGCGGGGTTTGATGTAGCCATGGAGTGGGGTTTCGTTGTCTGTGGCGGGGGATGTCTTGAAGAAGAACCACTTGATGCCATTGAGGAGGAGGAACTGTCAACTAGGAAGAAACAAGCTTGGAAGCAAATAGCGTAATCCTATTCGCTTTGCAAATGGCTTAAAATCAATAAGGAGGGTAATTTTGTCCTCAAAATATTAACCCAGATTAGTTTGAGTCATTCTGTCATGTTAAAGTGACGGACCGTCAGCAGGGGGTCTACTTAAATGTGTCATAAAGTTTAGGGGGTGTTGTTGGTGACTTCGAAACTATAGGGTTAGAAGTGAAAATGTCTGATAGTTGAAGGGGTCTATCTGTATTTTCCCCAAGTTTAATTTTGAAAAGAAAATGCGAAAGGGAATAGTCAGAAGGGAAATGATATTTACACCCCTTTTCATCACCAGGGATACCCATTGCCAATATACTTTGCAATTAAAGCCACAGGATTTTTCTGACATCAAGTACATTAAGCCTATTTTTGTCATTGATACACTGACACTGGGTGTCCCTGGTGATAAAAAGGGGCGAAAATATCACTTCCCTAGTCATAATTGGGTTTAATGCTAATGATCAACTTTTGGGTTTTAGATCTGGTTTTACATCATAATTGGCAAACTTGATGTAAAGAAATGCGCTATATTCCATGGAATTCTCATTCAGGAAGTCTGCATGAAAATCACCTGGTTTTGGACATCCATAGTTTTCACATCAAGTATGGTGTATTTGGTATATAAAAAAACACCGAGTTTTGGCATATTTGGTGTATCTTTGTAACGTGCTCCATATAATTTCTTTAGTAGAGTATGACCAGGAGAATGGCTTACATTAGTCACAATCATCTATATAAAAAAACCGGATTGCATTGACCCGGAATTAAAAACTTATGGAAACGTGCAACAATCAAGAAAACCCTACTTGTGAGATTTTTTTTTTTTTTTTGATGGATAAGCTGGGATTTGGCAGGGACCCCTACAAGTTAGTCAGATAACGAGAAATATGTTAGGTGCCCTTCATATACTTTGAAATGAGAGATGGTTATTTAAGAATATCTCATTGAGTACGCTGTCCTTTGCACACACAAAAAAAAACCCAAAATGGTGTAGTGGGGCCAAGAAGAGTAGTGGGTGGGGATGTTCTTAGATTTACCTTTTTTCCGATATGTGGACCTTGACAGTACAATGGAACATCCCGATTCGAACTTTAAAAGATAGGATCTAGACACATTAGCAGGATCCATGGACACATTTCAGATCGCTATCATAGGATCCAAGATTATTATTTATCCAGCAACAATTTTATTTTACTATTTTACAAAAATACCCTCCAATTGTTTCTAACTTGTTAAGTATTACTTCAAGGATGCTTTAGTAAAAATAAACCATATGCGTTTTTTTCTAACTATTCCCATTTTCAGTAATTTACTAAAAATAAATCATGGGTAAAACACCATTTGTATTTATAAAGTGCATAGACACAATAATAGTAGACTTCACGTTATAAATTCTTTTTAAAATTCTAATTGTGTACAGTGTAAGTAGTAGGAATTAGGACACTCCAATGGACGGCCGATTCAAAATGGATGGATTGTGACCGAGACATGGAACAAAGGATCCATAAAACACTTCAAATCAGATTGAACTGATAAAAAAAATTGAATGAATCATGACTAAGACATACACGCTATGCCATGTGGCATGTAGGGATTTGTTCGGTCAGCTAGGCAGCCGGTTTCTGTCTAAGCACTCTTATATTAATCAAGAATTGAAAATCGGGGGACAAGATGTCCCAACCGTACAGCACTTACATTCCCGGTAATAAAACAGAAGAAGTTACAAAAGCTGTCAAAAAGTAGTGCATTTTATGTCTGGTTCAAGTATCATAGACATCACCTCCCGCCAGACGCCCTCCTTTGCCAGCCCATCTGCTGTTTCATTCGCTGTTCTCCTCCGATGAGAGATTAGAGGCTGAATGGCTCGCACCAGGTCCCTAATTTCTGAAATCAAATCATGAATAAGCCACGGGCCTTTGCATCGATCATTAGCCCATGATATAGCATTTACCGAATCACCCTCCTCCATCAGTTGCCCCCTCATGTTTTGATGAAACCAACTCAGTCCGAAGAATAATGCTCTAGCTTCTGCTTCGTTGGCATCGCATGATCCCACGGGCCCCGAAAATGACATGATAAATCGACCTATGTGTCTATATCTCTCTGCCATACATCTTAAATCGACCCCTTATGTGTCTACCTCCACTATTCTGAGATTTCTACCGTAACCCGAGTAAATCTCGAGGTTTACTTGAAAACTTCTACCAAATTTGAAGTACTTCTCAAGGAACCGGCCAAGATACCACCTCAGCCGACAGGCTCCCGACATCCCAGCGAGTCTCCTGGGGATTTTGATCTTCAATGGCAACCAAATGAAGAATCAGGCTGACGTGGCACCCCAAAGAAGCTTAGAAAATCCCTAATAGCCACCAGGATTGGGCAACCCCACGGAGCCGCACAGAGAAGGAAGGCTTGCAAGCTGAATTTCTCAGCTTTTCTTCTTCCATTATTTCATTTCTCCCTTGTTGACTCAAGGATTTACTACTCTATAAGATGCCGATGCCCCCTCCTTGAATATCATCAAGTTCTATTGAAGAAATCTTCAATGTATAGCAAGTACCATACGAATCTTCCCACGTAGTTATGCAAAAGTGCTGGAAATCAAGTGCAAATTGGTGAATTTTCGAGCCGTCTTCTAGCTTACTAAAGATCACCAAGTGGGCGTTTGGATATGTGGATTTTAGAATCTTGGATTTCCTCAAAATCGTAGATGGGAGAAAAGATAAGGAGACTTCTCTCTAGAATCTGGGATTTTAAATAAGAAATCCAGGTTTTAGAAATGTCTCCCCCATCCTGAGATTTCGAAAAACTTGGAAACATGGGATGATCTCCTACTCTTTTGCCGATGGAAAGAAGGGCGAGAAATCAGAAAACGACGGCTGGTCTCAGATTTTGTGAAAATTCCCCATACAATGTCGCTCAAATTATGGAAAACCAGACAGAACATTGCCCTCAGGTTCTGTGATTGAGATCCATCTATTCGGAAACTAGATCCGGAAAGATCTTCCAATTTTCTCTCAAATTTGGATAGTTTCTGTTAAACACAGCTTTTAAGCATAGTTTTCTGAATAATTCAAGCTTAATTGATGCATGTTATAATCAAAGAGAGGGAAACCAAAGGCATATGGCAGAATCAGTTCATGAATCTGAACTTGCTTACATATGAGAGCAAAATGTCAACTCCAAGCTCTGATTTGGCTCACTTTTCACCAAGTTTCTTCCCAAAATTCTTCCCTGGGCTGTCATCATACAGAGATCTTTAAGATTAATCAAAGTTCCAATAAGATCTGTTGTCAATCGTCACAGATCTAAGTTGATCTTAATTCAGGCTTTATATAATGTGATCCCGCTGCCATAGAGAAGAATTGGCCATATTAAGCCTCATTTTAAGTTCATTTTCCATCAGTTCTTAACACCTGTTATATGTTGATGTTGGGACGTCTACACTTACAGATCTAAGAGATTCATGCTAAATTCCTCTAGATCAAGGTGAGAATTGCAGATATATAGGCCATCCCATTCAGTCTTACCTTCTTCTTTTTGTGAATGATCATTCACAGTTTTATCTTACAGTTGTGGCAGCAATATTTCCATATTTAGTAGTATTGTTCCCTCTTGGCTCAATTCCTTCGCAAAAGTGCCTCCATTTGTCATTAGAGAATTTTCTACACACATTACTCTGAAAACCCCTTCAGGAATTATTAAACAACCAGTCGAATATGACTGGAAACCCATGCCATGCCCTTCTTGTAATACCTTTAGTCATGCCCCAAACTCCTGCCCAAAAGTCCCCAAAGAAAAATCCCAAATGCCCCCTGCAAAAATGCAATGGAGACAGGTCTCAAAAGCTCCTCAGACTTCTTGTGATCTCACGATCACCCAATCTGAGGAGGCTTCCAATCCTAATCCACCTTCTTCAACAGTACCCTGCTCTCTCTCACATAAACCCACCTCCCCCTCCCACTCAACTCCTCTCATCCTTGATGCGAGCCCAAAATCTTAGAGATTATCTCCGTCCCCTAGACCCATCACTTCCAACCGGTACTCCATTCTGGGAGAATTGGATGAAGCAAATGACTCTATTTCAAGTTCTGATGAACAAGAGATGGTCACTTTTCAAAATCTTATAGGGCACTCCCCCACCCCCATATCCTCTGTTCATGATGATCAGGATAGGAGCCTGGAATGTTAGGGGTCTCGGGGCTCAAATAATGAGGGAGGAAATTAGAAACCTACTCCACAAGGAAAGAATTCCTCTGATCTGTCTCATGGAAGCAAGAGCCCCTTAGGAAAAAGTGCAAGAATATACCAGGGATATCTGTGATGGATGGAGTTCTTATGATAATTATACCCATTCTGATAATGGAAGAATTTGGATCATGTGGAATCCAGAGGTCATTCATTTTCAGTATATTTCCCACTCCTCTCAATTCATTCATGGAGAAGTATCTTTTCTGCAAACCCCCCACTCTTTCCTTCTTACAGCAATTTATGGCTTTAATTCTGGTTCTTACAGAAGAGTTCTCTGGGAAGATCTGAAGCAAATTGCCACTGGTCTATCTAATCCTTGGATAGCTCTAGGTGATTTCAATACCACTAGATTTTCTGATGAAAGACTAGGTGGAGCTCCCCCAATCAGATCAGACTTAGAAGATTTTAACAATTGCCTTTCTGACTGCTCCTTGGTGGACCTCAAATTTCTGGGTCAACAACTAACCTGGAATTTTTTTTTAAAAGATGACTGTATATTACTAATGATGAAAAATACAAGCCAGGGACAAGTTGTCACCATCAAGTATTACATCAGAAGCATAGAACAACAAAAAGAGTACATCCAAAACTACCCATTAACATCCTCCAAATGAAAGTCGGGTATGATTATAGCGGTCGATTCCAAGAATGCCCCCTCTTTTGCCAATTGATCAGCTAGGTTATTTGCCGACCTCCTTCGATGGGAAATTTGGGGGCAAATCGTACGAATCCGGTCCCTAATTTCTGCAATAATTCTGTGAAGTTCCCATGGTCCCGGAGATACATTCTTTGCCCATGCAACCACATTCGTAGAATCGCCCTCAATTATTAATGAACCCAAATTGTTTCCTAAATACCACCGAAGGCCGAAGCAAAGAGCCCTCGCTCCCGCTTCATTTGCATCACATATACCAGCCGGACCTAAGAAGGTCATCCTAATCTGCCCTCTAGAATCTCTAATCACCCCTCCAATGCCAGCTCTCCCAGGATTCCCAAAGGAACTTCCATCAAAGTTCATCTTCATCCATCCCGCAGGCGGTGTTATCCATTTCGGTGAGATTTTTGGCTTTATCTTTCTTTCCCAAATTACAGCGCTCCAATTGTGTAAAATTTCACCAGTTCCGTAAGTCAGACCCTTTTTGTTTCTCACCCATGAAATTAATTCGATTTTCATTGATAAAGTGACCCTCTCCATCGACAAAGCTTTTTCCTCGAATATGCGACTGTTTCTTTCCTTCCAAATGCTCCAAACGATAGCATATGGAAGCTCATTCCATAATGCTTGCCCAGTTTCCCCAAAGCAGCCACCATACCAATTTACTAAAATCCTATTTATCTTTTTAGGGCAGACCCACGCCACACCAAAAGTTCTCATTGCATTGTACCATACCTGATAAGAGAATGGGCAATGAAGAAGCAAGTGATCAAGCGATTCCTCCTCCTTCAAACAGAGAATGCACATGCTTGGTATTTGAAAGCTCCTCCTCTTCAATCGGTCTTGAGTATTTATACATCTGTGCGCCACTATCCATGCAAATGCTACTATCCTCGGTGGAATAGTAGATGTCCAAATTTAAAGCTCAAATGATAGATCCGCAAATGATCCTCAAATGAAAATTTAAGCTCCGAAGGTTGGACAGATCCCTAGTCAACCAAGACTGGCTAAACCTTTTCCCCCACTCTCATTCAAATTTTCTCCTTCCTGGCCTTTAGGACCATTCCCCCATTAGGCCATTATTGTGAATCTCCTAAATCACCATCATTCGGGGGGGAAACCCTTCCGCTTCCATAACATGTGGCTAGAAGATCAATCCCTATACATCACTGTAGAAAAAGCTTGGAATGGAAATATTATAGGCAACCCAATGTTCAGACTCTACCAAAAGTTGAAAATTGTCAAGCAAGACATTAAAATCTGGAATTCTCTAGTTTTTGGCAGAATTGATATCCAAGCTCCATTAGTGCATAGTGAACTTGAAGAGATTCAGAAAAGATGTGCTGAGGATCCTGTTAATCTTACTTTGAGAGCTGAAGAAGTAAAAGTAAGGGAAAAATTCATCTCCACAGCTCTTCTGGAGGAATCCCTCCTTCCCTGGGCCTCATTTAAGTTCATTTTCCATCAGTTCTTAACACCTGTTATATGTTGATGTTGGGACGCCTACACTTATAGATCTAAGAGATTCATGCTAAATTCCTCTAGATCAAGGTGAGAGTTGCAGATACATAGGTCATCCCATTCACAGTCTTACCTTCTTCTTTTTTGTGAATGATCATTCACAGTTTTATCTTACAGTTGAGGCAGCAATATTTCCATATTTACTTGTATTTGTTCCCTCTTGGCTCAATTCCTTCCCAAAAGTGCCCCCATTTGTCATTAGAGAATTTTCTACACCTAATTCTACCAGATCTATAAAGATCTCATCAAGTTTAGGTCGAATTCTAAGATCTCAGTCCAAATGGGTCCAATATAGCTGAATTTTCAGCTATCGCTGCTGAACCAAGTGCTAAAACACTCCTAGTTCTCTGCTAGAATCCAAATTTATAATTTCAGTCTCAATTCATCAACTACCTAGTCTTTTCTACTTTTTCACATGTGGTCTGCTCTTTTTGTAACGAGGCCTTTCATAGAAAGCATTTAAGAATATCAACATCCACTATAATGTTTCCAACTCGATTGGGCTTTGGTTTGTTGATGGATCATAGGTTCAATACCCAAAGGCTTTCACACATATGGAAATTGTTATTCGCTTCTATATCCTGGATTATAGATAGAACCTAACACTCTAACAGTCATATTTTCAATAGAAAATGTTCTAATCCTGGAACAATAATCAACAAAATCATTGTGGAAGTAGCTAAGTGAGCCTTGAAGACCCGTCAAGTTACTGGCATTCCTCTTCGTGATATCATTAATGGCTGGTTTGAGGTGTGAAAGAACTACAAGCCTCCCCAAAAACCTCCTGACATTAAGGTGGCCCCTGACCAGGGCTGTATTAAATTGAATTTTGATGTAAGCAACAAAATTACTTCGTTTAACAATGTTGATTCTCGTGAGGCTGGTTTGAGGGGGTCATACTGGACAATGATTGTAATGTTATTTTTGTGTAAGTAGATTCATGAGGTAATTATCAGGCAATCAGGGTACATGTTAGAGCAGAATAATTGCCATTCCAAAAAGTCAGCATGGTTCGGCATTAATAGCTTGTCTGCATGTGTCATATCCAAAGCTTAGATTTTTTTTTTGGTATTAATATCTTGTAGGTTGTACCCAAAACTAAAACCCAAACCCAAACCCCTGGTAGGAGATGGCGAGGACACCATGAGGAAAGTCCCGGGCACGTGCACACCCTCAGATTCACCACCTTATGGATGGCTGTACATTCAGACGACCCAGACCATCCATATAGTGGGCCCTACTTGGATTGGATGTGCCAAGATACTATAATCAAATAATCAGATTAATCTAAAAGTGAACAAAAAATCAATAATTTTCCCTTAACATGGCTTTTCAGTTGTGACAATCATAAAGTATTACAGAACCTAAAAAAGGTGGGTGTCACACTTGTAACAGAAAATAAGGTAACATGTAACATGGCTAGTCTGTTACTACTTATAATGTGTTGGAGAAAATTCTCTGATCATAATCCACTCATTTGAGGCCTAAAAATAGGCAGTGTTTTGGTTTCTCCTAGGCCTCATCTAATGTTCATGAAGCGAAAAGGAGAAAGGAAGAGGAAAGAAGAAAACCATACATGTGTTCGAGTTATGAGAAGCTCCCCTCATTGGCCTTGGGCATCAGATTCTTCCTTCTCGATTTTCTGTATAGAATAAAAGCCAGTTCGAGAAATTGGAGTTTAGAACTGAAAATATAATAAAAAAAAGCATTTGATGACTCTGCAGTGTGTTAAGAAGTATGGGTACCATAATCAGAGATCATAGACCACGTAACAATTAAACCAATGGGAAGTACAAAACGGGTGAGCAACAGAATAAGGAATTACAAAATACTGAAATTCCGAACAAACAAACAAAAAGAGAAAGTTTTCATTAAAAAAAAGAGAAAGTTATCAAATCCAGTCACTCAAAACAGAAAATGACTATAATATAAGACTGGACGAAGAAAGTAAATGGCTTAAAGTGCTTTAAAGAGACTTACAAACAGATCTTGCCAGGCAAACATTTGCTTGTAAGCAGCAAAAACAAAGATTCTGGACCCATAAATCTAACCGAGTAAGTGAGAAACCACTCTTATAAATCAACATTATATTAAGGGAGCTGATATTTTCACCCCTCTGCAGTACGCATTCGCCCCCTTATAAGGTGGAACAGTGGGCAACTTCAACGCTTTTTGACGTCAAATCACGTTAAAAGGGGGCGAATGCGTACTGCACGTTGGGTATATAATATAACCCTATGTATGTTCTAATATAAGCCCAATAAGATAATGGACCGGTGTTGTGGGCCTACAAGGGCTAGAGTCCATTAACCAGTCAATAACCCTAGTGTATCTCTATATATAGGGGCTGGAGGCAGCAGTCTAGGTATTCCAAACTAGATACCTAGGGTGTATTGCTTCAAGCAACATTGCTTGACTCTAACACTGTAGAGGGGTGAAAATATCATCTCCCTCTATTAATGGCATAATTAATATAATCACGAGTATGTCGTTATGTAATAATTACAGGTATGCCCTTATGAGCTTATTATACTATGATTCAACAAAGTTCAAATTTACACTCACATACACCGGAAAGTAGCAAACCAGCACTATGATGCAACCATGTCCCCTATATACCCAACCAAACATACAGTCAGCAGTCCCTAAACAACATGAGTAGTTTGTGCATGTCACAAACATTGGGGTTCTACACGAGTCGTGCAGAATATGCTAAGCATGGCGATGTAACCATAACCATGGTTTTCTTTCATTACATTCATGTCTTAGTAAGTGATTCAAGAGGTTCAGATCACATCACTCCATATTGATGAAATGAGCAGGGGATGGTAACACAATCTTAGTGGTATACATATATGATATAATCATATTCATAACAGACAATGACAGCAAGGTCATACAAGATCTTGACCCTCTCAAACATTTCCTCCGAATTGAAGTAACTGGATTCATGGAAATATATTTTAGATTACTACAGGAGATTGATAAGTTAGGAGCAAAGCCCGCTAATTGCAACATGGAATAGAACCAAGCGTGGACAATTAGTAGGGAAAGCCTCTCACTGATCCATGAGTCTATCAGAGACTTGTTGGAAAACTTGTTAATCTCAACATCACTCGATCAACATTACTTCTGTTGTAGGTATGGACGTATGGTTATCAAATTTATGCACTCTCCTTGGACCATGCACCTAGAAGTTGTTTAGAGGATCCTATGATACCTAAAAGGGAACACTAGGCAAAAGGCAAAATTGTTATGTAGTCTGTACCATGGGTCATTTGAAAACAAAGGCATATGTTGATACAGATTGGGAAAGCTCAAACACTGATATAGGTGATCTACAAGTGGATATTACACCTTTTTCTTGGGAGTAATCTAGTCACGTTGATGATAATAAACAAGCTATGATAGTCAAATCTACCTGCAAACTTTTGTGGCTTAAGATTCAATTATTAGAAATGGAAGTAAGAGGGGACAACCCCATGAAACTCTATTGTGAAGTTGTGATTATTGCACATACAACCTGCAAACTTTTGTGGCTTAAGATTCTATTCATAAAAATGGGAGAAAGATTTCTTTTTCTTTTTTGAATGGTAGCCATTTGCATAACCTTTAATCCCATTCTTCATGAAAGAATAAAACGTGTACAGTTGACTGTCATTTCGTGAGAGATAAAGTGGAAAATAATACTGTACAGTTCCAATGTAAGATCAAATGATCAACTTGCTGACATTCCCACCAAAGCTATTCCTAGAATTCATCTACAAAGGATTCTTGGCAGGCTGGACATGTTTGACATTCACGCGCAAGCTTGAGAGGCAGTGTAGAAACACATTTTTTTTAATGGCATATTCAAAAAAATCTGTAGAAACGTACATATTTATTTCAGTTATAATTGATGTAACTTAAGTTAGAGACTTTTATGACCTTTTGTTATTAGAACTTAGAAGAGGGAATGGAATGCCCTATGATGGGAATAGAACCCTATTCCACGATTCCGTTCTATTCTCCTATGGTTTTTCTTCTTCTTCCATTGCTTTAAACTTTACAACATTTCAAGCCATTCAGTATATTTTATTTTCTTTAAACATGTATTTTCCCATTTCCGTTATTCCTTTCTTCCACACCCTGCATGATCATGTCATTGTGTTCCTTCTATCCCTAAATATTTACCCTTTGTATTGAAAGAACAGAGAGTAACAAATTACTTTCTCAAGATATCAAACTAGCTGCTCTTTGTACCTCTTTCACTAAGAGAAATTTCAATAAAAGGTTGCCGCTTCTTGTTAGTGGTTGTCTATTATGTGCTTATCCTTCATCGGAATGGTGGTTTGGCATCGAAAATATCTTTCGCAATAGCTATTTTCATAGAGTAGCCTACTATTGGGTGTTCAAATCGCCCATTGAGTATCAGTGTCAAAGTGTATCAACTGTACAAGGGATCCAAAGTTTTGAATTATCTTCAGTAGCTCTTTCCTCTCTTTGTTAAAAGTCAAGCTGGAAAACATGGTCTTGCTTGCAAACCACCTATTGTAAGAAAAGTAGTAACATGGAATTAATTGATTAAAGAGATGAATAAATAAATATTTTGCACCCCAACTGTTCTGATAATTGCATTCCTCTATTTATTTTTGATGGAGCAATGCGGGCTTACCTAGTTGAGGGCTTTAGTGTGGACCCAATAGGACTTCATATTTCTCGAGTTTAATTTGCCTATCACACTCATATGTTCTACAATGCGTCTCTTCAACATGTATTGACCTACAATCTATCCAAAAATATGTTCTGAGGCAGTGTTGACCAGTAAATCAGAGATAAAGGTTTGGTTTTAAGAGTGTGGTTTGAGAACATACATTTAGCATACTCCAATACAAGTTAGGACGCTAAAAGAGGTGCACTGCCTAAATCCTATATCAAACTTATAATTACTACGCGTTGGGAAATCCATAAAAGCATTGGGCGATATGAAGGTGGAAAGATTTAAAGACGATTAGCTTCGTGAGTGAGAGGGCTAGTGATAGCAACTCAGAAACTCAGAGGAACCAGGAAGATGACTTGATTACAGAGATCAATGTTGAGGAAGAGCTCGAAGTGAATCCGCCGGAATGCATTAATCAGAACAAGGGAAACAGAGTAAGGTGTAAGCCCGTATGGATGGACGATTACGCTTAGGATTAGCTTGTTAATAAGTGGGTCTTAACTGGTAATTGTGATGTCAACCATAACAGTACTTTTGTTAGTAGAAGGTAGAGTTATAATCGATGTATTGGGCTGTATTCCTTTAGAGGGTATAAAGGGAATAGAATACAGTAGTGGGGTACAAGGTCTGACAGATACGATAGACCGTTAGGATTTGTTTTTATAAATGTTAGTGGCATCAGGAGAAGAATCATGAATGAAATATTCCTTTCTGATCTTCTTCTTCTTCTTCTTCCTTTCTCCTCTCTGAAAAACCCTAAAATCTGGTATCTTCGTCCTTATCATTGGTGCTTCCATTGATTACTCTCAACATCCATTCATGGCTGAGAATACGCGCGCCCAAGCCAAAATCGATGAACAATTGAAAAATCATCAGCAACAACTCAATGAACTCCGCCTAGCACAAACTCAGCAGCATGACGAGTTAGTTGCAATGATCAAACAGCTCCAACCAAACCAACCACCGTCCTCCTCAGTTCGAACAAACACTGATGATCTTTCTTCACAGGCAGCTGACGATGGAATCATCCCCTTTCAACCACATTACAACAAGTTCATTCGAATGGATGTCCCACATTTTGATGGCACCGACCCAACAGGATGGACCTTCAAAGTGGAGCAATTCTTCCATTACTATAGCATACCTGAGGATCAACGTTTAGCACTAACCTCGTTTCATCTGGACGGTCCGGCTTTATCCTGGTTTCAATGGGCTAAAGCCAACAATCTCTTACATTCATGGAAGGGATTTCTCGATTCCATTCAATTGCGTTTTGGGCCATCGCTGTATGAAGATCCCAAAGGAGAGCTCTCCAAACTCCACCAACAATCCTCTGTTGCAGATTACCAATCACGGTTCGAAACAGCCTCAAACAAGGTTAGCGGCCTTTCAGAAGCTTTTCTCATTAGTTTTTTCATCTCAGGCCTTAAACCTGATTTGAAAAGAGAATTGCAAATCGCTCAACCCACATCATTGTTGCAAACATTTTCACTAGCTAGAATGTTTGAGCAAAAATATGAAGAATTAAAGCGAGGATGGAAACCAGTTTGGTCTCCACCCATGAATGGCCCCGGGTTGTTGCCTACACCTCCTCATCCTCCGGCTAAAGCTATTGCCGCCCCACCGCTACGCCAATTTCCCATTCGTACCAGACAATTATCCAAAGAAGAGATGAAAATCAAAAGAGACAAAGGACTCTGCTACTTCTGTGATGAGAAGTATGTTCCAGGCCATGATTGTAGGCGGCGATTATATCATCTCTCCGCCATTGATGATGATTCAGAGGGTATACTAGCTGAAGATATACCTATTGAGCGACCTGAAATTCCAGATGCATTACAGGAAGATAACTCTGGTGACATGAGTTTCTATGCTTTGGTGGGCCACCAAAACCCAAATTCAATTCGAGTTACAGGGGTAAGTGCACAACATTCTCTTCATGTTTTGATTGATAGCGGCTCTACACATAATTTTGTTAGGGAGAAAATCGCCCATACATTGAATTGGCCTATTTTACCTACACCTCCCTTCAAAGTCCTCATTGGAAATGGCGAATCACTGATTTGCACAAAAAAATGTGTTAATGTCAACTTATCTCTTCAACACACTGAGTTTTCAATTGATATCTTCCTTCTGCCTATTAAGGGAGCCGATGTCATCTTGGGTATTCAGTGGCTCGCGGAATTAGGTTCCATCGTCACCAACTATAAACTCTCAACAATGGAGTTTCAATGGAAGGGTCAACCAGTCAAATTGGTAGGTGAAGAAGAATTAAACCCCTCTCCGCTCACAGCTTCTCATTTCAAAAGCCTAACAAAAACCAATTCAATTGCATCTTGTTTCACATTGATCTGTCTCAATGAGAATCCTACTAGTCCACCATCTCTACAGTCGCAACCTATGGAAAAACAAGTCAGCTTACCAGCCCCTATTTCAGATCTTTTACACCAATTTGATGATGTTTTTGAATCACCAACAGAACTTCCTCCTCACCGAGAATGGGATCATCAAATACACCTATTTCCAGGGTCTAAACCAGTCAATGTTAAACCATACCGATATCCCCACTTCCAGAAAAATGAAATCGAAAAATTAGTTCAGGAAATGTTAAATTCTGGACTCATTGTTCCCAGCCACAGTCCATATTCATCCCCTGTTCTCCTAGTAAAAAAAAAAAGATCACACATGGCGCTTCTGTGTAGATTACAGAGCCCTTAATGCGATCACTGTCAAGACAGATTTCCCATTCCTACCGTAGATGAGCTAATGGATGAACTTCATGGAGCCAGAGTGTTTTCAAAATTAGATCTACGATCCGGCTATCATCAAATTCGAGTGAAAACAGAGGATTGCCCCAAAACCGCATTCAGAACTCATGAAGGGCACTACGAGTTCTTGGTAATGCCCTTTGGCCTTACCAATGCTCCATCTACCTTTCAAAATACAATGAACCAGATCTTTAAACCATTTCTTCGTCAGTTTGTTATCGTTTTTTTTTATGATATCCTTGTCTATAGTCAAAGTCTGCAGGATCACATCAAACACTTAGCCTCTGTTCTTCATTGCTTATCCACCAACAAACTCTATGCTAAGATGTCTAAATGCCAATTTTGTAAATTCAAAATTGACTATTTAGGACATATAGTATCAGGAGAGGGAGTTCAACCTGATCCAGACAAAATCAAAGCTATACATCAATGGCCACCACCGCTCAATTTGAAACAATTACGGGGCTTTCTTGGTCTTACGGGGTATTATCGAAGGTTCGTTCAGCATTACGCTACGGTAGCTTTTTCCCTCACAAACCTCTTAAAAAAGGATTCTTTCCAATGGTCCTCTGAGGCTCAAGAAGCATTTGAAAATCTGCAGAAGCTGATGACTCAGGTTCCCGTTCTCGCATTACCAGATTTCTCACAAGAGTTTGTGATTGAAACTGACGCCTCAAGCATAGCAATTGGCGCCGTTTTAATGCAGCAGAGACACCCCATTGCTTATTTCAGTAAGAAAATGAACCCCACAATGTCCGTTGCATCCGCATATGTGAAGGAACTGTTTGCAATCACCGAAGCAGTTAAGAAATGGAGACAGTATTTACTCGGCCAGCAGTTCATTATATATACTGATCATAGAAGTCTCAAAAATCTGATGAATCAAGTGGTGCAAACTCCAGCACAACAACAATATTTGAGTAAATTATTGGGTTATAATTACTCAATTGTTTACAAATCCGGAAAAGAGAACAAGGTCGCTGATGCATTATCCAGAGTCGAAGAGACTTCACACTGCCCAGCAAGTGAATCTACCAAGTCACTCCAAATGGCTATCTCACAACCTGTTTTTGACATTTCATCACAGCTCCAATTGGAAAATGCTACGGATCTACAATTGCTTCAGCTACAAGATCAACTCAAAAAGGGCGTTGCCACTCCAGAATTTACAGTGAAAAATGGGCTTGTTTTTCATAAGCATCGGATATTTCTCAGCTCCACATCTCCACTTCGATACAGAGTTATTCACGAATGTCATAATACTCCACAAGCCGGCCATGGAGGAACCCTTCGCACACTCTTACGAATTTCTGCAAGTTTTTATTGGGTCAACATCCGAAAGGATGTTCAACAATTCATCAAGAACTGCCTTGTCTGTCAACAGACCAAGTACTCTACTACTCCTCCGATGGGATTATTACAACCATTGCCTATTCCTCAGTTGATTTGGGAAGATGTCACCATGGATTTCATTACAGGTTTACCAACATCAGAAGGGTTCACTACTATATTCGTTGTCATTGATAGATTGTCGAAATATGCTCACCTTGGAGCCTTACCAACAAACCACAATGCAGTGAAGGTTGCGAAGTTGTTCACAGAGATGGTAGTCAAATTACATGGATTTCCCAAATCCATCGTCTCTGATAGGGATCCCATTTTTATCAGCAAATTTTGGGGAGCATTATTCAAATTAAGTGGGACTTCATTAAATCTTTCATCAGCATATCACCCGCAATCAGACGGTCAATCTGAAGTCCTGAATAGATGTGTGGAACAATACCTCAGAGCATTCTCACAAGATAACCCAAAACTTTGGCACTCACAGCTTCCTTGGGCTGAATATTCCTATAACACATCCTTCCACACAGCGATTAAAATGACTCCTTTTGAAGCAGTATATGGGCGTCTACCACCATCTATCCCAACATATATACCTGGATCTTCTCATATCGAAGCTGTGGACTCTGAGCTCCAACAACGGGATGTGATCTTGGCCAATCTCAAATTTAATCTGAGTCAAGCCCAATCAAGAATGAAATGTTTAGCAGATAAGAAACGACTTGACAAAGAATTAGAAGTCGGCAGCTGGGTTTTACTGAAGCTCCAACCCTATCGCCAACATTCCGTCGCTAACAGACCCTCTCAAAAGCTGAGCAAAAGATTTTATGGCCCATATAAAATTGTAGAAAGAATTGGGAAAGTGGCATACAAATTGAAACTACCTGAGGATAGCAAAATTCACCCCGTTTTCCATATTTCACTTTTGAAACCATTCCAGGGTCCTCTCTGCAACTCAGTTTGTACTTTACCTAAGAAAAGTTTCGATAATCACCCTCTCATTTCACCACTAGCTATTCTGGGAACAAGAACTATCATACGAGAGAAGGAGCCTATCAAACAAGTGCTGATTCAGTGGAAAGGCCTCCTCCCTGAAGATACATCTTGGGAAGATCTCAGAAACCTTCAGCTGGTGTATCCCCAATTGAACCTTGAGGACAAGGTTAATTTTGATGGGGAAGGCAATGATAGCAACTCAGACACTCAGAGGAACCAGGAAGATGACTTGATTACAGAGATCAATGTTGAGGAAGAGCTCGAAGTGAATCCGCCGGAATGCATTAATCAGAACAAGGGAAACAGAGTAAGGTGTAAGCCCGTATGGATGGACGATTACGCTTAGGATTAGCTTGTTAATAAGTGGGTCTTAACTGGTAATTGTGATGTCAACCATAACAGTACTTTTGTTAGTAGAAGGTAGAGTTATAATCGATGTATTGGGCTGTATTCCTTTAGAGGGTATAAAGGGAATAGAATACAGTAGTGGGGTGCAAGGTCTGACAGATACGATAGACCGTTAGGATTTGTTTTTATAAATGTTAGTGGCATCAGGAGAAGAATCATGAATGAAATATTCCTTTCTGATCTTCTTCTTCTTCTTCTTCCTTTCTCCTCTCTGAAAAACCCTAAAATCTGGTATCTTCGTCCTTATCAGCTAGTGTCATTCATTTGTAGGACATATTACCCACACTAAACCTCCCCTTTTTAAGCGTTGGCATCAAGCCTATTTCTTATTGCGAACTTCTAGCGTGATAGCCAAGAAGTTAGAGCATATTCAACGATATTTCTTGAGTCGGAGAAGGGGCACCAGCCAAAAATTCCACTTAATGTAGGCTAGAGGCATTGTGCAGGCACAAGTAACAAGTGAGGTAAAGGTGAATAGGGCTTAGCTGGCTAGGTAAGTTTGGAGGATTGGAGAGGCTGATAAAGGGCAAATATGATAGCTGAGAGTGAGAATTATAAAATAGTAAGATGACCAGAACAAGGGCATTGAAGGCTTAAACGCTATCATCATCAATAGGTAGATCCTGAGGCTGAAAAAGGAAAACAGAGTCGGGTAGGAAGGGGGGTCTAGAGTATGATGGAGAGTCTTCCAAGGCTATTGACTTGTTGGAGCAAAAGTAAATATACAATTTTGAGGAATGATAGAGGGAAATTGGGCTTGCTATCCTCTAGTTCACGTCGAAAATAGCCCCAATTGATAGGGTATGCTATACAAACAGGGGGGGGGGGGGGTTTATTCACGATAAAATTATCCCAGGAACAGCTTATCTAAGAATTTACATGAAAGTAAGAAAATCCGTCATTGAAGGGCATATTGTGATTAGAGATTCAAATGAGGAGGCATTGAAAGCAAAAGCAAGAAAATTTTATATATTTGTATTATAAGTCTCCGTATGCATGGTTGAGAAACAAATGAATGAAGAAATAAAGATGAAGAAGTATGAGAGGGAAAGGTGGAGAGTGTAGTACCGACTGGGCTTTGTGCCAAGCAAGTCCTCTATAAACGTTAACGGAGAAAGTGGCTGTGAGATAAAGAGTGGCCACGCCCAGCCCCGCGGTGAAAGCCTTGAAAGCCAGGTCCCCCAACTTTCTTCCTCCCCCCATTCTCTCTCGATCTCTCTAAACCCTAGGCCCTAATTCTTTTTAAACTCGGTACCCACAAAAACAAAACAGTGTAGGGCCCATCTTTCGTTTGCTGGGCCCCGATATTATTAGATGAATTAAACCATTCATTTGTTGGGCTATATTTAAGTGAAAAATCATCTTAGTAGGGGCCCTGATGTGTAGAGCGATGGGGGCATGTAGGGATTTGCTCGATTGTACTCGGGATGTTTAAGGTGATGGAGTCTCTGTTTTTCCTAATGAATTTCATCCATTAGGAGTTGTTATCTGTCTTTATATATTTATTTGGAACATTTGTTCCTAGTGTTGTTTGATTGGTCTCATTTCTTTTTTAATTTTGTGGGTTTCGAATGTGGATCTCTTTGGATTTTCTTGTTTTGGTCTATACATAAAAACAAGAGTTTATACTTTGATTTCAGAATTAATGTGCTTTTTCAATGGAAGTCTTTTTATTGGTGTTTTTTGGGAGGGCATGATTGAGGCGAAGGTGGCAAGCGGCTAAAAATTAGGTAAAAAGCGGATAATAATTTGAGTAGAGTTTTTTGTCTCCTGATTTTTAGCCACTTCTCATCACTTAGAGACACTATGTTCCTCATTTTTGTTTCCTTATTTTTCGCCACTCACACCATTCGGAAGAACTGGTTTATCATACAAAAAAATCATGGTAGCCAAACGTGCCCTTAACGTCTTATCCTGTTTCTGAAATATAAGTTCAAAACAATCCATATCTGAATATTTCGTACTTGGGCACGTTGGAGCTAGACATATTATCAAGTAAAACAATGGTAGATTTGTTGTGGCCTTTAGCACCTACCTATTCACCCATAACAACCATATCGTTAGATGGTTAGCTCTTTGTCAAGGGCTTTCTTCTGTAAGAACCTATATCATTTATAAAACTAAATCTAATGAATGTGCAAATTGAGAGGGACAATCCTATTCTATGCAAAGTACCATGATCCATGGATATATTTCGGATTCCTATCATAGGATCTGAATTTTTTTTTTGGATTGAATCCAAACATCTAACAAAAATCAGTGGAACAATCCTAAATCCAATTTTATTATACTATTTCACAGAAAATACCCACCATCTTTTTATAAATTTAAGTATTATTTCAATGGTATTTTAGTAAAAAAAAAAAAAGTCATGTATTTTTTCAAATAATTCTATTTGTAATATTTTGTCATTCATTTCTTTTAAGTCTCTCTCTTCTCTTCCTTCTCTAACCCGTCTTTAACCCATTGCACCATTTTCATTGTGGCTCATGCTCACTATCGGCCTCACCCTTGCCCTTTTATGAAAATTTTAATTGTTTACAATGTAAGTTGGATCTATAAAAATTTTACCTAACTCTTAAATGGAAAGACCATTACCTCAGTCCATGATGATCAAATTGACGCTCTGATGATGCGCGTGATCTGACGGTTGATAGCGCTCTTCGATGAACACAATGAACACGACGAACTCGGTTCTGATATTAATTTTTTGATGGAATATTTGCTCCCATTAAGCAACTCATGTATTTAAGCTTTAGGGAATGGGCTAGTTTAGTTTCCCACTTCCACTAATACTCTTACTAACTTAGGACTTCTTTGAGAGCTATCTATAGTTAGTCTAAACCCCCATTTAGAAAACTTATAAGACTTTCCTAATTACATTAGGCCTGTCAATATAGGCCACTTTATGGAACCATGTTTCCAACAGGTCCTACTAGGACACAATGATGGGCAGTCCAATTTACAATGGATATCGTCACCAAGACATGGGAAGTAGGATTTGAAGAATGCTCCGAGTCCAATCCGACCGATAAGTGATTTGAATGGATCATGACTAAGGCATTTGTGGATCCGATCCGAAGTGGATCAGTCAAAACCCCTATTCTCAACCGTCTTTAGGGCTATCAACAACAAAATCACACTGTAGAAAATATTTTAGGAGTGCTGCCTGGATCTCTCTTTCAAGAATACCATTGCTGGGTTCCTCATACTTAATCGAGAGGCCAATATAACAGCTGTTTTTTGCCCGTCCCTTGCCGTCACTATGAATGAGAGCCAATGTTTGATTCAAACCTCTCCGTTTTGCTATAATGTTGTTCTACTTATGTATATGAAAACTAATGTCCATTATCTTTTGTTTTTAATGTGAAACAACCAATTACTCCAAAAGCTTAAGCTGCTACAGTTGCTGTTATCTACTCATTTACACTTGGACACTCACCTCAAGTGTAGCCCCTTGTTTTTTGGGTTGGCCTGACTGCAGGGGCGATGCCACATGAGAGGAAAGGGGGGCAATTGCCCCCCTTAATTTTTTGGAAAAAAAAAAATACCTTCATGTTTTAATATTTTTTTATCTTTACCCCTTTTTTAAAAAAATATGCCCCCCTTTCCAATCATCCCTAAGATAGAAAATAAGTTTAAAATTTTAATTTTACCATTTTTATCTCCCTTTTTTGTGCAAAATTTACTATAATTTTTGCCCCCTTGTGCAAAATTTCAGATAGAAATTTTTTCTATCTTAATTTTAAGATAGATAAAAAAATTACTATAATTTTTGCCCCCCTTGTGCAAAATTTCTGGCATCGCCCCTGCTTGACTGATGGATTTTAAGTATGGCCCCTTGTTTTTTAGGTTTGCCTTACTCATGGATTTTAAGTATGGCCCCTTGTTTTCTGGGTTGGCTTTACTCATGAATTTTTAATATTAAGGAGTTGTTAGGTTTTGAACCCGCTACGAAGCAATGACTCTGATACCATGGTAAACAAGGAGTAATTAAATAATGGTATGAGAGCCATTCTCTCAAATCGAACAGAGGGGTTATTTAGCTCGTGTGAGATTAATCTTGACCACTAGATTCATGGCTCTAGCCTCCTCCTTGCAACATTTACTTTTGGAGTCTGCAAGTAAATGGGGTTTTTTACCCTCGTGTGAGAGTGGGGTAGGGTAGGCCGTGTGTGAGTCAAAACTCAAAAGCGAAGGCATGGGACAAGGAGATTGGAAAGAAGATGGGCACTCGCTGTCCACTCAAACCTCCCTGTCTGTTGCTCCTTCGTACCCATGTTCGCACCGTTAAACATTTTTTCCACAGAATCAATTGTCTTCTAGTACAAATTCTCGTTTTTCCTTGTTCACTGTTATATCTGGCATAAAAAATAGAGAAAAAAAATCCAATCGTCTCTCTCTCTGTAAATAAAGAGCACAAAAAAGCAAACCTTTTCCTAGACAGTGTTTATTTGGGTCAATCTTTCCTAGACAGTGTTTATTTGTGTCAACCCCCTACTGCTTTCTTCCCTTCTTCCCCAAAAACGCAGATTCCTAATTCCTCCCATCTCTTCCAACATGAAGGCAGAAAAAGGGGCAGATTGAAGTGAATTATTCATTATAATTACGTGTTTCTGCTCTAGCAATGGAGTTTGAGCAAAGGAAGAGAAAGCATGCCGTTAGACCAAAGCAAATCGTTAGATCGATTGGCTTTGCTCGTTTTTGTTCTAACCACATGTGGGTTCGAATCATCTGCTACTGTTGCGTTTCCTTCATCGTCTTCTTCATCCTTTTTCTGCTCTCCTCACATAAGCTCTTTAAAGGTGAGTCAAAACCCACTTCTTTCTTCCTAATTTTCCTTTAATCAAGAAAAAAATTGGATGGGTTTTATGGGTTTGGTGTTTTTTAATTGCAGACAATTTCAGGCCGATTCTTATATTACCCAGATTATCGTCAGCGAGAAGTTGGGTTAAAGGAGAAATCGATTCTACTACTAATTTTGTAGTGAGGGTTGAGGATCGAGTGATTTTTCCAGACCATATCTTGTTGCTACTGTCAAATAAGCCTTCACTGTCACTGATTCATCAGAGAGGAGAATTAAAATGCATCTATCATGAAACACCCAAACCCAATCTAAAGTCAAAGCAAATCCAAATCCTTTCGGTATATTCAGTGGATTTCTACAAATCTCACACCATCGCAAGATGCCCTCTTCCACCCACAAATTTCTCAGCAACAGTGACCCTAAAACAGCAAACAAATGGGCTTTTGCATCAAGCCCAAGAAGAAGGAGAAAAGGGTTTGGATCTCCCAGTTCACACGTGGGAAACAATGGTTTATGAGGCTTTTATAGATGGTAAAACAGTAGTGGTCTTAGCCAAGGGTTTGAATCTCCGCCCAGCTAGAGTTTCCAATCCAACCCAAATCACTTGCCATTTTGGTTGGGCTTTCAACAATACCAAACGTTTCTCTCTCAAAACCAAGGCTCTAACTGCAGCCCAAGAAGTCTTTCGTTGCCCTCTCCCACTCAGCCTTCAAAAAAACCCCACCAAAGCTAATGGACTCAGAATCACCCTTTCAATTTCCCCTATTTCTCTCCTTCTCCCATCCGTTGCCAAAATCTTCAATCCTCAAAAAGAGAAGAACAAACAATCCGAGATGTGTGTTTGTACTATGGTTCGAAACCAAGCCCTCTCCCTTCGTGAATGGATCATATACCATGGGAATTTAGGCGTTCAACGTTGGTTCATATATGACAACAATAGTGAAGACCCCATCAATGAAACAATCATCGAGCTCCAAAACGAAGGCTACAAAATTACTAGACACGTTTGGCCTTGGATTAAGACCCAAGAAGCTGGGTTCTCTCATTGTGCCATGAAGGCCAAGGACCAGTGCAAATGGGTTGGATTCATAGACGTTGATGAGTTCTTTTACTTCCCTATTTTTTCTCCCCATTATCGTCATCGTCCTTATAACTTTCAAACCCTTTTAGCCAATTTCTCATTAAAGGCCTCAATTGGGGAAATTAGAACGGCCTGCCACAGTTTCGGACCATCTGGTCTAAGCAAACCACCTTCTAAGGGTGTGACTGTGGCCTATACTTGCAGGCTTCAAAGCCCAGAGCGGCACAAATCAATCATTCGCCCTGAGGCATTAGACGTGACCCTGCTCAATGTGGTGCACCATTTTAGGCTAAAGAAGGGCTTTAAGTATGTGAACTTAAGGCAATCAACGGGTGTTATAAACCATTACAAGTACCAGGTGTGGGAAGTGTTCAGGTCCAAGTTTTTAAGGAGAGTGGCTACTTATGTTGCAGATTGGAAGGAGAACCAGAATGAAGGGTCCAAGGACAGAGCTCCTGGGCTTGGAACAGAGGCTATTGAACCTGCCAATTGGCCCTTACAGTTCTGTGAGGTATGGGATACAGGCCTTAGGGATTTCGTTGTTGCTAACTTGGCTGATGTTTCTTCTGGGTTGTTTCCATGGGAGCATAAGATGTCTCTGTAACAATTACAATCAATTAATACAACCATTCTTTCTTTCTTTTTTGGGGGTTTTGCAAATGAAGTCCTCAACTATGCTTTGTTTCCAAAAGCAATCTTTCTAGTTTGAGAGAATTTTGCAAATCGGGTCATGACATCCATTTGTGTCCAAAATACCATAGTATATTTATTTTACTCACAAACGACCAAAATGTCCTTATATATGAAAAGATGAAATTACCTTGTAAAAGACCAAATTATTCGTATGCCTAGTGATGTGTTCTGATAGGGTGAGTCGCACCAACTTGATTCAAACACATGCATTTGAGTGGGGCCCACCGTTTTGTCCTGTGTTTAAATGGGGTAGGTCCCATGATCTCCATAGGAGCTCATGTGTATGGTGGGGCCCACAATTCTGCACTCCATGTTTGATGGGTGGGGCCATTTTTTACACCCACACACAAGAAAGCTAGCATATATAGAAAGCTAGCATTTTTTACACCCCGGCCCCAAGAACCTGCATTGCCCGATGATCTTTGATAGATTTTTCCAATAGTAATTGTAGGTACTATTGCATGTAACGTAGGCCTAGTAGTTCTAGAACCGTTAATGATTGGTGAACCAGCAGATTCATTTGCAACGCCTTTGGAAATATTACCTGGATGGTACTTCATCAAAACTTATCAGTGACTGTCATAGGTATTTTGCTCTTTTAACAACGTACACGTATAAGGACATTTTGGTCTTTTCAACGAGTAAAAAAAATAAAAAATAAAAAACCAACCATGTGTATTTTGTTTATAAGATTACCTGACATGATTTGCAAAATTCACTCAAACGTGATGACTCTATTTGCAAATTGTCAAACTAGAAGACTCTTTTAACAAATAAAGCAAAGTAGAAGACTTTGAAAAATCCCTTAAAATGATAAGAAAAGGCCAATGGTGAGGTGGAGATCGAGGGCGAGCTGTGGAGATCGAGGGCGAGCTGCACGCGAAAATAGTGCAATGTGTTAAGACTTAGGCTCAGTAGTTAGAAAATGAAGAGAAGAGGGAGACTTAACAGAAATGACTAACAAAATATTAAAAATAGAAAAAGTTTGAAAAAATGCACATGACTTTGTTTTACTAATGCGCCCTCGAAATAATACTTAGAATTATAAAAAAAAATTGGAGGATAATAAAATTGGATTTAGGACTGTCCCACGGATTTTTGTTAGTTGTTTGTATCAGATGGAAAATAATTTTGGAACCTATGATAGGGATTCAAAATATATTTTTAGGTCCTGTCCGATGTTCCAGCAGACCGTGCATTGACACCCCTAATGGAAGAGTTCCTCTCGATTTGCACATTCATTAGATTTAGTTCTTACTGATGATAAATGTCTTGAAAAAAAAAAGTTCTTATAGAAGATAAAGTCCCTGAGAAAGAGCTAACCATTGTTTTGGTGGAAAATGTAGCACGACAAATCTTTTGTTTGTTTTACCTGATAATATGTCCGGTTCTAACGTGCCTTGAATTTTCTTCGATTTCAAAACCGCCCTATAGTCTTCTTCTTTCAAAACGTGCATGAGCAGAGGGACCTGTGGGAGTGTTCTTATAGAGCACTGGAGATGGGAAGGAGACTCTCTATAACCACGACTCTCTTCCTCTTCTCAATTCTCTCCCATCCTATTATGTTTCTTCTTGATAAACATTAACATTGTCATAGTTTGGATGGAATGAAATTATTGTTCAAATTATCGATGTTTTCAAAGCTTTTTGGTTGTCCGACGCCACAACTTGTGAGATCAACTAGCTGTGTAGTTATGCCATTGGGGAGCCTCTCTTGCATTAAAATAGTGCAAAATTATGCATTGTAATCAATGAAAACAGCTTATAGATCTGTTGAAAAGTGAGCCTATGTGGCTGCTTTAGGTGCACCTGATTTAGCTAAACGATCGGCTAAATCATTAGCACTTCTAGGAATAAGAAGAAAAGAAGAGTACTGGCGATGATAAAAGAGGGAGATGATAGCTGTCCTCTCTATGGCACTCCTAATTTTACACATTTTCAATTGTTCCAATTCCCAAAAAAGACGATCAACAGCCATAAAAAATATATCATTAAA
Organism: Tasmannia lanceolata; assembly: GCF_043159265.1. Lineage (NCBI taxonomy): Eukaryota > Viridiplantae > Streptophyta > Magnoliopsida > Canellales > Winteraceae > Tasmannia > Tasmannia lanceolata. The sequence continues at coordinate 5,789,222 of NW_027518683.1, forward strand.
AAACACAGCCATAAAAAATATACAATGAGAATAGAAATGTCATCATTAAAATAAGGGAGTGCATATGTCATCTCAATAATAATAATAATAATAATGGTAACAGTGATAGACCTCGGACGAGTTTGATATGGGATTGAGGACCACCATTGGTTGTAATTCTCGCTTATAGGTGTTTAGATTTGTCTATAGTTTCTGGTCTTTCTTGCTTATATGGGGTGATTCAAACAAGGAAGAATCACAGCTAAAACTAATCTATGTTGGTAATTTCTTTAGTCAGTATGTAAAATAAACAGCTCCTTTTTGAGAGAAAAGAAGGGACTATCTATTGATCCCCATTCACATTGGGATGGACACGATCACCAATGGCCCCAATGGACAGCGAACGGAAACGCCATCGGCTAAGGAGATGGCTGAAGAGGAAATTCAAAGGAGAAGACACCTTTCCTTGCAGTGTAGATGCAGGTTAAACCATTTCCATCTACTAATATATAATTCATTCAAATTGTATTAATCCATTTTCCACTGATTTTTCCTCTGTGATTTGAAGATAATGAGGATGAGAATTATGGGTATGATTATGATGAGGATGATGGAAATGATTATGATGAGGATGATGGGTATTTCAAGTCTATGGAGATGGGTAGTTGCATTATGACAAACGAGTCTAGGTGTGTGTTTGTTTTGATACGAAAAGGAGACGAAACCCTTTGTTTTTTTTTGTTTTTTCCTTCATTCATTTACAATAACAGTTACTACTTGTGTTTCATTTGTTTAATTTCATTGCAGAGTTTTTGTGGGTACATGGAATGTTGCTGGAAGATCTCCGGTAGGGAGCTTGGAAGTAGACTTGCACGACTGGCTGAATCTTAAGGACGCAGTTGCAGACATCTATGTCCTTGGGTATGGATGTAGCAACTGAAACATTGATTCATCGCTGTTGCTTATGCTTTGATTTCCCCTTATGTTCGCTAAGATGTTTGAATTGCAGGAATTTTCTCGAAAAGTTTGGAAAGGAAAATAAAAGATAACATGAACCAACTATTCAATTTTTACTTAGAGGGACCTTATTTTATCATGTAAGTGCCAATGGTCTAGCAGATTGGCTGGCTAATTTCAGGGCATCGAGGGACTCATTTTCTATAGGATAAGACTGAGTATATGCAATGCAACTTTAATAATGTAAGGAGGCAGGGTGGATAGGAGGTACCTAAGAGGGATATCTTTTGCTATCTTGGTTCAATCCTACATAAGGTTTGAGAGATTGAAAATGATGTTAACCACATGATAAGAGCAGGTTGGTTGAAGTAGAAGAATGCTTCAGGAGTTCTGTGCAACCGTAAAATACCTACCAAGTTGAAGGGAAAGTTTTATAAGACAACTGTGACGCCATCCATGTTGTACGGCTCAGAATGTTGGGCCACCAAGAAGCAACATGTGCATAAGATGAGTGTAGCGGAGATGCGAATGCTTAGATGGATGTGGGGCCACACAAGGTTAGATCGAATTAAAAATGAAGACATCCATAAAATGGTGGGGCACCAATTGACGAGAAGATGAGAGAGCACCGCTTAAGATGGTTTGGGCATATCTAACTTAGGCCTTTGGATGCTCCGGTGAGAAGAAGTAACTTTTGCTAAGTTGATGGAGTAACAAGAGGTAGGCGCAAACCGAAAACAACTTAGGTAGAAACAGTAAGGAAAGACTCGTTGGCTAGGAACATAACAGAGAACATGACCTTGGATAGGAGAGAATGAAAGAAAATGATCCATGTAGACGAACCCAACTAGTGTCGGGATTAGACTTAATTAATTTGAGCCGGGTAGATTCTTTCACCTTCTTCATGAAAATTTTCTAAAGGATTCATTAGCCGACCCCAACTAGTTTGGGACAAAGGCTTAGTTGAGTTGAGGAACTCGTTTTACTCTCCCCATTGATGTGAATAAATCTCTTATTTTTCCTTTGAATATAGATATCTTTCCTCAGAAAAAAGGAAAAAAAAGAAGGAGCGGCCATCAATTTATGATAGCATAGCTCCAAACTAACCATAATAATATCATTTCCATCTATATCATGGAAAAAACAAAATTTCCAAATTTTTTTAGGTAAGAAATATTTTCTTGCAATCCAAACAAGGGAGAAAATAGAAAGCAACAGAGAATTGGGCTGTCCCATCTTGGTTCATTGTAAATTGCCACTTTACGCATTGCTGTATGGATATAGGATCTGGGTCTTCCATCTAGTCGGCCCTACCGGAATGGTCTATGGACTTGGATCACGAAAACTAGAAAATCATAAGCAGCTTGAGGACTTAGATTGCAAAACTAGAAAATCATAAGACTTAGATTACAAAAACTAGAAAATCATAAGACTTAGATTACAAAAACTAGAAAATCATAAGCACCTGATTAAAGGACTTTTGCACATTGAATGTGTTGAGAAAATCCACCGGGCAAATCTGATCTGATCGTGCACAAATAAACGAAAAGTAAAAATAAACACAAGCCACAAGTTCACTCAGAACACCCTTTAAAGGATTACGTGGTATGATTGAATCGAATAAGCCCTTATGGAATGAAAACTCAGCCGCTTGTGAACCGTCGGGTACTGTCTTATTCGATGTTTGTTCAATTACTCTTTTACCCACAAATGCAATGTAGGCATTGGGCTCGGCAATAATGATATCTCCCAACATACCAAAACTGTCTGTCACTCCACCGGTTGTAGGAGATGTAAGGATTGATACATAGAATAACTTTTTATTTGATTGATAATTATATGAAGCGGAAGATATTTTCGCCATTTGCATCAAGCTCAAACTTCCTTCTTGCATGCTTGCTCCTCCAGAAGCACACACCATAATAATAGGTAGAGATCCATTAGTAGCATACTCGATCAAACGGGTTATTTTCTCGCCTACTACGGATCCCATACTACCCCCCATGAACTGAAAATCCATAACCCCAATTGCTATGGGAATACCATTTAGTTGACCTATGTTTGTTTGAGCAGCCTCGGTTAAACTTGTCTTTCTTTGATAAGAATCGATACGATCTCTATAAGGTTTCTCCTCCGAGTGAAATTCAATGGGGTCTATAGAGACTATGTCTTCATCCATAGGATCCCAAGTGCCCGGATCAATCGAAAGTTCGATTCTATCTGAACTACTCATTTTCAAATGATATCCACATTGTTCACAAATATATATTTTTGACCTAAAAAATTTCTTATATTTAATCCATAACAATTTTCGCATTGAACCCATAAATGTCTGTATTTTTTATTTATATCGAAATCATTAGATCTTCCTCTTATATTGAAATCGCTGCAATTACCTCTAGTTCTTATACTTGAACTCCCATTGTCACTAACACTTACACTTTCATTACAAATGAAATTAGAAATGTAACTGTCACCTTAATTGTCGCTACTACTTGAAATATAACTCTCAATACTGATTTCAGGATGAAGATAACTATCAATGCAACTATTAATGTGATTATTCCAACTATATTGAAAATCATACATGTAATGATCATAATAGCGATTGTTACTCTTAGACCCACTATTCAGTATAAATAAGAAATAAAGTCAAATAATCTTGTGATTTACAAAATCGGTCGCTGTACACTGAAAAAAAAAATGAAGTGAATTGGAATTGTAATCAGATACAACTGGAGTTTTTGAGAACCATTTGAATCCAGTAGTAATTCAAATGGTTCTAAAAAACTTACACAAATTTTCGTTATATATTGGAGATTGATGTTCCCATGTATTCTTCAAGCCCCTTCTTCAATTCGCTGTTAATGTGGATGAACCATAACTATGTAGTCCTATTCCTAATAGATTGACCCCCAAATAGCATATCCAAATTATAAGAAATCCTATAGAAGCTACAATTGCTGAATTAACACATGGTAGAACATTCATATTGCCCTCTGACAGAAATAGAACTTAAAAAAGAATTATTTTGATTCAACCCTCTCTTTCTCGACTTGACTACTTTAAGTCGTATATTTAGGATACCAAGTAATCACATAATATCCCCAGTGATTTTGATCTCTTTTTTGAGATTCAGAAATAGTAACTGATTAAATCAATCTATGGGGTTCAAAAAGTCATTGGCTTATCTGAAAACAAGGGTTCAGAAAGCAAGAATCAAAAGAAGGATAGGTGCAGAGACTCAATGGAAGTTGTTCTAACGAATGGGGTTGACTACATTAGTAGAGGAATCCTTCTATCAAAACTCCAGAAAGGATGACCTTATTTAAGTACATAGACATACTTAAATATCAAATGATTAATCACGACCCGAATCCGGATTTTTTGATTATTTATATGAAAAATCTCAGAACTGATTAATCGGACGAGAATAAAGATAGAGTCCCATTCTACATGTCAATACCGACAACAATGAAATTTATAGGAAGAGGAAAATCCGTTGACTTTTGAAATCATGAGGGTTCTTGTCCCTCTATCCCCAATAAAAATAAATAAACAACTTTGCTGACAATTACAGATTTTTTGTCTGGTCGGAAGAGTCCTCCGAATATTCTGTTTTGGTCTTGTATCAGTTTCGATATCGTGGAATACGAACAGAGAAGAGAGGGCAGGCTCATTACATTAAAAGATATGGGAATGCTCATTAAGTAACTGAGCGTGAGAGCCAAATGAATTGAAAGATTCATGTTTGGTTCGGGAAGAGATCATGGAAGTTTAATTGTGAAATGAATGGGAAGATAATCTACTTTCATTAAGTGATTTATTAGATAATCGAAAACAGAGGATCTTGAGTACTATTCGAAATTCAGAAGAACTACGTGGAAGAGCCATTGAGCAGCTCGAAAAAGCCCGGGCTCGCTTACAGAAAGTGGAAATGGAAGCAGATGAGTTTAGAGTGAATGGATACTCTGAGATAGAACGAGAAAAAGAGAATTTGATTAATGCTACTTATAATAATTTGGAATGATTAGAAAATTTCAAAAATGAAACCATTCGTTTTGAAGAACAACGAGCAATTAATCAGGTACGATAACTAGTGTTCCAGCAAGCCTTACAAGGAGCTCTAGGAACTCTGAATAGTTGTTTGAACCAAGATTTTATGTGGTTCAGCCAAGCCTACATCCACGGGTGAGAAACACGATCTTCCACTATGAGAAAAACAACATACAAGGATTACTATGGATTAAATCCAAATCCACAAACCCGCAACCATCTCCTTGCTTCTCTCACCCAAGATCATACACTGACGTAACCAGAGAGAAAACCCAGAGAAAACCCAATTACCCAAGAGATAAACCCGAGAAGAAAACCCAAGAGGAACTTGAGAATAAACACAAAGAAGAAGCCCAATCTCTCTCTCTCTCTCTCTCTCTCTCTCTCTCTCTCTCTCTCTCTCTCTCTCTCTCTCTCTCTCTCTCTCTCTCTCTCTCCTGACCAAGAGTTAGCCGACACACCTCAAACCCAAGTATCTTGCCGCACCACCAAGAGAAAAACCATGAACCCTTTTATAGGTTTTCCCATAACCTAGAAAAAGTTAATTTCTATTTTGCCTTTTCCTTCCCGCCCAAGCAACCTACAGTGTGGGATATAAGGCAACTTTCCCAACAGAATATAACTACGAAGAGAAACACTCTAGTCTTGTAGCTAACATTCCCTCAAAGTTGTGATTGCCTTAGTTGCAAAGATGAATTTGAAGATGTTCCAGCTAGATGTGAAGAATGCTTTTCTAAATGGAAACCTTGACAAAGAAAGATAAATGGTCCATGGATAGGATCATCTGATCTGTTAGACTTAGGTCCAGTTTGATAAACACGCTCCAAATATTTAATTTTTCTCATTATGATCATCATTTTCAGGGGAGAAAAACAAACTATAATAGACTTTAATATCTTTGCTAAATATAATGGACATGAATCTCTTTGCTTATCCCTAATATACATCCTAATGGTGTTTGCAGTTTACAAGAGATAGTCCCTCTTAAGACGGGAAATGTAATTGGAGCAGAAGACCCAATTCCAGCAGCAAAATGGAACTCACTGATAGAAAAAACCCTGAATAACAAATTTGGATCCCATTGGATGACACCCTTGTCGCATCGAAATGTCACTGATACACATCCTAACGAAGAAATTCTTGACACGGAAAGGAGGTCAACCGACGACAGACCAAAGACACCCATGAGAGGAGGGATGAATAGGCAGGAATTTAGTGGGTGCAGTTACGCGTTAATGGAGAGCAAAAAGATGGTTGGAGTATTCATTAGTATTTGGGTGAAGAGAGACTTGTTAAGGAGATACTACTTCTCTAATGTAAAGGTTTGCTCAGTGGGTTGTGGTATCATGGGTTTTCTAGGCAATAAGGGATCAATTTCTGTTAGTATGTCTATTGAAGGAACGAGTTTCTGCTTCATCACTGCACACTTGGCTTCTGGAGAGAAGAAAGGCGATGAGGTGCGAAGGAACTACCAAGTCACAGAGATCTTCCGACGAACTTCCTTCCCACGGCATGCTCAAGACTATGATTACTGTCATCCCCAGACCATCTTGGGACATGAGTAAGTTGTGTTTCTAAGTCCAGTTTGTTAAAAAAACATTTTATTGACTGCCAGTTTTGGTACCATCCAACTCTATTATATACTTCTCATTGGTTCATACAGCTCATTGAGAATTGTAGCAGGCCATGAAAAATTATAAAATAGAGACAAGCTGTGTAAAGTATCAACAAGGGTGTGTAAATAATAGCTCCCATTGATGGATAGCGAAAGAAATCAACAGATCTAAAGGCCCTGTTCGTTTTGGATTTTGAAAACGATTGTGAGTCCAAAACTGATTATTGGACTCAAAATTAAATGAATATTTGAGTCGAATAATCAGTTTTAGACTCAAAATTGAAAACAAACAGGGTTTAAGGGTATGAAGAAGGGATACTTATCCATTACTGCCTTCTCCATTTCAGTCTGTAACCCATATTTTACAAAAGTGAACATAACCCAAAGTATAGTGCACCATCATCTGCTACTAGCTTCAATCAAGGACAGCCTAAGGGGTCTCATACCTGGACAAGAACTCACTCAAGGTAAAAACACAGGCCAATAAGGCGTGTCAATCATTGTTGCAGATGGTTTTTCATCTGTCGAAGGACTCGGTAGGAGACTTAGTTATATCGACCCCGAAGCCTTCACACATCCTCTTCGGCGTACGAGTGGTCACCACAAGTCGAGACTTAGGGGCCGTTTGGATACGCGGATTTTTGAATCCAGGTTTTTAGTTTGAAACAGTGTAAAAGATGGTTCATGATCTGGCTGCTGCATGCTGTCGGGGCAGCGTTTCTTGGATTTTAAGGAAGAAAACCAGGTTTTAGAAAACTATCTCCCATCATGAGATTTCTAAAACCTGGTTCTCTTACTTAAAATCCAAGAAACGCTGCCAGGACAGCATACAGCAGCCAGATCACGAACCCTCTTTTGCACTGTTTTCAAACTAAAAACCTGGATTCTAAAATCCACGTATCCAAATGGCCCCTTAGTCTGGAGGCAATATTTTCCATGTTTCACCGTAGTGTGCAGCAAAGAAAAAACGAAGTATAAAAGTCTTCTAGGCATGTGGAAAAACAAAAAGGAGATAACATCCATAATTCCAAGTTCAAATTGCTACAACATAGTATGCTGATCAAAACACACTAAGGGCCTAACCCAGAACAACGTGTGCAAAGGCATTGGGGCCTGGGCTGGGGGCATTGCAGAGTCAATTGTTGACAAGTCAACAGGTTGACACAATGAATTTTAAGAGCGCAAGAGTCATAACTGCTTTTAATGGAGTATCTGCTCTCAGTTGTTAATACTAACTTTGATAAGTTCCTTCATGATTTCCATAACACAAAAAATGAAAGGTCGGCAACCCATTTGGTGTCAAAGTTGCTCAACTCTAGTTGCATGATATTTCTCTAACAAGAGTATTATTTGTAACATAATGTGCAACAGTCGGATATTCTGGTTTGGTGATCTCAACTACAGGCTATGCTTGGAGGACTGTTTGGCAAGGAAACTAATAAAGCAGCGGGACTGGAAAGCTCTGCAAGAGTTTGATCAGCTCAAGAATGAAAAAGATGATGGTGGAGTATTCCAAGAGTGGAGAGAAGGAGATATAGAATTCGCACCAACTTACAAATACTCTACCGCTAATTGTAATCGGTACTCCGGCAGCCTCCCTAGCAGAACAGGAGAGAAACAGCGAACTCCAGCATGGTATACCTGTGAACCTTATATATTGTTGGAAACAAATATCTAATGCTGAAAAAGTAACTTATAAATGAACTGAAATAAATCAGATGGTGATCTTGTACCTTGTGTCAATATTCTTCCTCAAACCCACTGTCCTTGAGACAATAATTCCAAAAGAATTGGTAGCAGTTGCAGTAATGGTAGGGATAGTAGTAGAAGTAGCATGGAGCATATTGTCGTTGCAATCAAGCTATGTTACTGTAAAACAATAACAAACACAATAGATTATTAGGTTATGTGTGAAGCAACCACTTACTCCAAAAGCTTAAGCTGTTAGAGTTGGTGTTATTTAATCATTTATACTTCAACACTCCCCCTCACATGTGGCCCCTCTTTTTTTTGGGTCGGCCGTACACGTGGATTTTTCATATCAAGTTGTTGGGTTTTTTGAACCAAGGACCTGCTGTGAGGCAATATCTCTGATACCATGTTAAGCTTTTGGAATGATTGGTTGTTTCACATTATTGGTATTAACTTTAGTTGAAGAAGCATCTTTGAGGGGGTGATGCTTACAAAGATGGAATGATGATGGCAGGTGTGATCGGATTCTGTGGTGCGGGAAAGGAGTGAGGCAGCTCTCTTATCATCGGAGCGAGAGTAAATTTTCAGATCATAGGCCTGTTTCTGCGCTATTCTCCATACAGATTGAAGTGGTGAGATACACAGATTCAGTGGTTACTGCCTTCCCGGATCTTATCAATATCCCTCCAAAACAAAATGTGAGTATCTTTTCTTCTCTTGTATTTTTATAAGAAACATACTAAACATCATTTTCTTTCTCCTATCTGTTGAAGTACTAGGCATAACCTGCTCCCATTCGTGCATTAAATGGATCACATTCCCATTCATAGCAGCTCCATCGTTTCCAACAACGGACTGTTGGGGACTATGTTGGATTACACTAAGGCCATGTTTGACAGGCATGAAAGCTTTTTCCATGAAATATTAGCCAATCAAGTGGTGAGAGAGGGGCATGGATGGTGGGAGAGCGAGAGGTTGAGAGGGCATGAGTGACGAGAGGGTGAGAAGTGGCTGAAAACAGGGAGATGAAAAACTCTAATCCAAATAGAGTGTTAGTTTTCTTTATTTTTCAGCCACTTCATAAAACAGGGAGAGTTTGGGACAAAGGCTTTGTTGAGTTGAGTTGAGTTCATAAAAGAGGAAAACTGAAGAAAGAAACAAGGAAATGGGGCAAGGAAAGCCACTTAATGCTCTGTCTTAAACCCTGTTTCCTTGTTTCTTTGTGAAACTACCCATTACTCCAAAAGCTTAAGCTGTTGGAGAAGGCGTTATTTAATCTTTTATACTTTAACACTCACCCTCTCATGGTGTCCCTCTTTTTAGGGTTGGCCTACACGTGGCACATGTGGCCCCTCTTTTGGGTTGGCCAAAAGCTTAAGCTATTAATATCAATGAGTTTTGAACCCAAGACCTTTTCTCTGATACCATGTGAGACAATCAGTTACTCCAGAAGCTTAAGCTGATAGAGATGGCGTTATTTAATCTTTTCTACTTTAACACTCACAAAAGCTGTCTCCATCGCTGAGTACAACGATGTTGATATCAACACCTTTAATCTTTTCTTCTTTTGGAGGGACCTACACTCTTACCTTGAACCCAAGAAATAACATTAGAAGAATCACCTTCCACCTCTATTTTTACCTTTCATTTGCCCCCTAAATATGCTCATGCCAAGGTGGATAGCCCTAACCTTGGCTTCCATGGAGTCTGTTAAGCCAATAGGACCTGAAAACACAAGTTTGATGACACCATTGCAATCTCTGAACACACCTCCAATTCCTGCTTTGCCGGGTTTGCCAAGGGAGCAACCATCAACATTGAGTTGCCAAGGGCTTTCCTTTAATCTTTTCTACTTTAACGCCTCCAAGATGATCCAATGGTGAGATCTTAATCTAAGATCTCACATATTCTAACATTCTTTTAAATCAAAGATCTTACAATTGAAGGGGAACAAGTTGTCCCCAATACAAGAGTACAGACCATTTGAAACAACACCCCCCTCCCAATACGGGCCCTATGATCGACAAATATCATGCATCCCACGTCGTCAGTCCATTCTTTGTCTTGCCTCATCTTTGCCATCTGCATAACTGAGTCTGTCATGAAAACTATTTTTCCCACTCATGCAAATGGCTAAAAAGAGGAAAACTGATGACAAGAAACAAAAAATGGGGTTTAAGGCAGAGTATTAAGTGGCTTTCCTTGCCCCAATTCCCTGTTTCTTTTATTCTGTTTACTTCCTTCTAGTGTCATCCAACCTACTATCTCCAACACTGACTATTGATCTTTTCCATGTTCTTATTTCATCTGTTTTCTTTTCAGAATGATGACCCAACAAGAACAACTACATTGTTCTCATTGCTGGTTCAGGACATTGAAGAAACACTCGGATCGTAAGGCATGAATAATTATGTCGTTACTGTACTATGCCTTCTTATTTGTTGTACTTAATGAGTTTGTTATATTGTGCAAGGTACAGTTAAATGAAAAGAACCTGTTGAAAAAAAAAAAAAAAAAAAACCAGGCCTGATTTCCAGGTGGGCGTGGATAGCCATTAAATGGGATTCATCTAACTAGTTACATTTTCTCTTTACTGTTTCCAAAATTTCCTGATTTCTCCTGATGATTTTTCACTATTTGGAAAGAAAGGCATGAGCTTCTCCAGTCTCCACTGCTCCAAAGGAGACTTAGAGGTACAGAGGGGTGAATTTCATCTTCCTAACTCGTTGGAGCTACTTGGAAGGGGCAGGGTATTTTGTGTTAACCCTCCAAAATACTGAATCGTCCTCAAGATCAAGAATCAATCTTAGCAGAATAAGTGAAGTGAACTAGAGAATTATCATTCACACAATGATATGGTAAGAAAATGGTGCTTTGGGCAACGATATGTGTGAACTGCCAATGGGGCCAATGGGGCAGAAAGTGAGCGCCTTTCTTCTCCTGTATTCGTTGAAGAAATATACTATTCTTTCTCCTCCAATCTGTTTGAAGTAATACCAATCGGATGCATGGACGAACTGGGACCCGTTACTGTGTATTTGTTAGAGTTCTAGTGCAAGGTTCAACTAATACAAATTAAAGGCACATGTCCCAATCTTAGATACCTAATCGATGCTCCAAAAGACCCTAGTAGCGGTGGACAGGCCCTTAAACCTTTTAGGATAGTTCACATTCTGCAACCAATGTCTCTAGCAGCTTATTCTGTGACGGGGGACAGGCCCTTAAACCTTTTAGGATAGCTCACGTTCTGCAGCCAATGTCTCTAGCAGCTTATTCTGTGACAGCTTATTCTGTGAAGGCTTTCACTCTAGTTGTTCTCTGGATGCATGGAAGAACTGGACCCGTTACTTTGTATTTGTTAGAGTTCTGGTGCAAGGTTCAACTAATACAAATTAAAGGTATCCCAATCTTAGATACCTAGTCGATGCTCCAAAAGACCCTAGTTTCGGTGGATAGGCCCTTAAACCTTTAAGGATAGTTCAAGTTCTACAACCGATGTCTCTGGCAGCTCATTCAGTGACGGCTTTCACTCTAGTTGTTCTCTGGGTAGTCCTTTCAACAGGCCACCCCTTCTGTTGGTGGGCCCACTTAGTGCTTTCACTCTAGTTACTTTAGGTAGCCCCTTTTACAAATTGGTGCTTTTGTCTGTTGGCTCACTCTCTGAGAACTTTCACTTTGGTTGCTCCAAGTAGGTCTTTATACCATTCACCACTTCTATGACTTTAACATGAGACATATTGTTGGCTCTAATACCAAATGTTAATTAGATACCTAACCGATTCACCAAAAGCCCCATGACTGATATAACGTGTTAGGATAGGCCTTCAAACTGCTTCAAAGCCGTAATATTCCACCATGCTCCGGGACCAACATTCCCGGCACCTACTTGTGACAGCTTTCACTCCAGTTGTTCTCTACGTCAGAGTGGGCTGCCAAAGGGCAACTTGTGAAAATGGTTACATGAAGCTACTAGAGCGAAAACCATCATAGGGTGAACTGCCAAATAGTGAAAAGGGCTGCCTAGAGTAACTAGAGCGAAAACCGTCACACAGTTGGCCCCTGATGGAAGGGGCAACAAGTAAAAATGGCGCTACCATAGTGAAAGCTGTCACAGTTTGACGTCGACGGAAGGGGTGACCTGTGAAAATGACTAACTATAGAACAACTAGAGTGAAAGTCATCATAATGTGGGCTGACGGGGACGCCGATTGTGGAATGTGGTTGAATGTTACGATTTTAAGTGGTTTAAGGGCATAGCCTAACACTTTCCATCAGTTGTGGGGCTTTTAGCACAGTGGTTAGGTACCTAACCAGTGCTTTTACGACTTCTCACATTAAAGTTTTGCTAAGATCTTGAGAAGCTTGTTTTTGTCGAGCTATCTTTTAATGGCCTTAGCCTTTTGCTTTTGTGCTCTTTAGCTGCGAGGCATTTTTGTGAAAATTTAGTACAAAAATCCGGGTTTTAGCCTGTAAAATCTTGTATATTACAATCCTAGATTATAAAATCCTTGTGTCCAATGGCCCGTTAGGGTTTTGAGCAGATCATCTCATCATCATGTTTGATACAAGAAAAGAAATTTCCTATATTTGGAGCTCTTTAATCCATTTGATTTGACAAATCTGTCAAATTAGGTACTAAAAACACCCCATGGAGGCTTGACAATTGAGAGCTCCAATTTAGTTAGACCTCGTCTTACAAATCCAACCCATTACTTGTTTCAAAGAATTCATTCGTACTTTTTCCAGGGTGTCTCACTTGCCCACCACTAAAAAATTCGATGCAACATTTCTCTGAGGCGGTCTTCTCAAAATTAAGGTGTTTTGTCACTATCTCTTTCTTCTTAACCCAAGATTCCTCCATTATAAGAAGAAAACGAAGAAAGGAAAATGGAAAACCCATGCAGCCCATCTCCTATTAAAATCAAGTAAAGTTTTATTTTCTTAAGCCTACGGAAAAATTCGATCAATAATGCTACATGTGACATTATTATAAACTGCTGAAGTATTTTTAACAATTATTTTTTCTCTTGTATGAAGAAAAATAATAAGAAAAGAAATAAAGAAAGAAGGGATCCACAATGCCTCTGTGCATTTCCAAGGTAGCTTGGCCATCTGAAGGTGCTTAGAAGGGAAGCATGATGTGATAATTAAATTAAGAATTTGAAAGGGAAGGTGGCACTTTTTCATTGTCATATAAGCTTTCTCAGGCATGAAGCCAAAGGGTGATCTATAATTGTGGCCCATGTGGAATTATGAAAGGGATGGAAACTAATAGAATACTACCTACCAATGTGTAGATGGAAGGCATGACAAAGCTCCCCTCCCAAGGGCAGGTCCACATGACCACCCTCGTTTTTTTCGTAGAACTAATCATCATCCAAATAAAACAATAGGGGATGTTTTCCTTTATCTACAAGATATCGTTGCTGTTGCACCCATTGAGCCATGTTATTCACACATCTTGTCTACCAGTAGGTGGGCCTTGTTGAAGCCAATTAATCAGGTATCTAATATATTCTTATATGAAATTGGTGACCAACTAGTTATAGAGCAAAAGTCTAGGTGAATCTTGGGGTTTGTTGATCTAAAACACTCATTCTTTAGGCCGTACAATTGAGGTTTCTGAGCCCCTAGACAATTGGTGCTTTTGTACCGTGGCTCTGACAAGGGGAGGATTTTCTAAGCTTTGGTGGCCTTACCTGCCCTGATTAATAAAATTATATTTTGGCAATTCAATTTTTGTGGCGTTTAAAAAACATATTCTAACCAGGCATGAAAATGCTTGATGACAGTATAGCTATTGGTGGCAAGTGTGTATGCTACTTACTCTTAGATCACCTACCACACTAGGATAGAGATCCTGGGGCAAAGTGCGGATACACTAGGTATAGTCCTAAATGAGCTCAGGCCTATGAGAGTGATAGGGTTAGGTTCTTTAGTGGCTAGTGACATGCGAGTGCAGACCATGTGAAAATCAGGATGTTGTCATGCTTTTGATGCACCCTGGTGCACGTTATGAGCAAGAAATATTGAAGAATCTTGGGATAGGACTTGACAAGCTTGAGAAATCCTGCGTGTCTTACCAACGATGCATACATAAGCTCTTCTAAAGTCAGCGGAGCAGGTAAATCGCTTGGGGATGATTCGTAGATGGTACTTTCATGCATCTTTGGTTTGGTAAATGACTCAATTTGATTCAAGATATTTTCATGTTAATATTTAATTATGTTTCCCCTTTTGTTTCAGTTTATTACATATATGCTTGTGCTAATGGATCCCTCTAGGGATCCCATTCCTTCTTTTGTGTCCCATGGAAATGAATAGGTTCCTGATGGTCAGAATCATGGAGCTGAAGCGGCGTAAGGGAACATCAAAGGCATTTGAAGAGCAGCAAAAGATATTTACAAATTAGTGTACTCTTATTATTGTTTTAATTTAATTGGGTTAGATAGGAGCTGGCAATAGGAACTAGCAATATGAGAGAGCAAAGGAGAAGATAGAAAGGTGTAATCATGTTCTCATGACAGTGGAAATGTGTCTTTTCTTGCTTTTCATCAAATATTAATAAAACATAGCAACGAATTCCCCTAGAATATGGATTATTTCCAACAGATTTGTTGGAAGCTCACATTGTTGGCCTCTATTTGGGTTCTTTGATAGGGGTGCAACTTGGGTCCAGTCGGGTTGAGCTTTTGCTAAAAAAATGAACTGGAATCAACCCGAACCCGACCCGATTTTGAGCTAAAAGCTCAACCCGAATTCCAAAAAATCTACCCGAGTTGCACCCCTATTCTTTGAAAAGACAGATGCTTGTCCTTTTGATAATCGTGGATCATATTTTTAGTTATCTCCTAGGCTAAAGTCCTTCCTACTTTCAACTTGTACTCGGCCACAGACATCATACGCTGTTGGAAGGAGATTAACCTAAGCAAGGACTGTGAGGAGATCATTGCCCTAAGAAGGAATCCCCCAGACCCTAGCTGGTTGAATTAAATTTTGATGGCTCTAGCTTGGGTAATCCATGGCCGGAGGGTATTGGTGATGTCCTTAGAGACGAAAATGGTTCTTCAGGCTATTAGATTGGTGGCGGATAGAGAATTGGATGAGAAATTACCGAAATTTCGGACTGAAATCCGTAAATGGCGAAAAATTGAATTTCGGAAAATTTTGGTTTCGGTCCCCAAAAATTGAATTTCGGATTTCAGTCGAAATTTAAAACCATGGTTGTGTTCTAGATTTTTCTTTATTTAATTAAATATTTTCTTGATTCTATCCAGAATTGCATTCACACACTTATTGAATTTTTACTTTTTGTAACCCAGGTGATTGAGATTTCATCCTAATATAAGAAGGTTCAAATAGTACCACCACTGGAACTGTTTGGATCTAGGGTAAACCAATTTCTTGTTTTCCCTAGAAACTGAGTTTTCCAACGATTGGTGAACTCACTTTTCATGGATTTTTTTTAGGGTAAATTTTTTTCTTACAAGCCATTTGGAACTAGGGAAAAGTTATGGTAAAAATAAAAAAATAATATTTTATGAAAAACATAATTCCAAGGTCTAGCAGGGTTGCAGTTTTCCTAGAAAATAAAAATAAAAATATTTTGGAAAAAAATCCCAGAGAACATAAGTTAACGAAACAATGAAAACCTCATTTTTCATGGAAAATATTTCCAAATAAAAATTTCCTGCATGTAAACATCCCCACAAAATTTTTCTTGCTTTCTAGGAAAATTCTGACCATACTAGACCCTAGAATTATGTTTGGGATTTTTTCTTATGAATCTCTAATTTACAAAGTATTTCACAATAAGTTATCGAAAATTATGAAATGGCAAGTTTTCGAAAAATATTTTCAAAATTCCCTAAAAAGAATCTCAATATTAATATTTCTCATATTGAAAATGATCCAATGCTTTAATAGAATATGCTAACATAGGTAATATTTAAGAACCTAAGTTTGTTTTGGATTTTGAGAATTAATTTTGAGTGCGAAACTGATAATTGAACTCAAATGTGTGTTTAGTTTTGAGTCAAATTTTCATTTTTGGATTCAAAATCCAAAATGAACAGGGCCTAAATTTTGGCTAAACAACGATACTCAATACCTAATTGGAAAATATTTTAAAAATTAAATATTTTTGAGTAAAAATTCCTTATTTCTATGATTTTTTCTTTTTTAAATAAAAACTTAGGGAAATGATATTTACGCCCCTTTTGATCACCAGAGAAACACCCAGCGCCAGTGTAAGTGGCAATCAAAACCTCTGGATTCTTCTGACATCAAGTACATTAACCTCCTTTAAGTCATTGATACACTGACGCTGGGTGTCCTTGGTGATCAAAAGGGGTGTAAATATCACTTACCAAGACTTATCCTAGATCAAACACTCCTTAAACCTAAGTGCGTTTGGATTGCCAGATTCAGGCGTTGGAATCGGCAACCTATTCCGATTCCGTTTGGTTCATGGTTGAGATACCAAGCCTTCGACCAAATGCTCAATTAATGTTTCCAGTTGTAGCAAACTTCTAATGCAAATCAAAATTGGAGGCAAACAAGCTAACATGTATCTGTTAGATCGCATGTGTTCATGCCTGCACATGGCCCCAATAATGTGAACATTCATGCTCTGGTTGGGTCCACCTAACTGTAATTTAGACAAAAAAGACGCATATGGTACACACACAATGGATTCGCATCAAGCGTAGGACCCATCCTAAATTGGCCATATGTTTTGTCTATTTCATGCGTTTGTATTCTGCTCATCACACGGTAGGCCCTACCGACTATCTATTATTTATACTTCCGAGGAATGCTCCAGTAGTGTGGGACCTCATCGTAATACAGTGAGGCACAGCTACTACGGCATTATGGGTCCTACCTTTCATTGATCCGAACTGTCCACCTGGAAAGCCTTGCTTAAGATGTCCTATGGCCCGAAATCTAACCAATCATGAGGTCCTAATATCCAACAATGTTATTTTATAAAATTACTTATACACAAGATGTTAAGACTGGATAGCCCATAAGAGACCTAGGAAGACTTAGCAAACAGGCGTTGTGAAGGTGATCCATCGTAAGGATCTTATCCTGGAAAGGTTTTCACCCAAACACACAAACTCTACGAGGGACTAGAATACTCCATACTTTAGATAGATGAGAGAACAGCGAGATAGATGTAATATGGATATAAAAGGACTTTACGCTAAAGAAATCATATGTGCTCCATATCCAAATCCTTATATGTCGCTCCTAAACTTGCTAATGTAGGTAGATTCAAGGATATAAATGAAATTTGCACCTCTAGTGAGTTCTATGTCAAAACAAACTCTTCTGAAATTAGCATTCTACTATATGACTTTCTATTCTTTCAAAGCGATCTTTGACCAACACTTGTTTATCGGATATCACTGTAAACAAATCAAAGAACAACCCAAAGCACCACATTGCCAACCAAAATCTAACTTCATCTCCTTTATATACTCTGAATCTAGTGTTATACAAATTTTTTGGCTTTGCCCTCAATATATATCGTTCAATATATAGAGCTAAAGCATCAATTCTGTGAGTATCATTTGAAATCCAATTCCAACTAGTTGTCCCATACCTAATTACTCTCTATAACTTTAGTCCAAAGGTGCTCTCTTTAATCCCCAAATCTCCACAACCACTTTTTTAGAAGAGTGGCGTTGACAAGTCTCAATTACATGATTCTAGGCCACCAAATTTGATAAGCCTGCAAACATCTTCCCACGGAATATTTGATACGCCCATAATTGTATATCATTAAATTTTGAGAAATTTCCCCACAAAAGAAAGGGGAAGTCCAATTCTTTTTGTTGTCCTCCAAGTACATATTTGATGAGCACTTGTTTGTGATGGTTGTTGTGAGACTCCAATAGCACTAGAATAAATTCAAATTTGCATTGGGTCTGACTGTTCCGTATTCTACAGAACAATGGATTTATTATTATTACTCCATTTTGCACTTCATGTTACCTAATTGAGGAACTAATAGTGTAATTGTGATTTGTGAGTCAGAGACCCAACGTGGCTAACAAATCATAAAATACAGGTCTAATATTTTTTATTTGTCCTTCTTGCTAATGCTCTTGAGAAAGAGAACTAGGTAAAAAAATATTACGGAGAGAGGAATTGCTAGCGTCCATCTCAGAAGGCTTGTTGTGGCTGGTTTGTCGCACATCAGACCAGCCACCTCGTGAATGGAGACAAAAGCTGTTGTCTCCATTCAAGAGGTGGCTGGTCTGACATGCAACTGACCAGCCACGAAAAGCCTTTATGCTCTATTTGGTTGCCTTTTGTTGAGAAAAATAGTAGGGAATGTAATTCTACTGATTCGGTGAAGGGTGTTTGGTAGGGAATTTAGCGAAATTGGGGAGTTTGGCCACCGGGGATGTCGGGCGCTTGTCGGTGACGTGGAACCCTCAAAATTCGCTTGATGAATTTCTCCAAATCGAAGAAAAAATGGGAGAAATTCTCGAGAAAATCTTATCTTTTGAGTTTTCTTAGGAAGTGGCAAATCTTTGGCAAATCTTGGCCAAACCAAACAACATCTTTTAGATTTGCTCTCAATCTCCCCGTTGACTTATTTCCTTTTGATTTGCTTTTAATCTCCCTTTGACTTCTTCTTTTTCAAATCCTCCCAACATCTGCAAGCATCCGATCAGAGCATTAGCGACGGAGCTTAGCAAATCCCTACGGGGAGAGAGAGAGAGAGAGTAAACCTCGTCAAGTCTACATTCGACTAACTGACAGGTGTTAAGAGGTGAGGTGTACCAGTTGTCAAGTTATGGTGGCACTGGAACAGAGAGAATGTTGATCTCTCTCTCTCTCTCTCTACATAGATTATAAGATTGAAAAGAGATCACATGTGAGATGTCCCAAGGCATAAGATAAAATCACATGGGAGAAGCAGAAGAGCATGTGGGATGAGGGAGGGGTCGCATTCCCGCCATACATGTGACCGCGTTGGATCCAAAGCCCGCTTATCATAAGGGCTGCCTCATAGTCAACCTACAAGGAAATACCATGCTTCCTTATCTTCTTCCATCTCTATCTCTTCTCCCTAAATCCCCGATAAAGACGTAGATTTTCATCATTCATGCACCATAACCTTACAAAAAGACAATTTGCTACCACTACTACTAGTCTTTACTAGTAAAATATGTAAGGGTTGGCTACGTTATCCAACCCACTTTTTCTTGCAAGTCATGTGATAACTAACTAACTTCACATCATTCAAAACCCGTTTCCTTTGGCTTTGGAAGAGATAAAAAAATAGGGAAAGTTCTAAAAAGAAAGGGCTGTGCCCAACAGACACTTATTGAGCCCCATTGCTGCTTTGTTTACTTATGTAGTCAGATGTGATCAGATCCGTTGATCTGAGGACAGACAACAACCATTAATTCCAGCCAAGCGTCAGCTTGATTGGATGATCCTAGGCCGTTAGATATAACAAGCGTTCCTTTCAAGAAAAGTTGAATCACATATTTTTGTATTCCTTCATCATAAGCATGGGATGTACCTTCGGGATGGGACCAAGACCGTGTGGTTAGCCTTATGATGCTCTACAAGATCGATGCTCTTGATTTTAATTCCATACCCACCATGGGACTCACATAGTACTTTTTTGTCACGGGAAATGATATATCTGTCCCCTTTTCTTTCCCAGGACTTTCAATGCAGTAGAAACTAACTTACCGCTTTAATTGGTGAACGGGCCCAACCCTCGGAACATACTACAGCCTCAGGTGGCAAAGAGCGGACATTGAGGTGCCAAACCCCACCCCGCCCCCCCCCCCCCGCCCCCTATATCACTTATCATCAAAGTGACTTAATGCGTACTAGTTCTCTAAAAACATTTCTTTTTTTAATCCCTTTCTTTTGTCTTAACGCATAGACAAAGCGAAGGACTATCCAGACCATCCATGTGCTGCGTGTGAATTTTCCATAACATTAGGGCGTAAATGATTCACCACTAATCATTCATCTTGAAGATAAGAGACCACAAAAAGTAAGAGAAGATTACACATACACCCATTCCCTCTTGATTCTTATTTTGGCATTTTACCTGTGATTCGGCACATGAGCGGTCCGATATTCGATCTGGATTGTCCATCAAGTGGGGCCAATTGTATATGTAGGGATACACTGAAACCAGAATCCACTTCCACCGATTCAGTTGGGACCCAGTAGCAATCAGATGTGATACTCACTAAACGAATGATCTTGATCAAAGATTTGAACCGTCCACGTCTCCAATACATCTCATGATCTCCACCATATTCAATAGAGGAAAACGAAGGCTTAAAAAATAGTAGGGTGAATCCTATTTCACCAAAGAAGGTTGATTGGAATGGATGACCTCAAAAGTGGTGAGGCGTGAAAGAGTGTGTTTGAGTGAAAGACAGAGAAACCTCCGGAGCTTGACATTGATACCAAATTGAGAATGTTTGATTGGATGTGGTGCTCCCACTTACTCTTTCCCTCCTCACCCAAAACCAATGATGCATTTTACTTGCCTTTCTTGCCCCAAACGACTTTACCTACCCAAAGATAGGATCATGAAGGCGAATGCTAAGTTGAAACTCATCTGATCGCGGCTTGATAGGTGCCATATAACTGGGCTCACAGACGAGTCTCACCGTATGTTTTTATTTTTATTTTTATAAAGTGATTCAGTATATGCAGGGGTGTCAGTTGATCCAAACAGTCCCATGGATTCGAACGTTAATGAACAGGATTTGGGCACAAGAGGTGGATCCAATTGTGTCTATTGGATCCACATACTAAGGTCCGAAATTACTTCGGATCCTAGATTCAAATTGAGAGTGCCAATGTACAAAAATATCCCTCATATTTTCATTCATCTATGTCTGTTCATGAGTCTATTTTCGTAATATTCAGAAGCCTTACTCAAAAAACCAATATCTCTTCCCTGGCCTAAGCCTTGACAGTGTACAATGTAGCAGGAGACACTCCGATGGATGGTCGGATTTGAAATGGATGGTGACCTAGACTCAAAAAGTAAGATTCGAAAAGCTATTCAAGAAGGATACGACAGATGGGGAACCTAAATGGATCGTGACCAAGAAATGTGGATCAGATCCGAAATGGGTCCACTGATACCACTATCTACATGCTATTATTGTTCATGAATTGGCTCAGTTATATTCAAAGACTGACCTAATTCTCTAGCAGTTCCTACTTTTTTTTCTTAGTAGCTGCAATTATAATATAAGCTAACCGCCTATCATAGTAGGATTAGTAGGAGCAGCGGAGGCACATAGAGCTTTGGGGGGCAAAGGCCCCCCCAATGATTTGCAAAATCCCTTTGACCCCACCTAATGACTATAGCAAAATCCCTTTGACCCCGATTGTGGGCCCCCTGATGACCAATGCAAGCCCTTTGTAAATTTGTCTGACCCCCCCCCAAGTGCAAATTCCTGGCTCCGCCCTAGAGTCTAATATTTTTCAATCATCTTACCAACCATAACCAGGAAATGGAGAGCATAGAGATATTGCTAAAGATAAAAGATGAACCAAGAAAAAAAAACACTATAAATTAAGAGGAATAATCTAATGTTTCTTGGATGCATCATATTGCCATACTTCTTAGCCCTAGCCCAAAGGGTATACCTTGATTAAGATTAACAATTCACGTCGTAGGTTTCACCTTAGATCGCGTCGCTCAATAATTAACCATTTTAATCATATCTTAAGGGCCTTCATTAGTCACTGAATTTGGACGTAGTATTGTCCGTTTTATGGATCTTGATCCGATGCTGAAGATCGCATGGGGATTAAATCATCTAAGGTGAGTCCTACCACATGAATTGTTTAGATTCACATTAAATCATCTAGGGTAAGGTCTACTACATGAATAGCTTAGATCAATCATGTACGATATAAAATCAGAAGCATGGTAATGTAGTGCAATAAGGATGCATGCATGTGATCATTCCTCATTAACTAAGGACATGTTTGACAGCCATTTTCCGCACCATTTCCGCTTATATTTGCTCTGGAGAACAATCCGCAGCCTAAAATCAAGTTTGGCAAACCCGGTCCACTCGGCCAGCTCCTCGGATTCCTAACTTTTGAGAGTGACAAAGAGTGAAATTCGTGATGGGGGGAGCTTCAGGCACTTCTGTTCTGCCCGATATGCTCGCTCCGGAAATTGGGGAATGAGAAACATTGCCAGACACGCCCTAAAGTGACGTCACCAATTTTTTTTCACTTCCGCGATAATCAAGCCTCTAACTTTGTTTAAACTAGAATAAAGTGGTAGTTTTATTATACAGGTGATTAGTAAAGATCAATGTATCTCCTTTATTTATTTTCTTTCTTTGCTTCCACAAAACCGAATATGCCATTAAATAGAACAAAAGTAAATAGCATTTGTAATCAACATGATTCAAACATACTAATAGCAATTTCCCCCCTATCAGGGAATTGTAATAATAGTTTTTGCCCAACCCGTGTTTGTTTTCTGTTTTCTTCTTGTTTTTCTTTCTTCGCTTTCTAATCTTTTACCATCATTGCCTTTGCCCGAACTCACGGGATTTCATCTTTTACTCGGGGCTTTTACTCGGGTGTTGAAAAGTAAAAAAACCCGAAATCCCTTTTTGGCCTTAATACCCGAATCACTTATCCTGGTTTTCATTACGGCTGCCATTCTCACGTGACGCATTACTATCCAAACTAGACAGTCAATCCAGAACACAGAAGTATTGATGGCGAGCATGTGAAGGATAGATGCTGACAATATTATGACTAGTATTAAATACTGTCTTTCAGCTAAATGTGTAGAATACTAGAATGGTAACATGATTCCTGTTTGGTCTAGTAACCGGAATGGGGATAGGTATAGTTCTCATCACTCTATCTGTGATTAATTGGCCACACTCCAAACATTATAAGGCCTAAACGATCCTAACCACATGATCCATGGGTTGAATGTAGAATATTTTTTTTGTCCGACCGACGAATTGCATGGTTAGAATCAACTACTTGGTGCGATTTAGGGGGGGAATGGTATGGGACCCACTAGCCGACAACCAAATAGTGCCCCCATGTACCAAAAATAAATAAAAATCTTTCCTGTTTAAGTTAACCCCAGGAAAACGATTGTGGGTCTCTCGTGTTGGTGGAAATAAATGATTTGCCCCATTTTCGGACCCTCATAAAACCGGTTCCTCTAACAAAGCTCCTTTTTGGGCTGTGACTAAGGGGTGTCAATGGGCTGGATCCACATGCTCAATTGGATCAAAATTTTACAATGCATATGGGGTCGGATTCGGATTCGGGCCCTCTGGATGGAGGGTCTGAATCATCAGTTCCATCGGCCACGGAAAGCTATTTTATGCACGGTAAGATTTGTGCCGACATGTTATCCTGATGATATAAAATTAGGTCAGATTAGGCTTACCAAAATTAGGATAAGAAAGGAGGTTGAACTCAGTGAAATCGCGTAATTAATTAAAAGTTGGAGAATCCTCTGAGAGGCTCCCCCAACCATGCGATGCCTCTAACCTTCTACTCCATAGAGCCAAGCATTCCTTTCTTACCACTTGTGTAATACTACTATTCTTAGGTTAAAACCTGTAATGAGAAAAAAAAAAAAAAAAAAACAAAATCTGTATACTAAATTAACGCCGACATTAGTTTATTGGAGTTTCACGTGAGCTTAAAGGAAGCTCTTCAACGTAATACACGAGCATGCCCATTAATTTGGTGGGCCACCATACTCCTGAATATAGAATCATCCGACGACCCTAATTATCCGATTGAAGCTAAGATAATCCGTCCTCTAAATTGTTGGATTAGTGATTAATGAGAGAGAGAGAGAGAGAGAGAGAGAGAGAGAGATTACAATTATTAATGGGGTGAATGCTTAGTGCTATATAAAGCACAAATGTTGGGTCGAAGAATGAATGTGTAAGTGTAATTGTGAGGGTTGATCTTGTAGAACATCATGAGCTGAACCACTAGGTCAAGTCCTATGCATAAGATAAAAAAAGACTACAAGAATCAATGCCTTAGCTGTTTTCCATCTAATAATGAAATAAAAGGAACCCAAAAACGAGCCTTGATGATGGATCAAATATATATCCGATTAAGATATTTTATATGTTCTGTGCATGTCTAGTGCTTTTTTTTTTTTCCAAAAAGTTTTGTGGGGCCCACTTCGCAGGATGATCCAAACCGTTCATTTGGTGGCCCGCAACATAAATGGGCAACACTCCGTTGATCATTTCCGTAGGATGATCCTAACCCTCCGATCTATATAGGGACTGCACATTATAGAAACCTCTACAGATCTTAACGTTAGGATGGTATGTTGGGTGCAACCTATTTAATTGCGGGCCATCAAATGAATGGTTTGGATGATCTATTGGGTACAACCTATTTAGTTGTGGGCCAAGAAATGAACGGTCTGGATCATCCTATGAACTGCTACGTTGAATGTAGTCTGGATTTGTGGACGGGGCCGGCCTAAAATACAGGGAGGAGCCTAATAACAGCCAGCCCCTGTCCAAAAAAGGGCGCAAAAAGATGAAGGTGTAAAAAATGGAAAGATGCAGATATTTACATGCTCGTTTTGATAGTGACACTCCTTCTCATCAACAGCAAAATACACTACTCCCATACGAGAGATAAGAAAAAAAGAAAGGCAAATGGAAACGCGGTAATCCCCCCTCTCCTTCAATTAATATAAAAGGAGGACGGTAGCCCATCTGCTCAACTAAAATCTCACCACAATAACAAAACAGGCAACAACCCTCTGCCTCCTCCTTTCTTCCGAAAATAGAAACAAACGGTGGCGATGCTACCGGAAATGGTATCGCCACCCCTTCCCTAAACTAACTCCTCCTCACTCCTCTCCCAAATGGCTCTCTCAAAACCTACCCCCACCATAAAACGCTCCACTCCGAGTCCTCCCCAAAACTCAACCTCAACTCGTGACTTAAAAAAGCGAGTCATAATCTCACTCAACAAACTCTCCGACCGAGACACTCACGCCATTGCCTCATCCGAACTCGAATCCATCGCCCAAAATCTCACTAGCGATTCCTTCTCCCCATTCCTTTCCTGCATCTACGAAACCGATTCCTCCCAAAAATCTCCCGTCCGTCGCCAATGTGTTCGTCTCCTCTCAGTCCTTTCCGACACTCACGGAAACATTCTAACCCCATTCCTCCCTCGAATGGTCGGAAACCTAATCCGCCGACTCCGGGATCCCGATTCCGCCGTCCGCTCCGCCTGTGTAGAAGCGGTCTCCGTTATGGCTTCACGAATCACTAAACCCTCATTTACAGTCTTCTTAAAACCGCTCTCTGAAACCCTAATTCTCGAGCAGGACTATAATTCTCAGATCGGATCTGCTCTCTGTCTCTCTTCAGCAATTGAGGCCGCACCGGATCCGGATCCGGTTCAGTTGCAGAGACTTCTTCCGAGATTTATAAAGCTTTTGAAAAGCGATAGCTTTAAGGCTAAGCCTGCCTTGATCTCGCTCATTGCTAGCATTGTCGGTGTGGGTGGTGCTTCGAGTTCTAATCTGTTAGGGCTTGTGATTCCTTGTTTGTTGGAGTTTTTGAGTAGTGAGGATTGGGCTGCGAGGAAGGCTGCGGCCGAGGCGTTTGCGAGGATGGCGGTTAGGGAGAGGAATCTGTTGTCTGAGTTCAAATCTTCTTGTATTTCTTCGTTTGAAACTCGAAGATTTGATAAGGTTAGGAACTGCTTTTCTGATTGTTTTGGATCTGTCTATTTTTTTGTAAATTGTGCGAGATTTGTTCTGATTAGTTTTTTATAATTTAGGTAAAGATAGTTAGGGATTCCATGAACCGGATGTTGGATGCTTGGAAGGACATTCCGAGTATTTCGGACGATGTTTCGATTCCAGCTCAATCGATTTCTTCATCAAGAGGTAATGCATTTTACTTTGGCTGTAGGAGTAGGCTTCTAGGGAATTTTACTTTGGCTTATAGACAAATCAGTTAAAAACATTTCTGTCCTTGTAGTTCTACCGAATGATTTTCGTTCTAATAATCGGTTTGGCACTCACAATCGGTTGTCATAATCTTAAACAAACAGGCCCTTAATATGATAATACTCAAAATCTCCAACTATCTTCTGTTGAATTTTTGTTTATTGTTACCTTTGCTACGTTCTGTTTGGGTCTCTCTAAGAATTCTGTCTTCTCAGATTGAACCTTATCACATCATTCGCTTGTTGTTCTGCCTTTTAATGTTAGATATTGCAAGTGATGGTCGCTTCCCAACTGCGTCTAAAAGTTCTGATACTCTGAAGTCTGATTTTCCATTTGCGAGGAAGAAATCTCCAATAAGTAGATCATCCCAACCAGATAATGCCTCTGCCGCAACAATTAAGAATGGTAAAGAGAGATCAACTCCAGCCTTGTTCCGTAAGCTGGACCACAAGAAACCATCTGACTGGAAAATACAGATTGCTGTTCCTCAGAGGCCTTTTACAGACGTCTCTGAAGACAAAGTTTGGAATAGTAAAGGGAGAGATGTGAGCATTCCAGAACAAAATGAAACCAGTAGATGTTCAAAGCCTGAAGTAAAACGTGCCCTTTTCGATAAGAACTGCGACGAAATGCTACATAAGTTTGGTGGATTAAAATCTGCATCTCGTGTGGTTCCATTTCACGAAAAGGAAAGCCTGGAATCTACTGTGGTACACAGCAATAATACTGAAGAATTCTGTGAGGGCCACAAAGACAGTGATCTGTCCCTGATCCGCAAGCAACTGGTTCAGATAGAGAATCAGCAATCCAGCCTGCTAGATCTTCTTGAGGTAAAAGTCTTCTCCTAGGATACTACCTTACTTTCTTGAGGAAGTGCACTCTAATTATTGATCTATGGGTCTTAGATTAGTATTTTGTTGTCCCTTTAATTGTTTGAGATCCAAGTTGTATAGTTCCCATTTATCTCTGATAAAGTTACCTTACAACATAATTCCTCATCATTCTTAACAAGTATTCATATAGTTTGTAAAGAGATTTCTTGGGCTACCAATCTTCAAAACTGCAATACAAAGGTCTAAGGGCAAGACCTTTGACCAACAATACAGCCATGACTATGTCTACATGGTTTGTATAGAAAAACATGATATACAAAAACAACCTGTCTTGTAGAAGAGATCCCTTTTCTCATTGATTTGTCTTGTCCAGGGCTAGCGCTCGCCTGTTCAAGACATGTCGATCAGTTTACTCTTACTGAGAACTAGGTGGAAATTGCTCGTCTATTTTACATGGAACTAAGATGATTTTTTCGGTGAGAGCATCTTTTGTTGGTCCTATTAAATCCTTGGACTATTAAATCCTTGGATTTTATGGCAATGGTAATTGCCTTGAAGCAGCTCATAGGCCAAATCTTGATGACCAACTACAATATCATCAAATCATAGGGAAACACGTTTATCTCCACATTTGCCTTCTACAGTGTTATTATATCATTGTGATTTCTGTTGGGTATAATTAGCTCATTTTGTGCACTATTCCAGGAGGCACAAAAGTTTCCCTTATAGACTCATCATTCTTTTTGTTTAAGATGAATGACTTTGTCAGAACACTATGATGAGAAGAAGCACCATCATTTGCAGTACATGTCAATGATAGCAGCATGCATGCAGGCCACTATAAAGCATCCATGATTGAGCTTCTTGCCATTGTAGGGTTCTAATATGATTCTCCCTTCCTTAGTCCTGGTCTTAGACTTTGGTATACTTATTACTGGATCCGCATCATGACCTTCCTGGCCTATTACATATAAAAATGTAGGCACACATTTAAGTAAAAGCCCTATGTGACTATGTCCATCCACGGTCATCAGATATTCATTGTTATATTCTCTTACAATCCGCCTCAAGAACCTGCCAATGCAGATTGAAATTTGCATGTGGATTTACTTTTTCATTTCTGTATATTGGGCTTTACCCTTCAGCATTTAATCCCTTCTCCTTGATCTTGAGATATTGGTTTTGTTGATTGAAGTGATACATTTTAAATTTGACTTTTAAACCTCCGCTGACTTCATCCTTTCGGGTTTTCTTGTCATGTCTTAATATAGAGGTTCATTGGGAACTCACAGAACGGAATGCGCTCTTTGGAGACAAGAGTACATGGCCTTGAGATGGCATTGGATGAGATCTCCCATGACTTGGCTGTGTCGACTAAAGGCATGACGAACACCGACACTGCAGGAAACACATGTTGCAAATTACCTGGTGCAGAATTCCTGAGCTCAAAGTTCTGGAGAAGAACGGAAGGCCGATACTCTGGCTCGAGGTTTTCAACATCAGGCATATCATCATTGGCTGCCGACTCTTACAAGTTAGAGAACCGAAGGTTCGGACTCCAGGGTGGATTTGTCGTAAATCCAATAGCAGAGGCTCATTCTCAGTCAATTGGATGTTCGGAGGTTGGTTTTAATAGAACATTGAAGATCGGGCTCATCCATGAGACAGAAGGTAGGAAAGGTCGCGATAAAAACAGACGCGATGAGGGTTCATCTGTCAGCTAGTGTTTGATCAGCAGGTGATGCACCCATGATCTAATTATATTTAGTTTCTTTTTCTCTCTGTTAGTGTTTTAGCATTGAGATTGGAAAACCTACTGCAAAGCTTGTGATATTTGAAAATAAAAGTATAGTCCACGACGTTCATGGGGTGAACCCATCATTGATGTGTTATAGCCCAAGAATCAATTGAATTGGATTATCCTAATTCCTAACACCTGTGGGTCTCTTTTTTCCCAACATTCATTGGCCGTCCTCTGTTAAGACGAGATCTTTCCATCAATTCTCAAAATCCAAAACAAATAGGGCATTAATTTTCCTATTGGTTTCTTAGTAAGCTTTTCTGTTTTCTGTTAGGCTACTGATGCCATTGTGATCTTATGGTTTTTGCATTGCATTCTGACTCTTTTGATTGCTGTCTATTAGATCACAGGCGTAGTACTTGTGATGGCGGGGATATCAGTCGGAATTTGAGCCAGGAGGCGAACAGCACAGCACCATGGATCATCTTGAAGTTGAAACTGCAGACCCTCCTTATACTGGAAATTGAATCTGTTAGGAGTGAAAGAGAATGAGAAGAGGGTTATTCTTTTAATTGTCCTTTCTGTAATAGCTTTGTTTTAGTTTACATGGCATATTCCTTCTCCATGTCATTTTTCTCATCCCTGCCCATTGCCCAGAGGTGGAATATATGCATGAAAGAGATTCATTTTCTCAGGTTCTACTGTCTGAAATGGGGAAATAAAAGAAATTAATGATGAGGAACTGTGGCCATATGACATGGGGGCCTTGTCAACATGAATACCATATTTGCATTCATACCCTCTCCCCTGTTTCGATATTCTCAACCTCCTTTTATTTTAAATTTCTCATCTTAATCTTGGCTTTACAATTCCCAACATTTTATCAACTGTCAAAACAGATGACCAATATTGACACGAAGTTGATGCATCAGATTGCAGGAAAAACATTTCTGGTTGAAAAAAAAAAATCCTGGAAAATTAAGAGCGAAATGATATATATCATCGTAAATTGAAGGTCCCTGTTTTAACCCCCCTGGTTGAAGTTTTTCCATGTGTAAAAAACAAGCAGTTAAGAAATAAGAAATTTTGCAAAACTTTTTTTCCTTTATAAACTTTTCCAACAAAATATCCTGTAATCCAAGCAGGGTTAGGTATCCAAAAAAAAAAAAAATATTAAAATCAACTGGCATAAAAATGCAGGAAGATAGTTCAAAGTTCAGTCCCAAGGCTTCTGATACATAGTCGATGTATAGTGTTACCATAGGACATACTTAGTTTATAGACGCTGTCTTCACCGTTTTATGGTTTTTGTTTTTATACTTCTCCTATTGGTTGTTGGGCTTTCTATCAATCAATAAGAAGTGAAAAATAATAACTCAACTCAACTAAGCCTTTGTCACAAACTAGTTGGGGTCGGCTAATGAATCCTTTAGAAGAAGCGTAAAATAATAAGAGTGCTAATATCCCAGCAAGGGAGTGAGGAAACCAACTCGGCTGTAAAAAATTGTAACAGCGAATGACAAAAGTGCAAAGCAAAGAGGAATGCCAATATCAATATCTACCTCCTCTTTATCCACTTCTTCATTAAGGATGGAATGAATTTAGTTGTGTAAAAAAGTTCTGTAAATTCATGGTGATAGCTAGCTACCTCGCCCTAACAAATAGTATTTTGATTGAAGGAATATGTTTTTTAAAAAGATCAATTTTTCGATCCAACACAAACATGTATGTGTAATCCAGACCGTCGATCTTGTAGACCATCATGAAGCGACCCATATGGTCCGGGTTCCATGCTAAACAAACATTCCATTGGTAAAGAGAGAGTGCATGTCAACCAAACAGAGAGGATTTGGTGCAAAAAGGGGACAAATCAATGCATGTAGATGGTTACAATAGCATTCATTATTCACAACTATAATTGACATAGAGTATGATATCATTGTAAAACAATTCTGATCTTGCAACAATAAGCAATCACCAACAAGACCCAGAACTTGAAAGAGAGATGGTCCAGCTTCAAAACTAGTTCTCTTTCATAGCATGAAGCTGAGAATCAGCTAATCTTCTGGCTTGACACAGCATTCAAGTATAGTAAGCACATACAGAGACAGTTAAATTATCTCATGTGCATTATTATCCTGAGCAACAAAATAGTCTTCTACGCCTTTCTTGTGTTGCATTGTGCAGATTTATCCCCGCCGGGCGTGAAGGAGAAGCTTTTATCAGCCGTTTTGCTGAAAAGGAGATTTTGAACTCATTTTAAGCATGATCCAGAGTGTTAGTCAAAAGTATGCAACAAGAGTTGCAAATGATGCTTGAACTTACCAATTTCATAGAACAGCTCGTTAACATTTTGTGCTGTCTTCGCAGATGTTTCCATGAAAAACAACCCATTTTCTTGAGCATGTTGTTCACCTACCTGCAATATTCAATGGGGGGTGATCATACTATCATCTGCATTGGTGCACACTTAATGAAAGACCATTGTGCCATTTTATGAAAAAAATATTGTACGGAAGGAAAACAAAGGGATAGATGATGAACAAACACCGACCTGTACAATAAATCCGAAGAATAAATAGATTCACAATTCATGAAAAAGTATCATAGTGCTAATTGAATTGTAATGGATTAACGAAAAGGATGCCTAAGCCTTTTTTTAAATGATGATATCATTTAAAAAAGGAAGGCAGCAAGGCCCAGAAGTCTACACTACACAACCAAGAAAGCCAAGCAACAAGAATGGAAAGCACCAGACAAAAGAAATGAGAAAAAGAAAGAAAGAACAAAGACTAGCATAAGCACACATACAGAAGATCCAAATGCCTAAGGGGGAGATAATCGGCCTATTAGGATCTCGAAACTTAAAAATCAAATAGGGGTTCCTACTCTCCCAATCCCCAAATCCCCATCATATTTGTACCTGATGATTCGATGTCAGTGTCTCTTTCTCTTCTCCAAAACTCCGTAGTGACATTACCTTTATTGCTATCATATTTGTACCTGATGATTTGATGCCAGTGTTTCTTTCTCTTCTCCAAAACTCCGTAGTGACATTACCTTTATTGCTATCAAGGTTTGCCAATTCTTGGGTTCTGTTTAAAGAACTAAGAAGGAAATCCTAGCGAGGAACTAATGTATGAAAGAATAAGAAAGAACTAACCATGATTTGTGGGGCTACACAAATGCATATTGTCAGACATCGTAATAACATAATATCTACTCCAGGATTCTCTATCAACTAGTGAGCATTTGATATTGTGAACTAGTAATGAAAAAGGCAAAAACTTTGAAGGACCTTCATGTTACATGCTGCAATTTACTATTCCAACCAAACTTAGTGCAGCAAGCAAAGACAAGACTAATTTTCTTTTTGAATGGTTTAAGTGTTTAAACTTCAAATCAGTATTTCAAAATGAAGATGTGGGCCAAAATGAGGCCGAAGCAAACCCTAGTTGACTCGGCGTGGTGCAGCCGAGTACTCTGTTGAAGCAGCTGAGTACTCAGTTGATGTGGTCATAACTCTAGAGAGTGAAAGGAGTTTTGATTGACTTGATAGGGGAAAATGCAGACTCTACCAATAACTTGGCCATGGTTAAAGGGAGTAAACTCGGGCGAGCTAACGATTGAAGCAAAGAGTTTTGAAACAGGACTGCAAATATAAAAATAAATTGAGGTCAATAAGTTGACTATCACTTCATTCGGGAAAACGAAATTGTGTGTGCACGCTACATTAGGTGGCCAAAATCCTGATCAAAGGAGAGACGGGAACTAACAAAAGCTTATTACTTGCAAACTTACTCCTTACATGTCCATATCTCAGTTTTAGGGTGAGAACTAGAAATTTAATTACATACCATATTTTTTAACTGAATAAGGCTGAGCACATTATTTTTTTAAAAATTATTTCAGGGCATTTTAATGTAAGACCATCAAGAAGATTTGTATATGAATCATCTCATATCAGCTAAAAATAGGCTTTTGATTGGTTTAACACATCAGATATTGTACTTCAAAGTCGTATGTCTCTGTAATCCTATAAAGGAACACATTGTGAGTCTTTATTCTTTAAGTACTTAGAAGGAATGTTAGTCTTTCGACTCTTTCTAACTTGCCTTATGCATATTATAAAACAAATCCATATGTTCTCTTGGTATGCTTTAAAAATAACTTGAGATAAAACTTGAGCTAAACCCTTATTCTTAAAACTTAACAATTTCAACAAGATAATTATGTTTCCTTGGGAATTTATCCACTGTTTATTTGTTTCTCATCCATTTATCTCTAGCTCCCCAAAGTCATTTCATGTTTCTAAGAGACTGTCTATTTGTTTCTCCACCATCTCCAATAATCATACCTACTGCCATTTCCTGCATCTATTTGCTAGCATGTCAACTATGATGCAAAAAAACTAAATGCAGGAAATAAGATCTTTATATGTAAATTTGTAAAATTCAGAGGAGCAGGCAGACAATCATGAACTGCAACAACACAAAGGTAACAAAATCAAGAATATGACTTCACTAATACCTTGGCATCCACCTCTCTCTTTTCTTCCAAGTCAGCCTTGTTGGCCACCAACAACATCACCAAATTTGGATTTCCTACAATAGAATCAAATTATTTCGAAATTAGAAACATGTAGCAAAAATATACCCACATGATGCATCTAAAGTACATAAACAGTTGTGATATTGACATCTAGGAAAAATTAAGATACAATTATGAATGTAGATTATAGAAGTCATCCCGATAGGACCTTCTCGCAAGAACCAATTCCCTTCCATTATGGAATTGGTTCAGAGGTAGTGTTAAAAGATGACGATTGATTATCCACTCGCCTAAGGGATCAAGGTTGGGTGTCACAATCCAAGATTGATGCATTCAACCCCTAACAGACAATGGTCAAATTGTAGAGGAAAAAAGATTAACCTAGCCCTTTTACCTGGCTACAGCATGTTAATCTCAGTAGTAGCTAGCTCAGAAATTCCTTTTTTTTTTTGAAATGGCAAGATCTATATTAACAAAAAGAGGAAAATGCAAAATGATGAACACATTTATGTGTGAATGGTAGGTGTAAAGAGCATGCATATTTTATATTTAAAGCTGTACTACTAAGGTATTTTCTTTATTTTTGGTGTTTCAGGATTATTTCTGGATTTTCATGGAAAATGGAGCTAAAGAGATGAAATTCTAAAGAATTTTCCATCATTTGAAGGGTTTAGATCATCTATGGTTCATCAATTGGTTGGCTTGGATTGACCTTTGGGAATGATTTGGAGTCGTATAAGCAATTTATCCCAAGTCCCACTAATTGTGCGGTTGAGATCGTCTTATGGCAATGGGCTTGGAGGGGGAAATAATTCACATTTGTTGACCGTCGTTTGAATGGTTAAGATCAGCCCACAAAAATGATTCAAGAAGTGCGACCATTGGTAAGATCAAAATTCATATTGAAGCCTACAAATTTGATGGTTTGGATCAATCAGTGGAAATTATATTTTGGTCACACAACCGATTTACATTGTGGCTATTATTTGGACGGTTGGATCGACTTACGGAAATAAATCAGAGGGACAATCAATTGTCATTGTGGCTAACTACGTGAACGGTTTGGATCATTTTATGAAAACTACTTCGGATGCCATAATATGTGCCTTGTATGGTGGGCCTTCTCATGCTATTTATATACTTTGGTCATGATTTAGAAACCAATTTAGAAATAGCAATTATCAAGAATGAAGGCTTACATCACTCGTTTGGACTGTAGTGGATAAAGTGCTATATATATACTTAGACATTATATGTATATGATATTCTTGATTTGGGGAAACACAAACCGTTCATAACTTTGGAAGTGGTGAAATCATTACTAAATTGCTTTAGGGGAGTTGACTTGGAAGGTAAAATATAAATGGATATAATTATAATATGGGAAAGGTAGCCATGCAAATTGCCATGCAATGACTGAATTGCCAGGTATGAGATTCCAAATTGAGAAAATTGTTTATTTTTAATGGGCTGAGTGGAAAGCATCATTAGTTGTTAAAAATAAGATATTTTAAGTATGGAAGGTCTTGGGTATCAATTGGAAGTGGGCTATATATTTCTTCAATTAAGAAAGGGCGGTGGATGTGAACTGAGAAGTGGGCTATGATTATCAATATGAGTGGGCCCATTAAAATCTCATGATCGGATCATATCTCTGGGTTTTGGCAGATGAGTAGTTTCACTAGTTGCTTAAAATATTTTAATTTATATCAATGGGATTCGGTCATTCAAGGGTGCCCCACTAATTGTTTCTACTTATATTCGTCCAAGTGTGTGAGATTGCCGATTGTGCAAGGTTGCCAAGTGTACAGGTTTTCCCTATTTTCATTAAAAGAAATACCTTATTATGGTTAGGTATTATTCTACAAGGCAAGAACTTAAGAGGAAACCTGCTACTCTCACTCTCTCCAAACAGTTTTGGATTCCCTCATCATTCGGCTCATATGGGTCCGCTTTGAGTTCTCTACAATAAAGAAAATGATGCTTTCTATAATCACTAGATTAGAGATCAAAGGCTGAAAATGACTCCTCTTTCTCTTGAAAGTGTATTGATTAAGAAGGACACATGGGCTAAACTTTTAAAAAGCAACCTTCCACAATCCATGTTCGACAGACTATATCTCTCTCCTCTCTCTACACTCTCTTTCTCTCCCATGCTCTCCTCTCTCTACACACTCTTTTTTTTTCTCTCTCTACCTCCTCTCTACTTCTCCACCATTCTCAAGCTCTCTCTCTCTTAGGTTTTCTTGTTCTTTTTCATGCTCTTTTTCTTTTCTACTCTCAACCAAGGATCAATCATCCACCGTTCATTCCAAGGTGACACTAAAGCTTGAAGAGGAGGATTTGGCCAAAGTTTGAGGAGAAAAAGACTAAGTTCTATTTAATTTTTGTTATTTATTTTAAGTTCAATTTGATGTAATTTTGTTTCAAGTCAAGTTAGTGAAGAAGTAATTTGCTTTTGTTCCATTTTCTTTCAAGTTCTATATGGCAATTCTTCTCCCATCTATCTCTTTTATTTTTGTTTTTCTTCACTTCTTCATGAATAACTAAATCTTAATTACTTAGGGTTTAGTTGAAGCCATGGGGAAGGAGAAATATTTATAATTAAATCAATCTACTCAATTGAAAAAATTGTGTAGGATTTTGTGTTTGGAAAATCCCAATCATTCATGCCATTGGCTTTCCCCTTTCGTATGAATAATTGTTGATTAACAAATATAAAGTTCTATATAATCAATGTAAATTGGAGAGTGGATTTGATTAATTACTTATAAGGAATGACATCCCTTAGATCTTATTCCTTGTTGACTAGTTGATCGAATTTTCAACCAAATTCAAGAGTTGTTTTAATTAATCAATCTAATCCAAACTCATGGTGGATTCTAACCCTAAGTAATCTTTTATATTGAATTAATGTTTTTACACTATTCCAAATTATTTTTGCAAATTTCCAATTAACTTAGGCCCTTAGAATTTTGGTTTTCTAATTAAATTAGATAAGTAGTTAAAATAAATCATTAGAACCTTGTTACACTTTGCCTAAATTAGGATTTTAAATAAAAAAAAATCTTAGTTAAATTTGATTCTTAGATTGATTAGAATATACGCTTATATATAGTGTTGGCTCCGAGGTCAAGTCCACGGAAATCCTGAGTCTATTCCAGACAACATTATATCATAGCTAGTATTCTAATCGATACAAGAATAGGACTGACAACTAGATTTCCCTTCCCTGAGTTCGACCCGTATTTACACGATCCGTGCACTTGCGGTTATTTAATAAATCTAACACAAAACATGATTACAAAAGGGGGTAGAGGTTGCCCACTAAATATATCTCTATGGACCCCTCTTACAAAGGGAGTCTGATATATCCTTAGCACTCCTAGAAATAAATGGGAAAGGAAAATCGTTTCTGAAGCATAAGTATTGTCATCAATTATGTATGTCATCCTCCAAGGCCTGGGATCACATTTTTAGAGCTATAACATTTATGTATCATCTTCCACCCTAAGGGAATCACCAAAGTTGGCAATGAAAATATGGCTCCCAGTATGAAGGGCCCACACCTCCAGAGGAAATACAAGAGAATTTAGCATCAAATCAAAAGACCACGTAGATAGACAAAGGATTAATTAAATTTTCTGAACTGAAATGTAATAAATAATACAAACTAAGTCCAGCATTAAAAAAAATACAAACTAAGCCCAAACATCTTGTTTTCCTTAGTTGAAATGAAATACTTACAGGTGAATTACTTGGCCCAAAATAACACGTCTTGGCTGATATAGACCGGTACTGGTCACTACAAGCCGCAATGAAACAAGACATTACATTCGGGTGAGACATGTGTCTTTCCCGAGAGACATGTGGAAGTGCTTTGGTTGCATATAAACACAACCTTAATCCAAAATATTTCATCTTTTTCCCCCTTTTTTGGTTGCATTTCCTATTATTCCGGACTGGCAAAGGAGGATTCATGGTTTACCCTTTTGCAGGCTGTACATCTATATACTTCATTTCCAATACTCCTATAGATCCTAATGTCAAATTATTAAAGGACTAGTGAGACTTGCATGAGGATCCTAGCAGACATCGTCCTTTCAAGAAAAATAATCACTTAAGAGTGGAAAGTTATCCAGACGTGGATTGGGCAAGATTGCCTTCCGATATATGTTAAAAAATGAGCCATTATACTTTTTTTGGAGGAAATCTAGTTACCTAGCAAGCAAGAAGCAGAATATGGTTGCATGATCCAATGCAAAGGATGAGTATCGAGCAATAGCTCACACTTGTGAGTTGGTCTGGCTGAAGACACTTATGAAAGAGTGGGGATTTGAATTTTTCAAACCGGTGAAGATGATGTGTGATAATCAAGTAGCAACCTACATTGATAGCGATCCAATGTCTCATGAAAGGACTAAGCACATTGAAGTAGACTCATTTTGTTCCAAGCTAGACATGGATAACATTTATGTTCCAACTTGAGAGGGAAGTGTCAAGATTGATATAGTTTACATTAACTTTATATTGGAGTTTCAATGTATTTCCTTTAAGTTAAAGTAGGTTATTTCTTGTAATTAAGATAGGGCCCATCATAGAATTCCCGAATCGCACTATTTGTAACTTACTACAGCTCAAACTATGTAAACACAATAGACCATGGGGTTGGGCTTCAAACTCCATGAAATTTCTCTTCTTCCTATTCTTTCTCTCTTCGTCTCTTCATCTCTTCTTCGTCTTCTCCTATACAAATTGGATGTGGCTAATTTCTAAACATTAACAGACATAAACTAATTGTATTTTGTTCATATGTAATCGATGTTGTTTGTTTTTTCAAGTTAGGAAGGAAACAAAACTTTATCTGTCTTCACTAGAACATTGTTGAAACCAAAAGCAAGGTGCAATCAAACTGACTAGTTAGTAGCTCAACTTGGTGTAGTTAGTTATATTGGATACTACAACAAAAGGAGAAAACAGAAGTAAATGAGTTACCTTGTCTTTGGAGTTCTTGAATCCATTTTTTAGCACGAAGAAATGAATCCTGAAGACAAAACACCATGTGTCTTACATGTTAGATGCAATCTTTCATTCTTCTCAACAACATGAATAAATATATCCAACATTGAATAAGGTGATTTATGGGATAAAAAAATCAAAGATAATATTAACATGACATAAACTTGTCTTTTAAAGTAGACAGACTAATAGACAATACAACTCACACACACCTACATATACATGGATTTGCAGCTTGCAAGCATATGCTATCACCATTGTTTAAAAACACCTTTAAGTCAATCATCGATTCAGCCACGTTGACTCCACTCTAACTTAGTCGAGTTCTAGTTCGAGTTTGACCTTTTCCCTACCAAGTCAATCAACAATTCCTTTGACTTGCGTGAGTTAATACAAAATTTACTGCATCAATCACTAACTTTGCCAGGTCGACTTTTTTTACCATGGCTGAGTTCAAGTCTGAGGATGAGGTTTTAAACACAGGGTTATCACCCACACAGTTAAAGAAAAGCATATAAATTAATTTTTTGTGCTAGTATGCCATTAACTATTTTATTTCATAACAACTGCCCATATACACATAAAATCTTTGTTTTGAAAGAAAATGAAAGAGAGAGAAGAAATAAGAGGTTCCAAAATGCAGAGAGAGAGAGAGAGAGAGAGAGAGAGAGAGAGAGAGAGAGAGAGCTCAGGGTTCTCATTCGACGACCAATGTGGCAGCTAAAACTAGTCCTTTTGTTAGTGCTGGCTAGACCCTGGATTGCCAATATTGATCCCGTCAGTTGGCTCGGCCACCTCTTCGGATGTAATATTACTAACCGGGATGAGATGAAGTGTCTTCGTCGCTTCCTTTATCGACTGGAAAGTACTTCAGCTTCCATTTGCCGATTAAGTTCACAGGCTTCAGCCTATCATGTCTATCTTTCTCCCTCCTCTGGACTATCCTGAGGTATTGACTCAAAAGCCTCCTCTGATCACATGACGAGTATGTCTCTTTTATTCTCTAAGTATTCCTTGTGCTATCGGAGAGATGGAGTAAATATTGCAGATGGATCACTCTCCTCAATAACTAGAAAGAGTGATATCAAAACCGGTAATCACTTATCTCTCACATTTGTCTTGCGCGTTCCTTAGTTGTTTATGAATTTATTGGCAAGTAGTAACATAACAAAATATTTGAATTGGCATGTGACCTTTTTTTCTAATTGTTGTGTGTTTTAGGACTTCTTTTTTTTTAACCCGGAAAGATAACAGATAACGACCCCGGGGCGGATCGGCAAATTTATATATAAAAAGTTGGGACCATACAAGAGGAGGGGAAACCTCCTAGCCATCAATACAGGAAGCTATAGCCCTAGAAATAGAGTAAGGAGGAGGGGAAGCCTCTAACTTGACAAAATAGCAAGCAAAAGCCATAGGAAAAAGACAACATTACATTCAATGCTTATAAGAGAGAGTGCCCTTAGTTGATCTTGCTTATGATGTTGGGAAGGCCAAGTGCATCACATCTTGCTGCCCCTCTTGCCAGGCGAGGCATGGAGGCCCTCCAGGAGGGATAGAACAAATTGGATCTTGATGAGCAACAGAAGTTTGCAAGGGCATCTGCAACTGAGTTTCCCTTTCTGAATTGGTGAGTGCAAGTGGGAGACAAAATGCAAAGGAGTGGTTGAATCTCTTTCCAGAGATATTGGATTGCCCAAGGGATTTGCCCTTTCCCGTCGATGAGATCGATTAGAACTTTGCTATCTGATTCCACGATCATCTTGCTCATATTAAAGGCCTTGCAACAGCGGAGCCCGTCCAAGAGCGCACGAGATTCCACAACCATGTTAGTGTCTTTCTCGTAGTAAAGAGAGAAAGCTAAGATAACCGTTGATTTTTCATTTCGAATAACTCCTCCTCCACCTGCTTCTCCAGGGTTCCCCTTCGAAGCTCCATCTATGTTGAGCTTAAGAGTTCCTTTAGGGGGTCTCTTCCATAGAATGTGTGTTTTAGGACTTTGGTGAAAGGGAGGATGATTGGCATGATTTGTCTCCAACATATCATGCCTTTGTTAATTCTATTTTCTTCTTTGTCTATTACTAATAATTTTGTAGAGGCAATCTCCAAAACAAAGTGAAAGGAAGCAATGTGGGAAGAGATGAAGACTTTGCCGAAAAATCTGACATAAGAAATTGTTGGTCTATAAGAAGGGGAAAAGGAAGTAGGTAGTAAATGGGTGTTTACTGTGAAGCATAAGCTGATGGATCGGTCAACGGATATAAAACATCATCACGATCCAATCTAAAAATTCCAGAACAAAACCATTCAATTAGAATTAAAATCTTTGTGGTGGAACCAAAAACATAAGGTTGTTATATAACTTGTGTTAGTACTTTCACAGAAATGCATACGCTCATTTGCTTGTCTTTCCAGCACTTCCCATTATAATGAAGTTGGAAACAAACAATTACAAAAGCAACAGACACACGTAAACAAAACTTAAAACTTACCATGCTTGATATGTCATACACAACAACAGCTGCAGCTGCCCCACGATAATACATAGGGGCCAAACTATGGTACCGTTCTTGTCCGGCCGTGTCCCATATGTCAAATTTTACAGTAGCCTCATTTAGTGATATTATTTGAGAGAAGAACGCAGCTCCTATTGTTGATTCCTGAACTTAGATTAATGTTAAGGGTCCTTAACCATTACGCGAGCAATCAAACGAAATGAACAAAGCAGAAAATGGGGCAAGAGCATACTAACCTGGTAATCAAAAAATTGGCCTTTGACAAATCTCAGTACTAAACTAGTTTTCCCGGTACCCATGTCCCCAAGAAGTACCTAGAAAAAGCACAAACGTGTTTAAACGATTGAGAAGCAGTTCCAGCAAATGTGTATGCAAATAACCATCATCCAAATCAATTATATGATGACATGATCCTCTTATGCCCTGTTTGTTCTGGATTTTGAGAACTCATTGTGAGTCCAAAACTGATTATTGGACTATGATGTGATCCTTAGGCCCTGTTTGATTTGAATTTTGAGAACTCGATTGAAAAGCGCTTCAAAGAACATAATTTAATTTTTACAAGAGATGGGCAAATGGGTCAACGATAAGATTTCAAAAGAATTTCAAAACCCCCACGCCAAAGGGATGGATGGACTCAAGAAGGGAAAAAAGGTAAGAAATGATCAGAAAATGAAAAAGAAAAACGTACCCACCAGCTTCGCCTGTATGTTCTTGTTGCCCCCCATCCTCGAAGAGTCTACCTGATTAAGAATCAAAGATCAACAAAACCTAGGTGGATACAAGGCCTCTTGTCTTAAGCTTTGTACATACATAGATGAACTGACACAAGATCTAGAGAGATAAGGTAATTGAAAGAGGGGAAAAAAAAAAACAGAATGGTAGGTGAGACGTGAGAGAGAGAAGTCTGAATGGTAGGTTTCTGGTGTCATTCATGCGACAGGCCCCGAGGGGCATTTTGCTGATAATAACACCCTCTTTATTTCTACAGCAGATAAATAATTTCCACACACCCTTTTTCTTATAACAGCACCCTCTTTATTGCAAGAGATTAGAGGTAAGGTTAGGCCTATCAAAAAATAATAGTTAGGCCTATCAAATAGACGGCCCAGATCAATAAAAGGGCATTCCGCACGATCGACTTGGATTAGGTACTAAGACTGATGATCCCCGTTACAGTCAAAATTGACTGATGATTGCTGTTACAATCAAAATTGTGTTGAATACACAGTTACTTGTAATCTGGACTGTTGTGTAATCTGGACTGTTGATCGTGTGGATCGTCATTGGATGGCCCACATAGCATTGGTCCCATGACAAATGTACATCTCATCCACAATATTATGGGAAACAAAAGCCAATACTTTAGCTTCTGTCGACGAACCCTAAATGAGGCCTAATAGATCAAGGTAGGACAACGACAACTGACTCGACTTTGTATTCGTGGGTTGGATCAACGGACCCAATCACATCCATGTGGCACATATGGAGAGAGAGAGAGAATAGCCACCATCTTTTTAGCATTTGAAAACTATGGTTTTCGTTAATAGTAGTAGAACACAACATGTTTGTGATGGTCTTTGCCTCTTTGGTCCATTGCGACGCCCAAGTTCAGCCATTCGTGATCAGGTGATCTTATCAATGCCTTTTAGGGGGTGCAATTCGGGCCGGGCAAGGCCCAACTCGAACCAGACAGGTTCAACCCGGTTTTATTTTGGGTA
This sequence comes from Tasmannia lanceolata, assembly GCF_043159265.1. Taxonomy (NCBI): domain Eukaryota; kingdom Viridiplantae; phylum Streptophyta; class Magnoliopsida; order Canellales; family Winteraceae; genus Tasmannia; species Tasmannia lanceolata. Next base: position 5,831,918 of record NW_027518683.1, read on the forward strand.
GCGTTCGAGTTGAGGCTCTGGGCAACCCGACCCCATCCCGACATCTCTTTCTTCTTTTTCTGTTATCTGATTGAATGGATTGGGGAGGCGAGCTTTGTGCATGTCGACTTGAAATCAAGAACGCACATGCCACTGAGACCAGTCTTGGCTACAAATAGTCAGAGAAAGAAATGGTATTTTGTTTTGTTTGGGAAGGGTAATGACTAGTGAGTACTGGTATTGGGAGGTTATTTTGGCTATTTAACATGATACTCAACCTGGCTGTGTTTTCTCTCCTTTTCTAACACTCAGAAATTCCCTCCCAAGCACGTATACTCCTAGGGGTGCAACTCGGGTCGAGTAGGATTGAGGCCAACCCGACCCAAGGAACCCTTTTTCCAGCCCGACCCAGCCCTAGTTTTTAAGCTTAAAAAAAATTTCATAACAATGTCAGGTTCACTGGGGTCGGGTTGCCAGACCCTCAACCCAAACCCGTCTTGAACTCAGCCCAAGTTGGGAAAAGTCAGCCCGAACCGAACTCAACGCGACCCGACCTTTTTTCGGGTTGAACCCGACCCGAGTTGCACCCCTATATACTCCACACTGAACATTCAATCAAGCTGCATTTACATTTGGTGATCACATCTATACATTTCAATCAAACAGCAATGAATGGCTGCTGAATTTTACCGTAAGACTCTTTCTTTCTACGTAAAATTGGCATAAAAATGTTTATTTTTACGCACATGTTATGTAGAAAGAAACAGAGCCTAATGAATCTTCAGTTCTAACTGCTAAATCAATGAAGAAAAAATGAAGTTCTTTGAAAGAACTCTACACTTCTCATACATTGCCATAGATTGGAAAACATGAAACCCTTCAATGCAGGAAGAATATAAGGAACAGAAGTTATATAAGGAAGAATATGGAAGAATAAATGAAACGGCTCTCAAGTTCCCCCAACTCTTACCTTACATCCCGTTCTCAAGGCTGCAAACCGGGCCACCAAATCATCATAGTCTGGCAGCTTAGGATGCACATGCCCACCACATGCATCAGGTTGAAAAGAAGTGGCACGAACAGGTCCCCCGGGAGCCACCTCCTCAGTAGCTGTTCGCTCAGGTGGGAGTGACACGGCTCTGGTAGGCGGAAGCCTTGATACTGGTTTTAAGCGGGCCTCGTCTTTGGTTTGGGAAGTTGATGACTCATCAGCTTTGGCAGTGCTTTGTATATGAGCTTTCAACCCTATTCCTATCTTCTTGTCATCAAAAGTTGATTGTTTCTTACTGTAATGTATAAGGAGTCTATCCATGAACTCCTCCTCATCATCTATGTTGTGATCATCGGTATGGGTACGAGTGCTCCTTCTCACACCTTGTCTTCTTCTGGCGCTTGGATTTCTGCTCGCACGTGCATTGCCTTCAGTTGGGCCATCCACATGAACTGCTGGTTTCATGTGCTTCCTCCTAGCAGATCTTGATTTAGGCTTTGAATCATGGACTATGATATCCAGATGAGGATGATCCTTCTCATCTCCAGAGCCAGTAGACCTTGTTTGTCCAACCACTTGTCTTTTGTGATGTATATGATCAGATCCTTCCCGGGTCATCTCTGGTCTGATATGGTCAATTACACTCCCATTGTTTTCGATTGACAGATCAGTGGGTTCGTTATGATTGGAACCAATCCATGAAGCCTCTGAATTGGTCCCATACCTTGTGTCTTTTGGCTTAACATAAGGAGGAGGAGCCATATTGTAAGCGCAATGCAGCTTCACATTTTCTGTTACTATGTTGAATTCAAATGGCGAAGGCGAGGGATCGGTTTTACTGCTTGGAACATGGATGCCGTTGCTGTCGGCCTCAACCTCTTGTCTTGTTGTATACCGAGGTCTGGGAGAGAGTTCTGCTCTTCCACGAGAAGATATGTTGAATTCAGATGGCAGAGGATCATATTTACAGCTTGAAATAGCATGAATGCCTTTGCTATCGGCCTCAGCCTCTTGTCTTGTTTTATACCGAGGGCTGGGAGTGGGTTCTGCTCTTCCACGAGAAGATATGCTGAATTCAGATGGTGGAGGATCATATTTGCGGCTTGGAATGTCATGGATGCCTTTGCCATTGGCCTCAACCTCTTTTCTTGTTTTATACCGAGGGCCAGGAGCGTGCTCTGCTCTTCCACTGGAAGATATGTTGAATTCAGATGGCGGAGGATCATATTTACGGCTTGGAGTGGCATGGATGCCTCTGCTATCGGCCTCAACTTCTTGTCTTGTTTTATACTGAGGGCTGGGAGCAGGTTCTGCTCTTCCACGAGAAGATATGTTGAATTCAGATGGCGGAGGATCATATTTACGGCTTGAAATGGCATGGATGCCCCTGCTATCGGCCTCAACGTCTTGTCTTGCTTTATACTGAGGGCTGGGAGCAGGTTCTGCTCTTCCACGAGAAGATATGTTGAATTCAGATGGCGGAGGATCATATTTACGGCTCGAAATGGCATGGATGCCTCTGCTATCAGCCTCAACGTCTTGTCTTGTTTTATACTGAGGGCTGGGAGCAGGTACTGCTCTTCTACGAGAAGATATGTTGAATTCAGATGGCGGATGATCATATTTACGGCTTGAAATGGCATCGATGCCCTCTTGTCTTGTTTTATACTGAGGGCTGGGAGTGGGTTCTGCTCTTCCATGAGAAGATATATTCCGCTTGCCAATAATTGTTTCGTCTTTGCCATTGTGGGGAGGCCCGCGTTTTGTAGGTTGATCCTGCAAAATGGGCAGATAGGTTTCTAATGATTTCGTTTTTATTCGTATCAATGTTTCATAAACTTTTAGTGCATGGAAATCTGGCTAAAAGTATAAATCTTTGATCCTGCAAAATGGGCAGATACCTTTTCAAATGCTTTCGCTTTTGTGCCATGGATCGTTTTCTATTTGGACTTCTTATGTGAAAGTTATATATATGGACTTGCATAGAAATATCTTGCGACACTTACCCATGCAAATGCAGAGGGATCAGAAACCATCTCTTTCAAGGCCCTGGAATCCCAATTTATAGAGAGCTCTCGAGATATATCTTGCATTAACTGCAGTTTCTGATTTGTTGAAGGAGGCTTGGATGCTATTTTCTCAAGAAACTACCAATAACAAATGAAGCTTGTTAAAGAGCGTTTAGAAACACACGGAATTGTGTTAAAAATGGAAGTGTGGATTAATACCTCTCGATTTACGGATGATTCCAGGGTACTCCCATATCGCTCTGAGAATATACGCCTGAGATCGCGTAATTCTGGCAAATCAGCAAATCTAGCTGCAGCAAACATTAGATTTGATGCCGCCTCCCTGCTTTCTGGAGGGCAGTCCCTGTATGAAATACAGCAACATGAAATATATAATAAGAAATTTAGTCAAAGCTAAGAGTCGAATTGAGAAGGAAAAAGAAAGTGACATTCAATTCTAAACAATGTGCAAACTTGTTTCCTACAAGGGCCTTGCATACGTCAACATTCAACAAGTGGTGTCTCTGTGCAATTTCTCATTAAGGGCCTGATTGGATGCAATATAATATATTTTTGTTGTCATATTTTTATTTCATATGCATAAAATATTATATGCTAAAAGAGAGATCTAACATTTTTATCCGGCATTTTCTCATTGCAGACAGAAAGTGGAACCTAAAGATCTTTCATTTCACACTTTCTTCAGGAAGCAGCAGAAGTCGAGAACAGAGAAGAGTCGAAGAGAGAACAAAACAGACCAATCAACAACTGTTAGAGTTTAGTTTACCAAAACCACCTCACAAGCTACCCAAAGAAAGGTTTGTATATGACTGGCTTTAGAGTACCGTTACTGAAACAATATCTGATCTACTTTCATTTTTTTCAACCTTCTATCTTCCAAGTCTTTCCTTCCCTCAAGTACCTGTAACTGCTGACCTAGATCAACTGTTCGTGTAGCCCCTCTCGCAACCATTTACCTACCTCGCTTACTGACTATCCCTATCGACGCAAATTTTGGTCCATCTAATAATCATGCTAACGGAGGTCAGGTATCGTCAACAAGAGAACTGTCCAGTTCACCTGTTATCCTATTATATTTAATAAAATTGTTATCTTCATCAAAAAAAGAGAGAACTGCCCACTTTGCAGAAAATGAAATCACACTATCCACTGCTATTACCAATCCATTGCCACCTATGAGAGCATTTTTATCTCATACATAAATGGGCATATGTATGATGTCTGGTATAAAATGTGCCACATCACCATATGTCAATAATATCAATTTTATTGCAAGCCAAGTGAAATTGGTAACAAAACTAAAGAAATTTAACACCAAGCATCATTTTCCATTACTTTCCCTAGGTTATGAAGTGTAAATATCTAGAAGAGAAACTTAGAACTCAATATCAACCTTGAGGTCATGGTTCACAATGAACACAACTTACCTATAAAAAAGAACAAAGAAAAAACTTAAAAATTCACCAATTTTTGCTGGTTGTTGGGTCATTAACGAGGTAGCTGAGACAATGGCTAAGGAGGGGATCGACTTATCAACTTGGGAGAGATATGCAGAAAGGAGATGTTATTTTCTGATACAATGAAGACCCATATCATTAAAACAAAATCTGGACATAGAATCCTCAAGTGAAAACTTGGGACAAAATTTAACTTTTTTCTGAATAGCAGTTTTAGTTTGAGAATCTAAAGACAAAACGAGTATATAAGCTATCAACTTGGGAAAGAAGTTCAGAAAGGATCAAAATCTTACCCCATGAAAAAGAAATTGTTGCAAATCCATGGATAGATTTTGTTAATTTCTTTCTATTAAACCCAAGTCACTGCAGGGAGTTCTTTCAAGCTGCAGGGATCTTTAATGTTGCATGTCTTCTTAACCTAGGGATTTTTTTTGTTCTTGTTCTATTGGCATGACATTAGTTTATTAATTTCTACTCTGATTTTATTTCACATTCAGGGTCACACTGAGACTAATTGTTCTCTCATTTCAATGTACCCGTCTACCAAGACCACAACATAAAAACTATTTTCTATATCAATATTTATCAAACACCATCTAATGATATGTGCTGCTGTCCAGGAATATACCCCATAATTTTGAGAAGCATGAATTAATTTAAATAAATAAATGAGATTTAAAATAGTGAAGGTACTATAAGAACAGTATATCTTGGAATTTAAAGTGTTAGGATAACATGAAGCAAACTAACAATAAAATCCATAGATAACATAGTATGATTATGCTTGCACTCTGCAGAATGGGACCTTAAATACGGTGGTAGAATACTAGATGTGACAAGAATCTAATAGTGGTACGCCTCCGAATGATGAAGATAAATTGTTAATCTGATCTGAACCACAATGGCATAAATTACCTCTGCTTTTGCATGATTGAAAGATGCTCCAAAATACACCCGCAAAATTGCTCGATTAAATCATAACAGGAAGAAAGGTTCATCTCAATTAGAAGTCCTTCAGTCTGTTTCACAACGACCAAAAACTTTATAAAGAGCATATCAAGATCTAGATGAAATATTGTTCCTGATTAAACAATGAAGTGTAAGTCTTGGATCAGGTGGTCTAGATCATCTACCATGTTATTCTACTTTGCCATGATCATATATACAAATCTAATCAAATTGATTTCCTAGATCTATTAAGAATTATACTAAAACATGCAAAATACTAGAATACAAAAATAAAAAGATTAAAACTTATCTCGATCGTCCACGGTGGATGAATGATTTAGGTTGGATTGTACCACTCATAATAGAACTCTAATATATTTTTTTTTGAATGATTAGAAATCTAATAATTTAATTAACTACTAATCCTGATGTATTTAAACTTAAGACTAGATTGATCATAAGACTAACCTTATCACATCTAGATCAATGATTGCCCACATAAGGTCTTATATGAGGAACATGTAGTCCAATAATCTCAGGTTTGCATTAATGAAATTGCTAGCTTTGAATCATTCAGGTGATGAACAGAAAAAAAAAAAGAGTAAACGAATTGACATGAAGTCCGTAGGAAATGAATGGTAGAAACTAGGTTACTGCTTCACCAATCAAATCCATTTCAAATGCATACACAAAATCCGTGAGAAAGATGGGAAAATTCCGGAGAAAGCAAATGATTTCGATTTGACAAATCAAAGGAAAGTTAGGTTAATTCTTCAATTTCATGAGAAAAACAAAATTCCTCGTCATAAAATTAAAAGGAAAATACAAAATCGAAGAGAATAGATGAGATTTATTACTTTTCCATAGGCATTGATGTCAAGGCCGTTCTTAAGGAGATCAGATATATCCTTCTTAAGGTATTTGAGCACAACGCTCCTCTTCTTCTGAATCACGTCGATGCGAGATCTGATAAGCTTGATCAGAGATTTGCTGCAACAATCAAAACGAAACAAAACCGTCAAAAACAGCAAAGAAAATGGAAGAAAAAAAAATCCAAAAGTGATTCAGAAACCCTAACTTCAAAGGAGAAGTGATGAGGCTGACATGTATACATAAATATTTCTCTTTACTTACCATTTTGAGGAAAATCCCCGCCCTAGTAGCCCGTCCAGCATCTTCGTTCCTCTCTCTCTGTTCTAAGAAAACAGGATCAAAGAAGAAAAACTCGAAGGAGAGATAATCAGAGCTGAAGTAAAAATGCGAATTGAAATCGCCATTAAATAGAGAGAGAGAGAGAGAGAGAGAGAGAGAGAGAGAGAGAGAGTGTGTGTGTTTGGAAATCCAAAGATGGGGTTATCGTTTTTCTCTTTGTTTTGGACAGATATTCCCAACCTCGCTTCAAATAGAAACACTGTTTACTCAAAAGGAAATTACGGTATTAAAAACCCCTACATTTTGGTTCATATAACGGAAATACCCTTCTCTTGTCTACTGTTCTCCAGGCGGTCATTGATATAATTACGGAAATACCCCTGGCTATCTATTACGTTGTGCTTGTGAACCCTACCGTTTGTCACTTTTCTGACACTTTTCTGCATGTTGAGTCCATCTGTAGGGTCATGATTAGACGGTTAGTATCAGTTTTCAATTCATTTGAGAATCTTTAGATGGGTCCCTTTGGTCGATCAAAGATTGTCCATGTGGTGGGCCATACATTGGATTTCAAATTTCTCAAAGGTCGACTCACATTGATCACACAATCCTTTCATTTCAAATTTTCAATCAATAGTGTTTTCTGAAATTGAATAGGGTGGGGCCAATATATTGAAATCGACTAGGATCATCTGGTCAGCATTTTCCTTGACCCACTAGACACCTGTGGTGAGGCCCACCACGAATTTATGAGCGCCTCAATATATTTGAAAAGTGGACAAGGGGTATATTTGGTAGTTACGAGCAAGGTTTTAAATTTCGGTTTCGGTACCGGGTTTCGGACCGTGAAATTTTGAAATTTCGGTCGAAATCTGGTACTTGACCCGAAACTAATATTTTATTCAATATTAAATTTCGGTGAAATATTAAATTAATATTAAAAAAACATATTTTTGGGTCAAATTTTGGAAAAACCAAAATTTTAACCGAAATTTCAAAATTCCGGCCGAAATAAACGACCGTTTCGGTTTTGATGCATTTCGGGGTCGAAATTTAAAACCATGGTTACAAGATGTTGTCTTTCTAAATTATAGCTATGAATTTGAATGTTTCGTCATAGTACTTTCAGTGTCCGAGCGATCAAGCAAAGTTGATTAATATTAAGAAAATTAGATACCGAGATTGCCCTTCATTAACGAAATCACCTCCGTGTCCGACTCGATGATGAAGGTTCGAATCCTTCGGTTGGTGTTTCCCCTCGGACACAGACCCAAAAAAACGCCGTTAATAGAAAAAGAAAGGAGGCAGTTAATCATGATATTCATCACGATGCTTTTGTTCAATATTTTCCGGGATTTGCTACCCCATTTCACAGCTGGCTTTTGCACATATAAACATATAAATACAGCATACTGATATCGTCCCAACCATGTTTTAATAATTGCACTGACTCACCTTGTCCTTTGTTTTTTAACTAGCTTTGGAGAGGTTTTTGGGAAAGAAAATCATATGGAGACCGAGAGTACGACCCAATAGGAGACCTGCGATGAGAAGATGCCATGCGATCAAAAAGAAAAAAATTCATTGATGATTTCCCTAAAACTGAGGGCTGGCTCACGTCACTTGTGATGCTGTGGTGTGAATCAATTTGTTCAGTCCATTTTTCGGTTCTATTCGAGGTTTCGCTAGCATTATTCGGGAAGGAATTATAATAACCTTTGACAGGCAGTAGCTAGGAAAGACAAGGTAAGTGAGTGCAATTATGAAAACATGGCAATGCCAATATCAAATATCATTACCCTAAATACATATCCATGTATGGATTCTCTTATTTTAATTGCATATTATATAAGGATTTAGTATCTATAAAGATTTATATTTTCAGCTATACAAGGTATTTAATACCTATAAAGATTTGAATATCTATATCAATAGCTGTTTACACCCATTTTGGGATTTAGCCACTCATGGATAACCGAAGTAACAAATGATTAGTGGACTAAATCAACAGAATCTTGTGCCACGATGGAACTTGATGGGCATACCGAAGAACGTGCATGTACCAAAACCTATAGTGGTGGAAAGTTACTAGAACACGTTAATCTTTGAAGAGACAATCGGTCAAATAGGACCGAATCAGTACAATACTATCTGTTTGGTCTAACTCAATGATGCGGCGTCATTGTTGCCAATCGTGAGAAGGTGGAAGATAACCCACCTGGATTATGGAGGATGTGAGAATAAGGTGACCTATACCATAGGTAGTTATAAAAAATTTCCCTCCAAGAAGAACGTGGGGTAAGGAAGAGCAGTTACCCAAATAAAGCAATATAAGGAGGCGTCTGTCTCCAAGGAAGAAATCCTAGAACCAAATCCAAACATGTATTATTAGCATTTCTATCTTTACTTTTCCAGCACTTGTACCCCTCTTATTTTCCGTACCTGTAGCATGTACTCATATTAAGGAAGCAATGAATTAATCTTCTCAGGTGAGTGTCTCTTTAGTTCGATATATCCCTTGAGTGGCGCCTGGTTTGTGTGGTTTTATCGTGTAGAGTCAAACAGTCTGTCGGCCCTGGGTGTCCCCCACGCTCTGCATACAGACACCTCCTTCCCTCTCGTTTTTTCAACGTCATGCTCTCTACCCAAAAAGTCACTTCCATCTGTGCAAAGGCAGAGGAACCCAAGAAGTGTTGTTCCCCTCGTCTTCTCAATCGCCTGAAGTCCAATCCCAGGGGATAGAAACATTTCGGTCTTTGACACCCCTCAAATTGAATTTATGGTTTCTTGACTAGAGAGGCTGGCAAGAAAGCAAGCGCACAGAAGCTCACACACCCAGACCGAAAAAGGCCGAACAATAGCCTAAATACATGGTGATAAACATGGAAAACCAAGTTTTTTCTTACGTAGTATGGATAAATTTAGATATGAAAAGTTACATTTAAGGAGTATTTAATTAAACTACAGAGTGATTTGCCCAATGAGAAGAAAAACAAGGCATTAGACTATTCAGTCCAACTCTAGACAATCTAAGATCCTTTGTTTTAAACACGCTCCCATTTTGAGTCAAGAAATAGAGAAATAAACACATTCGATTGCACTTTTTTTAGTGGGTGGAGGGGGTGTTCAGTGTTCACTACGAATGAGTGAAGATCAAGAAGTAGGTTATTTATACCAAGCATTCTTCTTATTCGAGATCCAATCTCCTAATCTATGTGGAAAGGAAAAAGAATTTCACATATTTAAGGCTATTGATATCGGCACAACCCATTGCACAAACTCATCTGGTCTCTTCTTTAATAAATGGCCTCAGCCTCTGGGAATTGTAATAACCTTTGACAGCTGTTTAAATAAAAAAGACAAGATGAGTTAGTGCAATTATCAAAACACAACAGTGTAAATACCCGTAATCATATTAAAGTAATATATATTCACAGTTATAAAGTTTTAGATAGCCTATGGTCGAGGACACGAGCAACCAAAGCTTGAACATAGTATAGATTATATTTACAGTGCAAGTCATATTGCGGCATGGCTAGCTGATCTCCGCACACGAGTACACAAAGGTACACATATATGAAGAACAATATGATTTTTCCTAAGTTTAAAATGCAGTTTTTCAATTAACACTTTTCACTGATATCTACTATTTTTGAAGGATGGCTAAGATCATCCCCACTTGGTATTTTGGGGTCGCGCACCAGATTAACGGCTTCGATCCATGTAAAAGTATCATAGGTAATGATCAGGACATGAAAAAATCTGTATAATATTTATGGAGGATGTCATCTCCAACTAATAGAATTAAGATAAGTTTGAACTTTGAAACAATGCTTTATCTGGTGTCAATTAAAGTGTAATCTCCAAAGTAACTTTATGATCTTTGTGTGACATTTTATTTGAATTCCAAATTAAATTAGATTTTGCTTTTGGTGGGCCAAAAAAGTCAAGTTGGAATATTTTGAACTGCTTTAGATGCACACATTTATTGTACCCAATCAAAATATTGTTCTATTTTGGGTCATTTTTGGCTTCATCATACCTAGGGGTGTAAATGGATATTCGGAAATTCGATTACCGTCCGCATCCGAATCCGTTTAAAGCGAATATTATCCGAATCCGTTTCAAGCGGATATTATCCGAATCCGTTTATGAGATATCCGGCTCTTAGCGGATGCGAATCTGGTAAATGGTATATCCGATCCGTTTAACATCCGAATCCGAGAAATAAATCCTTTTTATTTATTATTAATAATATCATTAATATTTTATTTTTTTTGTAATGACACTATCTTTTGTTTATATAAGAAAAGTGAATATTCTTTTTAGAAAAAAAATATAAAAACAAAAATAGTCCAAACCCATTCCATCAAAATAGCCCAAACTCATTCCATCATATACAAAAAAAAAGGAAAAACCCAAATACCACTACCAACACTATCATCCATCCCCATCACCTCCCTCTCTCTCTCTGCCTTTGTTTTAAAAGGAAGAAGATGATCTCATATATTTTAGGGTTTAAGAGTTAATTTTATGAAGAGAATGTAGAGGTCTAGTTTTAAGGTTTGGAAAATTCATTTGAGTAAGTAGGAGAAAAAAGATAAAGTGCTGCAATAAAATGTTCGAATTTACCGCATAACGGATACGGATAATATCCGAATTCGAACAATATCCGACGGATACGAATTCGGTAATAGATATTAAATATCCATCGAATCCGAATCCGAATCCGAATTCGGATAGTGTATATTGTAATCGAATTCGGATATAGCCATATCGGCTCCGAATTCGATCCGTTTACACCCCTAATCATACCACCTTTCATTGGTCGGACTCTCCACCTGTGCCATATTGGTCGGGAAGAAACCCTAAAAAGCAACCTTAGCTGCAGGATAAGCTCGGAAACCGAGATTCCAGGGAATTTGTCATATCACACTGGACTCCACAAAAGGCATGATTCTATTCTATAAAAGGGAGACCAAACTTTGAGGTATGCATCTGATATTCAATTCGATGACCAGTCCAACTCCGGCCCTCCTTTTCAATGTGTTTTCTCTGAGTGCAGGTCATCTTTAGATGTTATCTCAACATGGGACCACCTATATGACTCAGTTCAGATTTCAGCGGCAACATTGGTCATATGAGATCCAAAGCAAGCCTTCTCAAGGGGACGGTTCAAATCATCAGAGATAAGACCAATTATGCCGTAGTTGAGCATGTCATTGTATTACAATGAGGTCAAGACCTTCCTTGTATATACAAGCAAGTAATATTCCCACAAACTTATTCAATAATGGCAATACACCCGTTACAGTTTTTAAATAGCTTTTAAAGGCTCAAAATCAAAATGATCTCAACCAACATGTAGACTCGGTTTCTTTCGACGTAAAATGAGCGTAAAACTATATTTACACCCATTTTTAAGTGGAAAATGTGCGTAAAATTTGTTTCACGCCCATTTTAAGTAGAAAGAAACAAACAGAAAGGTAAAAAAAGAAGAACATATAAAAAGTACACAAAAAGAAAAGAACAGAGAGACATTATTGAAAATTTAAAATAAGGGGGTGGAAATATCACTTTTCATGTATGTACCTACATGTAGGGGCAATTTAGACATACTTCCCTTGTTTTTTAATGTGGAATAACATGGGTGTATGTCCCCGGCTGAAGAAAAAACAATTAGAAGCTTTTTCAAGGGCCAGCTATCAAATTATCTCACTCTCATATGTGACCAAACACGGAATATGACCACACACATTCGATTTTCTCCTTATTCAAGCTTCTCACGGCCATCTCATAGTCTTATCATTCACATTAAACCCCCCCCTTGGTTTGGAAAATACACCTGTGGCCCCACAAGTCACAACTGCCCTGAACTAGCCATCCACCACTTTAGGCCCTATTTGAATTGCAGTAGTTTTTAAGAGAATTTTGTGAAGTTAGAGGGACCTTCAATTTAAGATAATAACTTAAATTGGAAAAATGGAAATGGGGCTATTATCCGCACGAATCACTTTGTCTTACACTTCTCATTGGCCGTTTGAGAGATTTTTGGAAATTTTAGTAACCTTTTACAGCGGGTTAAAAAAGAATGAAATGAAGAGAGTCGTCCCATTAGCAAAGTATGGTCGTGCGGACATCATCCCCAATGAAAATACAGCATTCTACGTTTGGATTATAGCAAAAAAAAAAAAAAAAACAGGGAAATGTTATCAGCACTGCTGTATTTTGATGAGGGCGCTCCTCACTTTATTAAAAATACGGCATGGCCCGCACTATAGGATGATCCAAATCGTCCATTAGATGGGTCACAGCCTAAATAGGTTGTGCCTCAAAAATCATTTCCATAGGTTGATCCTAACCTTCTGATCTCAATGTTAGAGGGTTCATCTTAACCTATATAGATCGGAGGGTTAGGATCAACCTATGGAAATAATTTTCGACACACAACATATTTAGGCTGTGGCCCATCTAATGGACGGTTTGGATCATCTTATGGGGCGGGCCATACAGTACTTTTAATAAAATGAGGAGTGCCCTCATCAAAATACAGTAGTGCTGATAACATTTCCCAAAAAAAATCTTAGAAATAAAATTTGGGGGTGTTCTTGTTAATGAACTTTATTTTATGGGGTTTTGGAGATTTTCTAATGAACTCCCTGTAGGTATAAAACACATTTTCAAAATATCATGGATTGAGAAGTATGTGGAACATATGACCCATGACCTAAAAGAAATTACAGTTTCCAAGTCATTTCAAACCATCTTTCTAATTACATCACCCATGACCTTTTCAACTCAGACATCACTTACAAAGGATAAAAAACCATCTTTCAACTCTCATCGTTGGAAAAGAAGTTCGGTAAACCATCTAACTGAACTTTTTGCATATCGAGTAAGACCGGGTGAATTGTAATCGACAAAGTAGAGACCAAATCTTACAGAGAAACCCGAAGTCCACTCCCAGTTATCCAACAAAGACCATGCAAAGTATCCGGTCACATTACATCCATCCTCACTGCAATCAAACCATCATCATCAGCACCATTATAACTCAGATCAATAGGGGAAAGACTATAAGGTATTGTATTTTAACTTACTTAATGGCAGCTGAGAGGTTTGATAGGTAGTCTCTATGGTAGTCTATTCTCTTCTGGTCGTCAAGTGCTTCTATTAGAGTTTTATTTGGATCATTCACCTCGTCAATGCCTGTAAAAACCCGCACCACAGAATGAGACTTGTTTTCTTTTGCAAGATAAGAAAGAATTTATCAGTGATGTGATATTGTGAATTAGTTTCTCTGTTTCTTAGTATTGTAATCTATTTCTGTTGTTGATTGGTCGTCTGAATCTAATTATATTTTTATCTCTCTTTCGCACATTGTACATTTTCAATAAGGAATTTACCTATTTCCTTTGGTTGACGACTCACCATTTTCTGTAACAATCACTGTTGGATTTCCGTAGCGGTTCTTAACATAATTCATAGCTTTTCTCATTCCCCACGGAACAACGTAGAGCCAAATCGATGCACCCTATTTGATATAACATAAAACACTGTTAGTTTTGGTGTTGCTTCCTTATTGGCATCTTTTGTCTATAACAAACATATTCACCAAGGATTAAGAGGTTCAAGAAACATTGGACGAACCATATCTCCAATGGGTTCTCCGTTCCTAAAGGCTGAAAAAAAAAACAGAACAGAGTTTCAAACCTAGCCCATTAAGAAGCTTGACATGCATATAATACTTGAAATTTTTTTTATATTTTTCTTGATAATCAAAGATCTATTGAGAGGAAAGAGGAAATAAGACAGCCAAATCCCTTATAAGAATTGATACTTACATGTCTTTTCAAAATAATAATAATAATAAGCGGACAGCCAACCGGCAACTAAAGAGAATTCAAATACGCACCAATAAAAATGGAGAAGTGAGTCTAGAGAAGAGAAGAAAATACAGACATTAAGCAAACCCATATCAGAAAATTAACAATATAACAGCCAGGAAAGGATTATCAAGGAGACTAAATTATGGTGATTTGAATAGTAATGATACAAAATTAGATATACTAACCTGTAGAAGGGTTTGAATAAAACACAAACAAGCCATTCAATAGTGATTTCAAGTAATTTGACAGCTATCTTTATAATTAACACTTACGGTTGGGAAATGCTCCAGCATCCACAAACGTGTCATTGTTCAGTAACTGTTTAATAGCGCTGATATTGGAGATGTCCATCGCATAGTAAGTCGTGTAATGGTTGATGCCCACAAAATCCAGAGACCCTTTAAGTGCATCTGTTTGTGTTTTGGAGAACTCTGGTAGCCTTTCCTTAACCCTTTCTTTCATGGACAAAGGGTAGTCTCCGAAGTAAATGGGATCCAAGATCCTGTTTTGGGATTGAGGATTAGCAAATGAGAACACATGGAAGGAGCAAGTGAAAACAATTTCTATTTCATTGTTCTTAGGAGACTTACCATCCAAGTTGGAAATCTTGGGCTACTTGGGCTGTTTTGATGTCTTGTGTAGAATTTGACATAGGTTCATACCACGCCATGTCCAAAGACATCCCAATGGTTCCCCCTTGTTCACCCTACTTTGTGCAATGGAAATGATAAGTTACAAAATACGCAGATAATGGCTGACAAATATTAGCATTTAGCACACTTAAATATCTAGACAAAGTGGAAAAACCCCAAAAAAGAAGACTCCAAGTGTCAGCTGTGAAAACCATTGATCTAGGGTTCGATGAAAATGCAAAAAACTCTCAGATTTACATGCCCCAAAGGTCTTCAACCAAGACCTTGAAGAGTCCCAGTCCTAATCTCAATACAACAGTTTCTCCTAAAGATGGAAACTATAGGATTTTAACTTAACGAAAATACCTTTCTTGTGTGGTTTGGTCTCCCAAGAAACAGGGGACCGTTCAGTCCCACATATACATGAATAGAATACGAGCGATAAATGTAACATTTTTTTTAACGGAAGAAGAAGGTGGTTTTGAAACTATAGTCTATACAATCCTATTGGTGGAGGTGATGGCACCTCCTTAAAATGATTTAGATCCCCATGAAGAGTCTGCTTTACTTTTCAATTTGATATGTACCTTAAATTTGGCTTGGTACACCCTATATGCGGCAGCGTGGGAGAGAAGAACATGATGCATGGCAATATAAGGTTCAGTCGATGAATTCCCTGACTTGCAGACCCTGCCGGGTATATGAAGAGAGCATCTACCCGGGGCACCGCCGCCCAAATCATAACTGTTGAGAATAAAACCATGAGGCTCATTAAATGTTATCCAATGCTTCACTCTGTCTCCAAATTCAGTAAAGCACCTCTCTGAAAAGGTAACATAGTCATTTCTGCAAAGCAACACCACAACAGATTAGTAATTCAGTTATTGAAACTGGTAAACTAATTCTAATGGCTTTCAATTTTCATACATTATTCTTGGGCTAAGCCATCCACCGTAGGAATCTTCAAGGGCTTGAGGAAGGTCCCAATGGTACAAGGTCACGAAAGGTACAAGTTCTGTGAGCCACAACCCACAACACAGCCTTCATTGGACTGGGTTTTAAGAGTTTGAGAGATCCATAAAAGCTTGAAACATGCAACAAATATGCACTGAAAGCTTGAGAAGTCAAGCAGAAAACTTTGAAAATTGCAAACTTACACTTACCATTTGTAATCAGAGTGTCGATCAGATTGTTATAGTAATCTACCCCCAGTTGATTCACAGCTCCACTTCCATCTGTATACATATATAACTTAGTAAGAGAATTCCATGATCTTCGTTAGTTTACGGTTATCATATGATTTTATGGAAATAGATGGATGGGTAGAGAATCTTACGTGGGAATATCCGAGACCATGATATAGAAAACCTATAAGCATCCATTAACATATCGGTAATGAGATTAATATCACCCTGCATTGGTATATCAGAGTTCGAAAGTTAAGTAGGAGTTTTCACGATGCTAAAATTTAAGGATTAATACCTTCATGAGGATAAAGGAAATTAATGAAAGAGAAAAGTTAATAAAGTTAAATTCCATTGTAGCTCTAGTGGTGTGCATTACTGAATAAAAGATTGTTGGGACTTAGGTAGACCTCATCCGTTAGCTGTTCTTTCCAATGTGGGATCGTTGCTTTTGCGTGGGAACCCAACAATCTCCCCCCCACGTGGGAACTAATAGATTATAGATCAACCCCACAACCCTATTCAAATATCAAATTTCACCCATATACCTGCTGTCCATTATTTCAGCCGATCACAAGATTCTACTTCCTTTATTCAGCCACCCGAAACTTCTTGTATGCCACTCTAGCTTCTAGTTCTAAGCTGCACCCAACAACTAGCCCCAAAGCCTATTAAAATCCCATAAGTTTGCCCTGCAGCCCAGCCTTCATATACCACCACCCTTTCAAATCATCCGAGACCTCCCTTTTCTTATTAGCCGACCACAAATACCCCAAAGTCCCTTTCTTGAACCTTCTCTAATTAGCCACTCAGTCTAACCAATCTTGATTCCTTTAAAGTACCTTTAACCGATTCTTGAATCTCTTCCGAGAGCTAACCTTGTTACCTTCCCTTAACCCAAGAAACCAAGAACCACCAACCAATTCAAGAACCTACATCCTTTAACTTCCCAAACCTTCACCAACTACCCATTAGTTAATTCCCTTTAGGGCAAGTTCGGCAAAGATTCACATTCTCTCTCTCGCGGAAACGAATTGATGAGATTCTATATCGCTTATCCAAGTCACTCTACATATTCTCATCCTTATCTGATATTTTTAGAGGGCAAAAGGTAAAACGGGCCATAACGGGCTTCGCATGCCGCGATTGCCGAACACGCTTCCGAGATTGCTTTTGGCTTCTCTCGTTCCACGCACCAACAAAAGCGCTAAAAGCCATTCTGAACATGGTACATCCCCTTTAAGAAATATTTCTATTAGTTTGTGAACTTTTAGGCCCTTTTCCAAGCCCCTTTGCAACGCTTTTAGCTTCTGCTATCCGCCTGCTCTGGCTCTGAGACCACTTGTTGGGATAGGGTAAACCTCACCCTTAGAAGCTAGTCATTAATGCTCTGTTTGGTTGCTGGGATTTTTTTGTTCCCAGGATTTATGTGGGTAAAGGTTTAGTGGTCACATCAGCTTTTTCTTGCTGACATCAGCAAAATCTTGTCTTGAAAAGGGTGTTCTCTCTTTCTCTCTCTACCCTCTCTCTCCACTCATCATAATATCTTTCTCTAATTAATGCCTGTCCCCTCTTTTGTCTCCTACCTTTACCCACATAAATCCCAGGAAAAAAAAAAAACCGGCATCCAAACAGAGCATAAGGGGAAGATGCTCAGGTTCTTATAAGCCCTTCCACATCAGTTGCTCTTTTGGATGTGGGATCATTGATTTCGCATGGAACCCCAACAAAAATAGGTCTTTCATGCTACTTTAAAAAAATATTTGCTGGAAAAATAGATCCTTGCTGCTCACATTGATGAGCTATTTTATTTCTGGGCCTTCAGACCTTTCCCTATCAGGGGTTTGTTTCTCTTTGCCTTGCTTTGGCTAGTCTGAAATGAAAGAAACATAAGTTTTTAAAGGGGTGTTGAAAGGGGTTTGCATCATTCAACAACCCATCTTCTTTGTTGTGGTCCAATGAGTGATGACTCTCCCAGTTTTAAGAGGTGTCTCTAAGTCTAACAGCCATCCATCATGGGAGGAAATCAAACCTAGCCAGATTTGGGTGATGAGTCTCATACCCATATGGGTCTCGATCCTCTCCCTCACCCCACACACCCCCTAAGGGAGGGTTCCTTTAAGTTGAATTTTGATAGTTTCGAGATTAGGGAATCCTGGTCTAGCGAGTGTTGGAGGTCTTCTTCGCAATACAGTGACCATGATTAGTTAGGCATATTGGGAGCCAATTGGAGTTACTGGTTTTAATGAAGGCAGATGTCCAAGATTTTCTCAGTGGGACTCGCCCATCATTAAGGGAAACTTCCTTCACGTAATTCGGTGGATCGGTGATTGCGCTCCTTATCCTTGGAGATTTATTGACGTTATTGAGGAGATCTTGGAGATAGTTGAGGCTCATAAGTCATACCTCAGTTTTTCAGGGAAAAAATCAATTGATCAACAATGAGGCAGATCACCTAGGGAGTGTCTTGGGATATGTTCAATCACCTTCCTCATTGGAGTAGCCTGACTATCTCGGTCATGGAGATTTTGCTCCCTTCTTAACAAATTAATCACCACTAAAAAATGATTAAGGAAAGACTTAATGAGGCACGACCACATTGCAAATTTGCAATACAACAAGGCACGCTGGGATCACATCAATTAGACTCATCTCAGAACCTTCCCAAAGAGGACCCACGCAAACCATAACATTCATGGCATATAGGGACCATTGAAACAAGGATTTTAGAAGTTGTGCCAGCAAGACGCCGAGGAGGGTGACATTCCTGGGCCTACCACTCACCGCATGCCTCTGGCCCACATGCAAGGGGCTCAAAGAGTGGCAGTCGAGGGTCACAACTCTCCCTAGGTGTCCTCAAATCATTTATCTTTTGATAATCTTTCTTTGACCACATTGTAAAATGGAAAGGAAATTTCTTACATCAAACTCGTTTTCACAGTCAAAACTCTAACTCATTAAGTTTTTTTTTTTTTTGTATATGGGTACTCTGCTAAAGCCCAAGCCCAAACAGGAGACGAGAAGCTGTTAAAAAGAGTAGAAAGGATAAATTTACCTTGTAGAGATGATATTGATCAACGGCCACCTCACCCGTACTCCCATCCACAACCTGACCTGCACCAATATACATAAATTTTCCAACACTAAAAATAATGTATGCACATCCTCTTGTTTTGATATTGGCACCTCCCCTATTCTAAACTTCTACCAGCTACTGTAACCCATCCAGTAAGAGAAGTTCTATATTTAAAAAGGGTGTCGCTGTCAACTTTGATGGAGAAATCAATGCTCAAGAAGATTGGTAAAGAATCAGCAAAGTTACAAGAATTAGTTTACCTGAATTGAAAGCGTAAGTGTCCCATATGCTACGTCCTCTTCCGTCCGACTTAGCAGCTCCTTCGTACTGCATTTTTTTATAACTAGTAAGAAAGGTCGTGTGTGATGAATAATAGGGCAACAAAAAAGGAGTAAATAATTAATAAAAAGATGCATTAAAGTATGAGAAATGTTATCAACACTACTGTATTTTGATGAGGGCACTCCTCGTACGGAATGGCCCACACCATAAGATGATCCAAACCATTCATTAGATGGGCCACAGCCTAAATAGGTTGTGCCCCAAAAATAATTTCCATAGGTTGATCCTAACTCTCCGATCTATAGAGGGTTAGGAACAACCCTCTAACATTCAGATCGGAGGGTTAAGATCAACCTATGGATATAATTTTTGGGGCACAACCTATTTAGGCGGTGGCCCATCTAATGGCGTCGTTTGGATCATCCTATGGTACGGGCCATACCGTACTTTTAATAAAATGAGGAGTGCCCTCATCAAAATACAGTAGTGCTGATAACATTTCCCTAAACTATTTAAAAGATAAAAATAAAATATGTGAACAATGGCATCGACAATGTGGAATGGATGGTAGATATGCTCGTTGCTATATCATGAAATCTGGGGTCCTTTTTCTTTAAGGTAGGACTAACGATTGCATGGATTTTCAGAACTTTTTGAGAGCCGTGAATGAGATGATATACAGCTGCGGTTAAGAAGTCATAAAACCAAACAAATATCAACCGCATACAAATAAAACCCACAGAGCCCGTCAAGAAAAATCCTTGATAAAGCCCTTGTAGCTGATTTCTGAAAGGGCGTCCTTCACTCTATCATTACTCTCTTAATTTTTATATATTTATATATTTTTCTAAGTAATTTTATTCTATCGTTTTTTCCCGATATAAACCTAAAAATAATAATAAAAAGATTAATATATCCCGAGATTTTCCCCTGCCAAGAAAATCCCGAGGACGATATTTGTGACATAGGACCAAATATATTTATGAAGGTTTCTCTCTCTCTCTCTCTCTAAAGACTACAAAAACCCCAAAATTTTATAGATGCCCAAAACGATTGCAGAAAACCTCACAATAGCTCACAATCCCATCACCATCAGTGATATTCAGGAAAAAAAATACAAATCAATAAAACCCTAATTTCGAATCAAAGTTATAAAACCCCAATATCCTAAATAATTTTATATAGATGCAAAAATTCCTAAATTTTCGTAGATATCCAAATTCAGAAAATGCAAAAACCTTAAAATTTTGTAGATATGCTAAATATGCAAAGAATAAAAAAAATGATTAATGTGAAACCCTAAAATCATCAACTATCTAAATCTAAATAGCGAGAGAGACTAAAGAATGAGGAAATTGTTACGTTCAGAACTGAGGATCTCTTGAACAAGTTGATGAGAACCAGATTTCTTGCTACCTCGAGCTATGGTGCCGTTAGAACACTACTCAAAGAGGGTGACAAGATAAAAGAAACAGAAAAAACAAAATAGAAAAAATAAAGACTAATGATATTCCGTATCTTTATTCATAGCAGAAAGTGTTTATATAGATGCAAGACACAAAGAAAAATAGAAACGTCCTCAACAGCTAAGACATGAGAATATAGAAACTAAAAGATAATAGAAACCCAATAACCTAAAGCTATCCTACCATAAGAATCACATTCCTAAAATAAAAAACCTCCTAATTCCCTTTCCCAGCCATTCCAGGCAATATCCAAAAAAGACACGTATCAGAAATTGACCTCGTCATCAATGAATTCGGAGTGGTTCCTGAAAGGAGAAGATGGATTCAATCTCGGGAGAGAGCTCCTCTTTGGAATCATAGAGATCCAAAGATACTGAACATTTTTGCCTGTGATTATTATCTTACAGGGAGGCGCATTATCCTACAGTGGGGCGAAAAAATCATCTCTCTTAGACCGGACGTGGATGAGCGACCTCGACATAAAAGCGGGTTGTATTTGTGGGTTTGTATTCGTTAAAGAGGTCAGGGTGCCACGTAGGTGTCATGTAGGGCCTAGTGTTCTTAGGGGGACTGTCCACGTAGGCGGCGTATCCCCCGAATCCATATATAGGAATTTGGTAACCTATCCAAAAAAAAAAATAAGGAATTTGGTAGGGATTTGTCGGAAAGGGGATTCGCGGCTGACATTAACACGAGAGAACATTCAAGCAGGCTCACTTTTCAGCAGATTTTGTCTTATTCGGTTAATTTATCTGAGGTGGCTGCACTCTCTTGTAAAAGTGAGCCGCCAAATGCCTTTCCCCATAATTCCAAGCAAATCCATTATTATTATAAGTATAATGATATTTACTCCCATGTGTTGACAGATGAAACCCTTTCTTTATTTTTAAATTTCTTCAATTATTTGCTATTATTCATAACGAGCCATGGTAAGCAATGGGAAGACAAAAGAATAATGGGAAATGATATCCACACTTGTTTTGATCATTGCACTTTTTTTACAAGTGGATGTTGATAACTTTGGGGAATTGTAACAGCTGATTAGAGGCAAACTATATGGTGTACACAGACTGCTGCACGTAATAGAGAACCAACATAGATGCCACCCTTGATGTTTGATCCAACAACAGCTGCCTATAAAGCCTACTGTTGGTGGATCAAATATGGAGGTACTGATTACGCGCATGGACTAGGACCAAGGGGTGCAACTTGGATTGGGTCGGGTTGAGCTTTTGCTAAGAAAATGAGTTGGAATCAACCCAACCCAACCCAACCCAATTTTATGGTAAAAGCTCAACTCGAATTCCAAAAATTAACCCGAGTTGTACCCTAGCATGTACCAGGCAGACGTTGTATAAATACTAGATTGGAGAAGTGTAAATCGAAGGAAGGGGTAGTGATATCGTTTCGATCATAACAGATTTTACATCTAACCATATAAATCACCCACAATCTTCCAATGGAGAAAGATATAAGACAGAGGACCGTCCATTTTTTTATCAATTATATCTCGCAAGTGAAGATTAAATAAAACCTGATAAGCCGCGGAAGCTGTGCCGAAGATGAAGCCCGGAGGGAAGTCCTTGCGACTCAAGGTCTGGTTTGTAGCAGCAGAGATAGAAGAAGAGAAGATGAGAATAGCAAGGAGACATGGGAAGAGCAATGAAGGAGCCATTGTCCCTTGATAGTTGGAAGAGTGGGTTCTCTTTAGTAGTTTTGGTTATTGATTTTTGTTGTAACTGAGAAGAAAACAAGGTTGCCAATGAAGTAAACAATGTAAACGGGAGTATGTATTGTCCCTTGTGAGTTGTGGCTCCACTTTTATTTCGCGTAGAATCTCTCTCTCTCTCTCTCTCTCTCTCTCTCATATCGAAGCATTGCCAAGTCCGGAACAATGCCTGTGCTACTCAAAAACCATTTGAATATTACTCTGTAGACAATTAAAAGAATCAAATGAATTAAACAAAGATTTTAAGTAATTCAAAGACTAACTACAGTCAGGCCCTGCTTGGATTGCTAGGACAATTGTTTATTTCCACAATTTAAAGTGGGTGAAGCTATGGTGCATACGTTACAGGATGGGACTATAGTTAGCAAAATATGATATGGCGGATAGAGGGACGAGAAATTTTCAGGTTTAACACAGTATTGGTTGAAAACATAGTAAATAATGGGTTAGTAAATGAAAATGTAAAAAAGATGTTCAATAAAAAGATTGGGCTTACACGCAACAACAAAATCCTAAAGGAATATCGACTAAGAGAGGGAACATAGAGAATGACTACACCGCGACGAATTTTTACCCTGCTCGTGGATTAAACAAGTATTGGCACTTTACCCCGCTCGTGGATGTGTACTTTTATAATTTACAAAATAGAGAGGCAAGGTTGAAAAGTTGCATTTTTAACGTTTACTTTAAAAGACTCATTTTTTTCTATAAAATATTTTGAAGTGTGTATTGAACAACCTCCCTTCAAAACACGTTTTGTTTTTTAAATAACATTTAAAATGGTTTTTTTGCCCAATGAAAAAGGATAAGAACCGAGCTATTCCCCTAAGAGAAGTGACACTAATCAAATGCGAAGGGTGGAGGTGTTCCTCTCATGAACTATTGAACTTTCTCCCTTGTTCGGTAAAATCGTCCGCCATGGTCTGTCAGTGCACCGATTGTGGACGAATGGCGTGTGCGAGTGTTTGGTGAATGCACGGGCATGCCGACCTCCTAAGAGGTAGGTCGAAACTCAATTCATGGGTTGATGACTGACATGTTTGTCCTGTGGGATTTGATTTAAGGCGATTGAGAATAAGAGGGGAACACCACTTCTTCTAGGGGCCTATTGCCTTTGCCCGGATGGAAAAGGACTTTTCCCAACATCACTCGATGCCAAATGTGGGGATGTTGACACATGTAGAATGTGAATGGCACGTTGACACACGCAGAATGTGAACGGCATGTGGGAACCGTCGATGCACGCATAATGTGAACAACATTGTTGATACATGCTGAGTGCAAGCAACTTTAAGGACCAACCGTTCGATTGACTAACTAATAAAACTACACAGACAAATGCCAGTGTGAGTGATAGGGAATTAAAGAGAGAGACTCACATGAGAAGGTGAATTTGTTTCTTACTTAATTCGTAACGGGCAATCTCCAACTAGAAAAAGTAAATGACAGTAATGATAAAAGATAAATGCCGATACATGTTTGGTGTTGGTTCTGAGAAGTGTTATTCAGATACATACGTCTTCTTTTATAGCTTTCTTCGGCTAACCGCTCCCATGTTCTCAAAGGGACAACTCATAGTATCTCTCCACTTTGTATTCCACCCTCTGCATGTTCCCTTATTTCCAGTTGCCTGGTACTCCCTCCCTTCTTCTCAAGTGACTGCTGGTATATAATTCCTTTTCCCCCCGTCTAAATGGGACATCATTTGGTGATTGGGTCTCCCTTGACCGATCTTGATCACTCTAAAGAATGGCCATCGAGATCCATGGTACACAACTTTTATACTAACTTGTTTCTTAATGGGAAGGATTTTTAGTTCATTTCTGTTTTGCTACTTTGGAATGCTCTCGTATAGGAAAATTATCCTTCCTTCCCAAATCCCTATTGTTAAGAAGAGAATTTATATGATGGGTGGCCGTGAAAACACGTGAAGTCTGAAAAAAGTAGGTACGGTCCACTTTTCTCGATGATCCAAACCGTTCATCTGTTTGGGCACAACCTATTTGAGTTGTGCCCCAAAAATCATTCCCATGTGTTGATCCTAACCCTCCAATCTGTAGAAGATTTCATAAATGACTTTTGGAAATCTCCATTTTCAGATGATCCGAGGGTTAGGATCATTCTATGGAAATGATTTTTGGGACACCATATTTACGTTGTGCCCAAACAGATGAACGGTTTGGATCATCGAAAAAGTGGGCCATACCTACTTTTTTCAGACTTCACGTGTTTTCACGGCCACCCATCATATAAATTCTCTGTAAAGAAAATCCAATGTTTTCTTTATAAATTCATCAAAACCTCATTCAGGTGGGCCCTCTCTTTTGTTGAGTGGGGGGTCATTCATCTAAGACGTTCCCCACAAATCTGGCCAAAGAATCCTAATTACAATTAGATGTATTTATGGTTGATATAAAGATACATGAACCCGTGTGATTTTTGGACCATGGACCTAAGTTATATAAAGCCAATGAGATGAACGGTCCAGATCAACCATAAAATAGGCTTGATAGATTAAAATCCCCAAAAGATCATCCATGAATCATGATCCATCCAGCAAGAAAAGCGGCAAAAAAGGCAAGAGATAGAGGCAGAGAGAAAGGCGATGGCGTTTTGGTGCCTCTCATTGCCTCTCTCTAACGTGGGGCTGCCGATAACAACTAAGGCTTCCCTTCCTTCTGGTGTGCGGAGAAGAAATGTTATTCCTCCTCTGCGGGTCATTTGCATGGCTCCAGACGAAGAGAAGATGACTCGTCGTTCTCCTCTCGATTTCCCCATCGTAAGTTCTCCTCTTGGATACTTGCTGATTGCTCTATGTTTTTGTTTCTAATCGAATTAGGGTTTTAACATCCTTTACCCCCCTCTATGTCTAATTCCTGCTTTCTTTCTTTATGCCTGGATTAATTGAAATTGGAACTAGATAGGGAAATTGGTTACATCAAGTCAGATTTCTTGGTCTACTTACCCTCTTAAATTGC
This sequence comes from Tasmannia lanceolata, assembly GCF_043159265.1. Taxonomy (NCBI): domain Eukaryota; kingdom Viridiplantae; phylum Streptophyta; class Magnoliopsida; order Canellales; family Winteraceae; genus Tasmannia; species Tasmannia lanceolata. Next base: position 5,857,711 of record NW_027518683.1, read on the forward strand.
AAAGTAAATGTTAGGGTTTAAGAATAACTACATAGATGTTATCATTTCGCAAAAATCATGAGATCGAGCATGGATGAAGTCGTGGAAAGATATAAGTGTCAACCAAGTGGGGGGGGCCATACATAAAGCTAATTTTAATGGCTGCCAGAATCTTCAGCGAAAGAGGGGATTTTCGATATCTGTGAGGAGTTCTTTTCTTCTTCGTGTTCTCCAATAGAGAGATATGGAGTTAGAATCTTTAGCGAAAGAGGGGATTTCAGGACCAATGATTCAAATTGGTTTTCAGATCCCATTATACCTGATATAAGTTGTGGGAGAGAATCCTCCCTGTTTCTTACAACTACTGATTTGTATGCATGTTTAGGGTGTAGCTTTTGCAGCTGGCATTCATCAAGTTGTTGGGATTTATCTTTTGTATAAACTTTTCATTCATCATTTCTTATAGTTTGCTTCTCTTAATTATGTTTTTCTATTATTGAGAAAAAGGAGGTGGAATTCCATGATTTTTGAAATGATGGAAAGAAACTTAAGAAATGCTTTTTGCGGAGTACCAGGACAACATAAAGAAGCTCTATTCAATCTCATGGAAATGGAAGGCATTGGGATCCCATGACCTCCAGACCTTTTAGGCGACTGTTAAGGTTCAATGGTTGGGGCATACCCCAAAAGAATGTGCCAAGATGCAATATCCAATTTGGTAGGAAACCTTTGTAAAATCATTGAAAATGTAAGGATCAAGGTGGTGTTAGGCATTGTTCTCTTTTTGTTCCAAGGGGTATTTCTGGAAGAGTGTGATATTCTAGATAATGTGCTTCTGTCAAATGAATGTGTGGACTCCATTAATATAAAGCTGGGATTATCTAAAATGTTGATATGATGAAGGCATATGAGTCTATGACTGTGTGGGTTTTTTAGCTTTGTTGAGTATGCTTTGCTAACATTTTGGATGAAATGGAGTAAATAGGCTAACTGTCACGTTCCAGCAGTATGTTTCTCCACTTTAGTTAAACAGGAGTTTAAGGATTTTTTTGATAACTCTAGAGGCCTAAGACAAGGATATCCCCTCATGTTGTACGATAGATTGTAAAGGAATGTGTAAGATGTTGTTGAATGTCTATCATGGATCATCTAGGTTTTCATGGTGTGTAGCTCTATCCAACTCATCTCACACTTACAGTTTCCTTTTTCTGAAAACCCTCTTGAAGTTCTATGAAGAAGGCCGTGTTTTCAGCATTCACCATCGATTCTTGAAAAAAGGAAAATTACTCTTGATCTGATCCTAGGGTTCTGATTTATATCTTGATCAAAACCTGCTCTAATACGATGCTATAAGTCTAGAACATTGAATAGAATGACAAAACAGAAAATTAGAACTAAGATAAAGAGAGGGGGGCATATGTTCGTGTGGTAGCAAAACCCATCCCACAAACTGTTTTATTTTGATTTTTTTTTATGTTATTTCTGTTTATATGAAAATCCCCAAAGTGTTTTCTCAATGATAAATTGTCTCTTAAAGTGATGAACATCAAAAACAATAAAAAAAACAAAGTAAAAACATGGGATTTGCTAGCCAAGGCCATTTAGCGGCTGGCTTTTGCATGAAGTGTGCCCCCTATCTTTTTTCTTGTACAATAGTGTTGAAGGTTTATGATCTACCTTTTTTTTTTTAAATTTCTAATCGTTGAACAAACAGGGTTGGTACCGTTCTAGTTAATTTTAGTTCAACTTTCTGATTCATTTCTGCTTCAAATATTATCTCTTATTATATGAAATTAGCATCAGAGCCTTGGCAAAAAACTAAAACACCTGCAGTTTACATGGGTCTTAATGGCTGGTCTGAGGAGAAATTCTAGGTCATATCATAGTAAGGTTTATAGGACAATTTGGTAGGACTGTGTTAGAATTGAAAATCCTGATCCATTTTCTCATGAAACTCGGTTCTAGTGCTTCCAACTCTCTGCATTAAAATCGTAACTTCAAAAATCAGAGGGAATGGTGATGGGTAACGGGCGACCTCTATCTTAGTCGAGCATTGTGCAAAGAGTCACCGTAAACAATTGAACCTGAAAATGTTTTGCACTTTCCCCCCCTTATAGACCCACTTAAAACCAACCTAAATTCAATTAAAATTCATTAAATTTTTTCGATAAGAAGTATGACCACGACCCCACTTCATCCCAGGACATGCATAGAGTGCATTTTTAATAGCATTATCCATATGGTCCCATTAGGCCCCTTTTTTTCATTGGTCATGGCCCATTTCATGTCTATGAGTTTCTATATGATGGACCCACAATCTCCGTCAGCTATTCACTATATCAAGAAGGATTGTGCTCTCTTGGATGACCTTGGATTTATTTTTATGATTTTTATAGTGTTTTTAAACCTTTTCGGCCTCCTACGGGCATGCGGTGGCTTAATTTGATTTTTAATAATTTAGCTATGAAGGGGTTGTCGTGGAGGCTATTGTGTTTGCTGTCATTTTCGGTTTTACAAATAACGTTATCAATATTTCATCAATCTTGATAAAATATCGTGTATTGTCATGGCATACAGTGTTTTCGTCATGCTAAGCCCAGTTCCCTGATTAACCAGTTCCTTGAACATGGTTGCTATAAATACTTACTATCCTCTCCCAATAATTGCTTTCAAATCATGTCATTAATAAAATTGCAACATGGAAGTCCCCACCGCTTGATGTGATTAGGCTTGATTTTGACAAAACCTTGATGGGTGAATGCGCTATTAGGCCATGTTTGGCTGGCATGAAAATTTTTTCCACGAAAATTTTAGTTTATCATGTGGTGAGAAAGGGATAGGGTGGGTGGGAGCTGGAGAGACTGGAGAGGGCATAATAAGTGAGGAGGGGGTGAAAAAAGGCTGAAAAACAAGGAAAAGAAAAAAGCTCTAATCAAAATACGATTCAAAGGAGTCGGGTATTATCACATCAGTTGTACTGTATGTTCACCTTTTTTTTTCTTTTCAACATCTTTGTATTCTGTACTATCATTTTAGTGTAACGATTCAAAAAAAAAAAAAACCCTATCATTTTAGTGTATAAATGCACATTAGTGAGTGCTATTAGTCTTCCCAAAATTGAGTAATCTTGTCCCTGCAATATTCTTTTCAGTATTCAATCCCTCATTATGGACAAGGAATCTCTCTTTACTATAATTTAGGTGTCAAGCCTTATCACATCTGTTGTACTGTAAGTTTCACTTATTTATGGAAAGTTGAGTTGATATAGAATAAAACTCACATTGATCCTCTCACAGCTTATGTTCTATATGTGCCCTAACTACATGCAAATTGATTATGGACAAAGCTGTTGGTTAGAACTGTAATATAGGTATCAACATTCTACAAGTGTAACATTTGTAGAGCTTGTCGGAACCTTCAACATGTTTGTTCTGTCGTGTGCCTTGACTTGACTTGGTAATTTGTAAAATGATTTACAGTGGTGTGGTTGGAATGATATCCTCGAAGAAGACACGTTCAAATCCACTAGTCAAGAACATAAGTTGGTTTCTTTGTCATCTGTATTGTGAGGAATGTACCATTCGGTTCAATGCCAATAGTGATTGTTACTTGTCCAGGTATTAGCATCGGTATAAACACCAAATACTGGTTACTAGGTGTTTATGGAACTCATGAAGATAGGACTAAGATTTAATAATGTACAAGAGGATGATGACCATTTGGGCAGGCTGCACCTATGCTCTGAGGGGTCCTTTTCGCAAACACTTGACCGTTTTTTATCAAGAAGAAATGAACCCTAAGCAACAACCTTTTCACTAAATCCAACGAGTAGATTAGCTAATCTTGTTGGTTCCAAGCTTTCTAATAGTTTAACCTTGTTCATCCTATGGAATGAAAGTTTTAGCATGTGAGATGCAGCCATCAAATACTCTATTGCCATCACCTTTTTCTGCTGTTCTTGCAGAGCAGCGATACTTCGGTTTGCTTTTGTTGTGCTAATTGAAGTGAGTGCAGACTGCAAATGTCAATCAAATATGTATTACTGCTGCCACGCCTGATGCTAATTCACCTTTGATCACCTTATTATTATATATGTTGCCTGCTTTTGGCTTAGCTTGTTTGGTATATGCAAAGTACATGTATCTGGGTCTTGCATGTGTGCATTTAAGGGGTTCATTTACCGTTAAAAATCTTGGTTATTGATTGAATTGTTACTAAGTTTGTCTAGATTCAATTAATTTTCCTAAGTGCTTCTTATTCAACCTTTCACTGTGATATTTCTTAGTTTGACTTTTTTTTGTGAACCATCATCTGTCTTCGTTATACGTGGCAGGAGTGGGAAAGACCCAAGCCTGGACGGAGACCTGATATATTCCCACAATTTAGCCCAATGAAGACGCCATTACCCACTCCATTGCCAGCTGATCCTCCTGAAGAAGACGAGGAAGAAGAAGAAAAGAAAGAGGAAGAAGAGGAGGACCCTGACAAGGAAGAAAATCCGGACAATCCAGAGAAGCAGTAGGAGAAGAGCAGGGGTTGAACACACCTCTGTAGTATGTTACTCGCTATTATCGGAGTGTCAGTGAATGTGCTTTTTTGTGCATGCTGTGACGGATTAGACACTGATGCATTTTTGATACAGTAATGTCGATAGCTGTTTGTAAACTTCTGGATTTGTTGGAAGCTCGGGGTTTGAATGAACAATGATGCACCACCCTGTCATCCTCCATTGGGATGGTTTAGCTCATGATGTAGGGATTTTACCTTTTGTGAGAATGGTCAGGTTAAGTGACTACTTTCAGTAAGTAATGGAATGATGATAGATATCTTCATATCATGCCCAATCAATTGCATCTTTATTATGTGATGGAACTCTATTGTATAATGTGGTCATTAGTTGATTCATACTTCAGTGAGCAGGGAAGTATTTGGTTCTTTGTATTTCTCTTGGGCCAGAAAACACAAAACTTTGAATAAGGCAACTGATATTGGCACTACCATGTTTCATAATTGCACTAACTCACCTTGTCTTTTATTTTCTTAATTTGGTTCTGAGAGCCTTTATGGAAATTGTGATTACTTTTGACATCGTAGTGCCCCCCACCCCTAGGTTATTCGTTAAGTTTTATAGGCAAAGAAAAATGTTGAAGGGGGTGAATTTATCCTCAAGCAGTGAACCATTCTCACAGAAACCGTTAAAAGGGGGGATTCTATCCGTTTAAGGGGGGAAATATCATTTTCATAGAAAATTGCAGGACTTTGAATAAGTTGTACAGACCACTTACATAATTCTAGATCAAAGAAAGAAATGTTGTGTAGCAATTAAGTGGCAAATAGTCTTCTTTGTGAACTTAAGTTATAAAATGTTAATCGAGAAAAACCATTAAAAATAAAGATAGAAAATACATAACACATCCCGAAGTAAGCCTATTGGTTGTAAGCGGATTTGGGCTGCTAAGCGTAACTGGTGAGATAAGTGGGCCTACTAATCCATCTGGTGATCAACTGCACAGAAGGCTACTTTCACGATCAATAGTAAGGCATTTTTTAGGTCCCACAGAAAGACGTGCATGTGAGATTGACGAGAAATTATATGATGACAGGGCGTACAAAAGTAACAAAACACATACACATCATCCCATCCTTCATATTTGATCCGACGGAGGTCACTTTTTGAGAAGCTGCTGTTGGATCAAACATCAAGATTGGTACTTCCATTGTACCACCTTACGTGTTTGTGTACACTTTCATCATATAATTTCTCGAAACGGAGATTGTGGATCTTGTATTACATTGTGAGACTACTCATCCGAGCAAACATTCCATGCATATAAATAGACTCTACAAAACATCCGAATTAGAACGAAGTACTCAACATGTGTCATAATAGTGAAGTAGTCTCCTCGTAGAGTCGTGGTAAGTAGTGTTTGGTTGTCAACTGGTGTAGCTTTATGGTGCGGAGGAGCGTCATTAAGGAAATAAGGGGTAGTAGGGGTGTCATCATCAATATACAGAGGCAGAAAAGTGATAAATCCCACGACTCTACTAGTAGAAAAAAAAATCTTCTTTTTTCAAGATGTTTGATGGGAGACAGAAGTCACGCCACATGAAGAGTGATAATGCAACTAGTCTCCTAGTAGTTTCATGAAGAGTGATGATGCAACTAGTCTCCTAGTAGTTTGGATCAAAAGACGCAACTAAATACAAGTAGGAGATGACATGGCACCCCAAAACTAACCAGAACAAGTAAATAGAGACTTAGGTTGCATTCGACAACCATTCTCTTGATTCTCATTTTGGAATTAAGAATCAGATTACATTTTTTCAGATGCTCCGAGCAATATAATTGCGTTCGGCAAACACGTGCAAAAATCAATTTTTCTGGTCTTTTTCAATGGAATGTTGTTTGGTTGTCACAAAAAATGAATTATGGTATTTTATTTGAGGATGTATGTGGATCGAAATCAGTTGGTCCCCATAATGAAACACACAATCTTGAACACAAATGCTGGGAGGGGAATATCCCCCACGCACCCATTGGCAAATGTATCATTTCCCCAAAATGCTAAAGAGAGCATAGTTGACTAATGTAGAAGAGAACGAGTTAGGGGTGCAACTCGGGTCGGGTTGAGGCCAACCCGGCCCAACCCGAGGAACCCATTTTCCAACCCAACCCGATTTCCAACCCGACTGGACCAACCCGACCCAATCCTAGGCCTTTTTCCACCCAGTAGGCTCCTATCAAGCCTCATTAAAGTCGCCCGTAGATAAGAGTGGGCCCAGAGATGTTGCGTGCTTTGTTTCATGATGAAGCCCACCTCCCTCAGCTATCTTCTTCTTGCGAGTATAAATATCTCAAAAAAGAAACATAAGACGGTGTTGGATCATATTCTCATCATCATCAAACCAGGCCATTCTCTGGAGCCATGTTTAGACTTCGAATCCACACAGTGGACATGGAACTTGCAGAAGGAAGCGTCCTCCATCACTCTTCTTCTGCAAACCCTAACCCTAATAAATTCCAAGAAACCAGAGGCATCGTCCATCTCTATCGTAACGTTTCCCACCCTCCCGAACTCCTTCCCGTAACTCTCTCTCTCTCTCTCTCTCTCTCTCTCTCTCTCTCTCTCTCTCTCTCTCCTTTCAAATTCGAAAAATGGAAAACTCACTCCACTATCTCTCTCCTTGATAAAATTGCAGGCAGGACGTGGCACTCTTCTTTTCGTTCTCGCCGTGCCCAACCGCATGTCCTCCGATGATTTCCTCATCTTCTGTGGCTCTTATGTTGACCACTTCTCTCAAATCCAAATTATCAGGTTAACCCTAGCCCCCTGTCATTTTTTTTTAATTATTTTATTTTATTTGACCTAGATAGGGATTGCAGAAACGATGCGGTGGACGATCGCCATAGCGTCTTGATTAATCTCAATGATCAGAAGATCGCCGATAACTTCTATCGCAATTTCAATGGCAGGCGTTTCCCCTCTGCCGAGGTTTAGTTTTGTTTATGTCTTTCTCTCTTGATTTGAAATTCGCGTGTTCAAAATACTCAGATAACTGGATGCATTTGTTGTTTTGTGCAGGCAGAGGTCTGTCATATACTATTTACTATTGGCGTAGAATACACAGATTTGGCAGAGATTGCTAGTAGTCCACCGACGGGATCTACGGAATTACCCACTTGCCCTGTTTGCCTAGGTACAGTTCCTTTTTCTCTGGCTCTTACTGTTTTTGATAGGTAAGTTAGGATTGAACCTATGACCTCAAGGTTGAAGAACAAAATCTTAACTGGTTGAGCTAGAGTCTAAACACCCTGCGTTTTAGTTTGGAATTCTCAGAATTAGCAAATGATAAAAGATTGGTTAATCTTTATTTGCCTGTAGAACAATTGAGAAACTCCCATTTATGATTGATGTTTTGTTAAATTCAACTTTCTAGATCTTGTATTTGTCGATATTTAACTGACCACCTAAACATCTCAACCGTCCTTTCTATACATGCAATTGTCCACATCTTTGAGGAGACTCTGGAGCCAATAAAATTTCCATCTTCCATGCCCATGAGGATGACAGAGTTCTGTTTTGCGAACTCTCATTTGCACATCATATTTGACCACTAGAAGACCAATCTTTGACCACTAGTAGCTGAATCACCTTAAAGGGTTGGCACAACATGTTCAAAGGACTGTGATTCTTGGTTCCTCATATGGATTATGAAAATTCTCACTTGTCTATTCAGGCATTATGTCTAACTAATGCATTCATTCTGAAAGAGATGATCTCCTTGCCTTAAAATTAGTCGGTGATCCATTCATATATACTCAAATGAGTAAGTTACTGAGCGAAGGAACTTCACCATTATGGAGTAAATTGTTATATTTGCACTGTTCCAACTCTTTGCTCACAATGCCTTATTGAGATTTGGCTTTAATAGGACTCAATTGAAGAAAATGCAGCAAGACTATTACCCTTTTGGCCTTTCATCAGTTATCTTCTAAAACTAATGGTTGTAATTGATGGAAACATGGTAAAGTAGGAGTGGGTGGGGCTATTTATGATCAGTTTGAAAACCTTAGTCATTGCTATGCTGCTCTGCCAGTGATATAACTAATTGGCACAGATTGGTGTTTTAGCTCCTCTCGTCATCTTACACCGCGATTCAGGAATTTCAGGGATCGGATCAAGTAAAACTCCCATGGTGATTCCTTCAATTTGCTGGAATTTTCACTTAATAGGATCTTTGAGCAGTATAGAACCCTTAAAAATAGGAAGCTTATGCCATTGCTTATAATCAACATGAGGGAGTCATTTGTGTTTGTCGAATTTTCATTTGTTTGGTTGGGACATGGTTCATTCTCTTTCCTTCTGTACTCTAAAAAGAAATATTTTCTAGGAAAAAGAAAGAAAATGTTTGGTCATTTATTTTTTTGAATTTGTAGGAGACGTCTTATTCCTTTTGGCAATCCTAGTTGACGGTCATTTGACCTAGTTTTTGTTGGTTCATTTCTATCATGAGCCTGCTCTAGTGAGGTTAAATAGGGGGTAGTAAAACATTCTTTTAGCCCCACCTTGGAATGGTGGTTGTTCCAGTGGGGGTATTCTCCCTTATTTACCCCTCGTGTGGGGATAAGTAGCTTAGAGGGTGAGCCTTGGCACAACGGTAAGGTTGCTCCATTGTGACCTTGTGGTCACGGATTTAAGTCACGCAAACAGCCTCTCTGCGAAGCAGGGGTAAGGCTGCGTACATCTAGCCCTCCCCAAACCCCGCAATGGCGGGAGTCTCGTGCTATCTCATAGAAAATCACCAAAGTACCCCTATTTATGGAAAATGACAAAGTGCTCGTATCTCATGGGAAAATGACATGAAGTACTCTTATCTTATAGAAATCTACCAAAATTTCCATATCTCTAGGAAAATGACAAAAATACCCATATCTCATGAAAAATGACCAAAGTACCCCTACCTCATGAAAACGACAAAATATCCATATCTCATGGAAAATGACCAAAATACCCAAGGCTCATGGAAAATGACCAAATTACCCTTAATTATCCATCAGATAGTGGAATTTTAGGCATTTTCCATAAGAGGAGCACTTTAATCACTTTCCATGAGATAGGGGTATTTTGGTCATTTTATGAGATAGGGGTACTTTGGACATTTTCATGAGATAGGGCTATTTTTTTCATTTTTCATGATAGGGATATATTTGTCGTTTCCCCTGAGAAGGGGACTTTGCTGTAAAATGGACTGCTAAAAAAATTTTAAATTTACTGCCATAAAATTTGTTGTGAATGGAACACTGTTAACAAAATACTCCCGTTTTACCGTTTTGAGCCTTATTTTATTGTGCGCATTGGAACAACTGATATTAATTCAAGGGTAAACCAAAATAGGATGACTTGATTACCTTGTAATCTTAGTATCTTACCATCAATCGTTTACCACAGGGAATTTACAGGTTGTGGAACCCTATAGGAAAGCATACTGTATTATGGTCTTGTTAACTTACCAACTTATCCAAAAGCTTAAGCTGTTGGAGAAAGGCAGTATTTATCTTTTATACTTTAACACTCCCTCGCACGTGTGGCCCACTTGGCAAACACGTTGCACATGTGGTCCCACTTTGGGCCGACCATCGCATGTGGATTTTTGCTATCCAGGAGGTTTGAACTCGAGACCTTTGGCTTTGATACCATGTTAACTTACCAACTTCTCCAAAAGCTTAAGCTGTTGGAGAAAGGCAGTATTTATCTCTTATACTTTAACAGTTCTAAATTCTAATCCCAGTAACCCTAAGGATCAATGTGCAGAAGATGCAATGTTTACGCATATTCAATATTTCAATATTATATTTTTGAATGTTTGATTGCCATTCAAAAAAAATAAAAATTGAATGTCTGATGTGGACTAGCATACGATTTAATATCTTTTGGAGCATATCAAGTGGTCCTATCCTATCTTGTCTGGAACTAAATATCTTTTTTCCAAGATTTAACATCATAACAAAGTCATTTCTATTTTTTTTTTTGAATGGCAATGTCATTTCTAATATTATGTTATGATTCTGTATTTACCTCAAGGTTGGACATGTTTATTTGTGGGGAAACCTTTTTAGATGTTCTAATCTAGGTTTTCTTTGCTTTCTTATCAACTATTGTTTAGAGAGATTGGATCAAGACACTAGTGGAATTCTGACAACGGTTTGCGACCATTCTTTTCAGTGTTCATGCACTTCGAAATGGACTGACTCGTCTTGCCCGGTAAGTACATCGTTTTGCTAGTGAAGCTGTGCTCTTGTAACCTTTTATTATTCATATAGTTTCATTTGCCTCTCGATTCTTTTCAAAGTGAAGTTATTTATCTCAATTAAAAGCTATGAATTAAGAATTATTGTTACAATGCATCTCCTTTCGTCAAAGGATTTACTTGGTTTGGGAATTGGGAAGTTAAGATTGCGTAACAAATCATTGCTAGGAAAATGGCTCTGGCGATATGGTAATGAAAAGATGGCTCTATGGCACAATGTGGTTGACTCAAAATATGGGATGAAAAAGGGGGACTGGATTATTAAAAAACTGACTACCGGGAAAGGATCGGGTTCTTGGAAATCTATTTGCTCGGTCAAGGATGATTTTGATTAGAGAATTAGATTAAAAGTGGGAAAGAGTACTGAGATAAGATTCTAGAAAGACCTTTGGTGGGCAAAGTGCAGCTCTTTGTTGACTACCCAAGGCTATATTGGACTGCGGTTAACCAAGAAGCTATGGTGGTGTACTATTTCAACCGAGAAGGAGAGTTTGGAAAAGGATTTTGGGACATTCGTCTACGAAGGAATCTTAAAGATGAGGAAATACAGGACCTCGAGCGACTTCTCTTATAGCTACAATCGGTGTATTGCTCTAAATCAACAGATGATGAGCTATTATGGGCACCGGAATTGAATGATGTGTTTACGGCCAAATCCTTCTTTGCAGAACTGAATGTAGGTCAGAAGTTCGATAAGAGGCATATCTGGAAATCGCTGGCTCCACCATGAGTAGTGGCTTTCGGGTGGACACTGGTACATAGGAAGATAAACACTTGCGACCGCTTGAAAAAAAGGCATTCCAGCCTTGCAAGCATTTGTGTCCTCTGCCATCAACATGAAAAAACTTTAGACCACCTGATGATGTTGCACTGCCCTTTCTCCTATCAATTATGGATGAGAGCAGTTGGTGCCTTTGGAATGTGCTGGGTTTGCCCAAGGTCAATTAGTTCGCTTCTCATCTACTGGCGAGGAGGACCATTTGGGGAAATAGGTGAACATCTGTGGACCACTTTTTCCTATGCTATTGGCTGGAACATATAGAAGGAGCGAAATAGGCGTATCTTTGAAGATCGTAGGAGAACCTTGGGACGTTTGGCGATGGATATCAAAGTAGAACTTATTGCATGGGCTAAGAATAAAAAGAAATTACCCTATGGTGTGGGGGACTTGATAAGGAATTGGTGAGCCATCATCTGGGATAGAGCGATCCGAATTAAACCTAAACCTAAATGGATGGCTCTGCCAAGTGGGTGGCTCAAATTTAATTTTGATGGAAGCTCGGTAGGAAATCCGGGGAAGACAGGGATTGGCGGTCTAATTAGGGACGATAAACAGTCTACCATTATGTCTTTCTCGGGTCCAGCAGGAATTTGTGATGCGAATGAGGTGGAAGTCAAGGCTCTTCTTTTTGGACTACGATGGGCATATGAGAACAATCTGGGATCCTTAATAGTAGAAGGGGACTCGACAAATGTAGTGGGCTGCGCTTCGGCTACTTCAAAAGGGCCATGGTGTCTTTAGGATGAGATAGCAGAAGTTCTTGACCTTATAAGGTTGCTGAACCCTCGAATTGAGCACTGTAGAAGATCGGCAAATGAGGAGGCAGACGTTTTAGCTAAAGCAGGAGTCTTAAGGGAGGAAACTATAGTTCTTACATCTTTGTAATCCTTTCACGGATTGTATTTGGACTTGGATCCACTTTTGTAATATGGAGAGGACAACTTGTCCCAGCCACTATTCAATAAAATGTCAATTTGCAAAAAAAAAAAAGGATTTACTTGGTATTTGATGTTCATTAAAAGTGAATTTTACTTTCACATTCACCCAATTGGCAGCAATTCTATCATGAAGATAATATACATAATTGGCTTCATGCAACACCTTTCAAGCTTATTTTCTTCTTTTTTAGTTTTGTAAGTTCGAAAAGAAAATACCCCTATCAAAACACATTCTATTATGGAAAGCAGAGGTACTTAGGGGCAGTTAGGATAAAATTTTCTTTTAAGCAATCACAACTTACAGGCTAGTTAAGACATTTTTTTGCAAGCTTGTTTTACTCTGCTCATCTTTCTAGTGTAAGAAAAACTTCTCTACCAAGGAGCGCTTCGATGATATGTTATGGCCTACATGTTACAAGGATTCGTGTGGATGATAGTAAGAAATAGGATTAATACTACTGATAGGCTCAAAGAAACAATGTTCATTAGCCTGTCAGTGTGTGCTGTGTGGGGATGATGAGTTTCCTTGCCATATCTCATGGTGTGACAATTTGGCTGTACAAAACTTCTTTAGATGCCTAATGGAGCCTCAAGACACCCTTAGAGGAGTGGAGAACCTTCGAGAAATATTTAGTTCTCTGGAAGTTTTTTGGAGAAGTCTAATAAGTTTTCAAGTTCCTATATTTCAGTTTTGGTTGTGACGGAAATGGACACTTCTCGGTTTCGGATGGAAATTTCGATGGAAATACTGTAAAATCATGGAAATGTTTGGAAATACTGTAAAATCATGGACATTTAAATCGATGGAAATACTGTAAAATCATGGACATTTAAAATGAAACTTCCGGAAGTACTAGAATAAGCACACATACACACTAAAAATCTAGAATAAGCACACATACACACTAAAAATCCGTCACATAAGCAAAAACATACCCATAAATCATAATGCTTTAACAACATCAAATGCCTAGGGAGTAGGGACATGCACTGTCACACCCAGTGTTTAAAAACACGGATACAACGCGGAACGCGGCCAAAGAAAATCCTTGTTGACTCGGCGCGGACGCGGCCAATAATGCGGTTGAGGCGGCCAAGTCATATGAGTTGTAATTTTTTTTTAAAAATAAATACAAAAAATATAGAGATGAGGTATATTCTCCCCCTTTTTATTTGAGACAGCCCCCTCTAGTGCAAAAGAGTAGTCATAAATAAACTAGAAGGGCTTGTCCCAAGTTAAAAATTGTGACAAGTATGTCACTTCCCAAAGATTTAAATGAACAGGGGTTAAAGAGGCATGATAAAATAGCTCTGGCGTAGTTCCCGAAGTCCCTTCCACGGATTTCATAAAAAAACTGAAATAAAGGATCAAATATATCACTTCTCTTATTGGTTGATTAGTGAAAGCACATGTAGCCATGCTAGCTCATGATTCAGCCTGCCTTTATAGCTATCCAGCAGTAGCGTGTGCAGCACATAAATAAATGAAAATAAGGCGTGAGATATCTGCCCCTTTTGTTTACTTGGGACAGCCCCATTTAATATATTTATTGCTATTCATTTACATTAGAGGGGCTATCCCAAGTAAAAAAGGGCTGAATATATCATTTCCCTTAAAAAATTCAATTCCTGCCTATATTTTTTCAACTTTTGAGTCCCACATATGACATGATAGCATGGCATGATCCAACGGCTCATATCTTTGGCATCTCTAACCATTAGGAAAGAGAAAAAGTGAAACAACCTTTTCCTCTTTGAAACATCTTCGTTTCAATGTGAAAACAACCAACGAAACCAGGCGGTGAAAAAATATTTTCGTTAAGCAGCGGTGAAAGGCATTTGTTCTGAATCAACTCTCTGCACATGGAATCTTGTTTTTTTCTTTTTTTCTGAATCTTTCTCGTTCGACATGACTCGGACTCGGCCGAGTCTGTGGCTCCTTGACGCCGAGTCGTCTCGGCCGAGTTCCAAGCCGAGTCAACGAGTTTTTAAACACTGGTCACACCTGTCTGATAATTTAGTAGATACCAGGTATGCTGACACCCATTTTTCAGGTATGTCGATTTTGTCAGCAACAGTCGGAAAAACCAACTTGCTCTGTCTGTGAAACATCTGAAAATCTCTGGATCTGTGTCATCTGCGGTTTTGTGGGATGTGGTAGGTAGGTGGTGATGCTTTCTGCTTTAACTCTGGTAATCCAGCACATATATGTACCAAAACTGATAATTTTTATTACTTTTTATCCTTTCGATCAACTATATTATTTCCTTTCAACATGTTACCGATTCTTCAATCAATGTTGATTTTCAGGTATAAAGAAGGCCATGCTATCAGGCATTGGAAAGATACTCAGCATTGCTATTCACTTGATTTGGAGACACAACGAGTTTGGGATTATGTTGGTGACAATTACGTTCACCGACTAAATCAGTCAAAAGCTGTTGGCAAGATGGTTAACTTGAACTCTCGGTGCCAATCCGTTGACGACGATTGTGGGACTCTTGGATGTAGTGATGATTCTGAAATTAGTGGTGCTTTGTTTAGCAGTAAAGTGGATGCGGTGATTATTCTTTTTCTTCTTCTTCTTTTTTTCTTCTGACAATCTCATTTTTTTGGCTGTTTTATATAGTTTTCGGGTCTTATTTAGATAAATATGATGTGTTTCCCTCACCTATATGATTTTTTCACTTGTTGATGTATTAATTTGCCAACAGATAGTGGATGAGTACAACCATCTGCTTACAAGTCAGCTTGAGAATCAGAGACAAGTAAGTCCATTTTTATAATACTTGTAGCCTAATGATTTTCGTCTACATCTGCATTCTACTGTTGACAAATAGATATTTTTTCCCCATGTTTCTTTAGAGAATCATGAAAATGTCCTCGCAGAGGCAAATGGTTCTTATACTTTGAAGTTTGACCATTTGTGTTCAACTATTTCTATGTTTTATTCATGTGATAACCTAAATTTGTAGTACCAGGAGAGGTGGAATCTGTTCTTTGCCTTAAACGCTGTCTTTTAAATTGTCAGTATTATGAATCTCTACTGATGGAGGCGAGAAGTAAAAGGGAAAGGTCCATTTCTGAAGCTGTGGAGACGGCTGTGACTGTGAAGCTGCAGGATATACAAATTAAACTTGAAAAGTGTATTGAAGAAAAGAAAATTGTTGCAGATGTAGGTTTTGTTGTTCAGCTATGATTTGGAATGTCAAAAAAACTTTATTTTGATTAGTTTTCTGCATTTTCGTTGTCAATGCTTGTTGATCCAAATCATTGCATCCACTCATACTCATTTGTTTTTGCCTTTAGACCAATCGAACTCTTATGAAGAACCAGGATATTTGGCGGAAAAAGGTCAAGGAAATTGAAGAAAGGTACGTTGACTTTCCTCATCTTTCATTTATTAAACACTTGTAATTTGTGAAGCTTTCCTTTTATTATCATATAAAAATATGAACTTTGTACAAATATTGCATAGAGAACTTAATGTCAATTGTCAATTGAACAAGCAAATGACAACAGTGTTGACTGGTAGACAAGATGGGTTTAAGATCTAGGTTCCCAGATTTCTGTGCAGCATATGATTTTTCTGGTTAAATTTCAATTGATACATACTGCTTTTAAATGTACAATTGGGGTCTAATACTTGATGCTCTAAAAAATTTATTGTCTCTTATATCATTGCTCAGGAACCAGCATTATTCCAATGTTGATAATTTATACTCTCTTATCTCTAATACTTAATACAAAAATCTAGTGATATATGATATACGAGAGTGCCTTCTAAGGAAATGTTGGTTAAAGTACATACAAGTGAATCATAATGCTATTCAAGGTACATCCTTTATGTAGATGCATAAGAAAACTTCTTCTATCTCTTCAGTTGAATTCATTGTGGTGGTGACAGCAGCCATGGATTCTGGCATGGTAATGGCAATGACCACAAATCCACAATGGCATATACAGGTAGGGAGCCTAGCAGTGGTAGTAAGAGGTTGCCAGGCTTCTTTTTTTTTTGCCAAACAAATATGCATAAAACCTGGTGCGCACCAAAACGTGGACCGGACGAGGACAAATAGTTGGATGAAGTGTTACATGGCTATGGGTAGAGCAACCCCTATTTGATTATTAATGTTCTCGAATACCCTATATAAAATGCGGCCACAACCAATATTAATTATTAGAGCCCCAACTGTATCTGAAATAAATTTGTAGTAATTTAGTCACTGAGTTTGGTTCTCCATAGCGAAGTTGTTATCTTCCATGAAATACATGGAATATAGAAGAAATTAAATCAATTATTATATCCGGATTTCTTTTCTTTTCTTTTTGTATAATTTTTTGGCAAAATTAAAAATTTAATTAAGAAAAGGCAGGACTACAGAAAATGAAACAAGATAGAGTGAACAGTATTGCTTAAAGCCTCAAATAAAAGTGACTAACGTAAAGTACACTATGCCTAGTTCCTTAAAAAATTAATATGTTATCGTCATATTGTTGCTTATATTGTAATTTCTATTCTAAATTTAGTATCTATAAACTTGTGCTTTGATTTTTCATTATGTAATAGTAGTAATCATCATTCATCATTATGAATTACTTGGGTTTCGAGGAATATGAGAAAATGAAGAAAATCTGTGGAATTCCAATATGGCGCAGTAGTGTGAGGGCCCTTACAGACTTCCCTGAAGTAGTGTCTCTTCCTTGCAGCTCTTTTTTTTTTGAAAATACACATATTTATTCGTGTATAGTGGACTGACCTGACTGATCCTTGATCCTTCACCACAATTATCTACAAAAATCCAATTGAAATATTTCTGCTAATTTCTTAGGTCTAAAATGCTGGATTAATCCCATCTTTGATCTTATTATTATGTTAGTGTTATTACTTTTCCAAGTAAATAATCATGTTCCGTTCTCTTTCAGAGAGGGATTATCATTTAGGTTGAGGGATGAGAAAATAATCGATCTGGAAGAACAGGTACATGGCATCACTCCCTATCTCTTTAACTGCATACTTCAATAGTTAAAAGCTCTGATCCAACGGTTGCTAATACGTTGTTGGTGGCAGATTAGAGATCTTACAGTCTATGTTGAGGCGCAGAAAACATTTCAGAACATGACAGATGCAGATGATATCAAAGAAGGAACAGTTCTTCCTATTCCATTGCAGCAATCATCTTCAAGCAGCACCAAAAGGACTACGAAGACTAACAGAAGGCGGACTTAGCAGTCCCCCCTACGTTAATCTCCTATGTTAAAGGAGCACTTGCACTTCCATTCCTGGTCCAAATGATTGCTTGTGTATAACTGTAAAATCTAAAAGACATTGGGCCCCACTCTTGCCCTGTTTACTTGATCAGATCCGTTGATTCGAATGGAAGCCATAAGACTGGCTTTATGATCATCTTGATCGGAAGATCCTAAGTTTTTTATCCATCCAGCCTTCCTTGAGCCTCATTTAGGGTTCTACGAAGAAAACTGAAACTAGAGAGCCCAAGTAGATAAAAGCATGCACAATGGGCCAGCAGGAATTGAAGTGGGCTCCCATCTTTTTAAGCCCATCTCAGTTCATTTCCGCTCAGTGTTCTATGTGTGGATGAGATCTACTTCCTTGGTCATCTTGAGATCACAACCATTCATTTATGGGTCACTGTTGTCCGTGATTTTGAATCAGCATTGGACTTCTTGGGCGGTACAGGGACTCACATTATAGAAACCTTCACAAATCAAAGTTTAGGATCATGGAGTATGGCCTATTTATGCTGTGGTCCTATAAATAAACGGTTGGATCATCCATTAAGGGGCCCACTGTACTGTTAAAAAAAAACCTGGACCTTGAGTCGAGTATTTTACAGGAGTGTATTCGAACACCCCAGTTTTTTATATTTACACTCCTGGCCATGACGTTTTAGATAAGCTTCCTTTATTTGAAGGGGTGTTTTCCGAGAGTTCGTGCTTCTCTTCAATTTTATAAAAGTTGCCTAACAAACCTCTTAAAATCCCTTCAATATAGGAGTCGTTTCAACTTTCTAAGTTCTTTGCCTATTTCCTTCCCTTACGTGACTTCATATTAATGCCTTGATAAACTCCTCCTAACGCATAGGTAGCAGAATTTTTGGAAAAAAAAACGTAGAAAGCATATTTCTCGGTCAAAAATTAGAGTCGATACGTTTCTATTCTAAATCTTTTTCTTAAAAGGAAAACCCTAATCAGCTTAAATCTGCTCCTAATGGGAGGAAATCTCTCGCATAAAGAAGAGATTGTGTGTGCGTGGGAGGAGTTGAGAGGCAGGGAGGGACTGCATCAAACTCTGCATCAAAAAACTTAGTAAATGGGAGAAGTTAGGAAAGAGAGATTTTCTTCCATGTTCGCGAAGTTGAGGACATGCTGTATCAATTATGCTTCTCCTGATCTCAAGGACATAGGAGAGAAACGGTTAGTCGCTTTCTGATTTTCAAAACGATCTTCCTACCTGACACATCGATGTGTTCTCGCATTCGAGGAGCAGAATGAAAGCTGGAAAATTACCACATTTGACCATTAAAATTAGAAATTGGTGTATTTTTTGCCAGTTGCTTATATGTAGTTGTTCATTTTTCTTTGAAATGGCAATAATTATATATCATACCAAATTTAGGAGGCCGAGATGGACCACCCATATCTACGATAGGAAGCAAGAAAGAAACAGGAACAAAGAAAAAACAAAATATAGAGAAAACCCCATCTCAGGGAGGAAGGTGATCGAACCACATAATAGAACCACCGAAAACACCATACTTAGCTAGCGCATCCGCCTTATCATTTGCCGATCTTCTAACATGCTGAAAGCCTATAGCAGATCCCGCAGTTAAGTCCTCAATCTCATCAAAAATGGAAAGAAATCTCCACGGAGGAGCCACCCCACCTTTTTAACAACAATGTTCATCATCCATGTTTAACAACAATAAATACAAATTATTGGATTTAATGATTGAGAAATTGGTCTCCTTTTGTCGCAATAGGAGATGGAAACAGTGCCTATCAATACCTCTTAAACAAAAAATTTCATCGAGTTTTTTCTTCCCAATTAGCCAAAATAGAGAGATATATTGCAAATAAAAAATGTCTATAAACTGAAATACAATTTATCCTTCAACACAATATCTAAGTTTGTCTCTCAAAGAAGCACATGTGAAGCGTGTGTTTCTCAGTTTCCATGTTAACATCAGTATTTGTCTTGCCCGTTAATGCCCCCGTATAGCAACTTTGCATCTTTATCGAAGTACTTACACTAGTTCTTACCACTAGTGTTTTTAAACTGGAAATGACAAGGCACATGCCATTGATTTTTCTTTCAAAAGGCACTGGGTTAGGGATTCAACACTCTTTGATGGAAATTAAGTAGGTGGGTCTCAATATATAATTGTTCCATTTTTCCTCAAATTCCATTTCTATTTTATTTATTTTTTGGTGGGGATACCTATGAATACAAAGGAATTCTGATGGCATCTGAAATGATGTCTTTTTAATTTTCCTGTTACTTTGTTTTTTTAGTGTTTTTGCTCTTTTAAATGTCCTCTATTCAGGTTGCAGTTGCAGCACCTGCATATAGGGTTGCAACTTCGGTCGGGTTTGACCCGACCCGAATCGAAAATAACATGGGTCGAATTTAAAAATCATGGGCCTTCAGTAGGGTCAGGTTTTAAATTGGAAAACACGACTCAATCTTGGGTAGGGCCGGGTTTAAAGAAAAAACAAACCCAAAACCCGACCCGACTCATATGGGTGCACTGTGACTTTCTTAAATATCTCTTGAATAATAGAGATAATTATTTTTCCAATATATTGATACAAATATTTTGATTGAGGCGATCATGTATGCTATGTTAAAATATAGTGTCCTTCTTAAAGTTATACACTTGATGACATAAATTTAGAATTCTTTAGTGTGAAGGTTTGTTTTTTTCCTACAATCTTTAAAAGTAGTCACTATCCTACGCTAAAAAAAAAAAAACCCGACCCGAACCGACCCAACCCGAGAAACTATCTTGGGTAGGGTCGGATTTAGGAATCTCGGGTTTTCATGTAAAAAATTAGACCCGACTCGACCTGAGATAATTCTCTGGTAGGGTAGGGTTTTAGAGCCTACCTGGATTCCCGTGTGCATTTTTTTACAAATGTATATCTATTATTACTTTTTGTTTAGAATCATTTTAACACATTCTTTTACGAAACATTATTTATTTATTTTTGGTCGTCCTTTTGCCAAACATTCTGGTCACCATTAGCCCTCGTGCATCGCACGGGTGTCCCACTTAGGTGTCCCACTAGTCTAATACAATAAGCTGGGATGAAAAGTAGGGGTGTCAATGGATCCAGACGGTCCGATGGATTGTCCGAATCCGAACGTTAATGAACGGGATCTAAACATATGAATAGGATCCATGGGCATATTTCGGATCATCAAATCTGGGATCCGAAAAATTTTGGATTGTGTATGGGCACGCCATAGATGCCCATTTGATAGTCACGATCCGAAATGGTTTACAAAAATACCCTCCATATTTTGTTAGTGCTAACCGTTCTATGAAGGGTATTTTGGTCAAAACCTCTCTTATCACTAATGAATCGGATGGGAATGCGATTTCACTCATTTCAGTCGTTTCATTTCAAACTTTCACAAAGGAAAAGAGAGAGGGGTTTTGCTCTTTATGCATCATATTCTTTGATAATAGTTATACATTAAATTTGTGTATGTAATTTTGATTAGTTTCATTGTTTACAAGCACTGTTATACTCATAGATTAAACATAGATAAAATTTTAATTTATGTGAAGAAAATGCATAGAGACACACTAATAGTGGACTGTCGTTCTATCTCTTTTTAAAAAAATTAATTGTTTACTTAGCTTAGCGAGACATAATAGGTCACTCCGATGGACGGTCCGAATTAAAATGGATCGTGATCATGACGTGGAAAGTAGGATCCGAAGAACAATCCGACTCCGACCAGACCGATAAGGAATTTGAATGGATCGTGACTATGACATAGGTGGATCCGACCCGAAGTGGATCCGTTGACACCCCTAGTGAAAAGAGGAGAGTTTTTTCGATTTTTTTGAAAATTACGTGAGAATTACACGTCACATTTTTTGACTTTTTTGAACAAATGCACCCATTCAACTCATATAATTTCAATCCTACCCCCCCCCCCATTATGCTTTTAACAAAGGCACCCATTAGATCATATAATTTCAATCCTACCCCCTCCTTTATGCTTTTAACAAAGGTACCCATTAAAGCCATATAATTTCGATCTTACCCCCTCCTTTATGGTTTTTTAATTAAAAAACTATAGGGTGATCTTGACCATCCGATTTAAGATAAGGGGAATTATGGAAACATCTATCGATTGGAGGGCTAGGATTGGCCTATGAAAATGATTTTTGGGGCACAACCTATTTATGTTGTGTTCCATCACATGGACGGTTTGGATCAACTTATGACGTGGTCCTTACAGTTCTTTGCCGGCCCGTGCATCGCACAGGTCTGCAACTAGTATAAGTAAAGCTGAATGTGAGAAGTTGAGGTTGTGCCACGTTTCCACCCACCGCTTCTCAAAATTAAATATAGCCCAACCTCCTCTTTAGATAACCGTACTTTACACTTTATTAAGCATTTTTTATTACCCACTGAAAGCGTCTTTTGCAAGTGATAACATCCATGTCAGATGAATTAATTGAATAAGACGAAAGCTGCCAAAAAGTGAACATGTGTGCCTGTCATCACAGAAAAGACGACTGAGAAATGGGTTTCCGAGAAATTGCCTAGCAAATCCCAAATTAGAATAGTGTAAAGTAAAGACTGAGGTGCCCTTATTGAGAGATGGGAGTGCGGATATCAATTGTCCCCGGAAGATACTTCTTGTCGTTACATTACCCTGTCTTAAAAAATAAGTAGACCGACCCAACAATTTGGTGGTGAATGGGTCCACGATTTAGTTTCCACAGAGGAACATTGCAATGCCCGTGAAAAGTATTAAAGGCAAATCATTCCCTTTAGTTTATTAATTCCACCCCCTCCATCCTCGTGACCGCGTTATGAGCCCCTTAAATTCCCCACACCAATCTCTATCCTTCTACATTAATACCCTCCTCTTCTCCCATCAATCCACCCTCCAATTTTCATAAATTCACTAAAATGCCCGGTTCACTGCTTGAGAATAAATTCACCTCCTTTAACATTTTTCTTTGCCTTTAAAACTTAATGAATAACGTCTGAGGAAGGATTTTATCCGTCGGAGGGGGGAAATATCATTTCCCAAAGAAAATCGAAGCATGATAAGAGAATAAGTGGAGTGCAATTATTAAAAAAAGGGAGTGCGGATATCAGTTTCCTATCATATATTAAATGACATCTTTGCCATATCAGCTAAATGTCATGGATAAGCAATATATCAAGACATGTTGTGGATATCAATCTAACCGTCCATTCTGCTCTACAACTTGTGAATCAACGGCCAGAAAATAATCAATAAGCTCTTACATTTCTCTAATATTAAGCTTATCTATAAACTATCTTGGGAGTAAAAAGAAAAAGGTCTTACATCCATTGAGATGATCAACTTCTTTTCTCATTACACAGAAAGGGCATTTTGGCAATTTCAACATAACAGTTGGTAAAGGAAGTTGTTGAAGTGTAAGTTATACTCTTGTACTATTATCCATCCCGGACCATTTCGTCCCTTCGCATTTAAGAAGAGAATCAAACTAAGAAAATCGACCGTTGTCTTTTTCTTTTTAAAGGTTCCCAATTTTAGAAACCCCTCACTCCTCTCGCTAAAAAAAAATGAAACAACAAGTAGTAGTAGTAGTAGCGATCACAGCCCTCTTCTCCTTTCTCTCTCTTCTTCTTCTTCCTTCTCCAGTGAGAGCATTCACTGTTATAATGTCCGACCCGGGCCTAGTGGACACCCCACAAACGGGCTTCACCATGACCAATGACGAAGCTCTAACCGACCCCCAAGAACAAGCTGCCGTGTACGAAATCATGAAGGCAACCGGAAACGGATGGGCGGAATCCATTCCCGACGTATGCCGTGGGCGATGGCACGGAATCGAATGCATGCCCGACAAGGACGATGTGTACCATGTAGTATCACTCTCCTTCGGATCCTTATCGGACGATACCGCCTTTCCCACGTGCGACCCCACACTTTCCTTCATCTCCCCTTCACTCCTAAAGCTACCCCACATTAGGACCCTCTTTTTCTACCGTTGTTTCACTAACAATCCCCAACCAATCCCTTCTTTTCTAAGTCAGCTGGGCCCCACTCTCCAATCACTTGTCCTTAGAGAAAACGGCCACGTCGGCAGTATCCCATTCCAGCTCGGAAATCTGACGTGGCTCCGAGTGCTAGATCTACACGCCAATAATCTCAGCTCCATTATTCCATCTTCATTGGCTAGACTCAATCGTCTCCGTTCGTTGGATCTAAGCAATAACAGATTAACGGGTGGGATTCCAAATCTGCCTACTCAAATGCTCAACGTGTTGGATCTGAGTCAAAATTTCATCCAAGGCCAAATCCCAGCGAGTCTTGGAAAATCAACGTCTCTGATTAAAATGGATTTGAGTAAAAACAGACTCTCCGGTCCGATTCCGGACTCACTTGACGGTCTAAAGAACCTGATCCTGCTCGATTTAAGCTACAACCGTCTGGTGGGCCCGCTTCCGGACTCTCTCGGGAGCTTGATTTCTCTCCGAGTTCTAATCCTGAAAGTAAATTCCATGGAAAATACTAGAATTCCCAACGAAACATTTTCCAAATTGGAAAATCTGATGGTTTTAGTTCTCTCAGATATGGAACTTGAAGGACCCATACCCGAATCACTGAGCCGGTTACCGAGTCTACGTGTGCTACATCTGGACCGGAACGGTCTGAACGGCTCAATTCCACTGAGTTTCAAGGGTTCGGAGAATTTCAGTGAGTTGAGAATGAATGATAATCGCTTAACGGGTCTGATTCCTTTTGGCAAAGATATGGTTTGGAGGTTGGGGAGAAAGCTAAAGCTTGCGAATAACTCGGGGCTTTGCTATGATAGTAGCATCGGTAGTGATGACTCGTTTGAGTTGGGAATCGGTTATTGTGACTCGGAAATGACTCGGCCGATGACAAAGCAGCATCTTTCGTCCGTCGATCTCCAGCAACCTGGACAGATCCACCATTCCTTTTCGGGTTCCTCATCGTCTGCTCCAATTCATATGTTTCTTCGTCTCCGTGTAGTGATTTTACTGTTGGCTCTTTTGCTGTTGTGACTGTTTTCATGAAAGCTCGTTTGAAAGAAAATGTAAATTTTTATTTTCACTGTTTATTACTAGCCGTTGTATAATATAGTGTTGCAACTTGCAAGTTTTTATATGGGGCATGCAAATACACTAAAAATCTAAGTGGGGCCTACTTTTTTGTTTGATCTAAACAGTTCCTTTGTTGGGTTCCAACTTAAGCAGCAGTGCCCCGATAATCATCTATAGTGAATCTTCCTAACCTTCTGATGGGTAGATTTTAATAAGGATGGTCCGGTATGAAAACCTCTACAGATCGAAAGGTTAGATTATCCTATGGGCCCACCTATTTAAGTTGAGATAATAAAAAATGGACGGTTTGGATCATCCAATAATGTCGACCCTGCATTGTTTTTTTTATTGTACTGCATGTAGAGCGGACACCATATAAAAAAATTCTGTCGGGATCTCTGCTTTTGCTGTAAAAATTGGGCAGTAAAGTTTTAGGAAATGAGATCAGCACAACCATATTTTGATATTTGCAACCCATCTTGTCTTTTATTATTTGAAGAGCTGTTAATGGTCATTAAAGTTCCTAAAAGGCTTTCACAAGACAATTAAAAAAGAAAAGATAAGCTAGGTTTATGCAATTATTAAAACATGCATGGTTGTGTTGATATCATTGCATAAAGTTTTAAATTTAGTAGGGGGATATGCTAGGGACCCCGACCATGTCAGAAGGACCGGCTGTTGCATTCCGAGAAAGGGGTCGTTTAGTGTCTCTTCAGTTGCGCCGTGGATTTGGAAAAGAAATAGAAAATGGGTCTTTTTTCCGTGAAAAATAGCTTAAATGGTCGTTCTGTTGACAGGATACAGAAAGCGCGAATCTCACGTGGAATCCAAGAAATCCGACATGGCAAGCCCGTTTCCGCGTAAAATAAATCTGACTAAAATAGTCGGATTTGTGTTATTTTCCTAGACCTCCGTCGAAAACGTCAAGCGTGTCTTTCTTTGTTGGGTGTTTTGCAAAACATTCTTTTAATATGATATTTCCACCCAATACCTAAAAGTGACGTATGATTTTGCAAAAGCAACTTGATTTTGCTTTAAGTGACTCTGTAAAGATGCATGCATGCTATATCAGGTTCTTTAAAACATTGATAATTGCTTTGATAGAAGCCCATGTTTGAGCAGAGCGTACTGCTAGGGGGACTGAGTGTGGAACCGAGAATGGAACTGATAAATCCCCACATGGCACGTGGCATGAGAAGGGTAGTTTTTTTCCATTTCAACGAGTGAAGTGGCTATTTGTTCGGTTCACTTGGTCTCAAACAGGTCTCCATATTATTAGCTTTTGATAAAAACGCTCCATGTTTCGTCCTATTTGAGGCTAATATAGAACTATTCGAGTTGCTTTTAATGCTAATTCAGAATCAATTTTTTCCTGAAATTTTAAATATGGTTATCTAATATTATGGTCGGCCCCATGAGGTTTTAAAAGACGTGTTTTCCTATGGAAAAATCAAAATCGGGGTGGGTTGCGGTCCAGAACCGGACAATATCTGCACGGTGTGGGGCCAGGGCGTGACATAATCTTGTGCTAATGGACTATTTGGTTTGGTTTTATTTAGATTAGGATGGTTTATGTGCTGTTTCTTTTCCGTTTCTTTTTCGTTTTCTGGCAACCGAATACACATTCCTGCTGTTTCTTTACTTTTTCTTTTTCGTTTTCTGGTAACTGAATGCGCACTCCTACTGCTTTCTTAACAGTTTCTTTTCTTTTCCATTTCCTTCTGCCACGTCATTTTCTTTTCCTTTCTGTTTCCTGCGCGTAACTGAATAGACCCTTAGGCTTTTTTTTAGTACTTGCCAATTTCAATGCATTATCTCGAAGGACTAAAGATAGTCTTATTTTGCGTATGATCCCAACACCGCTAATCATGTTCACCATCCTTAGGGTGCCACATGTTCATCGTCCCATTCCGAAGGGACATCTCATCCGTTAGATTAAGATGCTCCGATAGACTAATGGGCCTGAATCATCTGATCAAAATGACGTCAAAAGCAATGGGAAGGACTTGTGCTTAACGGTCAGATCAAAGGAATAGATTATATCCACGCGTCTTATGCGGGCCCTACAAAGTGGACGTCTTTCTAGCATTTTTCGTTGTTAAATAATTTGGTATTTCAGTCCCTTTTGATTTGATTTCTCCCATTTGTCCTTATTTTAGAAAGGCTACTAATATCCACACGACCATGTTTTGATAATGGGACGAACACGTGTCACCTTGGAGGATCGTTCCCGTTTGTTTTCATGAAACGGGTTTCGGTTATGCTAGCTGCCCTCATCAGATATTGTCCCTCCTGAGTTCCTAGTATGATTTTCACACCACTGATCATGGATTCGTGGAACCTTCTACTGCCATCAAAATTTTATTTTAACCTATTAGTCGGTGGCACAACCCAATAGGGCACAATGGTGGGGACTAATTTCCAAATAGAAATTTTCAAATTAAAAAAATAAGAAATAAAAAAAATTCTGAGATAAGAAAATCGTTAAACAAACACCACTTAGAAAGCACACAGAAACTTTGAGAAGGGAAATGATATCAGCGCTCCAACCTTTTGATATTTCCGCTCCACTCTCTCGTCTTTTAGCATTTAAACGGCTGGGGCTGTCAAAAGTTACAGTTCCTCAAAAGCTCTCACAAAGCCCTTTAAATGCTAAAAGACAAGAGAGTAGAGCAGAAATATCAAAAGGTTGGAGCGCTGATATCATTTCCAAGATAATTATCATATTAATTATTGGGAAATGTTATCAGCACTACTGTACTTTGATGAGGGCACTCCTCACTTTATTAAAAGTACCGTATGGCCCGCTCCATAGGATGATCCAAACCGTCCATTAGATGGGCCACAGCTTAAGTATGTTGTGCCCCAAAACTTATTTCCACAGGTTGATCCTAACCCTCCGATCTATAGAGGGTTAGGATCAACCCTCTAACATTCAGATCGGAGGGTTAGGATAAATCTATGGTAATGATTTTTGGGGCACACCCTATTTAGACTGTGGCCCATCTAATGGACGGTTTGGATCATCCTATGGTGTGGGTCATACCGCACTTTTAATAAAGTGAGGAGTGCCCTCATCAAAATACAATAGTGCTGATAACATTTTCCTAATTAATTTGCCAGGGCATTTAATTATTCCTTTGAAAAAAGGATTATTTCTTTTCCTCTTCCACACAAGCTAGATGGTAGACGAGTACAAAACTTCTCACAGACACGAGTATTTTTACTGTGCTATTTTTTTTTATACCCTTCATTTTTATAGATGTATTAACATTTCACACTAGTCTGGACAATGGGCATAATAGACTTAGGCTTGTCATTTTGATGTGGCTTGCCATCTACATAAATGACCATTACACAAAACTTGTACTCGTACTTAAAAGGAAAAAGGATGATAGTCCGGGAGATGCCAACGTTGGTAGTCCATTCTAATTGATCTCCAAGCCAGATGGTGAAGTTGAATTAGGTGATTTGGTGAACTCGCCCAGACGAAATCTTGGGGGCACCATGAAAGTCCAAAAGAACATAAATTGGCCAAATTTGAAAGAAGCTACATGCCTAGATTTGATTCATCGTCAACCTAAGAAACCTAAGCATTCATCAAATGTTTTTAAGTAGTTAAGAGGCACAACAAATCAAGTGGTGCGCTGTTATGTGCATGTTATTGGTATCAGTTGTGTGTAGTTACTAAGTAGTGCTATGTAATGTGGGTACGGGTAGTGGTATGTGGTTATTAAGTAGTGATGTTGATGTCATGTGAGTAGTGGTAGTCGGTTAGGGTGGTTTTGTTAGTAGTGTGGTTTTGTTAGTAGTGGTTGGATTATGCATGTGCCAAGTGGCATATATTTGTATTTAAAATGTTATCATCTAATGAAATGGAGAAGAAGAGAATTTTAACGAAAAAGGAAACTTTGTTGTTGGAGAGTCATGATTCCTCTCGATTTGAACCACTAGCTATGTGGAATATGGCAAGAGATGTGTACCCACATGGGGATCATCCCACTAACACTGCTTGATGAAGCAGGTTTAGACACCTAGATGTAGTAGTTTCAGGGAAAGTGTATATACGAAGATCATTGCACCAAGCAATTTGTTTAGATAGATAGACAAAGTCCATCTGGAGAGTGTTGGTGAGAACACTTCTAAAACGGTCCACTCCTGTGCATTATGGAGAGGTCTTAATGATCATTACATACTACATTGGATAGCACCAGGAAGAAATAAAAGAAAGGAAAACACTTCTAAAATGGGATCCCATGCTGAAAATAAAGAAGGGGTAAAAGTGGCCAATCTTTTTGGCCATTTTAATGTATTTTTTAGCTTTTCTGGAGATACACACCTCCCTTTCTTTGTTTTATGCGCACATGTCACGATAGAGGTTGCCATGCTTTTTTTTCAAGCACTGGATCCCGTTTTGCTAGCAATCCTCTAAAAGAAAAGATATTAAGAAATTAGAGAATAATTACACGGGGAAATGTTATCAGCTACGGTATTTTGATGAGGGCATGCCTCAATTTATTAAAAGTACGGTATGGCCTGCACTATGAGATGATCCAAACCGTCCATTAGATGGGCCACAACCTAAATAGGTTGTGCCCCAAAAATTATTTCCATAGGTCGATCCTAACCCTCCGATCTATAGAGGGTTAGATCATCTTATGGGGCGGGCCATACAGTACTTTTAATAAAGTGAGGAGTGCCCTAATCAAAATACAGTTGTGCTGGTAACATTTCCCTTACTGCCTAATATTAAAATCACTCTGTCCCATAATCCGTTGATTATGGACAATTGGATCGTACTTATAGGATGATAGGGCCTAGCAAATGAACGGTTTAGATTAACTACCCTTAGTCTTCCGCCGCATTTACAAGACTACATTCATAACAATTCTTTATGACAAAAATTAGGCAGTGATAAATCGACCCTATGACAAAAATTAGGGCAGTGATAAATCACTTTGTCTTTTTTGAAAATGACAAATCTACCCCTGCGTCCATGACTTATCCTGGAACAAACCTGACCTCGTATACTTTCCTGTTTTTCTCTATCCACTGTCTCAAACATCTGTTCCAAAATCGTGAACTAAGGAATTATGCTATTCTCAAATGTCCTCTCTTAAAGCCCATTCTTAGCCTCCCATGAGAACGAGGGGTTCCACCAGAAGTCCAAAAGCCTTTTTGGTGGCCCACAAATTCAAGCCAAATCACCACTCACATGTCAATGTACTGTGTGGGCCCCAAGCAAGAAACGAGTGGGAGAGTTGGTTGAGAATTCCTAATTTGAAAGTGACAGTACCATTCTCCATTTTCTATTCCAAATCTATAATCGTCACTTATTAAACTGCTCGTATTATTTTAGTCATTTTTGCAATCAACGGTTCAAGGTAATTTTTGAATCCTACAAGGGGGCACGTATGAGAAATCAAGACGGTTGATCTTGTAGATCATCATGATGTGATCCACATGGTGATGGTCCCATCCGGATCAAACATCCCATGTGTAATATAATTGGCTACAAACAAGGGCCTAGGTTCATCCTGACCTATGGGTTCTGTTTGGATCAACGGATCTGATTGCAAGAGTGTAAAGGTCACATTTTTTTAGTAATTTCCTATCTTAATTATTAGTAAGGAAACAACATTCTCTGCACAAACATGAGCCATGCAAACACATATGACATCAAGTGTCTCTTTGAATGGGCAACGATGGTAGGACTAGAAAATCTTAAAATGTGCACTCAATGATCTTTTGCCGATTAAATTTGGACTGTTGAGCGTTTCATGTTGGCTACCCACATTAGTTGGGTCATTTGATCATTGAACTATGAAACTACATGTATGGTTGTGATCTTTATTGATAGCTCGGATCGGTTCATCATAGATTAGGAATGATATTATTCCTCTATCGAGACAGGAAACTAACACTCGTGAGAATATTATTAAATTCTTATCATGTATTTTATATCCTGATTGGCCTTACAAGGTAAGCTGAGTGCCACAAAAAGACTTGAACATGGGTAACATCTCTTCTGATTGCAGACTTTGTAACGCCGGTGCAGAAGTCACATATGTGTGTAATCATGATGGATTTGGAGATCCATCTTATGGAGATTCAACTACAAGAGAAAACCTCACAAAATCTTGCTAAAGGAGGAGGAATGGATCAGAGAAAGGTCCGGAGGTGAAGGACGAGCGTTGACAGCCATGAAGATCGAGCTTGGAGCAACAATTTGCCACATTTGGGCAGAGCGAAAATCATGAATCTTTGAAGGCAAGGAAAAAACACAAGAGAACAAACCTAAAAGAAATCACGGATGACGTAAAAAACAGGCTGATTCACTTGAAACTCAATGATAGAGACCCCCAAGAAAATAGGGAAGTCATAACAAATCTAAGATGTGCCTACTATTCAATGCAGCCAAAGGCAAAAACTTGGAAATGGAAAAAACCAAAAGATGAGGTCTAGAAACTGAACACAGATGCAACCGTAGCCATATGAGGTATTAATTCTTTTGGATGCATCGTAGCCACATACTCGTCAGATGTTGAAAGAGAAGATATATGTGCACTAGAGCTCAATTTTATACTTCAAGGCATCCTTCTTGCAAAACAAAATCAGGTTGCAAATTTGTAGGTTGAATCTGATTCAGAGGTGGCTATGAAGAATATACAAAAAGGAAATACATTGCCCAAGGAGAAAAAGTACATACACTTGCAAAGACTGAGGACTCCCTGCAACACTTAGAGAGCTGGAAAAATTCACACGTGTGGAGGAGAAGTTAATGCATCATTAGATTTTCTTTCAAAAGCAGTGTGTTCTTGTAATGGATTGAATATTCCTCTCTTTATATCTCCTCCCATACTTCTAAACACTGTACACTTTGATAGTGGGGGAAGGAAGTATGTAAGAATGTAACTCATATCTCTTTTAATACAACTGGTGGGCATCCCCCTAACCCTACCAGCTTGCCCATCAAAATAAACAAATAAATAAAATCTTATGATATAAAAATATAGCCAGGGGCATAAAAATGCAAGGCATTCAATGGCTATAAAAATAGGAGAGGCCTTTCACCTCTTTTTTGCAAGGGCTCCCTTCAGTCTAGAATTCCTCACTTTACAATTATATAGTTTTAAATAACCTCAAGCCCACCCAAGTTTCTTCATTATATATAAGTATGGATGGACATTAAGGATTGAGAAATTAATTAAGTATAGAACCGTTGTCATCGTTAAGAATAAGTCAAGTTCTTCACATGATTTTGTTTGGGACTTGCTTTTGCCACCACCTGTTGCTATTGGGGCGTCATTTGTAATTTTAAGGGGGTCAATATGAGTCCCTAATGCATAAGGCATGATCTTGTTAGTGGGGTTGTTGTTGGCACCCCTTGTCGTTCATACTGACACCTCATTTTCTTTGCCTCTGCCTAGAAAGGTTACTGAAAGCATAAAGTAAAGCTGCCGATAGAAACAAGAGAACTAGGGACTTTTGGAACCTTTTGTTCCCTACGGCGGCAAAAGCAAGCAGAGAGGTCCCTTATTTTTCACAAGAATATGTCTCTTACTCAAATCATGTAAAGCTTTTATTCAAAGTCAAGAGGGGATGCCCGATGATAAAGGGAAAGGGCTCTTTGCGTAAGAAGAAAGTACACTCGGTTCTTATTACTCTTGTGTAGTGCAGGCCACCTGCAAATGACTATTATACTTTAGGGAAATGATATATTCGCCCTCTTTTCTTCTCTAAGGCCACTCCTTCTAGTGTAAAAAGCAGACATAAATACACTAAAGTGGGTGGCCGAGAGAAGAAAAGGGGGCCAATATATCATTTCACTATATTGTTGGCTATGCAGGTGGTGGCACCCAGGCCACTTAAAGCTTATAAATGCATGAGCCCAATAAGATCAATTTGCATTGGCCATTTCATTAATATTTCAACTTTTTAATAAAGTTAACGATACCTGTACAAAAAAAAGAGAAGAGTTAACGATACTTTTTAATAAAGCCTCATTTAGGGTTTCTGGCCTGTTTTGAGAAGACGTTGTTGGTTGTGATCTTCGAACCTCATTGTTGGGCTCTAGTCCCCCTACCTACATGGCCCTAACTAGGACCATTTGGGGTTTTCTTTTGATGTTCTACAATATCAATAGTCTTGAGTTCACATACAAACCCCCATATAAGACGCACAATCAACTACTTTGTATTTGAGAAATGTCTAGGGAGACGATGTTGTTGGTTTAAACTCTGACAAAAACAATACTAATGGACCACATGCAGACACATGTATGTGCAATAAAAATTGTTAATCTCGTAGAATATTATGTGGCTCCTATTCACATGCTAAATGGTAGGGCTGCAACTCAGGTCGGGCGGGTCGGGTTTGGAAGACTACTCAAGAAATATCTCGGGTCGGGTCGGGTTTTTTTTTCCGGAAAACCCATGATTCCCAAACCCGGCCCTACCCATGATAAATCTCAGGTCGGGTCAGGTTGTTTTACGTTGACACAATTTTTTAAGGAAAACTCTTGTTTGGCAAGGCAACTCAACTGATAGAAGTAGAAAAATTCAAGCATGGCAAACTCTTTAGTGCATTAACTATTAACTAGCCCAAAGAGAATAAATTGATGCATTACCAAATGAAAATGATTATACACATATGAGATAGACAACAAACTATTTAGTGCATTAACTATTTAGTTGAAACTTGAAACCTAGAGCTAAAGGGGGGAAATGAACAGAAGATGGAAAGAGTCCCTCTGATTGCGTGCTAGCGTGAGTTTTACTTTTAAGTTTTCACTTTTAAAGTAACAAAGTTTTAGGAAACAAAAAATACATACTATAAATTAAGTAACTCGGGTCGGGTCGGGTCGGGTTTTACCCGACCCAAGTTGCAGCCCTACTAAATGGGCATCTCATGTGTAACATAATGAACAACAAAAATTAGCAATATATCTTTTGATTAAGTACGTATGACCATCTACGCTTTGTCAACGATATTTTAATACATTTTAAGAGAGAGGAGCATGTGTCTTGTCTATGGGTGATGGGTTTACTTGTGATGTCATAGGATTTGGGATTGTAAATTTTAGAAATTTAGAGAGTGTGAAAGTGGTGCACACTTTGGGTAAATTATAATATATCCCAAACATGTAGAAGAATCAGTGTCTCTTTACCGATTGGATTGGACAACTTACATGTATTTAGTTGTAGGTGGAGCTAATAAAATCATATGAGGCTGTATGATCCCGATGAAAGGGCAAATTATCACGATTTGTATTAGTTGATGTAGAACACTGAGACGGACAATGTTTCTAGTATCTCAACAAATGGTTAACAAGTGTTAGAATTTTAAACAATATAAGAGTAGAAAAGTCAAAAAGCTACTTTTACCTTTGTTTAAAATCTGGAGGGTAGATTCAAAAATTTGAAAGATCACCCAAGACTTTGGGGCGTGTGGGTCCCACATCGGTTAGGGTGAGAAAAACTCTCATCCATATAAGAGGTGGTGTTGGAGGAAAGACTTGAACCTTTCAAGGGGCGTTGGGATTTGTTGGGTGATTTGGTTTTGTATGAACACAAGTTCATGTAAAAACACATGCGCGCGCGCCTGGCCATGGTCTGGGTAAAGGGTAAACAGCTTTTTGGAACAAAAAATGTTTTGGCTTTTTTTAGTAATGGAACCCTATTAAGTGTATGACACCGTTTCACAACAGTCATATTCTTCTCTATATAAGAGAGAGAAGGCAACACTTGTCTTTGGTGATACCCTAGCTTACCCATAAAAAAAAATTGTCTTTGGTGAATTTGGACTATGGGTTTACACAAATAGATCCGGATTTCTCTCCTTTCTTCCTCCTCCTTCCGTTCCATGTTTGAGCACAATTCTAACTTCTAAGGTGGTTCTATGTGAGCCAATTAGTGAGTATACTTGGGCTGGAATCAGTTTGACTGTTTTATCTTGGAGCATCAATTAGCGGATCCACGTTGTACCATAGGGAGCGGATATGATTCTTAAGGAGGGTAACCATGTGGCACGACTAGGCCTTCCTCAATCATCAATAATTGATTTTTGCAAAGAATTTTGGTCAAGAAGATAAGTGCAAATTGTTTTCCAAAGTTTTATTTCAATTCTGGACTATTTAACAGTACATGGATTTTTTGGGTCCGAGTTGCACTAATTTGGGGCCGACTAACAAACCTAGGTTTGTTTAAGTAACCTGTTTTGGGTCCGAGTAACTAAGTTCGATTTGACCTACTGTTTTGGATTCGATTAAGCCATTGATCATCCCTCTTTATGTTAATTGTTTCAACACTTTAAGATTTGTAGTAATCTGATCAACTAATTTTTCCAATAAAAACAAATTGATGTGCGCGTGCACAAGGTCTCTTTTGCAGTTGGTTTAGAGATGAGTTTTTTCATATTATAGACAATGGTGAGTGGTGAGCTATCGGTTGAGAGGATGATTTGAGGTCCATCTTCAGCGTATGTTAGGTGAATTGACTTGGAATAAGCTACACATATCCGCTGGGTGTGTAGATTCATGTTGACTGCAAAATACACCAAGTTAGAGACTGTTGGGATTGGTGTCTTGTTTACATGCAATTGTGACTTTCACTTATGATTTCATCACGGGAATAGGAAAGAGCGGAGACTGAGTTTCGACAATTTTCTTTTCTAAAATCTTAAGATTAATCTCTAGGTTTTCTAGATAGCCTATGAGAGAGGGAGAGAGAGACAGGGACTTATATTTAACAAACCTAAAATATAAGGTATTGTTATACCTTAAGTAAGATGAGATAAATAGAAAGAGTTCGAATGTATGAGAAGTAATAGTCGTTTCGGTTGGACATTGAGTGCTCTTGAGTTTGATCTTTCAGGGTTCAATGGTTGCCGATCATGCAAGGATGAAGTTGAGGAATTTGCGATTATTTCCCTTTTCTTTGATGTACATGACTTTTGGTGTTTACAATTTCCATTAGGGCCCGTTTGGATACCTCCCATTTTGTACTTGGATTTGGAATTGAGTTTTGAATACAAATTGAATAGATCTGGCAGCTCATGTAGAGGGAAAAAGATAGGGAAGGGGGTACTTGCTAGTGGAGGGGAGAGGTTGAGGAGCAAAGAGGGTGGAGGAACTACTAGATATGTGGATTTCCAATTTCTTATTTCCACAGCAAATTTAGAAATCTGATTTTTTTCACTGTCAGCTGTTGAATTAGAAATCCAAGAATTTGATCCGATCCAATTTACAATGCAAAAAGGGCTGCAAATGTGAGAAATCCAATTCAAAATCTTCTCTGCATCCAAACAGGCCTTTATGGTTGTGTTATGTAGAATTTGATAGGACCGACACATTATTTTTAACAATGCGGAAGTCACATTGTTCAAACATCTCTAGTCGTTCATGTGGAATATGTGCTCGGCGGTCAAAACCGTTGGTCTGGTCATCCGTCATCCCACAGTGGACCAGTTATTCCAAGTAATACCGAACAGAGATGTCATTCACAAGATTAGGTGGTGCAAAAATCAACGACTTAGAAAGGCATCTTAAACACATCTCTTCATTATACTTGATCAAAGGTCTAGAATTAATCATCCGATGAAGGAGGGACCAAGAACAATGAGCGGGATTGGCAATGACCAACAATGTTCGTGGACCCAATAATCATACATTCGCATGGGTCCATGCCTTACACTGCCTCTTTTTCTCCCTAAAAACAATGATTCTCACAAAAGAGTTTTCCACTAAAAATTAGAGGATTCACAGAATGAAGGGCGCCCTTGCAAAAATCAGCTTCAAGGGCGGCCTTATTGGATGATTTACACAAAATCAACATAGTATCCGCTTTTTTAGGCGCCATCAGCCTTTTTCGGGCCACACTTTGCAGAAATTAACCAATAGGGGCGCCCTTGAAGCTGATTTTTGCAAGGGTGCCCTTCAGTCTATCATGGCGTGTAACAATAAAAAACGAGGCTCTATATTTCAGGTCACCCCTAAATACAGACTTATTCATAACCGAAGCGTGCGGGGCGGGGGGAGGGGGCGGAGTGGTTCTCATGTCCGCATCATAATCACATGTTATTATCTATTGTATTCCATATTAGTAACACATGACCTTACTTTAAAATATCCTCTTTTGTTTTTGTCTTGGAAAAGAAGATGCCTTCAAACTTAATTAAGAAGAAAGAGAAAATAGGCTGATGATGTTGACGCCACCATGTTTTGTTAATTGCACAAAATCAGCTTGTCTTTTGTTTTTTAATCGTCTTATGCGAGCTTTTTGAGTCTGTGCAATTATCAAAACATGACAATCCCAATATAAGGAGACACGAAACATGGCCACCGTTATTGGCACTTCTATGTTTTAATATTTGTACAAACTCAGCCTGTCTTTTCTTTTTTAATTACCTTAGAGATTTATGGGAACTGTAATAATCTCTTGAGGGCTGTTTAAATAATAAAAGACAAGATGATTTTGTGCAATTATAAATAGTGCAAGTATAATAAGTAGGCAAAAAAAAGCCTAGAGAGATCCAATAGAGAGAATCCAAACCGTACATCTCTTTTTCTACAGATGTGATGGAATACCATTATGCCGGTCCCTTTCGCTTCCAAAATTTCATGCTTGGAATTTAGTAAATACACCCCGTCTCTTTTTTTCGGAGTCTCCGTATTCAAAGATGGGTCCGTCTACGGAGAACGAGATATTCAAAGTCCAGCGTGCTGACGTCAGCCCTACTATATGTAGAATATGTCTCGCAAAACGGATTCCCGTTTTTGTAAAAAAAAAACGCCATGAGTACACGTCCACAAAAAGACAAGAAAGTGAACTCGAATCACTCTCTCGTTCTGGGCGATAATAAATTCCCACCCCCTGTAGGATAATTCGCACCCTGGAGGGTATGTGGCAGCTTTTTTAACGTCAATTCTAGTTACTGGGGTGCGAATTATCCTAAAGTGGGTGCGATACACCAAAAAGCATCCGATCGCGAATCCTTCAAATTCTCGCCGGCCCTCGGGATTTCCGCAAATTTCGCCGGAGGAAGCCCTCGTCTCCGGCCACTAAATAATAGAGATAAGTCGGTGTTCCTATCACTTATCAAAATGATAAGCATTTACTCGAAAAAAATGTATAAGCAGTCGTGCTTATCATCTCGCTTTTTTTCTACAACCCTCGCTTTCGTTTTTGGTATTTAGTTTGGTTTGTTAGCTTTTCTTCTCGCCTCACACTGTTTTCGTATGGTATCTTCCCCCAAAACCCAAATGCGTTTCTCTATTATTCCTCAAAGACCAAACCTTATAAGAACGATATCTTCGATCTTCGCACCCGATCTGCTCTTATTTTCCTTTCTTGTAATCAATTGAAGGAGAGAAAGGAAGGAGAAGAAGAGGTAAGTAAAAGCTCTCTTTTTTCTCTATTTTTTTATTATATGTTTCTGTTTTTCTGGGTTGGATTTATTGATGGCGATTTTCGCAAAGCTTTTTGGTTTCTGATAAGGGAAAAATGTTTAAAACCTAGCTTTTTTTGTTCTAGGTATTACAGGGGAATTGGGTCAATCGGGTCAATCCGAGGGGGTTTTTTTTCGATCCGACGATGTCTTCTCTCAGCAGAGAGCTCGTGTTTCTCATACTTCAGTTCTTGGATGAAGAGAAATTTAAGGAGACGGTTCACAAGTATGCACACCGTTTCTTCCTTTTCTTCGTTAGCTTGAAAAAATCTTATTTTTTATTTTATTTTTCTTCTTTTGATGATTTGATTCTTTCTGTGTTGGATTTGGAAAGATTGGAGCAGGAGTCAGGGTTTTTCTTCAACATGAAGTATTTTGAGGATGCTGTCCACAACGGGGAATGGGATGATGTGGAGAAATACCTCTCTGGTTTCACCAAGGTCGACGACAACCGTTACTCCATGAAGATCTTCTTTGAGATCCGCAAGCAGAAATACCTTGAAGCCCTCGACAAGTCAGTAGATAGGATCTCTTACTTTCATTGTACTAGTATTTATGACAGTCTATATACTAATAATGGCTAATAGGGCCTTGTTTGATGTGTCTGAATCATGTAATTATTGTTTTTATTTGTATGGTTTTTTATTAGGAATGATCGTTCTAAAGCAGTAGACATTCTTGTCAAGGACTTGAGAGTGTTTTCCTCATTTAACGATGAGCTGTTCAAGGAAATAACCCAACTCCTCACTTTAGATAATTTCAGGTATGGCAGTGATATCTCTTTTCCAATGATTTGTGGACACGGACACGAGTGTCGCGTGTCGACACGGACACGGAGTGTCAGACACGACAAACCACCAAAATTTAGAAACGGGGCTAAAATAGAAAGTATATATGATACAAGTATACAACAACAAATATTAGTTAAAGAAGAGCTAAAAAAGAGTTAATAATAAAAGAATAGTTAATAATAAAAGAGGTAAATGCAATATGCAGTTATAAAACAGAATGTCATACTTGACACGACACAAAAACGTGTCTACACACCCACATCAAGTGTAACACTTATATCAGATTATTTAAAAGTGTCCAAAGAAGTGTCGACACGAGTGGACACGCGTGTCGTGTCAGACACGGCAGGACACGTGTGTCGGCAATAAATTCTAAGTGTTGGCCAAATCATAGAGGTAAATGCAATAGGCAGTAATAAAATAGAATGTCACACTTGACACGACACAAAAACGTGTCTACACACCCACATTAAGTCTAACACTTATAGCAGATTATTTAAAAGTGTCCAAAGGAGTGTCGACACGGGTGGACACGCGTGTCGTGTCGGACATGGCAGGACACGTGCCGACACGACACGCGTGTCGGCAATAAATTCGTAGTGTCGGCCAAATCATAGCTTTTTTTCATTATAAAGCTATAATTTCTTTTTGATCATAAAATCAAGTTTCAATTTTTTTCCGCATATTTACAGGGAAAATGAGCAACTTTCTAAGTACGGAGACACCAAGTCTGCCAGGAATATAATGCTTATTGAGCTTAAAAAATTGATTGAGGCTAATCCCCTTTTCCGGGACAAACTCCAATTCCCGAACCTAAAGACCTCAAGACTTCGAACACTCATCAATCAGAGGTAATTTTCTATGGAAGGCAGCTTTCCTTTTTTCAATTCCCATTTTTCTCGAGTTCTTTTGTATGACATGTTGTTGGCTTTTGTTGTAGTGATTGATTGCTCGTACATTCCCACCATCTTCTCTCATCGTAACATTAGATATTGTTTAGTTTCACGTCACTTTACTCACTTCTACGAACTTATTGATATTAATTTTGGTGTGTGTCTTCTCTCACATTGCAGTCTGAATTGGCAACATCAGCTTTGTAAGAACCCTAGACCTAACCCTGATATAAAGACCCTTTTTGTTGACCATAGTTGTGGGCAACCCAATGGTGCTCGTGCACCATCTCCTGTGACTAATCCACTGATGGGAGCCATTCCAAAAGCAGGGGGGTTTCCACCTCTTGGTGCTCACGGGGTAAGAAATCCAAATATGCTACTCCACGTCCCATAAGATTGACATCTTATATTGAATTACTGATTTGTTGAGAATTGATGTGTGCATTTATTTGTTCAGCCATTTCAGCCAGCACCTGCTCCTCTTCCAACATCACTTGCAGGGTGGATGGCAAATCCCTCTTCCATGCCTCATCCTGCAGTTTCCGGAGGCCCCATATCTTTAAGTGCTCCTATGAATGCAGGTAAATATGACAAGTACCCTTTCTTGCCAAACTGATTCAGTGCATATGTGATTGGTAGCTTCTGCTTCCATGCAACATGACTTACATTTGGCGTTTTTTATATTTTCAATTTTGCATATCTAGTCACTTCATCTTACCTTATATGCTTTGTTCTATCCGGTATTGTGTTCGTCATGGTAGCCTCTCTCCTAAAGCGTCCAAGGACTCCTCCAGCTAGTAATCCTTCAGTCGATTATCAAACAGCAGATTCTGAGCATGTTCTTAAAAGAACAAGGCCTATGGGTATATCGGATGAGGTATTATATATTTAGCTTAGATATTCGTCGTTCATATACACTGTTTGTGACTCTATTTCTCAGATTTTCGATTTTCTTTCAAGTTCTAAATTGAGAAGATGTGTTTATACTTTGTACTTTAATGCTACTTTTTGAAAGAATGATTATGTTGCATTCCTTGCCTTTGCAAATGCCTTTCAGGTCAATCTACCTGTTAATATTTTGCCAGTTGCATATGCTGGCCAAAGCCATGCCCAGAGCTTGTACTCTTCTGATGATTTGCCCAAGACTGTTGTTATGACTCTAAATCAGGGTTCTTCTGTCATGAGCATGGATTTCCATCCCATGCAACAGACCCTACTTCTTGGTTTGCCTTTTCTGTCTTGAAGCATCTCTTTTTCTTTTTTTCTAGAGAAACTCTGCATTTTTAATGCATAACTGGAAAAGGTTCCCTACTGTACTCCTATTGATCTGGCATCTGATTGATGGGTGACTCTCATTTCAGTTGGAACGAATGTGGGTGATATTGGAGTGTGGGAGGTAGCTTCAAGAGAGCGGCTTGCTCTTAGAAATTTCAAGGTCTGGGAACTTAAAGCATGTTCAATGCCTCTGCAGGTAGGTTTTCGAGTTCAACATCTTCTTTATAGAACACAACCATATAATTTGGCATTTAAAACAGTAATTGTGAAATAAGTCTCTTCAATTATTTTGAAAAACAGGCAGCTCTGGTCAAGGATCCTGCTGTATCTGTTAACCGTGTGATGTGGAGTCCTGATAGCAATCTCTTTGGTATGTTTTAAGAAAGAATTAGTTTTGACTTTGTGATATGTTAGTAGCTTATGACCGCCGCTGCTTGACAGACAAATAGAAAGAGGATACTGTAAAGAATGAGTGTAGAGTGGTTGTTTGTTGATGTTGCTACTCTTATATCGTGTATGACCTTTGACTGTTTCAGGAGTTGCGTATTCCAAGCATATTGTGCACATATATTCCTTCCATGGAGGTGATGACGTGAGGCAACATCTTGAGGTTTGTACCATCAGTGTATACCATTTAAATGTCTTCAGTACCTGCAGGAGACCTAGATATGTAATGGGAAATGTTATCAACACTACTGTATTTTGATGATCGCACTCCTCACTTTATTACAAATACGGTATGGCCCGCACCATAGGATGATCCAAACTATTCATTAGATGGGACACAGCCTAAATAGGTTGTGCCCCAAAAATTATTTCCATAGGTTGATCCTAACCCTCCGATCCGTAGAAACATTTAGTCCCTCTACATATCGTACGGTTAGGATCAACCTATGGAAATGATTTTTGGGGCGCAACCTATTTAGGCTGTGGCCCATCTAATGGACGGTTTGGATCATCCTATGGTGCGGGCCATACTTTACTTTTAACAAAGTGAGGAGTGCGATCATCAAAATACAGCAGCGCTGATAATATTTCCCTATGTAATTTGCTTGGTAAATTGTTCTATATATGTTTATTTTCGTTAAATATTTTGTATGTTTATTTTCGTTAAATATTTTGTCATGGTCAAGCAGATTGATGCTCATATTGGCGGTGTTAATGATCTTGCCTTTTCTCACCCAAACAAGCAATTATGCATCATAACTTGCGGTGATGACCAGGCTATCAAGGTTTGTTGGTTATTTCACTGCATGCAATTTGCTGAAGTTTGGGGCCTTGCTTTTGAAAAATTGAGTGCTTTCAGGTATGGGATGCAGCTAGTGGTGCCAAGCAGTACACTTTTGAAGGTCATGAAGCACCTGTTTACTCTGTATGTCCACATTACAAGGAAAACATTCAGGTATTTTGTTATTTTGTTATTCATTTTGATATAGTTTTGTATGGATGTCTTGGCATCAGGAGGTTGTTTTGAATCTTTAACTGGATACTTGTTGTTTTCAGTTCATCTTTTCGACCGCGCTTGATGGGAAGATTAAGGCGTGGCTGTATG
Source organism: Tasmannia lanceolata (assembly GCF_043159265.1). Taxonomy (NCBI): domain Eukaryota; kingdom Viridiplantae; phylum Streptophyta; class Magnoliopsida; order Canellales; family Winteraceae; genus Tasmannia; species Tasmannia lanceolata. The sequence goes on from NW_027518683.1 coordinate 5,900,514, forward strand.
ATAACTTGGGCTCAAGAGTTGACTATGATGCGCCAGGTCATTGGTGTACTACCATGGCCTACAGTGCTGATGGGACAAGGTTTACTTACGAGGGATACCTTTTCTTCGTATTATTTTTTTCTTCATTGGAGTGGTTACAGCTGCACTCTGTATAATATCTTTATTGTTAACTGAAGTATTTCTCTCATGAACTTTGGACGATTCTTAGGCTTTTCTCATGTGGGACCAGCAAAGAAGGTGATTCATACATTGTGGAATGGAATGAAAGTGAAGGAGCAGTAAAGAGAACATATCAGGGTTTTCGGAAGAGATCATTAGGGGTTGTGCAGTTTGATACCACTAAGAATCGATATTTGGCTGCTGGCGATGATTTCATGATCAAATTTTGGGATATGGACACGGTTAACCTCTTGACAACTACTGATGCAGATGGAGGGTTACAGGTAAATATCATAATAGAATTATTTGTTCTTATGTAATCTCCTTTTTGTCCTGATAAAATGGGGTCCTACACTACTAACAACTGTAATATCTCAAGGGCTCTCCTCGCATTCGGTTTAACAAGGAAGGAATGCTACTAGCTGTCTCAACAAATGATAACGGCATCAAAATATTAGCAAATGCTGATGGGCTTCGGCTGCTGCATGCCCTTGAGAATCGTTCATTTGATGCGTTGAGAGTTGCTTCCGAGGCTATGTCAAAGGTAGCTTTCACTTTGAAATTTGTGTAGATCTTGGCGTGCACATTTAATGCAACCTGTGAGTTATCTTGCAGGCATCCGCACTTGGCCCATTAGGAGCTGTCAGTGCCACTGCTGGAACAAGTGCTGGGGTTGGTGATCGAGGAGCACCAATTACAACATTGGTTGGTCTGGTAAATCTTTCTCCCTGTCTTGGGACTGATCATATGCTTTCATTATTTAGTGTCTTATTCAGCTCTTAAATGTGTTAGTGGAATTAATTCACTTTAAAATATGTGATCATGATCCATATTATAGAGTTTCAATTATGATATTTAACATGCATTGAGTGTGCTGTAAAAATTTGCTTGTGATTTCTGTCTAATTTTCTTCAGAATGGAGACGGCCGAAGTGTGGTAGATGTAAAACCCAAAATTACTGATGAGTCAATAGACAAATCCCTGATCTGGAAGCTGACCGAAATCAATGAACCCTCTCAATGCCGCTCCTTAAGGCTCCCGGATAACTTATTAGCAATAAAGGTATGGACTTCATCCCACTAGCTACCTTTTAGTTGTTACAAAATAACATGTGGATGCAGACAGGTCTACATTTAGCTATGTGATGAACGCTCAATTTATAATGAAATCTCTGAACATTTTTTTTGGATCATGCTTATTAGATGTTCATATTACAATTTTCGTGAACATTTTAGCCATTGTTGTCTTTTTTGATGAACTTGGCCGTTGGAAATACTATGAACGTTCAAACTTCAAACTATAATGAAATCTCTTATTAACAGTTTTTTAATCATGTTTATTTGATAGGTGTTTCATAACAAATGCAAGTATACTCAGCAATTTGATGTTCATATTACAATTTTTTATGAACATATTAGCCAATGTTTTCCTTTCTGATAAATACGGATGTGCTTAGCCTTAAATTCTGAAATTGTGATATTGTTAGTATCGAGTAAGTCAGAACTACAACCGGTTAATGTGAAGAAGGCTTTCCTTGAAGGAAAATCACTACAAACAAGTTATGTTGATATGCTTTCCTATTATGTAAATGAAACTACATTTTGGTTCTATTTGAACTAGTTGATGTTACATTCTCTTGTTGTGGAATCTTTCAATTACGACATCTTTCTTAAATAAAATAAAACCATACATGCATACATCAATTGTCTGTCAAATTTGCCAAATATAGAAGCATATTATCAGTTGAAGCTACATGACCTTGGAAGAGTTGTAGAGGAAACAAGAAGTGTCCATTTTTGGAAGTCACAGTCGCATGACCATATTGATACAATCATTATTTAGAAGTTTGGAAGAGCTCCAAAAAAGAGTTTTCGATCGAAGATGAAAATGACCATCAAATTGTTTATGTGGATAACTTATAGTGTTAATTAGGACCTGGAATTTTTTTTTGGGTAATATTCTGAGGTTCAGATGGCTACTTGAAGTAGTGGGATCTATAGGGAAGTTTAACAAAGCCTAGGTTCATATGGCTATTCAGAGTAGTGGGGATTAATACATTTTTTTAAAATGTAGCGGGATTAATAAGGGAAGATTTGTTGTTGATGAAGACCTTGATGAGGAAGAAGACACTCTGCAGATCAACATATTGAGTGGCTTCGTACCACTATTTTTGGCACTAATGTTAAATGTGGAGAAACATTATGCCGATTGATTATAGATGGGGGAAGCAGCATGAATGTTGTGCCGTAGAGCACCATTGTGTGCCTGAAGCTGACACTAGAATGACATCCAAGTCTGTATAAAGTTGCATGAGCTGACAAGACCACCATCCTAGTAACTCAAAGATGTATGCTTTCTTTTAAAATTGGTGTTTAAAAATGATTTTGTATGATGTGATGTTATCGTTATAAGTGCTGCAAATTTGTTACTTGATAGGCCGTGGATGCATGATAAAGAAGTGGGACTTTTTTCTAGCGTGGTGGTGTGAATCCATCGAGAACCTTTCTAGATTGGTGAGATGCTCTTCTAGTTGAGATTTAACTTAAGCTAAGCTAGGATGGTGGTGCAAGACAACACCATCTCTAATGAATAGATGAACCATTATTCGAGGTTGTATGGAAGATGCACCAGATTCTTTGTTAGACAGAGTCAAAGTCAACATGCCATGGTAAAAGAATGCTATCTTAGTAGAAATATGTATGGGCTTCAGATTTTTTAGTCCTGGATGATTACATTTATTGCATTTGGGTGGTCCATATTGGCATTGATATCATTTACTGTTTTATAAGTTAATCCATTGTAAGAGGCACGACTTTTGTCGTGTTTAGTAGTGGCACAAGTCTACTTTTCTTTTATGGCATGAAGCATCCAATGAAAGTGAGACTTGGTTCGAGCAATGGAAATTTCCATGTATTTAGGTAAAAAAGAAATACTTTAAAAGAATAAAAGTATTGAAAACACACTGGACCATTCAAAAAAGAAAGAAAATACGCTAGGGCAACATTAGAAATGTCGGTGGAGAGTTTAAGCTGAACTTTGACAATCAGATAAATACTTAAAGGTGATATTAATTGCGTTGCCCCACATAGAGTTGGCCAATTACCCGTAGGTTTCAGCTAGGGTTGGAAGTTGGGTGTTGGTTTGTAGGTGGGTGGGGTGGTGGCGGCGCTTGGTTTGCTTTAGACCAGGTTGGGTTGAGTTTAGCTTTACAAGACCTGACCCAACCTGTAATATTATACATACATATTTATTTATACATACTAGGGGTGCAAGTTTGGCCCTGGGAGGCCGGACTCGCCCTAGCCCGAACAGGGTCTGGGCTGGATTTTCCAACCGGCTTGGGTTCACTTTAGCAGGCCCGAGCCAAAGTCGGGTTGGGCTCAGGGTTGATACCTTGGGCTAGCCCGACCCGGCGACATGTGCATTGTAGGCTTTCTGTGTCGCCGAGTAATTGATTTGTGGAAGAAAGGCATGATTGGGGAGAGAGCATGAGCCCATGTACAGCCCTGTATTTTTTACGCTTAAGAAGGATAGAAGGTGTTGCAATGAGCTATCATTTATCAATCTTCTCCCCATTTGAATTTTCAACTGAGGATCTGTATTTCCTTAGTTCACCATTCCAAGTTGGCAACCGTACTCCCAAGTCCCAACTCTCACGATGGAGATTTTCAGCAGTACATTTGGTCTGCCCTACTTAGGAAAGTGTTGTTGCATTCTTCATGTGACTTCCATCATATCTTTGTTAAGAGTATCGGGGATGCGCATGATCTCTCTCCCCAATCATGGCCAATCAGGGCGGGCCTAGGCTACCCTGTTGCAGCCCTAATACATACATACACACATTTTCCACCATGTCTGTTATGCATATAAAATTAAAAGAAAATGAAATATGACAAATTGGTATGGGGTTTCGTGCCTAATTTTAAAATTATCTATACCAGCCCCCTATATATCATATTGTTTATAGTGATCTTGCTACTTTTTGTTTTATGATTTTCTTTTACATATTTGGAATTCAAAACACTTTTATGGTGATATTGCTTTGCTTGTCTATTCAGTTCTAAGTTCTAACAGTTAATGGTATGGTTGGGTTGGGTTGTCGGGTTGTTGGATTTAGGTTGATTCTTCTTCGGATGGGGCCTTGGGCCCTTGCCTCTTGGATTTGGGTTTGGGTAGGCCCATTTGCACCTTGCTGCCTCCATGTCATCTGATGTCATGGATGTGCCTTTGTCACCAAGCAATTGATTCCATCTTTGTTCTCATATGATATTAATCACAGATGTTTTATCTATTCCTTGTCCCAATGTACTGCATTCTCCTTAATGTTCTTAAAGTGGTGATGTACGCGGTTTATGCTACTCCATGCTTTCTAATAGTACAAATGCACAATTATTCCATTCTTTGTCATATTTTCTTAAATGCACGATCCCACCTATCTTCTCTTTGTCCGTGCATTTTGAACTTCTAGTCTTCCCTATATAATGACTAATAAAACTTAAATTAATGTAGGAAATATGGGAGAACTTATTCATTTCTATGAATTTATTCTACACGAAAAGGTCTAGCTTAATATCCTTTGAAAGTGAGCACACGTCCTCATTGGCCTCATTTTGAATATGGTGAAAGAAACACCAATTCACCACTCACCTAGCCATCACCAATTCACCACTCACCCAATGGATTGATTTAGTTGAGTCACGTTTGATCATCAACGGTTTGGAAAAGGAACTAAAAAAAGTTGGCATCCTTTAGTAAGGTATGCACTTTGGCTTTATTAGAGCCCTTGATACCTAATAGGCGAACAAATGTGTTCCTCATATCTCCTCCATTGTTTCTAAGAGATCACCCATGCAGTACCCATTTGCTCGATGGTATTTTATGCAAGGTTGGGAAAGTCAAGCGTAGGGTGGACTTAGTTTGGGCTAAGTTTTTGATTTGGCAAAGTTGATGTAGTGATTTGGACAATCAAGAAATTTTTTCCTTTTTTGCTAATATTTGATAAATATGAAAAGGGAAATGTGTGGACCCCGATCCCGAGGACGGTTTGCGAGGGGCACGAGATCCCGCGCCGATCCTCCAAGATCTCCACAATGTGAAGGAGAGCTCTACCAAGGAACTCTCGAAATGGTGCCACTCACAGCATGGGTGGCGATGTAAATGAGATACCTCTCGATTCAAGGACTAGCCCGGAACCGAGATGTACCTATAACAAAGAAGAGTCGCCATCCAGGGAAGTAGGCCCTGGATCCCATGAAATACTCTGTTGCAACGGATAACCAGAGATACAAAAGTCTGTGCCTGATGACGAATGGGGAAGGTGTTAAGCGCCCCCAATTCGCCCAAGTGCAAACACCTGGTCTCTTATGCCATTTTTAGTTAATTTTGAAGAGTTTTGGGCTAAAATCATGTGAAATGGGAACGAGTATCCCCGAGAAAACGTCCATCTATGCATGCATGACCCGGGGATGGGCAGAAGAAAATAAACATCCAAATCCTAACTCACCGCATCTAATCCTAACCCATCACATCTAGGAAAGCAATAACATCCGCATGCACAACTACAGCTAAGCAAGTAATAGCAGATATGATAAGCAGAAAAGCGGTAAATATCTACAGCTAAGCATATGATCATGATAAGTAAGCCAATAAATGTCACAGCTAAGCAAGTAAATAAGCAGGTGAAACTAAACGCACAAGGAACAAGCAAGCTGAAAGTAAACACACATGGAACCAAAGACAAACACATGATAAGCTAAAAGACGCGAGGAAAGAAAGGAATCAGAAAATAGACGGTATGCGCAAACCCAGGATGCCAGGGAAAAGAAAATGGGACATACGATAGACTCAGGGAGCGATTCTAAAGGAATCGAGCTCAGTGATCCTGATCCGCTAAAATCGGATAAGTCTCACGATCGTCATAGCCTATCGTTGGGCTCAGCGAGGACAATCCCTGTGAAGGGGCCACGCTACGTCATCGCCCGTCTCAAAACCCGATAAAACGTCAGAAAACCGATAAGACCGGCAAACCACGATGAAAATCGGAAATGAAATGAAAAGAAGGCTCCGAGTGACCTGGCAATCACCATCCTTGCCCATTTTGGTTTTTTGTATTTTTGAGAAAAGCTTGAAAGATATTTTCAGATGCTGAAATAATTTTTTTGAAGGGTTTAAAGGATTTTATTGAAAAGTTTGAACGATTTTATTGAAAAGGTTTGACTGAACTTGGGATGACGATCCCAAGCTGCCTACGTACCCTGTAGAAAGGGATCAAGCCAACGTAGTTCGAAACAGCTTTTCGAAATACGCTTTGAGTGTTTTTTGATGTTTTTTGGATTTTTGTTATTTGATTTTTATGTATTTTTATCCCTTTTGATTGAAAGGGGGTTTTGGCTCAGGAGGTTGTCGTCCGTCGTCGCCTAAAACCCGACGAGTGTTCCGAAAATCGATAGGGATCCCGAAATGCAAGGAAAATCCCTAAGGAACGTATGAAGAGAAGACCCAAAACTGAGGAAAGGAAAGAAACCCCTAACCCTGTAAGAAGCAATTATCCTGAAGAAGACGGAATCCTAAACCCTCTGGAAAGTCCTAGGACAAGAAAGGGGATAAGAAGGGTAAGGGGCTGGCTCAGGAAACATCCCGTCATCGCCTCCTAAACCTAAGAAAACTCTGGAAATCGACAAAGAACCCTCAAAAAAATAAAATTGATAAAATTCTGAACCAGAGAAGAGACCTCAACCAAAGCCAAAGTACATCTCGAAAAGGGAGAAGAAAGGGTATCTGCAAAGGAAGTCTTCTACTTTATTTTGTCTGTGAAAAAGATCCCTTAACTTTAACAACTTGCAATTTACAATCCAAGCTAAAAACCTGATGAAAGTATGGATTAAAATGAGCAGTATACATGAAGGCTGTGGTGGCTCAAAATTGGAAACAAAAATCAATTTCATGTAAATGGTTATGGTAAGACATTTGGAAATTTTAAACTTAGAAATTCAGATTCAGATTTCGATAAGCCATTTAAAATTGCAGGCATTAACATTCCATCATGATATAACTACAACCATTCTCTTTTCAATGCAACATCTCATCATGCCTTAGATCCATCAACACTCCATACGAGATTATCATTTTACCTCCAAGATGGATTCTGATGAACCAATTTCTATAAAAAAAGACAAGTTCATTGGTGCTAAAATTGGTTAGTGCTAACACCACAAGTCCAGGGGCATGGATATGAGCACTATAATGCTTTGACACTAAATTCACCATGCCCTTTACGATTAGAGGCCATCAGGAGTCATTAAAACTACTTGGCCCATTCGCATTAGAAACACCAGCTACCATGAAATTGGGAGATGACCAAAAAAAAGAAACTTCTTCAGTTGCTAGTATTTGGGTCTAGCTACTCGGATCACAGATGCGATCCATTCCTCTAAATTTAAAAATTAAACAAGATATTAACAGAGAGACCCCATACTGCTGATCATCACAAGGAATTTGCACGAACTAAATTTATCAATTCACCTTGATCTATCCTCTAAATGAAAGCTACAAATGGGGATAGATGTTACCTGAATCGTTGTCCGAGATGGAATCAAGATCCATTCTGCGAAATCCCCTCGCCGTTGCCGCAAGAAATGAATGAACAAATGACAAGAGTTTCAGCTACACAGGGGTGGTTAGATCCAAGGTAATTGTCGGAGGAAACCAAGTGGCTGGATTGAATGGGGTCTTGAAATGGGTTTTAATGAAATGGATGGGCTCTAGGTTGGGCAGAACTGGGGTTTAGATCTGGGTGAGTCTGAAGTGGGTTTCGGTTTTTGGAGGTGGGGAAGATGGGTTTCGGCTTTGGGGGTTGAGGAAGGTGTAGGTGGAGGGCGATGGGGGATTTTCGAAGGGTTGGGTGGTGGTGGAGCTGGAGGTAGAGGACGGTGGTGGTGGTGCCGGATTTTCGAAATACCGAAATGGGTTTCGGTTTTTTAGAAAATGGGTTTTGTGGTTGGGGATTGGTAGGGGTTGGCCGGCCAAAAGTGGGGTTGGCCGGTTGCAGAGATGGGTTTTTGGTGGGGTTTCGGTGGTGTAGGAGATGGGTGTGGGTTTGTGATGAAATGAGTAGAGGGTTTGATCGAAATGGGTTTAATGGGGGTGGGTTTGGGTGACCAGAGAAAATGAGGGGGAAAGATGAGAGATGGAGGTGCGGTGGTGGTGATGGGGTTGGTTGGATCTCCGGTGGGATCGCCGGAGGAGAAGCCAAAAAATAAAAATAAAAAATCGCTCTCTCTCTCTGCAACTCGAAAATGGATTTTCTCTCTATTTTCCTCTTCCTTTCTCTCGGCTTGCTCTCTCTTTATCTTCCTCTCTATGTGTATTTTGGCTGGGATTTTTGGTGGTAGTGATGGGGTGGAGTTTCGGTTTGCAGAGATGGTAGAGGTGCAGTGGTCGGCCGGAGTTGTGGCTGTAGCTGGTGGTGGTGGTTTGGGAGATAGTGGCTGTGGGTTTGGGTGGTTGATAGTGGCCGAGGGTGGCGGTGGTAGTTGGTGGCTGGTTTGGGTGGAGAAGAAGATGCAAATGAAATGGGTTTGGGTTTTATAAGTCTGGGTGGCTGTGATGTAGATGGTGATGGTGGAGGATGGGGGTCGTGGTATGGGTGGAGGATGTCGGAGTGAGGCCGGAGAAGATGGCCGGTGGTGGTGGTTTTCGATGGAGGTGGTGGACTTGAGGATGGTGGTGGTGGTCAAGGAAGAGGTTTTTTCTCGCTCAGCTCCCTCTCTGCTTTTTTTCTTTAGAAAAATTTCGGCCTTTCTCCTTACCCACGAGATTCCTATTTTTTTATAGCTAGGGTTAAAACCCTCCTCCTAATCTGAGCCGTCCATTTCATTCCCTTCTCATCTCAGCCGTCCATCTCTCTCTTTTAGCCTTAATGCCCCCCTAGAAACCCTAAAACCTAGAACATTCTAGATGATCTGAGCCCTACACTTCACCTCTTTGATCTGATGGCTTATGCTTGTGGCTTGTAGAGAAAGAAATGCAAGCTTCCAAAAATACCCTCCTGAGAGGAGGATTTTACATTTTTATCAACATCCCTATTACCCCCCTTTTTTATTTGCTTTAATGGGCACCCGCGCTCGGCTATCCCACCCCTTTTTTATAAAGAGAAACATATGTTTGCCCTCTCTTTCCTCCATGGACAACCTTTTTTAACGTACTTTCTACGCTTGAAAGGGGGGAATGATATTGACAGAACCATATTTTGATTTTTGCACAAACTCGACTTGTCTTTTCTTCATGATATCCTCTTACAGGGCACCTTGGGAACGGTGATGACCATTGACAAATTTTTTTTGAACACCGAGACGAGAATCACGATGGGCTAGCGAAAATGCTATTTGGAGCTTAGAGGTACCAAAAATGGGAGAACGTTAATACCAAAACTCACGGGTACTTTATAACTCTTTCAAATTTTTGCGAAAATGAGATAGAGGATCAGGGCAATTGAACGGAGGATGCCAATGGGGTTCAGAGATCACCCAGGCTTTCAAACGATTTCCAAAATATGGAAATGGGCATTTTTAGGGTTTTCGGGTTTTGATTTTTCGAAAATTTTGAGATTCGGTTCCAGGATCTCGACTCAACTTCAGGATTGGGATTTTATTCGATTTCGAGAATTTATTCGATTTTGGGGAAAATGGTCCGGTCAAAATGGGGTGTCTACAAAATGATATCTGCACCCCATTGTTTTGATGGTGCACTCCCCTCTTTATTAAACACTTATTTGATTAATTGTTGATAGCTTTTTAGGAATATATCAGCCTTTAATAATTAATATGATCAGTATAGATAAAGAGAAGAGTGCCATTATTGAAGCAAGGAAGTACATGTCATTTCCCATATGAAAAATACTATGATTTGGCCGACACTTTGAATTTATTGCCGGCACACGTGTCTACACGACACGACACCCGTGTCCACACGTGTCGACACTCCTTTAGACACTTTTAATGTACTGCTAGAAGCTTCAGTAACTTTATATGCATGCATGTGTAAGTGTGTGATATTATTTCTAGATTTTTAGGGGTTGCCATGTCAGATGCCTAGTATCAGTGTCCAAACTCGGCACACGAATCCGCGTCCGCAAAAGATGATTATATGTACTTTCTATTTTAGCCGTGTCCCCATTTTTAATTTTTGGGAGTTTGCCGTGTCCGACACTCCGTGTGCGTTTCGACAAGCAACACTCGTGTCCATGTCCACAAATCATAGGAAAAATGTAAATAAATAAAATGAACAATTAGACTTGGCTCATAAGCTAAGTTATTTGGATCTAGATAGTGTAGTTACTTAGCTGAGGATGATCAGGTCTTAAGCTTAGCAACCTAGGCTTATACCCTAGCTTATTTATTAGAAGGTTTTAAAAGTTATTTATCCTAGCCCTTGAAGCCTTTGTGGCGTCTAGTGAATTATTAGACATGTACAACAATGCATGTCACTAGGTCTTTGATGTTGTTAAACCATTATCTGTAGGTTTTTTGCTCATGTGTTGGATTTTGAGTTTGTATTTTGCTTATTATAGCACTTCCTAAAGTTTCATCTTAAATGTATGTCATTTGTATATGTTTCTGTCTGTTTATGTAATTTTACAGGATTTTGACCGAAATTTTCATCATAAACCGACATGTTACCATTTCAGTCACGATCGAAATGCACCATGAAATCGAACCATGAAACCTTTGTAGAGATGCAAAAGCTCATTTATAGGAATAGAAACAACAATTTGTAGGATTTACAGCCACTCCTCATAGAGATGTGTAGAAGGGAGAGCATCGATAAGAAGAAGGTGATGATCCTATTTGCCGTAGGACGGCTATGTTCTTAAAGGCATAAGATGGGGAATATGGATCGGGTTGATAGGATTAAAGTTTAGATGCAGATTTTATGCAATAAAACTGGTTCTAGGACCGTTGGAACTGTTTCAACAGTAAAGGACCGTTTCAGCTCTAGGGGTTAGGATGACCTGTAGGCATTAGGGTATACCGTTGTTAGAATCTGGTTTGAACTTCTGGGCAGAAACAAAGATTATAGGGATTGTTGGTGTTGGAACAATCCAAGAAGGTTGGTTGGCTGGGTTGATATTTAGTAAGGACTGTTTAGGTAAGGGTAGGGTGATTGAGGATGGAAAGATAGGCTATCATGGGTGTAGTAAGGGTTGCGGGTGAGAGAGTAAAGCGATAAAGGGGTCTAGGGGATGCATCAGGTATCTCGGGGTTGGGAAAAGAGGTTTGCAGAGGTTTATGGACAACAAGCTTTGCAGGTTGCAGGCTAGAAAAAAATTAAAAGAGGATAGAGAGAAGAGATGAGAGAGCACACTAACCCATGAAGGGTCTTCTCCTAAGCAAGGTAACACCATTGCTGGGAGCAAAAATCTTCAATCTTCTATTTCATTCTCCAAAAGAGGCCAATGGCCTTACATTTATAGAAAAAAAGTAAGACTCATAATTCTATTGAGACTTAACTCCTAATCCTATTATGGCTCAATTAACAACTTAACGCAAATTAAAGCTCCTAATTGAAAATTACTATTTTTAATAACTCGCATTTACTATTTTAGTAAAACCGAACATACTTTTTTTAGTGAGTATGAATCTATTGTATTTAGCAAATACGAACTTATTATATATAGTAAGTTTGACAAGGACACCCCAAAAGATACTTTAATGCTCCCCCTTAATCTGATAACGACACCCCCTTCCATAACGAAAGCTTAATATGGGGCTGAGGGTGGTCCCCATCACTATTGTTAGTGCTCCTATCATGATTGATGTGACCAATGCTTCTTTCTTTTTTTAATCTCTTGCTTGAGAGAATAAAGGAGTGGGTTGAGGGGAGAGCAGACGGAGAGGAGGACAGAGGCGCGTTGGGGAGAGGAGAAAAACAAACTTGAATTTGATACGATGATGACAATATACATAGCAATGTCATATTTTTGTTTAATATCTTCATTGTCTAAAAGAGAGGCAGTGTTCTTTATCTCTCCTCTTTCTTCTATGTCCTAGGAGAAAAAGAATAAGAGAAAGGAGATAATTGGAGAGGTGCGAAGTTGCAGGTTTGGTGCAGGGCATGGAAGAAAGGTTTTTAACTTTATCTTGGGAATAATTCTCTCTCCAGCTTTCATCATTATCACCTTTATCATCCTCTCTTCCTAGCCTCGCGTTTCTCTCTCTTCTACATACAGCTGGAGCAACTGCTAAGTGCTAGTAGTCCTTTACAGGGTGACAATGTACAATGCAAGAGAGCTGGAATTATTTATGTGATCACCTTGTTGTGCCCACCCGCGAAGTCACTTATCATTTTGAGGAGAACCGGTTGTGGAAAATATTACGACCATAGCCTGCAAATATCTGCAAAGCGATAAGCGACTCCATGCGCTAATTATTTATTGGTCATGCCATATCTGCTCCTTATACATGTATTTAATTTGGGTTTTAGAGAGATTTTCCCCCATCTTTTGAAATAAGAATGGAGTTAGGGTTCCACTGACTATTTATTTTTATGGGATTTTTTTGGAGAGGAAAACTCCAATATTGCGAAGATTTCTGCAGGATTTTGTAGGTTTGACCACGACTGTAATCAACCTGGTTTAGATATATTTTCTGCTGCAATTTTCATTCTTTTGGGTTGATTATCGATTGAAGGTTGTTGAGTTTTTCTGTAGTAATTTAACTTGTTAGTTGATTCTAGATTTGGCGTATCTTGCTGATATTTTTAACCAAGAGCTATCCATTGACTCTTGGATTTTTATTTCTGTTATACCTTGCATCATAAATTGCTATCAAAGCGTCAATTGTATGTTTGTGCTACATTATTTGGTATCAAAGTGTCAATCGTACATATAGTTACGTTTAACCGAAACCTATAACTAAATGCCCATATACCTAGTTTACATGTCTACAAAAGATAGACCCACTATGTGTGTGGGAAACAAGACAATCTCTAGCAAATGTCTGCTGGTCACATTTCTAAGACACCATGGAGAGGTGGCAACAATCAGTGTTACAATATTAATTATCTATGCAATGAACTGCATGCTTATTGTCAGTATGTTACCGAAGATAATGATGTTTCGCAACAAGTTGTCATCTTGCCAAGTTTTTTGTGTAGCAAATAAAATCTCTAACATACTTATGTTGAATTGAATATTGGGAGTAGATAACTTGAGCAAAATGTATTAGAGACATACACTACTCGTTTTTTAATGTGAGACTCCAATGATCTTACAATAAATTACATCGAACCAATTATTACTGCCAGTAATAATGTTTTGTCAATATATACTTGTCAAATCTCTTGCAGTGAGTGATGTGATTGGGCAGTGAATGTTCTCCCTTCCCACTTATGGGAATTGGCCTATGTAGCACATACCTTATCAGTTACCAGAAAGGAGGGTTTTTTTTTACCATTCAAAAAAAAAAAAAAAAAAAAAAAAAAAAAACCGAAAGGAGGGGTTTTAACTTGGGCGATACCTTGGCTGAGATATCCCTTTTTTGTTGGGTATGGGCCCAAAAGTGATAGGATAGAATATGATAAATTGCAAAACTTTTATCGGCTGGTATAAATGAATTTATTTGTTATATTGGATGATAAATGTTCAACAATTGAGATGAACCCATCTCATCTGTCAACAAATATTTTGATTAAAAAGTAAAAATAAAAAATCTGATATATTAGTGATATATATCAGCCAATATATTGGATTTTGTTAGATGTATGTGTCTGTATGTTGTGTACATGCCTAAGGGCATAGTGGCATTTGTATGTTCTCTCCTTTATATAAATACATAAGTGAGGGGGAGCACACCCTAACTCACTCTTTTCTTTCATCTTCTTCTCCTTAACATGGTATCAGATCCCTACGGTTATGGTGCCCTAGGGACCACCATAGAAAACCATCTCATCCTTCTTCTTCCTCCTCCTCTTCCTCTCTCTTCTCTCTTCTTTTGTTTTTCTCTTCTTTTTTTTCACCCCTCCCGATTCCGGCACCCCCTTCGCGAGTTCCCCCCACCCTCGCCTCTCCCTCCCAGCACCCCCTCCCCTCCCACCAATCCTCTCCACCCTTGCCCCCCCACGCCTCCCGTGAGTCCCCGTCACCCTCGCCCCCCTCCCACCCCCGCGAGGCTCCCACTCTATTTCATCTTCTTCTCCTTAACAGATTTATTTGATCGAATATTTCTTTTGAGAAAAAAATGAAATTTAATATCGGCTGACAAGAGCCAATAATCGGATTTCTTTGCATTGGCCAGTGGCTATATAACTAATGTATAGGTATCTTAATACCTCGTTGGATAAGGACAGAGGTGTACAAGCACCCGTTCTTTTATAGTTGCGAGAGTGTGTGCCATATGTTTATAGCTGACCAGGAACAAGGGGGTGATATACTACCAAAAGCGTCATAATTGTCTCCATGAAAAACGTGTCACAAGTCTGTGCTATAGTTTTATACTTTCAAGATTGTGATTATTTCAAACTTTCTTCTCAAAGAACATAATTCTTATTTTCCTCAATCTGGAAAACAAACTTCTATCCATTGAAGTTTATTGTCCAGTAGTGGAAACTGGGAAGTCATTCTATGAAAAATCAAAGAGGCCAAAACAAACAATCAAACATGGGAGGTAAAAAGGAAACTGGAGAAGGAACAAGGGAAAGGTAATAGAAATAATAACTTATCGATGTATACGTTTGTCGAAAGCATTATGTAGATTGCGATCTCTTTCAAGTCGATTCCAGGCTGAAGCAACTTGTCTTTCTTTGTTGGAAAAATAAACTGTCAGAGAAACCAAAATTGAGAGAAAGTGACATCTAAAGTGATCTATAGGTGGTTTCAATTTGTAAAAGGAGAGGAGAATGGGGTTTCCAGTGTTTAAGGGGTTGATAAACTCCCATCTAGCCTTGGGAACCCCGGTCCATCCGGGATCAGGGGTGTTGCAAAACGACCAGGGAGAGATTGTTTGGGCCTTTGAGGGGCCGATTGGTGTGGCGGATGCAACGGAGGCGGAAGTCTGGGCGGTACATCAAGGCATTATTTTGTTGACCTTGGGGATGTTTGAGAGTCTGATGTTGAAGAAGATTCCCTTAATGTCATTCGGTGGTTGAAGGGAACATCTTCGCGTCCTTGGAGGTTTGATAGATTCTTTGCTGAGATCATGGACCGTATTGGATCTTCTTCTGTGGTCTTCCGGCATGTTCGTAGATTGGCAAATGATATTGCAGACTTTCTAGCGAGAGAGGGGGTTACTAAGGATGCCCTCGCCCTTTTCGACGACCTTTCCCCTTGACACCTTTGTCTGGGATTTACTTTTATCTCCTATGTTGTTTCTTTCTCTGTGTGCTCTCTTCCTTTCTATACCTTTGTTTTGACCATCTCAGTCTTTCTGTTTTAATATAATTGGCAGTTATTCAAAAAAATAAAAATAAAAATAAACTCCCATCTGTACTAGCCATTTCCCCCTTCTTTAAGAGAAAAATAACATTTTTGCTCCTTGGAAAGTCATTATTGCCCCTAGTGGTTACCTAAAATATGGGCGGTAATCTAGTCACCAGCCTTCCTACATTTGTTCTTTTATTTGCCTCGTCCTAGTGAAAGAAGAGGATTTCAATTTTTTTAGATCTCATTCATAATTTGATTCATAGCATCAATATAAGAAGGAAAGAATATCAAAGCATCTATAGATACTGGGGAATGTGAACATCATCAAAGATACCAAAAACTGAAAACAGTATGGTGCATTTTGTTGATTTTGTTTAACAGCATGGGTTGCTATTACTTTTTTTTCTTTTTTTTTTTCTTTTTTAACACAAGAAACTGCAGGAAATCCTTGTACCCTTTCATAACTGCTATAGTCCCTGCGTCCACGTGTAGTCTCTATAATCTGATCTCAGTTTTTTGAACTTAAACTATTTTTTGTTTTGTTTCTTAACATGTTAGTCTTTCATGTTATTGGGACGTGACCACCATAGACTATTGTGGGGATCTTTGTCTGGTTTGTTTGTGTTAATGTTTAAATTCCCAGCTCACATTGCTTGAAACATTTAGGTTATCAAAGTCTAGGTTCTCTTGAATGAAATGCTAATGTAAACTTGGATTGATTGATTGATTCCATGGGCTGTTCTTTTATTTTGGTTCTCATCTATCATGTTTAATAATTTCAGGTTTCTAGGTTGATTTATACTAATTCAGGGGTTGCCATATTGGCGCTAACATCTAATGCTGTTCATAAGCTTTGGAAATGGCAGAGGAATGATCGAAAATTAACTGGAAAGGTTTTAACTCAACTCTTTGTTGCTGAAATCTTTGATTGACCATGGGGTTTCTAATTTTCCATGATCTTGACATAAGGCAAATACTTGTTTTGTGTAGGCAACTGCTAGTGTAGCCCCACAGTTATGGCAACCTTCCAGTGGTATATTAATGACCAATGAGATAAGTGATACTAACCCTGAAGAAGCTGTTCCCTGCTTTGCTCTGTCAAAGAATGATTCTTATGTAATGTCGGCATCAGGAGGGAAAATCTCTCTCTTTAATATGATGACATTTAAGGTAAATGACATTTCACAAGCATATTTATGTACGGGATAGTGTCAATTTGAAGTTTAATTGTGTATATGTTTTTTAATGCAGACAATGACAACATTCATGCCTCCCCCACCAGCTGCTACATTTCTCGCCTTCCATCCACAAGATAATAACATAATTGCCATAGGCATGGAGGATTCTTCAATTCAAATCTACAATGTCCGAGTTGATGAGGTCTTGCTCTTCTTCTTGAATAGAAGCCTAAGATTTCTGAGTTTAAATATGTTAATAAGCAATTCAACATTGATATCTTGTTCTCTTTGATACCGGACTTTGCATAGGTTAAAAGCAAGCTCAATGGGCACCAGAAGAGAATAACAGGTCTTGCCTTCTCTCATGCACTAAATGTGCTTGTGTCATCAGGTGCTGATGCTCAGGTATGGTCAAGTAGTCCCTCATGCATTATTAAACCTCATGATGAGGCCCACCAAAAATTGTGCTATGCTTAAGCACAAAATTATTGGTGCCGGTTGCAGCTAAGCATGTGAATTATGATTTTTAGTAGTAATGCCTAAACCTTGTCATTGTCTTTAACTAATTCAAGAGTCATTGTGTGCTTATTGTTTGTTTTGGTCCATCCATTCAAATCACTGCTATTTACACAAGCACAAAAACGGCGGTTCCTATTATGATTTTCACTAGTAATGCTGGCCCCTTGTTTTTGTACTTTTGCTTCATAGGACAATAATTTTGCCACATTTGTTTTTTTTTTTTTTTTTTTTTCAGATTTGTGTTTGGGGCACTGATGGATGGGAGAGGCAGTCGAGTAAATTCTTGCAGATTCCAACTGGGCGAGTTCCAGCGCCTCTTGCAGAGACACGTGTGCAGTTTCACCAAGATCAAACGCGTTTCCTGGTTGTCCATGAAACACAGATAGCCATATACGAAGCACCTAGACTTGAATGTCTTAAACAGGTTGGTTGCACATACTTGTATTGCATGTTTTTTCAATGGTATTTCCTCCCCTTCTATGAGGTTCACTTCAAGGCAGTTTTTGACTCAGATATTGATAATCATGTTGTTACTCCACGTGTATGTGGGCATGAGTTCGTGGTCACAAGAACATCATACATTCTTTACATGTTTATATTCTTGGGTATTCCCTTGCATGTGTTGTAAGCTTCCATGAATGTGTATATTTACAAGTGTAGAGCGTAGGGTGTTGGTTTGCATCAGTTAGCAAGTTCACATTTGGAAGTAAGTTCACAAGTGTTGCATGCTTTACCCTAACCCAACCAATTCACTTGTGGCCATGCGATTTGTTCATTTTCATTTTTCTTATTGTTGAAATCGGTTGTGTTGACAGTTTGTTCCTCGAGAATCAAGTGGTGCAATCACACATGCTACATATTCATGTGATAGCCAGTTGATATACGCAAGCTTTGCGGATGGTAGTGTGGGTGTTCTTACCTCTTCGACCCTTAGATTGAGGTGTCGAATTAATCCCACAGCATATCTGCCTTCTAATCTCAGGTACTGTGTAACCATTATTGTACCAACTAAGAATGGATTTAACGTGTTATGTTTTACTAATCATGGTTAACTCAAACCTGTTGGTTTCAGCTCAAATGTATATCCACTTGTCATTGCGGCTCATCCATCTGAACCCAATCAGTTTGCTCTGGGCCTAACTGATGGCGGGGTCCATGTTCTCGAGCCCTTAGAAGCAGAAGGGAAATGGGGCATTGTACCCCCACCTGAAAATGGTGCAGGGATTAACATCACCTCTGGTCCAGCCCCGGTTTCTGATCAACCACAAAGGTGATGATGAAACCCATGTATGCATCTAACGGCTTTTTTTACAAGGCTAGGAGGCCCCTTTCACTTTCCAAGAAGCCGCTGGCTCTAGTGTTGACATGTAACTCTGCCAAGTGGCAGCAAGTTTAGGTAACACCACCATCATCGTTTATACATTGCTAAGACCCCTCTAACTGAGGTGGTGTGACAGGCAATATAAAAAATTTGATGTGTGGAGATGGAGAACTGTTGGTGTTGATCGTCTTCGGCTCGAACATCACAAATCATGGGTAGCAGCTGTAAGTTTTTCTCAGTTGTGATTGTATTTAGAATCATGTGTATTCAAAAGAGAATTCTTTTATTATTTTTTCTCCCCTTTTTCAAGCGAAAATATTTTCAGGCGAAGGCATTTCCTTTTTCCTGTATGAGAGCTTCCAACATACCTTGCGTTTTACATATCTAATAGACACTCCTTTATGTTGTGTTTAGCTACTCAAAGGTATGCCCTCTAAACATGAAGCTAATTTTGTGGTGCTGTCTATGGTTTCGTACTTGAGAAAAAATATGCATAAAGTCGCTTTCACCATCAATGGTGAAAGACAATTCTTGGGTCCCAACAAGGGGGGCATGTTGATCTTGTAAGCGTCATAAGGGTTTTGATGGATCGAGTGTCTAGGATAATCCGATCAAGGTGTTTCAAAAAGCATTTGGCCGGACTTAGGATTGTTGTCCCGATCAAGGGATACAGGCAACAAGTTCCTTTTAAATAGTGTAGCAACCACTTCCACTTTTTAATATTTTCCTTACAGAAGAATCGAGTAGACTTTTCTTAATGATCCCAAAGACTAGGGTTGTGTATAGTGGCTGAGATTGGACCACACGCAAGCTCCTTGATGGGTCTTGTGTTCGAATTGCAACCTTTTAATCCCCCAGCCTCGAAATCAAATGTTTCCTGGCTATTTAATGGGAATTGTACCAGTCATCTGTCTGCTATTCTAATCACATATGATGAGAAAGATGAGCTCTTGACCACTAATCATCATATAAATGCCCACATGCGATGGAGGAAGAATGCTTAAGGGTGTGAGTGTGACCTCATTGTAATAGAATGTGGTGTTCCTGCTGTAGATCTCTAATGAGGTTCACATTCAACAACAAAAATACGGATTAATAGAAAGTTGAATGATTGCGTATTTTTTTGCCATAGAAGATCCAAGGCAACACCTCGCAAATGAACGGTTTGGATCAATCAACACACGAATTTGAATCGGGCATTTCTCATTCTCCCGTCTCCACCTATTTCGTCTGCTATTCGGGAATGAGAATGGTTGCCCAACATGTCTTAATTTTATATGTTTAAAAAGACACCAAATTAGTTCAGATTGTGAGCCCAAAGTGGTTGCCTCATGTGCTTTTTGCCTACACAACCCTAGGTTGTGGGATATCATTAAGCACGTAGAGAGGCCTCACCCCAAAAACCATGGTTGTGCATAGCCTTCTGCTTTGCCTACTCAACCCTAGTTTTTGCCAACGCTAAGGCAAAACTCAACTCAACTCAACTAAGCCTTTGTCCCAAACTAGTTGGGGTCGGCAAATGAATCTTTAGAAAATTTTCATGAAGAAGGTGAAGGGTCTACCCCGGCCCAAATTGGCAAAATAAATTATTCAAATCAACTTATAAGAAGCAATAGAATTAAGGGGGGAAAAGGCAAAACAGTAGGCAAAAGCTCTAAAAAAGTGCAGGCAGGCCCATGGAGAAGGCCCACCCCTCATGTAACTACCGAGTACTGACCCTTTTTCTCTTCGAATTGTCTTATGCGGCACTTGTCTAGAGTATGGCGGTAGTAGAGATATAGACCGGTAGCTGAGAGATTCGGGAGTTAGAAAACGTAACGAAACTCTCTCTCTCTCTCTCTCTCTCTCTCTCTCTCTCTGTAAATGGAGTGCTGGTGGGATTACTGGGTTGATGAGGCACTAGCGAGGTTGCATTCTTTGAAAGTCCTCCGATCTCTCAGACCCATTTCGCTTTCGGCTAATAAATCAAAACCCATCGAGGAAATGAGCAATGCCAACGATTTCGAGACGTTTGATGGTTTGCGATCGTGGGATCGATCTTCTGTGGAGGTCGAGATTGATGAATCTACTTTCCAGAAATGGGTCGATGATATTCCTAGTCCTGGTACGATGATCAGATCAATTTCCTCATTTTTTTCACCTCAAATTCAAGTCATATACCTTCCTTTTCTCATTCCTGTTTTATAAATAGAAAATTGTGATACAACTGAAAATATATCACTGCCCAAAATACAGGGAAGAATAAACTGAAACTCAGAGGAAGTTTACATTGCAAGGTTCAAGTTGGCTTAGAATTTGTTGGGCATTTGTTTTAAGTTCCAATAGCATGTGTTTTACAAATGGAAGCTTTGTTGTAGGATTCCAATATATCACCTTTTCATATGCAACATTATTGGTGTTAAATCAGGCTATCAATGCATGCACTAGCTGACATCAGTTCATCCGAACATTGTTTGGACTTTAGAAATAGTTTGATACATCACTTAAATGATAAAATAGGAACCTATTTGGATCCTTTGGCAAAGTTAAGGAGAAAGATTGGTGATCTATGTTGTTTTATTGATGATATGTGTTGTTTACTTTCTTTTGGCCTTCTCTTTGTTTCATTTCTTTTTTGTCACACAACCATTTCTTAACTAATTTTTTAATTTAAGAGCTTTCATGTATTTGGGCCAATTCACTCATGTAATCATACACATTGATGGTAGAAGACAATGTTACATTTTCTATTCACCTTAACTACTGAGTACTAAAGACTCCTTTTGGTTTCATAAGGGGGCATGTTCACTACAAACTATCAACACTCTCTTAGATTTAATGGAAAGCCCTTTTTTGGGTGTCAGATCTAGCCTGTAACAACACATGGGATAGGATCTTATAATTATTCCAAGACTTCTCTAATTTTATTCACCATTATGTATTCTTTATTTTTCCTTTTAGTGGGTAATAAGAGAATGCTTTCTTTTTTATACATTATAGATAGGGAAGAGCGTGGTGAAGAAAAGCTGTAACAGAAAAAAAATAAATCAGTGAGAACTTTACAAACCCCAACTATTGATATATCCCATAGATTTAACTATGTGCAAGGTGTGATTCATTCAGAAACAGAAAAAAGAAAAGTAAAGTGTTAAAAGGAGATCCCCCCAGATGGTTCTATTCCTTATGCTTCGTAACTTTAAGGTATTTGCAAAATTTGCATACATCTAGATGTCACATGACCAAATAATTGCTGTGAACCAGCTGTTCAAGATATTTGAATACATAGGAGAAGGTAAATCCAGATTTTATTTATGATTTTTTCTTTGTTTTTCCACTTATATTGGTAGCATGACTATTTGTTTTGCTTAGTCAGCTGCTAAAAAGAAAGATGCTTTGTCATGACTGCACGATCATCACATTCTTCTTCAGTATATTGATTGGCTTGTTATTTATCAAACAGCGATAAAACTACTTAAATTCTTTTATTTTCCAACATTATTACATATTTTCTTCTGCACTTGCTCCATGTTGAAGATTTTGAGGACCCTGTGTTTTCTGTCTCCAATTTTGACTAAAACTCACTGTTGTATAATTGAATGATTTGGATCTGATTAAGTACTATTTCTCTAAACACTAGATTAATGTGATGGGTTCTTTGTTTCTCATATCAACACCACTGCATTGTTACAGATACTGACGAACAGATGGACCTGTTGCTTTGATGCATTTCAAATTATGATAGTTTTGATTTTATAGGGGATGAGGTTATTTCAAGAGATCGGAATGTGGATGGAGAATTGGGGCCTTGCCCTTACCAATTGAAAAAGCTACTTCTCTTCTCAGGAAATGACTATCTGGGATTGAGTTCTCATCCGGCTGTTCGGCAGGCTGCTGCTAAGGTGTTTAAGATAGCCCACTTTTTTCACTGGTTTCGTTTGTTATCCTTGCCACTGAGACTGTTTTACTGTCTTCCATTTCAGACAGCCCAAGAACATGGAATGGGTCCAAGAGGTTCTGCTTTAATTTGTGGTTATACTAATTATCATAGGCTACTGGAATCATCCTTGGCAGATTTGAAGAAAAAAGAGGTAATAAATACATATCATTTTTAGCTTTCTGAAGTGACAAAATTTTCATAAAAGCTACTTATACCACATTGTACGAAATTATAAGCAATTTCATCTCTCTTTTTGTTTGCATGTGTTTCTCTTCGGAGTTTAGTGGTCTTATGAACTTCTCACTGTAATGCCAATTATCTCACTATGATATGATAATTATTTAAAAGCTGGTGTATGTGATCCCACCTTTTGTTTCAGGATTGCCTTCTTTGTCCAACTGGGTTTGCTGCCAATATGGCTTTAATGGTGACACTAGGAAGTGTCAGCACTCTTTTATGTGCTGGTAGAAAACCATTGAAGGATGAAAGAGTTGCGATATTTTCAGATGCTCTGAACCATGCATCGATAATTGATGGCATTCGTCTTGCTGAGCGGCAACGAGAAGCAGAGGTCTTTGTGTATAAGCACTGCGACATGGCTCATCTTAATACTTTACTGTAAGTTGAGTTTTCAAATCGAACAAACTGGTTTCCTTCATCTAAAAATTTACACCATCTCATGTCATTGCATATTTGGGACGAAACAGATCAACTTGCACATTGAAGAAGAAAGTGGTTGTCACTGATGGGTGAGCCATGTGCAGCTTTTCCTAGCATATATATATATATATATATATATATATATATATATATATATATATATATATATCATTTTTTAGTTTTTGTTGCACTAATAATAGTTAAACTGCTTAGAGTATCTGGCTAATCTGCCTTCTCAAGCGTCTATGTTATGTTTTGGTTAGTAAATGATTGTGGTCGTTCCTGTCATGCAGCTTGTTTAGTATGGATGGAGATTTTGCACCACTAGTTGAACTTGTGGAGCTTCGCAAAAAGCATGCATTTCTATTGATCATTGATGATGTAAGTGTGGCTTATAGATCCAAATAGGGCTACATGGTGTGGGTTTTTTTTTTTTTTTTTGAATGGCAAAATAGGGCTACATGGTTGTGCCATCAAAATAATTAGTGATCGTCTTCAGACCTCCTAACACTTGTTTCAGGCTCACGGGACACTTGTTTGTGGCAAGAACGGTGGTGGAGTGGCAGAGCAGTATGATTGTGAAAATGAGATTGATATATGTGTTGGGACTTTGAGTAAGGCTGCAGGTTGCCATGGTGGGTTCATTGCATGCAGGTAATTGAATCCGTGTCTCTTTTCTTCCTCACAAATGCTCATAAAAAAAGCATGCTAACAAATAAAAAATATTGGAATATCAGGCACAATGAAAGACAATACCTACCAACTAGCATCATGTTTTACATACCATCGATGCTGGGCCTCAAGTTCCATGAACTCCAACTATTGCAATTTATAATTTCTTGATTTATATCCTTGTCAATGTTGAATATTTCAACATTGTTAGTTGTTTTTTCATTCTTGATATTCACTCTGTGCACCATCTTTGTCTTTCTCCAGTGAGGAAAGCATTTTAATGCTTATGGCTTGTATGAAGTCATCGCCTACTGCACATGTCTATATTTTCTCACACAACTTCTCATTCTTGGTTGGCAATAAAGGGAAAATAGTTAACATGGTCCTCAAAACACATAAAAGCCAACCCAACATCCTCGAAATAAATACAAGGAAACCATCCAGACAGTGTGTACCTACGAAACTAAAAACTGCCGAAATTCAAGCCATATGCCATACATTCACATAATTCCTACGAAACTAAAAACTGCCGAAATTCAAGCCATATGCCATACATTCACATAATTTGCAAATCTATGGATATGGAGTAACATAAAATATCTGAAACCGATGCCATATGCAAGCAGTCAAGCAGAGTGGACTTTGAAGGGGACTATAAAGTGAGGAATTGTTTGTTGAAGTGGACTCTCCTACGTGGAAATATCAGTTTCTTGAAATAGGAGCATTGATGATAAAAAAAAAAAGCATCTATTAGTCATGCTCTGAATACAATAAGCCTTGAATAAATACTACACCGGTGTGAGGGTACGGTGCAGATTTTGTCACAATGTACAGGTTATGGTGTCCTCCCCCCACCCCATCCCACGCAAACAAAAAAAAGGCCCTGGAAGAAATTACCAAATCGAGTATATTACACTCTAAGGCAGTATATGCATTTCCTTTAATGGTTTTTCGGTCCATTACCAAGTTTGTGGAGAAAGTCAATACAGTGACCAGGGTATAGTAGTTATTCAGGGGAACTTATTAGAAGATGCCATAAAAGGGGTCAAGGCCTGAGCATTCTTTCATGAGATTTTTGTAACACTTGTGGGATTGCCATTTTCTCAAGGCTACTACATATTTGTCCTCCTATTGTATATGCATCATCCAAATCGTTTCATTGTCACACTCGATTGAAAAGCTTATTTTAGAGCATTCAAGACAAAATTTATCACAATTTTAAAAATTTGCCCTCGGCTTTATCCTAGCCCGGTACTACTATAGTTTCTGACTTGATACCCATGTGAACTTTATCCTTGTGAATGCCAATTGAACAGCAAAAAGTGGAAGCAGCTCTTACAATCAAGGGGTCGCTCGTTCATATTTTCAACCGCTCTTCCGGTGCCAATTGCCGCTGCTGCACATGGTAATATGTTATTTTGCTTCATGCATGTTACTTTAAATCCTTTGATTTTCATTTCCATTCTCTGTTTCTATTTCAAAGTTATGCTAAAAGTTGGATTCTTGATTCTTCTGTTTGGTAATAGTTCTTTCCATGTTAGCTTTGTTGCCCTGAATGTCAAAATCAATGTCATATTGCATGCCCCATGCCTGCCTAAAATCTTAGATCTAATGATAATTCTCCCTTTTGAATTTATACGACCTACATCAAATGTTTAACAATTTTCACATAACTTTGCAGCTGCTATTGTTGTGGCAAAAAAGGAGAACTGGCGTAGAAGGGCAATTTGGAGTCGAGTGCAAGACTTCTCCACTTTAGCCCAGATTCACATCACCAGTCCCATTATCTCTCTGATCATTGGGGATGAAGAAACGGCACTTCTAGCCAGCAGGTTTTTCTTGTTTCATCCCCCACTTTCAACCTATATTTATTTCCTTCATGTAGTCTAGTTATTTATTGCAGCTGCCAACCGCTTGTTTGTCATTGACAGGCATATGCTGAAAATGGGTTTCCATGTGACTGCAATTAGGCCTCCCACCGTTCCTTCCAATTCATGCAGGTATCTGTTTCATAGTTTATGTTATCTATTTTCTTTTGTGTAGCATGCCATTGTGTTGATAGTCTTTGAGGTTGTTCATGTCAAAAATCCTTATAACTTAGACATGTGAACATAGTGCCAGCGTTAGGCAGAAACACGAAGCTTATACAAGGAGACCTTGGAAAACTTGAAACATCAACAGGCGTTACAGTTACATGACTATATCCAAAATAGGGGCTGATATTTTCACCCTCGTGCTTTGATAGATCCATCCTCTAGTTTAAGCTTGGGGGGTTTTACACGGCGCCCCTTGTAAAGCGCAAGCCATCCACTGCAGGCCATATTCAAATGAAAATACAGGTACCTCATTCCTTCATTGAGAGTTTAGGAACCTACCTCTAGGCAAATATTCGGGTGCATGACAGTTAAATTTGTATTTGTTGTTGTAGGTCCATTTATGACCCCAAAGTTAGGTCTAGGGTGGGAACGGAGAAAGGTACTAGGTTTTGTGGGGATCATTGGTTAGGAGAGTCCTTGTTACGCTATGGATTCCCAGTTCTTTATCTTTTAGATTGGTCAGTAAACTTCGGAGCAATCTTAAAAGAGTTTGTGACTATATGAAGAGGATGATGGATGCATCCACGTTATACTTAGCAACTGATAAAAGGGCTTAGTTAATAGTTTCTTCTTGTTACTAGGACTCCTGTTTATGTCTTACTTTCTCATCTTGATATCGACAAAAGAGTTTGGATGCTGGATACTCAAGGCATCTTTTCAGTGCGTCCTTTAGTCTAGAGTCTAAGTGAACTGGCAGATAAATTGGCAAAGGAAAGCTCGATGGAAACCATCAAATTCCAGCTAAAGTTCCTAAGTCCTTCGGTTGCAAGAATCAGAAAAGCAAAACCCGAATTTCAGCTGGAAAGAGTACATTGAGCTGATAAAAATCTCCAACAATTTGCTTAAGAGTAAAACACCAACATCCAACCAAGAAACTCCAGCTGATAACCCAACTTTAAGCTGGGTCAACCGAAAAATCCCAACTCTTAGGTTCATTGATTTCCTTCAATACCAAAGCAGAAATGGAAATAGCAGACACTGAGATCAAACTTTTAAAAGCCAGCATTTCAAGCTTCCAAGCTATTCAACCGGAAAAAGAAGCTCAAGAACAGCTCGAAAACCAGTTCAGAAAGATGAAAAAGAGGCTTGGTTTGAAGCAAAACAAGGAAGAGAATGCACCAATAATGAGAAACAAAATCTATCCATTAATAGGATAAATTGCAGTTTGAAAATGACACACGCCTTAACACATAACTATAAGTGTAACTAAAGAGAGGAGTGCCATTATTGAAACAAGAGCGTGCAAATATCATTTCCCTTTTCTAAATTGCTCAATTTGATTTTTTTGTTCTTTCTCTGTCCAGGCCATAGTTTGTTCCCAACCTAGAAAAAGCCAATAATTATTAGCCTTACCTAAAATAGAGCTTATAAAAAGACTCCCCTGTTTTTCTAAGGACACACCCCTTCTATTTGTGCTAATGAAATTTGTTTGCTTGTTTCAGGTTGCGGGTTACGCTAAGTGCTGCACATACATACGATGATATAAAAAGACTCACAGATGCACTCTCTCACTGCATCAACTTCTCTTCACCTCTTAATCTCAACCCCACCACTCCCAATGATGGAATAATAATCTCAAAACTCTGAGACTCTTTCCGTGGGACCCGCTCCCAATGGGAGTGCCACTATTGAAATAAGTGAGCGTGGATATCAATTCCCTTCTATTCATTTTTGTTTTGAGAAAAAAAATTATGACTGATCATTTTTGTTTTGAGAAGAAATATGACTGATGATCTCTCTCTCTCTCTCTCTCTCTCTCTCTCTCTCTCTCTCTCTCTCTCGGGCATGAACGGATCCACCTCGAATCGGATCCACCTATTTCTTAGTCACGATACATTCAAATCTGTTATTGGTCGGATCGAATTCGGAGTGTTCTTCAAATCCTACTTCCTGCATCTTGGTCACAATCCATTTCTTGAAAGAAAAGTCCTAGTAGGTCCTACTTACATTTTACACACTTAAAACTCTCATATGAGGACGAGGGAGAGGGTGAGCATAAGCTTATGGTTAGTGAAGGATCCAGATTTGAGAGATGAATGAAAAAACACTAAAAATAGGAATCATTCAAAAAATTGCATATGGCTTATTTTTACCAAAATACCTTTGAAGTTATACTTAAAGCTATAAAAATATTAGGAGGAATGATAGAATGAAGGGCGCCCTTGCAAAAACCAACTTCAAGGGTGCCCTCATTGGTTAATAGAAGTGCATTTGTGATGGCCCCGAAAAAAGTTGATGACGCCATGAAAAGTGGAACGGCCTTGACTTTTGCTGAAATTGACCAAAGGGGGCATCCTTGAAGTTGGTTTTTGCAAGGGCCCCTTCATTCTATCATTGCCCAAATATTAGAGGGTATTTTCACAAAGGGAAATGATATCTGCGCCAAGTGTTTCGATAAACAGGCGCTCCACTTGTTTGTCGCGTAGTATTTAAAGGGTTTAAAGAGTTTTTTGAGAACCATAATATCCTCTGATATCCCTTTAAATAGTAAACGACAAACAAGTGGAGCACATGTTTATCGAAACACTTTGGGGCAGATATCATTTCCCTTTCACAAATTAGTATAATAGTAGGGCGATGATATTTCCACCCCCCTGCAGTATGCATTCGCCCCATCTGGAGGTAGTGACCGCTGGCCTTTTGTGTCCTACGTGCCCAGGGAGAAGCATTAAAGCTGCCCCATTGTTCACGTTATAAGGGGTTGAATGCGTACTGGGGGTAGGGGCGGACATGGTTCGGGTCCAACCCGAGGAACCGAAGGTTCGGTTTGGTTCTAGATTTAAGCGGTTTGGTTCTGGTTCAATTTTTTGGGAACCGTAGGAATTCGGCTCGGTTCTGAGTTTGGGATCCTGGGACTGAAAACCGAACAGGATAATATTCCCCCAACAAATAAAATCACCCCCCTCCCCCCGACCCCCACAACGGTTTCCGCGAGCATGGTTTACGTACTGCTTGAGGATAAATTCACCCCCCTTTAATGTTTTTCTTTGCCTTTTAGACTTAACGAAAGTTACGAAACCCTAGTTTTCCTTTTATCTCCATCATAGAAATCCCCAGATCCTTTTATCTCCATCATCTTCTCCGTCCATCTCCATCACAGAGACCCAGAACCAAACCGAAGCGATCAAGTTCGGTTCGGTTCCAATGGTAAGTGGTTCGGTTCTGGTTCCAAATTCTGGGAACCGATAACAATTGGTTCGGTTATGGATATAGCCCATAACCGAACCGAACCATGTCCACCCCTACTAGTAGCGTGAAAATATCATCGCCCTAATAGTATCAGATTTAGAACTGTCCTGGAAATATGTCTAGATCAAGTTCGTTTTAAGTTCGGATTCCGGTTCATTGAACCCCCTACTCTTACCACTACTAGTTCCTCTCTCTCTCTCTCTCTCTCTCTCTCTCTCTCTCTATAGATTCATGGCTGCAGCCAGTCCTCCTCCTCAATCCATCCTAGTCTCCCCTCGTTCAGCAAACCCCAACACCAATGCCACTCTTCTCATTACCAACACTGCCATGCCCACTACAACGACCCATCCCAAAAGTGAAATCACTTCCCTTCAACTCCACCGAACTCCCAAACCAACAACACCCCTTACTTCTTTCACTTTCCACAACGAATCATCACAAACACATGCCACCCTCGCCGACACCCTCGCCTCTACACTCCAACAATGCGCCTCCGCTCTCTCCCTCCGCTTTGGCACCCAAATCCACGCTCAAATCTTCCACCTCGGCCTCTCCCACGACCTCTATCTCTCGAGCCAGCTCCTCTACTTCTACTGCCTCTGCGCCCAACCCGACTCAGCTCGCACCATCTTTGATTCAATCACTCCATCTCACCTCAACACCTTCTTTTGGAATGTCATGATTCGCTCTTACACCACATCTTCCCAATATGCCAATGCCATCCAACTCTTCTCTGATATGCTCTTCGCGGGCTTTCGTCCTAACCAATTCACCTTCCCTTTTGTCTTAGACTCTTGCTCTCACCTCGGCTTCCTACACCTTGCCCAACAGATCCACGCCCTCATGGTGGTTGCCGGGTTTCAGCACGACGTGTTTGCGGCCAGTGCTCTGTTGGATGTGTATACGAAATGGGGCTGTTTGGGTGATGCGTGCAAGTTGTTTGATAGAATTCCTGAACCAAATGTTGTGACTTGGAATTTGATGATTTGTGCCTATGCACAGAGTGGGTTTTGGGTGAAGGCTTTGGAAGTTTTGGATCTCATGGGCGAGTTGGGTCATCGAGTTGACGCGAGTAGCTGGAATTCAATCATTGCTGGTTGTGTTCGTCGTGGAGATGGTGATTTGGCATTGGAGATTGTTAAAGAGATGTTAGTGGAGTCTTCTATTAAACCCAATTTGGCCACATTCAACACTCTCCTCCCTGCAATCCCCACCTTCTCTTCATTGGTTCGGTTGAAAGAGTTCCATGGATTCACGACAAGGTGGCAGGGCATAATTGGTATTGAGTCTGTAGATGATGAGAGGTCGTGTGCCGCCATTGCAGCTGGTTATGCTTACCATGGATGTATGATCTATGCATCTCGATTATTCAATCGAATCAACTCAAGAACTACCCAACTGTGGAATTCAATGATTTCAGGATACATTGATTGTGGGCTTCCTAATAAAGCCTTCTGCATCTTCCGTGAGATGGTGACGGAATTCAGCGGTGAATTCAAAACTCTCTCCAAGGTTCCTCTAACTTTGCTCCTCCCTGAATGTAGTCCATCATTCTTGACTGGTTTAGAGATCCATGCTCATGCTTATAGAATCGGTTTAGAGTCCAATCTTTCAGTGAATAATGCTCTCATAGCCATGTATATTAAAAGAGGAGATATAGAGTTGTCCGAACGAGTCTTCCAACGTACACTGGAGAAGGATGTTATTTCTTGGAACACCATGGTTTCGGGTTATGCCCGTCTCCATGATTTTGATCAGGCTTTTGACGTCTTCCGCCAAATGCACTCTGAGGACATGAAACCCGACGAGTTCACATTCAGTTCTGTCCTCAGTGGCTGTGGGCACTCGGCAGCTCTTCGGCAGGGGATGGGGGTTCATGGCTGCATAATCAAGAGTGGATTTTCTGAAGATTACTGCATAGTTCACAACTCTCTCGTGGATATGTATGGGAAATGTGGGTCGATAGAAGAAGCAGAGAAGGCCTTTGATGAGATGACATGTAGAGATGATGTGTCGTGGAACACCATGATCTCCTGTTACGGTGCCAATGCTCGACCGCACGAGGCCTTTTCACTTTTCGAAGAGATGCAAGAGAAAGGATGGAAACCGAACCGGGTCACCTTCATTGCCCTATTATCAGCGTGCAGTCATGCCGGCTTGGTTGATGAGGGCCTACACTGTTTCAAAACCATGTATAGAGAGCATGGGGTTATTCCGGATGTCGAGCATTATGCTTGTGTTATTGATAATCTAGGAAGAGCTGGTCGGCTTGATGAGGCTTACCGATTGATTAAAAGCATGCCTATAGAACCTGATGACTGCATTTGGGGTGCTCTACTTGCGGGTTGTAGAATTCATGGGAACATACCTCTAGCTGAAGTTGCAGCCAGATATCTGACTGAAATGGAGCCCCAGCATTCTGGGTACCATGTTTTGCTTTCCAACGTATATGCAGACGCTCGTCGATGGGATGATGTGGACCGAGTCCGAGCTGTGATGAAGTCCAAAGGTGTGATTAAGTTTCCCGGATGCAGTTGGATTGATGTTAGTGGTGAGCTTCATACATTTTTGACAGCAGATAAATCTCACAGAGAATGCTTGAGCATTTACCTTACCCTAGATGGGTTAACAGAGCAATTGAAAGTAGAGGGCTATGTCCCTACCATGGACATTAGATCCTCTTCACTTGATCAATTGACAGGGAAGATTTATTAAAAGAGAAATTTTTTTATAGCTGGAGGAAAACAATTGGCGCTTGTTGAATTTGATGAGGCTGGACAGTCGGATCATATTGGTTGCCAAAGGTTCAAGAATTGTTTCCAATGGTAGCCTGCAATTGGATAGTTAAAATAAAAGTTTAATTTAGTTATTCTTTTTCAGAAGCCTCTGGTCATAAGTTAGGATTGATCAGTGTAATTTTTAGTGTCACATCCACAGTGGAGCTCATTGGATGAATGATCTAAATCAATGGTTCAACCATCGTCCTGGCTTATATACCCTCATTTGCAATCGCTTGGAAGAATTGGTGAATCATATGTTCATCCATTGTTCGTTGGCTAGGTGGGTACGGAATGCTGTCCTTATGTATCTGTTTATGATCTTGATAGTTGGAGATGTCATCACCTTGGGGATAAAGATAAGGTTATTTGGCATATGGGTCTTATGTGGTCATCTGGTCCATATGGATTGAAAGAAACCAACACTTATTGGTGACAACGAGTAGTTTCTAATTCTAAAGATCAGTATACTTCAGGTGGATGGGGTATCTTTGGAGAAGATTTTTGAGATAACACAAGAATTCTTTAGGAAATTGTCAAAAATAGATCCTTAGGGCGACGAGATGGAAACACCCAAGTGATAAAGTTGAACTTTGATGTTTTAATATCTAATCCCTGAGACAAAAGGAAAGGGCAGGACGAAGGGAAGGGGGAAGAATGGTCAGAAGTTGGTCGGAGGACTTGTTATGCCGCCATTGCCAATATCACAATTTCAGCTGGTGGAAAATTTGTAGAATATGCAATCGACCTGTGACGCATCAGGCTGTGGCGAGAGCGGGGGTCAAAAGAAATCGAAAGAAAGATAGGGGGAACTGGCAATGTCTCCCCTGCCAGTACCTCAACTTTGAGTGGCGAGAAAACTGTTGCTGGTGTCGCCGAAGTAAAACCCCTTCCAAGTGGGTTCCTCGCTCCGTAACCCGCCCCCTAGCCTGCCCAGTTTTGAACCAGAAGGATGATGATCCATGGCCTGACACGGGCGCTATATCTCAGAAGATTGGATGATCCCCGATATTGAGCATCTCGGGTAAGGAAGTGGACGCTCGGATGGAATCCCTAAAGACCTTTGGTTTTGGGCAAAAAGCACTTGGAACATTCCATCGCTACAATGCCCATGTATTTTGTCAAAAGACGAGCTTCTTTTTATGTTCGACTCTGAAGTACAGGCTTCAAGGTTATTTCTAATAGTCCTGAATCCTTGGCACCCCTATCTGAGTTCGCTTACTTTGTGGAAAAAGGAATTCGTCCAAGGGGAGGAACCTATGTGGGTCAACCTTTATGGCATCCCTCTACATGCTTAGGCTATATCAACGGTGGAGGCCATAGGAGGTTTGCTTGGTAGAGTCCTAGACACAAGATTGGAAGGAAACTATCAGGCACTGTATGAGCTTTGTCTCGGTCAAAATTCTTGCTTTCCGACGGATTGTCTCAGGCTCCTTTGCTGTAATTCGAATTTTAAACCAAACCTATAGGATTGGTATTAAAATCCCTGAGTATTCTGGATCATTTGTCCCTTTGGCCCGATGGGTGCCTCCCGGCTGTTTGGACTCGGCCCGATCGTGGGGTGGGGTCGAGGCCCCGTAGTCTTTTCCGCCCCCTCTGATTTCAATTTTCAAATTTCAAATTTTGTTGTCGGCGCGGGCCAGCCTAGGTCTTGTGAATTGGTTCCTAGCTTTTAGGGTCTTTGGCTTTGACTTTAATTTTTTAGGGTAGTTTCGTTTGTTTCCTTGTTTGGGGGGTCTTTCCTTTTTCTTTTTGGGGTCACGAGGCGGGGTTCATTTGTCCTCTCGCTTCCTTTTTAAAAGACTTTTTTGGGTTTAGTTCGTTAGTCGACTCTAGGTTTCTTCTGTGTTCTGCTTCTTCGCGTCCTTCTCGACAAGTTGCAGCTTGCTTCTTGGGGCGTTTCCTGTTTTGGTGTTGGGTCTGGGTCTGGGTCTGGGTCTGGTCTCACAGTTTATATTTTGAGAATGGAAAATCAGGACGTTTCTCCTAGTTTGTCTGTCTCCTCTGAGGACAGAAGATTGCGCTTATCTACAGAGATAAGGATTCTGGAAGACATATTAAGGAGGATGGAAGAGATGGTTTACGATGACGGAAAGACCGTTATAATGAACCCTTGGCCCAAAGAGGTGGCTGATGACTTACTCCGAAAGCAATGGGACATCTTCAGGCAAGAGACTCAGGAATGCCCCTTTACCCTAATTCATCTCACCGGGTCATTGGAGATTAGGGTAACCCAATCGCCTCTCTTTGCACATCCTTTCTTTAAATTCCTTTTGGCAGAAGAAAAAGATATGAGGAGACTTATTGGGAAGCCAACAAAATTATTAGTATTCGGCAAGTGAAAGAAATGATTGCGGATAGAAATCTCCCTAGCCGTCTGCAGCAAAGTTCCGGATGAGCTTATTGCAGAAATGCCGGCTTTTATGACTCAGCACATCCTGGACAATCTTGAGAAGTGTGCGGCTTAGGATTTTTGGGGAGGAATTATCATTCCGGCTATCTAGAGTTTTTTGGGTATTCTCAGAAGGACAGTTGAAAGTTTTTGGAGTGCATTAGGAGGTTTAAAGCAAGCAGGGTAGAAAAGAAGAAGGGATTTTATGTTTGTTGGTTATATTTGTATGGTTTGGTTTAATTGGAAGTGGATATGTTCATGCCAAAACATGTTTGTTTCTTGTATTGCAGGCTGGGACTTCCGGTCCCGAATGCAGTTTGAGAATTAATAAAATTTGTCATCTTTCAAAAAATAAATGAATAAAGTTGAACTTTGATGTTTGCTTTTTGGGAAACATGGGGAGTGACAAGATGGAAAATCCACCGCGTCAAGTGACAAAGTTGAATTTTAATAGTTGATCCTTCACAAACCTTAGTTCCAGCGGTACTGAAGGAGCTTTTAGAAACCTTTTTTGGGCTGATTGATGTTGCGGATTCAAAATGAAGTGAAGGTCAGAGTGCTGTTCTCGGGAATTCTTTTTCGATATGGAATTTAAGGGTATCCTTCAGTGGGAGGGGAGTCTAAAGTTGTGTTTACTATAAGAAAACAAAAGTGTGAAAAATAACTAGATCATTGCTAAAGTTGGGAGAACTGATGTGATCCATACAATCAATATCATAAGTAGCATATCTGTGAATACTTTTTTTTTTCATAAAACTGGGCAGGAGGGATTTACTTTCAAGGGATTTGCTAGGGAATTTTTGTGGAAAGCCATTTTGCAGCTCACTTTTGCAAGACAGAACAGCCACCTCAGATGAATTAAATGAATAAGAGAAAATCAGCTAAAAAGTGAGCCTGCGTGGCTGTTCACTCCTGCAAAACTGAGATGGCTTTCCGTGAAATTGGCTAGCAATTCCCTACTTTTAATGCCTCATGATTGCTAAGTGGGGAAAGTTAAGTACTGATAAAAGTTACTATTTTGCTCCCCAAAGGATGAATTTGATAAGGTATAAAATGAGCTTGGAGGCCTTTAAAACCGATGCAAGTCTCACTCCCTTTGTCCAAAAGAAGTGCAACTGTAAGCCAATTTGTATCACTACACACACAACCCGCACCTACTTGACCTGAATGTCCATCAAAATCTAATTTAATCCAAACACTAGACGGAGCCGAACACTTGAGAGATATTTTTGCTTTCTAATTTCCCCCCCAAATGATGGACTTCCAATTCCTAAGGATTTCTTTTGTAGATTATATTGACATTTTCTTATTATTATTTTGAATGATCATTTTCTTATTATTATTGTGCCCAAGAGATAAGTTCAATCTTTGTGTCCAATATTATTCTACCCAGAGTTCTACTCTGTTGTTTGAACATCCTATTATTTCTCTCATTCCAAAAATAGAAAGGGTTAAACATTTTAATTAGGTGAATTTCACTTATGCTTGGCTTTACTTTTTGCTATTAACCCGACTAAACCAATGTTTGAGGGAGTGGGTTTTTCAGGTCAGCACTACCCACTGAGGAAGTCGCGAGAGAATCCTACAGAAATGTAGGGTTCCATTCTGCTTTATCTTAGTACCATGTAATTGGAAACCCATTTCCTAATATGGAGTGCTCTTAGATCTCTCATTTTCCTACATATCTGAAATGTACTGTTATTGCAGACTTCTTTATGATTATTTTTGGGTAGTTCTGCTGAAAAATATTTAACATGTCTCAAGTACCCCTTGAATACTCTCAACACCAGCTAGTGTACATGACATGACTAAAAAGCACTCCCAAGATAGATTTTCATAGAGAAATGGCCAATTTCATAAGTGACTAGTGCTCTGGTGCTCAGAGGGCACCTTATTTACTTGCAATTTGAAATAGTGATCTTAGACAGATTACACAAAAACATAATATAATCTCATATATTTATATGACTTATATATAAAACGTGTATTCCAATAATAGCCATGAAGACACATTACCAGCAAGCGCATCATACTTTTCGTGGTGACTCAGTGTGCACTCGATAATGCCCAGACGTATCCTTTGTCCACCACAGATAGAAAATGGATGAGAGTATCAATACCCCGCCTGCGCATCCCACGGCAATTCCAACAATTTTTCCTTTACGTCTTCTTTTCTCACGGTCAGTTGACAAACCTAGACCAACGGAATCTACAGAACATAAAAAAAGAGTCAATTGAAGTATGAACTGTTCCTATATACAGAAAGCTGAAATACAATTGAGGAAGCATATTAGAACCTTCAGAAATGTGTATAGCTGACACTAATGGCCCAAACGTTCCTTGAAATGGAATGCAGCACGTCCCTCTTCCAGCCCAGAAAAAATGGACCTCCATGACTGTATTGGTCACATTTGCCTTGAAAGTCTTTACAAGAGCTCTTTTGGAGCCCTTTGCTTCATCTTGGATATTAAAATCTTGTAGAACTCTCTCACCCTACATTTTTCAACAACAACAATCCAAAGAAATTATATAATTGGACGCTTGCTTTCCCATGTATATGAAAATCAATAAGTACCTGAACATAAACATCAAATAAGCGTCTCCCAAGACCTTTCCAGGACGGTGAATCATCCATGACTATCTCTGCAAAGTGGAGTTCGATATTGTATTCCCCATTCTTTAAACCTAGACCATAGTACCTTAATGAGCTTGGTGAGATCCTTGCTGTTTTATATAGCTCAGATTCTAAAGTCCCCATAATTTGAGAATCTGTTCTTGCTATGTATGTCGGGCCATTGGGATTGGAGATGTAAAGACCTGTATTGCTTACTGCCCATTGATCTTTGGAGTTTATGTATGATGAGGCAGGTCCCAAAATTGCAGTGTCACCATAGAAGTCAATTCCAGCCGAAGATATTTGCTCTGGGCCACCACAATTGACAGAGAAAGTAGAATCTGCCACCACATTAACAAGACAGTGGGCCTTCAAGATCAATTACTGAGCTTGAAACAAAGGTATAAATGTTGAATAATAGATTGGTATAAAACAGACCATATCAAAGGGATAGAGACTAATAGATAGCAAGGCATCTTTTAGCATAAGTAGAGGTGAGGTGACAAGACCTAATGCTTCAGCGTAGTTGTACCCTATGATATCTGGATACTTGTGTTGGCCCAACATATTGTGTCTGACACAACATGATACCGATATTCATATATACTTATACTGGTCAAAATAAGTATAATGTTTCAAACTACTCTCCCCAAACTAACAATCATTCTTTTTGCTTGTTAGTGTCACATATTTGTAATTATAGTTTTGATTGTTTTTATTATTAATTCCATCTTCTAAGTTAAATCCAGTTAGTTTTTATGGTATTATATTTGTTAAAGTATAAAAGATAAATGACGCCTTTCTCCAACAGCTTAAGCTTTTGGAGAAGTTGGTTAGTAAACATGGTATCAGAGCCCAAGGTCTCAAGTTCAAAACCTCCGGTATAGCAAAAATCCACATGCGATGGTTGGCCCAAAGTGGGACCACATGTGCCACGTGTTTGCCAAATGGACCACACGTGCGGGGGAGTGTTAAAGTATAAAAGATAAATAACGCCTTTCTCCAACAGCTTAAGCTTTTGGAGAAGTTGGTTAGTTAACAATATTAATACATGTCTTAGTGTCTTATCTCAACTTATGGGATATGCATATCTGTGTCTTGGATTTTGGAAAATGGCGAGGGGTATCTCCATTCATGTGTCCTTGTTGGTATCTGCATCTGAATTTGGGTATCATAGGTTGTATCAACATCAAAGGTAGTGAGGTACATCCACTTCTCATGAAGCAGAGCTAAAAGCAAAATAAAGTCCATCATATCTGGCTCAACATAAACAAGAAAATAGAGATGAATATAATATTAACTGACCTCTTTAGTCTATACAATCAGCAGGCACCATTCGTACCAATACGAGAGCATGGTTAACATTATTACCACAACAACAGTACAACAGACACCTCAGACTTCTCAAATGAGAGACACTAATCCAAACACAGATATACTAAAGTCTTACCCAGAACACATTACCTGCATGCTTTGAACATTGCCCAAAAAAGCTTGTTAACTAAGGGCATCTTTGGATACCTCTAGAAATATTTTGCATATAATCTTATATGCAGATGGTTTTAAAATTAATTATAAGTATTTGCAAATAATGGTTATAATAATCTTAGAAATGATATAGTTAATGGCTTCCATAGAGATCTTAATGTCTCATTTGCAAATAAGATTAAATTAATCATTTTTTAAAATAAGGACCCATTTTTGTGGCATCCAAATAGGCCGTAAAACAGAAGTATGCATGTCGGGATGGACACAAGTTGTCATGTGTGGCAACCCTGGTTTTAGTACAAATTCATTTACTAATTGTTCAATCATATTTCCTGTTCCGAAGGGGAATGCAATTTACAGCAACACCAAGCTTTCTCTGATGCATCAAATTAAGATATCAGTTTTAGTTGGAGACTGACGTCAGTGATTAGTGTTTTTTTTCTTCATTTGCATTCTCCATCATATGAAGTTGACCACATTTCTATTTACCACCTTATCGAGCGCTTGTTCCACCTAGGCATAGTAATATAAGTTGAGTTCAAGAATTATATTTCATATATCACCATCAATAATGGTTGAATTCTACATTTATTCCTCCCTTGCCTTTCTATTGAGAAAGAAAATGCATCAACAGTATTACCTATATTTAGACCATCTATCACAAAATAAGTGAATGGATTTCATTATGATGATAAGTATGAAGAATGTACAGCTTCATAAAATATTCTAGAAGGTTAGCACTAAAGGTTATTATTATATTCTCCACTTGATATTGCTTATAGGGGGATTCATATTTTGTTACGAAAACTTCTGATGATGCATATTAAAGAAGAAAATAAAAAACAAGAGTAATAGCATTTCAACACACCAGACCAAAATTCAAGGCTAAGATGTTGAAACTACCATGTTTCTTTCTCCTTGCATATTGTCTAAGCGTAGCGGGAATAGGTAGCAAACATGTAACCGCACAGCGAAAGCAGCATGCGCAAAAACCCTCTTGAAGAGAAAAGGCATATTTAGAAGTTCAAAGTACATCATACTTACATTCTGGTCCATTGCTAGTGCATGAAGAACCTTCTTGGAGGCAATACAGTAATCCTAAAGCTTTCCTGAATCCATAAAATTCATCATAAGAGAACTTCAGCACAATAAGACAATGTAAGGAATAATGGCAATTATTAATATCGAGTTATTAGTTCTTAAAAGTACTCCTGAAATTGTAAATCAGTTATTAGTTCTGAATGAAAAGCTAGCAAATTGGTCTCCTAAATTGCAGTTAATAAAACTCACAGTATTATTAGTAGGTATAACAACTAGATAACTACTGTCACACCATGAAACATCGCACATCCATTCCCTTTAACCTTTTTTTTTTGAAAAGGTGAATACAAAGAAAGAAAACGAGGGGTCCAACATGAGGAGTCCCCAAGAGGTCACCTATCCTAGTACTACTCCCACCCAAGCACACTTAACTATATATTTCTGATTGGATCCAATGCATTAATGCCAGTGTAGTTGCACCCTTTAACCCTTTTGATATTTATTGTTTATTTAACTCATACAAGAATTCTCTTAATGGTGTAAGAATGCCATTTTCTTAGCATATGATGTACGACACGAATAAATTAGATTATAGTTTTATTTTTATTTTTCATAATTTTCTCTAACAACAACAAATCATGATATATTTGATTGCATTGATACATATCCTCCCTGCTTATTGCATGTCTGGACATGTAATCATGAACTGCTTATTCTTTGCCTCATTATCTCTTTTTTTTTTGAAAGGTGATGATATTATTGATGATCCTGAATTTGCCTCATTATCTCTTGTTTATATTTATTTTGGCAAGTATCAGAGATGTCATTAAAAAAAATCAGAGATGCCATCTCTGAATTTCTACACTCGCTGGAGGTGAGCAATGAACAGCAGCAAACCCCAAGAGGGTTCTACTGTTCTGCACAGTGGGACCACGCAAGGGAGTCAATACTGGGATGCAAGCAGGGCATTTTCCCACAGGATAACTCTAGAGGACAATTTCATTGTCTAGAATAACGGATAAGCTGATGACTGTTAGCCCAAATCAAGGATAAGACCTTCTTTTTTTTTTTTGAAAAGTGACATTTTATTCCCAAAAGAAGGAGATTTACAAATCAATGGGACAAGGGGTCCCCTAAGCTATCAGATAGAAAAAGAAGAAGAAGATAAGACTAGTAGGCACTTGGGAACTGCATTGCAAGGACAAGACTAGCAGCAGCTAACTGCATATCAAGGCCAAGCATGGCCATGAGGTTAGGCACTTGGGAAAATGTCATGTCTTCGAGGTCATTTATCACTTTCATGAGGGATGGATCTAACAATTATTTCAAGCAAAAATACGGGTGTATACACACACAAATACATGTGTGTATGATGGGACTCACTTTATTAAACACTCTTCTGATTGTATGTGGATAGTTTTCTTGGGAACGTTGAAAAGCTTTTTGACAGCAAATTAGGGAGAAATGATGTTATTAGGCAAGGGAGTGTGAATATCATCATTTCCGTATAAATGCATTTATATACATACATACATACATACATACATACATACACACACATACATACATACGTACGTAAGTATATACAAACATGCACACATACATCCATACATATATGCATGCATGCTAGAGATATAAATGCTTGGAAATTCCTACAAGCTTGATGGAGCATGGGTTGTAAGCCTTCAAATGCAATACCAACTAGGAAGTTGAACTTTGACGTGGATGATGGTCGCTATAACACTCAAGTCCACCACTTATGAGTGCTGCAGAGGTCCATGTGGACCTGATGACCACATGAAAAAGGGACATTTACGATCGTCGCTATAACACTCAAGTCATTAGGTAGTGAAACTCAGCTTAACAAGCTACTTCTATTTTTCAAAGAAAAAAAATGATTGGGCACTTCTTGTTCTCTCTGGACCTGATGACCACAGGGAAAAGGGACATAGAGACATTGTTTTGAAAATCTTACGATCTATGGTTCGATTTACGATTCTTAGGCAAAACGATTTGAATCCCATGATTGAATCTTAATTTGTATGAATCTTACGATTCGATCGTAAATCGTACGATTCATACGATTTATCCAAATTAAGTTTTGTATAAAAGAAAATATGTCTTTCTTTCAAAAGACATCATTTCCTTTCTACATTACAAGAAGCCCTTGAAATCCCTCTCATTAGAAGGAAGAAGACAGAGGGGTGGGACTTTGAACGAATCGAACCAGTCGAGCACAAAGCATTTGTTGAGGGCATTACTCACATCGAGGTGGGAGTCGAGGTGGGAGACTACCATAACAAGGACAACATCGATACCCGTCTTTTATGATTGATATTTGTCATTTGAAGTTTGAGACTTTGAGAATTGAAATGATCTTGTGTCTTTTTTTAAATATTAGTAACCAAGATGCATGGGTTTGGATGAGAATTAAATGATTAGTATGTGTCAAGTTTGTCAGCAAACAATTCGTATTATGATATTGAATGCTAATCATGGTAGTTTCTGTTTGAATTAATGAATTTGGATGAAAAATGAATAATTGGCTATTTTTATTCTTTAATATATTTATAAATTTTTATTATACATATTTTTTTATATTTTTGAATGAATCTTTACAATACGATTTACAATCTGATACGATTCGACCCCGATTACGATTTACGATTCGATTCCAATTTTCAAATCATTGCATAGAGATGCCGTGTTACAAGGGACAAACTACATAGTGGCAAGAAATTGATTAAATCCATGGGGTAACATGTGTTACGGTGTCCAAGTTGGGCCATTTGGTACGTTATCTCTAGGTTTCATTGTCACCCATATTGTTTGGTATAACATGTAATCTTAAGTGAATCAATGTTCAGTTATTGGTTTAAAAAATACGGTTGAAGAAACTTGTGGACAGAAAATCTACTATCATGCAAGATATTTAATGTTAAGACACTCTTTTTATTATGTTGAATTCCGGGCACTTTTCCCACAAACACATGAAAAACCCCATCAGAAACATGCTTGCTTGTTTTGGAAAGGAACCCAAGTGGTAAACGTGTAGCTTTCCAATATATAGGAAACAGATTTGTACTTGCTTTGGTTTTGCGCATGGGAGCTTTCACAATTTTCCCTGCCTTTAATTAACCATTTCATTTTTAAAAAAAAGGAAAAGGCTTCATAGTCAAACACATAAGAATTAAGTGGGAGAATTGACAACAGGGTGACACGTCACATCCTCATGGAAGGCCCTATCCATGAAGATGAGTTTCAATATTATGCACAGAGAGCTTATTCTAAGGGGACAGTTGCCTTTATGTCTAACCAAGAGCACAATGTTACTATCAAGAAAATGTGAGGTGGTAGCAAAGTGCCATTGTTGCAGAAATTAGGTTTTGACCCAATGATCAATTTCAAAAAATTTCTCTAACTAATGTCTAGAGCACTGCAATCAACTCAAGATTTTCTATAGATTGTATCAAGTTGATTCGTGGCAACGACAAATCCGTGGACACATCATAACATGCAATAGGCATAGATGAGAATTTTGTAACCGTTTACTTCCATGTGCATCTCAAAAATTATTCTTCCTTAGTTGGATGAAGTGGCACTTCAGATACATGTTACATGAACTCGGCAGAGAATAACAAGGGTAAAAATGAAATAATTCTATTACGATCATATAAGCAAAGTTCAGTAAGAAGCACGTGCTGAACCAATAAAAGTAATACATTATGGATCTTAAAAAGATGACTCACCTGTCATAAAAACTATTTGCATTTATAGAAGTCCCTATCAAG
The DNA here is from genome assembly GCF_043159265.1 of Tasmannia lanceolata. Lineage (NCBI taxonomy): Eukaryota > Viridiplantae > Streptophyta > Magnoliopsida > Canellales > Winteraceae > Tasmannia > Tasmannia lanceolata. Next base: position 5,943,742 of record NW_027518683.1, read on the forward strand.
TTCCTACAAGAAAGAGATCGTCAGCATTCGCTTAATGAACACATATCAGTATATCACAAGTTGTTGAAACAACAATTATTGAGGTGGAAAATCCATGACATACACACACACGTGTGTGTGTGTAGGGAAATGATAGCAGCACAAGCATATTTTGATATTTTCACAAACCATCTTGTCTTTTAGTATTTAAAGAGCTGTCAAAAAGGTTATTACATTTCCCAAAAAGCTCTCAAGAGCCAATTAAAGAAGAAAAGACAGCTAGGTTTGTGGAAATATCATAATATGGTTGTGCGGATAACATTTCCCTATATATTGGTATCAGCACCCATCCAATATGCCAATATATCAGGATTATTCGGAAATATTTTGGAATATTCCCAATATATCGACATCGATGGGGGTCCGATATGGCCAATATATATAGGGACATTCAAACCTTTGAAACAACAGCATTTTAAGAGTAGGCAACTGCTTAGAAACTGCTATCATGTAGCACTGTTATGCAGAGAATTAGAAATAAAACTAAAAAAAAGGTTAACTTACATAGCTAAACCTGCTTTGGCATAATTCAGAGGAAAGTCTCCAGAGACTGGATTGAAGGAGAGATCTCTGCAGCAAAGTAGTTGAAATTAATAGTTAAGTTTAGATATAGTTCGCCAACTCATACCCAGCTCAACTAGGCGACCGCTTAGAAATCCAACTGAGCCAAGGTGTAGGACGCCTGAGCAGGTCTTGCCTAGATGATAGACCCTTGATTGGTTGCCGCAGAGGGACCACTTTTGACAACATTCCTTGTTTCACAGAAGAACCAAACCCGTAGAGGTTTATTTCTGCTCTGTGTGAGATTAGATAACAGTGAAAAGGATGATACTGCTCTATTTAAAAGATGAAGCCCAAATGCTGATATATTTACCTAATCTACAGGAAACGAGATGTGTAAGCTTTGTACAGGAAAGCTGAGAATGTTTGAATTGCATTCTCTACCTTGAGAGAGAGACTTGAAATTATAAGAGGGTTACGCCTGAGGGATTTTGTAATTTTGACAGATATTCTATAGGGATAAGTTGTCTATGTTCTTTAGTTATATAGTTTCATTAATAAAGCTATCCAGTCCTTTTGAATATATGATCATGCAATTTTTATACGATCATGCATATATAACTGAAAGCCTATTTTGAATCAATTCAATAACTTTTTCCAGGCTCTTGTAATATGACAGATGCCTGATTCTTTAATCACATATTACCAATAGTGTTAAAAAAAAATTACTGTAAAAAACTCCCCAAGGCAAAAACTCCTTTCACTCACCCATTTGAAAAACTAACTGCATCAATCATTGACTAGCCTGAGTCAACTTGGTTTCCATGTTTTTAAACATTGATACAAATTACAATGGGCAGTGATAAATCTACCCCCATATATCTTAAATCGACCCCTTTTAACGTAAAACGTTAGGGCGTGTGAATAAAGTTTTCATGTGCCGGTAAACACCGTACAAGTGTACAACTCACACACCCTAACGTTTTCCGTTAAAAAGAGGTTGATTTAAGGTATATGGGGGTCGATTTATCACTCCCCATTACAAGACACAAGAAAAAAAAAAGCATTACTTGATGCTAAAATATAATCAAATTTTAGCTTTGAAATGTCGGTAAACTTAAATCCTGAAGAATCAACCAAGAGAAGGACAATTCAAATCATTGACCCAAGGTAAAGTAAGTGCAATTTGCATAACAAGAGACAATATTCTGTTATGTTTCCATTTCTTCAGTCGTCATTGTTGTTCCACATATTCCGGATGTATGCTGTCAACACCCCATAATTATTGGTCGGCTGAGCTATGGCTTCCGAATAAGCTGACGTAATGAGTGAGCGGAATATATTTTGAACTTTGAAGTACATCAAGTGCAAGGGAGTTACTCTGGCCTTCTATTAAGGAATTGAGTAGAAATTAAATTGAACAATTTTATGAACATCCACACATAGAAAATCACAAACTAAAATCCCCGAAACAAGGTATTACAACTTTGAGAAAGAAACATTCAAAGAAGCCTTCAGAAGGAGGCATCCTTAATTTGAGAAGTACTAGCCTGCACTGTTACGTCCATTTGGACATGCAGAAAGAGTAGGGTGCAGCAGCAATATTAATGAAAATTTTAATAACTACATGTTAGCATTCCAAAATGTACAAATCCAAACATCTTCGATCCAAAGTAAGAAAAGATTTACACAAAATGTAGACTATTAATAAACAGAGTAAAATTTCAAGTCCATACTTACATTGCAACAAGATTTGGAGTAAAGATATTTGAAGGCAGGTCCCCAGTTAGGTTATTGTTTCCAAGATATCTGAAAAAGAGTTGTAAGCATTTGGATCTTAGGATTGATAGGATTCTCATTTCCTTTATGATGAGGAATATAAAAGGAATAAAGAAGATTTATCCTCAAGAGATCATCTTTCTTTTCTCTATTTATGAAAGACTAGTCACCAAACCAGTAGAAGAAACAAAAAGAAAGCCAAAAACGAGGATATGGATCATCCATATTCGACATGTATCCCACACCCCTTATACTATCTTGTCGAGTCAGGTACTCCACCCATTTTGAAGGATTCTGGTTTCATAGGTATACATAGCACCACAGGTTAACCTGCCTTCTGTAAGTATAAATTTATTGTTGTATCTGTTCATTGATGCATCTCTATATTCGATCCAGCTAGTCCATGACTTTTTGACCAGTTGTTACCAATTGAACACAAGATTTATGGATTGCTCTCCATATCTTCACAGATTCGTAAGTCTATAACGTGCAATGATAAAACTCATAGTGAGACATGTGAAACAACCAATTACTCCAAAAGCTTAAGCTGTTGGAGATGGCATTATTTAATCTTTTATACTTTAACAAGACAGAACTTCATGAATACATAAAACTACCTAAGCTCTCCATGGCAACAATACATTGCATGAAGTCTCAAAGTTTAACCAGCCATGCATTTTGTAACAAGCACCAGTACACTAGCCCTCTCCCAAAAAAGAGAAAAAAAGAAATTAGTATATTGAACCTCAACATTTTCCTCCATCATGAAATAAAATTAAGACGTTATTTCTTTCATCTCTGCAAAGCAACAGTAAGGTTGCTCCATTGTGACCCGGTGGTCACGGTTTCGAGTCACGGAAAGAGACTCTCTGAAAGCAGGGGTAAGGCTGCGTTCATCTGGCCCTCCCCAGACCCTGCAATGGGGGGAGCCTCGTGCACTGGGCCGCCTTTTTTTCTTTCCTCTAGTTGACTCCATCCGGTTATGATTACAGCAAGTTCTTTACAGACATGGGTGAGGTAGGGCCAAAACTTAGTCGACTCGGATTTAGCCGGCTTGGGTGAGTAGATGATTGACCCAGTGACTTAAACATTGCTATTAAAAAACGGATACGTCAAAAGAATTTTTTTTATCACAATTCACAATATTGTAAAATTTACAGTCTAAAGATTAAATCCAATTCTTCTCAGGTTGCATTTATCCAAACCACAAAAGAGAATTGTTTGAGGAAAGAAATCAGTCACCACTTGATGAAACTGAAGAGGATAAAAATTGTAGAATGTATAATATGAAAAATGCATAACCGGGTAAATAAAATACCACAACAACAAAAATGTCAGAAGAAAGAATATGTGTTGTATCATTGCATATTATGCTGAAGTTACCATTTGGCTGGTGAGTAGCTATTACATGAGATTGAACAACTGAAAAATAAAATAACTTACAAAATTTCTAAAGACTTGAAATTCTGGAATGAGCTTGGTATTTGACCAGTCAACGTGTTGAAGCTCAAATCCCTGGCATACGAGTAAATCAACAAGAAAGGGGATTAGAGGCTTGAAAAGAACATTATTATATAAATACCATCACTCTTCAAAATAAAATTTATATGAAGATCACTGAAGATGAAATTTATGTTTTCTTTCTGAAAGAAAGAGAGAAGTGCCCATAGTTGATGCCAAGGTTTTAAATTTCGGTTTCGGTACTGATTTCGGACCCCACCGAAATCCGAAATTCGGTATTAATTAAAAAATAGAATTTAATAAATTTCGAAATTTCAGCCGAAATTTTGTAACAGGTTTTTTTTTTTTTTTTAATTACATTAAATCAAAATTTCAGTCGAAATTTGGTAAAGGGCGAAATCCGAGATTTTGCCAAATTTCGGTTTCGATCTTCACCGAAATTTCGGATTTCGGCCGAGAACCATGGTTGATGCCTAAATCAGTGGATGGTTGGTCTGAAGAAGATGAAATTATGGTAATTCAACAACTCAGTCAACAAAATAACATCTAATGTATGGAGGGTATTAAAAAGACAGAAAAATAACATGGAACAACTTTCATAGCTGAATTCCAGCACATATAATGTACAGCTCACATGACAAAGGAAACTTGAAAGCTCATGTAACAGCAAAACCTTGTTTCCTATAAATCAAGAAACACAAATGTCATCAAACCGACAATAAGTGCTTGTCATAAAATACTTCTTCACTGATTTTGGATGATAATGCAAAGTACAGACTCGCACTGAGGGAAACTTGTGAGTTGGGTTGACACAAATCTTCCCATATCTATAGTTCAACCCACATGACATAATGTGACAATATATGATTGGAATCAACCCAAATGGTTCAGAATTAAATAGATGACGGAAAAGTCTATTAGCAACCATGTAACTGATAGAACTACAGCAAAAAACTACAAAGACCTCAACTTCAAAGAGCATATTAATCTACACTTTCGAACAGTTTTCAGAAGTCTTTGGAGTTGGACATATGGACCAGAAAACCTGTTATTTACTGATGAAAACCATCCTGAATTTTCCATCTTGGAGTACACATGTAAACTTGAATTGTCAATCCCCGGGACATAATCTCCCATGGGTCTTAAATTTTAGTACCTTATGATATCAACCTTTCTAGCATATCAACCTTCGTGCTCTAAAAAACCTCAAATCACTCATATCATCAATGAGAATGTTTGAAGGAGAAAATGAGCTTTTCGCAGGGTTTAGAGGGTTAATACATCCAACACTACTCTATTTCGACCTCCTTGGGGTGGCCATTTCCATCCTGAGTCATGGACGGTCACCTAGGTAACACCCCCCAACATCAACTTAAGTGCCTAGATGAGTGTGTATGAATTGAAAACATAGATGGTGACATGTCAAATGTGATCATGACCACACCAAATCCATCATTTAGTTTCCACTTCATCCAGAAGTACGGAGAAGTTCTAATCACATTTCCATATGTTTCAAACATTATGTAACTTGTTGATGTTCAACAAATCCTCCAATGTTCTTCCATGTCAGTTTGAGGGGAGTGTTGGCGCCATGAGTTACATGTTAAAAGGTACTTTGGATACATGTTTATTGTGTATATGTTGTAGTTTTAGTTCTCTACACTGTTGATAGAGGGGTAGTCAACTTAAATGAGTGCACAGTTCAAACTTAAATATTTGAACTCCCTACTTCTTAAATATTTAAAGAATTTACTAATTTAAAAGAATAGACAGTACTAAGAGGCACTCGGCATGTATCACATTCTGGTGAGAACATCCAAGATATCTTGAAAACTTACAAGTACTTCAGGTCAGGAAATTCTCCAAGTCGTGCAGGAAGTTGGCCAGAAATTCGGCTGTTTCTCAAATATCTGCGTGCATAATATGATAATGCTCATGAGAATAAAAAATTGTAACACAAACTAAAATAAAGACGGGAATATTTGATTTGGGTGTAGAAGCTGGGGTATATAAAACTTACAGAATGGACAAAGCCGTTAGGTTCTCCAAGAAAGAAAGAGAAGAGTCTGCCACAGTAAGATCACCAATCCTCCTACAGACGTGCATGACAGCTCAAAACTTTTCTTTAGCATGACCCTCAAATTTCCCATAAATTGTACATTACAGGTCAGGCTTATGTTCAACACATTATGCTAGAAAGTTTACCAAGTACAGTGCCACAAAATTATAAAAATAGCAAAAATGTTTCCTAAATAAAGTAGTTTAAACACACAAAGTTTGATGAGAAGTACCAAGCCAGGCAAGATTATAGAACTAGTAGAAACTACTGCATTTCAAGCATATGAAATGTAGGCATGCTCAATGAGAAAAAGGGACGCTAAATGTTTGTCAGTATGGTGGTAACATACAAGTCTTGTAGTTTTGTTAGAGCAGAAAAACTGCTTGGGATTGGGCCCTCAAGTAATGTCCCTTGAATTCTCCTGTAAAAAAGATCATATGTTAGTTAAAAGAATTATGAGAACTTTCCGGAAAAAAAAATTTGTGCTGAAAATATAGGGAGGTGCATGGAGAATCATCCATACAGGTCTGTAAGATCTGTAAGGGTCCCTAAAAAATCTGGCAACTTTCCAGTAAAGAGATTGTCAGATGCCCAGCTGTAATAGAAGAAATGTTTATCATTAGCAATCTAGCTCCCTATCTTAACGTCAGCACCTCCAATTAATTTTCAAAGAACAAAGAAAAACTTCTTAAATATTTCCAAATCATATTAATTAGTATCAAATTTCTAAAGAAGTGAGAAAATTAGTTACAGAGTCTTAAGGGACTTCAAGTTTGCTAGTTCTTGTGGAATATCTCCTCCCACTCCACTGCTGTCAATATACCTGAAAGAAGGGCAGAATAGTGTTTGGCTATATCATACAAGAAAGACAATACTCTTCTCTTTTAGAGCAACTGTAAGCTAAAGTTATGGAAACCAAGAGCAGGATGTTTCCTGATTCACAAGATTATGACAGCATAAAAATCACGCCACTGCAAAGAATAGCAAGAGAAAAATGATTCAACCTAAGAATTGAATTGCATTTTTCCTTGGACTTGAAATGAAGGGATATGTTACATGGAAATTAAAATTATAATCGTGGGTGATATAATTAATAACTTGGAATAACAGTGCAAACATCTAAATAAGAAAAAAAATCACTTAGTTGTATGTATAAAGTTAAAAGGAAAGAAACTGTAAACCGACAAAATTCAACTATAATCAAGCGCAGACACTCACAGCTGCTCCAGGGAGGCCAGTTTTCCAAGCTCTTTAGGTAGGGGTCCAGTGAACTTGTTTGAACCAAAACTTCTGTAAGGATGGTAAAAATTTAAGAGCATAAGCAGTAGTGAGAGCCAAATTCATCCAATAACCAAACAATAAGTACATACAGGAAAGAATTCAAGAAAAAAAAATGCAGGATACTTTACAGCAAAGAAGCATTGTTTAGGAAAAAATGGAAACAGATTTCTACTTACAAAGAGATCAGTTTTGTGAGATTTCCAAGCTCTGGAGGCACAAAACCTGACAGGTTGTTTATCCCCAAGCTCCTGTTTAACAATTTCATATCACAGAAAAATCATGACTTGGAAATTCGAAATAACGCGATCATCGACTATCAACTTACAGATATTGCATCTTTGAGAATCGACCGATATCTGGCGGTAATGGTCCACTCAACACATTCTGACCCAAATTCCTATATCACCTCAATTATTTGAGCTCACTGGACTAAAAAATAATAGAAACAGAATTACAGAAAAAAAGATAAAACAATCACTCACAAGTCCATCAGCTCAGTCAGGTCGAACAGTTCCTTTGGGATCTCGCCTGATATATCCAGTGCGTAAATTTTCCTGAAACCCATACCTCAATATTTGTAGAACAGTTATAAAGAAAAGTAAGAAGGAATATGAGGGAAATATGCAGAAAGAAAAGAACTCACAAGTGGGTGACATGGCAAGTGTTATTAGGGAAGGAGGAGCAATCACAGGCAATTCGCGGGTTCGCAGAGTCAGGATTCCATGGCGCATTTTTATCACAAGGATCAGTTGTGAAATTCCAACTCTTCAAATTCCAATATTCTGCCATAGCGCGCAAAGCCACCACTGCATCCCACCCAAAGAGGAGAAAAACAAATTGAAGAACAATAGATCATATCCAAAGAAACCAAAATAGAGCAAATAAGATAAAGATGAAAATACGTAAATATAGAGAAAGAGGTTATGGTCAATTTAGGGGTGCAACACAATTGCATTCTGGATGCAATTTGTATGAAAATCTGCAATTTACACACAAATTGCACCCAAATGCAATTGGGTTGCACACTAGACTGACCCTTGACAGACCTTCAGTAGAATCGGTGACCTGCTGTCCATAAAGGAGATGGAGCATACAAAGAAATATTGAACAGAAGAGCGCAAAACCCATTGAAGAAACTTCAGTTTTCTGTTACACAGAGTAGAATAGGCTCGGTATGGGATTTTGAAGACTGTGTGTTGTTGTTTTTTGAAGATTGATTGGATTGTGTTCGACTGGGACAAAAAGGCCGGCTGATTAAATTTAAAAAATGGCACAAGGGTGGAGGGATGCAAGTGGCGTTTGTGCCATTTCGTCTTCAAGAAAACAATAGGAGAAACCCTAGTTGCCATTTCCATCTTTCGCTGGTGCTGTGAAAGATTAAAAACAAGAAATCTTCCATCTCGGATTTTTTTTAATATTAATTTGGTCCGCCCACAACACAGTCACACACACGGGCAGAGAGAGAGAGAGATTGTGATGTAAGCCGTTGATTTTCGGTGAGATATTATGTGTATAGGATTCATTGGGGAATCATATTCCCCCCTCTGACGGATAAAATCTCCCCCTTAACTTTATTCGTTAAGTTTTAAAGGCAAAGAAAAACATTAGAGGAGGTGAATTTATACCGAAGCAGTGAACCATCCCCACAGAAACCGTTGGGATTTTATAGATGTTTTCAGCACTACTGTATTTTAATGAGGGCACTACTCACTTTATTAAAAGTACGGATAAAACAAACTAGAGTCTTCTATTTTGACAATTTACAGATAGATTATAAGGAATTTGAGTATTCGCACATCCTCTCATGCCATCGATTTCTAACCAAAATACCCATAGTGGATTTTTTTTACTCATAGTAAAAAGACCAAAATATATCCTTATATATATATGTGAAAAGACAGGAATTACTCTGCAAGAAGACCAAAATACCTTGACATACCTTGACAATAAAAGATGAAAGAATGAGGTGTAAAATGGTGGGGGTGGGCCCGCTACGCATGGGCTTGGGTGGAACTCCTCTAACCAACGTGTCCCATCAAAACACCATCGAAACACGAGGTAAAATGGTGGGCCCCACCATATCAAACCATAATGGAGTTCCTTTTACAAGGTAATTTTCGCGTTTTCATGTATATGGACATTTTGGTCTTTCTATGAGTAAAAAATACCACTATATGGGATGGCATAACAAGATTTATATAATTCACTCAAATGTTAAGACTATTTGTAAATTGTCAAACTAGAAGGCTTTTTTTTGCAAGTAGAAGACTTCTTTTTAAAAGAACCCCTTATTTCGATTAAGGGAATGATATTCCCACGCCCACACATGGCTAATGGCACACCTGCATTTGGCCTGAATTTGGTGGCCTCTTGTGAAAAGTTAATCCTCTCCCTGTGTTACACCTTCTAATATTGGACCACAACTCGAATAACTCTCTACAATAATCTATTAAATAAGAAATGCCTTGAGATTTTCTAATCCTTCCTCTACTGCTCTTAAAGCCTGAATGGAAAAAATAAATAAATTCATGGGCTTCTTTCTCTTTAATTCCCTCTCTGTCATGTTATTTTGATGTATCAGCACCATAGAATTTTCAGAACATTCATCCTGGCCGTTGGTTTTGTCAGGTCTTTTTCGTCTTTTTAGCATCTGAGTTGCCCTTGTACAACCGTCCAAGAACCCACGACTCTCATTCGGCTCCCTTCATTTATGGCCCCATATATTTTAATTCATGGTTATTGTGTTGTTTAGGTCATTCATTTTAATTGTTAAAGATTTTTCAAAATCAAGTGTTTTTGGTCAAAACAATTTTTGGAAAATATTTTCTTTAAGTGTGTTTTGGAAAAAGAAAAACTTTTCTTTGGAAATAGTTGATTTTTGCAAGAGAAAGAGAATAGTGTAATGTAGTTGAAAAGATAGTCCCAAATCGGATGAGAGAAAAGAAAGAGAAGGGCTTATAAAGCACTACACTTTTCTATTACTTGTTTGATTGCACATTGGGTTGAACCCATGGTTGGACCCGCGGGACGGTGCAACGCACCGTTCGTGCACGAGCACACGCACGCGCGGCGTGGGCAATGGGCTATTATAGGGCGCATAGTGGCGCTTTATTGGCGCTTTTTTAGAAATCGTAGCGAGGAGCGATTGGAGCCTTTAATTTTTCCAGATCTGATCTGGACCGTTGGATCTAGACGATTGTGGATCGGTCTAGTGGGTGGGCCGAATAGTTCAAAGGCCCATCAAGCCCAAGCCAAGTGTCGAATAGTTCGATTGGGTTGGGCTTTGATTCGAGCACAACGGTCAGTGGGTGCGATCCATTGGGTTGTGTCCCTTCCCAACGGTCAAGGATCTAAGGGGTGCGATCTGTACCATAGATGGATCATCTAACGGTTAGATGGGAGGACGGAAATTTAAATATCCCAACAGACTCTCTAGGATTGATCTGGTTCGTTGAATCGCGTATGGGCGCGATCTAACGGCCAGAATTCAAACTGATCTGGAAAGACTCTATACAGGGGTGCTTTTCACACTGAAAAGACACCAGAGGCTCTATAAAAGTTGCAGAACCCAACCATTTCAAAGTACAATCGAATTTACCCATTTCTGGATAAATTCTTAAGACTTCTAGTGCATTATACTCTCTTTCTTGCTCCCACCAAAATTCGTTTTACTAAACTATTTTCTTATTGTTTATCTAATTACTGTTATACTGCAGTAACATAAATTAGACTGATTCTCTCAGGCTTGTAAGATTCTAAGGGCATTTCGGATTTGACTCCGCTTGTGCATAGCGTCGTCAAATTAGTAGGACATTCCTACTGGCTTCATTGTATCTTGGAGGCAGTTCGCGGATCCCCTTTGCACACTTCTAGTGGGGGCGAAATCTGTCTTAAGGAAAGCGATTTCGCGCCTTGAAGCAAACTGGTTACTGCTTTTTCTTTCCAACAGATACATAATTATTTCTCTAACAAATTCATGGTTTCATGGGTATTTTGTTGTTGTTATATTGAAATTTGCATTTGTGGCTTTTCAGTTTTTCACTTCATTTTAATTCCGTTTGTTCGAACATTGTTTTTATAGTTAATCCATTGAGATTGTTTAAAAATTAGTTGTTTAATGTTGGCCTTAGTCATGCTTCTGCAAAACACAGTGGAACTTCTATGTATCTCCTTTGTTTATTGATTTACATGCTTCTTTTATGTCTCCAATGCTTTCTATACTATCAATGTGGTTCATTAGAAAGTCCTCTTCTCTAAAATTGCCGACCCTGCAAATGGTAGATAGTAATAGACTCTACCCACTATGTTCCACTTTCTGTTGAGGTGTTAGAAGCATACATTCATACAAACTAATTCTATGTGATTTGAGAGCAAATGTAAACTTTTATGTTTCAGGTGGTGCTGGCGGAGGATTCGAAAGGGCTATATGTGGCTGTTCCTTCCCAAGTAGAGCAGCATCTGTAGGTAATTCATTCTAACAGACTCTGCCATTATGATGCTTTTCAAAACGAAGGAAATGGAAAGAATAAATCAAACATGTTATACTAAATGTACAAACTTATGTAGGAAGTTCATGATTAAATGGGTTTTGTCCTATGTGATTAAATAAATGAAGGTCGTGTGGATGTTTCATGTGGATCACATGAGGTCAGCAATGGTAAATGATGCAGGCATCAAGATATGCAGTTGCATATGGGAGTGAGCACATTTGGGTAGGCAAAGTAGGGTTTAGTTGCAGATGGGAGTCAGCAAATTTGGGTAGGTAGATAATTCATTCATGAAGTGGTTATACAGCTTTCTCCGATGCTATCTGAATTCTGAACTGAAGAGTGAAGACAAATGAAGAAATAATACAAGGTTATCTGACTCCAATACATTATACTCAATGTGCCTAGGATGAATTGATGTCCGGTTATAATATACATAATATATATAAAACACCAATTTAAGCCCAAAAGCTAATGAACATTTGCCTTGCATACATGCATTGGAGAAAAAGAAACCCATGAGAATTATAAAAAGGAAGCACTACAACTATCAGAAATGAAATTTAGTTTTAAGAGGAAAGGGGAGATTTTTCGTCTAATCAAGATGATGAAAACTATAACAGGACACCCAAAGGAAGGATTATATCATGCAATTTTCTATGCATACTGTCCCAGGACCAATCCTTTTTCCTTTTCATACATAACTGTCTTGAAAAACAGGATGAGATCTGGGCTAAGGTCGTGCTTCTTTAAGGATTTGATATAATTTCTCATGAGACTGAATTTGTTAGTAACAGGATGATATAAATAATCTCATGTGGATCCCAGTTTTGTGCAAATCATCGTAAACACACAGAGAGAGAGAGAGAGAGAGAGAGAGGGAGAGAGAGAGAGAGACCATTCCTAACGTGGCACTTTCCTATCTCCATGCCTCTATGCTCTTTCGACACGTCTCTCTTCCTTCACCACATTTCAGTATCTCTCCCCAAAGCCATGACAAGTACCTCCCTTGAACTGTAAATCGTTTTCATTTTTTTCCCGTACCTGAAGGGGTTGTTTCTCATATTCAGGATCAGCAATTCATAGATGCAAGTGACGAAAGACGTCAAAGTGATTCCTGAGTTGAATAGATTCCTGCTTTTAATATGGTAAGGTTTTTTTTTTGGCTACCCATCCTTTTCTTTTTAAGCTTTTGGTTTTTTATCTTCTTGAAAAGAAATTCATAAATGACGAGGTTTTCATTTGAATGTTATATTTTATCATTTGAATGTTATATTTTATCTTGATTGGAATTTTGTTGTTTCACTCAAGTAAATCAATTAGAAACTCTGTAAATCTCCTTTTGTCCTTTTATTTTCTTTTCTTTTCTCTGAGATTTTGAAGAAAAAACATGTCTCTCTAGAGCTACTTCTAGCACATCAAAGTATTCCATACTTTTGATGCTCGCCTCTAATTGTTTCAGTTAGAAGATATTGTTCTTCCGTAACATTCTAGCATCTGAACCACTGAAAATGGTTCCGATGGTCGTCCCGTATAATCCTTATCTACTTTGGCGATATAACTGCCACATAAATGTTGAGATCTGTTAGAAACATTTTGGTTTTTTGTGAACCTAACAATGTCAGATTGTTGTGGGATGCAATGCTACCTCATATGGCTGAAGATTTGAGAATCATTCCGGAGAACTGTACCAACATAAAGGCTACTTATGTATTAAATGAACTCGATACCATCCTCAACAGTGTGGGTAAGTCGTCATCAAATTTTGATTTGTCGAAACTATCAAGAGAATGTAATTCGGATCTTGCATTGCTCAAAGAGATCCTTGAAGAACAGTCTATTATAACACCACCCGAAGATGTAGAAGCCATTTCATAGTTGAATGTTGAGCAAAAATATGCTTTTGAAACGATAATGAAGCGTATCAGTGATGATAAGCATGGAATCTTTTTTATTGATGGACCTGGTGGAACAGGCAAAACATTTCTATATGAGCATTGCTTGCTAAAATTAGAGCATCAAATGGCATTGCAATTGCCACAGCTACATCTGGTGTTGCCGCTTCCATTATTCCAGGGGTCGTACCGCACATTCGTGATTCAAAATACCAGTTGATGTTAAAATAACTTATGTATGCGGGATTCCCAAACAGCGTAGTACGACAAAATTATTGGTAAAAGCTACAATAATTATATGGGATGAGGTACTTATGTGCAAGAAATATACAATAGAGGCATTGGATTGTACACTTCAAGATATTATGGAACCATCATTACCATTTGGTGGTGAAGTTGTTTTCGGAGGCGATTTTCGACCAATTCTTCCGGTTGTACCGCGAGCAACACGAGAAGAAACAATTGATTTAAGTTTGGTGAGATCATATTTATGGAAGGAGATGGAAATTTTGATACTCACGAAAAATATGCTTGCCAAAAATTACTATGAATTCAGTGATTATTTACTACGAATAAGTAATGGTGATGAAGTTACAGTTCCTGATAGTCTTGTCCAAATTCTAGTTGACATGTTGATCGAGTACGAAGATGGTAAAGATAATAAAAAAAATGATTGACATCATTTTCCCAAATTTGGATAAGCAAATATTGAGTAGTGATTACCTTGCAGAAAGAGGTATATTAACGACAAAGAGTGAGTATATTGATGATTTAAATAAAAGTATCATTGGAAACTGTAGGGGTGATGAAGTTACATACTACATTTATGATAGTGCTACAAATGATACAAACAGTTATTACTTGGAAGAATTTCTCAACTCACTCCAAATGGATTGCCCCCACACAAATTGGAGTTAGAAACAAATTGCCCAATTGTTACTGCGGAACTTAGATCCAAGAAATGGATTGTGCAATGGTACAAAGTTAACATGTTTAAACTTTAAGCCAAATCTTATATTTGCTGAAATTTCTTCTGGGCAACACAAGGGAACAAAGGTACTGCTACCAAGGATACCTTTGTGTCCGGCTGAAAATCAGAGTTATCCATTCCAATTTAAGCGAAAACAATTTCCAATACGATTAGCATTTGCAATGACAATCAACAAAGCTCAAGGCTAGACCATTCAGCACGTCGGAGTTTACTTACCTGAGCCCGTATTCTCCCATGGCCAACTCTATGTCGCATTATCTAGAGGTATATCGAGGCATAGGACGAAGGTGTTGGTAATGCCAACAAGTAGTACATTGAGGGTATCGACCTATACCAAGAATATTGTTTACAAAGAAATATTTTGTAAATGATATATGTGTGTGAAAGACAGAGATATTCTTTCTCGTAGTTGATATATTAAATATTCCGACGTATTTTCTTTGCATATATTTGGCATATTCCGTTTACAATGTAAATTTATTAATTTGAAAGGAACTAGGTATATTCCGTTTCCATTTTTAATTTATATTATTTATCTTTGATTTTTTACTCTTACAATTCATTCATTATTACCAAATGATGTATTTCAGGGTGTCCAAAATGAAATGGTCAATGACATATGAAAAGTTTCAAATCTTTTTTGATATAAGGTAAACTATCTACTTTTAATTCATATTATTGTCTTCAATTTTTACTCCTACAATTGATTTATTATTTTCAAATGATTTATTTCAGGGTATCCAAAATTAAGTGAAGGCAAATGTATATGGAGAACTTGCCAATCGTTTCTGATATAAAGTTGTTTTGTTTTTTCTGGAAAACAAACAATGACTAAATATTGCATCTTTTTTGTGTTAAACTCTGTTTATATGTAAATATTGTTGCTTTAAATACAATGTAGAAGTTTTATTTACAAGTTTGAAATTTTATCGAAGAACTAATATCGGCACTGCTATGATTTCATAATTCCACTGACTCACTTTGTCTTTTGATCTAAAGAACTCTTTGGGAATTGTAATAAATTTGACAACTGATTAAATAATAAAAGAAAAAGTCAGTGTCCAGGTATTTATCAACATCAATTTTCTTATGATCTTTTTGCCTGTTGTTTATCGTGACTATTTTTTTCTATAACATATCTTACTGCAGTCATCAACTATGAGTCGAATTTTCAGCCACATTTTCTATATAGGACTGCATCCACTATCCACTGGTAATAATCATCATCATAATGAATAATCCAATGCTGAAATTTGTAGCTCCTTTTTAATTGTTATTGGCAGGCTGGAATTTTAACAGCTTCCCACTATTGTTGTCCACACCAGAATCAATTGCCAAAACAGCACCGACCCTACTGTGTTATTCTACTGCCAGGTTAACTTCTTTGCTGAACCTGAACCAGAATAGCCTTTCTTCTCAATTTTTTGATTATATATCGAGTTGAATTATTCACCATTGCAAATTTTATCTGCTAATTTATAGGAACTAACTTGTGATCATCAAATTAGAGTCTCAATCCCCAACCAAGAACTGCATTGAATTTTGCATACAGGTATGGTGAGATGAAATGTGTCCAGGTAATTCTTGATATTGGTAGGTGCCATCTAGCTACAATCATGGTTTTAAATTTCGACCGAAATCCGAAATTACCGAAACAGAAATTTGGCGAAATTTCGAATTTCGTCCTTTACCAAATTTCGGAATTTCGAGAATTTCGATCTGGAATTTCGAGAAAATGCAATTTTTTTTTTAAAAAAAAAGAAATGTTACAAAATTTCTGCAGAAATTTTGGAATTTCGGTCGGTCCGAAATTTCGAAATGAATTAAATAAGCTTTTTTTATTATTGAAATTTCAGTCGAAAATTTGAAATTTCAGGGGTCCGAAACCGAAATTTTAAACCATGGCTACAATATAGCAATGACCTAGAAACATAGACATTTTATTTTACTTCTGATTTCTGATTCTGACAATGCATTATGATCACTATTTAATTGTCATTAATCTCAATACCCCCTCTCCATGTCCTTGAATCTTATTCTGTTCCAGGAAACAACATACATTTATGATACAATCTTGAGGGCGTGTGTTACAAATCATGAGACAAATTGATCGTAACTTCGTGAAGTTAAGGACCGGGAGAGGTAGGAAAAAAAGAACCCTCCTCATTCCTATAATCTCTCTCTCTCTCTCTCTCTCTCTCTCTCTCTCTCTCCATTTCATGCTTTGTTACATTTGTAGCATCAAATTTCAGAAATTGGAGACATTTCAATCACAATAGCCTAGCTGCTGTGGACCCCAATCCTGAGGACGGTGCCGAGGGACGCGAAATCCCTCCTTTAATCCTCAAAGATCTCCACAAAGTGAAGGAGAGCTTTACCAAGGAACTCTCAAAACGGATGCCACCCTCATAGCATAGCACGAGTGGCGATATAAAAAGAAAGAGATATGTCTCGATCCGGAGCCAAGGCTCGAAACCAAGACATACCAGAAATAAACTCAGAGTCGCCATCCATGGATATGCCATGGAACCCTAAAATCAAATCCTCTGTGCAATGGATAACCAGAAATATATATGGGTTCGTGCCTGGTTACGAATGGGGAAGGTCTGAGAGCACCCCCGATTCGTCCGAGTGCAAGCACTTGGTCTCTTATGCCATTTATTATTAACTCTAAAGAAGTTTGGGTAAAAATCATCTGAAATGGGGAACAATCCTCAAGAATCGTCTACCTAAGCATGCATTTCCTGAGGATAAAAATAATAAACACACAAAAAATAAATGAAAGATGTGCCACCTAAGCATAGCTAGGTTATGAGTGACAAACCTAATGGGTGTCTAAGTTCTGATGTGCAAACACATACAAGCTACAGCAAAAGGTATAGGATCAGTACGAGAAAGTAAGAAAACACATCAAAACATATAATAACAACATAATAAATCCTAAGACTCTAAATTATTAGCCCGAGTCCTCGGATGGTCTGGTATTCATCCAAAGAAGCCTACGTATCCCCGCCTCCACGAGAATCAAGGCAACGTAGTTCTTCGCGCCTATTCTAAGCTAGGATGCCTAAGACACCTAGACCTCTATCTTAGACTCGATCTAAAAGACTGGACT
Organism: Tasmannia lanceolata; assembly: GCF_043159265.1. Taxonomy (NCBI): domain Eukaryota; kingdom Viridiplantae; phylum Streptophyta; class Magnoliopsida; order Canellales; family Winteraceae; genus Tasmannia; species Tasmannia lanceolata. Next base: position 5,961,350 of record NW_027518683.1, read on the forward strand.
AGTTATTAAAGCTTCTTGAACGATTATTTAAATTCCAGTGAATTGTAGATTTTAGGACACCCTATATGCCTTAACTAAATGCTAAGGAAAACAATGGGATCATTAACGCATCCTAGACCTAGTCATCAGTCGGCGATGTGAATCGCCAACTGACCGGACGGAGGCGCTCCTAGCTAGGACAAACTCCTAACTCTAATACAAACACACAACAAGCAATAACAAATCAAAGACAAACCCTAACTCTAAAACCCTTCATCTAAGACAAAGTCCTAACTCTAGAGGAAGATCTTGTTGAAAACAAGGTTTTGAAGAAAAATGGGGTAAAACATTTATTTACAAAGTTTGGCTGGACTTGGGATATGGATCCCAAGCTGCACTACGTACCTCGTGGAAGAGGATCAAGCCAACGTAGTTCGAAACGAACTTTTTACCTATCAAACAATTACAGCAAATCAACCATTTTTATGTTTTAAGTTTCTAATGTTTTTGAGATTTTTAATGATTTCAATGTTTATGGATTTTAAAATTTCTGATGCTTTCACCCTTTTGGCCAAAGACCGGAGGGAATATACAAAATAACACCTTAGGGACAAACCCTAGGGTGAATAAGGGAAACTATGCTCTAATAACACCGTTATAAGAGCAAATGAGTCAAAGACTCTCTAATAAGAGCACAAAGGGAGCAACCGAGTCAAAGACTCTCTAATAAAAGCAACTAGAGGATAAATACTCTCTAAAAGAAATGGAAACACAATTCGAAGACTCTCTAAGAGAGAAGAACACACGAGTCAAAGACTCTACTGACAACAACTAAAGGATACACGAGTCAAGGACTCTCCAAGAGATGAAAACACGAGTCAAACACTCCTCTGACAACAACTAAAGGGTAGATGAGTCAAAGACTCTCTAAAAGAGAAAAGGAAACACGAGTTTGCACATTTGGCAGAGGTAAAACACCCAACCGGGCCGGACAGCTACCTGGCCATAGGTTGCAACAAATGTGCAACCCAATACCCATAAGGATAGGGGTATGTTGCCAAGCCGAGTAAGGTGTTCTCCCAAAACCAGACGATGCACAGAGAGGAGGACTAACAAGAGAATGAGACCGGGCGGGTCTTCCAAACACACACAAAGATGGGCTCCAAGTAATCTTATCATTGCCCTGGCAAGGGGGAAGCAAGGCTAAGACAACTAATTGAGAGGATTCTACAAATAAGGCCAAGTAGGCCTTCTAAAGGCTAATTACTTAAAAAGCCAAGACAGATGACTCCCTAATAACATCAATAAAGATCAAATGAGTCAAAGACTCCCCTGATAAATTAATAAAGATGGCATTTTTACAGAGTTAGGCAATGTTCCAAGATTTCCCCAGCAGAGTCGCCAATCTGTGGAACCCGATCCGAGAGAGGCCGGGGGACGGGCCCCCACGCGAGTCTCAGGATCATCCACGTGAAGGAGAGCCCCACCAAGGAACTCTCGAAAGAGTGCCCCTCACAGCATGAGCGGCGATGTAAAGTGAGATACCTCTCGATTCGGGGACCAGCCCGGATTCGAGACGCACCTTGGACAAAGAAAGAGTCGCCATCCAGGGAAGTAGGCCCTGGATCCCATGCTGTGCTCTGTCGCAACAGATAACCAGAGATACAAAAGGTCCGTGCCTGATGACGAATGGGGAAGGGGTTAGGCGCCCCCAATTCGCCCAAGTGCAAGCACCTGGTCTCTTATGCCATTTATTATTAACTTTGAAGAATTTTGGGCGAAAATCATGTGAAATGGGAACGAAGATCCCCGAGATAACGTCTAACTAATCATGCATGTCTCGGAGATGAATAAGAAGCACACACAAAAAAAGATGAATGACATGCCACCTAAGAATAGCTAGGTTATGAGTGTCATGCCTGATTGGTGTCTAAGTTCTGGTGGACAAACACATGCATGCTACAGCTAAAAGTATAGGATCTGTACATGAAAGTAAGAAAACACAGCAAAACATACAATATGACAAACCCTAGACTCTAATGCGATAATTGACTCGGACCAAGATGACCATCCATCTTAGCTGCACTACGTATCCCGGCCTCGGGAAGAATTAGAGCCAACGTAGTTCGGCGACCTATGCTAAACTACAATGCCTAACCTTCTAGGACTGCTATCCTAGACTCGATCAACTAGACCTGACTAGTTTTTAAAGCTTCTTGCGCCATTACTTAAGTTCGAGTGAATGGTAATTTTTAGGACTCCCTATATGCCCTAACTAATGCAAGTGGACCCTACACCCTATGTGTGACTAGGTTGTGCGTCCTAAGGAAAACCATGGGCTCTCTAAGCGCGTTCTAGTCTAGCCATCGGCTCGACTAAGTGTCTAACCGACCACGACCTGAGGCCTCCTAACTCTAGGGACACTCACACGACCAGACATGACAAACCCACAAGATCAGGACAGCCTCCTAACTCTAAGACACCCCAAACGCCTAGGACAGACTCCTAACTCTATGGGAAGATCTTTTGAAAATTGTTTGCAAGGTTATCTTGAAGAATTTTTGTAGTTTTGGAAGGTTTTGAAGTTGTGAAAATTGTGAAAGTTGTGAGAAATGTTTACAAAAAAGGTGATTAAAAAAAAATGGTGTAAAAAGGGTGAAAGTGAAAATGGTGTGAAAATAAAACTTGTGACTGAACTCAGGATGCCAGCAGCACGCCTGAGCTGCCTACGTACCCCTCAGCTAGGGATCAAGCCATCCGTAGTTCGGACTAGATTTTCCTAACTACACTCTAATGACTCGATATTTTTGGGATTTTTAATGTTTTGAAGTCTTTTTTATTTTTTCGACACAAGAGGGCACAACCCTATCATCATAAGGATACGACAGACTCTTGATATCCCGCAAAGGTTGGACAGCATCCTATGCTTTGCGGGGGGAATGAACAGAATAACAACTCTGCAAGGGTTGGACAGCATCCTATACCTTGCAGGAGTGGATGGAAAAACACACGACTTGATGAGAGGGTGGACAGAATCCTAACCCCTATGATGATAGACAGACTCCTGAAAGACTGAAGGACTGACTCCCGTGCTGAAGACTGACTCTGAAAGACGGAAGGACGGACTCCTAAACTCTCTATGACAGACTCTAAAAAGGAAGAAGTCCCTTAACCTGCGGAAACTCTAAGGCAGGAAGGGAAGGGGTTGGCTCAAGATACATTCCGTCATAGCCTGGACTCGCCAAGGCGACCTCTGAAATCGATGGACATCCTCTTGAAAATCTATAAAAAAAAACTAAGATTTAAGGAAAAAAAAATCCTAAAACTAAGAGGACCCTCGAAAGGGAGGGAAAAAGGAAGATTAGTGTGGGCTCCGAGTAGCCTCATCATAGCCTACAAGCTCGAAACTCAGAATGAGATTTAACCACCAGGTCGGACTCTTCTCTTTGTCCACAATTGAAGTTTAATGAATGAGTCAAGGAACAAAATTCATTCCTGATCACAAGGATTGAAGTTCTGTAAATAACCAAAGGCGAGGTAAGCACACAGGAACCCGGATCAATAAGGGTATTCCATGGACCAAATGGAGTTTAATGAGTATCGACACCGATGATAAGGGAAGTAAACTCACGCAAGGAGATAATGAATCAGGCTTCACAAAATTTGAAACAATAAAATGAAATAGCATTAAACCCATCACAATCACATTTACAAGTTCCTCATATGACCCAATGGCATTGTTAGGATCCAATTACAGTTCACCAAAGCAACCAAGCTAAACAAAACAAAAATCAATTTCGAACAGTCACACATGCAATGCAATATTAGAAACACAAAAAAGAATAAAAATAAATAAATACATAAACATAAAAATAAAATAAATGAATGGACGAGATATTTGAGTTACCTAAGCGAAGAGCAGATGGCGGACAACGAAATGGGAAGATGGGGCCTCGGTGGATGAAACAGGGTTGATTAAAGAGCGCCCGGAAAGTGGAGCTCGAACTCCCCTTCGGAAAATGCTTTTTTTTTTATTTATTATATTTATATATATATATATATATATGTATATATATATATATATATATTTTAAAAAAAACGAGCTCCTCTCTCTCTCTTTCTCTCTCTCTCTCTCTCTCTCTCTCTTTCTCTCTCTCTTTTTTATTTTTATTTTTTTTTTTGCGATAAATGTCGCCAACAGCAGAGAGGGAGGTGCGGCGGCTGTGGGGGAGGTAGAAGAAATTTGGGTTTTTGAAATGGGTTGGGGAAAAGGGCAGAGGGTGGCCGGTAGTGATGGTGGCCGATGGGGATGAGGGAGGAGAGGAGGGCCGGTGGGTCGGATTCTTGGGTTTGGGTTTTTTTTTTTAAAAAAAATAAAGAAAATAAAAATGGTGGTGGTGGTGCCGAGGGTGGTGGAAGAGAGGAAACGGGGAGGGTTGTGGTGGTGGCTGATGGAGACAAAGGGGGGGAGGCACGGCCGGAGTGGGTCTTCTTCTTTTTTCTCTCCTCTGTTTCTCGGTTTTTTCTTTGGGTTTTGGGTAAAAGAGGGGGTGGCGGTGGAGAAGCTTGGTGGGGGTGGTGGTTTAATGGAGGTTGGGCATGGTGGAGGATTTTCGAAGGGTTTGGGTGGCTATTGGTGGTGTGGGTGGTGGCGGTTGGCGGTTTTTTCTGAAATGGGTTTGGGTTGTTTGGGTTTTAATGGGGGATTTGGGTTGGGGATTGGTGGGGGTTAGAGATGGGGATCGTGGCCGGTGGGGGTGGAGGAGAGAATGGGGGGTGGATGGAGGAGGTGGTGGTGGCTCAGATTCCGGTGGGCGGCTGGGTTTTGTTTTTTGTTTTTAGATGTTTTGGGGGGTGGAGCAACAGGTTTGATGGTGGTGGAGGTTGAAAATGGGTTTGGATGGTTTGCATAATCGGAGATGGGGGTCGGAGTTGGTTCGGGTTGGCCGTAGTTGGTTCGAATTGGCCGGAGTTGGTTTGGGTTTAAAATGGGTTTGAGGGAAGATGATGGCCGGCGGCAAGGGAGATTGCTGGTGGTGGAGAGTTTCTTTTTTTCTTTTTTTTTGAAAAAGGGTTTAGTTTCGAATTGGGTTTTAGGGGCAGAGGAGTTGCAGAGGTACTGGGGTTTGGGTGGGTTGTGGCGGAGTTCGCGGCCGATGGAGGTGGCTGGCAATGGTGAGGATGGTGGTAGAAAAGAATGGAGGAGGAAGAAGGGGTTGTAGGCTCGCCGGAGAAGAAGGTGGCGGCAGTGGTGGGTTTGGGCAGGGTGGTTTTTGGTAGGGGTGGTTGGCTTGGGTTTTGCCGGATTTCGGCCGGAGGAAGAGGGAGGTGGTGGCAGAGCTCCTCCCTCTGTTCTTGATTTTTTTTTTGGAAAGAAAATGAGGCCTCCTCTGTTGATTGATCTTTTTTTTTTTGAATTAGCTCTCCCCCTTCATGCAAGGATTCTCTTTGCTTTATACCTAGGGTTACAACCCTAAGTCTAATCCTAGCCATCTATGTGGCATCCTTTTTCTTGGTTATTCTCAACCCTTGATCCTCTCCTTTGCCTTTACAAACCCTAGAAAATCTCTTTCTCATCTCATCCTACCCACACATTTTCCTTGTTGATCCTATGGCTTAGAATTATTACTTCTCAAGCAAGCAATGTGAACATCCAAGAATACCCTTAAAGATGGGTTGATTTCCTCTTTGCCCAAACCCCTATTTTGGAGAATGACATGCTTGGCCCCCCCCCCCCTTTTTGCTCTAGACAGCCCCATCTAGTGTATTTTAACTACTTCTTATCTTTACAGGGGGGGTCGGGTAGAAAAGGGGGGCGGAATAAAATAATAATAAATTTTTTTTTTTTTATATTTCTTTAAACTACGCCCGGCCCGAGCTCGAGACACGGGTTGGGATGCGACTCGGGCTGATTAATGAAATTCGGGTTGAGATTTTCAACTGCCAAACGGGTTAGGCTCGGATTAATTCCATTTATTTTCCGCCTGACCCCGGGATTTCATTCAGATACACGGGTTTAGGGCCCTGTCAAAATGGGGTGTCTACAGATGCCCCTCTTTGGCAGAGGGCGCTGGTCGCGCGAATGCCAAAGCCGAACAGACAACACATTTTGACTGGCCCAAGATTTCCAATGGAAGGGATGCAAGGGGGTAACGAGATGGATCGACGAGACAGATTCTCGCCGAGAGGGAATGATAAGATGAATTGACGAGACAGATTCTCGAAAAGACTACTGAGATGGACTCTCAAGGGATAGTGAGACAGACTCTCACAAATTGCAGAATGGAATAATTAGACAGCCTCTAATTAAGCTACTCAGGGATTTGGAGATTATAAAGCGGAATGATTAGACAGCACCATGATCAAACCTGATTTAGGATTTGAGAAGACAGCATCTTGACAGATGAACAAGGCGGAATGATTAGACAGCATCATGATCAAACCTGAGTTGGGATCTGAGAAGACAGCATCTTAACAGATCGACAAGGCGGAATGATTAGACAGCATCATGATCAAACCTGAATTTGGATCTGAGAAGACAGCATCTTGACAGATGAACACAGCGGAATGATTAGACAACATCATGATCAAACCTGAATTGGGATCTGAGAAGACAGCATCTTGACAGATGAACGAAGCGGGATGATTAGACAGCATCATGATCAAACCTGAATTTGGATCTGAGAAGACAGCATCTTGACAGATGAACACAGCGGAATGATTAGACAGCATAATGATCAAACCTGAATTTGGATCTGAGAAGACAGCATCTTGACAGATTAACACAGCGGAATGATTAGACAGCATCATGATCAAACCTGAATTTGGATCTGAGAAGACAGCATCTTGACAGATGAACACAGCGGAATGATTAGACAGCATCATGATCAAACCTGAATTGGGATCTGAGAAGACAGCATCTTGACAGATGAACGAAGCGGGATGATTAGACAGCATCATGATCAAACCTGAATTTGGATCTGAGAAGACAGCATCTTGACAGATGAACACAGCGGAATGATTAGACAGCATCATGATCAAACCTGAATTTGGATCTGAGAAGACAGCATCTTGACAGATTAACACAGCGGAATGATTAGACAGCATCATGATCAAACCTGAATTGGGATCTGAGAAGACAGCATCTTGACAGATGAACACAGCGGAATGATTAGACAGCATCATGATCAAACCTGAATTTGGATCTGAGAGGACAGCATCTTGACAGATCAACAGGGCGGAATGATCAGGATCATTCCCAATTTGAAAATTTGATTTGAAAGACGTTTTCAAGTTTCTCAAATCTTGATTTGTTAAAGCTGATATCTCAAACATCAATGCATGCTGGGTATCTTTTATGGTCTGACTTTCATCAGGACATAAAAGATGCCCCTAGTATAATTTCGCTTCCAGTTCAGGAGTCTTAACAAAACTCAAACAGATTCAAGCTTTTTTTTTTTTTTTATGAAACTTGGATTACAAAGATTTTGAAGGTACAAGAGACTGATTTTGTCTGAAACACTTTCAATTTTCTACCAACTGTCAGAACTTCAGGTTGCAATGGTTTTCAACTTCCAAGCAGACTGATTCTGCCTGACACATCTTCAACCTCCTGCCTGCTGCAGAAATTTCAAATGGGCCTGAGAGCTTACCGCGCTTCTAGACCATGTATATGTCATTTCGCCTTCTGGAGATGCGACCACCTGTTACCCCAGCGTTTGAAAGGATACTGGACCCAAACAGGTCATTTTGGGACACATCTGACCCGACTGAGTACATGACTTTGACTTGACAAGAATGACCTTGACAACTGCTTGACGAAGGACTTTTGGTGAGTACACAACCGAGTTACAAGACTGACTTTCAGGAAAGACCGAATCTGCTTCTTAATTTGATAATTGTTTTAAGAGGGTACAGCTTACCACTCTCGGAACTCTTTGAATACCGCGTTTTAAGGTGATTCCGCCTCTTTCTGGTATTTAGTCATGGTTATTATACCCTTTGGGTTGCTCGGTTTTAACCCCTAGCTTAGAGGAATATCAAAGGAAGCCTCGCCGGCACTATTCAGACCTTGAAGTGATGCCGATACAGGTATGAAAGTCTTGCTAGCTTCTGAAATTTAGTCCTTTACGAGAAGTCACTGCCATGACCAGACTGCCCCTTTTGGGTTTTCAATCTGGCGGACCGTTTGCCTTGATTTTTGCCTGGACTGGCTGCCCTTGCAGGTTTTCTTTCCAGCAGGCTCTGCACCCTGATTTTTGCCTAAGCCGCCCTTTCGGGTTTTCAGCTTAGCGGGCGAATGACCCTAACTTTTGCCTAGACCGCCCTTTCGGGTTTTCAGTCTAACAGGTCTAAGACTCCATTATTATTATTATTATTTTCTGTTTCTCCACAAACCTTTGCCTTATCACACCAGGAGGACTTCTAGGTGGGTTAGGGTTTGAAAGAACTGGATCAGGGTGTTTGCATTGACTGGACCGAATCTGGACCCTTCCAGATAGCCTACGTACCTCCAAAGAGTGAGGATCAGGTCCGCGTAGTTCGCCCATTGGGGACTTTGGGTTGAGATTGTTTTGATTTGACTTCTATTTTTTTTCTTTTTGAAAGTTCCCTCTTTTGTTTTTTTTTCTTTTCAACCGCTTTGAAAGATTTGCTTTCTGCTTTTCTTTTCTTTCCTTTCAGCAATTTTGAAAGATTTGACCGAACCCGACGTTGTCAAGTTGCCTACGTACCCTGTGGAAAGGGATCAGGTCATGGCGTAGTTCAGGCTTTGCGTCTTTTATGGCGTAAGTCATAAAAGATGCCCCTGGTTTGAGGGTGACAAAGAAATTTTGATTTTGCTTATTGGCTCAAAGGGTTTGCAAACGGTCTTTGACTTTTCTTTTTTTTTCAATTGGATTTTTGGACTTGAAGCTCAGATCGACCAAGGACGGCCTCTGGTGTCTTAGGCATAATACTTTTTAAGTTGATCAAGGTTTGTAGGTTCTGTTAGTTTTTCACCATTTTGATCAAAGAGTCTGACGGCTTTTCCAGGCAGGACTTCATCGACAATGTAAGGACCCGACCAGTTTGGTCTGAACTTCCCTCGAGGATCATGGACCGGTGCCCTGTAGGATTTCAAAACGAGGTCACCTTTCTGGAGATCTCTGATCTTCACCTTTTTGTTAAAGGCTTTCTCAATTCGACGCTGATACCCCTGGACATGATACAGAGCTCTGAGCCTCTTCTCATCAATCATCTGCAACTCCTGATACTGGGCCGTTGCCCATTCTGATTCTGGCAAACCAGCTTCCATCATTACCCTTAACGAAGGAATTCTCAGCTCAACTGGTAGGACCGCTTCCATCCCATACACTAGGGAATATGGCGTAGCTCCCGTAGAGGCCCTGATCGACGTTCTGTAAGCCCACAAAGCATATGGTAGCTTATTTGACCAGTCCCTGTACGTCTCTGTCATCTTGCTGATGATGATTTTGATGTTCTTGTTTGCAGCTTCGACGGCTCCATTTGTCTGGGGCCTGTATGGTGAGGACTTGTGATGCTTAATCTTGAACTCCTCACATAGGCGTACCACTTCTTTCTTGAAGTGCGATCCATTGTCTGAGATCAGCTCATGCGGTACCCCATATCTGCAGATGATGTTCGTTCGAATGAATTTGGCAACTGAGGCTGAAGTCAGCGATGCGAAGGATGCGGCTTCGATCCACTTAGTGAAGTAATCGATGGCTACCAGGATGTACTCATGCCCACTTGAAGATTTCGGAAACACCTTTCCGATAATATCAATTCCCCAGACTGAAAACGGCCACGGCGAAGTCAGAGAATGTAACTCAGAAGGCGGCACATGAATGAGGTTGGCGTAAACCTGACATTTATGACACTTCTTCACAAATGCGAAGCAGTCAGCTTCCATAGTTGGCCAGTAGTACCCAAGTCTCAGGATCTTTCTCGACAACATCTTTCCGTTCATGTGAGGCCCACAGACTCCTTCATGCGTCTGCTCTATCAGATTAGCTGCTCGATCTTCATCTACACAAAGAAGCTGGATTCCATCAAACGACCTCCTGAAGAGCTCATTGCCGCAGATAATGAAGTTAGCCGCCAACTTCTGGAGAGACCTCCGCTCTTTTCCTGACGCTTCCGGGGGGTGCCCTTGGCCTAAAATGAGATTCTTTATATCAATGTACCAGGGCTTTCCATCTGGACATCGAGCTGCTATCTCTATAGCGTTCACATGCGCTGGAGCCCATTGTAACCGCACTGCTAGAGGCTGAACTTCCATTGATGCAGAGATATCCAACATTGAGGCTAGTGTAGCCAACGCGTCGGCGAAATGATTTCTTGTCCTTGATAGATGAGTAAACGTAACATTCTTGAATCTCTTGACCAGGGAATCCAGATGCGTGTGATACGGGATCAATCTATCCTCCTTTATTTTCCATTGACCATTGATCTGACAAATAATCAAGATCGAGTCCCCGAAAACATCTATCTCTTGAATATGCAAAGCCAAAGCTGCTTCGAGACCAGCAATGCACGCCTCATATTCGGCCTCATTGTTGGTACACTTGAACTGCAATTTGATGGATACGGGGATGTACTCTTTCTTCGGAGATATCAACACTGCCCCAACCCCTTGACCTCGGTTGTTCACAGCACCATCGAAATACATCAACCACCTGGTGCTTGGGGCCTCATCTTCTATAGTCATGATCTCTTCATCAGGAAAATCTGCCGTCAGAACTGCATTCTCATCTACAGGCGCATCAGCCAACTGCTCAGCTATCACACGCCCTTTAACTGATTTCTGGGTTACATAGGCAATATCAAATTCGGACAATAGCAGCAACCATCTGGATGTTCTCCCGGTGAGGGCGGGCTTCTCGAACAAGTACTTCAACGGATCCATACGTGAGAGTAAGAGAACCTTGTTCGATAACAGGTAATGCCTGAGCCTCTGAGTTGCCCAAACCAGCGCCAGACAAGTCTTTTCCAAGATAGAATATTTGATTTCGTACTCCAGCATCTTCTTGCTGATGTAGTAGATAGCCTTTTCTTTCTTCGACTCCGGGTCCTGCTGGGCTAACATGCAACCCATAGCTGTGTCAGTGACGGATAGGTACAACAACAGTGGCTGGTCCGGAATAACTGGTGACAGGACAGGGGGCAAAGTTAAACACTGCTTGACTTTCTCGAATGCTTCCTGACACTCGTCATTCCACTTCTTTGGAGAATTTTTCTTCAATAGCTTGAAGATGGGTTCGCACGTCATTGTCAATTGATTTATGAACCTTCTGAGGTACTGAACCTTTCCCAGGAAACCACGGATCTGCCTCTCGGTCCTCGGTGGCTCCATCTCTTGGATTGCTTTGATCTTTTGAGGATCTACCTCGATCCCTCTTTCGCTGACCATGAATCCCAACAACTTCCCTGAAGTAACCCCGAAAACACACTTGCTCGGGTTCAAGCGAAGCTTATACTTCCGGATCCTTTCAAAGAACTTCCTCAGGACTACGGCATGCTCTGGTCGAGTCTTAGATTTAACAATCATGTCATCGACGTAAACTTCGACCTCTTTATGAATCATGTCATGCAATAAGGTGGTAGCCGCCCTTTGATAGGTTGCCCCAGCATTCTTCAGCCCAAATGGCATCACTCTGTAGCAATATGTTCCCCATGGAGTGGTGAACGCAGTTTTTATCATGTCCTCAGGGGCCATCTTGATCTGATTATATCCGGAAAACCCATCCATAAAGGATAGCAAAGCATGACCAGCTGTATTATCCACCAGGAGATCGATGCTCGGCAAAGGAAAATCATCCTTGGGACTCGCCTTGTTCAAATCTCTGAAATCCACGCACATTCTGACTTTTCCGTCCTTCTTGGGCACCGGTACTATGTTAGCCAGCCATTCCGGATATTCAACCACTTGAATGAAGCCCGCATCTAACAGCTTCTTGACTTCATCATGGACTTTCAATTCCCATTCTGGTTTTAATTTTCGAAGTTTTTGCTTTTTCGGCTTGGCACCTGGGATTAGGGGAAGACGATGCTGGACAATGTCTTCGCTTAATCCCGGCATGTCATCATAGGACCAAGCAAAAACTTCTTTGTATTCCTTAAGCAAAGTGATTAATTCTTCACGCTCCTCCGGGGATAACGTTTGGCCAATCCGTATTTCCTGGATTAAGGTTTCATCACCTATGTTGACGATTTCAATTTCTTCTTCAAGTGGTTTAGCGCGACGCTGCTCCTCCTGAGTAATCATGTGTTTGATCTCAGGGGGGGTTTCGTCGGCATCCTCATAAGAGGGGGAGTCTTGATCATTGTTATTAGTTTTATCAATTTGAGAAGCAGAAACAGAGACAGAGACAGAGACAGGAAGATACTGAAACGAGTCTTTCATTTCATTCATAGAATCAAAATTTACATCATTGATCAATTGGCCCACAGCAGGCTTTACAGTATGCTCAAAAGAAAAGTTTGTATCGTCAACCAAAATGTTAACACCTGACTCAACTGGACTATGTATGGACTTTGTGGTATATTCTATAACAGACTCATCTTCATAGACAGCATCTATACCGGAGGACTCGCCATCTACACCAGGAATGTCTAAGCTTCCTAAGGTACCTGCATCCAAAGAATTGTTAGAAATAACAGACTTTATATTTGACTCGGAAACAGACACATACTCAGAAACTTTAGACTCTTTTGGAGGAACATGACTACGCTGAAGGACTAATTGAGGAATGACCTGAGAGGTCCAGTTATCAAGGGGTACCTCAGCTGGGGTAATTCGGCCCTTAGGGTTCAGGATGCGCGCATCTTCTCCGATCACGGCAATGACCGGTGCCTCAACCTCGAAGAGGGAGTCTAGAAGGTGCGGTTCTAAGTTCTCCGCCCAATCAAATTCCTGTTTCTCGACAGCTGTAATCTGCCCAGGGAAGTACTCATCCGGCAATTCATCAGCGAAAAAGATTTCAAAACCTGGCAGCTCTTTCCCAGACTCATCCAACCACGGCTCGGGGAAACCACAGAACGGGCGATCAGCTCCTTCTTTCCTGTACCTACCTGTGGACCCCGATCCGGGACGGGCGTGGAGGGACGTGCCCCCGCGCGAGTCTCTAGATCGTCCACGTGAAGGAGAGCCCCACCAAGGAACTCTCGAAAGAGTGCCCCTCACAGCATGAGCGGCGATGTAAAGTGAGATACCTCTCGATTCGGGGACTAGCCCGGATTCGAGACGCACCTTAAGCAAAGAAAGAGTCGCCATCCAAGGAAGTGGGCCCTGGATCCCATGCTGTGCTCTGTTGCAACAGATAACCAGAGATATAAAATAGGGTTCGTGCCTGATGACGAATGGGGAAGGGATTAGGCGCCCCCAATTCGCCCAAGTGCTAGCACCTGGTCTCTTATGCCATTTATTATTAATTTTGAAGAGTTTTGGGAGAAAATCATGCGAAATGGGAACGAATATCCCCGAGATAACGTCTAGCTAATCATGCACGTCTCGGAGATGAATAAGAAACACACATAAAAGAAGTGAAAGAAGTGTCACCTAAAATATCTAGGTTATGAGTGACATGCCTGATTGGTGTCTAAGTTCTGGTGGGCAAACACATGCATGCTACAGCTAAAGGTATAGGATCTGTACATAAAAATAAGAAAACACAGCAAAACACACAACACAACACGACTCGACACATGACCCGACACGACAAGCCCTAGACTCTAATGCAATACTTGACTCGGACCAGGATGGCCATCCATCCTAGCTGCACTACGTATCCCGGCCTCGGGAAGAATCAGAGCCAACGTAGTTCGGTGACCTATGCTAAACTACAATGCCTAACCTTCTAGGACTGCTATCCTAGACTCGATCAACTAGACCTGACTAGTTTTTAAAGCTTCTTGCGACATTACTTAAGTTCAAGTGAATGGTGATTTTTAGGACTCCCTGTATGCCCTAACTAATGCCAGTGAACCCTACACCCTAGGTGTGACTAGGCTGTGTGTCCTAAGGAAAACCGTGGGCTATCTAAGCGCGTTCTAGTCTAGCCATCGGCTCGACTAAGTGTCTAACCGACCACGACCTGAGGCCTCCTAACTCTAGGGACACTCACACGACCGGACATGACAAAGCAACAAATCAGGACAGACTCCTAACTCTAAGACACCTCAAAAGTCTAGGACTGACTCCTAACTCTATGGGAAGATCTTTTGAAAATTGCTGGTAAAGTTATTTTGAAGAATTTTTGTAGTTTTGGAAGGTTTTGAAGTTGTGAAAGTTATGAAGTTGTGGGAAATATTTGCAAAATGGTGACTGCACTCAGGGTGCCAGCAGCACGCCTGAGCTGCCTACGTACCCCTCAGCTAGGGATCAAGCCATCCGTAGTTCGGACCTGACTACTCCTAATGACTCGAGATTTTTGAGATTTTTGATTTTTAGTTGCTTTTGAAGTGTTTTTTGAATTTTTGACACAAGAGGACAAAATCCTATCACCATAAGGGTAGGATAGACTCCTGATGTCCCGCAAAGGTTGGACAGCATCCTATGCTTTGCGGGGGAATTGGACAGAATCACGACTCTGCAAGGGTTGGACAGCATCCTATACATTGCAGGAGCGGATGAAAATCACATGACTTGATGAGGGGATGGACAGAATCCTAACCCCTATGATGATAGGACAGACCCCTAAAAGACTGAAGGACTGACTCCTATGCTGAAGACTGACTCTGAAAGATGGAAGGACGGAATCCTAAATTTTATGAAGGGATATGACAGAATCCTAAACTCTACAGGGGTAGGACAGACACCTAAACCCTAGGATGGTAAAACCGTCTCCTAAACTCTCTAGGACTGACTCTAAAGAGGAAGAAATCCCTTAACCTGCGAAGACTCTAAGGCAGGAAGGGAAGGGGTTGGCTCAAGATACGTTCCGTCATAGCCTAATCGACGGAAACTTCTTGGAATCAGCTAAATTCTAAGACTCGAAGAAAGAAACGGAACACTCTGGGGGATAATGCTAGAAGCCGGGTAAATCTTAAAGAATGATTAATGCCTCGGCATAGGGCAATAGGAATCAGAGTTATAGATGAAGGTCAAAGAGATCCTAAGACAAGGAGATGCCAATGCAAGGATGAAATGAAGAATATTTTACCTATCCTGACTGTTTAGTTACCTGAGGGATGCTCTAATCAGTTATAACATTTCCATCACTCCACTGAGCATTTGCCAAATAATTGGAAAAGATCAATTAAGTGCCAATGCAACAAGTCAGTTCATGCAAATTTCAGTATCATGGCAGTTGCTATTTTTGATACCACAGTTATCACATGCACCTTTGAATTCATATCATTAAGCGACCATAAGGCTGCGCTATGGACCTAATCAGGGTACCAGCCCCTTTGAAATCACTTTCTCAGGAGACAGTTACCCAAAAGCCTAGTAATTCTACACAATCTTTCAGGTACACGAATATGCAATTTGTACAACAGATAAGCCAATGCTAACCTATAAGGGAATAAGGACGTGATAAAATAGATGAAATTGCAGGAGCAATGTTAAATCTAAACGAAGAAAACTAGCATTATAACTCCATACAAAACCTTTTTCAAAGGCTGGCCTTATCACAAAATCCATTTCTAAGAATATTCACTCATCCTTATCTAATCTCTCTCATGGCATATTTATTAGAACCAAAACCAAAGCAAGCAAGCCAAACCAATCATCACAGGTGCAATGTAATATTAGAAAGACAAAAGAATAAAATAAATAAATAAATAAACATAAAAATAAATAAATGGATGAGATATTTGAAATACCTGAGCGAAGAGCAGATGGCGGACAACGAAATGGGGAGATAAGGCCTCGGTGGATGAGACGGGGTTGATCGGAGAATGTCCGGGAAGTGGGGCTCGAGCTCCCCTGAGCGAAGAGCAGATGGCGGACAACGAAATGGGGAGATAGGGCCTCGGTGGATGAGACGGGGTTGATCAGAGAGTGTCCGGAAAGTGGGGCTCGAGCTCCCCTGAGCGAAGAGCAGATGGCGGACAACGGAAAGGGGAGATAGGGCCTTGGTGGATGAGACGGGGTTGATCAGAGAGTGTCCGGAAAGTGGGGCTCGAGCTCCCCTGAGCGAAGAATGTTTTTTTTTTTTTTTTTATATATTAATATATATATATATATATTTATATATATATAAAGGCAAAAGAAAACCGACGAGCCTCTCCTCTCCCTCTCTCTCTCTCTCTTTCTCTCTCTGTTTTCCTTTTTTTTTTTTGAAAATGGGAGGTAGCGGTGGTGGAGGGGAGGATCGGCCGGCCGGAGGTGGCAGGGCGGTTGGTGGTGGCGCGGTGGGGCTCGAACTCCCTTCCTCTCTCTCTCTCTCTCTCTCTCTCTCTCTCTCTCTGCTGCCGTGACCTCCCCCTTTTTTTTTGTTTTTGGGGGGGGTGGAGGAGTTGCAGAGGAGGCGGCTTGTGGTGGTGGAGGGTGGAGAAGGTGGAGATGGAGGAGAAAATGGGGGTGGTGGCCGACGGTGGTGGGGGAGAGAATGGCGGTAATGGAGGGGTTTGAAGGTGGGTTCTCGAAGTGGGTTTTGATTTTCGGAGGTGGGGAAATGGGTTTCGGGTTTCGGGTTTGAGGAGGGTGAAGGTGGAGGACGGTGGGGGGGTTTTCGAAGGGTTGGGTGGCGGTGGAGCTAGAGGTGGAGGACGGTGGTGGATTTTGGGTTTTTTTTTTTTTTTTCTTTTTGAAATGGGTTTTGGTTTTGTTGGGGTATAGAGGAAGGGGTTTTGGGTTTTGGGTTTGGAGGGAGGTGAGGGTGGAGACGGGAGGGATTTTCGAAGGGTCGGATGGCGGTGGAGCTGGAGGTGGAGGATGGTGGAGGTGGGTTTTGAAGAAAACAGCAGAGGTGGTGGTGGGTTGCAGAGAATGGGTTTGCGGTTTGGGGTGGTTTGTGGTGGTGGTGATGTTGCAGAGGTGGTTCCGGTGGGAAGGTGGTGGCTGTGGAGGAGGTGGTGGTTGTGGGGGAGGCTCGGCCGGAGGTGGAAGAAGGTGGTGGTCTCGGTGGTTTCGACGGAAAATGAAAAATGGGTTTTGAGGGGAAGTGGCCAAGGATGGGTGGCTGTGGAAGGAGCTTGGCCGGAGGAGTGGGGTTGAGCTTGCCGGATTCCGGCAAGCTTACCGGAGAAGGTGGAGATAGGTGGTTAGGGGTGGATTGGAGACGGAGATGACAGAAAAATGGGTTTGATGTGGTGGTTCGGTCGGACTCCGGAGGCTTGCCGGAGAAGGTGGGTTTGGTGGATGTGGGTTTGCAGGTTTTAAAAAAAAATGATGGTGGGTATTGGCTGGCTGAGAGGGTAGTGGTGATGGCTCGTGGTGGTTGGCAGAGAAGGTTGAGGGTGGTGGTGGTACCAGGCTAGGAAGAGGAGGAAGATGGGAGGTTGTAGGCTTGCCGGATTCCGGCAAACTCGCCGGAGAAGAAGGTGGCGGCTGTGGTGGGTTTGGGCAGGAGTTTTGCCGGATTTCGGCCGGAGGAAGAGGGAGGTGGTGGTAGAAAGGAGGAGGAAGATGGAGGGGTTGATGGTGGTTTTTTTTTTTTTTTTTTGGATCTCTTTCTCTTCCTTCTCTGTATCTTTTCAAACGAGAATGGGCTTCTCCTCCCTCCCCTTTTTTTTTTTGCTCTCTTTTTTTTTTATAACTAGGTTAGTGACCTAGCTCTAATCCTCACCATCCATCTCCTTTGATGGCCTAGATCACTTCTCTTGGGGCAAAAATTTGAAACCCTAAACATGCCTTCCATCATGGCCCTACACTTGTCCATCTTTTGATCTTAGGGCCCTTGCTCATTGCTTGTAGGGGAAGCAATGAGCACACCCAAGAATACCCTTAAAGATGGGTTGATTTCCCTTTTGCCCAAACCCCTATTTTGAGGAATGATATGATTGACCCCCCCTTTTTGCTCTAGACAGCCCTATCCAGTGTATTTTAACTACTCTTATCCTTACAAAGGGGGGGCTCGGGTAAAAAAGGGGGGGCGGAATAAAATAAAAAATTTTTGATTTGCCTATGGTAAGCTAGTATTGACACACCCATGCCCTGCTAATTCACCCTCCCTTTTATATTTCTTTAAGCTACGCCCGGCTCGAGCTCGAGACACGGGTTGGGGTGCGACCTGGGTTGATTCATGAAATTTAGGTTAATATTTTCAACTGCCAATCGGATTAGGCTCAGATTAATTCCATTCATTTTCCACCTGACCACGGGATTTCATTCGAATACACGGCTTTAGAGCCCTGTCAAAATGGGGTGTCTACAGATGCCCCTCTTTGGCAGAGGGCGCTTGTCGCGCGAATGCTAAAGCCGAACAGACAACACATTTTGACTGGCCCAAGATTTCAAACGGAAGGGACAAGATGGATCGACGAGACAGATTCTCATCGAGAGGGAATGATAAGATGAATTGACGAGACAGATTCTCGAAAAGAAAACTGAGATGGACTCTCCAGGGGGAGTGAGACAGACTCTCACAAATTGCAGAATGGAATGATTAGACAGCATCTAATAAAGCCACTCAGGGATTTGGAGGTTGTAAGGCGGGATGATTAGACAGCATCATGATCAAACCTAAATTGGGATCTGGGAAGACAGCATCTTGACAGATCAACATAGCGGAATGATTAGACAGCATCATGATCAAACCTGAATTTGGATCTGAGAAAACAGCATCTTGACAGATGAAGAGAGCGGAATGATTAGACAGCATCATGATCAAACCTGAATTTGGATCTGAGAAGACAGCATCTTGACAGATCAACACAGCGGAATGATTAGACAGCATCATGATCAAACCTGAATTAGGACCTGAGAAGACGGCATCTTGACAGATGAAGAAAGCGGAATGATTAGACAGCATCATGATCAAACCTGAATTTGGATCTGAGAAAACAGCATCTTGACAGATCGATAAGGCGGAATGATTAGGCAGCATCATGATCAAACCTGAATTTGGATCTGAGAAAACAGCATCTTGACAGATCGATAAGGCGGAATGATTAGACAGCATCATGATCAAACCTGAATTAGGATCTGAGAAGACAGCATCTTGACAGATGAAGAGAGCGGAATGATTAGACAGCATCATGATCGAACCTGAATTTGGATCTGAGAAGACAGCATCTTGACAGATCAACACAGCGGAATGATTAGACAGCATCATGATCAAACCTGAATTGGGATCTGAGAAGACAGCATCTTGACAGATGAACGAAGCGGAATGATTAGACAGTTATCATGATCAAACCTAAATTGGGATCTGGGAAGACAGCATCTTGACAGATCAACACAGCGGAATGATTAGACAGCATCATGATCAAACCTGAATTGGGATCTGAGAAGACAGCATCTTGACAGATGAACGAAGCGGAATGATTAGACAGTTATCATGATCAAACCTGAATTGGGATCTGAGAAGACAGCATCTTGACAGATCAACACAGCGGAATGATTAGACAGCATCATGATCAAACCTGAATTAAAAATTTGATTTGAAAAATGCGCTCAAGTTTTCTCAAATCCTGATTCGTTAAAACTGCTATCTCAACCGTCAATGCATGCTAGGTATCTTTTATGGTCTGACTTTCGTCAGGACATAAAAGATGCCCCTAGTAAAATTTCGCTTCCAGTTCAGGAGTCTTAACAGAATTCAAACAGATTCAAGCTTTCTTTTATGAAACTCGGGTTACAAAGATTTTGAAGGTACAAGAGACTGACTCTTGCTGAAAGGCCTACCACTTTTATGCCAATTGCAAGGGCTCCGGGCCTCAAAGGCTTTCAAAATGCACAAGAGACTGATTCTGCCTGAAATACTTTCAATTTTCTGCCAGCTATCAGAACTTCAGGTTGCAATGACTTTCAACTTCCAAGCAGACTGATTCCGCTTGACACATCTTCAACCTCCTGCCTGCTGCAGGAATTTCAAATGGGCCTGAGAGCTTGCCGCGCTTCTAGACCATGTATAGGTCATTTCGCCTTCTGGAGATGCGACTTCAGTTTCTGGTACCTGCTACCCCAGCTTTTTGAAAGGATACTGGACCAAACAGGTCATTTTGGGACACACCTGACTCGACTGAGTACATGACTTTGACTTGACAAAAAATGACCTTGACGACTGCTTGACAAAGGACTTTTGGTGAATACACGACCGAGTTACAAGACTGACTTTCAGGAAAGACTGAATCTGCTTCTCAATTTGATAATTGTTTTAAGATGGTACAGCTTACCACTCTTGGAACTCTTTGAATACCGTGCTTTAAGGTGATTACGCCTCTTTCTGGTATTTAGTCATGGTTATTATACCCTTTGGATTGCTCGGTTTTAACCCCTAGCTTAGAGGAATATCAAAGGAAGCCTTGCCGGCACTTTTCAGACCTTGAAGTGATGCCGATACAGGTATGACGTCTTGCTAGCTTCTGAAATTTAGTCCTTTACGAGAAGTCACTGCCATGACCAGACTGCCTTTTGGGTTTTCAATCTGGCGGACCGCTTGCCTTAATTTTTGCCTGGACAGCCTGCCCTTGCAGGTTTTCCATCCAGCAGGCTCTGCACCCTGATTTTTTTGCCCTAGCCGCCCCTTCGGGTTTTCAACTTAGCGGGCGAATGACCCTAACTTTTGCCTAGACCGCCCTCTCGGGTTTTCAGTCTAGCGGGTCTAAGACTCCATTATTCTTTTCTTTTCTTTTTCTGTTTTGCCACAAACCTTTGCCTTATCACACCAGGAGGACTTCTAGGTGGGTTAGGGTTTGAAAGAATTGGATTAGGATGTTTGCATTGACTGGACCGAATCTGGACCCTTCCAGATAGCCTACGTACCTCCAAAGAGTGAGGATCAGGTCCGCGTAGTTCGCCCATTGGGGACTTTGGGTAGAGATTGCTTTGATTTAAGTCTCTTTCTTTTCTTTTCTTTTTTCGAAAGCTTTGAAAGATTTTACCGAACCCGAGTTTGTCAGGTTGCCTACGTACCCTGTGGAGAGGGATCAGGTCATGGCGTAGTTCAGGCTTTGCATCTTTTATGCCGTAAGTCATAAAAGATGCCCCTGGTTTGAGGGTGACAAAGAAATTTTGGTTTCACTTATTGGCTCAAAGGGTTTGCAAACGGTATTTGACTTTTCCCTTCTTCTTCTTTTTTGAATGGGATTTTTGGCTTTGAAGCTCAGATCGACCAAGGACGGCCTCCCGGTGTCTCAGGCATAATACTTTTTAAGTTGATCAAGGTTTGTGGGTTCTGTTAGTTTTTCACCATTTTGATCAAGGAGTCTGACGGCTTTTCCAGGCAGGACTTCATCGACAATGTAAGGACCCGACCAGTTTGGTCTGAACTTCCCTCGGGGATCATGGACCGGTGCCCTGTAGGATTTCAAAACGAGGTCACCTTTCTGGAGATCTCTGATCTTCACCTTTTTGTTAAAGGCCTTCTCAATTCGACGCTGATACCCCTGGACATGATACAGAGCTCTGAGCCTCTTCTCATCAATCATCTGCAACTCCTGATGCCGGGCCCTTGCCCATTCTGATTCTGGCAAACCAGCTTCCATCATTACCCTTAACGAAGGAATTCTCAGCTCAACTGGTAGGACTGCTTCCATCCCATATACTAGTGAATATGGCGTAGCTCCCGTAGAGGCCCTGATCGACGTTCTATAAGCCCACAAAGCATATGGTAGCTTATTTGACCAGTCCTTGTACGTTTCTGTCATCTTGCTGATGATGGCTTTGATGTTCTTGTTTGCGGCTTCGACGGCACCATTTGTCTGAGGCCTGTATGGTGAGGACTTGTGATGCTTGATCTTGAACTCCTCACAGAGGTGTACCACTTCTTTCTTGAAGTGCGATCCATTGTCTGAGATCAGCTCATGCGGCACCCCGTATCTGCAGATGATGTTCGTTCGAATGAATTTGGCGACTGAGGCTGAAGTCAGCGAAGCGAAGGATGCGGCTTCGATCCACTTAGTGAAGTAATCGATGGCTACCAGGATGTACTCATGCCCGCTTGAAGATTTCGGAAACACCTTTCCAATAATATCGATTCCCCAGACTGAAAACGGCCACGGCGAAGTCAGAGAATGTAACTCAGAAGGCGGCACGTGAATGAGGTTCGCATAAACCTGACATTTATGACACTTCTTCACGAAGGCAAAGCAGTCAGCTTCCATGGTTGGCCAGTAGTACCCAAGTCTCAGGATCTTTCTTGACAGCATCTTCCCGTTCATGTGAGGCCCACAGACTCCTTCATGCGTCTGCTCTATGAGATTAGCTGCTCGATCTTCATCTACACAAAGAAGCTGGATTCCATCAAACGACCTCCTGAAGAGCTCATTGCCGCAGATAATGAAGTTAGCCGCCAACTGCTGGAGAGACCTCCGTTCTTTTCCTGATGCTTCAGGGGGGTGCCCTTGGCCTAAAATGAGATTCTTTATATCAATGTACCAGGGCTTTCCATCTGGACATCGGGCTGCTATCTCTATAGCGTTCACATGCGCTGGAGCCCATTGTAACCGCACTGCCAGAGGCTGAACTTCCATTGATGCAGAGATATCCAACATTGAGGCTAGTGTAGCCAAAGCGTCCGCGAAATGATTTCTCGTCCTCGACAGATGAGTAAATGTAACATTCTTGAACCTTCTGACCAGGGAATCCAGGTGCGTGTGATACGGGATCAATCTATCCTCCTTTGTTTTCCATTGACCATTGATCTGACAAATGATCAAGATCGAGTCCCCGAAAACATCTATCTCTTGAATATGCAGAGCCAAGGCCGCTTCGAGACCAGCAATGCAAGCCTCATACTCGGCCTCATTGTTGGTACACTTGAACTGCAACTTGATGGACACGGGGATGTACTCTTTCTTCGGAGATATCAACACTGCCCCCACTCCTTGACCTCGGTTGTTCACAGCACCATCAAAATACATCAACCATCTGGTGCTTTGGACCTCCTCTTCTACAGCCATGATCTCTTCATCAGGAAAATCTGCCGTCAGAACGGCATTCTCATCTATAGGCGCATCAGCCAACTGCTCAGCTATCACACGCCCTTTAACTGATTTCTGGGTCACATAGGCAATATCAAATTCAGACAATAGCAGCAACCATCTGGATGTTCGCCCGGTGAGAGCGGGCTTCTCGAACAAGTACTTCAACGGATCCATCCGTGAGAGTAAGAGAACCTTGTTTGATAACAGGTAATGCCTAAGCCTCTGAGTTGCCCAAACTAGTGCCAGACAAGTCTTTTCCAAGATAGAATATTTGATTTCGTATTCCAGCATCTTCTTGCTGATGTAGTAGATAGGCTTTTCTTTCTTCGACTCAGGGGCTTGCTGGGCTAACATGCAACCCATAGCTGTGTCGGTGACAGATAGGTACAGCAACAGTGGCTGGCCCGGAATAACTGGCGACAAGACAGGAGGCAAAGTTAGACACTGCTTGACTTTCTCAAATGCTTCCTGACACTCATCATTCCACTTCTTCGGAGAATTTTTCTTTAGCAGCTTGAAGATGGGTTCACACGTCATTGTCAACTGATTTATGAACCTTCTTAGGTACTGAACCTTTCCCAGGAAACTACGGATCTGCCTCTCGGTCCTCGGCGGCTCCATCTCTTGGATTGCTTTGATCTTTTGAGGATCTACCTCGATCCCTCTTTCGCTGACCATGAATCCCAACAACTTCCCTGAGGTGACCCCGAATACACACTTGCTCGGGTTCAAGCGAAGCTTATACTTCCGGATCCTTTCAAAAAACTTCCCCAGGACTATGGCGTGCTCTGGTCGAGTCTTGGATTTAACAATCATGTCATCGACGTAAACTTCGACCTCTTTGTGAATCATGTCATGCAATAAGGTGGTAGCCGCCCTTTGATAAGTTGCCCCTGCATTCTTCAGCCCAAACGGCATCACTTTGTAGCAATATGTTCCCCATGGAGTGGTGAACGCAGTTTTTATCATGTCCTCAGGGGCCATCTTGATCTGATTATATCCGGAAAACCCATCCATAAAGGATAACAAAGCATGACCAGCTGTATTATCCACCAGGAGATCGATGCTCGGCAAAGGAAAGTCATCCTTGGGACTCGCCTTGTTCAAATCTCTGAAATCCACGCACATTCTGACTTTTCCGTCCTTCTTGGGCACCGGTACTATGTTAGCCAGCCATTCTGGATATTCAACCACTTGAATGAAGCCCGCATCTAACAGCTTCTTGACTTCATCATGGACTTTCAACTCCCATTCTGGTTTTAATTTTCGAAGCTTTTGCTTTTTCGGCTTGGCACCTGGGATTAGGGGAAGACGATGCTGGACAATGTCTTCGCTTAATCCCGGCATGTCATCATAGGACCAAGCAAAAACTTCTTTGTATTCCTTAAGCAAAGTGATTAATTCTTCACGCTCCTCCGGGGATAACGTTTTGCCAATCCGTATTTCCCGGATTAAGGTTTCATCACCTATGTTGACGATTTCAATTTCTTCTTCAAGTGGTTTAGCCCGACGCTGCTCCTCCTGAGTGATCATGTGTTTGATCTCAGGGGGAGTTTCGTCGGCGTCCTCATAAGAGGGGGAGTCTTGATCATTGTTATTAGTTTTATCAATTTGAGAAGCAGAAACAGAGTCAGAGACAGGAAGATACTGAAACGAGTCTTTCATTTCATTCATAGAATCAAAATTTACATCATTGATCAATTGGCCCACAGCAGGCTTTACAGTATGCTCAAAAAGAAAGTTTGTATCGTCAACTGAAATGTTGACACCTGACACAAATGGACTATGTATGGACTTTGCAGTATATTCTATGACGGACTCATCTTCATAGACAGCATCTATACCGGAGGACTCGCCACCCACACCAGGAATGTCTAAGCTTCCTAAGGTACCTGCATCCAAAGAATTGTTAGAAATAACAGACTTTATACTTGACTCGGAAACAGACACATACTCAGAAACTTTAGACTCTTTTGGAGAAACATGACCACACTGAAGAACTAATTGAGGAATGACCTGAGAAGTCCAGTTATCGAGGGGTACCTCAGCTGGGGTAATTCGGCCCTTAGGGTTCAGGAAGCGCGCATCTTCTCCGATCATAGCAATGACCGGTGCCTCAACCTCGAAGAGGGAGTCTAGAAGCTGCGGCTCTAAGTTCTTAGCCCAATCAGATTCCTGCTTTTCGACAGCTACAATCTGTCCATGGAAGTACTCGTCTGGCAATTCGTCAGCGGAGAAGATTTCAAAACCTGGTAACTCTTTCCCAGACTCATCAAACCACGGCTCGGGAAAACCATAGAACGGGCGATCGGCTCCTTCTTTCCTGTACTTACCATTCATCAACAGACTGAACGGTCCCATAGGCAGCTCTAGGCCCCGACGACGCAGCTCTGCCCACTTCAGCATGTACTGCTTTCTTTCCCTGATCTCTTTCTTGGTGGGTTCATATCCTAACCCAAACAAATTGTTTGCGACCTTCAGCTCCGGCCACTCAGTTAAACCTTGCAGACTTCTCCCCAGACCAGTTCCAGGAATATACCCATATTTGCGCATTATTCGGGCTACCTGCGCATTTGCACTGGACATAAACAGAATTTCTTCGCTCATAGCCTCTTCCATAGTAATGGTCGAGACTTCAAGCGAAAACCCAGTCAGACTGACATCTATGGTGCTTGAACCGATCTGCTCTTGGGATATCTGTCCAACCTCTGGTTCTGGATCCCCTCGAACTGTGACAATTCTGTTATCCTTGATGAACTTGAGCTTCTGATGGACAGTGGAAGGAACCACTCCGACTTTGTGAAGCCAAGGTCGGCCGAGAAGGAGAAAGAACGAGGTCTTGATATCTAGAACTTGGAATTCTATGTCAAACATTTCACCTCCGATCTCAATTTCGGTGACCAAGGTTCCGATGACGTCCCTTCTGGTCCCATCATAAGCCAATATCCCCTGCTCCGACGGAACATAATCATTCGGCCCAAACCCCAAGGCGGTAGCGGTGCTCAAAGGACATACATTCAGAGCTGACCCGTTGTCAACCAAAACCTCTGGTACCTTCTTCTTATTGCACACGACGGTGATTCTGAGGGATTTTGTATGATTCTTACCTTCCGGAGTCAGATCTTCATCCGAAAAGGACACGATCATAGCTGATCTGGCCATAGATACGAGCCCAACCAGCTCACCAGGGGTTATATCCACAGACACCTGCGCTGTATTCAATTCACGAAGAATAACCTGCCGGTGCTTAGGGGATGACATTAACAGACCCCAGATAGAAACATTAGCTTGGGTCTTTCTAAGCTGCTTCAACAGAATGTCCTCATCTTCCTCATGACTCAACCTCTGATTCTGATTCTCAACAGCTCTGGCAATCTCAGCGGGATTCTCTGCTCTCAACTCAGGGGGCTTAAAGAAACGTCCACCACGGGTAACATGGCGAACCTCATCACACGGATCGTTCAACAGCAGCAAGTCCTCGTCCTCAAGCTTAAGGACATATGGGACTTTGCTTTTCTCCTCCTCCCCCTCGAATCTGAGGACATAAGGACATCCAGAGGATTCCCCAACTTCTTGCGCAGAGGACAAGACATAAGGCTCTTCGCGCTTTAATTCTTCATCATCGGATTCCCATCGTAAGATATACGGCTCATCAGAGATAACGGCGCATATACGAGAATGGTCCAGGACAACCTCTTCAGTGAGAATAGCGTAGACATTTGGAGGAGGCATAGTATGCGTCGGCAATGGATTCCTGGTGACATTGGGAAGAGCTTCCACCACAATTTCTTTTGCCTCGATCTTATCCTGGATCCTATGCCTTAGTGCCAAACATCTGTCAGTCAAATGCCCAACACTCTGGTGATATTCGCAGTACTGATCTTTTCTCCAGTATTTCGGGAGAGGATTGGGAACTTCCCGGGGTTCTAGTAGAGTGATCTTCTTGTCTCTCAACAGCTTTTTGAGAGCTACAGACAGGGAATAAGGTAAAGGAGTGAACTCTCTGGGCTCATTTCTTTCCGGACGAACTCCTCCGGGACCTTCTCTCCTAACTGGACGAGCAGTATTCACGTTGTTAACTTCCTTCGGAGGCGCCATAGGCCTTTTTCCCTCTCTGACATCTGAAGTGGAGGCCCTAGTTCTCAGGCCGCCCTTAGCCAGTATGTCCTCGATTCTTGTCCCGGTCTTGATCAGGTGATCGAAGTCATTGAAGTACTGGATTGACATATGAGGAAAGTAAAAGGGGGAAAGATTCTTGACGGCAATCTTGATAAGATCGTCATCCGGTAACTTGTGGGTCATTTGTGCTGCCTTTCTCCTCCATCGTCGAATGAAGGAAGTAAATGTCTCATTAGGTCCCTGCTTCAGCGATTTCAGATCCCTTTTTGTCACGTCAATCCCCTCTTCCATGGAGAATTGCTGAACAAATTTGTTAGCTACACCTTCAAGAGTCCTGC
This sequence comes from Tasmannia lanceolata, assembly GCF_043159265.1. Classification (NCBI taxonomy): domain Eukaryota; kingdom Viridiplantae; phylum Streptophyta; class Magnoliopsida; order Canellales; family Winteraceae; genus Tasmannia; species Tasmannia lanceolata. The sequence continues at coordinate 5,988,823 of NW_027518683.1, forward strand.
TTTCTTCTGGTTTCAGATGCAAGAACCACTTCTTCGCTGTCCCAGTCAAAGTTCTAGGGAACACCAAAGCAATCTGCTCTGGGGATAAACCGTGCTGCTGCAACAGAGGAATGACTGACTTGAGATGGCTACGAGGGCACCCCATTCCGTCGTATTTGTCAAAGTCTGGCATTTTGAACTTGGGCGGAAGTACGACCCCTGGAGCTATCATGAACTCAGACATATCCAAATTTTTGGGACCTTGGCACTTCATGGTTTCCATATCCCGAGTCAGCTTCTCAATTTGGTCAGCCAATTCCTGTGCTTTATCAGGATTTCCCAGGTTAGGAAGACAGTTCTCTGCTGCGTACTGGCCCTCATCAAAGTCTTCGATTTCAGGCAATACAGCTGGCCTGGGAGAAACAAGAGGAACAGAAGGTATAACTGAAGGCTGCTGATTGGCCGGGTCTTTAGAGGTAGACAGACGATCATTTTTCAGGAGGGCTATATCATCCTTCATGGTACTCAGCTGAAGAAGAATAGCCTTCATCATCTCATTCGTATCAGGACTGTTGTTACCGGTCCCTTCCATTGATTCAGATGCAAGTGAAATGGGTGAAAGAATTTCTGGACGACCCAGGAGAAGCGGCGCAGGAGAAGTAAAGGATTCTGGGGAAAGAGAAAGTCTATTCAGCCTGGAATTTGAAGACTGACGGGACCAGGCCGATTTTGACTTGGCTTTCTTAGGAGCGATGATGTCCCGCTAAGACTCCTGAATGGAAGTTAATAAGTTAGATTGCACATTTGATAATTGAGATGGAACACTTCACGTAAATTCAAGACGAGAAAAATAGAAAAGAACACATTTTCATTGATCACAAATCAAACTGTAGTTACGATTGATAAAACATGTCACTTTTAATTACAAGTAGATGGAACAAAATGAGTATAATGAAACTTGAAATTAAAATGACAATTGTATGAAAATGGTCTTCAATGCTCCATGATCCGAGCTCTCTTTCCCGCAGGCTCTTCTGGTAACTCCTTTCGATGGACTTTAGATGATAGAGCAAATCTCCTAGCGGTAACCTTGTTTCCCCAAGCAGCTACAATAGACTTTATGAGATCGGGAGTAAGCTTTTCGCAAGGAGGAGGGGTTACAAATCCGGGAGGACATGGACTTCCCGTGATCTGGTAAAGCAGACGAGTGGGAGCATAAAAGGTTGACTTTTCCAAACCCATAAGATACACAAATGGGTGTGGGCAGGTGCTAGTGATAACATGTAAGCATGAATGACTCACCCAGTGAAATTGATCCTTCTCCACGTGTTGCAACCAATTACGCCACTCATCAATGGATTGGGGTTTATTGGCCATTGGTTGCCACGAAAGATGATCCTTGAGGGTGTACTGAAGGGAACTCTGTGGCCGAAGGATGGTGAGTTTTTCACAGAGCCATAAATAAAGTAACTTGACGCACCCATGGAAATTATCCTTCACCTCTTGCCGGGCGATAAGATCCAGCCCAGAGAAGGTTTCTGCTAGCATGAGTGGGACAGGATTCCTTCCTTCACTAATTTGATCGACCACACTCAGTAAGGTCACAGGGGCAATACTGGAGTCTTCACGGACAACGTGACGTGCAAGGACACCAAAGATTAAGGCACTGCGTCGACAATTTTGAAAACGGGAATCGATAGGGTCAACGTTTTTAGAAAAACGCTCAATGAGGTCATCGAATTGCACGTACGTGTCTTTGAAATAGGGCATAGCATCAACAGTTTGGTTCTCAAAAAGCTTACAGAAAAGGGAACGAGGAGACGCTATACTCGAAGGTTGGATCCAGAGTCCCTCAGGTGGGAGTTCTAATAGGGCGCACCAATCCTCGAATATAGGACAGATTTCAAAGGGACCAAATTGAAAAACATGAAGAATAGGATCCCAGAGTCTTGCAGCTGCTTGAAGAAATTGCCAATTCACACCGGATGCGCTCAAATTATTAAACGTGCTGATGAACCTGTCGGCCGTACTCCACTGTGCACGCTCGCGCGGGAGAGCTCGAATTGACTCACTTATCCAAACCCTCATCACTTTGTTCGACATGATTTAACCTAATCACAGATAGGATAAGATCAGAAGAGAGTGAAGATAACCCTGAATAACGAAATAATAGGGATAAATTTGACCGATCATATGGGAAGGATACAACTGGCGACACTGATTTTGTTCATCAATAATCATAGACTTTCGAATAGATCAGAAAGGTAGACCACGGCCACAAAATGACAGAAGTAGGTCATAGACTGGATCTCAAATCTGATGATGGACATTGACAACTGTATGATCAAGAGGATCGATAATGATAGATCATGGTCATAGAGACAGCGGACAAGCCATCAACCATATCTAAGACAGAGCATGCAAGTAGCGAAAATCTAACCCAATGAGTAATATCCACACACAACACGGATCTATGACACATGAATAGACCATGGCTATGAGAGTGACGAGTATAGACCACTAACCAGGTGACTCTGAAAGAATGTACGTATGATTGATTGAACCAGGAATCCCTCACTGGAAAAGAGGGTTCTGATCTAACCAATCGACAAAACGGGACATACCAAAGAGATTTGTACAATCTGAAGACAAAACGACAGATATAGTCTCAACAAAGGTAAAAGAAATACTATCGACTGCATCGAAGGAGTGCAATAGGATGGATCAGACCTGGAACACCTATTGTAAAAAGGTGGCCTGATCTGAACGACCGACTCGACACATAGGGTATGCACAAGAAGATGGCAAAACTATACATCGACTCAGCGAATAATACATGTACAAAGGAACAAGACCACCGTACACTCAGGAGACAAAACATAGACCATGATCAGGACCAAGACCAGGGAAAATGATTAACCATTTTGAAGACTGAGGAATGAAACTATGTAGCTGATAGTTAGACCAGAAAATTCTATTGATAGACAGACCCTGGTCTAACAGGTTAGCACAAAGACCGATCAGGAAAATAAGGAATCAAGGACTGGACCATGACCATGAAAGGCGGTGAACAAAACCGTCGGCCAGACCCAAACTGAAAGAAGGAATAGACTTTACCTGATGTAATGGATCAGAACAACTCAAACACATGAACCCCACACACCGGGGTGACCGTATGATAAGAGATCACAGGGTAAATCACGATCTAGCTGACAACCGAGCAAGAGTAAGGGTCATCGATCAGGTCTGAAGGAATGCACGACTGCGACAGATACAGAAACCTAATCTAGGAGACATGTCCTAATCTGAGAATAAATATAACACATACACGTACATATATACATACATATCCTAACCAGGGGCACCAGCCCTAACCTGATCTAGCGGAGCCCAGATAATCTTGACTCAAAAGTGCTTGTGAGTGTACTAGAAAACGCGCGGGTAACCACGGTGTGACTTACCCTTCTACACTACATGGGTAGGCTGACTTCTATCCTAGGCTCACATATGCTGGTCGCACATGTTCGTCCTATATGAGTACATATATATAGTGTCCTAGCAAGGGTTCCCTAATTTTGGTTCTAAAGGGAGCAACTAATATATACATACATAATATAATGAAATAAAAGTAGGGCCCAGGCATCTCTGCAGGGTACTATGCTTATGACCATACCCTTGATGTATAATGCCAGCACACCCAGCATTATACAAAGTATGTTCATTGCTCATCGGCTGCTGTAGAACACCAGCACACCCAGTGTCTACGGCTGCAGCTCCGGCGCATAGCTCGGAAATAGATACAACGGTTCCCAACTGGTACGCGTCACATCTATTCCCTGAGGCCAATAATGAAAATAATGAAAGAAATAAAGAATATGACAATGTATGATGTGCAGTGTGTGAATCCCTTGTTTTAGTTACGCACCTACTTGGTGCCCCTGGATTTCTAACGATAAAGTTCCCATTTAACTTGGTTTTGACCCAAATTTCCTCAAAATTAATTAAAAATGGCATTTTTACAGAGTTAGGCAATGTTTCAAAGATTTCCCCAGCAGAGTCGCCAATCTGTGGACCCCGATCCGGGACGGGCGTGGAGGGACGTGCCCCCGCGCGAGTCTCTAGATCGTCCACGTGAAGGAGAGCCCCACCAAGGAACTCTCGAAAGAGTGCCCCTCACAGCATGAGCGGCGATGTAAAGTGAGATACCTCTCGATTCGGGGACTAGCCCGGATTCGAGACGCACCTTAAGCAAAGAAAGAGTCGCCATCCAAGGAAGTGGGCCCTGGATCCCATGCTGTGCTCTGTTGCAACAGATAACCAGAGATATAAAATAGGGTTCGTGCCTGATGACGAATGGGGAAGGGATTAGGCGCCCCCAATTCGCCCAAGTGCTAGCACCTGGTCTCTTATGCCATTTATTATTAATTTTGAAGAGTTTTGGGAGAAAATCATGCGAAATGGGAACGAATATCCCCGAGATAACGTCTAGCTAATCATGCACGTCTCGGAGATGAATAAGAAACACACATAAAAGAAGTGAAAGAAGTGTCACCTAAAATATCTAGGTTATGAGTGACATGCCTGATTGGTGTCTAAGTTCTGGTGGGCAAACACATGCATGCTACAGCTAAAGGTATAGGATCTGTACATAAAAATAAGAAAACACAGCAAAACACACAACACAACACGACTCGACACATGACCCGACACGACAAGCCCTAGACTCTAATGCAATACTTGACTCGGACCAGGATGGCCATCCATCCTAGCTGCACTACGTATCCCGGCCTCGGGAAGAATCAGAGCCAACGTAGTTCGGTGACCTATGCTAAACTACAATGCCTAACCTTCTAGGACTGCTATCCTAGACTCGATCAACTAGACCTGACTAGTTTTTAAAGCTTCTTGCGACATTACTTAAGTTCAAGTGAATGGTGATTTTTAGGACTCCCTGTATGCCCTAACTAATGCCAGTGAACCCTACACCCTAGGTGTGACTAGGCTGTGTGTCCTAAGGAAAACCGTGGGCTATCTAAGCGCGTTCTAGTCTAGCCATCGGCTCGACTAAGTGTCTAACCGACCACGACCTGAGGCCTCCTAACTCTAGGGACACTCACACGACCGGACATGACAAAGCAACAAATCAGGACAGACTCCTAACTCTAAGACACCTCAAAAGTCTAGGACTGACTCCTAACTCTATGGGAAGATCTTTTGAAAATTGCTGGTAAAGTTATTTTGAAGAATTTTTGTAGTTTTGGAAGGTTTTGAAGTTGTGAAAGTTATGAAGTTGTGGGAAATATTTGCAAAATGGTGACTGCACTCAGGGTGCCAGCAGCACGCCTGAGCTGCCTACGTACCCCTCAGCTAGGGATCAAGCCATCCGTAGTTCGGACCTGACTACTCCTAATGACTCGAGATTTTTGAGATTTTTGATTTTTAGTTGCTTTTGAAGTGTTTTTTGAATTTTTGACACAAGAGGACAAAATCCTATCACCATAAGGGTAGGATAGACTCCTGATGTCCCGCAAAGGTTGGACAGCATCCTATGCTTTGCGGGGGAATTGGACAGAATCACGACTCTGCAAGGGTTGGACAGCATCCTATACATTGCAGGAGCGGATGAAAATCACATGACTTGATGAGGGGATGGACAGAATCCTAACCCCTATGATGATAGGACAGACCCCTAAAAGACTGAAGGACTGACTCCTATGCTGAAGACTGACTCTGAAAGATGGAAGGACGGAATCCTAAATTTTATGAAGGGATATGACAGAATCCTAAACTCTACAGGGGTAGGACAGACACCTAAACCCTAGGATGGTAAAACCGTCTCCTAAACTCTCTAGGACTGACTCTAAAGAGGAAGAAATCCCTTAACCTGCGAAGACTCTAAGGCAGGAAGGGAAGGGGTTGGCTCAAGATACGTTCCGTCATAGCCTAATCGACGGAAACTTCTTGGAATCAGCTAAATTCTAAGACTCGAAGAAAGAAACGGAACACTCTGGGGGATAATGCTAGAAGCCGGGTAAATCTTAAAGAATGATTAATGCCTCGGCATAGGGCAATAGGAATCAGAGTTATAGATGAAGGTCAAAGAGATCCTAAGACAAGGAGATGCCAATGCAAGGATGAAATGAAGAATATTTTACCTATCCTGACTGTTTAGTTACCTGAGGGATGCTCTAATCAGTTATAACATTTCCATCACTCCACTGAGCATTTGCCAAATAATTGGAAAAGATCAATTAAGTGCCAATGCAACAAGTCAGTTCATGCAAATTTCAGTATCATGGCAGTTGCTATTTTTGATACCACAGTTATCACATGCACCTTTGAATTCATATCATTAAGCGACCATAAGGCTGCGCTATGGACCTAATCAGGGTACCAGCCCCTTTGAAATCACTTTCTCAGGAGACAGTTACCCAAAAGCCTAGTAATTCTACACAATCTTTCAGGTACACGAATATGCAATTTGTACAACAGATAAGCCAATGCTAACCTATAAGGGAATAAGGACGTGATAAAATAGATGAAATTGCAGGAGCAATGTTAAATCTAAACGAAGAAAACTAGCATTATAACTCCATACAAAACCTTTTTCAAAGGCTGGCCTTATCACAAAATCCATTTCTAAGAATATTCACTCATCCTTATCTAATCTCTCTCATGGCATATTTATTAGAACCAAAACCAAAGCAAGCAAGCCAAACCAATCATCACAGGTGCAATGTAATATTAGAAAGACAAAAGAATAAAATAAATAAATAAATAAACATAAAAATAAATAAATGGATGAGATATTTGAAATACCTGAGCGAAGAGCAGATGGCGGACAACGAAATGGGGAGATAAGGCCTCGGTGGATGAGACGGGGTTGATCGGAGAATGTCCGGGAAGTGGGGCTCGAGCTCCCCTGAGCGAAGAGCAGATGGCGGACAACGAAATGGGGAGATAGGGCCTCGGTGGATGAGACGGGGTTGATCAGAGAGTGTCCGGAAAGTGGGGCTCGAGCTCCCCTGAGCGAAGAGCAGATGGCGGACAACGGAAAGGGGAGATAGGGCCTTGGTGGATGAGACGGGGTTGATCAGAGAGTGTCCGGAAAGTGGGGCTCGAGCTCCCCTGAGCGAAGAATGTTTTTTTTTTTTTTTTTATATATTAATATATATATATATATATTTATATATATATAAAGGCAAAAGAAAACCGACGAGCCTCTCCTCTCCCTCTCTCTCTCTCTCTTTCTCTCTCTGTTTTCCTTTTTTTTTTTTGAAAATGGGAGGTAGCGGTGGTGGAGGGGAGGATCGGCCGGCCGGAGGTGGCAGGGCGGTTGGTGGTGGCGCGGTGGGGCTCGAACTCCCTTCCTCTCTCTCTCTCTCTCTCTCTCTCTCTCTCTGCTGCCGTGACCTCCCCCTTTTTTTTTGTTTTTGGGGGGGGTGGAGGAGTTGCAGAGGAGGCGGCTTGTGGTGGTGGAGGGTGGAGAAGGTGGAGATGGAGGAGAAAATGGGGGTGGTGGCCGACGGTGGTGGGGGAGAGAATGGCGGTAATGGAGGGGTTTGAAGGTGGGTTCTCGAAGTGGGTTTTGATTTTCGGAGGTGGGGAAATGGGTTTCGGGTTTCGGGTTTGAGGAGGGTGAAGGTGGAGGACGGTGGGGGGGTTTTCGAAGGGTTGGGTGGCGGTGGAGCTAGAGGTGGAGGACGGTGGTGGATTTTGGGTTTTTTTTTTTTTTTTCTTTTTGAAATGGGTTTTGGTTTTGTTGGGGTATAGAGGAAGGGGTTTTGGGTTTTGGGTTTGGAGGGAGGTGAGGGTGGAGACGGGAGGGATTTTCGAAGGGTCGGATGGCGGTGGAGCTGGAGGTGGAGGATGGTGGAGGTGGGTTTTGAAGAAAACAGCAGAGGTGGTGGTGGGTTGCAGAGAATGGGTTTGCGGTTTGGGGTGGTTTGTGGTGGTGGTGATGTTGCAGAGGTGGTTCCGGTGGGAAGGTGGTGGCTGTGGAGGAGGTGGTGGTTGTGGGGGAGGCTCGGCCGGAGGTGGAAGAAGGTGGTGGTCTCGGTGGTTTCGACGGAAAATGAAAAATGGGTTTTGAGGGGAAGTGGCCAAGGATGGGTGGCTGTGGAAGGAGCTTGGCCGGAGGAGTGGGGTTGAGCTTGCCGGATTCCGGCAAGCTTACCGGAGAAGGTGGAGATAGGTGGTTAGGGGTGGATTGGAGACGGAGATGACAGAAAAATGGGTTTGATGTGGTGGTTCGGTCGGACTCCGGAGGCTTGCCGGAGAAGGTGGGTTTGGTGGATGTGGGTTTGCAGGTTTTAAAAAAAAATGATGGTGGGTATTGGCTGGCTGAGAGGGTAGTGGTGATGGCTCGTGGTGGTTGGCAGAGAAGGTTGAGGGTGGTGGTGGTACCAGGCTAGGAAGAGGAGGAAGATGGGAGGTTGTAGGCTTGCCGGATTCCGGCAAACTCGCCGGAGAAGAAGGTGGCGGCTGTGGTGGGTTTGGGCAGGAGTTTTGCCGGATTTCGGCCGGAGGAAGAGGGAGGTGGTGGTAGAAAGGAGGAGGAAGATGGAGGGGTTGATGGTGGTTTTTTTTTTTTTTTTTTGGATCTCTTTCTCTTCCTTCTCTGTATCTTTTCAAACGAGAATGGGCTTCTCCTCCCTCCCCTTTTTTTTTTTGCTCTCTTTTTTTTTTATAACTAGGTTAGTGACCTAGCTCTAATCCTCACCATCCATCTCCTTTGATGGCCTAGATCACTTCTCTTGGGGCAAAAATTTGAAACCCTAAACATGCCTTCCATCATGGCCCTACACTTGTCCATCTTTTGATCTTAGGGCCCTTGCTCATTGCTTGTAGGGGAAGCAATGAGCACACCCAAGAATACCCTTAAAGATGGGTTGATTTCCCTTTTGCCCAAACCCCTATTTTGAGGAATGATATGATTGACCCCCCCTTTTTGCTCTAGACAGCCCTATCCAGTGTATTTTAACTACTCTTATCCTTACAAAGGGGGGGCTCGGGTAAAAAAGGGGGGGCGGAATAAAATAAAAAATTTTTGATTTGCCTATGGTAAGCTAGTATTGACACACCCATGCCCTGCTAATTCACCCTCCCTTTTATATTTCTTTAAGCTACGCCCGGCTCGAGCTCGAGACACGGGTTGGGGTGCGACCTGGGTTGATTCATGAAATTTAGGTTAATATTTTCAACTGCCAATCGGATTAGGCTCAGATTAATTCCATTCATTTTCCACCTGACCACGGGATTTCATTCGAATACACGGCTTTAGAGCCCTGTCAAAATGGGGTGTCTACACTACCATTCATCAACAGACTGAACGGTCCCATAGGCATCTCTAGGCCCCGACGAAGCAGCTCTGCCCACTTCAGCATGTACTGCTTTCTTTCCCTGATCTCCTTTCGGGTGGGTTCGTATCCTAACCCAAACAAATTGTTCGCGACCTTCAGCTCCGGCCACTCAGTTAAACCCTGCAAACTTCTCCCCAGACCAGTTCCAGGAATATACCCATATTTGCGCATTATTCGGGCTACCTGCGCATTTGCACTGGACATAAACAGAATTTCCTCGTTCATAGCTTCTTCCATAGTAATGGTCGAAACTTCAAGCGAAAACCCAGTTAGACTGACATCTATGGTGCTTGAACCGATCTGCTCTTGGGAAATCTGTCCAACCTCTGGTTCTGGATCCCCTCGAACTGTGATAATTCTGTTATTCTTGACAAACTTGAGTTTCTGATGGACAGTGGAAGGAACCACTCCAACTTTGTGAAGCCAATGTCGGCCGAGAAGGAGAAAGAAGGAGGTCTTGATATCTAGAACTTGGAATTCTACGTCAAACATTTCACCTCCGATCTCAATTTCGGTGACCAAAGTTCCGATGACGTCTCTCCTGGTCCCATCATAAGCCAGTATCCCCTGCTCTGACGGAATATAATCATCGGGCCCAAACCCCAAGGCAGTAGCGGTGCTCAAAGGACATACATTCAGAGCTGACCCGTTGTCAACCAAAACCTCTGGTACCTTCTTCTTATTGCACACGACGGTGATTCTGAGGGATTTTGTATGATTCTTACCTTCCGGAGTCAGATCTTCATCCGAAAAGGACACGGTCATAGCTGATCTGGCCATAGATACGAGCCCAACCAGCTCACCAGGGGTTATATTCACAGACACTTGTGCTGTATTCAGTTCGCGAAGTATAACCTGACGATGCTTAGGTGATGACATCAATAGACCCCAGATAGAAACATTAGCTTGGGTCTTCCTAAGCTGCTTTAACAGGATATCTTCTTCTTCGCCCGGACTCGACCTCTGATTCTGATTCTCAACAGCTCTGGCAATCTCAGCGGGATTCTCTGCTCTCAACTCAGGTGGCTTAAAGAAACGTCCACCACGGGTAACATGGCAAACCTCATCACAGGGATCGCTCAACAGCAGCAAGTCCTCATCCTCAAGCTTAAGGACATATGGGACTTCGCTTCTCTCTTCTTCTTCCTCGAATCTGAGGACATAAGGACATTCAGAGGATTCCCCAACTTCTTGTGCAGAGGACAAGACATAAGGCTTTTTGCATTCGACCTCCTCATCATCGGATTCCCATCTCAAAATATACGGCTCATCAGAAATAACGGCACATATACGAGAATGGTCCAGGACAACCTCTTCAGTAAGAATGGCATAGACATTCGGAGGAGGCATAGCATGCGTGGGCAATGGATTCCTGGTGACGTTAGGGAGAGCTTCCACCGCAATTTCTTTTGCCTCGATCTTATCCTGGATCCTATGCCTTAGTGCCATACATCTGTCAGTCAAATGCCCAACACTCTGGTGAAATTCGCAGTACTGATCCCTTCTCCAATATTTCGGGAGAGGATTTGGGGCTTCTCGGGGTTCTAACAGAGTGATTTTCTTGTCCCTCAACAGTTTTTTGAGAGCCACAGATAGGGAATAGGGTAAAGGGGTGAATTGTCTGGGCTCGGTTCTTTCCGGACGAACTCCCCCGGGACCTTCTCTCCTAACTAGACGAGCAGTATTCACATTGTTGACTTCCTTCGGGGGCGCCATAGGCCTTTTCCCCTCTCTGACATCTGAGGTGGAGGTCCTAGTTCTCAGGCCGCCCTTAGCCAATATGTCCTCGATTCTGGTCCCGGTCTTGATCAGGTGATCAAAGTCATTGAAATACTGGATCGACATATGAGGAAAGTAAAAGGGGGAAAGATTCTTGACGGCAATCTTGATAAGATCGTCATCCGGTAACTTGTGGGTCATTTGTGCTGCCTTTCTCCTCCATCGACGAATGAAGGAAGTAAATGTCTCATTGGGTCCTTGCTTCAGCGATTTCAGATCCCTTTTTGTCACATCAATCCCCTCTTCCATGGAGAATTGCTGGACAAATTTGTTGGCTACACTTTCAAGAGTCCTGCTTTCTTCCGGCTTCAGATGCAAAAACCACTTCTTAGCTGTCCCGGTCAAAGTTCTAGGGAACACCAAAGCAATCTGCTCTGGGGATAAACCGTGCTGCTGTAACAGATGAATGACCGACTTGAGATGGCTACGAGGGCACCCCATTCCGTCGTATTTGTCAAAGTCGGGCATTTTGAACTTGGGCGGAAGTACAACCCCTGGAGCTATCATGAATTCAGACATATCCAACTTTTTAGGACCCTGGCTCTTCATAGTTTCCATATCCCGGGTCAGCCTCTCAATCTGGTCAGCCAATCCCTGCGCTTTATCAGGATTTCCTAGGTTAGGAAGACAGTTCTCTTCTGCGTACTGGCCCTCATCAAAATCTTCGAATTCAGGCAATACAGCTGGCCTGGGAGAAACGAGGGGGACGGAAGCTAAAACTGGATGCTGCTGATGGGCCGGATCTTTAGTGGTAGAAAGACGATCATTTTTCAGGAGGGCTATATCATCCTTCATGGCACTCAACTGAAGGAGAATAGCCTTCATCATCTCATTCGTATCTGGACTGTTGTTTCCGGTCCCTTCCATTGATTCAGATGCAGGTGGAATGGGTGAAGGAACTTCTGGAAGGCCAAGGAAAAGCGGCGTAGGAGAAGTAAAGGATTCTGGGGAAAAAGAAAGTCTATTCAGCCTGGAATCTGAAGACTGACGGGACCAGGCCGATTTTGAATTGACTTTCTTGGGAGCGATGATGTCCCGCTAAGACTCCTGAATGGAAGTTAATAAGTTAGATTGCACATTTGATAATTGAGATGGAACACTTCACACAAATTCAAGAAGAACACATTTTCATTGATCACAAATCAAACTGTAGTTACGATTGATAAAACATGTCACTTTTAATTACAAGTAGATGGAACAAAATGAGCATAATGAAACTTGGAATTAAAATGACAAATGTATGAAAATGATCTTCAATGCTCCATGATCCGAGCTCTCTTTCCCGCAAGCTCTTCTGGTAACTCCTTCCGATGGACTTTAGATGATAGAGCAAATCTCTTAGCGGTAACCTTGTTTCCCCAAGCAGCTACAATAGACTTTATGAGACCGGGAGTAAGCTTTTCGCAAGGAGGAGAAGCTACGAATCCGGGAGGACATGGATTTCCCGTGATCTGGTAAAGCAGACGAGTGGGAGCATAAAAGGTTGACTTTTCCAAACCCATAAGATACACAAATGGGTGTGGGCAGGTGCTAGTGATAACATGTAAGCATGAATGACTCACCCAGTGAAATTGATCATTCTCCACGTGTTGCAACCAATTACGCCACTCATCAATGGATTGGGGTTTATTGGCCATTGGTTGCCACGAAAGATGATCCTTGAGGGTGTACTGAAGGGAACTCTGTGGCCGAAGGATGGTGAGTTTTTCACAGAGCCATAAATAAAGTAACTTGACGCACCCATGGAAATTATCCTTCACCTCTTGCCGGGCGATAAGATCCAGCCCAGAGAAGGTTTCTGCTAGCATGAGTGGGACAGGATTCCTTCCTTCACTAATTTGATCGACCACACTCAGTAAGGTCACAGGGGCAATACTGGAGTCTTCACGGACAACGTGACGTGCAAGGACACCAAAGATTAAGGCACTGCATCTACAATTTTGAAAACGGGTATCAATAGGGTCGACGTTTTTAGAAAAACGCTCAATGAGGTCATCGAATTGCACGTACGTGTCTTTGAAATAGGGCATAGCATCAACAGTTTGGTTCTCGAAAAGCTTACAGAAAAGGGAACGAGGAGACGCTACACTCGAAGGTTGGATCCAGAGTCCCTCAGGTGGGAGTTCTAATAAGGCGCACCAATCCTCGAATATAGGACAGATTTCAAAGGGACCAAATTGAAAAACATGAAGAATAGGATCCCAGAGTCTTGCAGCTGCTTGAAGAAATTGCCAATTCACACCGGATGCGCTCAAATTATTAAACGTGCCGATGAACCTGTCGGCCGTACTCCACTGTGCATGCTCGCGCGGGAGAGCTCGAATTGACTCACTTATCCAAACCCTCATCACTTTGTTCGACATGATTTAACCTAATCACAGATAGGATAAGATCAGAAGAGAGTGAAGATAACCTCGAATATCGAAATAATAAGGATAAATTTGACCGATCATATGGGAAGGATACAACTGGTGACACTAATTTTGTTCATCAATAATCATAGACTTTCGAATAGATCAGAAGGGTAGACCATGGCCACAAAATGACAGAAGTAGGTTATAGACTGGATCTCAAATCTGATGATGGACATTGACAACTGTATGATCAAGATGATCGATAATGATAGATCATGGTCATAGAGACAGCGGACAAGCCATCAACCACATCTAAGACAGAGCATGCAAGTAGCGAAAATCTAACCCAATGAGTAATATCCACACACAACACGGACTTATGACACATGAATGGCCATGAGAGTGACGAGTATAGACCACTAACCAGGTGACTCTGAAAGAATGTACATACGATTGATTGAACCAGGAATCCCTCACTGGAAAAGAGGGTTCTGATCTAACCAACCGACAAAACAGAACATACCAAAGAGATTTGTACAATCTGAGGACAAAATGACAGATATAGTCTCAACAAAGGTAAAAGAAATACTATCGACTGCATCGAAGTAGTGCAAATAGGATGGATCAGACTTGGAACACCTACTGCAAAAGGGAGCCTGACCTGAACGACCGACTCGACAAATAGGGTATGTACAAGAAGATGGCAAAACTGTACATCGACTCAGCGAATAATACATGTACAAAGGAACAAGACCACCGTACACTCAGGAGACAAAACATAGACCATGATCAGGACAAAGACCAGGGAAAATGATTAACCATTTTGAAGACTGGGGAATGAAACTATGTAGCTGATAGTTAGACCAGAAAATTCTATTGATAGACAGACCCTGGTCTAACAGGTTAGCACAAAGACCGATCAGGAAAATAAGGAATCAAGGACTGGACCATGACCATGAAAGGTGGTGAACAAAACCGTCGGCCAGACCTGAAAGAAGGAATAGACTCTACCTGATGATAATGGATCAGAACAACTCAAACACATGAACCCAACACACCGGGGTGACCATATGATAAGAGATCACAGGGTAAATCATGATCTAGCTGACAACCAAGCAAGAGTGAGGGTCATCGATCAGATTTGAAGGAATGCACGACTGCGACAGACGCAGAAACCTAATCTAGGAGACAGGTCCTAATCTGAGAATAAATACAACACATACACGTACATATATACATACATATCCTAACCAGGGGCACCGGCCCTAACCTGATCTAGCGGAGCCAAGAAAATCTTGACTCAAAAGTGCTTGTGAGTGTACTAGATAACGCGACGGGTAACCACGGTGTGGCTTACCCTTCTACACTACATGGGTAGGCTGACTTCTATCCTAGGCTCACATATGCTGGTCGCACATGTTCGTCCTATATGGGTACATATATATATAGTGTCCTAGCAAGGGTTCCCTAATTTTGGTTCTAAAGGGAGCAACTAATATATACATACATAATATAATGAAGTAAAAGTAGGGCCCAGGCATCTCTGCAGGGTACTATGCTTATGACCATACCCTTGATGTATAATGCCAGCACACCCAGCATTATACAAAGTATGTTCATTGCTCATCGGCTGCTGTAGGACACCAGCACACCCAGTGTCTACGGCTGCAGCTCCGGCGCATAGCTCGGAAATAGATACAACGGCTCCCATCTGGTGCGCGTCATATCTATTCCCTGAGGCCAATAATGAAAATAATGAAAGAAGTAAAGAATATGACAATCTATGATGTGCAGTGTGTGGATCCCTTGTTTTATTTACGCACCTACTTGGTGCCCCTGGATTTCTAACGATAAAGTTCCCATTTAACTTGGTTTTGACCCAAATTTCTTCTAAATTAATAAAGATGGCATTTTACAGAGTTAGGCAATGTTCCAAGATTTCCCCAGCAGAGTCGCCAATCTGTGGAACCCGATCCGAGAGAGGCCGGGGGACGGGCCCCCACGCGAGTCTCAGGATCATCCACGTGAAGGAGAGCCCCACCAAGGAACTCTCGAAAGAGTGCCCCTCACAGCATGAGCGGCGATGTAAAGTGAGATACCTCTCGATTCGGGGACCAGCCCGGATTCGAGACGCACCTTGGACAAAGAAAGAGTCGCCATCCAGGGAAGTAGGCCCTGGATCCCATGCTATGCTCTGTCGCAACAGATAACCAGAGATACAAAAGGTCCGTGCCTGATGACGAATGGGGAAGGGGTTAGGCGCCCCCAATTCGCCCAAGTGCAAGCACCTGGTCTCTTATGCCATTTATTATTAACTTTGAAGAATTTTGGGCGAAAATCATGTGAAATGGGAACGAAGATCCCCGAGATAACGTCTAACTAATCATGCATGTATCGGAGATGAATAAGAAGCACACACAAAAAAAGATGAATGACATGCCACCTAAGAATAGCTAGGTTATGAGTGTCATGCCTGATTGGTGTCTAAGTTCTGGTGGACAAACACATGCATGCTACAGCTAAAAGTATAGGATCTGTACATGAAAGTAAGAAAACACAGCAA
This sequence comes from Tasmannia lanceolata, assembly GCF_043159265.1. Lineage (NCBI taxonomy): Eukaryota > Viridiplantae > Streptophyta > Magnoliopsida > Canellales > Winteraceae > Tasmannia > Tasmannia lanceolata. The sequence goes on from NW_027518683.1 coordinate 6,004,860, forward strand.
AACATACAATATGACAAACCCTAGACTCTAATGCGATAATTGACTCGGACCAAGATGGCCATCCATCTTAGCTGCACTACGTATCCCGGCCTCGGGAAGAATCAGAGCCAACGTAGTTCGGCGACCTATGCTAAACTACAATGCCTAACCTTCTAGGACTGCTATCCTAGACTCGATCAACTAGACCTGACTAGTTTTTAAAGCTTCTTGCGCCATTACTTAAGTTCGAGTGAATGGTAATTTTTAGGACTCCCTATATGCCCTAACTAATGCAAGTGGACCCTACACCCTATGTGTGACTAGGTTGTGCGTCCTAAGGAAAACCATGGGCTCTCTAAGCGCGTTCTAGTCTAGCCATCGGCTCGACTAAGTGTCTAACCGACCACGACCTGAGGCCTCCTAACTCTAGGGACACTCACACGACCAGACATGACAAACCCACAAGATCAGGACAGCCTCCTAACTCTAAGACACCCCAAACGCCTAGGACAGACTCCTAACTCTATGGGAAGATCTTTTGAAAATTGTTTGCAAGGTTATCTTGAAGAATTTTTGTAGTTTTGGAAGGTTTTGAAGTTGTGAAAATTGTGAAAGTTGTGAGAAATGTTTACAAAAAAGGTGATTAAAAAAAATGGTGTAAAAAGGGTGAAAGTGAAAATGGTGTGAAAATAAAACTTGTGACTGAACTCAGGATGCCAGCAGCACGCCGGAGCTGCCTACGTACCCCTCAGCTAGGGATCAAGCCATCCGTAGTTCGGACTAGATTTTCCTAACTACACTCTAATGACTCGATATTTTTGGGATTTTTAATGTTTTGAAGTCTTTTTTATTTTTTCGACACAAGAGGGCACAACCCTATCATCATAAGGATACGACAGACTCTTGATATCCCGCAAAGGTTGGACAGCATCCTATGCTTTGCGGGGGGAATGAACAGAATAACAACTCTGCAAGGGTTGGACAGCATCCTATACCTTGCAGGAGTGGATGGAAAAACACACGACTTGATGAGAGGGTGGACAGAATCCTAACCCCTATGATGATAGACAGACTCCTGAAAGACTGAAGGACTGACTCCCGTGCTGAAGACTGACTCTGAAAGACGGAAGGACGGACTCCTAAACTCTCTATGACAGACTCTAAAAAGGAAGAAGTCCCTTAACCTGCGGAAACTCTAAGGCAGGAAGGGAAGGGGTTGGCTCAAGATACATTCCGTCATAGCCTGGACTCGCCAAGGCGACCTCTGAAATCGATGGACATCCTCTTGAAAATCTATAAAAAAAAACTAAGATTTAAGGGAAAAAAAATCCTAAAACTAAGAGGACCCTCGAAAGGGAGGGAAAAATGAAGATTAGTGTGGGCTCCGAGTAGCCTCATCATAGCCTACAAGCTCGAAACTCAGAATGAGATTTAACCACCAGGTCGGACTCTTCTCTTTGTCCACAATTGAAGTTTAATGAATGAGTCAAGGAACAAAATTCATTCCTGATCACAAGGATTGAAGTTCTGTAAATAACCAAAGGCGAGGTAAGCACACAGGAACCCGGATCAATAAGGGTATTCCATGGACCAAATGGAGTTTAATGAGTATCGACACCGATGATAAGGGAAGTAAACTCACGCAAGGAGATAATGAATCAGGCTTCACAAAATTTGAAACAATAAAATGAAATAGCATTAAACCCATCACAATCACATTTACAAGTTCCTCATATGACCCAATGGCATTGTTAGGATCTAATTACAGTTCACCAAAGCAACCAAGCTAAACAAAACAAAAATCAATTTCGAACAGTCACACATGCAATGCAATATTAGAAACACAAAAAAGAATAAAAATAAATAAATACATAAACATAAAAATAAAATAAATGAATGGACGAGATATTTGAGTTACCTAAGCGAAGAGCAGATGGCGGACAACGAAATGGGAAGATGGGGCCTCGGTGGATGAAACAGGGTTGATTAAAGAGCGCCCGGAAAGTGGAGCTCGAACTCCCCTTCGGAAAATGCTTCTTTTTTTTTATTATATTTATATATATATATATGTATATATATATATATATTTTAAAAAAAACGAGCTCCTCTCTCTCTCTTTCTCTCTCTCTCTCTCTCTCTCTCTCTCTCTCTCTCTCTCTTTCTCTCTCTCTTTTTTATTTTTATTTTTTTTTTGCGATAAATGTCGCCAACAGCAGAGAGGGAGGTGCGGCGGCTGTGGGGGAGGTAGAAGAAATTTGGGTTTTTGAAATGGGTTGGGGAAAAGGACAGAGGGTGGCCGGTAGTGATGGTGGCCGATGAGGATGAGGGAGGAGAGGAGGGCCGGTGGGTCGGATTCTTGGGTTTGGGTTTTTTTTTTTTTTTTAAATAAAGAAAATAAAAATGGTGGTGGTGGTGCCGAGGGTGGTGGAAGAGAGGAAACGGGGAGGGTTGTGGTGGTGGCTGATGGAGACAAAGGGGGGGAGGCACGGCCGGAGTGGGTCTTCTTCTTTTTTCTCTCCTCTGTTTCTCGGTTTTTTCTTTGGGTTTTGGGTAAAAGAGGGGGTGGCGGTGGAGAAGCTTGGTGGGGGTGGTGGTTTAATGGAGGTTGGGCATGGTGGAGGATTTTCGAAGGGTTTGGGTGGCTATTGGTGGTGTGGGTGGTGGCGGTTGGCGGTTTTTTCTGAAATGGGTTTGGGTTGTTTGGGTTTTAATGGGGGATTTGGGTTGGGGATTGGTGGGGGTTAGAGATGGGGATCGTGGCCGGTGGGGGTGGAGGAGAGAATGGGGGGTGGATGGAGGAGGTGGTGGTGGCTCAGATTCCGGTGGGCGGCTGGGTTTTGTTTTTTTTTTTAGATGTTTTGGGGGGTGGAGCAACAGGTTTGATGGTGGTGGAGGTTGAAAATGGGTTTGGATGGTTTGCAGAATCGGAGATGGGGGTCGGAGTTGGTTCGGGTTGGCCGTAGTTGGTTCGAATTGGCCGGAGTTGATTTGGGTTTAAAATGGGTTTGAGGGAAGATGATGGCCGGCGGCAAGGGAGATTGCTGGTGGTGGAGAGTTTCTTTTTTTTTTTTTTTTTTGAAAAAGGGTTTGGTTTCGAATTGGGTTTTAGGGGCAGAGGAGTTGCAGAGGTACTGGGGTTTGGGTGGGTTGTGGCGGAGTTCGCGGCCGATGGAGGTGGCTGGCAATGGTGAGGATGGTGGTAGAAAAGAATGGAGGAGGAAGAAGGGGTTGTAGGCTCGCCGGATTCCGGCAAGCTCGCCGGAGAAGAAGGTGGCGGCAGTGGTGGGTTTGGGCAGGGTGGTTTTTGGTAGGGGTGGTTGGCTTGGGTTTTGCCGGATTTCGGCCGGAGGAAGAGGGAGGTGGTGGCAGAGCTCCTCCCTCTGTTCTTGATTTTTTTTTTTGGAAAGAAAATGAGGCCTCCTCTGTTGATTGATCTTTTTTTTTTGAATTAGCTCTCCCCCTTCATGCAAGGATTCTCTTTGCTTTATACCTAGGGTTACAACCCTAAGTCTAATCCTAGCCATCTATGTGGCATCCTTTTTCTTGGTTATTCTCAACCCTTGATCCTCTCCTTTGCCTTTACAAACCCTAGAAAATCTCTTTCTCATCTCATCCTACCCACACATTTTCCTTGTTGATCTTATGGCTTAGAATTATTACTTCTCAAGCAAGCAATGTGAACATCCAAGAATACCCTTAAAGATGGGTTGATTTCCTCTTTGCCCAAACCCCTATTTTGGAGAATGACATACTTGCCCCCCCCCCTTTTTGCTCTAGACAGCCCCATCTAGTGTATTTTAACTACTTCTTATCTTTACAGGGGGGGTCGGGTAGAAAAGGGGGGCGGAATAAAATAATAATAAATTTTTTTTTTTTATATTTCTTTAAACTACGCCCGGCCCGAGCTCGAGACACGGGTTGGGATGCGACTCGGGCTGATTAATGAAATTCGGGTTGAGATTTTCAACTGCCAAACGGGTTAGGCTCGGATTAATTCCATTTATTTTCCGCCTGACCCCGGGATTTCATTCAGATACACGGGTTTAGGGCCCTGTCAAAATGGGGTGTCTACAACTCCCTAATAACATCAATAAAGATCAAATGAGTCAAAGACTCCCCTGATAACATCATCACACAAACGAATGATTCAAAGGCTTTCTAAATGAGGCAAGGCATGCCTCCTATGGGTACACATTTTATAAAAATCAAAGCAACCTCCTTGAGGTTAAGCTAAAAATGAGGCTTGCCTCCAAAGGAGAATTGCCTAACGAGACAGAGTATGTCTCCTAGTACAGGTTATAGTGTCTAAAGAAATCTAATCAGAAATTCAAAAGACTGTGCTAGTCTAATCAAAATAGAGAAGAAAAAGGCTACTAGGTAATCTCAAATTTCCATTCAATTATTATAAAAACAAATCAAGTATTAGCAAAGTATGATTTACAACTAAGGAGTGCACAATCTGTAAGAATAGCAATCATAAAATGATTAACAACATTAATTAGTCCAGACCAGCCGCTGGATAGCCTAATAAAGTAAAAAAACAATATCAAACACTTCTATGCCCAACCACAAGTACCACTGCCCCGATATGGGGGTGAAATCAGATGATGCTAAAGTAATCATCTGATATCACAAACACACAGGATAATATTTCTAAGCCCGCCTTGAGATCAGACAGTACTCATGTCGATAATATCGAATAGAGTAGTCATCTGATCTCCTTCTTCCCTAAACAATTTTAAAATTAAAAAAAAAAACAAGTTTATAAATCTCAAGAGAGTCTCACCCGAGCATTCCATTTATCACCATCTTCAAAATCTAACTCAAAGATTAGTATAAAAGACAAGCATTAAATATTCAACAGGCTAAATATATTAAATGATATTTCTAATTTGTACAAATTTTAGTGCTTTGCAGGGGGCATTAATTTGTAAAAATTTTATTGCATAACAGGGGGTTTAACCATGGGCTGAAATGGGCATTCATAGTTCTCGTTTGGCTCGAGAAAATGTGTTGAAAAATCAAGGTTCTGTCAAAAGTATGAAAACCCGAGAACAATTAAAGAAAACACACTTAGCATAGCAAACTCACATCAGCAACATGAGTAAGAAAAATACTTTTCTCTCTTTTAGAAATTTTGGAATCTCACCTTGAATCACAAAATTGTCAGAAAATATCTAAGATCCTTGTTATTATAAGAAAGAGCATGGGATCCAACCACCAATGCAGCCACAAGGATTTTTTTTTTTTTTTTTATATCAAAACAATTTTCTTCTTCCATAGACATGAACAGCCAAATAAGAATGATTCATAAAGAAAAAGAATTATTCTACAGGTTATGATTCAAACACTCATATAATCAATTTCAATCAAGGTATTGGACAGATGAGATGCGCATAGAATATGGATTGAATCATGAATAGATGAATTAATTTTTATAAGCTTATTAAACATGGCTGAACATGTACTGCTTACAGTGTTGCGGTTTTGGAAGAAAACTAAACTTCTACAACTCTCTTAATAAAATTAGAACCACACCAAACCTCTAAGAAAACGAGCACAGAATCCTACAAATATCCACAATTCTCAGCAAGATCGAAAAAAATCGTGTACTATAAACATAAGAAAAAGAAAACAGAATTTAACCCATATTATAAAGAAAGACTGCCACAGACTCTATAAATCACTATTGTATGTTATCAACTGGGAATCGTCCAAGGAGAATAATCATAAATCGTGAGGAGTTACTAAAATTCTAAATCAAAATTCTTATCTTTACTCAACACATCAATTCATCAAAGCAAAATCCTTCTAACAAAAATATCTATAAATTTCAAGAAAATTTTAGATATCTCTAATCTAATAATCATGCTAACACAAATCATATAGAATTTTCATCAATCATGAACGAAATCAAACAAAATCTGAGAAAGATACATATCAATTACCTTCTATTTAAGCAGATTACGCTAAGAATTACCTATTCCGGGCACTTGAAGCAACAAATGAAGAAGAGGATGAAGATACGATCCGTTGATGCAACAGACGAGTCCACACGCCCAAGATCGGAGCTTGGATCGGATCTAGGGTTTGGTGAAAGCAATTTGGGGATTTTTCTTTTTAAATCTCTCTCGATCTCAGATCTGTATAAACGAAGAGTGCAGTTGGACAAATTGTGGCTGCGAAATAGATGACCGGAGGAAAGATCGGAGCCGTCGATCGGATGATAGATCCGATAGGATTTGCAGAGAGACGATTGGAGGTTGCTGGAGGTTGCTGGAGAAAGAAGGTACCGGAGAAGGTGAAGGAGATGGCCGGAGACGATAGACGAACCTTCTAAGGCTCGATGAAGTGTGAAGAAGGCGAGGGGATGGAATTCCAGAGGTCGGGTCTCTGGCAGACGGCCGGATTCCTGCAAGATCTTGCCGGAGAAGATGAACAAAAGCTACGGCTTTGAACGGATTTTTTTTTTATTTTCTCAGATCGCAGATCTCTCTTGAAGTTTAAAGGAACAAACAGAGCTAAGACCGGAGAAGATGAGCTTGTCCAAGCTTTTGACCAGATTCCGGCACAACTCGCCGGAGAAGATGGAATTTCACCGGAGTCCGGGCCGGAGATGAAGGATTGATCGGAGGATAAGAGGAATGACCGGATCTGCAAGAAATCAAAACCAGCAAGCTGCCGGAGAAGAGGATCGGAGAAAAGGTGGATCTCAGCCAGATCCGATCGGATTCTTGCCGGATTTTGACCGGGGCAAGATCGGAGAAAAAAAAAGGAGGTGACGATCCGAACGTGATCGGAATGGTGGAGGTTATGACCGGATCTGCGGGAGATTCGATCGGAAAGTCTGAGTGAAAATGGAAAACCCAGATTTCTTCTTTCTCTTCTTCTCTTTTCTTCTCTCTGCGATTTCTCTCTTTTTAGATTTTTTTTTTTTTTTTTTAACAGTAACCTCGAATTTATATATATATAATTTTTTTTGATATTGGCACTCCAATTATGGATAAAGCGCGCGGTTCGCTAAGCGCACTCCCGCCGCTTTGTCCTATTGGCAGAAGACAAATTCGAAATTTTGCACCTCAAAGGCGCACCCCCTCTGCAGATAATCCACCCCCCCCCCTTACAGCTTTAAACTACGACATTGATTCAATCCGTTTGCTGATCAAACGAGCTCGGATTCCAACGAAATTTTGCAAGGACCTAGACGAAACCCTAACCTAGCTTAGGGCGAAGTTTGGGACCCTAAATCATTCATTTGAAGGGGTTTCAGTCAAACATGGGAGGTTTAAGGTACGGTCAAAATGGGGTGTCTACAGCTGCACAACAATCCAATCACACCCAAACATCAGCTTCTGCAGATAAAACAACAATAATAAGTATATCTTTTGCAGAACAATCATAATTCATCTTGAGATATGGAAAACCAGATACAGAGGGTTATCAGTCAAAATGGATACAACATGGGTAATTTTCAGCAAAACACTCCAAATTGAGAAAGGTGGTTCATGGGTAATTTTCAGTAAAACACTCCCCAAATTGAGGAAGTTGGTTCCCCGGGCATTCATGCAGTATACATTGAATGTGGCACTACTTTCCATATTTGGATGCTGTACAAAGAAGAAATCAAGCAGTGTTATTATATTCTAAGGAAGGGCTGTAAATCCATGCCCATCAACCTGCCAGGGATTCTCTTCCACAAGGCAATGAAGGCAAGAAAGCAGCTGGCCCTGATACTGGCCAAGATCCTGTCTAGAGTCATCATCGCGGCAAGGGACACCACTCCAAGCGTACTCACTTGGATTGTAGACTGCCTTGGAGAGAACCCAGGCATTTTACAAGCTGTCTAGCCCTTTAAGTCACTTTCTTATTGGGTCCCTATTAATTTGCAATTTCAGTTTCCCTCCACAGCTGATCATTCTCTATTGACTTAAAGAAAATCAAGATGTCTTTAGTCTCTGTTCTTTGTTATGTCATCTATTATTACTGAATCCTATATTACTTCGATATCAACATTTTAAATATTCAATGAACATATTTGTAAGGTATGCACATATTTGTAAGGTTTTCAGTAACTTGTGGGTAAATCGTCAACATAATTAAGAAGTTTTCCTCTTCATTTGTTTGAAGAAATGATAGTTCTCACAAAACTGACTTTTTTTTGCTGCACATGCATTTTTTACTAGTATGTATTAAAGTATTTTGTGATTTCCGAGATAGTAGGAGCGAGAACACCTATGTGATATTTGAAATTATATTTCAGTTAAGGCTGGATTTCCCCCTTCTAAATTTTGTTAGAATCAATAAAATTTAAGGTGCCCGGTCTGGGTTCCTATAAAAAAAATACAATCGGCTAAAAAGTGAGCCTCTGTGGGCTGTTCTATCCTGCAAAAAAAAAAAGGGTACAAAAATTGTAGTACACCATGCCATTTTAGAGTTTGTAGGAGTGCACCCTTATGATCTTCAAACTTATGGGAAACTCGCGTCTAGGGACGGAGCCAGAGGGAGGCGAGGGGGGGGCCACTTGCCCCCCCCTCAAAATTGAAAAATTCACAATTTCTCAGGATCTATATAAGTAAGGACAAAGTGAGGGGATGAGAACATAGTGTTTTTTTCAACATCGAATAATCTGTGTCCAAAATTGTCCAAAATTGTCAGAAATTGACTCTTGCAATTAATCTCTCTCTCTCTCTCTCTCTCTCTCTCTCTCTCTCTCTCTGGAATGAGAACATAGCGTTGTTTTCGACTTCGAATTATTCGGGTACAAAATTGTAATTGACAGAAATTGACTCTTGCAATTAATACCCCTCTCTCTCTCTCTCTCTCTCTAGGATGAGAACATAAGCTTTTTTTTCAACTTCGAATAATCTGTGTACAAAATTGTAATTGTCAGAAATTGACTGTTGCAATTAATACCTCTCTCTCTCTCTCTCTGGGATGAGAACATAGCGTTTTTTTCAACTTCGAATAATCTGTGTACAAAATTGTCCAAAATTATAATTGTCAGAAATTGACTCTTGCAATTAATATATATATATATATATATATATATATATATATATATATTAATATATATATATATATATATCTCTGGGATGAGAACATAGCGTTGTTTTCAACTTCGAATAATCTGTCTACAAAAGTGTCCAAAATTGTAATTGTCACAAATTGACTCTTGCAATTGACACCTCTCTCTCTCTCTCTCTCTCTCTCTCTCTCTCTCTCTCTCTGGGATGAGAACATAGCGTTTTTTTCAACTTCGAATAATATGTGTCCAAAATTGTAATTGTCAGAAATTGACTCTTGCAATTAATCTCTCTCTCTCTCTCTCTCTCTCTCTCTCTCTCTCTCTCTGGGATGAGAACATAGCGTTTTTTTCAACTTCGAATAATATGTGTACAAAATTGTCGAAAATTGTAATTGTCAGAAATTGACTCTTGCAATTAATCTCTCTCTCTCTCTCTCTCTCTCTCTCTCTCTGGGATGAGAACATAGCGTTTTTTTTCAACTTCAAATAATATGTGTACAAAATTGTCCAAAATTGTAATTGTCAGAAATTGACTCTTGCAATTAATACCTCTCTCTCTCTCTCTCTCTCTCTCTCTTTCTGGGATGAGAACATAGCGTTTTTTTTTTCAACTTCGAATAATCTCTCTCTCTCTCTCTCTCTCTCTCTCTCTCTCTCTCTCTCTCTCTCTCTCTCTCCAGCGAACTAAAAATCTCCTATGACATTGTGGATTTGTGGCTCACAAATGAACGGTTCGATCATCCTTTGAAGTGGGACCCAGAAGAAAACTGGAATTCACGCATACACACACCATATAAAAATCTCCACTGATACGCTCAAAATATATCAGTTATAATATGGTGTAAGCTCGTATAGTTCAAATTATTTTTTAAAAAGTATTGTATAACTTACCATAGGATGATCTAAGCAGTCCATTTGATGGGCCACATCGTAAATACAGTGCACCCCAATGAAAATGGTTTTTGGGGTGCAATGTATTTACGATGTTAGGGTCATAGCCCAAAAACTCATTTCGATAGGATGATCCTAGGCCACATCGTAGATACATTTCACCCCAATGAAAATGGTTTTTGCGGTGCAATGTATTTCCGATGTTAGGGTCATAGCCCAAAAACACATTTCAATAGGATGATCCTAGCTCTACGATCTGTATTGGAATTGCATATTATGGAAACCTTTCATAAAGCTAGGATCGTTCTATTGAAATGAGTTTTCTGGCATAGCCTTACATTGTGGCCTATCAAATGAACGGTTTGGATCATCATATGGTAAGTTGTACAATACTTTTTGAATGATACCAGACTACACGAACTTTCACCATCCCAAAACAAATTACCCATGCCATGCTAGGAGTGTTAAATAGTGGGCCCAACCCATCAAAACATGTGTAATATAATTTGGCCCCACTACATGAAACGTAAGGGAAAAGTTATACTAGCCCCCTTTTTTACTTGGGAGAAACCCTCTAGTGTAAAAGAGTAATGGGCCTCACCCATGTTCTGCCCCTCCTCAAGCAAATTCCTGGCTCCGCCCCTGCTCGTGTCCGTTGTCTCGGTAGGGAATAGTATGATCTTTTCCCTATTATATTGAATCAATAAAAAAAGAGGTCAGTGCTTTAATAAGTGTAACGCACATCCTTTCACTGTAAAATTATGAGATTTCACTAATTCTTGAATGAATTACAAATAGAATCAATGGTGCTTATATTGAGCACTTACATGATGAAAATATAAAGAAGAATATAATTCACGAAAAGAGTTTAAGTGAGAAGGGAAAGAGATAATCTAAATCTAATCTAGTTACCTAATTAGCCTACCTACCTCAATTTACCACCTAATCAAATAAAAAATCCTAATTTATTAAGCTTGTTCCATCCAACCAACTTTCCTAATCTTCCACCAAGATGATCCAACGGTGGGATCTTCATACTCTAACATGCCCTCAAACGTATGCGGATTGAAAAATCAACATATGTTTGATAACAATAAAACTCCCCAATATGAAAATAGGATCCTTTGATATGAAGAGCACCGTTGTATATTGATGATGAATATCTCCTGATGTTGTTGCCGAATATCTGATGACAATCGATATTGATTGCCGAAGAAGACGTCACTTGTTGATATGTCGCCAAAAGGGCTTACAAGCCAATAGATCATAGCCTCAATGGGGCTAGATGATACTCAAGCCTCGGTGGACGAGTAGAAATTGGTCAATATGGACCAATGCCGGAATGAGCAAGAAATGTGTCACAATTGACCAATGCCGGAATAGGCAGGAATGGGCCTCGATGGGCAAGAATGGGCCACGATGGACGAGAAATCATGGGTCTAGCAAGTGCCGATCCTCATTGAATTTGACTCTTTCAGGCACAAACCTCAAAGAATCGAGGCCCCTGAACTAAGTAGAGTAATCAATTTCAGGCACACACCTCGAAGAGGTATCTCAACTGAAATAAAGAAAAGATGAGAAAAGTTCAGAGATAAAAAAGAAAGGAAAAAGTGGATAGAAGCGACGATTTGTGGCTGAAAATATTCCGGCAACTGTTAATGAAACAAAAAATGCAATGGTTTCACAGATTTGAAAATACCCAAGGGATTTTTATTTTTTTTAATGGCAGGTGCTTATATCAAATTTATGGGGTAACTAAAAAGGTGAAGCTTTCTATTTCAATAAAAGACAGAAGCAATGATTCGTTCGAGGATAATGATGCAAATGAGAAAGAGACAAATTGAGATGGAGCAGTTTGGGAGCAAGACAAGAAGAAGATGGTGTGTACTTTGCAAAGTGGGGGTGAAATTTCTCAATCCACTCCTCTACTTTACAAAAACCGAGGACCATCCCTCTCTACTCTCTCTTCACGAAAAAAAGTGAGCATTCCTGGATTACTCTAAATGCAAGAATGTCTAGGAAGTGTGTGCTCCAAGATTCCTTTTTTTTTTCTTAAATCACAACCCACTGACTCCGTCCTACTATAAAAAGAGCCATGCGAGGCCCAGTAAGACAGAAAAAGAAAAATCCGCACAGAAAGCAAAGATATGCGCCAAAGACAAAGATCAGACCCCATGTTGAAGAGATCGAGTGGGGTTGTGTACCCAGTTGAAAAAAGAAACAAATAAACAGAGAAGCAAAGATATCAAGGAGAAAGTGGAAGAAGACAAAAGGATTCTAGCTTGACCGATGGTGGTTGTAGCTCTAGGCTTTGGAAAGGAGAGCAATTGTAGAGGAGTGGTGCGGGTAGATGGTGGACCGGTGACGGTTTGGATTTGGAGCGGTGATGGGAGTGATGGCCACCGGCGGACGGCTAAATCGCCCATCCGCCGGAGGACGGGACCCTCCTATGTTATGCTCAGGCCCCAGCCGGTTTTAATGCTCTGATACCATGTAAAATTCTGAGATTTCACTAATTCTTGAAGGAATTACAAACAGAATCAATGGTGCTTATATAGAGCACTTACATGATGAAAATATAAAGAAGAATATAATACATGAAAAGAGTTTAAGTGAGAAGGTAAAGAGATAATCTAAATCTAATCGAGTTACCTAATAAGCCTACCTACCTCAATTTACCACAAAATCAAATCAAATATAAAATCCTAATTTATTAATCTTGCTTGCTCCATCCAACCAATATTCCTAATCTTCCACCAAGATGATCCAACGGTGGGATCTTCATACTCTAACACTCACATGGTCCAGTAGTAGTCCCATTGTTAGAGGTCTCCCAGTGTCGCGGCTCTCTTGTCGTCGCCAATCATAAGAGGCTCAAAAGAATGACGAGAGAGAAAAGACATCTGCGGTCTGCCCCAAAAAAGGTCATGAATTTAGATTTGCCCTTGAAGGCCAAAATTTAATTGCACAATACCAAAAGACAATTCATTCAGGATATATAATACCCACCAATAATAAGGCCAACCAGACTGAAGTGACAAGCAGATAATCAAATACAACCACGAAGGAGAAAAACTAACCATGTGTGCAAAATCCCATAAAAAACTCCCGTGTTCTCTTTCTCAAATAGGGGCGTACGGAACGTTTAGCTAAGAACAGCAGGAGAGCGCTCCTTTAGATACAGGGACCAAGCGCACGGTTCACTCATAGCAGCAAACAGAGGCACTGAAGGTACTAATGGCTATTCTTGCTTATTCCCCGGGACTGAAACGAATAGAGTGGTGCTCCCAGGAAGAGGAGTCATGCCGCTGGGCCGAGGCGCGTAGCCATGAAGGGTGAAGGTGTTCACTATCTCCAAGTTCCTTGAATTCAGCTTTGGCAATATTCTCATCATAATCATCTTGGACATCCAATAGCCAAACTATCTTCCTTTCTTCAACATTTAAGGAACTTGGAGTTTAACTTCAGATAGCCGATCCCATGCATCCCCAAAGCCCCTAAAATTAGTTGCCCATCTTACCCGTCTAACTTCAGACGAACCCTTTTATTTTCAGCCATTTCCCTTCCCAAAATTACCTCCACACCCAGCCTTAGCTGGCCCCAAACCCGTGCCCTTTCATACTTTAGCCCATCTCCCTCTTTCAATTGATTGCAAGCCTTACCTGCACCATCCAGGTTTCACTCCCATGATCTGTTTTAACCCAGCCTCGTTCCTTCCAATTATCAATCGTTTTCACCATCCTTATTCAAGAAAATCACCACCCACAAACTTACACCCAAGAGCTTAATAATTAAAATTTTTAAACTCCATCCCACCATGTGTAATCGATTCATCCATTAGCAAGCTTTTCTTAAATCCCTTACCCAAACCCTTTTCCTCTTTTACTTATCACCTTTAACCGATCCACTTCTAACCTATTGCACCTTTCATCAAGACACATCAACCATTGTACCATTTTACCCAACCTTCTAACCTATTGCACCTATCATCAAGACACATCAGCCATTGTACCATTTTACCCTACCGTTTACAATTTATGAAGGCCCTATTCGTTTTAGATTGTGCCAACAGATTGTGAGCACCAAACTGTTGAATCCCTGAATTTTAGGAATTTCAATAAACAACTATTGACGTTGGCTTGTTAGCTTTAAGCCATCTTTTATATTTATCTTTTAGTTATATTTTATTTATCCTTTATTCTGATTGGTTGTAGAGTCTTGGTTGTGTTGAAACTTGAGAATATTGTAGATTTTTATATGTTCTTCTCTCTTAATGAAAAAGGCAAAGAAGATTTCAGCCAAATTCGTGCTCCTGTATGAGGGACTGGTTCTCCCAAATTAACCTTTATTTCATCTTCCTCTTATCTATTTCTAGGTACCTATCACAAACCTATTATTGGACTCAAAATTTGCAAAGAATCGGTTTGGGGCTCACAATTGGTTGGCACAAACTAAAAAAAACAAGGCCTAAAGATTCCACCTCCAACCGATGATTGGCTTCCAAGAATTCCCCAACCAAGATACACCTTTAAACCTTGAAACCAATTCTTAATTAGAATAACCTCCCCAACCTCTCTTTAAACTGAACTTTCTTGCTTCTTAAAACCAAACCAAAGAACATTCACTTTTCTTGATTTTCTTTAACTCAAGGGCCCGTTTGGATACCTCTTGTTTTGTATTTGGATTTGGAATTGACTTGACTATATCCGCCAGTTCATGTTGTGGGAGACAGAGAGGGAAGGGGGTACTTTCTATTGGAGGGGAGAGGTTGAGGAGCAAAGAGGGTGAAGGAAACTGCTAGATGTGTGAATTTCCAGATACTTATTTCCACAGCATATTTGGAAATTTGATTTCTTTTTCATTGTCAGCTACGATTTGGAAATTTAAGGATTTGATCCGGATCCAAATCACAACACAAAAAGGGCTGCAAATGTGAGAAATTAAAACAGGCCCTAAAGTTATTGAAACCTTAACCAAACAGCCTATGAAGTCTCCATAAGATTCCTATGTGCCTATAAAAAAAATTCCCTACCCAACCAACAAAGATTTTCATTAGTTTCACACCCTTAAGTTTCAAACTTCCGCCCACCCTATCAATTAGTGTGAGAGCTTCCACCATCACTTACCCGCTTTGTGTTACCTACCCTATTAAAAACATAGTGTAATATGGTAGACCCCCACCCTATGCATGAATTTGAATGGAGATGGTGGGCCCACTTATGGGTGTAAAATGGTGGCCCCTACCATATCAAAACTTGAAGTCTAAATAGTGGGCCTCACCCATGCTATGCATGGGTGTAAAATGATGTGCCTCACCTTATCAAAACATGTGTTGCACATTGATGGAGCCATGCTATGCATAAGGTGCAAAAAAATAAATCCATAAAAAAGAGAAATGATATCAGCACAACCATGTTTTTACAATTGCACAGAGCTAGCTTGTCTTTTCTTTTTTAATTGGCTTGTGAGAGCTTTTTGGGAGATGTAATAACCTTTCCGACAGCTTTTTAAATACTAAAAGACAAGATGCATTAGTGAAAATATCAAAATATGGTTGTGCTGATATCATTATCCTAAAAAAGTTCCATTAAATATTGTTTATGGAAAAAGATTTCCACCAAAAATTTCCCACGGGTGCGGGCCAGGTGCGGGTCTTTTTTTGATGGGTAAAGAAAATGTTACCCTTACCCGTAAATTTTGCTATGGGGCGGGTGTACCCGCGGGTTACCCGCAAAACTAGAGTTAGGTGTTTTTTCATCGGTTTTTAACCAGTATTCCAGTTAAATCTTATCCCAGTTTACACCGTTGTCTTCTGAACATTGCCTAGTACTATCAGATTTCCTAGTTCTTTATGATATTCATTTCTATAAGATGAGTGATGCCTTACAACTCTTATGCACCAAGTCACAATCAATCTGCATTGTCCATCTACTGGGGCCATGTTGGATTACATGCAGCTGCTGATCCGAGACTATCCTAACATTTTGCGTAACAGATGCGATTCAAGGCGAGTCACACAGGGAAGACAATAAGATGATCATGAATTGTTGCTTGCTGAAATGCATAAATTGTTTCTTTCCATAATGCCTCAATCTCAATTATAAAATCTTTCGGCAATCTATTTAGGCGTTCAGTTGACACACACTAGCGAACACAAGTCCGGTCAATTGCCATTCATCCCACCTTGAAATCGTCATTGCCGCAATAGTTTTTTTTTTAAATATTACATATAAATTTACTGGGTTATCTGCGGTTTTACCCAACCCGCGCGGGTTGGGCCTGGGTACATGAAAAACCTACCTGTAGAATCGCGGGTATTTTTTACCCATACCCGCGCGTACTCGTTTGCCGGGTCTATTATAGATAGAGGATGAAATGAAGCATTCACCCCTTTTTGCTTGTTTTTTCCAACAAATAATTGCACTTCCACCCCGCTTTTTGGTTTGTCACATCTCGAGCCAAAAACTTAGACCCCTATCATGGGAGTATCTTCCTACCAAGCAAGCTATAAGAACAACAGGGTCTTGTGTGATTGGAACCCCAGCTTTTGAGCTGTGACTCGTCCACGTACATTCACTTTGTGTGGGTGAGTGGTGGTACTCAAATTTCGAGGATATTCACGTGGATGCTTTTCACTCTGAGAGAAGGAACGAGGAAGGTGTAATTCCCTCTGAAAGACGAGAAGGAATTTTGCAGCACAAACATACTGATACTTTTGTAGAGTCCGTGCATTTTGGTGAGAGCTGTGTTCATGCAAACAGGCTGTAACTGGCACTAGTGGGCAACATTTGGGTACCCACCAAGAATCTTTCCAGCTTTGTTCTTACCTTTTCTTATGGATAAATCTTATCATTGTACTATAATGAGAAATAATGAGAATCACTTTAGTAGCACTCAGAATTTCCTATGGCCCATCAGAAATTCAAGTCTGTGCTTCGCAATGGTGATAATCCTTCTTGAAAAAAAAAAAAGCATTAAAAGTTCCACACATTAAACTCAAAGGCCCTGTTTGAATCAAAAGAATTTTCTGTCAAACTATGTAATGGCAAAAAATTTCCAAAATTTCCTGTTTTTCTATTGTTTAATTACACGTGAAGACACATGAGTCAAATCAGCCTGAACCTTCAATTTATGATTATATTCCTCTAAATAAGCCATAACCATATCTTTGGTGGAACCTTCAATTTATGATTACATACGTCTAAACAAGCAATTATTATATCATTTCCCTTAAATAGTAGAAAGGAAAAAGAAATCTGTGAGGAAGTGAATAAAGTGTGTATCGGGCTTTCAGCTCCATGAATGCTAAAGCAACGTGAATCTACTGTCACTAATAGAGATATCCATGAAAGGACGCAAAGTCACTTTGATTCAGACATCCAACATCTCTCTTCTATATCAGTAGTCCCCCCTTTTTATAAGTGCTTTGTAAGGCTACGTGAAACCATTCTAGTTCCTGCAAGAGAGACATATAGAGAGAGAGAGATGGCAACAGAGGATTCGAAGAAAGAGGTTCTTAACAAGGGACCTTGGAGCCCAGAAGAGGACTTGCTTCTAATCAGACATGTAGAGACTCATGGAGAAGGGAAGTGGGCAACCATTTCCAAGAGATCAAGTGACTTTTTTCTACTAGTATCTCTTCAAGCATATAGTAAATTTGGTGCATTTCCTACTTTTCCATGTTTTTTCATGTAATGGCTTTCCTTGGGCAGGTCTGTTGAGGGGAGGAAAGAGCTGCAGACTAAGATGGAAGAACTACTTAAGACCAAACCTCAAGCACGGAAGAATGTCAGAAGAGGAAGAAGACCTCATCATCCGATTGCATCGACTTCTAGGAAATCGGTCAGCTCTTGTTATCTCGATTTAAAATTTCCGAATTTAAGGTGAGAAAATTAGGAATTATTGTTGGATTTTTTGGATGAAGGTGGTCTTTGATTGCGGGACGCCTCCCGGGCCGAACAGATAATGAAGTAAAGAATTACTGGAACACTCGTCTCTTGAAGAAGATGGCTGGAATAGCTAAAAAAAGCGTAGTTCCCACAGAGGCAAAGAAGAAGCAACAACAACAGCCTTGCAGTAGAGACAGTCATGGTGAAAATCACCAGGCCATTAGAGGCTCGAGGGAAGAAGAACCAGAGATAAGTGGAGAGAATGCTGGGAAGGGGGTGGAGGATAACACAATGAATATGTTTCCATATGATGTAATGTTGCATGAGGAACCCTTGGTGTCATTTCTAGACCCCTTTGATTTTGGAGATGGAAGTACTTCTCTCACGGAATCGCTGCTATTCTTTCCAGACGAGATGTTCCCAGATGGAGTCTTAAGGTCATAATTAAAATTTAAATTTCATTCTGTGGTTTTTATTATCCACGTAAAATCTCTCTTCTTAACTTCTTTTTTTTTTTTGAAAGATAAAATAAAGTTTACAAGTGCTTTAGCCCGGGTCTCTTTTAACTCTCTTTTTTCGTTTATTTGTCATTCTCCTTTCAGTGGACTGCAGCAACAAATGAGGTTGTGAGATCACATAAGCACTATGAGGAAGCGTGCAAGAAGCATTTGCCGCTCAATCTATGGCCAAAGATGAAAAGTGAAATGTACTTTCCAACGAGGAAATATGGCAGCAAAGAGTAGGTAGAGCTTACGATTCAAGTGTATTTTCGTTTCTGAATGCTCTACTTGGATAATGGATTTTGTCATTGGTCGTACTCTTCGATTATATGTGATAGTTTTCTTTTCTAGACATCATCATTGCTGAAAAATCAAGCTTCCTTCGGTATAGAGGTGTTGGGTATATAGTATGACCCATATATGTTCTAATATAAGCCCGATAAGATAATGGACCGGTGTAGTGGGCCTACATGGGCTAGAGTTCATTAACCATTCATTAACCGTAGTGTATCTCTATAAATAGGGTCTGGAGGCAACAAACTTGGTATTCCAAACTAGATACCTTGAGTGTAATGCTTTAAGCACTCTTTGCTTAAACCCTAATTCTTCTAACAATCTTAAAGCATTATTGAACCTTAATTTTTCATCGCTTTTGCCGTGGGTTCTTCCTTCGTTTTTTTTTTTTTTTGGGACGTGGGTTAATTCCATCGTTGGAATCAAGAAGGAAAAGAGGACGTCTGCTCCCCCCCCCCCCCCCCCCCCCCCCCCCCCTTTAATCTTTACTTTGATCTCTCTCTTTTTAGGAGGGGGAAAACCAATCGGAATTCTTGATCGGCTCTCTCTCAGTTTTCTTTCTCGTTTAGGGGTTCTCGAGGGACTCTTAATCGGCGGAAAATCTTGGAGGCCGACACTTTGGAGAAAATCTAGGAGACCAAATCTAAAGCGGCAAAGATCTAGTTCGTTCCCAACTGATCTCTCACGATTTGGATCGAGGGCTCGAACGGTATGATTTGGATCTTGTATTCTGAGAAATCTCGCCCAAGCACTCTTCTCTCCATCGTGGGTTTTGTCCTCCCCAAACGATCCTCTGCTTGTGGGCTTTTCGGCATCTTGTTGCTATTGGGTTGTATCACACGTTTGTTCCAGAGGAGGAGAAACAAGATTGTCTGCCATTTTCAGAAGTTGAATCTTTGGCCCAAAATTTTGTCCTCTCCTCGGTTGCATCTCCCGTTTTGGGGATTTTAGGTCTGCATCTTTCTCTTTCGTTCAAACACAGAGAGAGATTTCAACCTCTATATTTTCCTTTGGTGTAACTTTTTCTTTTGAACTTACTCCTTGGCGATCAAATCTTGGGAAACCAAAACATGCCTTTACGAATAGAAGTGGGTCCCACTATCCCCATCAACGCGCTGGCCCGCAATTTCACATCTAATGTTTTTTATGGGGGTGGGGGCCATTATTTTAGACCCATGCATAGCATGGGCCAAGAATGCTAATATCAATTTCGTGAAGGCATGTTTTGGTTGCCCAGGATGGTCTTTCCACCCATAAGGCCCTTTCCAAGTACACTTTACGAGAGAACCTTATTAGTGTTCGCCCCATCAAAACATAAGTTAGATGATGGGCCCCACCCGATGCATGGATTTGAATGTAGTTGGCAGGACCCACCCCTCTCAAAATTTGGTGTAAAATGGTGAGCCCACCTTATGCATGGATCTGGGTATAGGTGGTGCAACCCACTCACGAGTGTAGAATAGCCAGCCCCACCATATGCACAATTTTGGGTAGAGATGGTGGGACCTCCTAAATAAACATACATGAGGTGTAAAATGGTGAGTCCCACCCATGCTTTGCATGTCTGTAAAATCATGGGCTCTCCATATCAAAACATGCGTTGTAAAATGATGGGCTCCACCCATGCAAAGCACGAGGTGTAAAAAAAAATCATTCCAATAAAATTTTCCATGAGAAAAGGTTTTTCAATAAAAGATTTTTTTAGAAAGAAAATGAATGACAGTGGAAAGAAACATGGTTAGTATATATTATAGAGGGAATTGCAGTTTTGTCTCAATTCACGAGGTGGGTGGTCTGACATGTGACAGACCATCCGCAAAATGCTTTTTGCGATGGACGCTAGCAAATCCCTATTATCGATAGACAGATTTCCCTTCAAAAATGGGAGAAAGGGAAGAGAAACATAGTCATTTTTTCTTCTCCCTCAACTTCTTTTTTAATCTGAAAATGGTAAGTTTCGAACCATGACCATGCGATAGGTGGCACTTATATTATTGCAAAGTAGTAATAGAGCTTTATAAAGAAAAATATGAAGATGAAGTAGAAGATGTTAAATCCAGCAAAGATAAGTGGTTGTAATGGCCAAAGCCCAGTATTCCGCTTCAGTGCTTGATCGGGACATAGTTGGTTACTTCTTTGAGCAGCATATCAAATTTAGACAAAAAAATGCACATCTTCCAATGGCAGAGCAACAATGGTTGCGAGAACCAGCCTAGTCTGATACTATGCCGTTAAAGAGAAGTCTGGGACTAGTTGAAACATAACCCATGAAAGATAGTGGTTTAATATAAAAGAAGATGTGTTTAACAGCCTCTAAATGTGTATTTGTAGGAGCCTTGCAGAAATAAACAGACTCGATTAACTGCATATGAGATGTCGAGCCGCGCAAGTATAAGGCATTATTTGCGATAGTGTGTTGCATCAGCAAGCATTGTACCATCGTATTTGGAAGGAATTAATTGGTGTACTAAGGGGCTTAGCACCGCCACCAAGCACATCATTATGGTCAAAGAGGTCCAATGCAAACTTGTGTTGGGTTAGATAGATAGCATCCGCGGTCCATGTAACCTCTATTCCTAGAAAATAACTGACTGCACCAATATCTTTAAGATCAATTTGAGAAGATAAAGCATTAGTGGGATGATCAATTCCATGAGAATCACTACAGGTAATGATAATACCGTCAACATAAGCAATGAGAAAGACTGAATCACGAGAAGAATGACGGAAGAAGACTGAAATATCCTATGCACAATTTTGATAATCAAGCTCTAAGAGAGTCCTTTAAACGATTATTACCAAACTTGTGGCGCTTGCTTAAGCCCAAATGACTCGTCGATTTTGCAGACAAAACGACTTTTGGTGCGAGCTACTTCACGTAATCTTCAGCCGACAAAGAGACCACTTGAAAGTACATGCAAGTGAGAGTATAATCCGTACAGAGGGAGATTTGACAATGGAACTAAGGCTCTGTTCACTTGCGTTCCCAGGAAAGCAATTCCCTGGAAAACAATCTCTTTTTTCCTTGACAAGACCTTGACAAGACAGAATTCTGGTGTTCCTTTCCTGGGAAAATAGAATTACACGTGGAATTTCTACAATAAGTCAAAAAATGACATGGAAAAGCCCATTTCCCCTCCTTTAGGGATTTCATTTCCGACAAAAAACACTCGGATTTCGTTTCCCGGGAAAACTAGTGCAAAAAGAAGGGCAAACAGTTTCCCTGGAAACCTTTTTCTGCGCAAGTGAACACTCCAGAAACAGTCCAGGAAAACCTTTTCCTGCACAGATTCCCTTGATTTCTTTTCCTAATGCCACGTCAGATTCCTGGGAAACATTTTATTTTCCTTTCCCGGAAAAACAAGTGCACAGAGCCTAAAGGTTTCGTCAAAATACCGGGTTTTGTACCGATCAACGAAACCATCAAAGTTGTGTTTAGCGTGAAGAACCCACTTAGACCCAATGATATTTGTATGCAGTTCAAGTGGTATTAAGGACCAAGTGTCGTTATGGGTTATGGGTTATGCAAGAGAGCATTGAACTCCATGGCATCAAACCAACTCTAATCTTTAGAGGCTTAAATATAGTTGGTGGGATGATACGTATATGTATTTGTGTTACGGCCGATTAGGCACGTAACAAGGGATGAGTAGGAATGGGAGATTAAGGATAGAGGAGATGAAAGTGGCGAGGGATGCTTGGTACGTGGTAATAAAGCTTAGATAATTCCACAATTACCCTTTGCCTCCCTTCAGTTTTTCAGATTTTGTGAAGGGGGGCAAGTGTCATTCTGTAATTTATTTTGTGCACTAAACCCTCCGAATCAAATCCTGGTTGTTTCCAGGATATTAACATGCTAATTTTTAGGGATTTGTTTCCAAATTGTTTGGGCTTATCACGATTTAGGAGTTTCACCATTTTATCACGTCTCTCTCCGTCTCCAACTCTCACTTCCTTTCGAGGTAGCTCGATTTCCCTCTTAAGTTTCAACGTCCGAATTGAGATTTTCTGAATACTGAAATCCTGGCATTTTTCGTTCAAGCCAAAGGTATGCTCTCACTCTCCCTCTCTCAATCTTTCCTCTCCCTTTCTTTTAATCTCTCTGTCCTATTCTCTATCTCTTCTGATGTAGTATGTTTCTGTGTTTTTCTGGATTCTGAAAACCGATTGGTTAGGTGAAGGCCCTGTTTGTTTTGGATTTTTTGAGAACTGATTGTGAATTCCAAACCAATTTGAGTTTTAGAGTGACAATCGATTGTCAAAATCCCAAACGAATAGGCCAGTTAATTGAAAGAGGAAAAAAAAAAAAAAAAACCCCTTATGCAGCATAATGTGGACCATTGATCTGATGGACCCCACCTTAATCATTTCCCAAAGGTCGCATCGCACTAGTTGAGCTCCAGGAAGATTGTTCCTTATTTATTCTGACCATCCATTTGTTCCCCACTGATTGAATGGTTATGATCATCCGATTGGAGCAAATTTTTACTCTATTGCTAATCATATCAGATGCAGTTATGCATGACATCAATGGGGTCCCCCTTGGAGATGCCATGGCCTAAAACTCTGAGAATTAATCCTAGCCATCCGATCAAAAAACTTCATCCAGGTAGGCCACCATTTGAATGGTTATGATGTTCTGGTTGCAGTACTCTTGGCATGGTGGGGTCCACTGAATCAACTATCAAGATTTAAATACTACATTACGATTATCCGAAAACGAGTAAATATAACCCATCAAAAAAAAAAAAAAAACTGAGTAAATGTAGAACAGAACATCATTCCCCATTTGAAGCAAATATGAAGGAGAAAAGCCACAGAAATTGTTTTAAATTTTACATGCTGTTTGGATGCAGAGGAAAAAATTTCCATAGAAAATTCCAATCCGATTGGACCCTATATAAATTCTTTGCCCCCCTAGAGCAAAGTCCTGGCCCCGCCCCTGAATAGATGCATACCCATTCTAAATCTGCTGGACTACTTTTGTGTAATATCGGTTTATACAATGTAGACTAGTTTATTTTTTCCCAATAACTCTAATACATAATTTATTTATGGGGCTGTTTGGATCTACGTAAAAAAATTTCACAGAAAATAATTTCGTTGGAAATTTATTTTTTTGTGTTTGGCTAGCTCATTTTTATGCAAATTTTGAGGAAAATATGGAAAAGGGAAGTTTTTATACCGTGTTCGGCCGTAATATTTTTCAAAAGGCATTTTGCGGGCTGGTCTGTCGCATGCTAGACCACCTACGTCGTGAATGGAGACAAAAGTTGTTGCCCTCATTCTCGAGGTAGCTGGTCTGACATGCACAATACCAGCTGCGAAATGCCTTTTGCGATGGACTCTAGCAAATCCCTTGAAAAATATTGGACTATACAGCCACACACCGTATAAAATATGGGAAGTGTTTTTAGGAGATTGTACATGGTGTGTGCATGTGAAGTCCATTATTTTTCAAAAAAGTACTGTGGGGCCCACTTCATAGGACGATTCAAACCGTTCATTTGATGGGACACAAAGTAATTAGGGTGTACTCCTTGAGATGACCTCCATTCTAGGCTTCTAGCCACTTCCTACCCTCAACTCAGTCGTGCCCTCTCAAGTCTCTCCTTTTCCCACCCGCACTACCCCATGGTTGCTGGACATGCCCATAAGATGGGGTCATTGTGTCAAACATCTAAGGGCGGCACCTATGTGTTGCTCCTAATCACCCATCACGTGCAACTCGCGTGTATACCACATAATTTGCCGAATATAAAAAGCAGAAGACTGGTGGAGTCATTCTCCAAACTTTATGCCTAACTTTTTTTACGCCGCACTCACTTTAGTGACAAAGCTTGGAGTGCAAATGAAGATTTGAACTAGAGACTTTGTTTTATGCTTTTTTAAGGCCACAGATGCTGACACTATCATTTTGATAATGCACAAACTCATCTTGTCTTTTATTATTTAACCAGCTGAAAAAGGTTATCACAGTTCGGAACAAGCTCTCAGAAGTCAATCAAATAAGAAAAGACTAACTGAGTTTGTGCAATTATCAAAAACGGCAGCGCCTATATAAATAGCCTTTTTAATTAGCTTTTCAGAGTTGTTACAGTACTCGAGATGACATTAACATCCAATCAGACATAAAATAGAGTTGTGCCATATTCAAAATATATGGTAGTGTTGATATCATTTCCCTAAAATTTAACCATTTATTTGCCAAAATGATTATACTGCATCTATATAAGAAGGGATTTGCTAGCGTCCATCGCAAAAGTCATTTCGCGGATGGTCTGTCACATGTCAGACCAGCCGCCACGACAAGATCTGCTGAAAAGTGATCCTTTGTGCCTGGTCTAACATGCGACAGACATAAGCCTTACCCAAGAGAATATCAAGCTATCCAAGGATAGAGTAATCCCTGGTTTACTATCCCCACAGAGAACAGCCCCATGGCCACCTATTGGGTGACCCACAGCCAAAAGATTGCATCAGTCAGACAATCCTAAATTCCTAACCACCTAACCATCTGATCAATGCGACTTTTGCCTGTTGAATGTTGAACATTGCCCATTTTCAGTTGACCCCACATTTGCAGGCAATTAATGGACGGCCAGGATTGTCCAATTGTTGCAAACCTGGGCTATCATTCATTCGAGAGTCAATCTTTGATGTACAGTCTAGATCGATGGTCTTGGCAACAAGCTAAGATAATCTGCAAAGCAAGAAAATGAAAGCAAAAGACTTTCTACAAGTTAAAAAAACAGCTTACAAGAGAAGGGAATACTGGTTTAGGAGACATGAATAGGCCTTCCAGACTCCATCATCAGCTTGAATTCATGGAAATTAACCATCCCATCTCCATCCTTATCAACCTTGTTGATCATATTTCTACACTCCTCAATCTGCATCCCTTGCTTTAGCCCCAAAGACGAAAGAACTAGTCTCAACTCATCAACACTGATCAGCCCATCTCCATTCTCATCAAAAACATCAAAAGCCTCCTTCAAATCATCCAATACCTCAACCCCATCTTTCCCACCACTAGATTCATCTCTTCTCCCCATCGAATTATAGATCTCACAGAACTCATGTAGATCTATAAGGCCATCTCCATTGGAATCAAACTTTTCCACCATGTTTGCCACTTGTTTATCACTACTAAAGAGACCCAAATTCTCTAGAGATTCTATCAATTCTTGTTTGGTGATGAAGCCATCGCCGTTCTTGTCGAACGTGGAGAAGGCCAATTCGAGCTCCGCCTGATCTACAGTGGTCGGATTCTTCTTCATGGGTGATGAGATTGTAGTAGTGGTGAAGAAAGATGTATTTGGAATGAGAGAAGAGACCCATGAAATGAATTTGGTGGGAGGGAAATAAAAGGAGTTGAGGAGGCCAAAGATGAAGAGTACAGCTAATAAGACAAGGGTCAACATCTCGCTTATTTCTAACAAGAGGAAGAAGACTGGAATTTACCGAAAAATAGAAAAGAGGAAATGAGGAAGAAGGTGAGCACGAAGAGAGGAGAGAGTAGAGAGATGGAGAGAGTAGAGAGATAAGAGGAGAGAAATTGCGTTAGTTGGAAGCGACAAAACTAAAGGGAAGAAAAATCTGAGGAAGGAAACGCGTTATTGGCAGCAGTTGATCCCACAAAACGCGTGGGAACTATAATAACTAAAACGCTCTACTCATGACACTCGCAATTACAAAGCGAGATGTACTGTGACTGTGAGACGCGCTTCTATAAGACATTGGGCCCACCAACATCGCTAGCATGATTTTAAACTGTTCATCTGGTGGGACCCAGTTTAGAGATGGCTCTAGAAAAACGCCAAATGAAAAGATGGAGTGAGAATTGTGGTCCAATTGAATGGTTATGATTGTCTGATCGTGGCATCTCGATTTAGATCATGGGGCATCACGTAGGTGGGCCCAAGTATCTCTTCGGAATAAAGAGTGCTCTCTTTGTAAAACCACACGCTAGTTAGAAAGGCACGGTTCCCTAATCCCTGCTTTATGCTCTGTTTGGTTGCTGGGTTTTTTTTGTTCCCAGGATTTATGTGGGTAAAGGTTTAGTGGTCACATCAGCTTTTTCTTGCTGACATCAGTAAAATCTTGTCTTGAAAAGGGTGTTCTCTCTTTCTCTCTCTACCCTCTCTCTCCACTCATCATAATATCTTTCTCTAATTAATGCTTGTCCCCTCTTTTGTCTCCTACCTTTACCCACATAAATCTCAGGAAAAAAAAAAACCCGGCATCCAAACAGAGCATTAGTAGTCAAAAGTGAGGAGGGAGTACGCGCTAGTTGATGCGCCGTACACTTAAAAGTGTAAAATGGGGCTGCTCTCAATGGTGATAGAAATATTTGGATAAGCTATCCTGGGATTGTACCCTGCTTTATAATGATATTAGGATCAATTACCAATGGGGGACAAAAATTAGGTGAAATTATCAACAGGACCCATGCTTTTCAGAAATTATCAACGGGGGGACAAAATATGTCTTGTCATTAAAAGCTGGACGAAAATGTCATTTTCTTAAGCAACACGTTTTGCTTTTCCACTTTTCCCTTTCTCCCTTCTTTCCATCTTTTTTTTTTCACTTTTTCATTTTCAACTTTGTTTTTTTCTACATTACCAGTCATCTTCTTCATCATTTAGCCACCATTGGAGGTGGGAAAACTCAAAAATTTGAAACGTGAGTTCATTCCCATCTATCTTTCAATATCTAGGTTTTATTTTTCATTTGTTTTAGGGTTTTGCATTTCTCCTTCTCCCTTTCAATGAAGGATGAGGAAGGTGAATCGTACGGTAGAAGGAAAAAAACGTGAAAATGAACGAGTGAAAAAAAATAGGAAGTAAAAACGTGTTCATAAGGGACTTGATAAGCCCATTCGGAATTTGGTAACCCCATTTTGATACTGGATAACCCCAACCCCAGAGACTTGAAAACCCCCTTCCAAAACTCCAGTACCCTTGGGCAATTTTAAGAGACTTGATAAGCCCATTCGTAAATTGGTAACCCCATTTTGATACAAGATAACCCCAATCTCAAATACTTGAAAACCCCCTTCCAAAACTCTAGTACCCTCGGTCAATTTTCAGGGACTTGATAAGCCCATTCTGAAATTGGTAACCCCATTTTGATACCTGATAACCTCAATCCTAGAGACTTGAAAACCCCCTTCCAAAACTCCAGTATCCTCGGCCAATTTTCAAGGACTTGATAAGCCAATTCAGAAATTGGTAACCCCATTTTTATGCTAGATAACCCCAATCCCATAGACTTGAAAACCCCCTTCCAAAACTCTAGTACGCTTGGCCAATTTTTAGGGACTTGATCACCCCATTCGGAAATTGATGACCCCATTTTTTATACTAGATAACTCCAATCCTAGAAACTTGAAAACCCTCTTCCAAAACTTTAGTACCCTCTGCCAATTTTCAAGCACTTGATAAGCCCATTTTGATACTAGATAACCCCAATCCCAAATACTTGAAAACCCCCTTCCAAAACTCTAGTACCCTCGGCCAATTTTGAGGGACTTGATAAGCCCATTCTGAAATTGGTAACCCCATTTTGATACCTGATAACCCCAATCGTAGAGACTTGAAAACCCCCTTCCAAAGTCAAAACGTGTTGTATATGCCAAAGGGTATTTTTGTCCAGCTTTTACTGACAAGACCTCTTTTGTCTCCCGTTGATAATTTTTGAAAAGCATGGGTCCTGTTGATAATTTTGCCTAATGTTTGTCCCCCATTGGTAATTGGTCCATGATATTATACAAATCTATCAATGAGCCAATCGGATGTCTTGGTTGTGATGTTGATGGGCCGGATCCGGTAGTCACTTGGATAGATATATCATATATGGACCATGTATGGGTTAAAAGATCGAATTTGGGTCTGATTAGCCTAGTGGCCTAAAACCCTATAAATGTAAATACCTCTCTATTAAACCCCTGGGCTATGTAAAACCCTATTTTAATGTAAGTTTCTCGATCTCTTTGTATTAGAAATACAGAGAAGAGGGCGAGTGAGAGAGAAGTTTGAGATGTCACCAAGTCAAGTAACCATGTGCTGGGGCTGGAAAACAAGGAAAAATACCCGATTTTAAATGAGAAATTTTCTCTCTGTGAAGCTCCGTCTCTGTCTCTCTCTCTCAATTAACCTAGAAATTGTTTGTCATGCTTGTTAAATGTGCCCTTGCAAGAAAATGACACCTCCTATGTGCGACCATTATTTGTGATAATAGCACTTCTCCGATATCAATTACCATTATTCTAGCGAAATGATTTCAACACAACTATGTTTTGATACATGCGATCATGTATCTTGTTTTTTAGCATTTAACTGTCATGCAAGTGCTTTTTGGGGACCTAAAAACCCTTTTACAGCTCTTTAAATATAAAAGACAAGAAACATGAACGTCATGTATCAAAACATGTTTGTGTTGAAGAAATCGTTTGGCTTATTCTAATATATAGAATTTAGAGATTTGCTAGGGACCATCACAGAAGGTATTTCTCGGTACGGTCGGCTGTTGCATGAGTGGGCAGCCGAATATGGTAAGATTTTCTCTTAATCATTAATTCATCTGATGTGGCTGCTCTCTCATGCTCTCTCATGCAACATCCTTACCGAGAAACGCCTTTGTGATGGTCCCTATCAAATCCCTATAATTTAATTGGGCAAGCTTAATCCAATCCATTATATTTTTCTTTCCCAAACCTCGGAAAGCCCAGCACAACGCGTCACGTATCCAAACATTCCAACATAAACCAACTCATTCCAGCTTGCACCCTTAAAAGTTAACCATCTAACAAATGGCCTCCAACTGTACAAGTCTAAGAGTTATTTAACGTAAAACGAGCAGTTGTCGATGTCGATGTCGATGAAAATTTCATACAATTTGTCCGGTTAGAAAATGGCCTCCAAATGTGCAACTTTTAAGAGTTAAACCCAAAATGAGAAGTGGAATATATTTATGAATATCCCATACAGTTGGACAGTTTGTTTGGTTCTGGAACTTGATCTCCTCCTTTTTTTGGTTTGACAATTGTTCCAATGGAAGGAAAATGATGAGACGGATATCAAATATTGGGGGTGATTTCACTTTGAACAAGAGGAAGGGGTGTGAAAATATCACATTAGGGATACACCCTTTTTTTTTGCATAAGATGAGTTGAACAGCATCAAAAGATAAACCTTCTTCGACTTTGGATCTTCTTGTTGTTTCTGCGTAAGTAGAGGAAGCAAAAATAAAATGGCAGGGAATAGGGAAAAAGGGATACGTTGGATGAAGTCAAGACGAGGAAAAAAAAAAAAAAGAGCAAGATCTAGGCTAAGGGGATCAATGTTGGTCCGGACGGTCGGCCGTCCGCCGGATAACGGAAGCACTTGTGGAGAGGTCAAGCCAAGGTCGTTGGCTCTGATACCATGTTAAATTTAGAGAATAGAAAATTTCTATTATTTTTGGATGGATTACAATCAAGCCCAATGAGTGTTTATATAGAGAACACTCGAAAAGATAAACATACAAAGAGATATGACATGATTTGGGGAGATAATCCTAATCTAATCTTGTTACTTAATCTAGCCTTCTTCCTTAATCTAAAATCCAACCCAATCAATCTAAAATCCACCCCAATCAATCTACGATTTGATTTTATTCTCTAATACTCTTCCCTTCCTTCCTTCTCAGCACCTCTCACACAATTGGGCCCACGCATTTTCCATGGAATAACTTTTCATGGTGTTCAACACATGGCCTTAGCGTATTTTTATTCCTAGAACAAATATTTACTACACAATTTTATTTGTGTCTTACTTTGTAAATAGCTTAAATTTAGGGAAGTGATATATATGCCCCTTTTGATTACTTGGAAAACCTAGCAACAGTGACTGATTGACTGCATAGGGGCTATGTACTTCGCATCTGAAGGATTCCATGGGGTTGATTGCCACGTACACTGCTGTTGGGTGTCCCACTCCCAAGTAATCAAAAAGGGTGGATATTTTACTTCCCTAAATTTAATGTCCATATTATTATTATTATAATTATTCATTTACTTTTCAAAAAATAACATGCCCTTTTTTTTCCTTTCTAGGGTTTATAGGGCTTCCTGGAGTACAGCAAAATTACACTTCTACCCTCACCGCTTTTGGGTCTTCGTGTGCCACATCACACATGTCGGCTTCTCATTAGGTGGCAAAATTTACCCCAACTTTCCCATTATTTCATCTTCAAATCTCCATTTCCCCTTAATTTATCAGAAGATGACTTTAGAGGACCAATTCTGTAATCCGATATAAGTTTTGGACAATTTTTCGGGTTTACTCAGTGTTTTGACCGGTTTTGGGATGACATGCCGGGACTAAGTAGTGTTGGGTTGCATGTTTTGACTATCACCTAAATGTTAAAAGGGGCCAAATTTTATGGATTTTGTCACCTGTATCACTTTCCAGTTTCCACGAAAACAATGTGAAAAATGACAAAAATTTGGGGGTCCTCCAACCAAACGGAGTATGGTGATATAGTAAGTAAGTAAGTAGGGTAGACAATCCCCAGCGACCTTTAAGTGTACGGCGCATCTACTCGACGACTAAAGCAAGTAGCAAGGGAACCCTGGCTTTCTAACAAGCGGGTTTCTACATAGGTCAAAACACAAAAGTCACCCACAACAATCCTTATTGCGAAGAGATAACAGTAATTGGGCCCACCTACATGATGCCCATGATTTGGACCGCTCATATAAAATGGAGATGCCACGGTCAGACAATCCTAACCATTCAATTGGATAACAATTCTCACTCCACTCGTTTCATTGGCCATCTCCAAAGTAGGTCCCACCAGATGAACAGTTTAAAATCATACTAGCTAATTAGCTATGTTGGTGGGCCCAATCACAAGATGTCTCTTTACTGTCTTACAGAAGTGCGTCTCACAGTAGATCTCGCGAGTGTAATGAATGACTAGAGCGTTTTAGTTATTATAGTTTCCACGCGTTTTGTGGGATCAACGCGTTTCCTTCCTAAGATTTTTCTTCCCTTTTGTCGCTTCCAAGTAACGCAATTTCTCTCCTGTTATCTCTCTCC
Source organism: Tasmannia lanceolata (assembly GCF_043159265.1). NCBI lineage: Eukaryota > Viridiplantae > Streptophyta > Magnoliopsida > Canellales > Winteraceae > Tasmannia > Tasmannia lanceolata. The sequence goes on from NW_027518683.1 coordinate 6,036,523, forward strand.
TCGCGTCTTCTTCACCTTCTTCCTCATTTCCTCTTTCTATTTTTGGGTAAATTCCAGTCTTCTTCCTCTTCTTAGAAATAAGTGAGGTGTTGACCCTTGTCTTATTAGCTGTACTCTTCATCTTTGGCCTCCTCAACTCCTTCTATTTCCCTCCCACCAAACTCATTTCATGGGTCTCTTCTCTCATTCCAAAACCTTCTTTCTCCACCACCACTACTCTCACAACACCCATGAAGAAGAATCCGACCCCGTCGATAAGGCCGAGCTCAAATTGGCCTTCTCCACTTTCGACAAGAACGGAGATGGCTTCATCACCAAACAAGAACTGATAGAATCTCTAGAGAATTTGAGCCTCTTTAGCAGTGATAAAAAGGTGGCAAACATGGTGGAAAAGTTTGATTCCAATGGAGACGGCCTTATAGATCTACATGAGTTCTGCCAGCTTTACAATTCAATGGGGAGAAGAGAAGAATCTAGTGGTGGGAAAGATGAAGTTGAGGAATTGGATGATTTGAAGGAGGCTTTTAATGAGAATGGAGATGGGTTGATCAGTGTTGATGAGTTGAGACTATTTCTTTCGTCTTTGGGGCTAAAGCAAGGGATGCAGATTGAGGCGTGTAGGAATATGATCAACAAGGTTGATAAGGATGGAGATGGGATGGTTAATTTCCATGAATTCAAGCTGATGATCGAGTCAGGAAGGCCTATTCATGTCTCCTAAACCAGTCTTCCCTTCTCTTGTAACTTTGTAAGATGTCTTTTTTTTTTAAGTTGTATATTGTCTTTTGCTTTCCTTTTGTCGCTTTGCAGATGATCTTAGCTTGGTACCAAGACCATCGATCTAGACCCGTAGATCAAAGATTGACTCTTGGATGAAAGATAGCCCAATGATTGTAACAATTGGACAATCCTGACCGTCCATTAATTTGTCTGAAAATGTGGGGTCATCTGAAAATGGGCAATGTTCAACATTCAGCAGGCAGAAGTCCCATTGATCAGATGGTTAGGATTGTCTGGCTGATACAATCTTTTGGCTATGGGTCATCCAATAGGTGGCCCCATCTGGGCTGTTCTTTGTGGGGATAGTAAACCAGGGATTACTTTATCCTTGGATAGCTTGATATCCTCCTTTGGCTCCAAGAGCAACCCCCTTGGGCAAGGCATACCTCTGCCACATGGCCTGAATGTCAGATCAGCCATAGAGGATGACTTTTCAGCAGATTTTGTTATCATTAGGTGGCTTGTCTGACATGCGACAGTGCGAAATGCCTTTTGCGATGGATCGCTAGCAAATCCCTTCTTATATACATGAAGAGGCCGTTTGGACACGCGGATTTTAGAATCCAGGTTTTAGTTTGAAAACAGTTTAAAAGATGGTTCATGATCAAGCTGCCGCACTCTGTCGTGGCAGCGTTTCTTGAATTTTAAGTGAGAAATCAGGTTTTAGAATTCTCTCCCACATCCTAAGACTTCTAAAACCTGGAAACATGGGACCATCTTTTGCTCTCTTGCTCTCGGAAAGAAGGGCAGAAAACGACGGTTGGTCTCTTTCTTCACTCTTCTCCCATCTACAATTTTGAGGAAATTCAGGGTCCTAAAATCCACGTATCCAAACGGCCCCGTAATGTTATTTTCGTATAATCATATTGGAAAAAAAAATGGTTAAATTTTAGGGAAATGATATCCACACTACCATATTTTGAAAATGGCACCACTCTGTTTTATGTCTAATTGGATGTTAATGTCATCTGGAGTACTGCAACGGCCCTGAAAACCTATTCATATTGGCACTACCATTTTTTGATAATTGCACAAACTCAGGTTCTTTTTTCTTATTTAACTGGCTTCGGAGGGGCTTGTACGGAACTGTAATAACCTTTGTCAGCTGTTTAAATAATAAAAGAGACACGCTGAGTTTGTGCATTATAAAAAATGATAGTGCCAACATCGGTACCCTTAAAAAGGCATAAAACAAAGTCTGTAGTTCAAATCTTCATTTGCACTCCAAGCTTGGTCACTAAAGTCAGGGCGATGTAAGAGAAGTTAGACATGAAGTATTGAGAATGAATCCTTAGATGTTTGATACAATATCCCTATCTTATGGGCATGTCCAGCAACCATGGGGTAGGTGGGAAGTGGCTAGAACGGAGGGTTATGGTCATCTCAGGGCTTCCCTTTTCCATATTTTCCTTCACGGCAATTGAAATTTGATGGGGAGAGCATTTAACCTCCCGTTCGCTACTGTAATCGATATTTCAAAGAATGTGAAATTCTAACATCTAGAAGGAATTAATTTTTCTTAGAAAATATGAAAAGTATTTCTGAAAAACAATTGAAATTTGACGAACCATTGCAGTTGCATGTGAGAGCAGCCACATATGAATTAAATGAATAAGTGGGTCAATGCGACTGCTCTCTCTCATGCAACAGCCTGTCCGCAAAATGCCTTTTGCAATAGTCCCTAGCAAATCCCTAATAACAATATTACCTACATCCCAAAATGGACGGCCATTTCACGGAATCCTGTTTTCAAAGTGTTTTCCTATAAAATTAATGAAGAAACAAGTTCAACCCCATATTATAAATAATAAAAATAGAGTTAATACAAAAATAATAATAATAATAATCATAAGATCAATCTCAGATTATTAAAAAAATCTCCCTATAAGCTAATACTAAAATAAGAAAACCTAAACAAACCTCCATATGTGGCATACAAGCTGTACACCAACACCCCAAAGATGTATCATTCTCAATTCATACGTTGACGTTTGGCTGGCCCCGAGGGAAGTTCAGTTGGAGGGTTATCGCGAACACCACTAGTTGGAAGGTTATGGCAAGCACTGGTTTCATGAACTTGGTCTTCATCATCATTGCCATGTACATCACCATGAGAAGTGGGGTGTGCATGAAGTGCTGATCTACAGGGCTGGTAATGTTATCAGACAAATTGTAACATTCTCGGTTGCCCACAAGATAGTCTTCTTCTGTGATGCCCAATCCATTGGAATTATCTTGGTTGCCAACAGGATAGTGTTCGTTTGGCGTATGGCAAGAACCTGGTTCAGGAGCTAAGTTTCCCCTTAAGGATTGGCTTGCAGCTCCCATTGCCAGAAAGGCGTCAAACGGATCAACAGACAGTGGTTGATAACATATGATTTTCATTGAGGACCCATCAGGTTCTGCAGAATAATAGGAACAAGAAAATGAAAGCTCATCACTTGATGTGCCAGTAATTGGTGGAACTGTCTCTTCATTTGGTGTGTATGTTGGTTCACTAGGTGCAAGTGTCTCTGCAGTACTACCACAGCCACCAACGAATCCAAGGTCATCAATTTTTTCAAAATATTTGCAGCACTATCAACCGGCATCGGCTCAGGCGGAACTGGCATTGGCTCAGGTTGCACCTCCTCCGCCACCGGATAGTGTCCGTTTGGCGGATGGCAAGAAATTGGTTCAGAACACAAGAAATTAGGAAAATTCTGCTTACTTTTTTATTCACCACCGTTCAAGATATACATTAGATTCCTAGATTCAGGACTCTTAACAAACTACAAGCAATTAAAATAAGATAACATAAATCAAATAGATAATGCAAATCCAGCGTCAACGGACTCCTACAAATCAGGGATTCAACATTCCCTCCCCCTTGAAACGTGCCTCGTCCTCAAGCCGTTCGTTGGATCCTTCCGTACTTTTTGGTCGTTTTGTCATTTACAACCACTGCTCTGTTTGGATGATAGTAAAATTTTTGTCCCATCTCATGTTTGGTTTCTTTTTAGCACTAGAATATTTTTAATCCCACTCTTGTAATGATTGCGTTTGTGGTGACAGTAATTCCTTACCGATCATCTTCCATTCGTTTATGATTTATTTGTAAATTAATTGTTAGTATTGTTCAATGCAATTGAAGTATGTTCTTTATCAGCCCAAGTCAGAAGAGTAACTTATCTGAATTTTCTTAACGGTGCCATCGAATCTGCTAATCTGTTAGAGATTTACAATGGTTGAGGTTCTTTCCTTTAATGCCTTCAAAGATATCTAAGTGTGAAGACTTGAATACATTTTTAATCTCAATATTATTGACTACATCTCAGTCCTTTGTTTTTTTGTTTGAGAATTCACCATCTATTTCATTGATGTTCTCTATACTTTCTCATTTTTCATATTCTTGTTATTTTTATATTTTGTCTTTTTAAATATCATTTCTTACAGCCAAAAGGCTGTTGGATCACTTCCCACCAGTCATTTTGGCTGGATTAGGTGAGGGTCACTTCCCTATGAGTGGCGACTAATTTATATATGTAAACATATTTGGATGTGGCAGCTTCCTTCAAAACTGTCTGACTGATATGGTGGAGAATGCCTAAATTTTTCAATACGAAATCAATTTATTTAAATGGTTTCAGAGAATTAGGTTTTTTGTGATTGATGTAAACTTATTACCAGTTTTCTATATTTGGTTTCATATTTAGATGTTTTGGTTCTAAATTTTGTATTCGTGGATTGGATTGGTTTCCGTGTTGTTACATGAGACCCATTGCTTAATTGGATTTCCTTTCCCTTTTAAGCAATCAGTTTTAGAACTTGGGGTGTATTCTATTTCCCTATGATTTATTTACTATCTAATTTGGCATCAAATCAGGCAGGAAACACTTGCCAATTTGTCCCCTATGTAAAATTAAAAGCAAATCAAATAAGAGTAGCTAATATTGTGAAAAAATGTCTCAACTTATCTTTTGGTGATTCTCATTGTATTAATTGTGTGTTCTGTAGGAGCTATATGCTTGAAGAACTTTTCATCTCATTATGTTTGACACATGCCATGTAAATTATTCATTTTTAGTTTTTCCCACACTTTGTTGAACTTCACTTCTTTATTTGGTGTTCAACATGTTGGTTTTGTTGGATTGTTTCATGTGAGGATATAGACTCCTGCTCATTATATCAACTGTGTTCTTCTATGCTTGAAAATGACATCCATACTTTTCGGTCCATCATGTAACATATGCCATGTAAATTATTCATTGCTTGTTTTTTCCCTGTTTTGTCGATTTCTGTTTGTCAAAAGATTTTTAATTTTAATCCCTTTTCTTTTCCTATCTCCTGATGTGTTTTTGTTTTATTTGTCTTGGTGCCTCTGAAAGCAAAAACTGACATACTCCAACAAATGTGAATTTAATTTAATTTGCGGGGCATTGGGGTTGTGTTGATTTCAGGGAGAATCTTTATTAGAAATGTCCTTCCTTTTTTCTGATTTTTAAGGGGTTAGGGTTTCTTTTGAACTTTACTCTTTCTTTTGGATCCGGGTTTGATTTGGGCAGCTCCTGCGTATTCTTCTCATTTGGTTAGAAGTTTTTTACTGGTTTTCTCATTCGTAACTGTAATTTTTCTCGGTTTTCTCATTTGAGTCCCTGTTTTCTCCTGGTTCTGGCTGTGTTTCATTGATAAACAAAAGCAGGAGCTTGGTGATGTTCGGTCATTGTATCCACTTCCAGAGCTTTTTTCTACTTTTTTCTTCTGGGCGCCTCAAGGTTGGCCAAACACTGCTATAAAATATTCATGTGTTATGTTGTTATGAAATTTGGGCCGAGTTTGTGCCTTTGGGTCCTATTTGACATTTATATTTGAATTGATTTTGTTTTAGCTTTCAAATTCACTCATACACCTGTTCAAACTTTAAATGCAGGTTCAAACTTGCTAATCCCATACTTTTCAACAACAAAAAAATGTCTTGCTAATTCCTTGAGAAACGAATTTTGCCATGCCTTAGAATCATTGGTCAGACTGAAATTTATTATGAGGTAGACAACCTATCTTCTATATTTGGAATAATTTTCTCTGTCAAGAACCTCCTTTAACGCTTTTGAAATGTTGTGGGGTAGGGTGCTAGAGAATTTGGAGACTTCCAAACACGTTTGTATTACATGGAGCAGCTGATATTTAGTGGCTTGTGCAATTTACTTGGTTGCTGGCTGGTATTTAGTGGCTTATGTGGGTGCAAGCAATCATGACACCAAGACATAGCTCATGACTTGCTTGAATTGAATCCTTTTTATGCATGGTCTTTCACATCTTGAAGCCTATACATGTTCAAATGACCCATCTTCTGGGACCTTCTGGGCAAAGAAGGTGAATTTTGCCAAGGTATCACACGATTCACCCAGTGAGGTCCTGAAGGACTCCAAAGAGATGTTATCTCTGCGGATTGAGCTCTCTGGTGGCGAGCTTGGTGTCGACGGAGGCGTGCTCCTTTAGTGGAAGGCTGATTTTGGGAGTTATTGAGCGCTCGAGAGCTGTGTGATACTTGGCACCACATCCTTTCATCAAAAGTCTTTGGACGATGGCAATTTTGAGTCTGTCCCTTGAAGATCAAGGCAGTATCTCGGAATCATTCTACACTAATGGGGGATTGAAATTGTCACTTTAGAAATACTATCCCATATTCAGAGGCTTTTGGAGCGATAAGGTATGCCTTTATCTCTACCGTTGTTGGTTGTATCTTGCTAGCTTAAAATGAATGAAAAGAAATGCTCTCTTGACATGCAGTTGGAACTTGCGCTTCTTAAGCTATCTTCCAATGAAGGTCTTTATAGTTTTGTGTGTATTTTTTGTCGTTACATTATTGATTTTCTTTCTTGTCTTTATTTTTTCAGTATGCCTAGCCTTGGGTAATTTGTTTTAGGAGTTACATGATGTCATGAGCGACAGAAGTACAAGTGGGGGCTAATTGTTCAATACTTCAATTGTCCAAACTATGTATCTGCTATGTGCGGGGCCTTGCTACTTCAAGTGGGGGCTAATTGTTAACTCTTTCTCTTCTTATGAAATCTTAAGATATTAGATATGGGTTTCTTTAATTTTCTTGGTTTTGATTGTCTCTAACCTTTCTATTCAATTCTTGTCAGAGGTTAGATGGATGCACAACAGTAGCCTCTGCAGCAGGGGATGAGACATTATGATTTTGGAATGTCTTTGGAACTCCTAAGTAGTCCCCACAAAGTCTCTGGTCAAATCAACAAGTGATGCATGGCTATTCGCAAACTCACCGCATCAGATGAAGAGTTAAAGCGATGGCCATTTGCGAACCTAAATCACATCAAATGAAGAGTTCAAGAGATGGTTGAGTTTAAAAGATGGGCTTGTTTGTTTGGTATGGGAGAATTTTCAAGGAATAATTTCCTTTTCTTTTTAACAGTGTTCTTCCCATTGTGGGAACCTCTGTCATTCATATGAAGTATTTTTCTGTATTTTTATAAAGTATTTTCTTCAAAAACATGTATTTAGTTCATGCATTTCCGTTTTGTTAAGTAAGCGATTGGTGTAACTCAATCTTTGAAATAACATAAGAGGCATTCAAGATATGATTTGACAGTATTACCAGTTCAAAAAAATTATTATTTGGCAAACTTTAAAATTATTATTTTGTTCCAATGCAGATCAAACTCAACAAGTTTCAAGGCCTCCTTCTCCAGTTCATATATCCAGGAGAGGATTTCATATTGGTCTTCTCCAGTTTAGATATCCTGGAGAGGATTTCGGATTGGTCTAGGTACGATTGTCCATAGAGCAGCATCAGCGACATGTGTCGCAAAGCAACAAAGGATGTGTATGCCGCTGCCACAAGGAAATAGGATGTTGAACCATTGCCCCTCAAGTGCTGCTCTCTTAGCCCTGGGAACACATTGCATATAATCTTTTGTTCAAGGTAAATTCTCTCAGCAGTAAGATATTATGGTTAAGAAAAAGAAAATGGTTGGATTGAATGATTAGGAAGAGATACTTAATTTTAATTGTCTTAATGACCAAATTGCAAAACTACTTATTGCTTATTCAGGTTGTCGGTCGATCAGACTTTCTCATGCATGTTGGAATTGTTGGATTAATTCAAGAGACATATGCTTCTGGGTGCCAGTGATATGGCGTTATTGGATTATGTGTATGCATTGTACATAAAGGATAACCCCAACTGGTTTGAGACAAAGGCTTAGTTGAGTTGAGTTGAGTTGAGTTTCGTACATAAAAGATAAAGAATATGTTTATGGCCATGGTTCAACTTGCTTCATACAGATTTGCTTCTTTTATTTTTGTGGCTAACTTTTGAGTAAATCAAGATCTTAGGTAGTCATGTTTGAACATAATATGAAATGGGTAGGGAAATTGGACTTTACAAATGGTTCATGATGCTAAAAAAACCTATATATTTGGAGCTTTAGTCTCTCTAATTTGGAGTGCATGGAAAACATTCATAATGCGTCTTATAAGCTGTATTCTTCTAATTAGTCCTGTCATTTATAAATACGAGCTACTATCTAGAGATGTCAAGCGCTAGCCCGTGGCGTATGCTCTGCTGAATCCCAGCAGCTAGGAATGCCCTGGTTCTGTGTAACGATATGCTTGTCCGTGGCCTATGCTCTGCTGAATGCCAGCAGCTAGGAATGCCCCTGCTTGAATCGTATATTTCTTCGATGTTTTACCTTGGAGGTTGCTTGTGTAGTTTAGGCATGTAGTAATCATTGCTATCTCCCTTGGAGTTCTGAAACCCAAGTGATCAATATAGTTTACTTCCTAAATAGAAGGAAATGGAAGGAACCAGTAGTAAACCTTGCAATTGGAATTGAGGACAAGATCACATTGCATTTGTACCACTTTTTCTAGCCCAAGTATGGAGTTTTTGTTTTTGGGTAGTTGCAGCAATGGTTTTAAATTTCGACCAAAACCTGAAATTTCGGGTGGAGACTGACACCGAAATCAATTAAACCCGAAACGGTCATTTATTTAGGCCGAAATTTTGGATTTTTTCTGAAATTTGACCCAAAAAATATGTTTTTTTTAATATTAATTTAATATTTCACTGAAATTTCGGCCGAAATTTAATATTGAATAAAATATTAGTTTCGGGTCAAGTACCAGATTTCGGTCGAAATTTCGAAATTTCACGGTCCGAACCGGTACCAAAACCGAAAATTTAAACCTTGGCTGCAAGTTTGCAGCAACATCTTATGTATGTATCTATCTCATCACGTATTTTTCAGTTTTACGTAGTAAAATACACGTGCACTTTTACCAGTAACTATAACGTTGTAGTCATTATTGCACTCGCCAAGTAGAAAGGGAGACGTACTGTGAGACGCGCTTCTGTAAGACAGTAAAGAGACATCTTGTGATTGGGCCCACCAACATAGCTAGCATGATTTTAAACTGTTCATCTGGTGGGACCCAGTTTAGAGATGGCTCTAGAAAAACGCCAAATGAAAAGATGGAATGAAAATTGTTATCCAATTGAATGGTTAGGATTGTCTGATCGTGGCATCTCGATTTTGTACGAGCGGTCCAGATCATGGGGCATCATGTCGGTGGGCCCAATTATCTCTTCGGAATAAAGACTGCTCTGGCCTCTGGGTAACTTGTTAGAAAGCCCCGGTTCCTTGGTTCAGGAGTTAGGAGTCAAAGGTGAAGAGAGAGTGCGCGGTTGTAGATACACCGTACACTTAGAAGCTAAATGTGGGTCCTACCTCTCGCCTAACAGCAGTTTCCCGGTTTAATCTATAAAATGGGGCTTCTCTCAAAGGTGAGAGAAATATTTGGATAAGTCCAATAATCAGTTTTGGATTCAATCAATTCTCAAAATCCAAAACCAACAGGGCCTTAAAAACTTACAACTCATCTAGGCCCTGTACGTTTCAGAAACTGATTATTTGGCCAAAAATAAAACACAATTCTGGGCCAATAATCGGTTTCTTTCAGTTTTTGAGCTCAAAAATCAGTTATTGATTTTGAGTCCAATAATCATTTTTGGACTCAAAATCCAAAGACCTTAAAAACTTCCAACAACTGAACAGGACCTAAATATTGATCTTAAATAACCAGTTGATTTGTTTAAGCTGGTTTTAGTCTCTCTCTCTCTCTCTCTCTCTCTCTCTCTCTCTCTCTCTATATATATATATATATATATATATATATATATATATATATATATATATATATATCTCTGCCTAGCATCCACCAAATGCAGCAGAATAAAAAACTATTAAAAACTACAATTTATATTATATTGGCCTGGAAAACAAACACCATCCAACTACCAAAAAGGTCCAAAAGAGTATAATCAGACAGTACAAACCCCTGTAGATCATTGATTTAAGAATATTTCAGTATTTAATAAAGGATAAAAAAGTAGGGCATTTCACAAAAGCACTCAGAAATCATTAAAATTATAACACATGGTTTAACATACTAAACAAGAACAAACAAAACACAAAACTACACACCAAATCACTTCACATCCAAACCATGAGCTCAAATGGGCATACGATGATCTTCGCAATCAATAAGTGTGCATTGCAGACTTCCTCCAGTATATGGAGATAAATATTCCTCTTTATCAGATTGATTGAAGGTTCAATGACTTCCACCCTTGCGCATTTTAACATTGTATCTGCTCTCTAAATTACAGCAGTTCTGACTTCAAGATTTCAGAACCCGACATTGGTTTCGACTATTTTGGATCCTTTTCCTCTGAGATAAACTCTGAGCTGTCATCCACACCAGATGATCCTTGAGATCCACTTGGATCGACCCTAAACAATTCTTCATTTTCCAGATTTGATAGTTTCTCTTTTGACTCACCCTTGAGTAAGTCCACCACCTCAAGCATAGTGGGTCTTTTCTCAGGCCTACTCTGAGCACATATCAGCGCAACAAGCACCACCCTCTTTAGCTCTTCCTCAACATATTTTCCGCTCAGCTTTGGGTCTGCCACTTCACGAAACCTCTTATCCCGAGCCAGTGGCAGTGCCCAGTCAATGACGGTGCGCTTCATAGTAGCACTGAGTTTCTCTATGGGTTTCTTGCCACTAGAGAGCTCTAGCAGCAATATCCCCAAACTGTAGACATCACAGCTCTCTGACGCCTTCCCAAACATGGCATATTCAGGGGCAAGGTAGCCGAGGGTGCCTTTAACCCTTGTGGTAACATGAGTCGCACCATCTGGAATGAGCTTTGCAAATCCAAAATCGGCAACCCTTGCCTGAAAATTCGAATCTAGCAACACATTACTTGCTTTGACATCCCTATGAATAATATGAGGCGTTGCATGATGGTGAAGATAGCTGGATGATACAAGCAATGTGTTAGCAGATCCCCAAGTTACATAATGAATTACAAGAGGGGGAAATCTGAATTTGAGACTTACGCAATACCCTCAGCTGATCCAATTGCAATATTCATTCGCCTACCCCAATCAAGAAGGCATTCGGATGAATGCTGTCCGTGAAGATGCGAGAGGATGCTCAAATTAGGCATATAGTCATACACTATAAGACGCTCTTGCCCTTCGGCACAGTAGCCACGTAAACTCAATAGATTTTTGTGTCTGACCCTGCCCAATATCTCCACCTCAACAGCGAATTCCATTTCAGCTTTGTTGCTCCAAACCTTCAGTCGTTTAACAGCAATCTGCAAAAAATATATATTATAGTTACTGGCACGTAGCCTGTTTGGGAAACAATGATATAAGGGCCTCTTTGGATGCTAGCAAAATTGATCCTTGTTAGCAAACAAGATCATTTTAATTTAATCTTATTAGCAAATGGGACATCAAGGCCCTTTGGAAGCAATTAGTTAACTATATCATTTCAAAAATTATTATAGCCAATACTAGCGAATAATTACTTCAAAACCATTTGCATATAAGATTGTTGCAAGTAATGTTTCGAGGTATCCAAAGAGGCCCTAATACATAAGGTTAATAAACAGCAGCATTATATTGGGAACTGGAATATAATGAATAGTTGCATTATGATGATAGAAAATAACAGCGACATAGTACAGGAGCAGAAACTAAAAAACTCTGCTCAAAACCGGATCGACGTTTTCCGGATTTTTAGCAACTTCTCATCACCGGACACACTAGTTTCTGGGATTTTTTTTCCTGGTTTTTAGCGACTTCTCCCTCATCTCCACTTGGAGATGCCGCTTTATCATGAAAAAAAATTCCTGGCAGCCAAACATGCCCTTAGAGGACCGACACTTCCATTGTGGCCTAGGTCTACGAAATGCTTGCCATCTCCCTTAACAAAGAGCTAAGACAGTTGAGTTTAATTGTCACAAGCTGGATATAAAGAGGAGAGCAGCAAGCAAGACCCGTTGACATGAAGAGAAATGTGTTTTTCCTTCAAATAGAAGAGAAAAAAGAAAGAAAGAAGCATATTTTACATGTTTAAATGAGAAACAAAATTGGATGCTTAGGAATAATTAATACATTACAACTTACAACACAATAATCAAGGGTTCATGACGCAATGCATCCCTCTGCTTAAAGTAATATAAAAAGGTATCGATAAGAATAGAATAAGCAAGAAATAGTAAAGGGAAAGAATTGACATGACAAAATGGTTAAACTGCCCTACATGACTTTAAATATATCATAAACTATTTTAACTTTGTGCAACACAATTCAATATGTTAAATAAAAAAATCTATAAACACCAATGATGCAAGACGTTTACAACTTGCTGAAACTTCAACATCACTCAACATCAAATCTGATGAAAAATGGTAAAACTGTCCTGCATGACTTTAAATATATCTTAAACTATTTTAACTTTGTGCAATACAATTCTAAATATTAAATAAAAAAAATCCTTTCAGCAAGACATTTCACCTTGCTGAAACTTCCACATCACTCTACATCTTAGTCTATTCTAATGAAAATTGAAATAGAACACCCTTCTCCAAATAGAGACCAATACATCCTTTCCCATGCCTATTTTTCTCTAGAATGAAACACTTCGGTGCCATCCTCCATAAACATTAATTGTTTAGAACACCCTATATATTGCAAAGGGAAGAAGAACATCCTTTCACAACCAGAACAAAAATGCTTTCATGTTGGGCACAAGATAAAAGTAGCATAACGGATACAGGTTCCAACCACCACCACCACCCCTCATAATTTCGATCAAATCACACATCTCTCCCCGGGTTGAGGACTGACTTCTATCATAGGTTATGTTGCTGAGGATTCTATCTAAATTCCGTTTCCACCAAAAGTCCAATCGCCAAAGTTGTTGATAGCATGCTACCATTTTTTATATTTAATTCTCAAGGCACTAGTCTCGCAAACATATAAGAGGTTATGTAAGCTTTGTTGCGAGTTGCTACTAACTTTGTCAATTTATATGGCCCTTCACTTTTCGTGAAGGGCTGAGATTAAAAACCAAATTTGTATATGGCTGACATCAGTCACCCAAAAAACAGTTCAACTTTTGTGCAATGGACGTTAGAACACCTAAACATAGAAACCCTGGAAGATGCCAGTGTTCCAAGATTTCAACAATTGATCAACCTCTTAAGGGGGAGTTCTCCATCTAATCACCCATGACATATGGTCAAGTAGTGCTCTCGCCTCCTCTTCAATTGGAAAAGTAGGGCATTTTACACCACTTTTCAAGGGAATCTACTTGAACCATTTTCCTTCAAACACATTAAACTCATTTCTCGAAGAATCTAACTGCCAATTTGTCCGAGTCAAACTTTCGTATCAACACTGTATAAATGAAGTATGTTTTGAATACAATCTGCATAAAGGACACAAAGGACCTTGATTCTTCTTCTTCTTCTTCTTGTTCCTTTTTTTGAATAGCGAAGAATTAAATTAATGAGGAAAAAAGACACAGGAGGACCCTGGCAATCGAGATGATCAATACAATACAAAGGAAAACAACAAATAAAAGCTCACAATACAAAGACTTATCAAAGGGGGAGAAAGTCAAAGGTTTCCAAAGCCGCCCTGGAAACTCCCTCCATAGAAAGCCTATCGGCCTTACTATTTGCCGACCTCTAACATGAAGGAATGATACAGAGGATCCCTCCACACTATCCAAGATCCAATGAGCAAACCGCCAAGAATGTGGAGAACTCCCCCTCAACCACCTAATAACGTTGAGAGAGTCTCCCTCCACCACTACATGGTCAAGAATCCTTGGATCTATCATCCTCAAGCCTTGATGAACCGCTCTAATCTCCGTCTCATTAGAGTTCATAATCCCAATTGGACCTGAAAAAAAGCGTTTCCCATGCTCGTCTCGCAGAAGACCACCTATTCCATTCATACCTGGGTTCCTATGCTTGATCCATCAATATTCAACTTGAGAAACCCGCTGCAAGGAGGCTCACATGCCTGTGAAGTGGTCGACCTTTGATCGGTACTATTGCATACCTCTCTCCAACCTTACCACAAATCATACACTGGCCCAAAACAGAAGTTGGGCAAGACCTTGGCCCAGGAGATGATCAGCTCTAATACCTTAATGCAGAGCAACTGAGGGGACTTCACTAAACCTCTGAAAACCCTGGCGTTCCTTTTCTTCCATAGCACTAGATGGTAGATAGCAGTATCACATTCCATAATATTTTACCGTTGCTTTACCAAGGCACGTGGGACCAACTTTCCAACAAGTCTAAAAGCTTTGCAGGGAAAACCAAAGAAATACCAAATCTGTCAAGTATGCAACTCACACAAACCTTGTGGTTTTGCAATGAATGAATATGTGGTTAAGTGACTCACCCGCCTCCACACATAACACGCAGTGGTTTTCTATTGCGGAGGTGGTCCACTGGATCCAAACCCTTTTGTCATCTCCCGATTTCTTAATGTAGCATGAAGCTACCAGCTGCAAGAGCCTCGCTACTCCAATTCCCTCAACTCAACTCAACTCAACTCAACAAAGCCTTTGTCCCGAGCTAGTACTCCAATTCCCTGCCAAAAAAAAAAAATTCCTTCCAATGCTAATCATCCATACTGACCCATCCCCTTCTCTCTCTCAAAGCAATCCTTAATCCAAGCCTCCTTATCTGTCACCACTGCATACAGGTCTGGGAAGGCTTCTTTCAGAGGATCGGCCTCTCCAAAGCATTTATGTTCCCAAAACTTTATTTCTCCCCATAATATGCTCTGAACCTGACACCTTCGGAAAACTTGCTCTTTTGGATAAGAATGTCCCTACATTTGCCATTCTTCTCTAGAAAAGCCTTTCATCTGATTCTCATTTCCCTGGAAATACTCCAAATTTCTCTCCAAGGACCTTGATTCTATTAGTAAAGACCCTTAAGCAAGGTTTATATATAAATATGAAGGTCATGATTTTCTCCCTTTATGACATTGACAGAAGAGGGAAGCCTATAAACAGAATTTACCACAGGAAAACTCATGGTATAGGGCCCTAAACCCCTTGATCAAAATATCCCAAGATATATGAAATATCATAGCAATCAATAGAAAGTGAACATGCACAAGATAGAAAAGGAGTAGAATAAAGATTTGTAGTAACGAGTTCAATGACTTACCCATAAGCTACATGGATTCATCATTAGAACAGCAAAAGATGTCCTACCTTATACTTTTCCGACAATTTCGCCCACATAACTGGTGTTATCATTAGAATGGAAAACAGTGCCCTAACTCATACTTTTCTGGTGAACCAAATTCCGTTGCATGTAAACAACAAATCTTAATTTTCCGTATATTTTAGATCAATTGGACAACAAACAAATACATCATTATAGATTGCAATGCACCCAAAGAGGTGAAGATAAAATATTCCTCCTCAACACCCTTTCACGAATCTAAGTATTCAATAGTACGTTCCCTCAAACTGCTACCATAATGAGCTAGGAAAACCATAATACGAAACCCGTCTCAACTCATAGAAAGTAGTTTTACGCCCATAGACCACGTTGTGTCCTGCACTGTGAACGACTTCCTAGAAGAAAGTACATGCATCTTCCTCTTCACGACCTCTGTGAGGGAAGGATTTTTTAACTTCCAACTTTCCCAGCAACCACCAAAAGGATACCTCTGATGTTATTCAATTTGGAAACGGAGGTAAAAATCTCCTAAAAATCAATTCCATACACTTCCATGTATCCCATTGAAAATTGATGGTCCCTGTGCCTTCCAAATTTTCTATGATTTGTGTACACGGACACGAGTGTCGAGTGTCGAGTGTCGGACACGCCAAACTCCAAAAAGTTAGAAACGGGGGCACGGCTAAAATAGAAAGTAGATATACTCATGATTTGTGGACACGGATTTCTATGCCGAGTTTTAACAGGGATACGAGATATCTAACATGGCAACCCCTAAAAATTTAGAAATAGTGTCACACTCATACACATGCATGCGTTTAAAGTTACTGACACTTCTAGCAGTACACTTAAAAGTGTCTAAAGGAGTGTCGACAAGTGTGGACACGGGTGTCGGCAATAAATTCAAAGTTTCAGCCAAATCATAGCAAATTTCAAATTATGCCATCAAGTTTCTACCTAATAATAATAATCCATTTGCATCTCACTAATTACTCTCACTCAAGAAATAAGATTGATCAATCCCAAAAATAGATCTTAGTATCGGTAACAAGGAATAATAAAAAAGAAAACATGGTCGTTTGAG
Organism: Tasmannia lanceolata; assembly: GCF_043159265.1. NCBI lineage: Eukaryota > Viridiplantae > Streptophyta > Magnoliopsida > Canellales > Winteraceae > Tasmannia > Tasmannia lanceolata. The sequence continues at coordinate 6,052,976 of NW_027518683.1, forward strand.
GGGTCAGCGGAAGCTAAGCAGGACTTTTCGGATTTAGAAAGCACGTCATATTAATGAAAAGAAGGTTGAATTGGATGTTCAATATTTATATATCTATAAAGGGTTATCTAGTCAATGTACTCTCCGAAATGGATTGATCTTTTATGCTCGGAGGAGAAGTATGTGTCTCTAATGGGACAGATGTAATATTCCAGTTATGGTGACTAGGGGTGTTCATTATTCGGTTATAGCCGAATAACCGAACCAAATTGGTTTGGTCGGTTCGGTTCGGTTTTTTTTCTTTTCGGTTCGATTTCGGTTATTTTTTTTTGGAAATTCGGTTATTCGGGTTCGGTTTCGGTTATCAAACCATTATTTTTCCAAAAAAAGTGTTATATGGTCACCCCGTAGGATGATCAAAACCGTCTATTTGATTTATCACAACTTAATTAGGTTGTGCTCAAAAAATCATTTCGATAGGATGATCCTAGCCCTCCGATCCAAATCAAGATTTTGCTTTTTTTCCTCTTTTTCTCCCACTATTCGGTTATTCGGTTATAACCGAATCACCGAATTTTTAATCGGTTCGGTTTCGGTTATCGAAATTTGATAACCAAAATTATTTCGGTTATCAAATTTCGGTCTATTCGGTTCGTTTATAACCGAACAAACACCCCTAATGGTGACACTAGCACAGAGAATCAAAACTGATTCACTCGTTGATTATGGATGGATGGTAAACCTTCAATATGTTACCAGGAATTCTAGCTTTAATAATCCAAGATTCAATTCAAAACTGAACCAGAATGAAGGCTCCCTGATGATCCCTACTTGAACTAGAACAGGTGAATTAGTTTGGACCTTCCACCGAACAATAAAAGAAATGATTTTAAGAATGTTACATGATGGCAAACAGAAATTTCATTTGTAGGTGAAACACATATCTCCTTTATGAGAAAAAGGATCCCCGCAAACATGAAACCAACAGAGATAGGTCCTGACTTGTCTATTGCAACATTGAGCACATTTGAAGGAACAATACCTTGAAGAACATGAAAATGAGATTCCCTACACAAGACAACTGTGATAATTTGATTAATCAAAACAAGCAACAGTTAAGCCAGTGTCACCCCGTAACTCTATAGAAGCTTTGCTTACAACGGAAGATTACACGCAACTTCATGCAACTACAAATTATCACACAAATATTATTTGTGTTTCATAATTTCATTGGGTAATTCAACAGCATCAAGAACAGTCATCCACTAATGAAGCAAAGAATAATCTCAATGACATACCATCAGGGAAGGCCTCACATAGGCCATCCAGAGTGCATTGGTTAAGAACAGATAACTATGGCATATGGTGAGATCTGCTTTTGCAAGGCCAATTGAGAGGTGTAGACTGTATTGGAATTGGAGTGCCTTCAATTTCCTGAAACTCACTAGTCCTTTAATAGTAGAAGGTGATTTGGTCAATATTATTAGATGGGCAATTAAGGTTGTTTTGCTCATTGAGCATTTGTGGATGTTTTGCAACTTAGGCACTTGTAGATAAGATGTATTGAATTGCCTCTTCCTTCCCATTCAAGGTTTACTTCCATCATTTTCATAGGGAGGGAAACAAGGTTAAGGATTCCTTGACTAAGGATAAAATCTCCCGCAAAATGTTTCAAAATGATTGGGAATTTGTCTCCTCCTATAGCTTGTTTCTATTGCAATGTTTGTTAGATTATGTCTCAGGCAGTACAATTTTCTGTAATTTGTAAATTTTGGTCAATTCAAAAAATACATCAAAACAAAGAAAATAACTAATTCTAAATTTCACAGAAGCCTCTGTAAAGCATCAGCAACCAGCAACACTAATTCCAAAAACTATCCCAGTATCACACAAAATGGTTTCTCTTGCTTTTGCAGAATTTAGTAAAAAATGAAGCATCGCAACAATTAATACGTAGTAATCATAGAAAAATATTCTTATAAAAAAATGTAAAAATTATTTGTTATGAGCAAAGTGAAGGTTGTAATAATGTTGCCCATTCAATAGACAGAACATAAAATTATAAACTAATTTAGGTTTCTATTTAAAGGACGAGAAAACCCAATTAGCAGTGTCTTTGCATAACAGTCATTTGCATTGTGGAATCAGTGACAGACTCCAACAAAATATAACATAACAAGGAGTAAACACGTCTAAATCAAAATGAAAAAGGAAAACCCAAAACCCAAAGACCAAAAACCAAAAACCTTACTTGGGATCCATCCCACAACTGGCCCCAATACACGCTCCCAAATCCCCCTTCTCCCAACTTATTATCATAGTTGAAGTTGTTCGTCGCCGAATGCAATTCCTTCAAAGAAAATATCCTCCAAGTCGTAACCTTCTTCCCCTGTTCTCTCCTACAATTACAAACACACCCATCACAAAATAAAATAAAAATAAACCCCTCCTCTTAAATCTCACAATCAAATCCTACGCACAAAAATAAAAGAACTAAACCCAATTTTTTCTACAACCAAACTATCTCAGCACAACGAATCCTCACAAAAGAACAAAAACCCAGATAGATAATAGAACAAAAACAACTGATCAAACTTGAAGTATTATAATCCTTTCTCTATAAACCTACCGATCCGAATCCTTCCTGTAACAGAATTTGAAGCAGAAATCCATTTATCGATGACCCGATTTTGCAATCCAGCGAGACTTCACCTTCTACTTCATCAGTAGAGAGAGAGGAAAAACAAAGACTTTTGAATCAAAGGGTTTCCTTCACATGCATTTCGCGTTTCTACAGCAGCCATTTTGGGCGAAAATGATGGGCCCATACGCGGAGAAATTTGGAAACGACCTTTTAATTTCATAAAGAAGAGAACATATGATATGACATGAAGAGATGATATTATAATATTTAGGGGTGGGGGTGGGATTATCAATTTTGAGGGTGAGAGAGAATCATCTTTGCACGAAGCCAATAAGAAGAAAATAAAATATGGGGTCGTTGTTTTGTTCCAACTTATGCGTATTCACGTCACTGCAACGAGCACATATATGAGTTCTGGATTATATTTTTATGAATCGTTTTTGTTACTTCCACCACTCCAGCTAAGTTGGTATACCCACCAATCATTGATATCATTGGCAGAAAGATAAGACATCAATGGCTTTGTATTGCAGGGATCTTATTCACTTGTTTGTAAGGCTTATGCCCTAGGCTGCATCGAAAAGACATGGAGAAAATTACATACTTGAAGTGAGTAAAATGGGTCCCATGCCTTCATGAGCCAATGGGATGTCTTGGTTATGGTGTTGATGGGCCGGATCCAGTTGTTACTCGGATAGATGGATAGGTATGAGATACAAAGGCACGTTTGGCAACCGTGAACGAAAGATTTCATGGAATCCCTATTTTTCTAGGGGATGTGTGTGTGTGTGTGTGTGAGAGAGAGAGAGAGAGAGAGAGAGAGGCACCAAGTCAAGTAAGCATGTGATGGGCTGGAAAACAAGGAAAAATTCCCTATTTTAAGTGAGAAATTTTCTCCTCTCTCTCTCCACAATTAACCTAGAAATTGTTTGCCATGGCTGCCAAACGTGCCCTTGCAAGAAAATGACACTCCCTATGTGCGAACATTATTCATGCGAAAAATGCGTAATAGAAGATATTATGAGCTATTAAAAATTTATATAAGATAGTGAATAGTTATAAAGAAATTTATATTTATAAGGTTTTAAATAACCTCAACGACCACGCACGTTTTCTCTTTTGGATTGTCTAAACTAGTTATTTGTTGGTCCTTACCGTAGATAAAAGACCCATGGGCCATGGATGGTACGAAAAATCTTCCTTCAAATTGTCCAGGTTCTATTTTTATTTTTACTTTCTGAGCTGTTTATTTTACACTAAATATATAGAAGGTTTAGGGTCACACGGCACAGCCTATCTAAGATGTCGATGAGCCCATAGTAATTCTCTACTCTTTTCATCACAAATACTCACCCACCTATCATGTAAAATCTTTAGTTACAGACACATGAGCTAGCTGACCTATCGTGATTTTTGGAACACAAATGTAATCATGAACCGATGACTACTGTCTTATGAATGGGAGAAGTTCTAATATTATAATCCTCTTTTTTATATATTAATCCATATGGTATACGATGGAATTACTATTTTATTTAAGGAAAAAGACATATCTACACTCTCACCTTTTGATAATGGCACTTCTCAGATATCAATCCTATTATTCTAACATATAGAATTTAGGGATTTGCTAGGGACCATGGCAGAAGGCATTTCTGGGTACGGCTGATGCACGAGAGAGCAGCCACATATGCTAAGATTTTCTCTTAAATCATCTGACCTGTGTGCTCTCTCAAGCAACAGCTGTACAATAAACACCTTCTGCGATGGTCCCTATCAAATCCCTATAATTTAATTGGGCGAGCTTAATCCAGTCCATTATATTTTTCTTTCCCAATCCTCGGAAAGCCCAGCACAACGCGTCGAGTATCCAAACATTCCAACATAAACCAACTCATTCCAGCTTGCACCCTTGAAAGTTAACCACCTAACAAACGGCCTCCAAATGAACAAGTCTTAAGAGTTTTTAACGTAAAACGAGTAGCTGTCAATGTCGATGAAACTTCCATACGATTTGTCCGGTTAGAAAAATGGCCTCCAAATGTTCAACTTTTTAAGAGTTAAACCCAGAATGAGAAGTGGTCAGTACTTATGAATATCCCATACAGTTTGTTTGGTTATGGAACTTGATCTCCTCTTCGTCTTGATGTCCTTCTTGATGACTTGTCCGTACATGCGTAGGTAGGTTTGGAGAGGGGTAAAAAAGATCCGGCAACCACCTAACCTTGCTATTGCTCAGTCAATCCAATAGAAATATCCACACTTTCTGGTATGAGAATCTTATCTGGCTTCTTTGCATGCCATACATCTTATCCTTGTGGTGCCACACCCGAATCAGTCATGGGCAACCCTACAACTTGCACAAGAAGACATCATTCGACCATGCATTGCCCCTCCCCCACTCTCTCAACGGATGGTAAGCTTATTTCAAGCTAATATCTCATGGGACAATTCAATATACAAACATGACTCAAAATCAGTGATTTATAGGGAAAATGTACTATTTTTAATTGAGTAATATGGCCGCGAGACCGAGAGTAAGATCGAGCATGGGACTGAACAAATGGTTTCTCGCTACAACATCACAAGTGACATAAGCCGGCCCTTAGGTTTAGGAAAATCAACAAAAAAAGTTGATTTTTTTTTTGTACATGCCACATTCTTATTCTCATAGCTGGGCTCTCCCATGCATCGGTCCTACTCTTGGTCACGATATCATTTTCCTTTTTATTTTGATGCATTTATTTTGGATTAAAAACACATGTTTTTAGTAGAAAGAAATTTCGGCCATTGACTTAATCTCTGGTCAATTTGTAGTATGAATTTCAACAGAGTTTTCAATTCTATATTGGAAAAAATGTGTCTCAGCGATATATAAGGATTCTACCTCCACGCATTTCAACAACGTAATATTTTTCCTTCTTCACGTTTCTTGAAGAAAAGTTCGAGTAGTCGAGCATAATTTGAAGCACCAATGTAACTCTTTGAAATTCCTTTAAAAGGAAAACCCGAGCAAAGGATAAATATTTACTTTCGCCACCGTAAAATATATTCCATGGAATATTCACTACAAGAAAGTTGGCATTCACCGGCGTTCACGAGCGTCGCTGTACATTAAAAAAAAACGCCGGTGTTAATTTCCCCGATGTTTCCGGCAAATGCCAGAGAGGAAAAAAGAAAACCATAAAAAACTAAATGGTGTTTCTGTTCAATTCGATGGGGAAACAAAATGGAGAGAAGTAGGATTTACCAAACAACAGACAGAGAGAGAGAGAGGAAAAATCCCATATCCTACATCCACACGCACCTAGGGTTTTCTGAGATATCCGTGCTTGAAATCTCCACGAGGGGAACAACATATGAGGCTGATGCTGGATTCGTTAGCCTTTTGTTGTTATGAAAAAAAAAAAAAAAAAAAAAAAGGAGAAATCAAAGAGTACCTCCACACGCACACTGATTGTCTCAAACAAAGAAAGGAAAAATCAAGTTACGAAAAGAAAGTAAAAATCATACATACGCATCTTAAAGAGATGGACTTCTGATTGTCTCACACACAAAAGGAATGACAGAAACCAAGCATAAATTACATTGCATATCTCAACACACATAAACCATAATTTTTTTGTGATTTCGTGAAAAAGATGAGAACGAGGGCAAGAAGCCGGGACTAAAGTTAAAGTCCACCACAATTAACCAAGAAATGGAGATTTTAGGGCTCATTTCTGGTCTAGGGAAGAAAAACCCAAAGTTTTTGGGAAGAAACTAAGCAAAATCCAATTTTTTAGGGAAGAAAATGGAGATTAGGGCTCCTTTATATTTCTACTGCTCGCGCGAGGGTTTTCCGACTAATTAAGAAGGTATTCTTTGTTCGTCCCTTCACTGACGTTCTAAAAATCACGCCGGTGTTTCTTCTAATCAGCGACGCTCATGAAAGTCGGTAAATCCCACTCTAAGGGTGTGTTTGGCATACCGTTTGAAATAACGTTTGAAATGTCATTTTGCAAAACAGCATTTTGGTTCAAAACAACGTTTGCCAAACGGCATTTTCATGTTTAGTTGGCCAGATCAAAGCGTTTTCATGTTTGGTTGGCCAGATCAAAACAGTGTTTTAAACGACAAACGGAGGTATTGTGTGTTTGGTTGCATTTCCCAAAACGAAGTTTTAGTGGTAAAATGACCAAAAAGGGCATTGTTTGGTTGGCCTCAATGTAACTCAACTACTCTCTCATTAGGCCCAACATTAAAAGGTCATTAGGATCTCATTCAAACACAATTAAAATTAAACATCATTGCCATATATTGTTATACTATTGTTCACAAAAAATAAATTTAAAAAGTGGCACAATGAGTAATTTAAATAGCACATAATTCATCACGAATGCGGTGGTCTTGAACCGAACCCATGAAAGCATCATCGTGTAAAAATGGGTTTTGGTGAGGGCAAACACGTAAAAACCCACAGCCCAAATACTCCATTTAAAACGGCATTTTGCAAACGGACCTCGCCCCCTCCGTTTGCAAAACGCCATTTTAGGGGTTCAAAACGGTGTTTCAAATGGCGTTTCAAACTGTGGCTGCGCACCCAAACACTCCCAAACGGCCGTTTGGCCCAAAACGGTGTTTCAAACGCCAAATGGTGTTTTAAACAGTACGCCAAACACGCACTAAGTAACCATTTATTTAGCGACATTTTAAGTAGAAAATGTCAGTAAATAATCATTTTTAGTGGCATTAATCAAACGTCACTAAATACATACAACATATTTTTTTGGGAGGAAGAGATTAATGGCGCAGGAATAAGCCTTCACCGTTTATTGATGAACGTAGGTGTATGTATACTAATTACGGATGTTTTTTTGTAAAACACTGGTAAGAGAACGTCGGTAATAAACATTTTTCTTGCGTGATTTGTGAGAGATAGAGAGGATGGGAGCGTGGGAAGCTAAAAAGCTCCTAAAAACTAGGAAAACAAAGTGACCATGGCAGAAGGCATTTTGTGGATGAGCTGTTGCGTGTGATAGCAGCCACAGGCTCACTTTTCATAAAGATTTTGTCTTATTTATTTAATTCATCTGAGTGAGCTACTCCCACATGAAACAACCCATAAATGCCTTCTGCGTCTGTAGCAAATCCCAATTCTGAACCAGGGATTTGCTAGCGTCCATCACAGAAGGCATTTTGTCTAACGTCTGTTGCGTGAGAGAGCAACCACCTCATACGAATTAAATGAATAAGACAGAATCTGAGCCTACGTTGCTGCTCTCCACCATAACAGACTAAGAGCAATGATGGAGGACGATCTTCAAGTGAGAAGGGTTAGATCTAAAACCTTCCTACATTGTAATTAGTCAAGGGGAAGTATCGCGATACATATGCCTAACATAATAGAGAGTCAAGTACATGTCTTGAAATATAATTTCGGTGGCAACTTCTATAGGTTGGTAATTTCCCCAATTCGAATATGATACGAGATGAGAATTTTGGCCCTGATGCCGTCTACTAAGGCCTCCACAAATCAAAGTGTTAGGATAATCAAATATTTGGGTGTACAAGGTTTCAAGTTAAGAGATCAGCTCCTAGATACTGTACATGGATTAAACCAAAGCCCGGGGAATACAAGGTAAATACTGATGCATCTCTTGACACTGAAGGTGCCGGAATCGGAGGCCTAATTCGCAATACTGAAGGTGAAATGATCTCAATGTTCTCAAAAGAGGTTTCCCAAAAGCCAATCTTCCATCTGAAGCTTCAAGCCATTGCGAATGGAATATCCCTTGCAAATGCATCTGGATAGAATCAGACTCAAAGATGGCGGTGGATGCTACAAACAACAAAGGTAAACCTCCCTGGATAAGTGTCGGTATTCTGAACCAAATCAAGGAAGGTCTTCTCGGGATGGAAAGTCGGAAGATATCTCATAGTTGGAGAGAAGCTAACGCTGCAGCGGACTTATTATCGAAGTGACTCTGCCTTCTTAAAGGTGATAATATCCGGTTCGATGGGGCCATTTTCGGACCTAGTAGATATCCTCCACAAGGATATAATGGGGGAGCATTATATCATGTTGTAATGTTTTGCTTTTTGGTATCTATTTGCTCCTTGCTTCTCGTTTGTTTATGTAGCCTGTGCGGCGCTCCTTATCTCTAATTCTTTTCGCATATTAATATATCTGGTCGGGATCTCGCCTAATCCCAGCTTACCAATAAAAAAAATATAAAATTGAGTGTAGGCCATTTATGGCTAAGCCCAGCAGATGAACGGTCAGATCATCAGTTAAGGGGGCCCCACATGTACTTTTAGAAGCCAATATCTATCTCTCACGGCTGTGTTAGAAAATAAATTTATAAAAGAAGAAAGAGACCCAAAGTGGGTCCTTCCTTTGATTAATCTCAACCGTTGGCAAAAAATGCTTAAAATCATCAAATCCTAACATCTAGTAGTGTATTTTTTGGACCCAAAACTAAATACAAGTCTTTTTGGGCAGTAGAAGATCCAAAGAAAGGCCCATCAAATGAATGGCTCCAGTTATTTAAAGGCGAGACCCACTATACCCCAGTGAGGTCGCGCCCTGACGAAGCATTCCTCCCTGTCCATAAAAACGCAAAAAGCTAAGAGAGAGAGAGAGACGAATCGCATCTCCTCGCCCCATGCCGATGCGTCTGATTTCTGAGCTGCTCTTCGTTGCCTAAAAACCCTAACGAGACAAATCACCATCAACCTCGATGGTGCTCTCCATCTCCTCAATCTCCTTATTCCCATCAAACCCTTCTTCCTCCATTGCCCACACTTCGGAGCTCTCTTTCTCATCTCTCACCGGTGCCGGACCCTCTTTCCTTAATGGAGGCAGCAGACTCTGGAACGCTTCATCCCTCTCTCTCACCTCCTGCGATTTCAGAATGAAGAACACAAAGAAGAAGAAGAAGAACAGACCATTTCACAATGTAGTCACCGCGGCCGCGGACTACTACTCAACTCTCGGGATTTCCAAGTCCGCAAGCAGCAAAGACATCAAGGCAGCTTACCGAAGGTTGGCGCGCCAGGTATTCCCATTAATTTCCACATTTTAGCTCTTTGACATGTTTCATCCCTTTCTTTTTGAGTCTTGATGAGAGAGTTTTTGAATAATGTGCATTTCATTTTAACGTAATCTATAAAATTACATTAATACTTTGACATTCCCCTTAATCTGGAATTACAAATTGATCACTAGAAATATAGCTGTGAAGCAAGCGAAAATAGAAACATCACTATGTGGCAATGAGTCCCCATTTTAATTTTGAGCACTGTTTTGTTCGGCATTTCATTTTGGTCAGTGGAATAGAACACATTTCATAACTATGTTCCGCCCAATGGCCGAGGAGAACACATGATGAAATGGAACAGAATGCCCCTCTAGCACATAAAGGAACTTTTCCATTGAGTCTGCTCATCCCATATCTCTAACCCATCGGATAACATTAAGAGGGCTTCCCTCTTCTGCAAGAGAATCAAGGAGGGATGAGTCTCCTAAGAGAATTGAAACTTTAAATTGAGATGAAGAAGAAATGGAGGGCCTTCTTTGAGTAGGATCTCATTTCTAATGTCATTCAAAGCTCCCTTTTACAAGTAATCTCCCTCCCAAAGCTTGAGCTCTAGCTCGTACAATTCAAATCTCGGCCAAATGTCTCCCCAAAATTCAAAAAAAGGGCTACTTATATGGGGCCCAAGCCTAGACTGCTCACATTACAAGAATGTCCACACCACATCTCTCAATTACATGAATGTCCCTCCCATTAAAGGAATACACACACCCCTACTAGAAACGGAAATTACAAGCGATGCCACTGCTAATGTCTAATTACAACGATACCCCCTTTCTCAACTCTTTCTTGCACTTCCCTTTGCCTCTTGCCAAAGGTCTCAAACCCGGTCCTCATCAAGATCTCTCTGGCAAACCTGCAATGTAAGAATATATGATCAACAAACTCACCTGACTCAATACATAAGGCATAATGATCAATGATTAGCATTTGTCGATTGCAAAGATGATCAACTGTCTAAATCTTATTTTGTAGTGCTGTCCACCCAAATGCGCATACCCGAGGAGGAGCTGGTATGCTCCACACTCCGGCTAGCTGCAAGGATAGAGGATGGGGGTCAACATGGAAGTAGAAAGATTTGACAGTGAATATCCCAGACGAACTCCACATCCAAACTCTTTTGTCTTTTCTTGACTTCTCAATGCAACACGATTTCAACAAATTCAGAAAACGAGTAATTCCATCCATTTCCCGATCAAAGAAGTTCATCCTAAATTTTATTCTTCAGGATGTCCGGCCCTCCTCCCACTGAAAGCACTCCATAATGAAGGCATCCTTGTTAGAGGAAACCACATACAAATCTAGACAAATCTAGGAAAGCCACAACCAAAACTAACCCCTCACACTATTTGTCATGCCAAAATGTTATCCTGTCCTCAGTGTAGACTCTGAATCTAATCCTTTCTTCAAACTTTCGCTTGATCGTCAAGTTATCTCTCCAAACTGTCATCCCTTTATTCCTAAATCGATCATCACGACCACCTTCCAGGGATAGAACCGCACTTACTTTCAATGACCATGGTCCACATCTAGGATTTTTCTTCCCCAAATCTCCATAACCACTTCCCTAGAAGAGCATTATTCATAGTTCTCAATCTTCGTAAGCCCAGACCTCCAGCTTTAATCAGTCCACAGCTAAGTTTACTCTATTAATGAGTAGTCATACTCACTTTCAATGACCCTGGTCCACAGCTAAAATTGTTCTTCCCAAAATTTTCATAACCACTTCCCTAGAAGAGCACTATTCACAATTCTCAATCTTCATAAGCCCAAACCTCCGGCTTTAATCGGTCCGCAGCTAAGATTACTCTATTAGTGAGTAGTCAGATTTGGAGGGCTCTTTTAATGTTTGAACGTAATTATTTCACACTGCTTCTCAGATGGGCTTTGCTTAGTAGGCATCTGTGCCAACTCAGCTGTGAAGTTTTTGAATCTTGAGTGTGAGAAGTCCATAGCTCTCATGTATTAAACATGCAAGGAATATTTTGTAGAATGTATGGGGAGTGAGACCTGGCATGTTTGCTTTTTTTTTTTCCTGAAGCCTAGACTCAATTATGTAATCAGATATTGGTCTTTGCTCTGTATGCATCTGACTGCAGCTGAATGTCCGTAGTTTTTGGACAAGTTCTGTTGTGTATGTCTCATGTGCAGGGATGCAAGGGATTTAGAGTTTATTCCAAATTGCTTCTCAAATGAGCTTTGCTTAGTAGGCATTTGTGCCAAGTCAGCTGTGTGAACTGCATAGCTCTCATGTATTAAACGTGCAAGAAATCTTTTTAGTCTATGGGGAGTGAGGCCTTGTGGTTTTTTTTTCCGGAGTCTAGACTTGTCTAATGAGGGTGAGCCTTGGCGCAACGGTAAGGTTGCTCCATTGTGACCTCGTGGTCACGGGTTTGAGTCACGGAAACAGCCTCTGCGCAAAGCAGGGGTAAGGCTGCGTACATCTAGCCCTCCTCAGACCCCGCTATGGTGGGAGCCTCGTGCGCTGGGCCGCTCTTTTCTAGACTTGTCTAATCTCTGATTGGAATTTGCTCTGAATGTATCCGACTGCAGTTAAATGTCAGTAGTTTTTGGACCTTGCCTAAGTTCTTTGTCTATGCCTCATGTGTATGGATGCAAGGGATTCTTTATCTTGATTGTCTGGAACTAATACGATGTATGCTGTACATGACTGAAGTATCAAATTCTTTTAGGAATTTTCATTTTAGTCTAACTTGGCCTAATTATTAATATTCTTTAATTGAATAATCTTGTGCTTTTCACAGATAATTTAATGTAGCCAAGCTGTCATGCTAATCCTGAAGTATCAAATGCTTTTGGCAATTTTCATTTAGTCTAACTTGGCCTAATTATTATTATTCTTTAACTGAATAATCTTGTGCTTTTCACAGATAATTTAATGTAGCCAAGCTGTCATGCTAATCCTTATAGTAGCTTTCTTGGATAAAGTGGTAGTAGTTGATTGGATTTGCTGATTTTTTTTATTGTGAAATTCATTATCTTACTTGTTGATTTTGAATTGATGCACTCTTTTACTCTATGTGAATACTGACTTCATGTTCCGTTTCTATAAAAGTACCACCCTGATGTTAACAAGCAACCTGGAGCAACTGAAAAGTTTAAAGAAATTAGCACTGCATATGAGGTATGTTTAAATCTCTCATGGTTATTCAAAGGCCTATTTCATGTTCTCTGTCATCTAAATTCTTTCATGGATACATCTATCTATATATGAAAGAAATAACTCATAAGTCAATATGTTGCATACACAGTTTTTATGGTGTGCCACTTCATTAATCACAATCTTGTAATTAACTTATTACTTATATGCATGGTTTGAAATTTCGGTTTCGGCATATATTTCGGTCCTAGCCAAAACCAAAATTTCAGCCGAAACCCCGAAATTTCGGCCGAAATTAGGTAAAGACGTTTGAAATGTCGTTTTTTGGGCCGAAATAGAAATTACCGGCCGAAATTTCGGTAATTTCGGCTGAAATTTTGTAAAGGAATAAAAAATTAATATTTTTTATGAAATTTCGCCAAAATTACTGAAATTTCAATCGAAATTTTGTACGTTTCGGATATTTCGGATTTCGGTCGTTTCGGTGTCGACCTTTCGGATTTCCGTCGAAATTTAATTCGTTATCTTACTTTCGGATTAGGGCTGTAATATCAAGCGAATAGAATTTCAAGCCCCATGAATTGTGTGGCTTCTCCTCTCTTCTCTGCAGAATCTCTTTGCTTCTCACACTCATAAACTTGTGAGATTATTTACATGGTATCATAGCAAGTCATTCAAGGTTCAAGAAAAGCGTCTTTTTATTTTCTCAAGAGCAAGCAATCAAGGATCTTAGCTTCTCAGTCACCAGTTGTTGAGGCCTTTAATCTAATCTAAATTTTGTTCTTCTATTTTGCGTTATCCGCTATCGGAGTCATGCACCAAGGATCTTTTCTTATTTGTTAAAAAAGTCATTGAGACCTTAAATTCCAAACCACTATTCAAAACCCTAAATTCCATCTCTTACACCATCTAAAACCATAAATCCCCATCTTTTCCATTCGAAAACCTAAAAATCTCATTCCCTTCATTCAAAATCCATAACGTCCACCTTCTGCCCATTTGCAACCCTAACTCTAACAAAATCCTCATCTCTATCCTATTCATCGTTCAAAACCACAATCCCCATTCTTTCTCATTAAAAAAAGCCACATCCCTAACTCCTTTCATTTGAAATCCTAAAACACCACCTTCTACAATTTTTTGGAACCCTAATATCCATCTTTTCATATTTACAAACCTTGAAACCCATCTCCTGTCATTCAAAAACACAAAGATTCCATTTCCCCCGTTCAAAAATCCCTCAACCCGATTCAAATGGATGTGCATTCTGGGATGTAAGGTTCAGGAGAAACTTAAAGGACACGGAACTACCTAGCTTCACTTCCCTCATGCAACTTCTATCGAATCACTATTTATTTCCAAACGTAGATGATGAATGGATTTGGTGCCCTGATTCTCAAGGCATTTTCTCGGTACGCTCTTTCTTCTGTAAATTAAATGAAGAGTCGGAACCTGATTCATTCCGGGCTCGTGTCTTGCGTAACGCTGCCCCCCCTTGCATTGAAGCATTCACGTGGACGGTTGCTCACGAGTGCATCAATACAATTGATCGTTTAAAGCGGTGTGGTTTTCAATGTGCAAACTGGTGTATAATGTGTCGAAGGGAGGAAGAATCGCTTGGTCATCTATTCATCACCTGCCCTTACGCTTTCCGGATATGGATGGCTATTTTTCGGGCGTTTGGTGTGCCTTGGGTAATGTATTATAGCGTATCAACGGTAATTTCCCAATGGCGGGGTATGTTCAATGGATGCCTTGGACGCCTCTTGTGGTTGGCTACACCCTATGCCATTCTGTGGCACATTTGGAACGAACGGAATTGTCGTATATTTAATGGGAAAGAAAAAACTTGGAGACACATCTTGCAGGACGTAAAACTCTCAATTATTGCCTGGGAGCGTCGCAATGGCGGAATCCCTTACCCGGTGGGGATGATTCTTAGACATGGGGACACTGTGGCAAAGGAGATGAAGATATCCCCCGATATCTCACCTAGATGGGATCCTCCGCCGGTGGGATAGTTTAAGTTAAACTTTGACTGTAGCTCATTCGGGAACCCCGGGAAGGCTGGTATTAGGAGAATCCTTCGGAATTCTGAGGGCCATTCCATCATGACTTTCTCGGGTCCAGCGGGATTTGTGACGCTAATGAGGCCGAGGTGAAAGCCCTCTTAGCTGGACTGCAATGGTATTCGAAGCATAATTTGGGACCATTGATAGAAGGCGACTCTGCAAACACAACTGGGTGGGCAAAAAACTAGGGCGTGGCTGGCGTCTAATCAATTTCTCGACGAAATTCGGGATTTAGTGCGGGAGCTTCACCCTTCCTTGCAACACCGTTGGAGAACAACAAATTCAGCTGCGGATGTACTCGCTAAAGGCAGGGCTAATTTACCCGAAACTCGATTCACTGCTCAAATCGACTCGGATATTGAGTAAAAAATAAATAAAAAAATCCATCAACCCAACTTATTTTCCATCGAAACCCAAAACTCTCTTCACACTTTTTGAAATACTCAAACCCTACTTCCTCTCATTTGAAAAATCCATTCTCTAATTTTTTTCTCCAAGCCTAATTCCTTCTAATTTACTCTTGGTGCCCAAACATATTTGGACGAAGGTTTTCACACCGCTACTTATGTCATTAATATGCTTCTCTCACCAATTCTATTGCAGATGAAAAAGATAGATTAGATATAAATGCATGCTTGTTGCAAAAGGATGTAACTAACAACTTGGTTTTGGTTATGAAGAAACTTTCAATCCTGTAGTCAAAGCAACAATAGCACGATCCATTTTGGCCTAATATTTTTGGGTGGAAACTCAATTTGATGGATGCGAAAGATGCATCTTTCATGGCCATCTTAAGGAAGAAGTTTATATAGAGCAACCAGAAGTCATTGAGGAAGCAAATAGAAGTGCTTATGTGTGTCGACTTAAGAAAGCTATTTATGGTCTAAAGCAAGCTCTTAGAGCATGGTTTGAGAGGCTACATCACGCTCTTCAAATATAATGCAGAAATTGATAAACTCAAAAGTAGACTTAAAAGGAAAATTTCAATGAAGGATTTGGGAGATCTTCATTTTTTTCTTAGTATTGAGGTCAAAAGAACAAAGATGGGGATGCTTTCAAGGAAGAAAAAGCATGCCATGGATCTCCTTTTTAGGTTTCGTATGCTGAACTGCCAGCCTATTGGAACAACTTCAGTCTATAATAAGAAGACTAGCAAAAAGATGAAAGTAAAACTGACCAATCCCAAAATACATAGAAGTATGGAAGGTGCTCTTCAATATTTGACTTTCACACGACCTGATATCATCTATGCAATGAATCAAGTGTGCATATTCTTGCATGATCCAAGACAAGAACACTTACAGGCCGCTAAGAGAATCTTGAAGTACGTTGACTTGTGGTTTGTTATACAGATCGTGCCAAAAGAAAGAAGTAAAGTTTGGTGGATTCTTAGATGTTGATCGGAATCTACTCAAACAAACAACAACAAATAGCCTCCGGCAACCCACGGACTTAGCCCAAACGAGTGTGCGACAAATCAAGTGTGTAGTGAAATAAAGAAGGGAAACAAGGAATCAAGAGACACGAGAGATTTATGTGGTTCGGCACTTGGCCTACTCCACAGGCAATCCGGCAAGTAGAAATTCACTAATAATGATAGGAAATTACAAACAAAGGTGCAAGCTCTTACCTCTCCAACAATGGTGAAAACCCCACCAACACCCTGCTCTTGCAACCCAAGCAAAATACCCAACTCCCTCTAACAATGTCTTCACAACCCTGAAAACACCATAAAAGGAACCCAACAATCTTGGATCAAGCTCTTGCAAGAGAAGAAGAAGAAAACCCTTGGAGAGAAGAAATCCACTTCTTGTAGAGAAAGCCCTAATCTGTTCTTTAGAATTTTTTTTGAATGATTCTTCTGTAGAAATTAATCCCCCAACTAAAGAAAAAACCCTCTTTAGTGAGAGCTTATAAAGCACATTCCAAGAATGCCCCTGATAAAGAAGTTATTTCCAAGTGATTTTATATCACAAATCCAACAGAAGTTATGTCGAAATTGAACTTTGGGGAATTAGGAGGGACCCAAGTACCAAGAATTCCGGATGGGCTAGATTGTTTCAAGCTATCTCTCTCCATTTGCCCAAGGATCCGGAGACAGAAAAGGACCAGCCAGTAAAGTGTGCTCTGACTCAAATAACAATAGGTGTTTTGTGTGTGTAAGGGATCATATGCTCTTCACCTTCTCCTTAAAAATTCTGGTGCAACACACTTTCCTTATTTCCCACATAACTGCGAAGGGGGTGATGCACCAACGAATTTTACGTCTTTTTTTTTTTTTTTTGGGGAGGGGGGGGTTTGCTCTTAATAAAATTTCTTATCATTAAAAAATCGCAGCGATTGTTGAGATCCTAACCGTTCAACCAATGGCCAACAATTGCCAATCATTTATATTCAATTTCCTTGATCTGATGTGTGACATCTCATTAATTGGTGGGACTTTTGGGTCATGGATCATCCAGGTTGAGCCTCTTTTATTGGTGTGGGTCTCGCTTGCCAAACATGTCTTGCATGTGCTATGATTGCGCTTGGTCCAATTGGACTCGAGACAATATTATCATGACACATGTATATGTGCACACACACAAACTTATATGATATCAGCACTCTTATTTTTGAGAACGACACCATATTTATTGTACTCTTTTGCTTTTCTGTTGCTAGTTTTTGGGAATTGTAAGAGCCTCAAACGGCCAACTAAGAAACATGTGAAATATGGGGAGGAGTGCCATTACCAAAACAATGGATTCTTGATATCATCTGCCTATATATGTGGGTATTCATATGCAAATGATTTTTACATTTGACAGTACATGAGAAAAGGGCCCGGAGTGTACTTTACTTCACTTTCTTAATAATGAATCATATTTAAATTTAATAAAATGTGAGAGAAACCTATATGGTCTGGCAACTCTTTCTAAGTCGTGGAAAATATTTATACGTTATAAAAGTGTTGAATAGCCTAAAGGGATATCTCTTTTTTTTTCTCTGAATGGTAGCCTAAAGGGATATCTTTTCCTACAAAAACTGTGTTTAAGTTGCAACTCGGACTTATTGTTAGAGCAGCTAATTATTCATGGCTGGACATGAGCATCTAGAGAATCTTGATGTTGCCTGAGCTATAAAGAAGTTATTCTTCCATACACTTGAATTTAGCCTACATCCAAAAGCTTCAACTCTTCTCGGAGTTTGTGGGCTTTATGCCTCATTGGTGCCATTGCACATTTGATTCCATATGCTTGTAGTTCAGCTCTGCTCTTCAATGGTAGTCTCGAAACATTTGACCTTTCTTTAACACTGGTGGCGACATTAGGATGAAGTTCACATGTAAAGCTTCATAAACCTTTTTCTTAGAATATAAAGCTTCATGAAACTCATATTTTCTTAATTTTTTATTTAAATTGGCAATTAAATAATATTTCTTTTCTGAATGTGCAATATAATGATAATACTTTTTGAATCCTGAAGTAGTGGATTGCAGGTCCTGTCAGATGAACAAAAGAGATCTTTGTATGATCAATATGGTGAAGCTGGAGTCAAGAGTTCAGTAGGCGGTCCAGGTGCCGCTTATACGGTATTCCAGATAATGTTTATTTTTCCATTATTTTCTTATAATTCTTTGCTGCATGTTGATACAACCAATGTTTGTATAGCAATACTATGTGTCGTTCACTATTATTTTTGTTCTTTGACAATAGTGTAAGATAGAGAAAATTGATGTTCTTATCCTGTAGAAAATGCATAAAGTATGATGGAAGCAAGGTTTGAAATTTCGGTTTCGGTTTCGGACACAGAAGAAACCAAAATTTTGGTAATTTTGACCGAAATCTTGGGGAAAAAAATGTAAAAATTACAATTTCCCGAAATTAAATTTTGGTTTTGGTCTTGTCCGAAATTCGAAATTTTGGTATTTTGGCCGAAATTTAAAACCTTGGATGGAAGTGATGCTTCTCTATGAGATTATTGCAGCAAACAATATGCTTTAGTATGTGCAGCTATATAAAATGATAGTGCCATTGCTTGTCAAAATTGTAAATACTCTCCTTTGTACTTTTCAGTTAATATCTGGCATCTCTTATTTGCAGACTAATCCTTTTGACCTATTTGAGACTTTCTTTGGCGCAAGTATTGGTGGTTTTTCTGGCATAGACCCAAGTGGATTCAGAACACGCCGACGTGGAACTGTTGTTAAGGGTGATGATATACGGTGAGTTATGAACTTTAGCTGGAGGCTTCCAATAGATACTTGATTGCTTGTACTAGTAATATTTTTGTTGAGCGTGGAAGCATTTTGTGCTTTTGACATGTTGGCAAACCCCTTCAACACACATTATATTACGTAATAGCTAATGAGGATAGTTAACAAACCATTGTAAGGAAAACTAGAGCACAGGCTTGGACAGTGAAGTTGAATTAAAAATTTAAACAAATATGCCCTTGAAGAACTCAGACTTCATCCCGTAGTTAAACTTGTGATGATCTCATGCACTCTTAGATGGGGTTTGGTTTGATTTAACTCCAAGTGGTAAAGGGAAAGAGATTGAAAGACCCCTTGATGAAAAAGAGGTGAGGATGTCAGTTTTGAGTTAGAAAGAGAAAGCGTCAGAACCAAATGGATTCACATTTGCTTTCTATCAAGTTATTTGAGACCTTGTGGAAGTAGGATGTGATGAGGGTGCTTTTGAACTTCTTTGTGACAGGCATCATTAGCAAGGAGATGGGGTCATTATTCTCATCCTAAAGTGGGAAGGGCCATGGAGATCAAGGACTTCCCTCCTATTAGCCTTTTTAGCAGCTCCTATAAGATCATTGCCAAAAGTTTGGCCACTAGATTTGATGGGGTCTTAGAGAAGGTGGTTTGATGTGATCCAGCAGTCTAGGGCCTTATTTCTTTTGTAATGCTATTATGAACATGCCTTATTTCTTTTTCTGTTGGGAATTATTCTAGTTTTAGTTGCATTGTTTTATAGTTCTAGATGTGGGGATGTCCACATTAACTTTTGACCCACTGGTGGAAATCCTGTAAAATCACGAAAATATATGGAAACATATGCAAATAATAGAATTTTAAGGGTGAAACTTTAGGAAATGCTAGCATAAGCACATATACACACTTAGAAACCATCACATAAGCAAGACAACCATCCATATATGGTTTAAAAATGTTGATCACCCAGTGAAATGCTCTATCGCACATGTCTGATAATTAAGTACATACAAAATTTCACCTCTAATTCATATAAATGTTTATACATAATACATGCACCACATTTTGCATGCATTTAATATAAATATAATTATGTAATACATACCTATATAGTATACCACTATTACACTTATGATTTTGATTTATGCATTTCGATAATTTTGGTTTCGGTTTCGATGGGGATGTAAACGGAAACATTTCGGTTGTTTGTGTCGGTTTGCACATTGCCATGTATTGGACTACTGTACGGGCCTAGCGCACCCAAAATAATAAAAAAAAAACTAAAGAAGGGGAAAAAAAAACTTCAGTAGTTCTATTTCTTCCTATGCGCTTCTCGTTTGCTTCTAATGGTGCTTCATACATTCTTCATGTTCACTTTTCATTCCACTTGTCATATGTTTCATCTTCATTTTCACATTGCTTTTTTTTAGTCTTCCCACTTCCTGCATTTTCTCCTTTTTAGAGTGCTCACTTCTTGCTTCTTCCCGCATTCTTCCACTCAATTCCATCTTTAGCAACTATGGTCCAGTCAAACGACATTATTTGGCACTCTTTCTCTCTCTAGAATGGCAAAAAGTGTTTTATTAAGCAAACTCAACTCAACTCAAGTCAACAAAGCCTTTGTCCCAAACTAGTTGGGGTCGGCTATGCTTTATTAAGCAAAAAAAGAAAAAAAAAGAAACAATGATGACCATGCTGCTGACAGAAGAAATACAAATTACCCAACAAAAAAATGCAGTTAAGTCTCCATAACTGGAAAATGATTGCTGAAATCTTAAGCATCTCTAGAAATTCCGTCTCAAGCCAAGGCATCTGCATTGATGTTGGCCTCACCGGTCACCACGTAGGTGGCAAAAATCACCAGCCAACCCTCAATGCAATCAAGGGCTTCTTCTATGGAATCCAATAGTCTCCATGGATACTCTGCGTTGAATTTCATCCACCTGGTAGTATTCAAAGAATCACCCTCTACAACTAGCAGACCCAAGAATGCAGAAGTGATCAGCTTGATATCACACTTCATGGTCTGCACATCAGCCCCGCTCGAATCATGATCTCCCCTCAGTCCTGAGAAAGCCAATCTCAACCCCTGCAGGTCCCGGATTCCAAACATTAGAACCATCAAAATTTAATTCGAGGTCACCAAATTCAACGAGGGGATGAATGGTGAACTTCCCTAGTGTTGGGACTGATAGAATTCCCATGATCATCAAAGTCAGAAGAGGATACCCCTAAGAAAAGTTTGTTAAATGAAGCCCAATAAACTATCTATCTGAAAATTAAGCTTCTCAAAGCACCCTGACTATTGTATTTACTTCTCATACTTTTCTGTACGCTCCTTCAAAATAGCACACCAAGTGGCTGCAAGTCATAACCTCCTTGTAAACATGCCTCGCAGACCAAGGAGTGGAAGCCCAAACTTCCAGCAGTTCCATGGCTGTCTTAGGCATAATCCAGGAGATACCAAAGAGGGACCAAGTCAAACCTCACAAATAGGAAGAGTCTGGATAATGTCTCATCTGCAGCACATTACAAATAGATTTCTCTCTTGGTCAAACTCTCAGTGGGTTTCACAAGGGCTCTGCTGCGCTGAGACATGAACAAAAGTTATAAATCCACGTATCAAGTAACTGTTGATTACCCAATATATCTTTGGCTCTCTTCATGCCGGTCTTGCAGGTTTTGTTCCCTGCAAAACCAGGTAAATAATTGATTGACTAATCTTCTGGCTTCTGTCAGTTTTTTTTTTCTTTTTTTCTTTTTTTTTTCCCTTTAGATCTGTGCATTGGTGCGTCTTTCCCACACGTACTTTTGTGCATACATGCATTGACACTCATTTGCGTATCTAAATCTATGAAGGTATGCATGTTTATATGTAAATAATGTTATTATCTAATGTATAATATCTATCTATGTTTTACTATGATACTTTACTGTCTGGTGATTTTTCTAATTATCTCCATCCTTTATGACGCATTATGTACCTTTGATACTGTTGTGTACATTTTGAATGTATTTGTTGGTAATGAATGTAGAATTGACCCATTAATTTTTTCAGTTATGACATGATTTTGGAGTTTGCCGAAGCTATCTTTGGAACAGAAAAAGAATTTGAGCTTTCTCATTTAGAAACATGCGATAGTTGCGCTGGCACTGGAGCAAAGACAGGTTCGAAGATGAGAATATGCTCAACCTGTGGTGGCAGGGGTCAAGTTATGCGAACTGAGCAGACACCTTTTGGTCTATTCTCTCAGGTATGTAACTAATTTTTAGTGCCTCACATTAAATCAGACCACTTAATTTGAAGGAGCCACAATAATTTTTTTATGTTTTTTTGTTGTTTTACTTCAGTTCCCCAAATTAAGTGCATACACATCAGAAATATTTTCATGGAAATGAATGAGAATATTCATCAATGAACAAATACTTCCTGCACAACATTAATTCCAGAAATATTAAGTTTTCTTTCTCTTATCAACATAAGTGAGGCAAACACTCTGTCTGCATACAAGCTGACACCGGGGTTTTTGGCTGGGCCACATACTGGGAACAGAACTTTGGTGTGACTAGGATACCATTTGGTTATTGCCTAACCTTGTGAATGGTCTTAATTAAGTTTTTAAAGAATTGTAATTGTAGAATCTCAAGAATGCTCAAGCTAGAGAACAATCCATGGAGGTTTGTGTGTGAGATCAAACAGATTCTGGGCCTCTGTTAAGGATTCTTCTCGGTTTAAGTGTGATGTATGGTGAGATTGCCGGTCAGGTACGATAGTTACCCTCGGGAGGAGACCCCGGTGGGGTTAAGTTATGTAATCTATCGGGCAAGAATTCTTGTAGTTGCGGCATCAATCTTGATCGATTGGCCGGACCTTTCCTGGAAGCCGCTGAGTGTGGATTCTCTGCAAAGGAGGCGTTTCATTCACTTGGATTATTAAACACATGCTGCCGAAGGTCATTGATCTTACTGAGTCAAGGAATTAGCCCTTTTGGATCTCATAGGTCTGCTCCCTCTTCTTCGCCCAGATCCCCAGGGAGGATACATGATAGGATTGCTCCTTTGAGAAGATTTGGAGCTAGATTTAAGCGGACTCTACAACCTAAAAATCCTGCCCCTTGCATCTTAGTGGTATAGACTAGAGGTGTTTGTACTGTGGCTATAAAAACTTTTGCAAGCGAAACTCTTGTAGGAGGTGTTCTGGGTTAAAGGAGAATATTGCAGCGGCGAAGGTCTGGATCCCAAAGAGTTGGAAGCTCCATCGTCTGGAGAATAAAGATGACCCTCCGGTGATTTTGGTGCCATCGAATCTGGTGGAGGACCGTAAGAGGTTTCTTAACCGATGTTTTGTCGGCACTTTGAAGAACAGTGCAAGACCATTGGAGAAGGTCTAGAGCTAGGCTAAGTATCGTTGGAACCTCCCACATCTTAAAAAGCCGTTCTCCATTAACCCATCGGTTTTTCTGTTTTGCCTTGAATCTGAATCTCAGGCTGCATCAATCTTGAAGGGTGGGAGAGACGCCCTGGGTGATTACCTACTATCTCTTCATCCCTGGTATCTTGATTCTAATGCGGGTGCCAGGGCCTTAAGATTTAGATTCTATGGTATCCCATTGCATGCATGGTCTGTTTCTACCGTGGAGGCCCTGGGTCAGCAATTTGGTCAGGTTCTGGATGTTCAGCTTTAGGATCATCACGACCATTGCTTAGCTTTTGCTTCTGCCAAGGTTCTTTTATTATAGTGGAAATCCTTAACCCCTTCTGTCAAAGTCATGGTAGACTCATGTACATATCTCGTGGGGGTGAAGGTGGAAGCCGAGGAGTATGATAACGTTTGCTCACTGGCGGGAGAGCTAAGCCGAGGAGTATGATACCTGTTTGATCGGGGAACTTTTGGGAAAGGAAGAAGAAAAGAAAAATAAAGGCAAGACTGTGGAAGCATTTTCAGGGGTAGTCATGGAAGAAGTAGGGGTGTTCATTATTCGGTTATAACCGGATAACCGAACCGAACCGAACCAAATTGGTTTGGTCGGTTTGGTTCCGTTTTTTTTCCTTTTCGGTTCGGTTTCGGTTATTTTTTTTTGGAAATTCGGTTATTCGGGTTCAGGTTCGGTTATCTCAAAAAAAAATTCGGTTAACCGAATAACCGAAATTATGGATGAAACCATTATTTAAAAAAAAAAAAATGCTATATGGGCACTCCGTGGGATGATAAAAAAACGTCCATTTGATTGATCACAACTTAATTAGGTTTTGCTCAAAAAATCATTTCGCTAGGATGATCCTAGCCCTCCGATCCAAACCGAAATATTGCTTTTTTCCCTCTTTTTCACCCATTATTCGGCTATTCGGTTATAACCGAAGAACCGAATTTTTAATCGGTTCGGTTTTTGGAAATTTCGGTTCAGTTTCGGTTCTCGAAATTTGATAACCGAAATTATTTCGGTTATCAAATTTCGGTCTATTCGGTTTGGTTATAACCGAACGAACACCCCTAGGAAGAAGGGATAGTTTCTGAAGAATCTGATGAACTGATGTCTATAGGGGATGTTTTTGGCGTAGGGTTTGAGGATGGCAATGGAGCCAAGAATTTGTTTGTCGTATTGGCGGAAAGCGAGTAGAAAGAAAAAAAAAGGAAAAAGAGAAGGATAAAGTAAAAGGGAAGCGGGAGGCTTTGCCCCCTGAAAGTTAGAGGGTAGTTTTTAGTGTTATTAGATATGGTGCAGGTTTTGGTGTTTGGCCCTTCCTTTTGTTATAGTCCTCCCTCTTAGTTGCTTTTTTAGTTGCGTATATTCTGCTGGATTTTGAAATGTTTTCTTTTGGGTTTTTAGGATCCGCCTTGGAGTTCGGGCGTCGTCTTTAGCCTAGGTTCTGGTAAAGTGCCTTTTCTATGGTTGTTGGGGCTTTCAGATGGTCTTCTTTGGTGTTTTTCATCTTTCTGGTTTTTGCTCTTTAGTGGTGATACTATAAACCTTTGGTTGTCTCACACACTCACTCTCACCATTCATCTTAATTGATTATGGTTTTTGGAATGATGTTTATGCCAGTTTGTTATTCAAGTATTGAAAAAAATTAAGAGAATGCTTCTAACAAATCTGTTACTACTAGTCTACTATAGAATCAGTTTATGAGGCCTAAGGTCTTATATGTTTGTATTTATGTATTTATTCCTTTGTTACAACCTAGGAATCTTACTTTTTCCTATTCAGACTTTGATCCCCACAGAAGTGGAAGTACATTGTGGAAGTTTATGGAAGTCCATAAATCATGGAAGGAAACAATGGAAGTTTAAGATGGAACTTCAAGAAATGTGGGAATAAGTACAAATGCACATTTCTTTTACTTGTTAACACTCATTTATTAATGGAATGAGCATTAATATTTCCTGGACGTATACAATCTTCTAATTATATGGGTGCATAGCAAGGAATTGAACTTCGGAAATCAGTCCCTAAGTAAGTCGACACATGTCGGCGAAAACCAACCCATTTGGTGGAAATTTAAAACCATGACAACTTGTGCTTTTGAGGAAGTACCAGTCCGACGAATTGGAAAAGAAGTCTTTTACTTTCCTAGTGGGTTCAACCAACGTACCTTTTTCTCTGATGAGTTGATCTTACTCATCCCATTGTCCGACTCCACATTTCGGTATTTTAGGATGGGGAAAATGAGCCTTGACACTTCCAATTTTGTCCATTGGCCAAATAGTGATGGAAGTTCATTGTGGCAAACTGCTATAGCTTTATTGTCATTTTTTAAACATTGTGAAGTTCACTGTGGCCAACTGCTATGGCGTTATTGTTTTTTTAACATTCTCAACGGCGTGAAGAACATTCAAGTATCTCACATTTTAAAGGGAACTGTCTCAGTTGTTGTTAAAATGACATTGGGCTGTCGACTTCTTCCCGTAGTATGTATATGAGATTTTATCCAGCCTTTATGGGTTAGAACATTTATATTAGTTTCTGATGCTTTTTCTTATATATATATATATATTTAGTATGAGTAAAATGATCATCTATGAAAACATTTGGCGTAATTATTTTTGACGTACCACTTCTTCTTGTTGTCTTCTATTTTTCTTTTTGGGTTTTCTTTCTCCCCAAATCCCTTTTTTAATGGATCTTATCTGCATTCATGCATTTTTTTTTCACTAGGGACTGCATTTTAAATATGTGCTTCATGATTTTTAATTTTGTTAATGTATAGGTATCTATCTGTCCAAATTGTGGGGGGGAAGGTGAAGTCATCTCTGAGTATTGTCGGAAATGTGCTGGCGAAGGGCGTCTGCGCATTAGAAAAGACATTAAAGTTAAAATTCCTCCTGGAGTTAGCAAAGGCAGTACTCTCCGAGTCCGCGGGGAGGGTGATGCAGGACCAAAAGGGTATGCTCATATATTTTGCTGGTTATGTTTCATTCATTTCTTTGGTTTTATATTTGTCAAAATATCCTGAAGTTGCCAGAAATACCTTAAAATTATTCATGAGCTGGTCGGCCTTTTTTTCGTTTATTGCTCTTATTTGCTGTCAGTTTTTACGCGACCCTCTCATTCTCACCTCTTTCTTTTCTCATCTTTATTACATCTATCTTGTTTTTTTCTTAGACTGCAATTTGTGTTTGTGATATGCCGTAACTTTTAGATCGTTCCTTTTGGTGGTGTACTTTTTATCGTCTATCATTCATGGAAAAAATAATGAACGTAAACCGTTCAATGAGGCATAGAGGTGTAGAAAGGATTGCACTATAAATAAGGGAATTGTGGCCATTTATAAATATAATACCTAGAAACTGGCTCCTGTTTTGTGACACGGGTCGTCTTCTTTAATTTAGCAGCCAAGGGATGATCGCACTTTGATGATAGAGTATTGATAGAGTTCTGTCCTGTCTAACTAGACCATCAACAGTTTAGAAACCTCCTCCGTTGTTTAAAAGAATATAAATGTCTCTGGGCCACAAGCAACAAAATTTTTAGCAATTTATCAGCTGCTTGTTATGTAAATCAGCCTGTCAACTAACTATTCTAAACTACAAGTAATATGTGAGTGGAAATATTAAAAAGAAACCCATATACTGGGCATGAAGCCACAAGTGACTACACCACTATAGTTCGCCGTAGTTGGCTGACCTATTTTCTGTTGAGTTCCATTGCTGCTTTGGGTTACTGGAGTATTAAACTTCTGAATAATATATTGATAAAAATGTCCTTTATACTGTATTGTTACAACTTATACGGTATAATCTGCATCACAATATACATAAGAATAAATTCTACTTTTAACAATTTTGGAATTTTGTATCTTGTACCATGCCTTGTCACTCATACCTGTCCTACATTCTTTCACTCTATATTATTACTATCATTTGATTTGTTTTATTTTAAAGTTATAAGCCTAATTGGTTATATCTATTTCTCTATCTTAGAATTCAAAGGGATATCTCATAGGGGTGCAACTCGGCTCGGGTTGATGCCAACCCGACCTGAGGAACCCGTTTTTCCCGATCCGACCCGATTTCCAACCCGACCCGACCTGAGGAACCCCTTTTTCCCAACCCGAACCGGACCCGACCCGAGTTCAACCTGACCCAACCCGAGTTTTTAAGCTTACAAAAAAAATTTGATGAAAAATGTCGGGTTTCACTTGGGTCTTTGCCCAAACCCTTAACCCAAACCCAACCCCGAACCCGACCCGACTTTTTTCGGGTTGAACCGGACTGGTTCGGGTTGATCCCGACCCAAGTTGCACCCCCTAATAATTCAGGATCAGATTACATGACCAGTTTATATATTTGTGAAGAATCTGGACTATAGATGTCAGGTTCCATTTCTAAGTTTGTGTTTTAGGATAACATCCCAGATAGATAGTCCTAGTTTTCTGCTCTGGCATTCAAATTGCTCTAGCTGCTGAGCTTTTTGCAAAGTTATATGCTAACATTCCAATAGTTTATGCTTTTACTATTCATGGTTGAAGAGATCTATCAATGAATCATGAGGCAACAATCAATCACTTCATTTCCTTTCTTTTCTTTTTCAAGCAGGGGCCCTTCAGGAGATCTGTATGTATACCTTGATATTGAGGAGATCCCTGAGATCCAAAGAGATGGAATAAATCTCTGTTCAACAGTTTCAGTAAGCTATATTGATGCCATTTTGGGAGCTGTTGCTAAGGTGAATTTATTGATGCCTTTGTCACTTTGTGTATACGCTATTAGTATTTTCATTATCAATAATATTATATATATATATATATATATATATATATATATATATTTTATTTTTTTTAATGGCAATAATATTATGTTTGTTTATCTAAATATCTGGTGGTCACGGGTTCGAGTCACGGAAACAGCCTCTCTGCAAAGCGGGGTAAGGCTGCGTACATTTAGCCCTCTCCAGACCCCGCAATGGCAGGAGCCTCGTGCACTGGGCCGCCCTTTTAGCTAAATACCTACATGCAATGACCCCAAACACAAACTTTGACCCACATTCCCAAATCCCAAACATTGGCCTCTCAGATGCACAACTCTGGGAGCTTTTGAGCAACTAAAAGAAGATTATATTCACTGAAAACAAGACACACTGAAGTTTATAAAGGAGATGTGCTGCAATATAGTTGCAGGAGACGTGCTGCAATATAGTTGCATCATCCATGAAACACCAAAATTTGCTTAACGGTCAGCCAAATCATTTTCATTCCCTATGAATATACAGAAAATGACTCTGATGAAGACCTAGACCAATATCCCATTTCCCGAAACATCATTAAGAAACTCCAAGGACATGACTCTTTCTTAAGCCGGCTGATAACTAGCAAAGAGTTGCATTCGATCCACACTTTATTGATCTCAATGACGCCCTTCACTTCCATGTCATTAGCATGAGATTTCATGGCTGCACCAGCATAGGATAGACCCACTAGACTGTTGATGCCAGAAATAATTCCACCAAAACCCACTATTCTTTGCTCACCAGACCCATCAAAGGGACTTTGCTGCTAGCTCGCAAGTTGTAACTTCTATCTCCCCACTGCACTCCGCTAAAACATTTGAATTACTTGCTCCCTTAATGCTTTTACTGGAATCAGAAAAAACTCTAAAATTCTGCTCCAAATTAGATTAAACCAAAAACTAATGTGGAGAAAAATATTATGGAGACATTTTGTCCTTGTATTGCCAGAAACGTAGCGCTGCCACTACTGAAAATCTTTGACACAAGGAGCTCATGGTCTAAAGACAAAATATGTTTCATTTTCTTCCATATGATCTCTTTTCATAAATTTTTGAGGGGAACCATTGATTTGGCTACATTCTTGAGTATGTTTGTGTTCTTGCGTTTATTCACAATCATTATGTTTAAGAAATTTATATTTCTGACTATAAAAGTTAAGTTGGTATTAAACAGGTAAAGACAGTGGATGGAATTACTGAACTTCAGATCCCTCCTGGTACTCAACCTGGAGATGTGCTTATTTTAGCCAAACGAGGCGTCCCTAAGCTAAACAAACCATCAATACGTGGTGACCATTTGTTCACCATTAAAGTCATTATACCAACTCGTATCAGGTATGCTTATTGACTTTAGTTCCTTTTTTATATTACATTTGTCGCTTACCAATATTATTAACTGTATGCAGGTATGCTATTTTTTGAGTGGTATTTTGTGTAGTGGTGCTCAATGGTACATATGTTAGCACACACAATTCCTTAGAACACTATTGGAGGTTTCATCTAACGTTGATCTGAGATATTCTGTAGGTTATTAAAATTTTGTTAATGATTCCCGTTGATGAACCAACCCCAACTAGTTTGGGACAAAGGCTTAGTTGAGTTAAGTATTCCCATTGATGAAGATATCTTTCAAAAAGAATAAAAATGATCTCTTGATTAGCACTCAGTTTCTAAAAGTTGGAGTCTGTTTTTTTTTTTTTTTTTTTAAATCGACATATTTCATTAATATTGAGATAGCAATCGGGAAAAGTAGTCCCAGCCTGCGATACAAAATATTAAAGCCAGTTGGGCCGGGCATTCCGAGACCAAATAAAAAAAAACAAAACATTTACATTGGAGTGTAAGCATTCCTATTCTCTATTTTGTAGACTGTGTCCTTTACATCATTCTTACAAGCATGCGCATCAACCACCTTTACCTGTTAAGACCGCATCTTACTCCTAACCAGCAGCATGAGAACTCAAGACCAGCACCCTCAAAGACTTTGAGGATGATTGAAGACTAAAAACAACTAAAAATTACCTCCTTGTACCCCAACCCTTCGATCTAAGGCACTCCCAGGAAGAAAGCATAGCTAAAGCGTCCAGACAAAAGACCAAAGCGAAAGAACGAATCTCTCAAGCTACAGCAATAGAAAGTAATTTCTCGATAATCGACAAGTCGATCATAGAGCTATTTGGTCAGCAAATTCCTGGGGTAGTGCAAAGGGGTTTATCCTTCAGGATCTATAGCCCCAAAATTAAAATTCCAAAAATCATGGCCCCGCCTCAATTTTCTCAATACCCCTATTTCCTACCATTTCTTATCTATATATGTTTCTTTCCTGTTCTCCCACTATTCTATTTTACCTTTCCTTTTTTCCTTCTCATTCTAACCAGATGGATATTTGTTTTACTCTTTTTTTTTTCGTCGGTTTGTTTTTTTTTTTTTTGGGGGGGGGGGGGGGGGGGGGGGGGGGCGGAAGGCCTTTCATACAGGGTTACTACCCTTGGCCCCCTTATCGTCAGTTTCCTTTCCAACTTATCTGGTCTCCTCCAGATTCCTCATAGCCATAGAACGAAATAAGTTTTTTGTAGCTTCTAGATTGTCATCAAAACCTATTATGAAAACGTCCTCTATTGCCAGCAATTCATCCATTTCCTCACGAGGAACAACTTCATCTTCTTCCAATTCCAGAAAGTCCACCAACCTTGAATCTGCTTCCTGTCTATCCTCAACCACACCTATCCGGTTTTGAATTTCCAGACTAACTTCCCGGTCTAGGGAGTCCCTTGATTCCAGGGAGGCACCTTGTGAGATACCCATCAAACTTTCCAACCACTCTATCTCTGCAGCCTTTGCCGCCTCCCAACGCTGACGACGGGCTTGACGCTCTTCTTCTAAGGCCTTCTTGAAGAAATCCAACTTATAAATTCTGATGAAGGCTTCCTTCGGGTCAGACTTACCGGAAATCTTAAGAAAGCTTTCCTTATTGACCAGGGCGTCCCGCTTGAACTGTTTCAATTGCTTCTTCAAAATATTCATAGTAATTTCCTTGGGTGTCGGACATTCTTCGGCCGCCATTTTTTCATCATACTCTAGATTTCGAAGGAACTGTAAGTCACGAACCTCGAACGAGACAGCCTTCCTCTTTCTTGAAGAAGAAGGAGGATCAGAAGCCATGGAAGAAGAAAGGGGTTTGAAAGGTTTATCAAAATCTTTTAGGAGGCGGTTAAACTTAGAGGCTAAGTTGGGGTTTTTTTATTCCTCTTTCCTTCGAGAGCCCAAAAGGTTTCTTTTAAAGAGAGATAGACCGCCCTTTGTAGCTAATAAGTAATTTTTCTCGAAATTCGATCCACGCCCCTTCTGAGCTAAAAGTTGGATTCTGTTTGGGACTTGTCCATTTAGAGTTCGCAACTAGACTTTTACTTGAGATTCTTTCAAGAACTTGATTCTACGAATTCTTCAAAATTGAATAATAGGAGCAGAGGAGTCAAATTGAAAACGAGACCTAGAGAATTCCAAATTACAGGATCTAATACAAGGGGTTGTTGTTTTCGTTTACTGCTAAAAAGGGAAAAAATTAAAGGGGATTGCCTTCAATCAGTACATGATCTAACTTCATATGTGTTTTTAAGCATAGAACAAATCAGAGAAAAATGTGAAAAGTGCATGGTAAGCAGATTGTTTTCTGATGTTTATGAAAAGTACGAGGAGAAGATTTGTTGATCGAAACTGGAAAATCTGACCAAACCAAGTAAAACTTCTTTCCTTGCTGTTCCACACAATAAAGTACGAGGACTACAGATGCAGGTTTTTTTTTTCCTGTTTTAACCATCCATTTGCAGGTCATCGATCAGGTGGTTTAGATTTCCTTGACAAAATAATTTTTGGGTCATTTAAAACATGGAGGGTTAGGGTTGACAATCTCACTGTCACCAGTCACCCACCTCCAACATCCTACTACACTTGTAACAGATCGTAGGCTGATGTCTTTGCCTATTATTTGGAAATTAGGAATCTTTTTGAGTTTCAAGCTGTTGTTCTTTGTTGGGAAGCCTAATATCTCTCTATGGTTAGTCTGCATCAAATTGCAATCTGTTGATGGTTTGGAAGATGAAACTTCCAGTCAGATTAGATTTTGGCTGAAGCAAGTAGTCTGATTGGATTCTTTATGTGTCTGGGAATGATTACGGGTCTTGTAAATGAGATTACCTTTGTAACTTGGACCAAACATGTTCATTTCAATTTCTTAACTAGATATTATCATAGATGCGGAGACTGGTAACTCAAAGCTTATCCCATCACAATATTTAAGGGACCATGGTTTTCATTTTTTTTTCTTTCCCTTAAGACATCTCTTTGCTCAATTGGATTTTGCCTGCTGCTGTCTTGATTCAAAGTCTTAGCACATGTGTCATTTTTTTAATGTTGGTTGCCCTTGCAGTGGAAGAGAGCGTGAATTACTTGAAGAACTTGCGTCGTTGAGTGACACCACTAGCAGTCGTTCAAGGACACGCCCTGATACAAAACAAAATAGTAAGTGGCATTTTTCTCAAACAAATAACTCTATGTTTGATGAATTATTTGACGAGGCAATGACCTCAGATATGGTGGTTATTGGGAATAAATGGCACATTTTGCTGATGCCTACATGGATAATCTCACCTTGCTTTTCAGAACTGGAAAAGCTTGAAAACAATATGCCTCTACTAGTGTATTTTGCATTCAACTTGGTATTAAATACATTTGACTATGCGTGACTTTTGAGAAAAAGTGTGTTTGATGTATTGGATGCTCTGTAATTGCCAAATAGAAAAATAGAACCTGTTATAAAAAAAAAAACTAGAATCTGATGCCTTGCTTTCTGCAGTTAAAGGCATGGAAAGTCAGAAAGCTCTGGAAACAGAGAAGTTTGAGGAAGAACCTGGTGCACCGGATGACTTGTGGCAGAAGCTAAAAGATTTTGCCGGGTGATTTTTCCCTTCTTTTTATCTAACTATTACAGACTTATGCTATTCCCCGCGATATTTTATTGGGGAATGACTTCTATTACTTGTGTGCATATAATAACCTGATTTTTCTTTGCCCTTAACATGATATTTAATCTTTATTGCATTTGGGTGATAGTTAATTGTTTTTTTCTGGCATTAAGATGCCAATATTATCTATTTATTACTTCATTCTAATTTACTTGAAGTCTACTGATGTAAAAAAAAAAAAATCTACAACTCGTGAGGAGTTTAGTTTACTTGAGAATGAACATGCCACATATTGTGTACCCCCTTTAAATAGTGAGTCAGTTCGTTTCTGCTCTTCATGTGTCCCATCTTACAGTTCATCAGATCATAGCATACGTGGAACTGAAGGCCGAAGTCTCCTTTCTCCATCCTCATTCTCCTTGGAGTTAACTGCCTATGCTGATGTTGATTGGGTTTAGATGTTCGGGCACAGATTGTTCATTAACTAGTCAGTGTATATTCCTAGGACGCTCTTTGATTTCTTGGAAATGCAAGCATGATTTTTATTTCTAAATCTATGGGAAAAGTAGAATATCAATCTATGTGATCAACATCCAGTGAGGCAGTATGGCTTTGTGCTCTCCTCGCATTACACTCCTTTGTACCCTAGGGCTTGTGTATGCCACCTCTTCTCTTCTCTATTCTTCAAGAACATTGCTAGGTTTATTAGCACGCACAACATTTTAGTACTCAATTGGACATGTCTTGGTGTTTGGCAACATTCATCAACAATATTGTCCTATAAAAATTGCCTTTTTATTGATGCCAGCTGACGTTTTAATTTTACCATAGCTAATCAGTGACTAGTTGAGTTCCAATTTGAAAACATTCTCATTTTAATTATGGTATATATTAACCGTAAGGTCAACTGCAGTGGTGTGTAATTACTAATATGTAGCTTATGAAACTTGCAGATCAGTTGCTAATGGTGCTTTAAAATGGCTGCAAGACAACCTTTAATCCTCAGGCAGATTAACTTGGTGATGTTGAAATTCTTTTTAACGCCCATGTGGGCGCCTTAGAGGCCATTATATATATTTTTTCGGATGTGGCCTGAGGTTCCAAGGAGGTCATGTTGGATTGTATTGAAAAACCAAGAGGTATGTTAAAGTTCTCTTTTCCCTTGTAAAGCTTGGTAGCATGATGGATAATTCAGATTCTTCTTTCTCAACCTCTGTAATGATTTGTATATTGAATAAGCAAGTTGAAGGATTCTCTAAAACGGATAGTACAAATGAGTTATTATTGCCCTATTACTGCAATATTATTACAATATCAAGGGCTTCCAATGGCAACCTAAGGAGTAACTTCTTGATGTAGTATATTTTGGAGCAATTACATTTACTTTTTTTTTTAGACCCCCATGGATCATTTTTGTGAATTACTAAACTAAATTCTGCAAGGGGACCAACCGGGTAACTTATTTTCCTTCATAAATTGAAGGGTCCTCTAAATAAAACTTGACCTCATTGGTTCATTTTCTTCTTTTTTTTCATCATTTGAAATCAAACAACGGAAAATATCAGGAAATTCAGGAAATTTTTTCCTTTCCAAACATTTCCAGAAGATTACTGCAATCCAAACAGGGCCATAAGGGGCCGTTTGGATACACGGGTTTTAGAATCTTGGATTTCCTTAAAATCATAGATGGGAGACGAGCCATGTTTCCAGGCTTTAGAAATCTCAGGTTGAGGGAGAGATTTCTAAAACCTGGATTTATTACTTAAAATCCAAGATTCTAAAGAGAAGCGAAACGGTCGGTCACCTTCTTCTCTCGTCTCCCATCTATAATTTTGAACAAATCCAAGATTCTAAAATCCGCGTATCCAAACGTCTCCTAAGAGAAATACGTAATAACGACCACTATAACAGTTCTATAACATTAGCGAGAAATAGCCCCTGAGTCTTACATTATAATACATGGGAAGGAAATTGAAAACAAATATATAGAATTATTATTCATAAAACAATCGAGTTCATATTTTCACTTATATTGTTAAAAAATCTGCATCCGATGGACAAAATCAGATCTGATCATGCAGAAAGCATATGAAAGATAATCTAAACATGTAAAGATACAAAATCATAACATATACGTGGTTCGACAACAATGCCTACATCCACAGAAGAGAGCCAATCTTCCAACATAAGAAATTACAAAGGGATTAAACCCTGCCAATCCTTACCCTAGGTAGCTAAGCTAATGAATCATTCTTTTCCTCTTCTAACTCAATGACTATGCAATAAAAAAAAGGGCTATGAAAAGGAAAATAATAGAAATAAAATATAATGACAATAAACATTGCATTATGTTACATGAGAAGGAAATTGAAAAAAAAAAAAAATCACAATTTATTTACTATTAAGGAAAATAAATTTAAGATAGAGTGAGGGGAACTTAAATCTTGGATTCTTAAATAACTTTGATCTCAGTACAATAAGGGGAACTTAACATAAAAAAAAATAGAACAAGGAGAACTTAAACTTGGGTTCACATGTAATGAAGATAGAGAGAGATATGAGTCTAAAAGTCGTCACAGGCATCGTCACAGGCACGAGTGAAGCAGAAGAAGAAGGCCAACATAGAGACAGGAAGAAATACGAGAAAGAGAGTAGAGGGAAACACCTGGGGCCCGTCCGGTATATACCAAGGAGACAAGACAATCGAGAGAGTAGCCAATATCATAGCCAAGTATTGATACCGGTTCCAAAACATTTTGAGTATTGTTTTTTGAACATGTACCCAATCTCAGCTATTTGAAAGAGAATACACAGAGGCCATTAGAGAAGATAAGGAGATGGGGAGGAGCATTGAGAGAGCGTTACGTCTTGGGTATCTTTGGTATTAAAACTTAGTAAATATGGGATGAGGTTTCACAACCCAAATTTGGTTGAATGTATTAATGGGGCTGAAAAAAATAGCAAAACTTTGAGAGATTTTGATTAATTAGGAGATTTTCTAGGAGTTATGCATGTGTATTTATCACTCCCCTTCTTTCACCCCCATTATGGGATCGACTCCCCCATGTGTCTTTCTCTCTCCTCTAGGTTAGAGAGAGAAAGAGGAGAGAGATAGACATTTGGGGAGAGATTTTGATTCAGAGAAATGGAGATTTTTTAGGAGATACATACAGAGAGAGTGAAGGGTAGGTTTGGAATATGAGTGCCCACAGTTCCAATTCCAAACCTTTCTGAATCGAAGGGTCAGGATCATCTGTTTGAAGTGAAACTTCCTGAGTGGTTCAATATTTACAAGATGAACGGACCCAATCACCCCATCCATGCATTCAAGTGGGCCCCAGAGAAGAACGAAACGAGCATAACTTAGGCGAGTGATACTAGCTTTGTAATTGTGTCACGGGATGACGGAATTTCTGCCAAAAAGAGAGCGAGATGACTTTTTAACTGCCACTGTAGGATAATGCGCCCCACTCTTAACGTGATCTTTTCACGCTAAAAGGGGGCGTATTATCCTAAAGCGGGGCGAAAAAATCATCGCCCAAATACCTAACCACCAAAACGTGAACAAAGTCAAAAGGATTGTAAGAACAGAAGCAGAAGAATCTGTCCCTCTCTAGTAATAATATCTTGTGAAAGGGAGATAAGAATCTCTCCTTCTATCTCTCTGTCTATCTCTCTTTAATTCCTTCCAATCTCAAGCAATCTGTTGGATCCAAGGAAAGGAGATTGAGGAAAAAGGATAAAAAGGGGGGTGATTTTGGTGCTGTATGGCCAAAGAGGAAGAGAAAAGAAATTAGGGTTTGGATTGGGGAAGAGTTAGGAAGCATAAAAGAGGAGGATTATAAGAAACAATGTCTGCCATAGTGTGTGGAAAGAGATCCCTCTTTGAAGAATTACATACACCTCCACCTGTATCAAAGAGGCTCCGTTGCTTATCCGGATCCGGTACTTCTCCGATCCGATTCTCGCCTCCCCGGCCTATCTCTTCCTCCAATCCTCTTTCCCATCTCGTCGCCCTCTTCCCCGATATGGACAATCAGGTCTTTTCTTTTTTTCTTTTTGGTTATCTAAGATTGATTTCTAGGGTTTTATTTTGATTGTACGTCTTTGAATTAGAGTCTAGGGTTTCATAATCAAAATTCACCTTTATTTTCTCTTTTCCCTTTTTCTTCTATATATATGGGTGTAGATGAAACCCCAGATGGCTCATATGCTTGTATTAATCGTCTGCATCCGTACTGATTTTTATTTGAGATCTTCATTCGATGCCACACGAATGCCATTCTCATGTTGTCTATTAAATAACTAGAAATTTGGATTGTAGTTTGGTTGTAGATTCTAGGCTGATTTGAAATTGTTGAACTTGGGGAATTCTTTTATCCCTCTCCAAGCACATCCTTTGGAATGCCAACTATGTGGCGGGGTCGCTTGGTCAGAAAGGGGTTGAAGAGGAAAGTTTGTGGCAAATGTGCTGCCCCACAATGTAATGATTCCCTTTGTTATGTTCACGTTTTTGGTAGCTTCTTCTTTTATATCTTATTCTCCTTTTGTTTTGGTATGCATATGCGTGCGGTCCATAATGGTTGTTGATTTGGGGGATCAGTTCTGCTTTTCCCATTGTCATGGTGTACTGCTCGCCCTTTGAAAGATGTGATCATGATCTCTTTCGTGTGGCATCAGCTCGCAAAGCGTCTCTCTCTCTCTCTCTCTCTCTCTCTCTCTCTCTCTCTCTCTCTCTCTCTCTCTCTCTCTCTCTCTCACACACACACACACACACACACACACACACACTGTGTGTGAACTGTGGGGGTTCACTTCATCGGGATAATGGCAAGGTAGTGTGGGTTGCTTGATTTATTAGAGCTTCTTTCATTTAGAAATGAAACGAGTGGCTGACCTTATTAGTGCGAAGTCCGTCGACAATCTTCTGATGCATTGTTGGGTGTGGGAGGGTGGGTGAGAGGGGGTCACTTCATCGGGATGATGGCAAGGTGGTGTGGGCTGCTTGATTTCTCAGCTTTCTCTCACCCAAAAGTGAAATGAGTGGCTGACCTTACTAGTGTGAAGTCCGTCGACATTCTTCTAATGCATTGTTGGGTGTGGGAGGGTGGGTGAGAGGGGGTCACTGCATCGGGACGATGGCAAGGTGGTGTGGGTTGCTTGATTTCTCAGACCTTTTTTTCACCCAAAAGTGTAATGAGTGGCTGACCTTATTAGTGCGAATTCCGTCGACAATCTTATGATGCATTGTTTTCTGCGCGCGTGCGTGTTTTTGGGGTGGGGGTCATTTCATCGGGATGATGGCAAGGCGATGTGGTTGTTTGATTTTTCAGAGCTTGCTTTCATCCAAAAGTGAAACAAGTAGCTGACCTTATTAGCGCGAAGTCTGTTGGCAGTCTTCTGATGCATTGTTGTGTGGGGTGAGGTGGGGTGAGGGGTCACTTCATCGGGATGATGGCACAGTAGTGTGGATTTCTTGATTTCTAAGAGCTTTCTTTCACCCAGAAGTAAAACTAGTGGCTAACCTTATTAGTGCGAAGTCTGTCGACGATCTTCTTATGCATTGTTGTTGTTTGGGGGGGGGGGGTTGGGGGGGGCAACAAATGATGGCAAGGTGGTGTGGGTTGCTTGATTTTGCAGAACTTTCTTTGACCCAGAAGTAAAATGAGTGGCTGACCCTCATATTGCAAAGTCCGTTGACAATCATCTGATGCATTGTTGTATTGTGCATGAGGTTTGGGGCTTTATTTTCTCTCTGTGTGTGGTTGCTTGGGTGATTCCTAAGCATATTGGTGGCTTCATCTATGTGTGGCTTATGCCCCTCTTAGACTCCTAGAGGGAGGATAGATTATTTGGAACCTTGCATTGGCGACAAGCCTTCAATTGATACGGAAGGAAAGAAACAGTAGAATTTTTAAGGTCCCACCCTATCTTGGTTAGGTGTGGGGTTGAGGTAAAGGACTTTTGGGGCGATCCCCCCCCCACCACCCCCCCCCCCCCCCCCCCCCCCCCGGCTTTTGTTTGGCTTTCTTAAGCTGATTTTGATGGGTCCAATTTGGGGAATCCAAGTCCTGGTAGTATTGAGGGTGTGCTTCGTGTACATGATACAAAGTTCGATGGACCTTTTCTTGTCCAATTGGAATGAAGGAGTCTAACGAGACAGAGGTTCTCCCACTCAAAATTGGTATCCTCCGAGTGGATTGTGATCCTTTGGATACTCTTCTTGTTGAAAGTGGCTCTTTGAATGTGATTTGTCGACGTTATGGAGGATGTCCTGGATCATATTGAGGGGCACTATGTGACTTCCTGCCACTCTTACTGGTCAACTAATGGGAGTGCAGAGGCGCTGGTCTGCAGTGGAGTGTCTAGATCTTTGGTTAGGGACCACATCCCCGTTGAGGATCATGGCCGATCTGTTGGCCTTTTCTGGTCTTATATAGCCTTTTGTTTTTGTTGATGCTGTGTTCCCCTGGACTATCTCAGTTGAGGTTTGATTTTGTTTGCTCTTTAATAAAGTTCAGGGCTGGAGGCGCTCGCCTGAATCGAATAGTAGAGAGGTTGAAGAAGCAGTCTTAGCTGGCAGGAGATGAAAGCTTACCTTATTATTATGAAAAAGGGGAAAGGGCTTTTTCAGCTGGATAGGGAGCCATTTTGAAGTGCAGCCTTCCATCATTCAAAACAAAAGAAAAAATAATTACAAGGAAGGCCTTTTCACAACAGGACTAGCTAGCTATGTGAAGTGGCCTTATTTTCTGCTCCTTTATAATTTCTTTGGTCAAGCCTTAATTTTTCTTTTGTATTCAATTTTATAGTGATCAATCACGGAATACGTTATGTTGGTCAATGTATGATTGACCTCTAAATTTTTTTGCTGCATTTATTGGATATGCTATGGTGATCATATCTCATAGATCCGCTTTAGTGTTAAGTGCTTATAAGATTTCTGCAGTGAAGTATGTTAAATATACTTTCAGCTAATCATTCCATCAAACTTACCATTTCAGCTTCTTGAGCGAGCACTTGAAGCATGTGGTAACGATTTGGATTCTGCCATCAAGAGTTTGAATGAACTTTGTTTAGGAATTGCAGAGAGAAACCTGGGTTCTGCTGACAGCAAATCTGAGTCAACAATGGGAACAAATGTTCAGCTATCATCACAAGGTATATATGTTGATAATGATAGTCTAACTGCACTTTGATTTGATCTTTTTTGGTTGTTCATGGAATTTGGATTTCCTGACAGATTGTTTACTTGTAAATTTCAAATGTTCTTGCTATCTGTCTCTTGCATATCAACATTGAAGGTTCTATCGGTATGTACTTTTCAAAAAGAAAAAGAAAAAGAAAGTTATATCTGTATGTTTTTTTGTACTTTTTAGTTTTGACTACCTCAGTCTTGGGGTTTCCCACTCCTTTTTTTTAAATATAATTTGCACCATTTCAAAAAAAGAAGAAGAAGTTATATTTGTATGCTATTTGGGAGATTTTATATGGTGTAAGTCCTTATAGCCCCTTATTTTTCAAAAAGTACTGTACGGACCACACTATAGGATGATCCAAACCGTCCATCGGATGGGCCATAACGTAAATAGGTTGTGCCCAAAAAACCATTTCTATAGGATTATCCCAACCCTCCGATCTATAGATGAACTGCATATTATGTAACCTCTATAGATCGGAGGGCTAGGATCATCCTATGGAAATGATTTTTTGGGCACAATCTATTTAAGTTATGTCCCATCACATGGACGGTTTGGATCATCCTATAGTGTGGTCTGTACAGTACCTTTTGAAAAATAAGGGACTATAAGGGCTTACACCGGTATAAATCTCGCTATTTGGAAAGGCATTTGCTAGGGACCATTACATAAGACATTTTGCGGACGGCTATTGCATGAGTGCAGCCACATAGGCTCAGATTTTGTCTTATTCATTTAATTCATCTGAGGTGGCTGCACTCATGCAACAGCCGTTTCACGAAATGCCTTATTCGATGGCCCCTAGAAAAACCCAAACTTTTTCATTGATTCAGATTTAATATTTGTTGGTGTGAAGCTGATTCTACGTCACATCAACCATCACATAAGACATTTTGTGAACGGCTATTGAATGAGAGTGCGGCCACATAGGCTCAGATTTTGTCTTATTCATTTAATTCATCTGAGGTGGCTGCACTCATGCAACAACCGTTTTGCGAAATGCCTTATTCGATGGCCCCTAGAAAAACCCATTTGGAAAACCCAAACTTTTTTCATTGATTTAGATTTATTATTTGTTTGTGTGAAGCTGATTCTACCTCACATCCTACCTAGATTTTATGAAAAAATTCCTTATCCTTTGACGTGTGCATCATTTCGAACAAGCATTGGTCCTTTAACCTGTTTATTTTAGTGAATGGCAACCTTATTGATGTGAAATTATCATTTAGGCGACGATTTTCTAGATAACTTGTATTGGGTTCCTCAACATGTGCATAAATGAAGTGGGCACATTTTTTTACTTAATAAGAACTAAGCATGCGCAATATACTTGGCAATTTGACAGGTGTTGATGCAGCTTCCGAGAATGCATCTGCTCCAGACAACCTCCCGATGGATGGTTCTGAATGGGTGGAGCTGTTTGTGAGAGAAATGATGAATGCCGCTGACATGGAAGATGCCAGAGCTCGTGCTTCAAGAGTGTTGGAGGTATTGGAGAAATCAATTGCGGCTCGTGCTGGTGCTGAGGCAGCTCAAAGCTTTCAAAAGGTATCATGCATCTTTATAACAAAAATCTGGTATTTTGGTTATCTCAACCTTACAGTTCTGTAAAATATGTACTTTATCCTTTAGGCAAATACTTTATGGACTCCTCTGACTGAAGCTTGACGCCAGTAGCAGAAAAGTGGGTTGATCTCAAATCTTTGCTTGTATAAATTAACTAAGTATTATGCATCTTTATAACATACACTTGGTCCACCTCAACCTTACAATCCTATAAACACATGGGCTTAATCCTTGATATAGCAGTGCATTTTTAGGCATATTCTCTATGGACCCACTTCTCTGGCTCTACCTTGGTGCCGGTTGCAGATACATTGGTTGATCCCAAATGGTTGCTTCCATAAATGGACCAAAAATTATGCATCTTTATATAAATTTTCTCCAATCAGGCACTTGGGTGACCGAGGTTAAAAAATTGACTTCTTTTTTTATGTTTTACTGATTGCCAACTTATGAGGTAAATTATGCATTGTGTCTTGTTGGCTGATTGATAAATGTATGTGTCCTATATGTTATTTTTTATATAAATTTTCTAACTGTATGCTTTATTAGGAAAATGTGATACTAAAGGAACAAGTTGAAGTACTAATTCGAGAAAACACAATTCTCAAGCGAGCTGTAGCAATCCAGCATGAGCGTCAGAAAGAGTGCGACGAGAGGAGCCAGGAGATGCAGCATTTGAAACAGCTGGTATCACAGTATCAAGAGCAGTTG
Organism: Tasmannia lanceolata; assembly: GCF_043159265.1. Lineage (NCBI taxonomy): Eukaryota > Viridiplantae > Streptophyta > Magnoliopsida > Canellales > Winteraceae > Tasmannia > Tasmannia lanceolata. Next base: position 6,095,738 of record NW_027518683.1, read on the forward strand.
AGAACATTGGAGGTATATTTTAATGGCTGTATGTGTGTTCTGAAATCTAAGCTTACATATGAATGATGTGGGAGTTCCGAGGCACGATAAAGAAAGTTCTTCCTCCCTTGATAATCAAGGGCAACAATTTTGTCTTAACCCCATTGCTATTACTTGCATGTATGCGCTTATATAGCCTCTTGGCTAAGCTTATTGCTTATTTTGTCTGCCAACAGGTTAATAACTACGCATTGACGATGCATCTCAGACAGGCTCAGCAGAGCAACTCCATTCCTGGCCGTTTTCATCCTGATGTCTTCTAAAGATTGGCTCTCACTGTGAGTGTATGAACTAAACTGTATTAAATCTTAAATTGTTTCCTTTTCATCCATTCCACCATCGAGAGAGAACTATCCTTTTGAGGAATGTAATTCCGTAGAATTGTTTGCTCAACCTGCCAGAATTGAGCAAGTGGCACCACTATTTTTTTTTAAATCTGGACAGTTAATCAGGTTGGCCCTACTTCACGTGGGCCCATACCCCAAAATCTCAGTGATCTAGTATATGATGCTCAGTGAGAGCCTCACCTTTTAAATATGGGAATGCTACTTTGTTAGCTTGGATAAGTTTAGTTTCGTCTGATATTTTGTCTTACTGTTTTGATAGGTAAGCTGGGATTGAAACTCCAACCTCAAGGTTGAAAACCAGCGCCTTAACCAATTGAGCTAGAGGCTCAGTCCCAAAAATGCCATGTCGATTAAGACAGATTTAATATTATCAAAATAAAACTTATAAATTTCACATTTGATTATGTTTAGGCTATTGATATTTACGCAGCGAAGTTTTGATAGTGGGGCGAATACAGCTTGTCTCTTGTTATTTAACCCGCTGTCAAAGGCTATTGTAATTCCCAAAAAGCTCCCAGCAGCCCATTAAAAAAGAAGAGACAAGGTGACTTCACCCCATTATCAAGACATGCTAGTGCCATGATGAAATAAAATTTCCATTTATAAATTGGAATGTATCTGTGCTTGTTTAGACAATTGCACCCCACCTGATTAACCCCTTTTTCTGTTGGTTGGTTTTAGGTTATTTAGAAACAAACGGCCTTTAATACCTAAATAGGACTGTAAATTAGAGAGATGCGTGTATGGTACCTATCTTGATGTTTGTAGAAGAAACGATGAGAGAAGGCAAGATAGAAAGGTTAGAGAGTAATGTCAGGGCTGCTTCGAGGGATCCGGCTGTTTCACACGGTTGCCTTCCCATTGGGACCTGTGTTGATAGTCTGTATCAATCCTTAGGTGTGTTTGACAAAAGGTTTCTCATTATGGCCTGAATTATTGAGTAGAAACGAGATAATGAGAATCTTCCAAAACAGATCGAGTCCCTTCGCGTATGTTTGGATGTGTAGCAAAGACTCGGGAGTAGTGGAATAAAAAGTCAACACGGAGGAGACAAGCGTTGGTTTTGCCTGGAATTACCTTGGAGAATAGTCGAAAGTAGTGTTTGGTTGTGCGGCATAGACACGGAGAATATGGGAATAAGTTGAGGGTGGAGAGAGAGAGAGAGAGAGAGAGAGAGAGAGAGAGAGAGATTTCAAGTACCATCAAGACCAATCATCTTGCTAGTTGATCTCTGTATAGATGTTTCTGACTTGTTGGATTTATATAAAAGGGTAATCATCTACAAAACCAAATGAAAATCCTTGACGGTCTGTTTGGATGCACCAAAATGTAGGAAAATAAAAGTACGGGTTTTCCATATCCTAAAATCTTTTGGTCGCCATTTACTATTCACATAGCAGTCCTTGTCAGCTGGAAATTTTCCAAATGCTGTATGACTTTTCCTTCGAAATCAAGAGAAAAGAGAAAGTAAAGAAATGGGAATCCATATTCCTACTACTTCTTATGTCATGTGCATCCAAATGGACCCAAAGGAACAGGGAGCATTCAAAGAAACTCCATAGGAAAAGAAAACATCCTTTTCTTCACTGGAATTCATGTTATGAAAAGAAATTAAACGGAACAGTGTACAAAACAAGGCTTGTATATTTGTTGGAAAGAGAGAATCCAGTTTGCTAACAAGACTAGCGACCCAGAACTTCAAAAAAGTGGTAGAAAACTTTCTTGAACCAAAATGTTGCACCAATCCATCAACCAGGCAACATAGTCCCTATTATTTCACATTTCTTGGATCTGCTTCACTCCACAACACCATTTATCACCTGCTTGATCCCTCCTTTGCCCAGCCTCAGAAGCTATACTGTAACAAACTTTCTCGCCACAAATTAACTGCCAACTATTCCATTCCTGGGAAAACTAAAAGCTCAAGATTGTAAGAAACTGATCAAATATTATCTATAAATAATTCTTTATATTTTATAACCACAATTTATTATATTCAATTCACAATGTTTGTATTCTTTTTTCCTTTTCTTTTAGAACCACAATTTATTATATTTTAGTCCATTTTTCGAGTAGGGGGCGACCTCTGTGTAGTGTTTACCTAAGGATTTAAGTCCTATCATTTTGGCAATTAGGCCGTGTCTGGATTGCAAAAAAATATTTCTGACGGAAAATTTTTCATTGAATTTTGTTTCTTTCCACAATTTAGAGGGATATTATCATAAATTGGAGGTCCCTCCAAGTAAAAATTCAATAGGGCTGGTTCAAGAAATCTTTTTTCGTGTATAAAAAAGTAGGAACTCTTAGAAATATTTGTTGTCCTTTCCAAACTCTACCTGAAAATTCCTGCAAGCCAAGAAGGGCCTTAGTGATTATGGATTGTTTTCAAGACCCATTAGGTATGCGCAGCCATTAATCACAAAGCCTCTTCATTGTGTTCTTAGATAGATATTAGTGGGGGCGTCTTATGATTGAGGATGACCGATGCAATGTGATCCAATAGGCATTTGAATATGATTCTCTTGGAGGGTTAATGACGATTTTGAGGAGACAACAGACAGCACCGTGGTTATGGTTTTCCAAATCTTCCACAACTTCAGAGAGGAAGAAGCTGATTTCACTGTCTCCAAACCCAACTTTTAGCACTCTCCCAACTCAAATTATGGAGTTCGACAAGGAATCCCTAGAAGTGTTCATATTTCTCAATCTAGGGGAAAAAAACATTTCAAGATAATGTATTCGCAGTTGCGAACCAATGGCGTTTCACGCAATGCCACCTCCAAGTATCATAATTCTGAGTTCTTTTAGAATTTACTTTTAACCATAGAATAAGCCAGGATTCAAGAGTTATTAAAATCTAAAGAATACTAGGATTCGAGAGAATAATAATGATGCTTACCTTATTATATGCTCTACTCTTGGGATTCCACAAGGATATATACTGGCTTCCCATTTAACATACATCGTCCCTGCAAGACAAGTAATCAATAAGAAGTTGCTCAAATTAATAAAGCGCTATGATGGTTAGAGAAAGTTGGACAGATTACAATTGTTCATGCATACCTTAAGCTTGGGCAACCCAATAACACAAGCACATTCGACCACTTCCGCTCCCACACGTTCTAAGGAAACAGAAATGCAAAATGATATGCAACTTATGAGGAAAAGTAGAGAATATATCAACATAATGAAAAGAGCAGAAGGAAATAAAAATTTAATCAAGGATGATACAACAAGCAATTCTAGTGTCATCACACTTATTTACACAAGGGAAACTTCTACAAAATCTACACATCAATGAATTACAAAATCATTTGACTACGTGCATATATATTCAAATCCCGTTGGAACTGGAAAATCCATAGGATTTATGTATAACTGTTTAAGGCAATGTAGTCCTTTGCACTTTTCACCATCATATCATATATTAGAGACAAGGTTTCAGATAGGGGACTGATATCTCCCCCCCCCCCCCCGACGGATAAAATCCCCCCCTTTAACGTTATTCGTTAAGTTTTATAGGCAAAGAAAAATGTTAAAGGGGGTGAATTTATGCACAAGCAGTGAACCATTCTCACAGAAACCGTTAAAGGGGGGGCATTTCATCCGTTTAGGTTGTTGGGGCGTGGGGGGGGGGGGGGGGGAGGGTCGGTCATCATGGAAATGAAAATATGTTGGTTGAGATTTTTGTGAAAATTTAAGATGAAATGCTAGAATAAGCACAAATAGCGACTTACAAACTACCACATAATAAATATCACCGTCCATAATAGTTTAATCACATTGGGGGTCGGTCATCATGGGATGAAAATATGTTGGTTGAGATTTTGGTGAAAATTTAAGATGAAATGCTAGAATAAGCACAAATAGCGACTTACAAACTACCACATAATAAAGATGACCGTCCATAATAGTTTAATCACATTGAACACCTAGTGACATGTGTGGCCGCATATCTAAAATTTCTATTGCTTGATGTTCCTTGAGAGTTCTGGAGTTAAATATACCTGCTTGGATTTCATGGAAATTTTAGCAAAAAAAATTGTTGAATTTTGAAGTTTTTTTATGAGAATTAGATCTGTCATAAATTGGTATCAGACCTTCATCACTCCACCCATGACATCCCTCTGAGCTCTCTAAAGATACAAAGCCAACAAAGAAGAGTGTCGCCTTGGGCCCTTGTCTTCATTAGAAACCTTGGTACAAAAAGGGGTGAGAGTAATCAAGGAAAGCATCACCTTTGTTATTTCTAAACAAAACTCCCACCCCCACGGTACAATTAATTATTTTCTATGAATATTGGCTTTTCGTTTCATTCTGACAACAAAGCAATTGTATCAACCGACTAATAGTTGGGTGATCTGTTATGCACCATTGATATTCATTTCTAAAATGCACCATTGTCTTCAACAATGCGTATATAAGTCAAACAGAAATAATTGTCTCTCAATGCCCCCATAAGATATTAATAGATATTAAATTTGTCGTACCTTTGTTTAGATTAAAATAAAATAGAAACCAACAACCTGTCAGTAACTGCTTACTTTATGCAAAGGTTTAAAGAATATTTTGGTCAAAAGCCAAATCAAACATAATAAGAGAAGATTCAGAAATCAACCTTTCAGTAACTGTTGTGTTAAATTGACAAAAAGGAAAACCAGTGTTTCTAGTTTTTGAATTCACCAAAGAAAAAAAACAAAGAGAGGAAGAAAAGGAGAGGACCTTACCTAGAAGTTTTATTGCTGCACATAGTGTTCCACCAGTAGCAACCAAATCATCAATGACCAACGCACGCTCCCCTGGATGAACAGCCCCAACATGCATCTCCAAACAATCGGTTCCATATTCAAGCACATAAGATTCAGAAATAACCTCACCTACACATTTAAATGTATAAACAGTCAAACATAATAAGAGATGAAGGTGTAAAAATAACTTACTATCCATGCATAGGAACTTCTAGTTTTTCAGGACATGTTAATTTCAACAACCAAAAAGGCAGGAGGAAAAAGGAACATTAATATTGAGAAAAACCCCATTGGTGAAATTTCAGTTATTGACAAACAGGTAGACCCAAAATCTGCTCATCAATAAAAAGAAAGACTAATGAAACTTCAGACACAGACTTTAGGGATTCCCCTGGCTTGACATGCCCTGAAATTTCTTCTCAATTTTAATAAATTTTTCCTTCTCTCCAAAAAGAGAAACAAAAAAGTATTTAAGTATCGAAATTTAAATTTTTTAGCAAGCAGTAAATCAAGTACCATGTTCATAAGAATAAGTAGAATATTCCCAACAAAATAAATCCACTAATAAAACAAGTTGACAGATGATGACAGTGATCATGAGTTTATCTGAGGAATAAAGTAATTTTTTTTTCAATTTCCTACTTTGGTCTAAAGGGAAAAGAATTTCAAAAGCCAGTGAAAATATTATGAGCAGTACTAAGAAGGGAAATGAATCTTAAAAACTCCAACATTTCAAAGTTTTAAAATATTGAAATAGGATTTTCATTATTTAATAGACATTAATGACAGCTAAAATCACCCTATGCTTGTTCTGCTAATATTTTATTCAAAATCATTCAACAACTTGATTTCCATGTTCGAGATTTGGTAAACCCTTTTTAAGAAAAATATATCTGGAATATAGATTTTGACGGTTAATACAACGAAGATCCAATGTATGAGTATGGGGTATGTGTAAGGTTTCTTTTAAAATAGTTTAAACCAAAACATGGTTTGAATTTTGAAAAGAACAGTCATCTATCTCATACAACAAATCAACATTCTTTCTCTCTCTCATATGCATTTTGATTCAACTATTGCTCTAAATGGCACATAAAAGATTTCACAAAGGATACTTGTATAGAAACATAGATATGTAGAAAAAAAAAGGAAGATAAGGAATCCTTCGTTCCTAAAAAAAGCCTCTTGAAGATGAATTTGCAAGCAAAGATCGAATGTCTTTTCACCAAAAGCACCACACTATATAATGTTATTTGGTGAACGTAATGAGTAAGGCTCTCATTTTCACCCCAACAAGTGCACACACATGCACACAGCATGCGCGCGCGCGCGCGCACACACACACACACACACACACACACACACACACATATATATATATATATATATATATATATATATATATATATATATATATATATAAATGTTATGGTAAAGAAGTCAAATTAATCCACAAATGTACAAATAGAAAATGGGAGCTTGTGGATCTCTTAATGTTGAACAATAGTAAAAGATCAAGTCTAAAGCACTATGGTAAAGAAGTCAAACTAATCCACAAATGTACAAATAGAAAATGGGAGCTGGTGGATCCCTTGATGTTGAAAAATAGCAAAAGATCAAGTCTAAAGCAGTACATCAATTTAAAGAAACAAGATAGCATGTACCTGGCAATTTTCTAGGTTTACGTAGAGGAACAAATTTTGCACCAATAGCTAAGGCAATTGAAGGACCAAATATGAATCCTCTAGCTTCGATACCTAAAATGAAGTTCAGATAAGAATCTTGAAATGACCAATTAAGAAAGTTGGAGTAACCATTCAATTATTTTTTGGAAAATAATATTTCATAAAAATTATTATATCTTTTAAATAGATCATGATATTATACCCAAAAAAAAACACAAATTGTGGTACTTACTAAAGAATAATATCACCATCAATTATGAAAGATGAATATTGACCACATGTAGTGGTTTTATGACTAATAAATCATTTTCCTTTAGTCATAAAACCACTAAAGGGGGGCCTTCCCGGTAAATAAACAGAGCAGATTTAACATGGCCCTAAATGAAACACTAATCGTATGTCAAAGAACTAGGGTGTTTGGGGATTAGATGCCTTCTGATTGTGTTGTACATGCTTGCATCATAACGAGTTTTTTTTTGTGGAAAAAATGAATTTTAAAACAATATGCCCAACCAGTTTACAACTTTTGGCGAAAGCCATTTCATTTTTGCAGGCATATGTTTCAAAAATGAATTTCGTATCATATGAATTAAGTATAAATGGTATTGTTCTTATTACTGGGAAATGACAAGAATACTCAGTCTTGAAGTGACACTTGATCTAGATCTTTTATCTGTGTAGCTGTTTTAGAAGCTCCTGGGACTAATAAGAGCTTGTATGAGATCACCTTGGGAAGATTGTCCAAAAGACTGTAAAACCTGATTGGTAGGACCTTTGCAAAGCATAATGAGAAGTTAAGCAAAATTACTCGATGACTGCAAAGTAACATAATTCCCAATAGCTTTCTTTCATTTGTAGAGCTAGAATACTAGGTTTTGAAATGATACTTGATCCAGCTCGTCTCAATGTAATTTTTTTTTCTGAAGGCCCCTAGAATCTCTCAGAACTATGATAAATGGGTAGGAAATTAGTGAAAAGAGAGATGTAATTCATGAATGTGCTGACGCATGCTATTGGGAGGGTGGGCTAGTTTTCATTTGTAAGGTAGATTGTGAAGAAACAGGTGACTGTGTTGATTGGGAGTTTCTTGATCATTTGTTAAGGTGTTTATATCTTCACCATGGTTGTTTGGTGCTACTAACTGTCTATCCTAAAAATCTTTAGAGCCTTGAGGCTTTGGGCAAGGTGATCCTTTGCCTCTCTTTCTTTCACTTGGGTAGTTGAATCCCTAATTAAAGTAGTGTATAAAGCTAGTAGGATAGGATTATTTTTGTTCTGGTAGGATAGGATTATAGAATGTTTTAAAGTGGATGACTAATAGTATCAAGAATTAGTTTTCCAATGACACCATTACACTTTGTAGAGCATCTTAAGAGCAGACATTTCTTTTGAAGGCAATTTTGAGGAGTGTTGAGGTAACAGCCAGTGAGCAGATGAATCTTGGACACAGCACGTTGATGGTGGTAAATGTGAGTGAAGATCTAGCATCGAAGTTTTGAGTCTTTTCTGGGTTATAGAGGTGTACTTCCCAATTCATTTTGGGAGATCCACAGTGTATTGATCAGCTCTCAAAATCCTAATGGTATCAGGTGATGTAAATGGTTAAAGAGAAAGTATTGGCATAGAAGTGGTATCTCTTAACAATTCTTTAACACAGAATGTGATCGCACTAATAACAGTCAAGAAAACATGTTAGACTTATTACTAAATATTGAAAAACTAAGACTCAAATTGGAACCTGACTGGCCAAGTTTTTCATCGATTCAACAAGTTAAACAGTAAATTAAAACGATAAAGATGTTTGAACCTATAATACAAAAAAGGATGAGAATATGGGAGTTTTCAGTGAGTCAAACACGTCAACGAAAAACTCCACCAAGTCGATGATTGGTTTGAGTAGTTCTGAAATCTGAATAACTTGCCAACTACTTGTAGACGCACTAAAATCAGTCCTACACATACTTGAAATCAGGGCAGTCTGAAACCTCCCCAATCATATAACAAACTAGATGTTAGGGAAAGAACCTCCTCTAGTACTAAGGGATTCCTTTTTGTCCATTGTTATAATGAAGAAACTGTCATGAATGACACTGAAAACAAAAAACGCAATGAACCCCATTTCAAAACCATCCATTAAGAATTAGAAATTTAAATGGAAAATAGTATGAATATCTAACAGGTTCAATCTCATTTCTCTCTATTTATCAAAATTCATCAACGACACCTAAATCGAACCATTTTTTTTATGAATGGTATACCAAAATCGAACCATACACCATTGTTTTACAGAAAGAGGCTTCTCTAGTGGAACTCAGTCCAAAGTTTAAACCATGGTTCAAGAATGTGGAATCTGAGTCAGAATCTTCTGGGTGCCAAGAATGAATTTGGTGATTCTCACTGCAGAATTGAATGATTCCAATTTAATTTGGAATTATTAGGATAGTTATATGTTGGAGAATAACAAGTGGCTTAGACCAGTTTCTATAGTTGATGATCTGTTTACGAGTTGATTAGAATTAGAATAGTTTCTATAGTTATTTACTTATCTTTTATTTAACCCCCTTTAAGGTCTCTTGTAATGCATTGATTCTCATCAAAAGTTGATTCTATGGTTTTCGAAACATCATGTATTTTGCTTCTTCAATATGGTATCAGAGCCATGGTGAGATCTCAGGATGAACTTAGCCCTGTTCCTAGAAATTTTGCAACCCACTCACGCGCTTCAATCACTTGATGCACTCTATCTTCTAGCATAGTATTATTCTAAAAAATTGTTTTTTTTTTTTTTTTTTTTTGAGAAATGGTAAAGAAAATATTAATGAGAAGAAAATAATAATGGGGGACCCCAAGACTGAGATGGTGGCTGCAATGTAGACTAGCAAAAATGGAAGAAAAGAAAAACAAAGAGATAGATCCTCAAAGGGGAAGGAAATCAAAAATCTGTAATTCGCTCCTAGCCACTCCATCAAAGAGTCTTTTCCTAGTCACCATCCTCTTATCGCTTTATCAAATCAAAATTGTGACTGATTGTCCATATTGTATTCTTTTATGTCCACTATATCCAATCACCATAGTTTTAAAACTCCCTCCCGTCATCGTGGACTCCCTCGAGTCGACTCTCTTTTCCCTTGGCCGTGTACCGCATTTTGCTTTACAGAGTAAATAAAAACTCCTATGACTCCCCCGAGTTACCCCCGAGTTATGACCGCGTGAACAGAGTACTCAGCCACATCAACCAAGTACTCGACCGTGTCGTGCCAAGTCAAGTCGGCTAGGACTTTCTTCGACCGTGTCTGGACCCACATCCGTGTTTTGAAACACTGCAAATCACACGCTCTGGGAGCGTGTTTGACCGATCAGATCCCATGGATCACCGGCACCGGCTCTGACAGACTCCATAGATGAGCAGGATGCGACTGAGATGGACTTTATTGACTCACAACCTCCACCAAGCAACAAGATTGATGATGTCATCTTCACCAACCTTTTCTCAAGATCAGTGGCTCACACTTCCTATCAACTCACAAATGCTTTTACAAGGGATATGCAATTATATGAGGGTATTATGATAGTTGTACATAGGATTAGAAGAGTTGATTTGTCTTAGAATAGTTTCTATAGTTAACTCCTTGACTTATCTTCTTTTTAAACCGATTTAACTGTCTATTGCAATGCAACGATTCTCATCAATAGTGGATCCTCTGGTTTTATAAACATCAAGTACTATGGTTCTCCAATAGAAATCGATTTTTTATAAATTACTAAATTTACAACAATATTTAAAAACCCAATGAATGAATAATATTAGAGAAAAAAAACTGAATAAATACAGGCAACTGATATATACCCGACCATGTTTTGATAATGGGACATAACTCACTTTGTTTTACACTTTTCTGATTGGCCACTGAGAGCTTTTTGGGAATTGTAATAGCCTTTGACAGCTGGTTAAAACGTGTAAAACAACGTGAGTTCGTCCCATTATCAAAACCATGGTCTCACAGATATCAGTATAAAATTATCCGGGAATGCCTTTCTTTTACAACAAAAGAAAAAAAAAACGCATCAATTAGAAGAGTGAATTTGATGGAACCCAAATCAAAATATTCAAAAAAACGTTAGCAGATGACAACATTGAGAAAACAAGGAAAAAAAAAACAGTAAAAATTAAAAAAATACCATGACAGAATGAACTCAATGACATAAAACTGAAAGTATACCGGCCACAACAGAAATGCCCATATCTCTGTAACGGTCAACGAACATATCAACGGCATCCTTGAAAGCCTTGGGATGGAGTAGAAGCGTTGTTATATCCTGAAACATGATTCCTACCAAACATAGAAAATAAAAAACAGAGATTTTTAGATTCTATAGTAAACAAACATGGAAAAAAGAAAAAAAAAAACCTGGTTTTGGGAAGTGGGGAACGACTCTTATGGCCGCAGAAATGGCCTCTAATCGAGGGTCACCTTCTTCTTCTCCTGCAAACATTCTCGTTTTTTTTTTTGTTCCTTCCTTTTTTTTCCCTCCCAAAACGTCTTTTTAAGAAGAAGAAGAAGAAGAAGAAGAAAATCTCTGTATATATTTTACCTGTTTTTAAATTAGCTTCTCGTTTTCCTCGAAACCTCCAACTGAAACTAGTGTTAAAATGACAGTAAACACCCTCAGTAAACTCTATTTTGGAGGTAGAGAGAGAGGGAGATGGGAAGGGTAGTTTTGGCCATTTGGGTGAGTTATTTTTGTTTCTTGTTTTTGTCTGTTGGGTTTTTTTTTAATTTCCCAGGTTGCGTAGTGGGGGAGTGGAGGTATCAAATGAAAGGGAAATAAATAATAAAAGTAGGGTGTCTGGGGGCAAAAGAGAATCAGAGGGCAGAGAGGGAGAGAGATCCGGGATTTCAGGTGGGTCCCATCCTTTTTTATCCAGTCGCTTTCAAACCGCAGACCGAGAAAATTATATACTGGGTTTTCTTCTAGTGTGGGCCCACTTTTAGATTGTACGGGACTAATAGGACAGTGTCTATTTCGATTTAACATCAGATGCGTCTGAGAATATTGCTTCGCTGATTTAATGGCAGGTGCGTCTGACGATATCACTTCTGCAATTTAATCTCGGATTCGTCTGACTATATAACTACCCAATTTAATACCAAACGCTCTGACTCATATATACTTTTAAAATGGGGGGGGGTGGCTGCTTTAGTTAAATTATAATTAGAGGGATGCTACATTAACAGATTTCGTTTGGAAGATAACGACGAAATCCCATATCATGCGCCAAAAGACAAGGAACTGAGCTCGTATACCCACAAAAATAAATGGTTAATTCAACTATTGTCCTTCTTTTTTTCTTTTTTTTCTTCCAAATTATCTTTTGGAAGTGTTTTCCTTAAAATTAAGATAGTTAAATGACTGAAACACTCGTGTTTAAGAATTAAATTTTCAAACCAATGCCATGTTTAAGAATTAAGTCTTAGGCATGATGTTTTTTTTTTTTCACTGTTTCGCTTTCGTCTCTTCACTCTCTATATTGGTAATGATACCCTTACTTATTACCATACTCTTCCAGCCTTTAGCACACAACCAAACGCTGCTTACCACTATTCTCCAACGTACAGACAAATCCAATTCTTGTCTCCTTCCTATTTATTTCTTATTCCACTACTCTCCGATCCTTTACCATGCATCCAAACATACCCAAGGCCGGCCGAGTAAGTAAAGGGTGAGAATATATCACTTCTCCAGTTAAAGCAGGCCCCTTTTATCTTTGTGTACGTGTCACAAAATTAGAATTCTTTTATTTTTTTTATCAAAATGGATTCTAATTTTGCCAACAGCTCTTCTTTCCTCTATTTAATGCCAAATGCATTGATTAAATTACTTTCCTCAATTTAATTTCAAATGACCATATCGCCTCATCCATGTAATGCCAGTTGCATCTGAGGATATAACTTCATTGATTTAGAGAAATGACATCTACGCGGAGTATTTTTGGTAAACATGCGCTCCACTTGTTTGTCGTGTAGTATTATTTAAAGCGATGTCTGATGATATTACGGTTCTAAAAAAGCGCTTAAAACCCTTTAAATGCTAGACGACAAACAAGTGGAGCCCATGTTTATCAAAACACTTGGCACATATATCATTTTCCTTGATTTTAGTGTCTGGCTATATCACTTCCCCAATTTAATTTCAGATGAAATGCTTGCTCACAGCAATCTCCACCATAGCCACATGTAGATTAGAATTGATCAAGAGATGGGTTCCATGTGGATGATCTGCAAGGCCAAAATCAATTAGGCCACATTTGGATACCCACAAGATTTAGATTTGGATTTCTCACATTTGCAGTTATGATTTGGAACTGGGCTAGATCCTTCGATGTCCAAATCAGCTATGAGGGTGAAAAAAAAATACGATTTTCAAATATTTTTCTGTGAGACATCATTTGGAAATCCATATTGGTACCAATTAACGTCACCCTCCTCGACCTTGCTGCAGCAACAGCAAGACGTCCCTCCCTCCCTCTCTTGTACAACATGATGATGAGGATGATTGATGTAATTTGTATCGAAAAGTCAAATCCAAATCCAAATACAAAAACTGGAGGTTTCCAAATGGGGCCTTAAGACATCTAAATTGAAGATTACAACTCAAAAACCACCCTGATCATTCAATCTAGCCTTCCACGAGCAAATAGGTTGTACCCCCACAAATCATCTCCATAGGAAGATTCTAGCCCTACTTTTTGAACAATGATAGACTAATTAGCCATACATCATACAAAATCTCTAAATATCATTCAAAAGCACAAAACACAGACAATAAGAGGGCATCTTGATTGACCCTTCTCACGTGGTCTCCATCCATCACGTCAACGGCTCAATTTTGTCACCGCGGGAGCCATTCAATTGCCTCTAATTCGCGTCTGCTTTCCACACGTCTCTCAGTATCCTTCACCCAACAAGGAAAAATGTTGGAGGCTTTTCAATGTGATGAAGACGTAAATTTTGTGAATCTTCGCACGATTTGGTTTGTACCATGCCAAATAGTCATTAACGTGCATCACAAACGGAAGTGGGGCCGGATATTAATAGTTTAGAATCTGGGTGGGCCATGGCTTGCAGATATGGTCACATTGTGGGACCCAGTAAACTAATCACAATAGATAAATTGGTGGGCCCCCAAAGCCATGCCAAGTTGTTGTTTTAGGGATAGGAAAGTGAGAACATCACATGTTTAAACTCAATGATTGATGGGACACTATTCATATGCATGCGCGTTAGTTAAAAGAAATGATAAAATTTGAGATCTTTTTTTAGTTTGATGGCTTAGATCAACCCTGACTACAGACAAGAACATCTTTGCTTTTTAGTACAACCAAGTCAAAACTACTCCAATGGCTTTGCTTCTTTCCTCTTTTTCTTCTTCTTCTTTGCTTTGATTTCTAGTGATCTTACTCTCTTATCTTTGAATCTATGATAAGATAAAGACTTCTAATAAAGATAAGACCTCCAATAAAGATAAGTATTATAATATGGGTTTACTTCTGTTCATCAAAACCAATGGTTATAGCTTTGTATCTTAACCTTGAGGTCGAGGTAGGTTTAAATTTTCGAGGAATTGCCATCACCACTTAGGCCCTCTTTGCTCTTCATTTTGAGAATCGATTTTGAGTCCAAAACCAAATTCTTGGCAAAATTGATTTTTCCAAAACTGAGTTAAACACAATCAATTATCAGTCTTTTGGACTCAAAAGCTAAAATGAGAAACTTTCACAGTTGTAGAATCGATTTTGAACTCAAATTGACATCCCCGCAAAAATACACATTGTTGGAATGTAGAATTAATTTGAGTGGATAAATAATTGGGTTTTTTTGGCAAAAGAAGTCTTATTTTCAAAAGGAGTCTTTTAGTTTCACAATTTGCAGATTGAGATCACATTGCAGTGAATTTTGCATCATGCCATAATTTTGGGACCAAAAATACCCATGATGTATTTTGACTCGTAAAATGACCAAAATGTCCATATTTGTGTGTGAAGATGAAAACTACCTTAAAAAGACCAAAATACCCAAGGGGGCCCACCATGTTCACCTCATATTTTGCGTGGGCCCACCATTTATAGATGTCATTGTTCTGATGGGGTGGGGCACTTTAATGTTTTGATTGGGTGGGTGCCTCCATTTTACCTCATGTTTTGATAAGGTAGGATCCTTGATATCCAACCCAGCTTATGCATAGGGTGGGGCCCATTATTTTATACCCCATGTTTTGGTGGGAACGCCATGGGTATCTTGATCATTTTACTTATATGGAGATTTTGTTCTTTTTTAGGAGTAAAAAAAAAACTACCATGGGTATTTTGGTCACAAATTTATGGTATGACCTGATTTGCAAAATTCTTATTTGCAATTTATCAAACCAGAAGACTCTTTTTGCAAATAAAGACATGTAGAAGTCTTCATTTGGAAAAATCCCTAATTAATTTTACACAACAAACAAAACACCTAACTTTGCCAAAAATCAATTTTGGACTCAAAAATCCAAAATAAATAGGGTCTAAACCTGTCATCGGTGGCAACTAGATGTGAGTAAGTTTGAATTGTTTTTCAGGCAGACTACCCTTAGCCAACGGACTCTCCCCTAATCGAGTATAGTAGGGGTGCAACTTGGGTTGGGCTCAACCCGAATCGGACTGGGTTCAACCCAATTTGTGCTTGGTTACACTGGCATTTCCTCTTGTTGAATTGGGTTCGGGTTGGCAATCCGATTTAATTTCGGGTTGGGTTAGGGTTGAGGATGGAGTTAAATTAAGGATGTATGGTCAATTTGTCTTTCTTGTCCTTCTTACTCTAAATTATGTGGCCCCGTTATTTTAAGGAAAGGAGTAGATGTTTTATTAGCATCACTTTTAAAGGGAAATAATATATCCGGAGTAGATGTTTTATTAGCAGCACTTAAATCATTAACCTTTTCTACAGGGAAGTGGGACCCAAATAGAGGATCATGTGCAGAAGAATATGCTCCATTCATTCGGTTGCCTCCAGCTTCCTAGCGAAAAAATGCAAGCCTCGTGCCTTTCACATCAGATGAGTGTGTACTAATGAAAATTCAAAAGGTCGAATCTTGTTTGTCTTCTAAAAGATTGCAATGGCTCGTGTGATTCACATACACAGGAAATGTAACTTACTTTTGGGTGGAGGAAGGATTTGGAGGGATGTATGTTTGGTAGCACAAAATCTAGGCAGTAGTCGGAATTTTGGTTGGATTTAGGATGCCATTTCTTTATTAGTTGCCAATATTGCATTAAACTCCCATGAGACTCCTTGGGATGCCTCTTAGATAATTATTGCATGTTTGCAGAGGAGCAATTCACGTCTTGCTCTCTCTTTTCTCTTTCTCTAAATTGGTAATTTAGAGAAAGAGAAAACCCAAAACCCGCAACCATTTCGTTGCTTCTCTTACCCAAGACCGTACAACAGAGTAACCCGAAAGAAAACCCAAGAGAATGAAACCCCCAGAAGAAAACCCACAAGAAGAAACCCTCTCTCTTTCTCTCACTTTGCATCTGACACAGTGAGAAACACAAAAACCTCTTGCCGTTCCCACACCACTCTTCGTGTAGATGAGTTTTCTTTTATAACTTGGGTTTTGCCCAAAACCTAAAAAGGCAAATTCTATTTTTGCCTTCATGCCTTCCCACTGTAGTCATGGAAAATACGGCAACTTTCCCAACAAAAAGTGAAAGGCCAAGATCAATGAGAGAAGCAACACAACAACCAGTTGGGGCCCACGGATCTTAATCAAACACCCAAATCTCCTTACATCATTTAAGGGAAATGATATTCCCTCCCCCTCTTAAACAGATAAAATCCCCCCCTTTAACGGTTTTTGTGAGAATTGTTCACTGCTTGAGGATAAATTCACCCCCTTTAACGTTTTTCTTTGCCTTTAAAACTTAATGAATATTGTTAAAGGGGGGGATTTTATCCGTCAGAGTGGGGAAAATATCATTTCCCGCATTTAATTATCAAAAGAGTCTTAACAGGAGGAAGGACGAAATTTCACATCAAGAAAGATTTCCCATGATCAACTAAATTGAGTCGGAAAGCATCATATTACCCTAAAATGACCGACAAATACTTTTATAACTCCAAAAAATCTTGGGACACAAAACCAATTTTTGAATCATTTAGATTTGGGACAGGAAGTAGGTCCCAATTTACCCCTACAATTTCTAAATTCTAATTAAAGCAATAAAACCATTTTCATCACTCCCCTCAAATTGATAAAGAAATTAGAGAAGCAACATAACAACCAGTGGGGCCCACGGGTCTTAATCAAACACCCAAATCTCCTTACATCATTTAAGGGAAATGATATCCCCCCTCCCCCCTCCCACCTAAACAGATAAAATCCCCCCCTTAACGGTTTCTGTGAGAATGGTTTACTGCTTGAGGATAAATTCATCCCCTTTAATGTTGTTCTTTGCCTTTAAAATTTAACGAATACCGTTAAAGGGAGTTTTCTATCTGTCAGAGTGGGGGGAAATATCATTTCCCGCATTTAATTATCAAAAGAGTCTTAACAGGAGGACGGACGAAATTTCACATCAAGAAAGATTTTCCATGATCAATCAAATTGAGTCAAAAAGCATCATATTACCCTAATATGACCAACAAATACTTATATAACTTCAAAAATCTTGGGACACAAAACAATTTGGGACAGGAAGTAGGTCCCAATTTACCCCTACAATTTCTAAACTCTAATTAAAGCAATAAAACCATTTTCATCACTCCCTCAAACTGATAAAGGCTAAAGATCATAAATTCTTCCTTATTTACTCCATCTCCATTAGGTCATCTCCGTCTATGTCTACGGCTACATGTGTCATTGGCTTACCTTAGCGAAACCAAGGGTTAGTTGAACCAACTCATGACTTTACCAACCCATCATTTTAACGTAAGGTCAGACCATCACTAGGTGAAGTGGGGAACATTCAGTGCATTAACCCCATATTTATAGGTTCCATCTTTGTGATTTTTTTCCACCCAAATGGGCCGGGGGAGATTTCCAAGTCAGCTGGAAGATCTTAGGAGTGGCAATCTTACTGGAATTTTGAATATATTAAGGAGTGAGTATAAGGTCATAAACACCCGTCGCCCTCCTAGTCTAAGGAGCTAACGAATTTTGCCTTAGCTAATTAATACCTATAACCCCAGAGCTACTCTCCATGACAACACCTATTCCTTCGATGGTAGGAGAAAAAGGCTTGACGAGGAACTCCATGGTTTGTTAGCCCTTTTCTCCTAGTAGTCTCCATTATTTGCATTTCTCTTTGGTTTCAAGTTGTTTAGTGGAAGCTTTACCAGTCTTTTAGTAAAAATTATTCATTTTCTAATAAGAACCCTGTCAGAACCATATTTTGAAATTTTGGTTTCAGTTTCTGTTTTGGCCTCATCTGAAAACAAAATTACGGTGGCAAAATTTCGGTCCCGGCTATAAATTTTGGTTTTAAAAATCTCCTTTGATTATAGTAATAATATAAAAGTAGGGCAGTGATAAATCGACCCTCAAATATCTTAAATTGACCCCTATGTGTCTTTCTCTCTCCTCTGGGTTAGAGAGAGAAAGACCCAGGGGTAGATTTATCATTCCCCTAAAAAAAATTGCGATGATATTTTCAACCCCCCACCCCACCCCACGCAAACAGGGTTTGACATAAAAAAAAAGGGTTAAAGTTACCCACTCTTCACGTTATCAGGGAGCGAATGCGTACTACAAGTGGAGTGAAAATATAATCTCAGTGATAAATCGACTCCCAAATATCTTCAATCGACCCCACGTGTCTTTCTCTCATAGATAAATCGACTCCCAAATATCTTAAATCGACTCCCCATGTGTCTTTATCTGATAAAGACACATGGGGGAGTCGATTTAAGATATTTGGGAGTAGATTTATCACACCCCTAAAATTATTGTAGAAACTAAAGCAGATACTGTAGCTAGTACAAACAGCATGGGTGTCGCCTTGTGATTTCTTCCGGCTATAATTGCAGGTGGGTTTAGTTCTCTGGCTTGTAATGAAAATGTACCATGTGCAAAAATATCAGCTTTTTGGTGATTCTCCTAAACCGAAGGAGTGGTTGTACAGTTGTACATCACTTGTGATGTGGCTAGCAGCTTTGCAATTTCCAAGAAAACAGAGAAAATTTTCATTTTTGGAAAGCAATTCCTGGAACGAGTTTACAAAATGTTTGGAAAAAAATTACTATGGAGAGAATTTTCCATGGAAATTTTCTAAAAAAATCCACGAAAAAAGAGATAACAAGTGATTATTAGTATCTAATCTATTATATGGGATTTTCTAGGCAATTTTGCAAAAAAAATAAAAATAAAACAAAACAAAAAACAATTTTGCGGCTCAGTTTTGCAAAAGAGAACAGCCACCTCAATGAATTAAATGAATAGCATAAAATCTACTACGAGAACATTCGGCGAAATTGCCTAGATAATCCCATATTATAGGGACTTGCTAGGCAATTTTGGAGAAAGATGAGCCCCGAAATGGCTTTTTTGTGAAATTGCCTGGACAAAAGTGAGCCTCGATGTGTTTGGATGCGCAACATAGGCTCTGATAGTAGTGGAATAAGAAGGCAAATGGGAGGAGACAAGCATTGGATTTGTCTAGAATTACCTCTCGAGAGTAGTGGAATAGATTATGATAGTGTTTGGTTGCAATACATAGATTCATAGAATAGGCAAATAAGCAGGGTGATAGTGTTTGGTTGCGATCGGGCATGCCCGTGTAAAAGAGTGCTGCCCTTGATATTTGATCCACCAACAGCCCCTTAATAAGATGAAAAAGGGGTTGTTTCAAATATCAAGGGTGGTGCCTCTTGCACGAGGCTGCCGGATTGGGCACCATATAAAAACCCCATCATTATACTAATATGGAGAGAGAGAGAGAGAGAGACACACACACACAGAGAAGAAGAAGAAGAAGAAGAAGAAGGGGTATCATTCCTAAGACTTTTCAACCAAAATTCTATCTTTTATGTTTGGTAGAATTTAGTTTGAAAGTGAGGAGGGAATATGAATGCTACATGGCAGACATAACGAGGAATCGGCTTTACTTTTATTTCAAAATTTCAATGAATGCCGAGAGTTTGTGCAACCAAACATGTTATCCCATTTTTCATGAAATTTTTTTATTGGGTATATTCCATGAAAAACTTTTATTAAAGATTTTTCTCCGCAGTAATTTTTTTTAACATTTTGTTAAAGGAAATTGCTTTCCAAAAATGAAAATTTTTCTTTGTTTTCATGGAAAATTGCAAACCTACTAGACATTGGATTTTTTTAATTAAACTTTTTTATCTTTTGCACCTCATGCATAGCATGCATGGGAACTATTATTTTACCCTTCATAGTTTGATGGTGTAGGTCTACCATCTACACCAGGTTTTGATGGGGTGGGCCCACCATCTCTACCCAACCCCATGCATAGGGCTGGCCCACCATCTTACATCCCATGTTTTGAACGAGTCTACAAAATGTTGTTGTTCTATCCTGTAAATTTCCTTCATCGCTTAGATTACGTACAAAACTACAAATGTCAAATTCTGTATAACTGCTAAGGCCTGTTTGTTTTGGATTTTGAGAATTGATTATTGGACTCAATTTTACGTTCACTTTTTGAGTCCAATAATCAGTTTTAACATCCCTAAATGCAAATTTCTTTACAGTTATTAAATATTTTATACATGAACATTTGCCTTTAAATAGATGTAAATTTATTTGTAGCTGAAACTTCTTGTGAAGAAGCACACAAAAGCTTTGGGCTGGAAAGCTGGTCCAAACCCATGTAAGGTCCGGCCCATTAATACCCCTCGATGCACCAGGTCATAAGCCCATATCCCAAAAGACATGCACACAACACCATGTCAACGGTCGAAATTTTGAACAAAGTGGGGGGCTGTCGATATCAAAATAAGGTCTGCAAATATCAGCCTTCTCATAATATATTTCTTGTTCTCCCTTTCTTTCTTATTATCGTTTCATCAGTTTCTTGAAGTGAAGGGAGATTGAAACAACGGGATTCTAAGACGATGAGGAAGTGCAGGATGCCATTAATGCTCCCCATGTGAAGACCTCTTGTTCTTCTCTGCTTTATTCAACTGCATAATATATCTTCTTCAAATGGGTAAATCAGAGAAAATTAATCTTTGCTTGGTTTTGCAGGAAAACCACCGAACCCAATGAAGAAGAAGAACAAAGAAGGGCCGATGAAGGAATCGAGGAGCTTCTGAATAAAGATCGCAATCACATTCACAACACGTGCATGCCACTTCTCAAATACGATTGCACTAGACGTGGTAATCTAATCCTCACTCCTCGTTCTTTAATGATCGTATATCGCTTGATAGTTATGTTTTCTTGCCGGAAGAAAATCTTTCACCTGATACTTTAGATCGGTGCCTTTTACGAAAGCAATTCTTATGTTTGACTGGTTTTCTTGGTGTTTTCTATAAATCTTGGGTGCATATTTTCTAAACTCACACTCCTTTTGAGTCGACTCCCTTCTACTGGGTTCCTGTTAGAGTTCCCATTTTGACATACAAAGTCAATCAAAACTCCTTTTGACTCTCTAGGATTTGCTTTGGCCGTGTTTTGACTATGGGTGCAACTCGGGTCTATCTTTGGGAATAATTTGGGTTGAGCTTTTACCATAAAATTAGGTCGGGTTCAGGTTGATTCTAATTCTTTTTTTTTTTGGCAAAAGCTCAACCCGACCCAATTTGCACCCCTAGTTTTGACTCGCATCCACGTTTTGAAACACGGCTTTTGTTCTACACTTCTGACCCAAGAATTGCACCGTCCAATTGGCAGCACAGAAGATTTCAGAGGTGTATGGGCAATGGAGGGAGGAGCAGAGGTGGAGAGCGGCGCGGTTGGAGCGATATCTGAATGGGAGGTGGGTGCTTGACGAAATGATCGAAGAGGAGCTTGCTCGATACAATGCGCACTACAATCGGGCAATGGTTCCGTCCCGGCTTCGCGATGTGGCTCAGATATTGATGCCCAAATGGAAGCTGGCGATGGAGAAGGCGGCCCTGTCATGGCTCGGTGACTGGCGGCCATCGGCCATTTTGGGTTTGGTTCAGACATTTTTCCAATTAGGATTTGTGTCGATGAGCCCCAAGAGTGAGCAGGTGTGTCTCCAAACGCTCATGCTGTTAGAGTTTGTATTATTTAATCATTTATACTTCAACACTCCCCGTGTGCCCTCTTTTTTGGGTTGGCCATACATTGTGGCACATGTGGCGCCTCTTTTTGGTTGACCATACAAGGGGATTTTCAATATTAAGGAGTTATTGGGTTTTGAACTCAGAACCTACCGTGAGGCAATAGCTTTGATACCATGTGATAATTCTTTGCTAAAATGCATTGTGAAATTGAAGATTAGAAAAGAATTCCTTTTATTTATCAAGGTGCTATTGAAGGCGTTGCGTGTGAGCCGCATCGAGGAGATGATGTTGGACGAGGCGACGGCTGAGTACCAGGCCACCTGCGTACTCCATTTGCCGTTTGGAAGAGTAACAGAGAGTGGTTCTTGTTCTTCTGGGCTGAAGAAGAAAAACAAGAAGGAGAATGATAGAGCGTTGGAATCTGTGAAGAGAGAGCTCATGAAGATTGGGCGCCTAATCACTCAGGCGCAGCATCTCAGGTGAGAAAAACCGGCGAGCTCTTGTTCTCTCTTTCTGTGTTTATACTATTCTCCGACATAATTCCAGGCAAATATAATGCTTGTCTCCTCGTTGTTGACTACTTATTCCACTACTCTCGGAATCTATGCAACGCAACCAAACGGACCCTAAATAAATCCCTGGGTAGCTAATCCCAGGGGTTTATTCAAGACAAAATTATCTAAGCAAGTAGCCAATCCCAAGAACAGCTCATCCAAGGATTTCTATCTCATATGTTTTTTCATAGGGTCCCTTTGGTAGAGGCACAACAAGGAGGGCTGAGAACTTGAAATCCAAAGGGAACTGACCTTTTTTCATTGACAAGATAATGTTCTGAGTATTTTCCTTTGATCTAGCAACGACACTAACATAAGATGTATGTGAACAGGTACAGGGCAGTAGAGCTGGTAGTGAAGAGGCTACTGAGTCAAACACAAGCAGCCGAGTTCTTGGTGGCGTTTTCTGGGATTCAAGAAACAGTCCACCAGTTTGCCTCTGCCAAGAAGGCTCAAACAGGCCCCGTCTGCTTAATGATTGAGGCTTCCACGGCGTAACAATCAAAAGAGAGAGAAAGAGAGAAACACAAACTAGATGACATGTATGACCAGAACCGATTTTGTTGGGATGCCAACGGTAACTGTAGAATGCATAGAAGTAGAGATGGATGAAACCCAGGTTCCAAAATTACTGAAAGCCTGAAAGAGAGTGACCCAATGGAGCTCAGGTATGAAACAAGTAGTGTTGTAGATAGGAGTCATGAAAAAAAAAGGCTTCTCTTGGCAGCTCAATGGATATGATTCCGAAGAATTATTAGAGTCAGTCATAGGCTGAATTGAGTGTGAGTTCTTATTGCCAAGTGAAACCTATGATCATCCCAGTATGATTTTCCTCATTGTACTTCAAAGTGAAAATCAAGTTTCAGGCAGTACATCAAGGTTGTAAACAGTTCATGAAGGTCATACATCGATTCAAGTTTATTTGTGATATTTTATTTCATTCTTTTTCTATATTTGTGAATATGTTAGTATGGAAGATTCATGACATTAAATGTGTCACCATGTCTGATACTATGCATTTATTGTTCATTAAATGTGTCACCATGTCTGATAAATGTGTCACCATGACATTAAGTTTGTAAACAGTATGGAAGATTCATGCAGTTATTGTTTATTCCACATTCTTGTTTTGTGTCCCAGAAAGATTCAACAGGTGCTCTCAATAATAAAATTTGTTTAGTTAACTTTGTCTTGATTTTTCGTAGATACACCTGCCTTCTTAGTTGCCATAGATGGTTGATAGTTCATACTGATTCAGACAGTTGAAGCCCAAGGAACATGAGAGGGAGTGCAAATGTGCATGCCATTCTTAGAGATGCAGCCAAGTAACAAGTTGACATACAGTGGAGAAGGAAAAAGAACTTTCTCATTTTGTAATAGAAAGTGGAAACCTTTTTCCCAATAAAATGAAGGAAAACAAATATCATGTAAGACCAGTTTAACAACATCAGGGCATTCATTTCCTCTTCCAGCCCTCATTCAGCTACTTGACAGTACACAAATGGCAGGGGATCACGCCATCTAAAATACTTAACATGCAGTGAGAGCAAGGGCATTGTGTAAATCATCTGGGCCTGTTACCAAAGGTGAGGATTGCCCCACGAATTTCACAGTGATTCATAGGAAAAGAAAACGAAAGAATAGAAACAAAGATACTGTGTAACTGACTGATTACAGAAAATGGGTAATTAATACCAAGGTCTGGGCAGGTAAGTTTTGAATTAGTATAGACATACTTTGGTGTATAATGGGGGCAATCATATTAGTAGCATGAAACACACACACACACACACACACGCACACACACACACACACATATATACTGCTAACGTTAGCAACTAAGCTAGCTGCTAACGTTAGCGTAAAACAAGGGTGGGCCACATTGTTGGGCTGATCCTAAGCATTCATTTGAAAGGCCCCATCATGGATGGGGTGTGTACCAAAAACCAGCTTCATTGGATCATCATAGGATGTCCATTTGTGGGGGTGAAAATGGACAGATATTGTTTGTCCAAGAAAAATGTTCAATCTAGATTACTCGAATTTTATCTTTCCTTTTCAGTACATAAAGGATGAAATAGAAGACTGGATTTAACCTGGTCTAAAGAAGCGAGGGGCTCAAAGCTCAGCACTAACAACCTAAGAACAAGAAACAATGGAACTTAAAAAAAGCATCATCATAACTTAAGATCAACCACTAAGCAAAATGGGATGCACTCATGCACAGAATTCTAATCATTTAACTCAAGAAAATGGACATCTTGTACATAGTTCTATCTAATTCCAATGATAGATCAATTATGGAAATGGAAATCGCTGGTATTACAGAAATCAATCCAAACTTGATTATTAGGTACATTCCAGTTTTAAGGCTTCAAAATAGAGGAAACGATGTACCTTTCAGAACTTTTTTGGGGAATGCTGATTGAGAGAAATAAAATGCCCCAGTTCTATCCAATCATACTTCAATACTTCATACATATCAAGATCATGGCTTATCCAAAAACACAAGCCTTGAACTGGCCCTCTTTCCCCTCTCATTATCCTTCTGTAAATCTGCAGATTTACTTCACACCCAATCCTACCGAAAATAGTTATCCCAACAAATGGGTAGAATATCCATCCCACCAAGAGAAACAGAGGGAATGACTGTGCGTGTACTTGTAAAATAAATCCAATGGGATCATCTACAATACTGCTTACCTGTATTTAATGGAGGATCCTTGTTGCTTTTGGACTGTGCTTTGGATAGCTGCTGGTTACTGTCTGATTTCTTTTTGCGTCGACCTAATTGAGATGAACGAGAGTGGGAAGACAAGATAGCAAAGTCATTAAGATCTTGCAATGGTGTGAGAACTTTCACAACTTCATCCATTGTCGGCCGAGATTTAGGGTCCCTACTGAGGCAGTAGTAAGCTAACTGTGCAACCTTCTGCATTCCTTTAATGGAATAGTTGAGCTCCAAGCGAGGGTCCACAAGGTGGTATAGCTTTCTTTTGTCTCCTAAATATGGCCGAGCCCATGCAACTAGATTTTGCTCCCCACTTGGTCGGTTCTTGTCCATGGATCTTCGACCTGTTAAAATCTCAAGTAATACAACACCAAAACTGTAGACATCGCTCTTAGATGTCAAATGGCCTGCACAATAAGAAAGGATGATTTACCCTTAAAATATAGGAGGCAACAAGATAATTTGTTTTGTTTTTCTTTAGAGTATAAGCTCCTATAATTAACTTCTACACATAGCTCGGACATTTTGGGTCAGTCAAGGAACTTAGCAAATACTCACTTTTGTATGGAAAAAGAGCACGATGCTTTGTGAAGTGGGACTCTCTAAGGAACTCTACAACTCCTCACTAAAAGAGCATCTCTAACTGGATAAGTTTTTTCCCCAAAATGACATGCCAGCATGTCAGAGACAATCCAAAGCTTTGATTTCCCATTCTTACAATTACTTGGTTCTTATAGTTTTCCTCATTTTACAACCTGTGATTAAACTCGTGACATTAAAGTTATGAAGATTTGTCCTAACCATCAGGTAATGAGGAATGAAGCCCAGTATCTTACAGTTTCAATATCACGGTAAATAGTCTAGTTACAATCAAACCACCATGTGAATAATACTGCTTACCGGTCATCACGTACTCTGGTGCAGCATAGCCATATGTTCCCACAACCCTAGTAGAAACATGTGTTTTGTCACCCTGGGGCCCAGCTTTCGCCAGCCCAAAATCCGAAAGCTTTGCATTATATTCCTATAGAAGGAAGGAAGCTTCAATAAATGCAGAAAATAATGATTCCCGGAATATTCAATAAATCCCAAGATTTTCGCATGTACCGAGTCTAGCAGTATATTGGATGTCTTGAAGTCCCTATAAATGACTGGTTCAGAACCACCATGGAGAAAAGCTAATCCTTTAGCTGCACCAAGTGCAATCTTTATCCTGCTGGGCCATGGAAGAGGTAGAGCCCCTTCAAAAAATCAAAAGAACATCAGCGTGGTATTTGGAGGAGCTGCACAGTGTATAACAAATGGAATGAAGCATGGATAAAAAAAGGGCTTTAGACTAAATAATCAATAATTTCCTTTTGACTGTAAAATCAAATTACAACACATGATACCCCAAACAAATGTGTAGGCCCATGGTACTGTGTTCAACCAACACGGTTTGACTTCAATATATAGCCAATACCTGTCACAATCTGAAACGAACAGAGCATGAGTTGTATTTGATTAAATGTCTTTTATCCTATCTCATGGAATGGAGATTATTATCTGTATAGATTTAGGCCTTGTTTGTTTCAGATTATGACAGCCGATTGTAAGTCCAAAACCTATTATTGGACTCAAAATTACATTTAGGCCCTGATCGTTTAAGATTATGACAACCGATTGTGACTGCCAAACTGATTATTGGACTCAAAATTATGTTTAAATTTGAGTCCAATAATCAGTTTGGCAGTCACCATCGGTTGTCATAATCTGAAACGGACAGGGCCTTAGAAAATTGCCGTGTTGTATCACTGTTTCATGAATCCACGTCGCATTTGTGACCGTTAAAAGTGCATCGTAGATTCTAACATACCATCTGAATGGTAAAGACAAATATATCTTTGTAAGACCAGATTAACAAAGACAAAGTGCATCATAGCTGATCAAAGACAAATATATCTTAGCAACTCAGATTGTTGAACCAAGAAATTCAAGCTCTCTTGCAATTTCCTTCACAATTTCTCCAAACAACACCCCCGCAGAAGGAAAAGAGAAAAAGAAAAGAAACAAAAAAATAACCAAAGTCTCATCAGTTAGAGAAAAAAGAATAGAAAAAAATAATGAAAATCTCATCTCTTACCATCTTCTCCACAAAGAGAATGGGGGATTTTGACATCCAAAACTACAAAAAACCTCTATGAAAATGGAAACCCATCTCACATTCCTCTAATTGACCCTCTCAACTGGGGTGCTTAAACAGAACCTCTCAAAGGCAGCCATCTAGACCAAGGGAATCAGATGATTGCTAAAATCCAATGCCCTCGAGCTGAGCTTAAGGGTTCTGGATTAACTGCAGACTGCACCACTACTCTTGTATGGTCATTAGTTTTGAAAGGTACTTAGTAACATGCTTCTGCGTCATTGTTACTTAAGTTATAGTTTCTCATTTATATATCCAACTCAAGTCATGAGGGGGGAGTTGTTTTGTTTTTATATTTTCACTTAATGGTATGCCACACGAAGCAATGAACCCCCTTAATCCAGAAATTGTTTCTCCTCCTTTTTTCTTTTCATCTTCTCGCCTTCCTTTCTCATCTTCATTAGTTTCTACAAACCAACCTCGATGAGGTTGCATCTGAGCTCTCTATTGACAAGCACTTGCTCTCAAGGAAAGGGGCAAATGGGTGACAGACAGCAAGTAAAAAGGCCGATAACTATGGTGTGATGAAAGGGGCAAATGGGTGACAGACAGCAAGTAAAAAGGCCGATAACTATGGTGTGATGAGGGGTTCCAGGCCGCCTCACATCAAAGAATCGATCAAGCTCAGGCCTTGCACAAGAAGATCATACGTTTCCTAACACCTGAATCCGTGAAAAAGTTGAAACGTTTCCGGTGTCCCCCAACGAGCTGCCATGTCGATGACTACAGCAAGGCTTATCTGGATTCTGGATCCATTGGGAGGCTGTTGAGGCACTCGCCACTGTTAAATTATGGTATCACACCATAGATGGGTCAGATGGACAGTGCACTCTGGTTTTCCATTCATCACCTTGCACAAGATGGCAGATAGGACCTCTTCTGCAAGGTGATGAATGGAAAACCAAGCTCAGGCCTTGCAGAGGAGCTCAAATGGTTTCTCAACACCAGAATCCACAAAAGGGTTTAAACTTTAAACATAACTAATGTCCACCACTCAATCTTCCATGCTTGCGAGGACCACCACTACACTCTATTGCAAGACTACTCTGGGATCCATTGGGGAGGTTCTTGAGGCACTCACTGCACTGTTAAACTGTGGCATTTTCCAAAATCTAGGACATGGATACAGAGGTATTTCATAACATAAGACACAAGAAATGCATACGTACAACAATATAAAACTTAGCTAGATTTAACGCAAAAGATGAAATTAATAATATATTGATATAGCATACTCAAAGTTATAATTGTGAATGTTCCCACCATCAAGCAAAAATCATGCTAGTTAATTTTAAGAGAGTGACATACGTTTGAAACATCATAGTTATTTTGACTTAACAAAAGTATCCATGTAGTATCGGCAATGAGGATCGGTATCCCTTCGTATCAAACATGGTATGTAGAACTTACACAGGTATTGGGTATCATAGCTCATAAGCCTCTACACAACGGTTTGCAGCTTAGTTTACAAAAGAATTGAACTAAACTGTATGCAGATTAAACAAATACTCTGTAGTGGCATAGGTGGCAGAAAGTTCAGTAAAATAAAAAAATATTTGAGAAATACTAAAAATATAATTATCACATTCTAAATGAAAAAATAGAATTAGGCACTAAAATGGCTTCTACATAGCGAACCTTAGAGAACTGTACAAAACTAACCGTCAAATGTATCATGTACTGCTATCCAGCATCATATTTACAAGGATGCCCCAGTACGTGGATATAAATAAGCATAAATACATCCCCAGAATGACTACAATGCTCCAATGATGCGCACTAGAATATCTCTATTCTTTTTGCCAATTTCTCAAGTCATCACTAAAAAAGTCACATCTCAAAAAAATACCCTGAATAACATCTGAAAACTGGTCTTTGGCACTTTAGATTCTCCAAATTATAATTAGCAACCATCATTTGTGAAAATCAGAAAATTAACAATACAAAGACCAGTTTCAAGATAAAGTCAGTGTCTTTCAGTATCCTTTGGGTTTGCATAAACAATAGGAGATGCATGAACCTGAAACCATTAAGTGAATGAAATGAGCATGCCGAATACCCCATGGGTTATATGAAACCTTCACGGAATTGGTTTTGTGAAACCTTCAAGAAATCAGTTAGAATGAAAGAAGCAAGATGCACCTAATTATTAGCCACCCTAGAATGGACCTGAAACTCTATAGGCTAGCACTACACAGTACACACAATCTTAGCAGAGGTCCGTGCACTTCACCAAGGATTCACCATTTTCATCAGACATATAGAGTGCAGATTGGAAGTGGAGAGCACTTCATCGAACACAATCTTGTGGGCCAAAACGGATTAGAGCCTGTGGAGAATTGCCAAATATCATGGATGAGATTAAAGATCTGTGTTTGCATGGTGTTTTTCCTTTTTCCCTCATTCCTAGAAGCGCCAACGATTTGGCTGCTCGTCTTGCCAAATC
The DNA here is from genome assembly GCF_043159265.1 of Tasmannia lanceolata. NCBI lineage: Eukaryota > Viridiplantae > Streptophyta > Magnoliopsida > Canellales > Winteraceae > Tasmannia > Tasmannia lanceolata. The sequence goes on from NW_027518683.1 coordinate 6,125,727, forward strand.
AGGAGCATGTAACATCTCATTGTATATGGGGCAATGTTTACCCCCTGAAGTGCATTTGTAATCCTTTCTTATTTAATAAAATTGATATCTTTGATAAAAAAATGTCAGCAGATTATCGATGCTGCAGAAAACAACTTCAAAGCAGATTTTTTTCCTATGTGACTGAATTCTTTAGCTAAAAAACAAAACATTCATCAGCATCCCATGAGTACAAGTGTAATGACCAGATACAGTTTATATACAATAGATTGACAGTCAATAAAAGCTAAATACTCGGTTATGCATAGAGTAAGAGATTTTTCACATTATGCAAATTTGATCAACCAGATAAAGTTATTGCAAGGCAAACAGAAAGCCAAAAAGTTAGATACTAACTTCTGAATAGATGGTTTTCGAGGCTCCCACGGGTCATGAATTCATAGACAAGAAGCCTTTGATCATCTTCAATGCAGTATCCAATAAGTTTAACTAAATTTGGGTGGTGCAGCTGCCCAAGGAAGTCAACTTCTGCCTGCATTTAGAAAACTATTATATCAACCATGTAACCATTCAATAGCTCTCTCCCTAAAATCAAAATTCTGAAACAAAGACTGTCTGATCTACTGACCACCCATTCCCTGTGGCCTTGAAGACCATCTGGCTTGAGGCTTTTAACCGCAACAGTGACACCCGTGCCGGGTTTCGCTGGTGCCGTGCCATTCTCCTCTATCCATCCTTTGAAAACAAACCCAAACCCGCCTTCCCCGAGAATGCTATCTGGTCTGAAGTTCCCGGTAGCGGATTTGAGCTCTTGGAATGTAAATTGAAGCAATAGAGGAGAAGTTCCCTTTTCTATTGTTGGTTGATTTACAATGTCTATTGAGACCTGGTCTTCATGAGGAGCGCAGAGCTCGCGGTTGCTAGCATTCAAGTATCTGACCTCAGTAACTGTGTTTGCCAGAAACCAAAGTGTTAAATTTCTGACTCTTCCAAAACAGAAGCAGATGGAAACAACTAATGTTTAAAACGATTTGGTTTGAAATGTTGAGAGAATATTGAGGAAAGCTAATTGAAATTCCTCACAGTTACTACCCATAAACTCAACATTGTTCAGTAATTCAGAATAGGAATGGATTGATCACACACCATTGATTAACTGTGATTCCAATTTCGAGAAAGAGAGAAGAAAAAATGAAGATCAAAATCAAAGAACCCAATAAATTTACAAGAACTGAAAGAAAGCCCAAATAAATTATGAGATGAAAGCGAATAGATAGTGGTGGGGGGGGAATCTCAACTAGCAAGAATTTTCTCAAAATCTAAGAACCCAATAAATCTACCAAAAGACCTAAAAGACAACCCAATAAATGATGACACGAAAGCAAATAGATTGTAGAAGAAAAAAAAATCTCAACTAGCAAGAATTTTCTCATAGACAGAGAGAAAAAGGAACCCATTTCCTAATACAGTTCAGGGATCTCCCTATTGATAATTTCCACATTTTCGGTGAATAAACATGTCAGACATAAGTCTAGAAAGGAATTGGACAAAAACCCATATCACAAATACAAGAAAAAACCTTTTTTTGTGAAGAATACCTGCATCTTAGACGAGACTAGTCTTGTCAGACATAAGTTTATAAAGGAACCAATATCAGAAATACAAGAAAAAACAAATTTTTTTTTTGTGAAGAATACCTGCATCATAGACGAGACTAGTTCGAGGGATGGAATTAGCAGAGTCTCTGGATGTGGAAGACTTGCGTTTGAACATTGCCCAACACCCACACTTGTGTTCCATCATTGCCCCTCTCTTCTCCTCACTTCATTGAAGAGAAGAAGAAGAGAAACACCACCACCAAAACCTCCACCATGAAATAGGGTAGAGGTAAAGTAGAGACAAGGGTGGTGCAGAAAAAGGGAGATGAGATGGCTTGGTGGTGGAAAGGATTTGTTGGAGATTGCAAGCATCATAATCATCACCACCATCATCATCATCATCCCAACATGTACAAAAACTACTTTTCCCACCATCCTTGTCTCTCTCCCTCTCTCTTGCTCTCTCTAGACTCCACCCTCTCCCTCTCTCCTAAAAAGCTACTTTTCTTTTGCTGCTTCTCTTGTTTTGATGAATAAGTGGGGGCTTGAGCTACATTCTGTGTGCCTTTCAAAATTAGGATGCCTAATTTTGAAGATTTTATTTTTCCTAATTGGGTGATATCAATACCTACATATGGGAATTTAAAATTTGGTTTTCCTTGGGACTACCAAAGTTGGGAGCCTGCCTATACTTGGCATATGTATGACAATTGGAATGGGTCCACCAATGGGCTTGGGATGATATAGGCCTAAAATGTCCACTTTTGAATGATCCTAGCCGTCAAATTAGTGATATGCAAACAAACAAACAACCAACCAACAGTCGGTATGTATCTGTGTCACTTACATGGTTGGTAGGTGAAAGAATGCAAAGTTTTGGTAGTCCTAGTGCTACCATTCTTTCCCTTTCCATTTAGGGTTTGAAGGATTAGGGTTTTGGGGTTTATTTTTTTCAATGGTCAAAATGAAAGGAAAGATGGTCAAGAGCATATTTGAGTGCAATCCCATCAAGGTCCTTGGGTTCCTATCATAATACTAATAGAAATATAAAAATCATAGAGGATTTTTTAGGGCTACCTATCTTGATGCTAATAGATATTTAAAAACATGGAGGGTTTATTTTTTAAGGTGGGTTCTCATTGGGAAGAAAGAGGAGCATATTTGAGTGCATCTTTTCCCATCAAGGTGAGTGGAGTCCTTTGTTGAGAGGTCATTTTCATCAAAACCATAAACAATTCTATGATGCTTTGGGGAGATAAAGCATTTTTTAGATCATTATATTTTTATGTACTATTGCAAAGCCAAGTTGGAAAGTTGTGATGGGTGGATGGATGGACATTAGCTTATGTCACCGAAGCCTATAGCCAGACATGTCAACTTTCTTCCCCTCTTAGGGAGACTCAGTGTGTGAGGCAACCCCTCCCTCCTTATATGTAAGCCACACCACATAGCCTTAAAAGTCTCTCAAGGGAGAATTCTAGGAGAAGATGTGTAGGCCCAAGGATTCTCATGGGTTAATCATTCATCTTGCCTTCTTATTTTGATGCTAGCAAACTAAATTGATTAGCTTTTATAGACTAATGTGTTCCCTTGAGATGTTGTGTCATATACAGGAATTTTATGACATAATCGTCATTACACAACTCTTCACAGCACGTGGCTTGTAGATCAAGAGACGAAGGAACAAAGAGCTTGCATCTACATTGGAGTCATCACCATTTGGAGATGATCAAGTCAAGGAGCTCAACATGAAGATCTCACAAGTTCCCCAACTAGTGTTAAGAAGGAGCTTGGAGTTGAACATGCCATGGTGACTCCTCATGTACCTCGACATGCATTGAAGATTGGAGGACAAGTCACAAGATAAAGTTCAAGATATTCATTCAAGCTAAAGAAGTCCAAGAAAGTGCAAAGAACAAAGATATTCCAAGAAGACTCAAGGTTCTTACTTTTAGAATGTATTTGGAGTCCTCTTGATTGTATGTTTAAATGCACTTTCAAAAAGATTTTCAAATAGTTTTCACACTTAATTTTTTACATCTTTGGAAACCATACACACACCAAAAAATGTGGTTGAAAACCTAGGACTTTAGCCCAAGACCAAAGCCCCTGGATTTTAAAAGTTAAAAAATGAAATTTTACTCAGGGCCGGTCAATCGGGCTATGCCGAGCGACCGCGGGATGCTACCTGGAACTCAGGGCATATCGAAAATTATCGGGCCGGTCGACCGGGGTAAGCCGGGCGACCGCGGATATGTTTTCTGGAAATCCAGAAAACATCTAGGTTGGGCTTGGAGGTCGACAGCCATAGGTCCGGTCGACCGTCATAGTGTTTTTGAGATGAAAATTAATTTCAAACAGGTAGCCCTCGCCGGGCGACAGCGCCGGTGTGAAATTTGAAATTCAAACTGAGAGTCCGATAAGGGCGGGCGACCGCTGTGCCTCGGTCGACCACTGTGCCTCGGTCGACCGCTGTGCTTCGGTCGACCGCCGCGACATGGAAATAGATCTGTTGAGGCTTGCATAGGTTGACTTTTTCAACCATGTATTTTACAGTTTTACCCCAAAACGGTCATATTTCCTTGTGGGCTATATACACACTATCCAAACCTTTCTAAACAACCTTTTGGCAAGATTAAATCCTATCTTCTTGAACCTAAACTTTTATATGAAAGGTTAAAACCTCTTTGAACTTGTATTTGTACATTCTATCAAGAGGTACTCCATAGGCTTTACATTTTATCTTCCTTGAAGTGTTTGTGAGCTTTCAAAGTGTAATCAGCCTATCTAAGAGGCAAAGAGAGTTCTTTTCTTTTATTTCTTCATTTGTTTGTGAGGGTCTCTGATTCGGCCCGTTAAGAAAGGTGAATCATTGTAAGAAGGAGGTGCCCTCGCAAGGCTTCGTGCAGAAAGGGTGTGATCCCTTTGAAGGAGAAGTTAGTGTACGGCTTTGAGATTCGCCCATTGAAGAATCTCATTGGTTAGTGGAAAATCCCAAAGAGGAAAACTTGGAAGAGTGGAGTAGGTCAAGTTGTCATCAAACCACTATAAATCTTGTGCCTTGTGGGTGTTTTATCTTTTCCCTCTCTTTGTACTTGGTGATTGGTAATCTCTACCCTTTAAATTGCATTTATGGTTTAATGAACAAGGGTTAGAGTATATAAGCTTAAAGTAACAACTAAACCCTAGATTTCATTATATTGATTATTTGAACGAGGGTTAGATCAACTAGTGCTTAATTAGTAAATTGATTGTAATAATCCACTTAATTAAGCCCCAAATTTTTAATTAGCCAATTCACCCCCCCTCTTGGATTGTCACCTTGTATTTCAAGATGGATTTTGGTACACACGGTTTTCTCCTGTGAGCAAATAATGTACAGTATCACAGTTGTTTTAAGGAAATTTCATAGTTTTCTACTTCGGAAATGATATATCCAACCTTCTCATAATTTTCACTTTTGTCTTCTTACTAAAAATAATTGTATTTTCACCTTCTGTTGGTTGTCTTTCAGTGAAAATAAACTAATTCATGGAAAAAAAAAAAAAAAAACCAAAGATGGTGGAAATAGTGTGAAAGGGGTGGAAATATCATTCCCTTTCACCTTTGAAATTACATACTAGTTGAAAATAGTCATTTAGTTGAGATTTAGTGTAGTTTGTTCATATCCAGTTCACAACCTGGTCGATTTCTTAGCCAATATCTAGGCCCTGTTCATTTTAGCCAATATCTATTTCCAACCTCAGTATATCCTGGGATTGGCGCTTGGCCGCTAGGAGATATAAACTTATCATAACTGCTTGGAAGATACTCCTGTGTCATGGAGATTTTCCCTCCATGTGATGTGATGCTACTTAAGGTGGTAATCATTGGTCAATAGACAAAACGATTAAAGAAGTAGCCTACTTGTACTGAAAAATTCTCAATTTCCGATTTCAAATTCACAGCCCACTCTGGAGTTTGGAATATGAGATAATTCAAAAGAGATGTTACACAATAGAAGGTCCAATTGATCATCACGTCGGTATTGTAAATATGCAGATATGAATAATCCAGTCAATTTTCGTCCATGATCGAATTCTCTGAGATTTATAGTTGCATTTCTTACATCCCTGGGAAGAATTGAAAAAAAAAAAATAATAATAAAAAATTCTTGATTTGTTTTATCTCTTTTTTCGGGTTTCTATATGGTGCCCGAATATCAAGTAATGTCAAAACGGTACCACCCTTGATATTTGATCCAACAGCAGCCCACTTTTTAAGAAGCTGCTGTTGGATCAAATATCAAAGGTGGTACTTAACGGCCGGGCATCATATAATTTCTCCCTTTTTTTTAATGAAGAAAATGAATCTTTTTATGCAAGGAAGTACCTTCTTTTCTTGGAAAAATCGATGTAACTGTTATGCTCTGTTTGCAAGAAAACATTTCTTATGGAATTTTTTTCTTTCTTTCTGTGATTTAGAGGGAAATGACATGATCATTGTGATTAATTTAGAGGGATATTATCATAAATCGAATGTCCCACTTAAGTAGAAATTGAGTAGTGTTGGTTCAAGTCATATTTTTTGGTGGGCAAAGAGCAGTAGTAATATCTTTCGTTTCAAAACTTTTCCAGAAAATTTCTGCAATCCAAATTGGGCCTTATAAGGTAAAAGCGTTCCTACCCTAGATTTTACATTTCCATATGACTATAAGAATTCATAATATGTTCCACTAGTGCAAAAGAAGGTTATTTTCTGGCAAACAACTATACAAGTTGGGACCATCATTAGATGATCTAAACCACTCATTTGGCAGCCCATCATGGATGTTTCCGAGCCCAGATAAACATCCTCCATTGGACGGTGCTAAATTTATAATTGGTGGCCATCAAATGGTCAAAATAAAAGATCAACATCTAATGCGAGAACCTTCGTTATTGAGGGTTGGGCCTTTTCAATGGCGGAGGATGGAAAGTTAGGGTGGTTCACCAAGAGGATAACAAGTTGGGATTTATTTTAGCCTTAGATAGACTTGTTAACCTCTGCTCATGTCGACCAATGTTATTGGATAAAATACTAATCTACAAAATTAGTGAACAGAAGACGGGATAATTTCAAGATAAACTTCTCTAAGAAGGATAGCCAATCCCAGGAACAGTTTATCCGAGGATTTATACCCTCATTCAGCTCAAGGCACTTGAGTTTTACCTATAAATCTTTATTGGGCATGTCGACCCATCCCAGTTCCCACATGACCTAAAAATCTCATCCATTGGTAGGTGGTGACTCAGAATCATCACACCACATGTACATCAAATTAAGAAGAAGAAGATAATATGGACTGTCCATGTGGCAATCCTCACATTCGATGGACCATTTTTCTGTAATTCTATATACTGAACCATGCTCTAACCGTCCAACAAGAGGCCCCCACTAGGCTATTTTGTTTTACCCATGCTAGAAGATCTAGCGTCAAAGGTAGTGAGGCCCATTTGATGGACGTTAAAGATTGATCATCTGATGTTCACGTGGTCAACCCTCAATATAGTGGTACAGCAATCACTGCACCGAAACACATTTTCCTCTCTTTTTTATGAACTATCTTTGCGTTTGGATTTCCCTCCAATCCAAGGCACGAACACGACATTATTTCTATCTTTTTTTGCCTTTTCTCAACCGACTTGGCCAATTTTTCGATTGCTCTGTTGTTGGGTCTCTTTCTCTTTCTCTCTGATGCCTTTTGTAGCAGAGAAGAAAACGAATATCATGGGGAAAGACAGGTTCGAATGCTCTGAAGATGGCGTTCTCGGCCATTCTCAATAGCACTCTTGTGACATATTCTTCTCTTGGGTCTTCCAAATAGGTACTATTAACTCTCTTCCCTTCTTACTTTCCTCTTTTGTTTGGTGGGTATGCTTGGATTTGTCGATGAGACTTGTCTCTCTTTCCCATTTTTTTCTTTTTAAGATGGAACTCTTTTCAGTTTTCACCTTGCTCTCGTTTTTTTTGGATGGAGCAATTTTGGGAATCATATAGCATTTGTTAGGTTGAATTTGAAGAAGAGAATATCATACATTTCGAACATTGGAAAGGGGTTTAGTGACCTCAGATAGGGTGATTGCGTTGAGGGGATTATTAGGAGGTGGAGGCTGACGAGTAATAGGAATTGGGCTCTTTATTAAAGGTGAAAGGAGGTTGAGAAGCTTCGTTTTGTAGGAAAAGCTTCTTGCAGGATTTGGGGCATCAGAAAAAGAAGTCAGGCAACAACGGTGTCAAGTGTTGTGTGTTACGGTTCTAAGTGGGGGCCTGCCTATGTATGTGACTAGGTGGGATGCAGCCTAGCATGGGATATGTTTAAAGGGCCTAGCCTAACACATTCCATCAGTCCTAGGGCTTGTGGCGTATTGGTTAGGTTCTAACATTTGGTATCACAGCAGCCACTATGTCACATGTTCAAGTCATAGAAGAGGCGGGCTGTTGAGAGGGCTATCTGAAAAGGGCTACCCGCTAAAAAAACCGCCAGATTGAAAGCCATCAAAAGGGGCGGCCTGTGGAAAGGGCTATCTAAAAAAGAGGTCAGACTGAAAGCCGCCATAGAGTGGGCCATGGAGGACGGTGGACGTGGGACCGTGGTGTAATGTTATGGTCCTAATGGGGACCTGTCAGGTATGGGATCAGGTGGGATCCATCCTGGTGTGGGACAGGTTTAAAGGGCCTAGCTGAGTCCTTTCCATTAGTCATGGGGCTTTTGGCGTATTGGTTAGGTACCTAACATTGTTTCGAAAAAATGTGATGGGGATGAATTTCCTTACAGGGAGGTCTGATGTGGTGTGATGTGCGCGAAACCACGATGCATGTGGATGGGAGTATGGGACCAGAGAGGGAATGGAGGCATTTTTTGCATAACCTGTTCTAAAATTGTGATGATAGTCGGATGGTCGTCTTCGGGGACAACCATTTTTTTCTCCTTGTGGATGCTTCTATCTTGTTTGGGGAACCTTTCTTTGGGGATGAAATTATCAACTTATGAGTTAAGACTACCAGTCTCCAATAGTTGTCGAAGGGGTACATGGAGTTTAATACCTATGAGTTAAGACTAACAGTCACCAATAGTTATCAATGGGGTGATTTTTTTTTTTTACTTCTAAGATAAGTTAGCCCCAAAGATTTTGGTGGGAATGTGCAAAACATACTATTTCTAAAAAGCTCACATTGATATCAACATGACTTCATTTTTGTGCCCTTAAAGATTACCAAGGTCATTGGCATGAAAGAATTCAGGTCTTTTAGCTTGGCAAGTGATGTATCTTGTATTGCTTTTTCTTCTTTTTTCATCTTTTTAGTCCCACTATTTATTAAATAGAATACTGTTATAGAAATATATAAATGCAGTGTTTTAAAATGCGGCCAAAACAAATCCTAGTCAACTCGTCACGACACGGTCGAGTACTCGATTGACGCGGCTGAGTACTCGGCTGACACTGTCATAACTCGAGAAAGTCAGAGGAGTTTTGAATTTTTGATTGACTTTGTAGGGCAAAATGCGGAGTTGGACAAGATCACAAGAACATGGCCAAGGTAAAAGGGGGTCGACTCAAGGGAGTCCACGATGACGCTGAAACTATTATGTATAAATGGCAATAAAGATTTTATGATCTGGAAGATTTAGGGAGGAAATAAGGTTGACCATGCTCATTTTTAGAGTGGTTGTCAAGGTGAAGCAGATTTTGATTGTGACAGTCTCGAGGAAACTGTTAGCTAATCTCAAGGATCGAGGCATGGCTTTGAATCCCAGGCAATCACGTTGGTGAAGTCACCTTCAACCAAAGAGATATTTCAATAACTCCAATTCGATGATGGGGAGGACACGAGCTTCGGCTTCATTCAGGGGAAGGCTTTCATCTAGCAATTATCCTATCCCTCGAGGGGTACAAAGAAGGATCTCCTTCCTCATAATTCACCAATCTCAATGCCCCAAAGATCTTTTTCTAGAGTGGGGCCAATTAATGGTTCACACTTTGATTTCCATATAGGAACTCTAAGGGGATTTAGATTTACCATAAAAATTCTTCTGTTTCTTTCATTCTATATCCCACAAAGAACCTCATGCGGAGTAACATACCAAAGATTTTGCTTTTGTTTCCACACCTTGGCCACCATCTTGAAATGAATGAATTTATGATTCAATTCTTCTGCCTTCATAAGAAACATGTATTTACAAGTCTAACCTCATCCACTTCAAAATGTCACAAGTTTTCGTACTTCCCCTGCATCCAGCAGAAGCTGCAACTTGAGAGGGGAACAGACAGTCGCCACTCAATGGAATTGGGCCCGACATTCAATACAAAAGAAACATATAACTGTGAAGGCATCACTAGAATTCCAAACCTAACACCTCCTATCATAGGGAGGTGTATTTACAGACTCAAAATTGTTAACCAATGGGAGGTACAGACAATAATTGCCCGTAGAGTTCTAGGACTTCCTTGGATGAGCCATGGGTAGCACCACAATGGACCAGCTTTTGGATGTGATCCCTCTTGCCCAAATGCCTCTTTTGGGATGTGGTCTTGTTGAGGGAGTAATGAGTAATCTTTTTTGTCTGCTTATTTTCTCAAAAAATTTGTTATTTGCTATGCTTGGGCTTCTTCGTCTGCGATCAAATTATGGTCATGTTGAAGATTTCTGTGGGAAAATGAGAGGTCAAGTTCCCTGAACATACTTTTTCAAAAAAAAAAAGAAAAAAAAAGTTCCCTGAAACATTTCATTCTTACTATCTCGTAGAGTCCTGGTGAGGATTAAATCTCACTTGATGGGTTTTTGCTATTTTAAATTTTTAAGTAGATGGTATTTTGGAAAAAAACAACTTTAGCCTCCTTGTTTTAAGAGAATGCCAGTTTTTAACCTAGCAATGGGAGAGACCAATCCTTGCAGGGCTTCCTAGCTACTTCAATACCCATATGGCATGCTGGAAAATGTGATATGTCTATTGTATGCTGGTGGTTAACACTCATTTTGATGGTACTTCGGAAAGATATATCCTCAAAACTAAACTTGGGGGTTCCATGCCTGGTACATTGATTTATCAACATTACCTATTATGGTTGAATACAAGCCAAACAATTGGAGCACCGAGAAATGTTGGGCTCAAGCCAGAACTCATATATTACAACAATTGCATTGCAGATAAGTTTCAGGGAACTATTTTAAATTCTTCCCATGAAGAATTCTGAAGGATGGCAATGAAACCATTTTCGTGATAGTTATATGCCATAACTAGGTTCCTTTTTTTGGATTAAAGTGGTGGGGTGGAACTAGTTGGTGCTTTTTAAAATCCTTCTTTACATGTCTCAACTAGTTGGTGCTTTTTGTTGATCAGTTCATTGTTTTATTCATTGTGACATTTGATCATATGATCCCTAATACTTTACAATGCTTTCTACAGCTTGGCTGTCTGAGGCTCAACAGGGAGCACAGGGCACTAGCCATTCTGGGGGCTTGAAAGAGAAGTAGGAATACTGTACAGATAATCAGATCAGTATTGGATAATCCAAAGTCAAATACCGGTGGCAGTGGCAATGGAGCAACAGAACCTGCAAGGGTTCTTCTGGAGAGACTATATGCACAAACACAGAAATTGGAAGAACAGATGAATAAAGATTCTCGTCTTTCCGATGATGTACAATTTGGCATTAACCTCGAAGTTCTAGAGTCAGACCTTCAAGCTGCCTTGACTGCCTTGAGAAAGAATGAAGAAAACCTTCAAGATGCAGAGATGATGGTATTGTTAGACCATGTCCAACTAAATCATGCAAAGTGGGCCCTGGAGCAGTGGAAAGAAGAAATTGCTGCCGTATATGCTAAGAAGGAGAAAATAGAGGAAGACCTAATGAAGGCTAATGAGGGTTTAGTTTCTCAAGCCAGGCAGATTAAAGATCTAAAGCTTTTGGTTGAAGAACGGGACAGGGAGATTGCCAGTGCAAAATCTCTACTTTCTCTTAAAGAAGATGAGTTAAATAGTCTTAAAAATGAATTAATGATGAAAAATGAGGAGGCAAATAGGTTCCGTTCTGACCTCGAGTCCAGAGATCAGCTTCTTATTAAAGTCAATGAGGTAATTCAGAAGCAAGAAGCCCAAGTTCAAGACCTACAAAGATTCGTAAGAGAACGGCAACATGAATTAGTAGAGTCCGTGCAGATGAGAAAAGTTGAAGAAGAAAATCTGAAAGTTGCAGAGGTGCTTAGAAAGGCGGACTGTGGAATGGTTATCAGCACGGGAAGAGCTGAAGAAACTGGCTGAGGAAGCATCCAAAAATATGACGGAAAGTAACGAAATTCTGGATGATTTTAAAAGAGTAAGAAAACTTCTCACTGATGTTAGATCTGAATTAGTTTCTTCCCAAAAATCCTTCGCGTCCTCTCGCAGAAAAATGAAAGCACAAGAGCGTCAACTCGAAAAACAAGTGGCAGAAGTTAAGGAACTCAAACAAGTAGTGATGTCATACACAACAAATTTAAAAGACGCCCAGTTGGAAGTAGAGAATGAAAGAACTAAGTTGAGAGTTGCACAGGCTCGGACCATAGAACTTGAATGGCAACTAGCCTCGGAGCAGGGGTTGATAGGCAACTTACAACAGGAGTTAAATAAAGAGAGATCTTCTTTGGAAGAGGCAACCCAAGAAATAACCTTGCTGCAGAAGGATCTAGAGCAGAAAACCCATGAGTTCAGGGCTTCCCAAAATCTTCTTCAGATTAAAGAGTCTGAATTAATGGACGCCAGACTACAAATCCAGCATCTGAAATCTGAGCAGACATCTTTTCAGCTTATATTAGAAGAAAAGGATGCCGATCTTTTGAATGCACAGAGAAAATTGGAGGATGTAAACCATCAGGTTACCGAGTTGAAGGAGCTCATGAGTAGCAGAGAAGACCAGCTTATGCAAGTAACTTCAAGACTACATGAGAAAGAAGAATATGTCCACACAATGCAACATGAGCTAGATGACACAAAACTAAAGTTCTCTGAAGCTACAACCGTGGTGGCACAAATTGCGCAACTCACAAACGAGCTGGTTATTTCCGTGAAGGGTAAAGATAATAGTACTTCATTGGTGTCGGACGAAAAAATACTTTTGCCTAATGACACAAGGTGGCAGAGACAGTTGGAGACTGAACTTGAAATGGCGAAAGAGTCGTTGAGATTGAAAGAAATGGAATTTCTTGCTACTCAGAGAGCTTTGGCTGTCAAAGATGAGGAGCTCAAGACAGTCCTCAACAGATGGGATATAAGAGAGGGAGAAATGAAGAAGATGAAACAAGAGATGTGGGAAGATACTGATGGCCTAAAGAAGCTGTATGGTTTTGCACAGGAAAGAATTGGGGATATGAATGTAGGGGATTTGGCAATTGAGAGGCTTCAGCTTGAGTCTGCTCAATTGGAAGCTGAGGCTGCAACGAGTGTGCTTCGTAACCTTGCTCATATGAGTCGAGAGCTTCTGAAAGAGACCCAAATTGCTTTGAGCTTAGATGGTCACGTTGATGCTGAAATCTTTCTGAAGGACAATACCGACATGGGGAGGAACCCTCCAAGGATGACTGTAGATTTTGAGGAGGTCTGTGCTAATACGTGCCCGGAGCTTTTCGAAGATACCAAATCTGTCTTGAGCTTCGATGTTCCCATTGATGCGAATATTCTTCTGACGGAGAATGAAGAAATAGGGAATGGTCCGAGGGTGAGTGACTCTTTTGAGGAGGCTAGAAGAGAAGTTGCTCGTCTGTCAACTTTGACTGAGAAACTCGTGAAGGAGGCCGGTATTATCAGTGCCACGGAATGAGAGGTAATGCACAACCAACACATTTGTAGATAACTAACAGATTTGTTCTTCTTTAGCAAGATGATATAGGAATTGTTCATTTCTGTTACTATTAGCCTCTGTGTTGAATGTTTGGATATAACCCACATGTAAGAACCTCATTATATATCACCACCATAAAAGTATCTTGAGATCATCTAATCAATTAAAATCTGTTATCTAAAACAGAAACTTGTATTGGATTCTTTGCTTCTACTTGAACTCAGTTTTTTCTTTTTTATGATAACTATATCCTCTCAAGGTTCGAGTACCGTGTTTAATCTGTAGGCTGTGATCGGACCACCACAAATTCTGGTGATGTACCTATCTCCTTCGGACACTGCATGTTTACAATATCTGAAAGTGACCAAAACAATGGCCCCATGTCAAAGCCTGATGCCTGACTTGTCTTAACCCTATATTTTTGCCATTTTTAGCACAACCAATCCTAGTAATCAGCATTATTTTGAAGTTTTGACCATATATTGACAAAAATAAAAATAAAAATGGAACTTCCTCTTTAAACTTCCCCTTCTCTTACCTAATTATCCCTCCCAGAATTTTTGTTCTTGGTGACAGGTATTTCTATCACATGGAAATCTGATGCTGATCACCTCATATTCCTATTCCTCAATCTTTTATTTTAATTGTTCTTTTCTTAGTCTGTATCTCTGTAATGCATCCATCAGGTATGATGAATGGTGAGAAACTGTTAAGCCAATCACGCGACTAGGCTTAGTGTTTCTACTTGATTGCCCAGGGTACACTTGGCATGCATATGATCTGAACTGTTGATCATGTGGAGCACCATGGCAGTGGATCGCATTCTGATTGGATGATCCTTATCCTCAAGTAAAAGTGGGGCTTCTTTTGGCATTTCCCATGAAATTTTGACGCTTGGATTTGCAAGCCTTTTGACCGAAGAGATATGATTTCCATGAAGCACTGTCCCATGCTTAATGTCATTTCCCTCTATACATTGAGAAAAGAAAAGTTTTCCATGAGAAACGTTTTTTTTTTTTGGTAATCTAATGACAGGGCAACCAATCCTACCCCTAATATTTGCTAGTACTCTTATAAATGACATAATTAACGGTTTCTGTGAGAATGGTTCATTGCTTGAGGATGAATTCACCGCCTTTAACGTTTTTCTTTGCCTTTAAAACTTAACCAATAACGTTAAAGGGTGGGATTTTATCCGTGACGGGGGACGGGGGGGGGGGGGGGGGGGGGGGGGGGGGAAGGGTATCATTCCCCAAAAGAATATTATTTGCAGATAAGGACTAGTTTTTGGTGACATCCAAAGGAACCCCATGGGACGAACATTCATTATCTAACAAAATAATTAGGCGCTCTCCTGGGTCCGCTTAGGGCCTCTTTACTCTCTTCCTAAGTACACTAATTGGGCCCCTTTTCTTTTACGTCATCATCAGATTCGTTGTTGATCGGAAACTATATGGCCCACCAAATGCCATTGAGAACACTTTGATCGGATTACCCTAGGCCTTGATCCATCAATCCTCATGTAGGAATTCAGCAAGGAATTAAAGCTAAACCGTTGATTTTTGCAGTTCGTTATCTTACGGATGGGATATCCTTAGACCTGGCAAACGGGTGGGTCGGGCCGGGTCAACCCGCGGGTGATGCGGGTGCGGGTCACACGGGTCGGGTCAGGAGATGACCCGCATTTTTGCGGGTCAGAATTTTAGTGACCCGCGCGGCCCGGGGGTGGGCCGGGTCACCCGCAAATTCAAACAGTAGTTTATTTTGGAAAATATTATCACTGGATTTTGATGAAGGGGGTATGGCCGGCACCGTGGGATGATCCAAACCGTCCATTAGATGGCCCACAGCCTAAATAGGTTGTGCCCCAAAAATCATTTCAATAGGTTGATCCTAACCCTCCGATCTATAGAGGGTTAGGATCAAGTGATCAACCCTCTAACATTCAAATCGGAGGGTTAGGATCAACCTATGGTGCTAGCCACAACCTATTTATATTCTATGGTGCCAGCCATAACCTATTTAGGTATCAAACCCTTAAAAAATAAATTAGCATGACAAAATCTAACTAGATTAGCATAACAAAATCACCACCCTTTAAAAAGCCAAGTGACTTGCGGGTGCCCGTGGGTTGACCCGACCTGACCCGTGTTTTTGCGGGTTGGGTCACCCGCGGGTTAGTTTTGACGGGTCACTAAAACTCACACCCGTGCCCCCGCAAATTTGCGGGTGGGTCGGGTCGACCCGCGGGCATGGGTCGCTTGTGCCAGGTCTAGATATTGTTTTAGAATGGAACCAATAACACTTGTGTAGCACAAGATCAACAGTCTCGATCATAGATTAGAGTACAAGATCAAAGGTCTCATCTTAGATCCGCCCATTTCACATCTTGTCGTTTAAAAGGTTTGTAAGAGCATTTTGGGAACTGTCTGTAACAACCCTTGACAACTCTTTATACAATATAATAGAAGACTAGATGGGTTAGGGTGTGTTTGGCGTACCGTTTGAAATATCGTTTGAAACGCCGTTTTGCAAAACGGTGTTTTGGTTCAAAACAGTGTTTTCATGTTTGGTTGGTCAGATCAAAATGACATTTTAAACGGCAAACGGAGGTATTGTTTGTTTGGCTGCAAATGCCTCAAAACGGAGTTTTGGTGGTAAAATGACCAAAAAGGGCATTGTTTTAGGGAAGTCAGAGAGAGAGAGAGCTTAGGGAAAAAATGTGTAAAAATGGGCTTTGGTGAGGGCAAATATGTAAAAACCCACAGCCCAAAAACTCTGTTCAAAACGGCGTTTTGCAAATGGACCTCCCCCTCAATTTGCAAAACGCCGTTTTGAGGGTTCAAAACGGTATTTTAAACGGTACGCCAAACACGCACTTAGTGTAATTATCAAAACATGGCTGTGTCTAAATTGAAGGGAGCCCTTGCAAAAAAGAGGTGAAAGGGCTGCACATCACCATCATGTTTGACTTCTCAGCCGTTAATAATGCATGATGGTGATGTCCAGCCAGTCGGAGAGCCCTTTCACCTATTTTTTTTGCAAGGGCTCCCTTCAGTTTAGACTTCCTCCCATTTAGAAGAGAGAAAAAAAAAACAACATCACGGGAGTGCTGATATCAGAGAAAAACTAAAAACAAATGCTGCTCCTTGTCCTTGACTCCTTGTGTATACCGACCCTCTCCTCTCTCTCTCTCTCTCTCTCTTTTCTTTCTTCTGTTGTGTTGTTGGAATTGGTTGACCGAGGGGGCGGCCTAGGAATTTGGAAACGAACACTCCTTAAATTCAAAATCCGAGAGATCTTTATATGTCCTCCTCGATTTCTTCCAAGAACATGTTGCTTCCCATCTCGGATCCTTCTCGGGCCGACGAGAGCCTCTTCAAGGGCTCCGCCATGACCAAGAGAGGCGCCTATGCTGCCATCTCTTACATGGCCTGTGCAGGTTCTTCCCTTCCTTTCCTCCTTTCAATCGCTCTCTCCTTCAATTTTTTTTCTTTCCTAGTTCTAGGGCATGTTTTTTGCGTATTTGAAGTTTGTTCTAGGGTTTTGCTTTGGATCTATTAAATCTATCGCTTATGTTGCTTTGAGTTTGTCTTGAATATTGAAATTCTATCGCTGTAATTAGCAATTATTGATTTGAATTAGGGCAAAAGCATTGATGATATATCTAGGGCACCAAACACAGCCTAATTGTCTAAGCCAAATTGACATTTGTTGTTCTTGTTTGTGTGCTATTTCGATATTGAAATCAAATCGTGGGCTATTTGAAAGACAGAAGAAAATATTAAGACACAGGGAATATAGATTTTGAGGGCTATTGTCCCACTAAAATGAAACAGAACAATGGATATGGTAGAGAATCCAAATTCAACTATGCCCCATGGATGTATTTTGGATGCTACGCTTGATCACAATTTGATTTTGTTGGCATGGAACCTGCTTCTATGTGGGTATGAGTCATGCGAAATGCTCTTAATAGAGATTAATTATCTAGACTTTGGATATCCCCAAATGTGCTGCCTGTTTCGAAAAACTCAAAGTGAGCCTGCACTTTCCATGTTTGGCTGTGGTAAATTGAGAAGCTTGATGTCCTGCACATATTTCAGTAAATGCCTCTCCGCACGTGGTTTTCTTATCATATGTGTTTTTGGTTTTATACAGGGAGTCGTTTTCCTTTTGTAGATTCCTCTTAAAGTTGCTTGTATTGACATTTTTGCAAAGGACTGCTTATAATTCATGGGATCAGGTTCCATCACTTTTAGAGTTAAACTCCTGTTAGTTTGCCAAGTCCTATTAGTGGGAGCAAAAAAAGATTTGAATTCTCCCTTGCCATTGTTTGGGCATTAAGTTGCTTCCGTTATAAAGCTCAGTCTGCAAATCTCACATTTTCTTGTTCCCTTTCTAGGCTATCTATTTATTCTCTGCTGATGTTATTCTATTATTTGAGAAATGATTCTATCATGGACTTATTGTTTACAAGTTGAGGTTTTACTTCAGCCTTTGCTTTCTCTCTTTCAACCGTTCTTGCATTACCCTCTTTACTCCTTTTCTGACACTGATTCAATCCATTCTTGCAGTTCTTCTGGTGATGTTTAATAAAGCAGCTCTTTCTTCATATAGTTTTCCATGTGCAAACGTCATCACACTTTTTCAGGTAGCATGTTCATTATTGCATTTCTTTTTCATTATATATATATATATATATATATATATATATATATATAGGAGAAAACGGTTCCTACACATATGTGTAGATAACTTATCTACACACTAGCTTAAAATACAGTGGGGGCCACATTATTTGGGTAATCCAAACCATTCATTTTTAAGGCCCTCACATAGATAGGGTGTCCACAAAAAATCAGATCCATAGGATCATCCTAACCATTCGAACTGTGGAGGCAAAAAATGGACTAATTTGTAAAGGTTTAAAGACATCCATTTTACCTCCACAAATCATAGGGTTGGGATGATCCTATGGATCTGATTTTTTGTAGACACCCTATCTATGTGAGGGCCTTTAAAATGGATGGCTTGGATCACCCAAACAATGTGGGCCCCCACTGTATTTTAAGCTAGTGTGTAGAGAACTCTCTACACATATGTGTAGGAACCGTTCTCTCTCTCTCTCTCTCTCTCTCTATATATATATATATATATATATATATATATATACACATTACTTATTTCTATGATTACCTTTATATCATAAAATTGCATTGTGATGGTTTTGCTTTATATTTCCTCATCTTTGCTGGAAATTGGATATTAATGCTACATCAAAGCAGTAGTTTCGAATGCTGGCTACATTTCAGGAAATGGATTTACTTTTTGCATAGCAGCTTCAGAGCCAATGTTCATTACATTTTTATTATAATTTCTGATTTCTGCTCTCCTGATGTCAATAGTTCTAATAACACTCAGCGTGTCATAGTCATTATATGAAACTTAGGTTGACATTGAAACATAATTTATGAGTCTTTGGATCATAGGTATAAGCTTGGATTTTCTGGGTTGAAGAATCTTCCATATTACTGGGATGATAACAGTCCATAATTCTGTAGTCAACTCAAATAAGCCTTTGCCCCAAACTAGTTGGGGTCAGCAACAACCAATAATTCTATGATAAACATTAATCTTATTGATTACAATCTCTGCTGTTTCAGCTTCTCCATATTTTGTGACTGATCATGATCCTTCAATTCTATTCTTAGAATTAAAATATCAGGGGTTGATTCCGTTGTAAGGGCCTCATACCTCCTGTCTGTCATCAGAAATCTTTAAATTATTAGTTTCTGCTTCCACTTGGTCTCTTTCCCTCATTCTGTTGTAAGGGCTGGTGGTTTGAGCTGGCATTGGATTGTATCTATCTCGTACTTCTCACAGATCACTGATAGCCTCATACCTCCAACCTGTAACTAGAAATCTGTAAATTATGAGTTTTCTCTTTCACAGTCTTTTTCTTTGGCATTGCTTTATTTATGGGCAACTATTTATTTGTTTGTTTTCCATTGTTTGGACTCCCAAGCTAACAAAGTATCGCGAGTTCTTGTGGTTCTATATTCCAGTCACTGACATCAAATTCGCTGTTAGTGGAACTTGTTGCTGGGACCATAATTGTTGGATTCACTCTCTAGTGTCATCTCTTGTCTTTTTGTTGATTTTCCAAAAATGTTACAATGCTTGGTTTCGCTGATCAATTTCGTGACTTCGAAGTATTGTGAGACTTGGTGTCTCATGCATTTAAGTAAGGAGTTTTCTTAGTGGCTTTTTTTATAAAGTTATAGCCACACATACGTAGTGGTAGAGAAAATGCTGAAGGAGAAACATGTTACCTATTCAGAAAGCAATCTTAGCCTTTGGCATGATGATGCAGTGTTCTGATAGTTTCTCCTTTGACTATTTCCCTGAATTCTGGGAAGCCCTGGAATCGGGCTTGATGCTTATAGCTTCTATGAATGCTACAGGTCAACAGATGCTTTAATGCATCTTTAGGTAAGAAATGCTATTGACTTAGAGGAGTTTCACCCTGCAAGTCTAAAGTGTAAGGTAAACAATTTTGCCTAAGGTCCTTATTTTCCAATTAGAATGGGATGGGTAATTTGGTTGGGTCAGATCAAGTTGGCTTGGTCAAAACTCAATAGTGGATGCTTGATTGCATTATGGCAGCTAATGAGGTGATTAAGCTGTCCAAAAAGTGCTGGTTGAGGAATGGTTATTGAGATCAAACTTACAAAGCCATATAATCAAGTTGAATAGGTATTGCTTATGTTGGTTCCAAAACAAATAGGTCTTGGGTTCTCGTGAAGAAACTGAATTTGGTGGCACATCTCTCTACAAACCGTTCAATCCCGGTCAATGTGGATCAACAAAGCTTATAAGAGAAAAGACTGTAGTTGTCTGAGCACGGGGTGAATGAGAGAGGCATTATGGGAAGTAGTAGAAGTGAGGGCTTCGAAAAAGAGAAAATGCAAGAAGAAATGGAGAGACAAAATGATGTAGGATAGGGAAGAGATATAGAAGAAAGGGGATAAAAGAGAAGAAGAAGAGAATAGATGGGAAGAAGAAGAAGAGAGAAGAAGAATAAGTAGAGAAGAAGAGACGAAATTAGGGAGAAGTAGAAGAAGAATAGGAGAAGAGGAGAAGAGAGGGAATAATAGGAGAAGAGAAGTAGAAGAAGAGAGGGAGGAATAGAAATTTGGGGGAGAAGCTCTCAATCAATTCAATTAATCATCAAAGTTAATAATTCTTAATACAATGAGGCCTATATATAGGCAATGGGATGGAAATAAAATTCCATGGAAAATAAAATCCTAAAACTAAAACATGGAAATATAAATTCGAGAAACTAAATAACATGGAAATAAATCCTAATGGGCAAATATGCCTCTTATTTGGCCTATTATCTGCATCACAGAAGAGGAAGCATGTGGGAAGGTATGGAAATGAACTTGAAGCGTGTAGGGAGCATTGTTGAAAGCGAATGAGAAGCGTGCATATAGAAACTTGAAGAGTTAAGGTTATGGTAGGTTAGAGAGGGAAGGTTAATGTAGGTTATGGTTATGAGTAAATTAAATAAGATTTCATGGTTGGTCAGGGCTATATGTTTAGGTATATATAGTTTTGCGAGTTTGACTTCTTAGTCATTTAGATTTAATATTAAATTATATTTTAGTATTACCCTTGGTAGTAAAGATAAGTTTTTGAAGAAAAACTTCACAAATTATTGGAAATTTAGGGCGTGTTCGGCAATCATTCTAAAATTGGTTTCCACCTTTTTTTTAGGCTCAAGAATGAGAAAACGTAGGAAAGCCTTGAGAATCATGTTCGGTAAATTCAGCCCGGAGAGTCCGTTTCCAATTTTTTGCCTTTTTGCGCGACCGAATGATGAGATTCTGCGGAGTGACTCTGAGTCGCTTCCGCAGATTCTCATTAGTCCATTTCTACCCAACTCTTTTAGCGAGGATGAGAAACTATGCTGAACAGGCCCTTAGGTTGCATTTGGCAAACATTTTCTTGATTCTCATTCTGGAATCAAGAATCAGAACGCATTTTTAGTGCTCTTGGCAATGGAATCGCATTCCGCAAACTCATGTCCAAGAATCATTTTTTTGCTTTTCTGTTTTTGAGCAGAATGATGTTTGACTAACAAAAAATGATTTCTAAATTATTTTTCTTTGCATAGGATTAGTAAAAGATACCGATGATAATAAACCTCAAATGATTCCATTGTATTTCTGCAAATTCTGCTCTCAGAAAATGTCCATTTTCATATGTAGTGGAACAATGAAAAGAGCAACAGATGGGCGTTCGCTATCTGGAACACCGACGTTCCCGAATTTGCACCAACCATAAATCATCTTTTTACCGCAACCATTGCAGGCTAGTTTTCTTTTCCCGCAACTAGATATCGTCGGCATTTTCTAGGCAGTCTCCACGTCCTTCCGCTCTAGGACCTTCAACCGTCGATCGAGAAGTTCGTTGCCATCGCTCTACCATCGTGGCACCCCATATCTTCAGCTCGCAAGAGATGGCTGGAGGAAGAGAGGTTTGCAAAAATGAGAGTGGTTTTTGGGAGGAGACATTCCGATAAACACATTTTGTTGTTTCTCAATTTGTTGCTTCAAATAAACGTGGTTAAGGACCCTAAAAACAAAATAATGAATCTTTTGAATTAATAATGAACAAGCGTTTTATGTTACTTTGGTTCTGCGAAAAATCCAAAAAATCCCTTCCCAAAAGGGTTGCCGAACTCAACCTGAAACTGGCTTTTTTAAGCTTTAGAGACATTTCTTTAGAGTATATTAAAAGGCGTGTTTCAAATTTTATTCGTTGGTATTACAATACAAAAAGGGAAATAACACTCCTTTAGTAAAAAAAGACTTACCTAAAATTTGAATGGTACTTTTCATTGTCAGGAACCATACTAGTAGAGCGCTTTCTGCTAAATATTGGTTTTTTAATGGATTTCTGCTAAATATCGGTAGCGAGAAGAATTTAGCTTATGGAGTGACCTTTCGTCCCTAGTAGGGAACCTCCTGTAACCTATGGCACAAATATCTTCGATATTTTCAAAAATCGCGTTTTTATCATGACATTTTGATAAAACAACAAAATCCTGAAATAATCCTGGGATTTTAAAATTTTAGTGATATTTTCAATTTATCATAAAATATCGTGATACAATATTATCCTGAGATTTTTATGAGTTTTTTATTTTATATTTTTTCTTAAGTTTTATATTTGAGAAAAGTGTCGCTACACGTACGGGTAGCTAACTTAGCTACTCCGTCGGCTTAAAATACAATGGGGCCCACATTGTTTCGGTGATGCAAACCATTCATTTGATGGGCCCTCACATAGATAGGGTGTGCCCAAAAAATCAGCTCCATAGGATCATCCCAACCCTACGATTTGTGGAGGAAAAAATGAACCTGTAAAAACCTTCACAAATCTGTCCATTTTTGCCTCCACAGTTTGAAGGGTTAGGATGATCCAATGGAGCTGATTTTTTGGTCACACCCTATCAATGTGAGGGCCTATCAAATGAATGGTTTGGCTCACCTAAACAATGTGGGCCCACTGTATTTTAAGCTGACGGAGTAGCTAAGTTAGCTACCCGTACGTGTAGCTACACTTTTCTCTTTATATTTTTATATATTTTTCTAAATAATTTTATTTTTATCATTTTTTCCTCGATATAAACCCGAAAAAAAATAAAAAATCCCGAGATTGTCCCTTGCCGAGAAATTCCCGAGAACGATATTTGTGACATTGAACCAACTACTAAATTCCTTTCTCTTTCCTTTCTTTTACATCTAAGGCTATTTGGGAGGATTCTCAGTAACTGTGGACTGTTGTTGCTTAGGATGCCTAGACAAGGACCGGGATTTTGCAGATGCGGGGAGCATCGATGGAATTTCTTAGTTCCCGAATCTTGGAAATGGGTATGGATGCACGCCAATAGAATTCCTAGGCAGAAATAACAAATCTAATGACATGGGACACCGCGATTCTGTTTTTTCAGAAGCACCCTTGCGGTATTCAAAACTGGTATCAATATTAAATCGTCTCAATATCTAGAGGATTTTACCTATCCTGGGCAGTTGCATCTGTTGAAGATTGGTGCTTATTGAAAGACACAAACCTTATGGTTTTCTGAGGAGAAATAATTTAGGGAAGGGTTGAGGTGTAGAGATTCTATATTTAGCTCCTTTATTTCATCTTCTCATGTTTTGGGTACATTGCAGTTTTGTTGTTTCACTAATTGCAGCACCTCCTCTCTCTGTGACCTTAAGATTTTGCAGTATAATAAAGTCAAAATGCTGCTTCTTGAACAGGTCCCTTAATCTTCTTCTTCTTGTTTTTTGTTTTTTACATTTTTCCTCTAGGGTTCCAAATTAATTTCAGTTTTCTGCTCCATGCCTAATTTTCACATCTTCATTCCAGTCCCTCCACTAGAGTTCTATCTGAATGTCTGTTTAATAGCTACTGCATTTTTTCTTTAGTTTCTTGATGCATTTAAGTTGTTTTTGTCACAGATGATATGTTCAACTTCAATTCTATACGCAATGAAGCGTTGGAAGATCATTTCTTTCACCGTAGGGGAAACCTGGAGCAATTCTGATCACATGTCACCAAGTCTTGTGCCATTTGAGACATTGGTCCATACCCTGCCTCTTGCTGTATCATATTTGCTTTACATGGTATGTTTTTTATTTTTACAATGTGGTTTAGGTGGAAAACTATTAGTTCTCCTGCCATTCCCAAATAATGTCTTCTATATCTTTTGGTTTCTCTTGTGAAAGCTGGCCACCATGGAATCTGTTCGTGGAGTAAATGTTCCAATGTACACCACCCTTAGGCGGACTACTGTGGTATTTACAATGCTCGTGGAATATCTTCTGACAGGACAGAGATATACATCTCCTGTTGTTGGCAGGTAAGCGCACCTTTCTTGATGTTGCTTCTTTGATAATTGCTTACAGTTTACAGCATCGGAAATATTCTATTTCTAACTTGTATTTATGGTTTAGAGTTTAGACCTTTAGGGGCCATTTGGATACGTGGATTTTAGAATCTTGGATTTCCTCAGAATCCTGGATGAGAGATGAGCAAAGGAGACCGTCTGTTGTTTTATGATTTCTCGCCCTTCTTTTCGTCGAGCGAGAGAGTAGGAGATCATCCCATGTTTCCAGGTTTTAGAAATCTTAGGATTGGGGAGTGATTTCTAAAACCTGGTTTTCTTACTTAAACCCTTCATCTGCAGCCTACTTCCTCCACATCTGCAGCCTACTTCTATTGTAAAATCCGCTGCAACCTACTTCCATTTCAAACTAAAACCTGGATTCTGAAATCCACTTATCCAAACGGCTTGTTTTGAGTTTTTGTGTTTGATATGACTCTGAAGTTGCCAAACGATTTGTCATCCACTTGTGTTTGGGATACGTACTCTCTTCATTTGCTTATGTGTCTGAGATGCTAAATACCTGTGGAATATATGAGATTGATTTTTGTGAACAAACAGTGCTATTATTCTTTCTGTTTAGTGCTCCAATAGGCAATCCTATTATCTAGCATCAAAAGCATTTGAATTATCAAGCTCATTTCAATTTATCCTAGGTTACTGGCTTACTGCCAAATCGTTTCATGGCTAGTCATTATTTTCCCAAACCAAGTCTTTATGTGTCTGATTTGTTTCTCACTGGCAAAAACCAAGGGGTTCATCAGTGTAGGGTTGATCGTATTTGGAGCATTTATTGCGGGATCCAGGGACTTGTCGTATGACTCATATGGCTATGCAGTTGTTTTTATATCCAACATCACTACTGCAATTTATCTTGCAACTATAAGCCGTATTGGTAGGGCTTCTTTCTTTATCTTTTTTCATTTCTTTTCATTCCCACATTTTGTCTTCAATACTCAGGCCCAATGTTTTGTTTCCCAGGGAAATCTAGTGGTCTCAACAGCTTTGGGCTAATGTGGTGCAATGGTAATGTTGTGATTTTAATAATATCCATATAATGTTTACTAATAAATTATTATTTTTTCGTTTTATTACATTTTATTGCCAAAGTGGTCAATGGGCTGACCTATTGACCTTTAAGAGAATCAGGATCGCCCTTATTTTTTCCCCTGCTTTCATCTGCAGGATTGATCTGTGGACCTATTTTACTGTTTTGGACATTTATCCGGGGTGATTTGGAGATGACAATGAACTTTCCCCATTTATATTCTCCTGGCTTTCAGGTACTTTGTGGAATCTTTCTTGTAATGTTTTAAGACTGTCTTGCATTTGCTCTAGTTGCTGGGATATTTCCACTTCTGAAAAGTGCCTTTTTACTTCAAAATTCAACTTTTCTATTGACGCCGGAGAATCAGTTTAATCAGTATTTTTTTTAATACAAGTTCTCTACAATATAATCATAGACTGTTTAGATGCTGGGACATGGATGTTGTCATCCTATCACCCATCTATATGTTAGGGTTGGCACATGTGTCAGTGTCAGCCATGCATAGGGACTGTAGGAAATCTAGTCCTTCAGAGTTTTAGTTATATTATAATGCTGAAAGATATAATTACTTTAAAATCTCAAAAGATGAATAGAAATTTCTTATATGAATATAAACACAATAACACTATGTGTTCAGTATAAAAATAATACCAGAAAAGGAAATAATTAAAGGTTTTGCTCTGCACCATTTTAAAAAAATCAGGTTTTGTTTGAATAGCCATGATGCGTGTATGAAATGCATGTTTGATATGACAAGTTTTAAAAATGGGAGGTCTTTACCTTGGGTAACAGTTACTGGTAAGTAGGGGTGGCCAGAACCGAACCGGAACCGAACTGTTTAAAAATACTTTGGGTCCGGTTCGGTTCCACTGATGAAAAACTGAACTTATTCGGTTCGGTTCTGGGTCTAATGTTCTTGGTTCGGTTCTGGAACCGAAGAACCGAACTTTTGAATATATATAATATTTTTTATATTTCTATTATACATATACTTATTAATAGAAATTACTTATAAGTTATAATATTAATAAGTAATAGTTAATACTATTCTTATAATAAGAAAGTAACTTATATTATAACTTTAATTAAAAGTTTTTATAAATTATAATTAGTAATTAGTAATTAGCCATTAGAACCGGAGAACCGGAGAACCGGACCGGACCGAACCGATTTTGTTCTGTCCGGTTCGGTTCGGTCCTACTATGTACTACTGTTTGGTTCGGTTCTTACTGTTCATGGAACCGGGAACCGAGCACCGAAAAAAAAAGTAACCGAGGACCGAGAACCGAACCGGTTGGCCACCCCTACTGGTAAGTTTCTTTGTCCAATGATCTTGTGAAGTAGCTGAGAAATGATGCTATGATATTTGGTATTCTGATGAGCTATAGTCCTTCAGAGTTTCAGTTATATTAAAATTATACTCGGACTCCTTTCAAAAACCCTTATTCATTGAGGAAGACACCGCAAGCTTCGTTACTTTGGGTAACGAAAAGATCTGTGGGTCCATGGAAGCTTGCTGGAGTGATTGTACTTTGTAAATTTAAATTATACGCTGACTCCTTTCAAGAATTCTTAGTCATTGAGGAAGACTCAACTAGCTTCATTGCTTTGGGTAACGAAAAGATAGTGGGTCCATGGAAGCTTGCTGGAGTGATTGTACTTTGTGGATTAAAATTATATGCTGGCTCCTTTCAAGAACCCTTAGTCATTGAGGAAGACTCCGCAAGCTTCATTGCTTTGGGTAACAGAAAGATCGGAAGCTTGCTGGAGTGATTGCTGAAATTATTGATCTATGCTCCAAAGTAAACTCAAAAGTCCAGCATATGTTGAGGTATACGAATGAGCTAGCGGATAAATTGGCTCAAGGAAGCAGCGGATAAGAGTGAATTTGTCATTGTCAATACCCTTGAAATAGAAAGACGAGGCGTAGGGTAGTCAAAAGTTGATTGGGCATGTTTTTTTTTGTTTTGTTTTTGCTATGATACCTATGGACACCTTTCCCCTTTGATTGGATTTTTATAGTTGGCTTGTACGAATCTTTAGCAATAAAAACGCGTTATCTTTAAAAAAAAAAGGTTTGTGAATATTTTTTTTGTTTTTGCATTTGGGTTATGTTAAACCTAACAAAAGGTTAATCACTATGACATTGTGTAAAATTGATGTACTCTGTACTTTATTATATCATCTCATGGAATGTAGTCCATTCAGAATTATTATTTCCTCAATCTATTGTTGGAGCTAATGAGTGGGATGCATTTATTTCTTTTGCAGGCTGTGATGCTTCTTTCCTGTATAATGGCATTTTTCTTGAATTACAGTATATTTTTGAACACAACTCTCAATTCTGCGCTTACACAGACAATGTGCGGTAATCTGAAGGTTTGCCTCCATAACTACCTACTAACCTTCAAATTATATGTGCTTGTGTACATGAGTTGCTCATCTTCATGTTCTTCATTGTAGGATCTGTTTACTGTTGGACTTGGCTGGCTAGTATTTGGTGGGCTTCCATTTGATATGGTGAGTATGAGCTTCTTGTCAACTCTTTATATACTATTTTGATGCTCGTATGTGGTATGTATGCCTTTACTGGTTGTTTTTCGCTCATCTGAATTCTGCCATGTTTCGGTTCCAGTTGAACATCATTGGACAATGCCTCGGTTTCTTTGGCTCTGGTTTGTATGCTTACTGTAAACTCAAAGGGAAGTAGCTTATTCTTTGTTAGAGCTCATTTACTGTCAGAGGGGGAGTAACTACTCGAGGGGTGTGGCAGTTATGTCTTCAATATAGTGGTCTAATCTCGTAGCTAAATTCACTGGTGGGGGATTGTAAATGAGGTTCTTATTACTGAACTGATGAGGGGTGGTGTGTTAATTTTGCCTTGGTTTACTTTTTTGATGATGAAAGAAGGCTTGGATTGGAGTTTTGGCTACATAGTGGGGATCTTGGAAGTTTGGGTTTGATGATTTGGAAAGGTCTGAGAGAATGGTTAAACCTAGACCTGGAAGCATTGTAAGCATTTTAATTTTGCACTCCTTTTTTTGTTTTGTTCTTATTCATGGAAGCTTAG
Organism: Tasmannia lanceolata; assembly: GCF_043159265.1. Classification (NCBI taxonomy): domain Eukaryota; kingdom Viridiplantae; phylum Streptophyta; class Magnoliopsida; order Canellales; family Winteraceae; genus Tasmannia; species Tasmannia lanceolata. The sequence continues at coordinate 6,154,225 of NW_027518683.1, forward strand.
AAAATGCAGTAGGAAATAGTAAAGGGACAAGGTTGTTTGTGCGGGCTTATCGTGTGACAAGTGCGCAACCACAGGTGGATGGAAGAACAGCAGTGTGATAGTGAAGCAGTCCTCAGAGAACAGTATGGAAAAAAAATTAGAGATCGTAGATTTCTCCCCTATTTCTTTATCACAATTTTTTGTCTTAATAACCTGGTATAACATGTACTCACGTGGCTTGCAGTCGACTTAACTTTTGGCTTTCTATTGTGTCTGTTTTTTAAACGGACTTAATTTTCCTTTGTTAATGCTCCTAACTGTTGTACTTAATGAATTGAGTTTTAGCGGTGGAACTCGGCTCAGGTTGGGTTGAGACCAGCCCTAATCCAAGCCGAGGTAGCATTACCTCTAGCCTAACCCGACCCAACCTGGACCTCTGATTGAGGTGGGTCAACCCTAACCCAGCCTGCCTTTAAATCTCTCGATGTAACCCAATATTTCAAAAGGGTCACAGGGAAAAAAAAATAAAAATACAAAAGGGATACTGGGTTCGAGGTTGGGTTGGGTTGCCCAAGGCCTTAACCCTAACCCAACCCAGAAAATTAGATTAGTAGAAACCTGCCCAAGGTAGGGGAACAACACTGGAAACGGCTGCTAATACCCCGTAGGTTGAGGAGCAAAGTAACCCTAACCCAACAGAACTTGGGGGTAAGCCAACTCAGGCCTAACCCAGCCTAACTTGGGGGTAAGCCAGCTCATGCCGACCCAGGTTGAACCCATTTGGGTTTGGGGCTGACCCAAGTTGCACCCTGAATTGGGTTCCTATATGAAGGATGCCCAAAAGAAAACATGAGCTGGCAAAAGTGCAGGTGGGAGCCACATGCTCAGTGATTTAAACGATTTATTTTCTTACCGTTCATTTAGGGGCCGTTTGGATGCGCGGACAGCATACAACAGCTTGATCATGGACCCTCTTTTACACTGTTTTCAAACTAAAAATCTGGATTCTAAAATCCGCGTATCCAAACGGCCCCTTAGGGTGAATTAGAGGGTTAGAATCACCCAGTGGGGGTGGATTTTGCACCTTGTCCCATCCGAGTTCGAATCCCCTTGGGATTTTACCTGATGTGCGTGGTTTACAGGTGATTGCGCGCATCTATAGGGAATAGTCCTGCCTTAAAAATTGGAGTGGGGATACCCTATGTCATAAAAAAGTCCTAGAAAATAAATGATTTGGACCATTGAGCAAGCAGCCCTCTCTTGTACTTTTGCGTGTGTGTGTGTTTTAATTTTTTTGAATGGTATACTTTTGTGTGCTTATTTTAGTAAGCCCTCTCCCTCTTAGGTTTTAGACTGAGTAGGACTAAGGCAGAATATATGGAATGCAACTTTAGTAATGTAAGGAGGCGGGACGAGGACGTAGTAAATATGACTGGACAGGAGATACCCCTCTTAGGTATCTTTTGCTATCTTGGTTCAATTCTAGATACGGAAGGAGAGATTGAAGATGATGTTAACCATAGAATAAGAGCAGGTTGGTTGAAGTGGAAGCTTGTCTTAGGAGTTCTGCGCGGCAATAAAATTCCTACCAAGTTGAAGGGAAAGTTTTATAAGACAGCTGTGACTTGTGAGGCCAGCCATGCTGTACGGCTCAAAATGTTGTGAGGCCAGCCATGCTGTACGGCTCAAAATGTTGGGCCGCCACCAAGAAGCAAGATATGCATAAGATGAGTGTAGCGGAGATGCGAATGCTTAGATGGATGTGTGGATAGAATGGAAGAAAATGATCCACGTAGAAGAACCCAATTAGAACCAGGATTAGAGTCGGGTAGAATCCTTTTACCTTCTTCATGGTTTTTTTTTCTAAAGGATTCATTTAGCTGGGACAAAGGCTTTGTTGAGTTGAGTTGAGTTGAGTGCAGTTATACTTTTGTGTGCTTGCACTTGAAGTTTGAGCTTGTTAGTGTTGTATGGTCTGAGGCAGAGAATATAGGAGCAATGAACTTTCTGCACAAGCAGAGTGAGGTTCGCAAGCAGTGAGGTTTGTCTCAATAGCGCAGAGCCATTTTAATAGCAACTGTAAGGATGAGAGGTGCAACGTACAATGCCAGCAATTCGGAGAATAGTAGCGGGAGGCGTTGATCCTCACCAACCCAATCAGAATGTAAATTTTTTATTTTAAAATCAAATAAGTTTTTAAAATGAGCTATGGATCGAATAAACTCATCACCAACTTTAAGTTTTTAACAATGGGATAAATTCATATAAACTTGCTAAAATCATTTACAAAATGAACATAATATCGATGACCATTTGTAGATGGAAGTGAGAGTCATACCCTAGAGAAGATCAACTACAGAGTATGTTCAAATCGATGAGGTGAGGATATGAAGGAAAATCAGTGGCTCTTTCCAAGTTGGCAGGAAGAGCAAAATAGCTACTTCTTTATTCAACTGAACCCATTACTAAAACTGATTATTCAACTGAACCCATTGCTAAAACTGCCGAAGAGCAAGTTGAACAATACTATAGGCGGCAGGATGACCGAGAAGACAATGCCATAAATCAATCGAGACAACTTTGTATCAGGGGTATTTCTATAGGCCATGTTTGGCACCCATGAATTAATTTTTTCCATGGAATATTAGCTTATCAAGGAGATGGAGAGAATTGAGAGGGCTCGAGTGAGGAGAGGGTAAGAAGTGGGTAAAAAACAGGGACAAGAAAATTTCGATTCAAAATAGGGTTTTTGTTTTCCTTATTTTTCAGCCACTCTGCACCCTCTCCTCACTCACGTTCTCACAATTCTCTCCATCTCCACGTCTCCCTACCCGTTTTTTCTACACTTAGTATGCTAGTATTCCATGGGCATAGGAAATTGTTATCTCACACACTGTTATGGACACTAGGCAAAACGTCGGTCTATAAATTTTCAAGTCTGAGGTCTTGGCGATGGAGAGCCATGGTGCAATTGCTAGGACAAGTCTTGGTGATGGATCAGATGGATGATGAAGAAAAACTCTGAGAAACATGATACAATCATAGCTTCGAAAAAGGAACTCTTGGATAACCTGCATGCATTTTGACACGAAACGAGTCGTGCAATATTACTTCTGAAGAACAATTTTGTTTTATATCCCCCCTACGTGAAAACTATTGAAGTTCATTCTTCTATTGCTTTAACCTGTCGCATTTCTCTACATCTTACTATAAAGATCTCTTCCTGAAAATGACTGTTTTCTTCCCCGGAGAAACTCCTTGCCTCCAATTTTCTTCTTGGCTATGAAAATTTATCATGAGCAAACGAAAATTTTCATCCTTTATTGCTTTGAAGAAGTTCCTAACATTTGGCCGCGGAAAATACGTTGAGTTTTCTCTAAAATAGCTAACCTAATTCGCTTTAAACAAAACCTCTTAGTTACAGACATCACAAATAGATTTTGTTATGCGTCAATTAGACATGCGAGTGCGAATTTGATTGCCATAAATCTTTAATTACTTTCGCAGCAAACTCATCGGAGAGTATTAACAGATAATTTATTGTGATGTATAATATGAAACAAGAATCAGTGAACCCAGATAATTAAGAAAGAAAAAAGAAGCAAAAAGAGGGTCATCCAGATAATTTATTGAGCAACCCATGTAGTGTAGCTTAGAAAGAAAATAAGGACCCAATAGAAAGAACTAAGATGGCCTTCTTCATCAATAAATGCTTGCCTTCATTTCGGAAAAATAACAACTGGTTCATAAAAAACATATCCCCATAAAGGATGAGCACCTCCATCTTCAAAGAAACATTGAAGCCATCTACTAAATATCTAAGTCATTAACTTGAACATGCACCATTTTTTTTCTTTTTGAAAAAAATTGCTAACTAATGGAGCAAAGACAACAGAAACCAACTTTAATGTGGGGTCATATACCCTAATAAGATGTCAACAACTTCAGCAAAGGATTCAGGTGTTCCTCCATGAGAAATGTGACCCCCTGTTGGCCCAAGTGAGAATGATGTGGATAATGTCATATTTTTTGCTGAAAGTTCCTTTCTTCCACCAGAAATATCATTATAGTGGACAAAGACATGCTGAAGAACACTAATGATGTCTAAGAATCAATAACCGACAAATAAAGCCAATGTAATCTTTATATTCTTCTCTCATTATCTTCTCTTTTTCTTGCTTAGAAGGGAAGGAAGAAAAGAACAAATAGAAGTAAAACCTACCCCAAACCTTGAACCCTAAGCCCTGAACTTCCCAGCAGTTCAACTTGATCGAGCAGACACTTTTAACAATTCTATTTGAAAGCTAGAATAATCGTGGGAGGTACAAGACTGCTATATTGAGTTCATTTTCCAAATAAGTTAATGTACAAAAGAACCAGATTAGTTTTACCACTTAGATCCCATCATCTAAATCTTTCAAGAAAACCAAGATGAAAGATGATAATTGGGTGTACTCCTTTTACTTAGAAATGTGTCCCCCTTATATTACACTCCTTTGCAGCAACAAACCTGTCTCATATGAAATGGAGGTGGGCAGACTCTAACCTGCAAAATAACATGTATTCCAAGTAAACAATAAAGTAAGATGCGAAAACAAAAATGAAGAAGCTAGATTTAGTTATGCATACATATGCAATACTTAATTAATAATAAGAAGCAAGTTGATGTATAAAAGGAAACCAAGTTATGGACGTTCGTTGCATTTATATAAAATATAGGTATAAAAACAAAGCAAGAGATTTGTCAGTACCTTGTAAGAACCATGCAAGAGAAAACAAAGAGATGTCTTGACAAGTTCATAAGGAGAAGAGTGCCATAGAGAAAGTGATATTGGCGCGGCTCAATCTGAGATCGGTTTTACGATTGAGTGTAAAGACGTCTTCAGATTGAACCTCACCAACATCGCTTTCTTCTCTTCTCATCTAATGAGCTCGTTCACATAGAGAAACAAAAAGAGACTATAAGCAATGTTAGTGTACACCTAACGTTGCTGAAAAAAAGAAAACGTAGAAAATAATTATACAAGACGACCATCACCAGGGAAATTATCATTAAGATTCATGCATACATAAATATACACACTTAACACCAAATGTGAGGTGGAGGCCGGTGGTGGAAATGTTAGTGGCGAAATGGGATTTGGATTTATGATTACTAGATTCAAGAGAAAGAGAGAGGAGGCGTCCTCACTTATCATGTGATTCCTCAGTTTGCCTGCCACTCTATAACAGGTTTTTGTTTGTAATAAGAGACTTAAGGGTTGAGTTCCTTGGACTATTGGCACAACCATGGCTAGTCGCTAGACTAGGCCTGTAGCTCTGTAAGAAACTATGGATTGTAAAAAGAGACTAAGGGTGAGTTCCCTAATTGATTATCTAGTCATGGGCAAACATAAGACTAAGGCTTGAGTTCCCTAGACAATCCAGTCACTTAACTGAAATAGGGCAAACAGAAAAGACTCATTAGCTATACAATTAGCATCAGGGTTGCATGGGCCATGATGGTGCAATTCATTCATGTTGGACAAGGGTTTTGGTTTATTTGGTGATGATTTCTTCATATGGGTTTTGATGGCAGATGATGAGATGATGATGAGATGAGTCATAGATGAATGATGGGCATGGATGAGGATGAACAATGAGCACAAGTGAAAAAATGGCAGTTGAAGGAGAATATGAGAAGAGGGGAATGAAGGAAGGTGAGGACGAATGGGTCTTGATGGTACAATTCATTCATGTTGTAGCATGGGTTTGGCCTCTTTTGTTGATGATAGATGTTGACATGAGTTATATATGGATGAATGATGGGCATGTATGAAGATAATAAATAATTAAAGACAACAGAAGAAAGAAAGATGGTGATAGTAACAAAATAGAAGAGGCAATGAAGGAGGGTGAGAGAGAAAGAAGTGAAGTTAGAAGAATTGAGTGAGGCTTGGGAGGTTGAAGGAGAGGTGAGAATGTATAAGGGGGAGTTTTGCCTCGGGATGGTAAGGTGGAGAAGGTGAGTGGAATGATGGGGAAGGGAGCAACTTACTTTAGCGTGTGTTTGTGTGTGTCATGCTTAGGTTCTACTCATAAAAATCAAAACCACCTAGCTTTCTTTTGCGCATGCACCTGCAATATTCCCCCCACACAAAATAAATCAAACGACCCCTTTTGATCGTACCTTCCTTCTCTCCCTCCAATATAACATCATTACTATGGCCATAATACCATAGTAAGAAAATTAATGGGCTAAATAAAATTGAATGGATGAAAGTGAGTTGAGAAAGGGATGGAATCTTGGGAACAGTATCGCAGAATGTCAGCAAAGGGATTTGTCTAGAAAGGAGTTTGGGAAGGTACGTACAAAGCCCTCTTCAAGCAAGCAATCTCCAACCCAAAGCGGAGACAACGGCACTAAAACAGCCCTGCTTTGGACTGCTACAAGGGGACAAAGTTCTTGGGTTCCTGCCTCTATCGTCTTTCTTAAGTTTATGAATTTGTTTTCATGGAAATCATTTTCAATGGAAAACGACTATTCCAAGGTTTGTTTAGTGCTTTTTTTAAGGGAAGAATTATTGTAGAATGGTTTATCTATGCTGAAATATATTTTAGGGAAAAATAGTTTTCCAAGGAATTTTTTTTTCAAGGTTGCCAAACATTTTGCTTTTAGGGGAGAGGGAGGGACTTAGGGAGGGTGCCCCTTTTAAAGTTTTTTTGTACCAGAAAAATAAAGGCTTCCCAGCCTTATGATTTGAGCGGTTCAGTTGGCGTGCCATTGCCCAAAGAGATTCCCCCACGCCTTCACCATTTTTTCCCTTCCATTTCCCTTGATTTCTTACCTCATCAGATCCAAGGTCTCTCTCTCTCTCTCTCTCTCTCTCTCTCTCTCTCTCTCTCTCTCTCAAACACATACACACAGTGGAGCCTAAGCACTAAGTGTTTTGGTTCAAATTTAGATCCAGATTAATCTTTAATCGTCTCAAATTGGATTACATGATTAGGCTTTGAGGGAACATTGGGACCCACTAGAAAATTCCTTCCAAAATCAAGGTGGGTCTATGAGTGCGCGTGCATACATATTCAGAATTTCCTTATACATTAGACTTTATGTACATACACATTTGGAGTTGTTAATTGATTGATGACCATGCGTTTCTTTTGCAAAACATGAGCAGGATGAAAGTGCAAGTGGGGTCTCTCTTGTTCAAATATGAAATATATAAACTATTTATCACCAAGGCAATGTTATGGATGGGCCATGCATTACGATCTTAATTAAGTGGTTTAAGGGCCTAGCATAACATGTTCCATCAGTTCTTTGGCTTTCGGCATATTATCTAACATTTGGTCTAAGTCACGGAAGGGACATGTGAAAAGGACTACATGGACCAACCAGAGTGAAAACCATCACATAATGGATTACCGAAAGGAATGGATAACTTATGAAAAGGGCAAACTAGATTAGTTAGAGTGAAATCCATCACATAGTGGTCACCTAGGGACATAGGCGGTGGAGCGTTGTTAAATGTTACGATCTTAAGTGGTTTAAAGGATTCGCTTAATGTGTTCCAACAATCATGTGGCTTAAGCAGTTAGAGTTGGTGTTATTTAATCATTTATACTTCAACACCCCCCTCACTCGTAGCCCCTCTCTTCTTTGGGTTGGCAGTACACGTGGATTTTTAATATCAAGGAATTGTTGGTTAGTGTGAAACAACCAATTACTCCAATACCTTAAGCTTTTAAAGTTGCTGTTATTTAATCATTTCTTTTTTGGGTTAGCCATACACGTGGAATTTTAATGTCAAGGAGTTGTTGGGTTTCGAACTCAACACCTGGCATGATGCTATAGCTCTGATACCATGTGAAACAACCAATTACTCAGCTTAAGCTGTTAGAGTTGGTGTTATTTAAATTTAAATTTAATCATTTATTCTTCAACACGTAGGTACTAACATTTTCACATTATACATTTGAGAGCCTAAGATATGTGGCATTTATATTGACAGGGAAGCCTCATGTCTTCTTACCTTTGGGAGCCCCTATGGGTAATGTTACATTCCCGATGAGCTGTACAAACCAATGAAAGAGTTTAATTAGAGGGGGTAGAAGGTGGTGGACATATCAGCTCCATTTACCTATAAACAGGCACCATTTTAAACTTTTGCAGGTCAAACGTTCTCTTCTTTGACGGGGTAGACAAAGAGACACCCATGTTTTACTCTCACCATATCTCTTTCCTTGTGGGCACTTATTCAAAAAATTTCAATTTCCTTTTTCATTCTAAAAAAAAAGAATTCATCTTTATTTATCAAACCCAAGGAATAGTTTACTTCGTGAGCTTTTTCTCGGTCGATCTTTTTGGGTTTTTCTAGAGCATGTTAAATAAATTAACAAAGTATTTCAAAAGGGGAAAGACCTTGCTTTTTCTAAGTAAAAGGCATTAGACATGAATGAATTAGCCAGGAGAGTGGGGGAGAGAGGGTTCTCTAGGTGTGAGAAAAGGATTCTCTCGCATACCAAAAGCATCTCTCTCTGGCATGGGGCTCAATAATAATAACTTTGAAATGGCTATGTTTCAATCATGTAAGGCAATTTGGTTAAGCTTTTGTCTGCTTGTGGAGACAATGGAGACACCTCTATCTATAAACTCGAGTTGCTGTGCGTCATGAAGGAATTAAAACTTTATACCGTGTAGCTTCTTTGTACCACGTAGCTCTCTCTCTCTCTCTCTCTCTCTCTCTCTCTCTCTCTCTCTCCAATGGCTACTATCCTTTTCCTCTCTCTTTACGACAATTAATACAATGGCTACTATCCTTTTCCTCTCTTTACAACAATTACTAGAACAACTATTAGTGGCACTAGTAGTCCTCAGAAAGTTCAACATCATTAATTATGTTCTCCCTCTCTCTACAACCATTACTAGAACAACTATTAGTGGCACTAGTAGTCCTCACCCAGCCGGAGGGGCCAGGCGGGCGCATATAGTGGAAGACCCATGTGGGATAGAAAGAGTAGGATAGGCAGATAATTGAGAGGGTTGTTGGGAGGAGTTGTTGCTAAGTGGCTGAAAAATAGGAAAAATAAAACTCTATTTTGAGTAGAGTATTTCTTTTCCGTATTTTTCTGCCACTTCTCACCCTCTCTTCACTCATGCCCTCTGGAGTTCATTGGTAACTGGCCTAATCCCAAATGACTGAATTTATGCTTGTGTTGAAGGCATCATTTGCCTAGCTATCCGCAGCAAGAATGCCTTCACTGCAAAAGTGAGTAAAAGCAAAATCCAGAACAAATAACATGTTCCTTATTTCTTTTAAGGGATTTGCTAGGGACCAACACATAAGGCATTTTGAGGAGCGTCTGTTGCATGGGAGAGCAGGCACCTCTGATGAATTAAATGAGTAAGACAAAATCTGAGCCGATGTGGCTGCTCTCTCATGCAGTAGACGCTCTGTGAAATGCCTTATATATGATGGTCCCTAGCAAATCCCTTCTTTTAATATATAATTAATACGGAATTGGGATATGTTTTTACCTTTAATGATATTTACAAGGACTAGGCTGTCAGATTCAATTTGTATTATTTTCATACCAAGCATCGCACTATAGCGAACCATCATATTAGTTTTCTTACCATAGAAGTGAGAAAAAACAAATCTTACATTGCTCTTATCATCTCTCATGGCACGTCCTCTTCTAGCATAACTAGGGTTACCTCTAGCCACACCATCAACATTTAGCTTCAAAACGTTGCCAGCGGGTCTTCTCTAGTAAACCAAAGAAGAATTTCCTGGGACGGGGTCCCTAATTTTAGGGAAATGATATCTGCGCCAAAGTGTTTTGATAAACATGCACTCCACTTGTCTGTCATGTAGTACTTAAAGGGATGTCAGAGGATATTATGATTCTCAAAAAGCTCTTAAAGCCCTTTAAATACTACACGACAGACAAGTGGAGCGCATGTTTATCAAAACACTTTGGCGCAGATATCATTTCCCTAATTTTATTGTTGATTTGCTCCAAAGATAATCTTTCCATGAAGTTACAATTAGAGGTAGTTTTAGCATTATCACTTAGTTCCCTAACCCAAATCATGATTTTATTTTTATCTTATTAGTTTAGGTCATTTGGTTTTCCATAATTCTTTTACATCTTTCAAGGTAATTAAATTTCCCAAAAGATGGATGAGGTAATTTTAACAATGTTATCAAATGTTGAATTGCCTCTATTAGCTTTTTCATATCATGATTGCATTCCGTTTTTAATAGATTGACTAGAGATCAAAATATCATTAAAAGTGCTAGAAAAGAAATTCCATAGATCTCTAGCCAGATCACTTTCTATAAATAAGAGTTTCATGTTTTCATAATTACTTCTCTCATAACAATTACATTTGGAGGCACCTGATGCGGTCAGCAACAGGTACAACTTCATCAATAAGTTTCCATATATATAAAGATGGTAATCTTTGTCGGAATATTATTCCATAAAATTTTAAACCAGCTGTGAGTAAGGTGGTTGTTCCTTAAGAAGTCCAAACAGATTTAATAGAGAACTTCCCATTGTCAAGGCAACAAATTAGGTTATCATTATTGCTTATTTGAATTTTAGAGCTGCAGATGATGTCTTTTAAGTTTAGAGAACAATTCCAAAATGGGATTTTGTTTGGAAAGTAAAGACGAAAGTGAGACTGACCAACGAGGCAACGATTCGGTCATTTCCATGATGTTTTTGCATTTCGTGGGGATTCGAGCCCACTCGCTTGTCTTCTTGTGCATGTGTCACAACATAAGGTTTCGTCTTTAGTTTCCAAACAAAATCCTGTTTTGCTAGCAGCCCTCTTTAACATTTGACTCAAATAGTCGAGATTTTATCCCATTTCCAATGCCCATCTTCATCTAGTATTTCAATAAGTCAAAGGTCTTTATCAATATCACGAGTGTTTATGGACTCCTCAATTAAGGATCTCCTACCATACTATTTATCACATAAAAAAGAAATACTTCCTTTTCCAACAATCCATCTATAGTTTTGTAGCCATTGTTATCTGACATTTATAGTGTCTTTCAGCCTTCTGACCTACTACTTCTCAATTCAAGGTAAGTGATATGTTGATTCTTTGGATATTAGAGATCATACAACTATCCCTTGGAGATTTTTTTTCATGAATGCGGAGGAGAGATTTGAGTTTAAAAGCTTAGCTAACAACGTTGAGGGGATGGATACCCCAACCCCGTTCTTTCTTCTTGCACATATTGTTCCAATATATCCACCGATGAAGGTATTTTTAGCTGTTTAATTGATTGTGGAGGGTGATTTTCTTAATGTGATCAGGTGGTTGAATGGAAGCCACACTCATTTATGGAGACTTGCAGAGATGAAAGATGATATTCACGAATGAACAACAGGCTTTGATGTAAGTTTTCAACACGTCAAAAGATCAGACAATGCAGAGGCTGATAGATTGGACAGTGATGGAGTTGGGAGTGCTGAGATAGTTTTGATTTTCTTCCACCTTGAAATTAGTATCTTTTGTATTTTTCTGTATATTCCTTTGTTGCAGCCCTGTCCATCTCAGTCGTGGGCTTTTCCTCTCTTATTGATATATCTTTGCTCTTAGCCTTTCAAAAATAAGAAAAGATATCCAATGATGATCTTGCACCCACTTCTTACACTAGTCTAATCCAATTCATTTTCGGGCAAAAGTTCAGCACATATCTCAAGTGTTTTGCTAACCATGGGAGTTGAGGATGTGAATTATTTTAGCCATAGTTTTAAAACTCCCCTGCGTCATTGTGGACTCTCCCGAATCGACTCCCTTCTGCCTTGGCTGTGTTCCGTGTTTTGCAATATAGAGTTAAAAAATACTTCTTTTAACTCTCGCGTGTTATGACCGCATCAACCGATTACTCAACTGCATCAACCGCATTCTTGGCCGCGTCCATTCTGAGACGACAAGGTATTTTCTTTGCCACATTTTGACTCGCATCTGTGTTTTTAAACTCTGATTTTAGCATCGCTCGTGAGATACTATGCGAGAATTTGGAGGGCAAGAGTGAGGAGTTGGTGTTAAAGTGGCTGAAAAATAGGAAAAATAAAACTCTATTTTGAGTAGAGTTTTTCTTTTCTCGGTTTTTCTCCCACTTCTCACCCTCTATTCACTCATGCCCTCTCATTTTTCTCTCTCTCATCCTCCTCCGGTCTTCTTCCACCGGATAAAGTAACATTCCATGGGAAAAAATTTCATGGCTGCCAGAAGCATGGCCTGAGTGAAGTATTTTCCGTTGTTTTTAGGCCTTTTCTCATCCTCTCCTCCTTCAATCCCTCTCATCTCAGGTCTCTCCCTCCCTCCACATTCTAATAGACAGATGTGTTGAATTGGGACCTGGTCGACCATCATTAGGGGACCCACATGATCCTTTCCATCCATAAGATAAGTAACATAATTAAAGGCATACAAAAAGGACCTCTTCAGCTTTTCTCCGTGGAACCTTAAAATGAGGACAGATAAGAATCTAGGATCATCCGATCAAGGTAAGAATACACCCGATCATGAAATGTGGCAGGCACATGTGGGCCCAAGGGTAATGCTATTGGCCATTAGAAAGCTAAAAGTAGGTAAGGATGTAAAATAGTGTACAAGAGGACTTAAATCAAGTAAGTGGGTCTTATGATGGTGAGGTTATATTTGCACCCCCTTAATTTGTACGACACACCCCCTATTCATTGGCTACTCCCACTGTTTTACATCCTCTCAATTTGTACCACACATCCCCAATTCTTTGGCTACTGTCGGTACAGCGAGAAGAAAGGTTAGGAAGACCAGTATTTGGCAAAAAAAAGAGAGGCAAAGAGCAATCCAACTCATGACTTGAATTTTAGAGTGTAAAAATCGAGAATCTTACTGTGCACGTTCATACATAAAACACCCAATTTACGAAACTTACATTAAGAAGAAGAAGAAGAAGAAGAAGAGAGAGAGAAAGACATAGAGATTAATTAATTAGATTAGATTAGATGGGTAGGACCTTCTTGACAATCTCCTCACTAAGTCCAGCAATCTGAGAATCAAGAGCTTTAATAGTCTCAGCCTTCTGTTTCTCCAAATTCCGCAACGCCTCTTCCAATTCCTTCTCCACCTTCTTCCTCCCTTGAGCCAGCTTCGCATCCAGCTCCTCCGATGTCTCCTTCTTCATCTTGTTCAACGCCGCCGATATCTCCGCCCTCGCCGCCTTCATCACCGCCGCTCCCTGCTCCTCCAGCTGTTTCACCTCCACCGATGTGTCCTTCACACTGCTCAGCTTCTCTCTTATAGCCGCATCTCTCTCATCCATGAATTTCCCCAAGGGCGTGTAGTAGATCTTGTCTAGAGCCACCATTAGAAAAAGAAATTCCCCCACGATTGCTGGTAGCGTTAGGTTGAAGTCGAACAGAGCTGCTTTTTCCATCTCCGCCGCCATTGCCGGGGCTGCTGTTGTTGCTGCTACTGCAGCGGCGATCGCGGCCGTTGATTTTAGGGATGAGAGGATGAGGGTTTGGAACTGGTTTGGTTTTGATTTGGGGGGTGCGGGGATTGAAATTGAGGGGGTCTGCTTTGGGGGTTTGGTGGGTGTAATTTTGGCAGATGTGGGCAAGATTTTGGAGGAGGCCATGAGAACGTTAGCCATCTTTACTCTACTTTCCCTGCTCTTCTCCTCTGCTTTTTGTTTTCTGATTGAAAGGAAGAGGAAAGAAAATCTTCCTCAGAAAAAGGAAATCCTCTTCTATGCTATCTTTCTCATTCTATCCTATGCCACACATTTCCTCTTCTTTTCGTCTCACTCCTATTTCAGACGCTAAATAAAATGAGACCAATGATAGCGTCAGACTCGTCTGACTCAGAACAGATGCCTGCCCTCCTTGTTTGCTTCGTCTATCATGCAAATGGACGGCCCAAAATACAGACAAACTCTACCAATGGGCTCCACTTGATTGGATGATGTACGCAATTAAAATTTGTTATCAAACGTGGCATGCTAATGGAGTGATCGAGACCGTTAATCTGTTAGAGTATCACACATAGTTTCTATCTCAACCGGACATCTGCTTGATCTAAGCCTGAAAAATTAACAGCCATGATAAGCAGTAGCCCCTTTCTTAATCGTGTGGTTAGGAATTGGGAGTTAATAATCATCTTTTTCTTTTTTTGAACTGGATTTAATAATCATCTATTTGGTTAGATATAATAAGGGAAATGATAAATGCACCCCTTTTCATCACTTGGGACACCCAGCAGCACCAGTATATCAATGGCTGCAAAGGGGTTGATGTACTTCACGTCAGAAGGATTCAACGGATTTGATTGCCACATACACTGCAGTTGGGTGTCCCATGTGATGAAAAGGGGTGCATTTATCATTTCCCTAATAATAATAATAATAATAAGGAAAATGCTAAAAAGAGATTCTTTTACACTTACTAATGTCGTTAAGAACACCTTGATCAGAACACCTTATGGACTCTAGCCCACTAATTCATTAAGTCTCATTGATCTTGACTTTGGTTGCAGGTATTTACCTCGTAGAGTAGTAGAGTTATAGTGTAAGTAGTCAACAGGGGGGAGGAGACAAGCATTGGAGTTACCTAGAACTTGCCTCGTAGAATAATGGTAAGTGGTATTTGATTGTCAACCCTTGTAGAGTAGTAGTAGAGAGTGTCGTTACCATTAATAGAGAGAGAGAAAGCATCATTCCCAATAAAAACTAAGCAAAAAAACCGCCTTTATTTAGTTTTTTGCTTGGTTTTCCTAAGGAGACGAAACAAATGCTATATTGGCAACCAAGCAAGGAGTTTTGCTGACATGGCAAACAAATGCCAAGCTAAACACACCCCCCCCCCCCCCCCCCCCCCCAAAAGCCACCCTAGCTTTTGTGCAACCAAACATATGGAACGTCCGTTTGGGATGGGACCAAGACCATGGGAGTCACCTCAGCTCATTTTACAAGATCAAACGGACTTGATTTCACAAACATCGGATATATTATTTCGATGTTTTCAATTGAATCTCAATAGACCAATCCCATAAATTGTCCATTTCCAAGATATCCTAAACTATGCAAATGAAGAACGACTCAACTATGTCAAATTAGCATGCATCTTTGAGAATTACACCCATCTACCCCAGATTATACAGATTTTCTCTCTCTCTCTTCCATCGAGATCTGAATGATTTACTGGAGCAGACAATTATAAGTGCAGCTCCTGGAATGTCAGCAGCATTGCCAAGTTTCTGTTCTGTTTTTCCTTTAATTCCAATAAGTTCAGGGTTAAGGTCGTATCAAAACAAAAATTAAACCATCCAACAAATGGATAGACAATAAATCATTCACCCAAACAGACCAATAGGCCACAAATCATTCACCCCAAATCCAACCACATAGTCGTCGAGGATCCATCGCCCCCTCGAAGACACTTTAACCTGAAAGTGTGTCAAAACATTTACAAAGAACATAACCATTTGCAGACCAGCGGAGTGTGGGCACCTGTGGTGCACCCTTTTGCTTACCCAACTGTAGATGTGTGGATTCAGGACTTCTTGATGTCTACTTCCCTCCTTTGTTGTGGCATCTATATGTTTAATCCTGTATCAACTTTGATCCAACTCTTCTACAGTTTCCACCAAACCTCGAAGGACGGGCTCTGTCCTCTACTTGCATTCTTCCCCTCGCGCACCACAATCTTGAATATGAGAGCCACCCTCGCAAGTAATGAGCCAACCTGAACTCAGATTGTCCGAGAGAATCTTTCTCCTCATCATTAGCGTCATAAAAGTATCCATCCTCTTGATCATTATCATCTTCATCATCATCTTCACTATCCTTGCCGTTTTCTTCATGGAAATCTGACCCTGTCAATGACCTTCAGGTAATGAAATTAGTTCCAAAGTTTTCAAAGTCCACTCTCAAATAAATATAAGGCCACGTTTGGATACCCACAAGATTGAGACTTGGATTTCTCACATTTGGCAGTTGAGATTTGGATCTGGATCAAATCCTTAAATTTCCAAATCAGCTACAACAGTGAAAAAAGATCTGATTTTCAAATCTGTTCTGCAAGACATTATTTGGAAATCCATATTTGTGGCAAGTACCTTCACCCTCGCTGCTCCTCAACCTTGCTGCAGCAGCAGCAAGACTTCCCTTCCTCCCTCCCTCTCTCTCGTACAACATGAGCATGAAGATGGCTAATGAATTTTGTATCCAAAACTCAAATCCAAATATAAATACAAAAACATGAGGTATCCAAACGTGGCCTAATAGAATTCATTCACTCCTGTACCATGTTATAAGAACTGATAGCTGCAATAACAAATAAATTTTGAGGCCTTACATTCTGTGCTGTTCGTAAGCAGCACTGTTACTTGTATGGTGTTGCCTCATTGGATAGCGGTTAATTGAAAGATGCCTAATGAATTTAAGCTGCATGACAGAAAATGAAAAATCTTTTAACGAGTCAACATTGGAAACAACATAAACATGGATAAGTATTTATCTATTCAGCACAAGATTCATGCGATTGTGGATTCGATCCCAGGCTACCAAAAAAAAAAGAACAAAAAAAGAAGACTAATTTTTTTTACAGCATTTTAAGTTCAATGCTAAAAAATTATCATCGGCCCAAGCAAAGAAGCAAACAAGTATTAATAGAAGAGTGGCTTCTGCTGATCTTTTCAGCAATATAATGCAATGCCACAACTGCAACGAGAACTTTCTAAACTAGTGGTTCTTAAGAACTGAGAAAGTATTATTGACTAACATATTAAACATATTAGATGTTACTTTTGAAGAGTTGAAAGAATTAAGTTCCTGTCATTCCAAACATCGAGTGCTCATTTGAGAAGTTGAAAACTAGGCTAAGGCATCATAGGTTTATAATTTAAATCAATATTCAGTCATGACAGTTGACAGGGATTTAGAAAAGAAATAGAGTATGTATGTGCTTGTGTGAGTACAATCACAACTTTGCAGAGCCAGGTTGTAATAGAGAACAGAGAACCTCTGAAGAAGCCTCCCAATTGACATATCTTGATAAAGTGGGGGTCAATTGTGTTTGGATAGAGTCCATCATCAAAGACAAGGCCTAAATAGCATCTCCTGCTGCTTGACTCTCTCAAGTTAAATTTTGATGGTAGCTCGAGAGGGAACCCCACCAGTGGCTGTGCAGGGTGTAGTGGAAGTTATTAAACTGTACTCTGGCTCAATTCATAGGGTTGATTCAATGAAGCAAAGATAAGTGTTACTCACTAGCTTCTCAAGTTTTGAGTTTTTGTAATCTAATCGTGGAAGGAGATTCTAGGAATGTGATCACATGGGCTTCGAAGCTATCACCGAGCCCGTGGAGACTAGCGCGATATATCGTACAGGTGTTGAAGTATGTAGGGACATCAATCCTGCCTTTAAGCATATGCTAATGTCGACTAAAAAGATGGCAGACGAGTTGCAAGCCGCAGCATGGAGAGAAAAGAGCATGTTATTGGTAATGTGTTCCCATTATGGCTTGAAGTATTTGACCCAAGTTCTGATTTTCTTCTTTAGAAACGGTGTTGCGACAGATCGTCCCTAGTTGGTCTCTTGTTTCTTTATGTATTTATATAGTGCAATAAAACGTTTTCCTCTATTGATACAAATTATTCTATATTATGAACTACACTTTATTTCTTACTAAAAGAAAATTTATTTATTTTTGTGGGCGCGCACGTGTGCTTTAACTGATTGATATTTTACAATGGTAAAAGATAAGTTTGCAGGTAGAACTCATAAACTTCTAAATTTCTCGAACATCCCCAAAAGACTTGACATTAAAATTATTTAATGAACACTTGTATAAAATGACTAGGTCAACTTTTTTTTTAGATTTGGAATACGATTACACTAAGGGTGTCAGGGTGTGTTTCCTTGCACTCACATATCATGATATCTCTCACTAAATTACTATTAAATACACTATTTTCAATCACTATTAATAGAGTATGTTGAAATGGTGCTTCCCTGCAATGTCTATCCCATTTTATCCTAAAATAATCACTTATTCTCTCTCCATTTCTCCCTCTCTCTCACAGACAACATCCGCCCATCTTGATAGTCACATGTGAAATCAATGCAGGCTGGTGGCTATCCATCCTCTACCCTCACGACCTCTTCGTCCCCAACCCATTTGCTTCTCCCTCTGCCCCGACCACCACAGCCTTGCTACCTGCCCCACCCCGCAAAAAAAAAAAACACACACACACACACCTCACAACATTGTCACCCACTGGCTCTCCTCCTCCCTCCCTTGTCCGCACCCTCTGTCAGTCCTAAGCTCTCTAATCTAGATCTAGCAAACATCCTGGGTCGATTGACCATATATTGAGCTTGACCTCTGCTTAAACTTGCAACCTTTGAATCTCTCGGCCAATGGTCGATTTCTCGATGACCTCATGCCCCAGCTTGCAACCTTTGAATCCCTCCAACAATGGATTCAATTTATTGACAGCTGTCAATAAGATTGTCCAAGGTTCAGTCTAAGAAGTAGACGAAAGAGAGGGGGTGATGACATGGAAAGAACATTAGTTTTGGTAATGTTATTAAAGCACATTCAAACACTAACATATTATATAAAATTAATTTGCAATAAATGAATTTTTAAATTGGGTAATTGCAATCTAATAGGATCGTTGTAAAATTTAATGTCATGTAAGTAGTACATAAGTTTCTTCACGCATCACAACTTAGATTTTTGCGCAAGTCACCAAGTTCCATATTAGCGTAGGAGTAAGTAATGCAGACATTTTTAGAAAAAATTATTAATATATCTCTTAAACAAAATCTAAAAATGAGCAAATTAGATTTATGAAGTCCTAGAAGAAATAGATTTTTATCTCCAACCTCTGTATTTGATCAACAAATTAGCTGACCATAAAAATATTAACTGTTCAATAAGGAGCCAAAAGGCACCTTGTGCACATGAAATAGTGTCTTTTAAGAAGATAACATAAAGCCCTTCTAATAAACTATCCTATGCAAAATCCAACTATCGATGAGTTCTTGTAAGATTATGTGCAACCCATAGAAACAACTAAACTACTTTAGATTGTACAATATGCAGACAATCAATTAATTTGCAAAAACATTAGGGCAGAACTCGGATCAATTTCCATGGAAATAACCACACATTTACAATAGCAGACTTATTGAATAATATACATTATGTACTGAAAACAAATAGGCATACAATATAATCTTCATGTGATCCTATGTCAGTGCTTGTTCTCAGAAGCCATTGGTATCTTCATGGGATCTTGAATGTTAAGTGGGATGACAAGATATATATTGCTAGCTACCACTACAAGGATATACAACAAAATATTGGAGCCAATAATATCTTTAAAACGAATATGTTCAAGCATAAGAAGTTCACAGACGATGTTCAAAGATGCACCTGATCACCATCCTTAATTCCAAAGGTCCGGAGTGATGCTTTGTCGTTGACCAGTTTGTTACCTTCATAGCATAGGCAGAAATGGCCCCACACATGTGACCTACAAGAACCGAGTCAGAACTGTTCAATATTACCAACAGTTGAAGCCAAGAAAATCCAAATGAAGCAAACGGGTTTCTTCATTTTTCACTTAACAAATGTGAGATTTTATTAATGCAGAAAAACAATGTATAAACATATTCTAGTTTTGGGAGGGAAATCATAATTAAATATGAGGGGCTGTGTTTGGATGCCACATGCAAGGGATCCTCAAGCAATCCCTAAGAAAAAAAAAAATGCAGTTTGTGGATTACTTGGTGGTGTTTGTTTGCCAAAGTAACAACCAAATCTTTAGAGATTACAAAACGAGAAACATGTGTAATAATTGCATGTGTGGCGACGTGGCATCACTGGCATTTACTTTTGAAATAACTCAAAAACAAAAGAGAGATTTCTAGGACGTGGCATCACTGGCATTTACATTTGAAATAACTCAAAAAAAAAGAGAGATTTCTAGGACGTGGCATCACTGGCATTTACATTTGAAATAACTCAAAAAAAGAGAGAGAGATTTCTAGGCTCTCTCTCTCTCTCTCTCTCTCTCTCTCTCTCTCTCTCTCTCTCTCTCTCTCTCTCAATTCCTCATCTCTATATCTCTCCCGCTCCTTCTCCCTCTCCTGGTTAACTTGCATCCAAACAGAACTAAAAGCACATGGCTTTACCAAGGTTTACATGGCATCCGAATTCATGCCCCCCTCCATAGACTTTACTTCCCTAAAGAATGCTTAAGCATCCAAACAGAGCCGAAGTGTCACTATTATGGCCATCTTCCACTTCTTGATGAGAAAAGCAGAGGAGCTTAATTTTCATTTATGACAGAAAATCTAGCAATTTATGGACACCTTTCAATCCAAAACGCTCTACCCTTCCTATTTAAATCCCATTAACAATAGACCATAATTTCCCAAATCCTTTTTTTTTGTCCACGATTCATCAGAATCACAAGAAAGGGGATGACTTTGATTGTAAAAAGGGTTTCCATATTCACAAAAGAAAATCTCATCATCCCAAAAACAATCGACCATCATTTCCCAAATAGACCTTCATTCTTTTCTTTTCTGTCGTTATAGTCATGAAAACTAGTACAACAATTTCAATATTTTTTACTCTTACAACAACCATTTCAATCAATTGCTTCAAATCACTATCTAAAATCATTGCAAAATTTAGAATAAACCGGTTAGCAATAGTCATACCAAGAAATCTTGCCTTCGCCTTCCTTGGGTGACTGGCTGAAAACTTCCTCAACTGCCTGCTTGAGTTCCATAACCGAAGCCGTCCTCGCAACTTGAACGTCTGTAAAAATAAGAATCACAAGCTTCAAATTAACAAAACAATGAAATGGAAAATAAATAGTGTTGGGGTTCCATGCAAAAGCAAAGATCCCACATCGGGAAAGTGAATGGATGTGGAAGGGCTTATAAGGACTTGGGCAGCCTCTCCTTAAAGGCTAGTTTTTAAGGGTGAGTTTTACCCGGGTCCCAACAAGTGGTATCAGAGCCAGAGGGCATGGTAACCTATAAAATTCCTCATGGTAACCTATAAAATTCCTCAGGGGACGGGACGATCCCCTAGTTCCTACATTAGGAGCTAACTTTTAAGGGTGAGTTCTACCAGGGTCCCTACAAATAGAATTGCTAAAGCATAGAGAAGAGAAGAAGGTGTGGGGTTACCAAAGGAAGAACCATCCAATTTGAGGACGGAGAGCTTGAGGAGCTGTTGAGGGAGTTTGTGATAGGAAGAAATTTGACGATTGTTATGAGGAACGCCATTGTTTATGGGAGAGAAAGGGGAAACAAAACCCCAACGTCTCTCCTGCAAAAACTTATGGCTTTCGTCCCACCCTATTCTTTGCATAATCCCTCTTCACTTATTCCAATTCTACTCTTTTTTCCTCTCTATGTTTTTTTGAAAACCCAGAAGAAATTTGCGCAGAAATAGATGAAAGAAGATGAGGAGGAGGAGGACAAAGATATCCCTGAGACAAAACAACACGCATTCCTTTCCTTTGAAGGAACCCTTTTTTGTTCTTTTCTTTCGCTTTTTTTTAGCTTCTCTTTTGGGTTTGTCGGGTAGATGAAGAAGAAGAAGAAGAAGAAGAAAGAGAAGATTTGCAGAGAGGGTTAGGAGTTTGTAAATTTGGGGGTTTTTGTTTTTTTTTCTTTCAGGGCGAAGTAACAGGAAGAACTATGGTCAATGTTTGGGTGAGAATGGAATTGCTTTTTTCCGTTGGTTTGGCTTGGAAAACGCGTAGGCGGTTGTTTATCCGACATACGCGAGATTTTATATTACGTTTTGATTTCAAGGGTGTAACGGATACGATGTTTTGTACGGATTTGCCTCTTATAACGTGAACAGTAGGGGTGGACATGGCTATGGTTCAACCCGGAGAACCGTGATGTGTTCATTTAGACTTGTGAGGTTGGAGGGGTGATGTGTCATTAGAAGTGGCTGATGTGTCATTGTTAGTCTTCTTATTAGAAATGGTGTTAGTGGGTGACAAGTATAGAAGTCTGTTTCTTTGTGGAGTCAGTTAGGTAGAGTCCATGTATTCCATTTTCTTCCATGTTTCCTTTTAGTTATGTACATATCTCTGGTTGTATTAATTGAGGTAATGAATGAAGAAGAGCAGTTCAGCTTTATGGTAAATTAATTCTTCTGAGTTCAAGCACTCCTTCAATTGTGCTAATCCTACTTTGATTTTTATCTCTATCATTGCAAAATAGCTTGCAAAGGCAGAGGACGTGGCTGGGAACGTAACAAACCGAACCGAACAGGCCCCGATTTCAAATTTAAATGGTTCGGTTCCGGTTCAGATGTTTGGGAACCGATTGCACTAGGTTCGCTTTTGGGTTTGGGTTCCTGGAACCGAAAACCGAGAACCGAGAGTGATGACACCCCTAACGGATAAAATCACCCCCCTCCCCATAACGGTTCCGTGAGAATGGTTTACGTATGCTTGATGAAGATATATCAAACCTTTAAGCACCTGCATAGAAATAGCAACATGCTTCCTAAAATAAATGGGAAAAAATTTATTTCCATAGTATGATAACTGAGCCCATGCATTCCATTCATTCATCCAATAAATGGGAAAAAATTATAAAATGAAGTTTGGGTAAACCTAGAACCGAACCGAACCGATCAAGTTCGATTCTGGTTCGGTTTGGTTCCAAAGATAAGTAGTTCAGTTCTGGTTCCAAATTCTGGGAACCGATTGCATATGGTTCGGTTTTGGGTATACCCTAAAATTGAACCGGACCATGTCCACGCCTAGTGAACAGTGCGCAACTTTAATGCCTTTTAACGTCAAATCACGTTAAAAGGGGTGAATGCGTACTTCAGGGGGTGAAAATTTCATCGCCCTTATATTTTAGGGAAAATTACCAAAACATACTTAACTTTTAAATTAAATGCTAAATCATCCCTTGGCAAGCATTCTTTTGATTCTCCTTTCGGAATCAAGAACTAAAATGAGTTATTATTATTATTATTGGTACTTGGAACAGAATCGCATTTGGCAAATTCACATTCAAGAATTAATTTTCTTGCTTTTTGAGTAGAATAATATTTGGTGATGGCAAAAGAAAAGAATTCTAGATTAGCATCACTTCTTCGATGTATGGAGATCAGACCAATCAAATATGGGTCCCTCTATGACGTATTAGTCCAACATAATAAACAAAATACTTGTAACTATCTACATACATGGTTAAGGAATACATAAGGGGTTAGACAGTGATAAATTGGTGTCTCCAAATGGTGAGAGAGGGGTAGACAGTGGGAGAAGGAGAGAGATTTGAGAGGGCATGATTGAGATGAGCCTGAGAAGTGGCTAAAAATAAAGAAAAAGTCGATCTGATTTTGAGTATAGATTTTTGTTTCATGGTTTTTTGCACGTCTTATCACTTAGAGACACTAGTTTCTTGTTTTTTGTTTCCTGATTTTTTTTTAGTTGTTTCCGTACAGTGTGGCAACAACCCTGATGCCATGCGAAACAACCAATTACTCAAAAAGCTTAAGCTGTTGTCGGTGTTATTTAATCATTTATACTTAACATTCATTGATGCCATGTTATCAAGAGTAATCCACTAATCAGGGGAAATGTTTGAAATACCCTTGTAAAGGATTTGGAAGAGAGAAGAAACTACCCATATAATTAATTTTCTCAACCCTTTTGTTTTTTTTTTGTTGTAAAAGAGAGATTTTATATGGTGTAAGCCCTTACAGTCCCTTATTTTTCAAAAAGTAATGTACGGACCACATCATAGGATGATCCAAACCGTCCATAAGATGGAACACAATGTAAATAGGTTGTCCCCTAAAAATCATTTCCATAGAATCCCTCCGATCTATAGAGGTTTCCATAATGTGCAGTTCCTCTATAGATCGGAGGGTTGGGATCATCCTATGGAAATAATTTTGGGCGAACAACCTATTTATATTGTGTTCCATCTTATGGATGGTTTGGATCGTCCTATGGTGTGGCCCGTACAGTACTTTTTGAAAAATAAGGGACTATAAGGGCTTACACAGTATAAAAACTCTTACAGAGAAGTCTCTATGCTTTTCTTGTTCTCTTTCTCTTGGCATGGGCCCAATAAAGTGACAGGGTTTGGTTTTTATGACTGTTTTCAAAAGGGGGAAATGCTTGGTGATTGGCTTTGTCCATGAATTGACCACATTTGTCGAAAATTCCAAATCATTGAACATGGTTCCTGTTATGATCCGGTGATCTTAAGACTTAAAGTATCAATCTTGATAAGAAATGCATAATATGGATGCCCCATTGCTTATAAGGGTGTCAATGGACCCAAACGATCCCATGGACAGTCCGAATATGAACTTAAACATGTAGGATCTAGAGAGACTGTTGACATATTTCAGATCCCTATCATACGACCTGAAATTATTCATGATCGGATCCAGACAACTAACAAAATTCTGTGGGAAAGTCCGAAACCCAGATTTATTATACTATTTTACGAAATATCCTCCATTTTTTTTTATAACTTTAAGTATTATTTGGAGAGTATTTTAGTAAAAATAAGGGGAAATGTTATCAGCACTATATTTTGATGAGGGCACTCCTCACTTCATTAAAAGTACTGTATGGCCCTCCCCATAAGATGATCCAAACCGTCCATTAGATGGACCACAGCCTAAATAGGCTGTCCGTCAAAAATTATTTCCATAGGTTGATCCTAACCCTCCGATCTGATAGATCGGAGGGTTAGGATCAACCTATGGAAATAATTTTTGAGGCACAACCTATTTAGGATGTTACCCATCTAATGGAGGATTTGGATCATCTTATAGTGCGGGCCATGCCGTATCAAAATACAGTAGTGCTGATAACATTTCCCAAAATAAGCCACATCCAATTTTTTAAAAGATTCGTATTTTTAAGTATTTTGTCATCCATCACTTTTAAGGGTCGAACCACCCTCTTCTCTTCTCTAACCAGTGACCCTAAGTCGTTAACAAACAGTGCCAGTGACTTGCCCTCATCACTACGTACTGCTCGCGCTCGCACTCGCCCCCTTCCTGTTTTGAGAATTTTAACTGTGTACAGTGTAAGTACTCGGATGGACGGTCCGATTTGAAATGGATCGTAACTGATAGATCCAAAGAACACTCCTAATCCAATCCGATCCAATCCAATCCAATCCAACCAAGAAGGGATTAATTGAATGGATCGTGACTGAGACACTGTTTATCCTATCTCGGTTGACGCCCCTGTTTGCTTCAAAAGCAGAGATTTGCTAGCGTCCATCGCAAAAGGCATTTCGCGGATGGCCTATTGCATGTGAAAAGTGAGCCTGTGCACTGCTCTCACATGCAACAGCCATCCGCAAAATGCCTTTTGCGATTGACCCTAGGAAATCCCCTCAAATCATATGTACTTCTTAATATATTTACATAATCTACAAACCTATATTAGTAAAGCTTCTCATTTATTGTCCAAAATTTACATTTCTTGCATTTTTAAAATGTATCATTGGTGTTGTTTTTAAATAATAAAATTTAAACATTGAAAGTAAAATGTATCTAGTGTTAATGTAAGAAAACCATATTATTTGAATTAGTATCTAGCTAGTTACAAATAATCTCATTCGTTTATATCCCATGACCTCCAATTGCATCATAACAACTGTAAATAATAGAGTTCTTTTTTATCTTTGAATTGAGGTGGTAAGGAGGTGATCTTCAGAACCTTTGCTCCAGTAAACACTCAATAGCACTTTCATAAATATTTTAATGTTTATGTCTAGGGAATGGTTTTAAATTTCGGTTTCGGAACCCATTTCGGCCGGGGCCAAAATCCAGTAACAATAATAAAAAAAAAAATTTAATTCCGTACTGAATTTCGGTAGATTTCGGTCGAAATTTAAAACCATAGTATAGGGATTTGCTAGGCAATTTCGAAGACAGCCATTTGCTAGGCTCAATTTACATAATTTTGTAAGAGAGAGAATAGCCACATGAGACGAATTAAATGAATAAGACAAAATCTGCTAAAAATTGAGCCCATACTTGTCATCAAATTCTACCAGTTTTGTTGCAGTTGGATTTAAACACATTTTTTGGCCCACCAATTTTATTTTTTTTCCCACTTTCCTTCTTAGACATTTTTCCTATCTACTTTTTTGAGCTTGCTAGAGACATTTTAATCCATATTTTTATACTTCATTCCACCCCTATATTTTATTAACTATGCTTCGGACTAGAATATTAATACTGTTGTAGGAAGATTTTACTTGTATGTGTGCATGGAGGAAATGAATTTCGCACTCCCTTATTTTAATAATGACAGGGCTCTCTTTTATTTTCATATAATTAATATAATTAACTAGTTGTTAAGGATTGTTATAATTTCCAAAGAACTATTAAGATCATTCCATAACGTATTTAACTAAAACAAATTATATAAAATGCAATTTGAAACAGAGAGTTGATTTTCCCACTCTCCTAGTTATAAAATGGAACCATCCACCCTCAGACTCCTCCCCTGTCTCTTACTCCTACAGTAAGGAATATAAAAAGCAATGAAGAATTCTAAAAGAGAAAAGATAGTTGTTAGAAGATACCAAAGCAAGGAGGTGGAAATATCAAATCCATTTAAAATTACAGTTAGAGGGTGAGCCTTGGCGCAACTGTAAGGTTGCTCCATGACCTGGTGGTCACAGGTTCGAGTCACAGAAACAGCTAGGGGAGTTCATTATTCGGTTTTAACCAAATAACCGAACCGAACCGAATTGATTCGGTCGGTTCGGTTCGGTTTTTTGCTAATTCGGTTAGGTTTCGGTTTTTTTTGGTTAATTCAGTTTATTCGGTTTCTTTTTTGTTATCTCGGGAAAAAAATCCGGTTAACCGAATAACCGAAATAACAAAAAATAAACATTATTTTTTCAAAAAATGGTGTATGGGCACTCCGTAGGATGATCCAAACCGTCCATTTGACTGATCACAACTTCAATAGGTTGTGCCTAAAAAACCGTTTCGATAGATTGATCATAGCCCTCGGATCAAACCGTCCAAATAAAAATAAAAAATTTGTCTTTTTATCACTATTCGGTTATTCGGTTTCGGTTCGGTTTTCCTAAAATTCGGTTCAGTTTCGGTTTCCGAAATTTGATAACCGAAATTATTTCGGTTATCAAATTTCGGTTATTTCGGTTCGGTTCGGTTTATAACTGATTGAACACCCCTAGAAACAGCCTCTCAACAAAGCAGGGCTAAGGATGCGTACATCTAGCCCTCCACAGACCCCATAATGGCGGAAGCCTCGTGCACTGGGCCGCCCTTTTTTTTTAGTCCAAGAACCAGTTTTGGACTCAAAATCCAAAACGGACATGGCATTAGTTTTTAGAAGTTGAGTTGAAATTTGAGTTTGGTTGGTGGATTATAAGTTTTTACTCATTGAATATACAAAAAAATTGTGTTCATAACTTTGTTTTTGGTTGGTGGTTCTGTGCTTAGAGTAGAGAGAAGAAGAGTTGAGATCTGAGAGAGAAATTACTAATGTTCTACTCTTAGGAAGTCATCAATTTTGCTGGGATATTCCCCTTCTCTTAGTAGTTTGCTCTTCTTAATATGAATATTGTATTTCCTGTGTTCAAATTAACTCTACATGAAGTATTGAAACTACTTTCATCTAGTTTGGATCTCCTTCATTACAATATATGATTTGATCATGATATTCCTCCCTTGATCATACATCACAATTCCATCTAGTATGTGCAAATCGGTTCGATTTTTGTGAATTTTTGTTGCACGGTTATGATAAAATTGGGTTGGGGATTTTCTCTATCTAATGAATGAGGAGTCTGTTTTGAAATCGTCCGCCCTGCGAACTAGAATAGATATTTTTTGTTTCCTACTCACACGGATTCCAATTTAATTTTTTAGCAAAAGCTCAACAAGACCCCACGCAAATTGCAGCCCGATAGTATACAATGCAGGGTCCACCAAATATCGACATTCGTACTTACTGTACATTTACTTGAGTTGGAACTGACTTGTTGGCATTTACAAATCGGTGGTCTGGAGTGTCCTCCGCCGGACAATGGGGCCACCTTAGACCTTCTCTTACGCATGAGCCTTCATTATTTTAAAAGTAAAAAGTTAAAAATGAGAATTCTCTGTAGATTTAGTAGGGTGAGAACACAAACCATGTTGTCATGAGTTCTCCATTAGAATAGCTTTATCGTCCCCTTTCCTATGAAGAATTCCAAAGTACATAGAAAAAAAAACATGATAGATGCCATGATCACAGTCGAAGAAAAGATGGAATTTAACTTGAAGCATTCGAAGCCTTATCGTCCTATTTTCGGATCTCAAAATGTTCATTTATTGTATTAACTTGAAGTCTTGAAGCATTCTAAGCCTTTTTGTCCCATTATCAGATTTCGAAATGTTCATTTAATTTATTGGGACATGTTTAATAGAAAATAGACGAAATAATCCTGATAAATTTAATAGGGCTGCTTCCCTTACCTAATATCTCTGTGTTTTTATAGTTGCTTCTACTCTGCACCCCTTTTTGAAAGAACTCGTACGCCCTCCTTATAAGTGGAAGTTGATTCAGTATCTCTCCCGCTGAGGGAAGAGACTCTTAGACTCTTAGACAAATCTGGGATTTCAATTAATCCATGTCACAAACAAAAGGATCGATCCCACAAGGGTTTCACCTATGACATGACATTTGCCGATGGGAATTTTGATTCGACCATGACCCAATTCTTGAGCCCCAGATCTTAATTCCTAGTCTAAGCCGAATTGTACTTACTCTCGGACGAAACGAAGAAGACGGGTCTCTTCGGCAAAATTCCAAAAAAATTGCTACTATTATTAGTTGAGAGAAGATTTACGGCGAAATTAAGGAAGAAACTAAAAACAAGATGGTTTTACCTTGGGCGAGGATGAATGTGGGCTGACATGCGGCGATTTCCAACCTCTACATGTTTTCCCACAGCTTTCATGAACTTGAGAATGTGGGTTGAGAAGCCATTCTCAGTTCAAGAAAGCTGTGGAAAAGAATGAAGGGGTTCGAAGAAGGAAGATGGAGAATGCTGAGAGAGAGAGAGAGAGAGAGAGAGAGAGAGAGAGAGAGAGAGAGAGAGAGAGAGAGAGTTTTGGATGCTTCATCTCCATCCCCCTTACTATCCCTTTATAGTACCCTAAAAGGAGAAGCTTAATTATTATCTCCGTGTGCCTGGAAGTGATGGGGATGTGGGTTCAATTAAAGGGACCGTTCCCTGATAACACACTACACTTTTCCACCGATAAAGAGAGAGCCTATATAGGTTCTGCAGATGCGGGTTACCCAGTCTGGCTCGGATATCCATGGAGTCGACTCAGTTGAGTTTAGGGTACATTTTTGGCCTCTCATTGCATCATTCCATGTTGTTTCATATGAATCTGGACAGACCCAGTTGGACTATATCAGGATAATCTGCATGGTGGGGCCTATTCTCGGCTACTTAACAGTCCAATCAATGAATTTTCACTAGTTGACTCTGAATAATTGACTACATTTTTGGGGTGCAACTCGGCCAATTTTTGCTAATTCGGGTTGAGCTTTTACCATAAAGACGGGTGGGGTTCGAGTCGATTGCAATGTTACACCATAGGGTGTGTTATTAGCCATTGGACTGCAACAGTCTTGGATAAGGGATAGTATGAAAGCTAATCAAGCCCTTTTTTCTTAAGAGTTAATCTGGACAACACACAACTAAAAGCCCCCTGTAGAGAGGATAAAACCCACTGTAGCCCAAACGGATTGATTATTAGAATCTTTCTCCATTTATCCTTGCATTCATTCATTGCATTTTGCATCGATCATCTTTGTGAATTTTCATCCAATTCATTTTTTAGCAAAAGCTCAAACCGGACCCGGCCCAAAATGCACCCCCACTACATTTATATGTGTTTTCTTCTAATCATAATTCTAAAGCTATGGATTTGTTGTTCTAATTTATTTTCAATTGAACATATTAAATATGGCCCACAATACGGATGGTCGGGATCGATCCTCTCTAGCTCTTTCCCCGTAGATGTCCCCCTTTTCATCTTCCTCATCTTTCAAATTTTATGAAGTTAATAAACAACTTAAAGAAACTCACTTTTCCCGAGTCAAATGGGTCGAGTAACCCAGTTCATAGTATCACTTTTGGATCCGGAAAAAGCAAAGCAAGTTGCGTGAATTTCAGAGAAAATCAGAGCAGTGGGTTGGATTGCTTACGAGATGTGATCATGTGAACTGTGAAAGAATGTAACTGATCACATAAATGCTGTTTCATAAAGCTGAAAGTAAGTACGACCTTTGTTTGAGTTTCTAGGGTTACGACTTACGTATTATAGATTGTTTTTACACAATTCTAGTACTTTTAATGCTGGACCCCCCCACGAACAATCTGACCATCCTGGCCTTCCAATCTCTAGACCACCAATACAATAACAAGCAATTGTGGATTTCAAATTGGAGAAAATAAAAATCTTAGAAGTGAATCCCACGTGGGAATCTATTGCAACCGTTGATCTTGTGATGGGTAGATCCAATGGCTAGCTGAGGTTTACCTATATTACAAGGAGCATAGGGCTGAAACAGGCTGTTAACGGACCCATTTGAAAATGACTAAACGGAAACAGACAACAGTCACTCTCCACTCGTTCCGATCACTCCCCGTACTCCTCGTGAAGCCCTCTGCCCTCCCCCCCCTCTCTCTCTCTCTCTCTCTCTCTCTCTCTCTCTCTCACACACACACACACACACAAATTCCATGAAGGTAGAGAGATAAGGTCTGCTTTTGGGGTACCCAACTGTTATCACCCCATTAAAGTGCGTAACTACATACCTCACATGGGTCCACCTAAGTAGGGGTTCCTCATTTGTTGGGAAGTGATATATTCGCCCGCACCTTTTTCTCTCTTGTTGTTGGGATAAATACAATAGAGGGGGTTGGCCAAGGGAAGAAAAAGGGGCGAATATTTAATTTCCCCGTTTGCATGGTCATTCTCTCTACACGCATATTCGTAGCTCGCTCGTCCTTTTAAAAGCTCCCTTTTACGTGCGCGAGTGTCTCTTACCATGCAATGGTTTTCCTTTCTTTACGTTTCTTCTTTTTTACCATTACGAATACGAAAGCCTTTTGAGTTCTTCACCATTTTTTTCGTTACCCCCTACGCCCCCACAATAGACAACTCATTGCATGCGCCTTCTATGGGCCTCCGCTCCTTTTGTTTTCTATCTACGGAAGACATGCCCGATGAATGTCCCTTACCCACATAATGTCTTGTCAGATACTTTCTTATAAGAATATTACACACTTTAGTGGTAATACTAATGTTCGAATTTTACAACATTCGATAATGTTTGGAATATGAAATATACTATAATTTATTAGGAATTTCTCATATTAATGCTAACTACCACAAAGCCAATAATAATATATAAATTAAAATAATAAAAATATTAATTAAAAAGATTAAAGAAAGCTTGTGATTAGATTGAGGCACGTCCGAAATTGCACTTTATTTAGTGACGATAAGCTCGTGTCTCCACTAGGTTGATCGGGGTTTATCTCTTAAATTGCACTTTCTATTGAGCTTACGTAGGAGAAGTATTTCATTTCTATAAATATGGACTTTGTGTGTGTAAGAATCAATCTTTTATAGACTAAATTTATTTAGTTTGCTTCTTTCCTTCTGGATTCAAGCGTTTCTGTCAAAGGAACGTGTTCTTCTTCAATGGGTTGATGCCGGTGAACTTTGCCTTCATTTTTTCACACTTCGGTCTTGTCAAATACTTACACGAACTCTTAATCTCCCATATCGCCCAAAATAATACAAAAAAAAAATTCTTGAGAAGAAGGTTGTATTTATTGGCTGAGATATGTAGAGGGTAAAGTAAGAATTGTTTTTTTGTTGGGTGTAAAAGTGAGAAAAGAGAGGGAGAAATGCATTTTTTTTCTTTTTTGAGAAAATTAAGGGGTGATGTAAACGTCTCCACGCCCTCCCAAACGTCTGTCTAACGCCTCCTACCCTTTCCCAATGTTTTCTCCCACTTCTAACTTACCGAAAAAAGTAGGTAAAAAGTAAAACTTATAATAAATAATTAAATTTTAAATTTTAAATTAAATATAACATACATCCATATCTTTAATTTGATGGTTATAATCTTAGCACAGAGACAATACCGGCCTATTAAGTTTGATTAATGATAAATTTTTATTTTCTAAATATAATAATAAAAGGACTAAAAAGATATTGAGCATCCTCAATATCTTTTATTCCCGACGTGGTTTTGTGAGGGAAGACAGATAATTAACAATATGTTATTGCTAATTATAAGACCATCTTAATGGATAAATCAAGTTTGCAAGATCTGCTTAAAAATGATTTATACAAATTAAGATCATTTCTTAAGTGATGGGGTGATTAATTTCTAGTCTAAATAGATCTGTTAAGGGAGAAATCTTTGACAATATGATTATTTGGTAATGAAATTATCTGACTTTAAAGCTAAATTAGGCTTGGTATATAATTATATAGAGCAATGATAGATACAAGGGAGCCCTTGCATAAAGAGCCAAAAAAAGGGCTCTGGATTGGATCCACGTCATTTTCAGTTACAATATAAAATTGGTTGAAAATGTAAAATCAGTTACATCTGATGATGTGGATCCAATCCAGAGCCCTTTTTTGGCTCTTTACGCAAGGGCTCCCTTGTATCTATCATTGCTCAATTATATATGGTGCTTAAACTTGATATATACGTGCTATTTGCATCTTCGTTAATTTTTTAAAAGAAAAAAAAATTAGAAAATAAATATTTTCATGGAATAAATTATTCTGTGGAAAAAAAAGTCCGGGCTAGAGCAAATGGCTATTTTCATTTACAGTGTCTCTAAGCATGGCAAAAGCAATTAGGAAGCCCCTTTTTTCAAGAGAGAATGAATTAAGTGAATAAGACAGATTCATCTATGGAGGTGGCTCTTCTCTCATGAAAAAGAGGCGCTCCAAAATGGTGCGAAACTACCGAGGCTTTGTATATTTGTTAACATGTTCTTTCGGCCCGTGGGCTCAACTTGTTAAGCCCGTTTAGTGTTAGGCCTAGCCCACTGTCGGGCCGGCTCATTTAGTGTCAAACCCATTAGTTGCAGACCCACATTCTTTGGTCATCAGGCTTTCTACCACTAGGGTTTGGACAACGAGAACACCTGCATTTATGGCCTACAACAGTATGCCTGCAGGCCTGGGCGCTATCAGTTTGACGGTGGGATTTGATATGAAAAGACAATCCAAATTATACAGTTGTCTCTCCTTACTCCTAGGGTTCCAACTCGGGCCGGGCTGGGTACGAGTTGGGCCTCAAACCGACCCAACCCGATGTAGCATCACCTCAACCGTAACCTGACCCGACCCTTGGGTTGAGGAGAGTCAACCCTAACTGCCTCTAAATCTCTTAACCCAAACCCAAACCATCTAACATGATTTTCCAAATTAATTGGATTGAATTTGTTCATATGGGCCCTGTGGAAATATAAAGGATTGAATAACACCAACTCTAACAGCTTAAGCTTTTGGAGTAATTGTTGTTTCACACGATATCTGAGCTATTGCCTTACGACACGTCCTAGGTTCAAAACCCAACAACTCCTTGATATTAAAAAGTCCACATGAAGGGCCGACCCAAAAAAAAGAGGGGCCACATGTGAGGGGAGGTGTTGAAGTATAAATTATATATTAAATAACAACTCCTCTATAAGCTCATGCTTTAGGAGTAATTGGTTGTTTTCACATGGCCCACCCAAAAATAAGAGGGGCCACACGTGAGGGGGGAGTGTTGAAGTATAAATGACCAAATAATACCAAAAGTCCATAAGCTTATGGACTTTGGAGTAATCGGTTGTTTATCACACAATTGGTTGTTTTCACATGGTATCAAAGTGATTGCCTCACGGCATGTCTTGGGTTCAAAACCCAAAAACCCCTTATATTAAAAGCGCATGCGCAAGTGGGAGTTTTGAAGAATAAATGATTAAATAATGCCAACTCTAACTGCTCAAGCTTTTGGAGTAATTGGTTGTTTCATTGGCCCACGGCGGAAGCTGAAGAACTAGCAAAATAAATAAAAAATGGATATTGGGTTCAAGATTGAGTCGGGTACAACTCGCATGCAATAAAATCACACTAAAATTATGGGGACTGAAAATTAAATACGAAAAAATTAGAATGGGATCAGGTTCGAGTCGGGTCGAGTTGCCTAAAGCATCAACCCTAACCCAATAGAAAATTAAATCGGTTTGGAAAACTTAACCCAACCCAACCCAAAAATTGTGGGGAGTCCATCGGGTTCGGTTTGAGTCCAACGCAAATTGCACCCTTAATCACTCTTCCATGGGCACAGTCCAAAATATTTCCAAATAATCTTGATAAATCAGCACATCCAGAGGGTACCGATACCGGCATATGCTGATATATTTCAAACTATGGATGGACCACAACAGCCTGTGTAAAAACAGAAGGGATAATTCCTCCAAAGCATATTTTCCATCAATCAACTCCAGAGATATTTTCCATCCCTTCACAATAAAGCTTCTTTAAATCGTCACTCTCTAATGACAAATGACCTCAGGCCCCACAATCATTTACCCCTCAATTTCCCCCTCTTAGAGCATCTCATTTCATGGCTGCATTTGCAGCGAGCTACGTGGATCGTGTCTCCCTCTTACTGCAGCAAAAACAAACATTCGTATGACTTTATTCAGAAAAGTTGTGGTGTCCAACACTTGATTATGATAGTGCAATGAGTTACAAGTGATCGTGGAACAGTGCATCATTTGGGCCATATTATCTATTGGCAATGTCCTAAAAGTTATTCTGAATGTACAATCTTAAATCAGTTGGTTGATGTGCATATAGATGGGCGAAAACTTGGACGGCGCGCCGCCGAGGAGCTTTTAAATTTGCAATACCAAAACATGGCGAAAACCCTTGTAAGTTTTGATCCAACTATTGGTGTGTGTTTATAATATACTGTTGGATTCGTCTCAACAAACTCTACAATGGTTGCATCATCCGAAAAAGTCATAGAAGATAAAGATATCATAGGTTTTTCATTTAATTACATACTACCGGCGTTCTTAGCCCATGCTGTGCGTGGGTATTAAATAGTGGCCCACTGCATTAGAATATGAGGTGCAAACGGTGGGCTGCACCCTATACATGGGTTTGGTGGAGATGGGCCCCACCCATGCAAACCATGAGGTGTAAATTGATGGACCCAGTGTGCTACGCATGGTGTAAAATAGTGAGCCTCACTCCCCATTAAACCAAAACATGAGGTGTGTAAAATGGTAGGCCCCCACCATGCTATGCAATAGTGTAAAATGGTGGCACCATTTCGTCAAAACATGAGATAAATTGGTGGGCCCCACTCGTTGCGTGGGTTTGAGTGGAATTGGTGGGATCCATTCCATAAAAAACATGATATAAATGGTGGTCCTATCCTATGCATGCGTTTGGAAGGGGATAGTGGCCCCGCCCTTGGGGTTATCATGCTAGTCTCTACAATAACAAAACATGAGGTGTAAAATGGTGGGCCCTACCCATGCTATGCATGAGGTGTAAACATAATCCACCATGGAAAAGAGCAAACAAGTAGAAAATGGAATCACAGTTCCCAGAGTTCCCAGAGAGAGAGAGAGAGAGAGAGAGAGAGAGAGAGAGAGAGAGAGAGAGAGAGAGAGAGAGAGAGAGAGAGAGAGATTTCTTAATGAAGTGGAGAGAATAACTGTCAAGAAAATTTGTAACTTAAAACGGTATTTCAATTCCGTTCTTGGGGTAAAATATGATTGATAGATTGATAGATGGAAAAACTAAGTTTCAAGGGTAAATTAACAGAAACCCCCTAGATTATCTACAAGAATCCCCCTAAACTTTTCTTAATTACCAATAGTAATGACTTATGCCATAAATAGTCACTCTTTTTCTACTCTATACAATTCTCAGCTGTTTTTTTTTTTTTTTGCCAACTCTACCTCACTCTCTCTTATAATTGAAAATCATTTCCATAAGATGATCCTAACACTCCAATCTATAGAGGAAATGCATATTATGGAAACCTCTATAGATCGATGGATTGGGATCATCCTATGGAAATGATTTTTGGGACACAACCTATTTAAGTTGTGGTCTATCAAATAGACGATTTGTATCATCTATGGTGTAAGCCGTACAATATTTTTTTAAAAATAATGGATAAAACGGGCTTACACCATATAAAATCTCCGATTTAGCTAAGAGAGAGAAACGAAAAAAAAAAGAGGATAATCATACGGTGGGTGTTATAGAGTAACCAATGAGGTTTCTAACTTCTTATGGTGAGACCGTGGAGGGAGAGATGGATTGAGTGAGAGTTCAAACGATTGACGTTACTTTAGTAATGAGCAGAGAGAGATTAATGCTACTTTAAATCTAGAGGTTTTAAGGATTTGTAAGGATAATATAAGAAAGGGCGAAATGGGTAAAAGTCAAAATTAAAAGCTGTTTATGACCCTATTAGTAAATAAGAAAAATTTGGGGTGATTCTTGTAGATACGATTTTGTCAAGAGAGTTTCTAGTAGTTTCCCAAAAAGTTATGCATAAAAACAGCTAGGATAACTGGATAACTGTGTGCGAAAAAACAAGACCGGAGAAGCATGGCCGATCGCTCTGGATGTTTTTAGCGTTACTCGAGAGAAGCGCCCCACTTTTTTGTTTTATGTGCACTTGTCACGGTAGAGTATCCCGTGCTGTTTTTAAGCAGGGGATCCCGTTTTGCTAGCAACCCTCAAAAAATTATTTGCATATAATCTTATGTGGGATTTGCTAGGGTCAAAAGCACGAGAGGGGAAGAGTGGAGAGAGAACGAGAAATTCTTGAAAACCAGTGAAGAAGAATCTGCTTGACAATGGGTTTTTAATCCTATTTTCAAGGGGTTTTCATGCCCCCCTTCACCCACGCTCTTTAATTTCTACCTCTCCACCAATCTCTTAAGACTTGCCCCACTAATATTCCATGGAATAGTTTTTCATGATTGCCAAACATGCCCATAATGGTTTCCAATGTGACCTAGTGTGGTGTTTGCAAATAAGATCGGTGGTATTTAGAGGGACCCTTAAGATACTCTCCTCACAGTGACTTGTGTAAGATTGTCCTTCAATGGCAGGCCTACGTAATGATCCAGCCGGGGCTTCTTCCTCGAGTCCTGTCATGATCGCGCACTCGACGAAAGAGCTTGGACCATCTCATCATCCACAAAGGCAAATGATATTAAGAGAGAAAGAGAGAGAGAGAGAGAGAGAGAGAGAGAGAGCAAAATAATTCTGATTGTACAATCCTAGCCAGTTGATTGACGTGCATGTGTCTTTTTTCACTATTCGTTTGAAGGAAATTGATTGGATGAGTAGGGCCTCTTTGGATACCCTTGAAATTTATTTGCAACTAACATTGTAAATATAGTCTTATCCATCTTTAATATGTGAAATTATATGTGGTGTTCACGTGTGTAGTGGGGTACAACACAGGTGCCGCCCTTGATATTTGATCCAACGACACCGATCAACCTTTTCCCTTCACAATCAATATATGTTTAGTCAATTTTTCAGTTTCTATATTACTTCTTCAATTCTCTTCTCACATCAAATTTGAGTAAATTTCATTTATATCTGGTACGTAGTTTTGATATTTTCTTACCTTAGATCTTCATGGTTTTTTACTCTTTAAAAAAAAAAAAAAAAAAAAAAACTGTAAAATCCAGATCAACGCCTTGAAATCAAGCTTTAGATCAAGAGAATTCAGATGTAAGCTGTGGAGAGTTCATTTGATTTTAAGGTTTCATGAACCAATCAAATGAATTCTCTTCTCTAGAGTAGTTTTCTGCATTCTAGCTCAGATAATATTCGATTCTTATAGTAATTTTTACTTGTTAATTTCTAAAATCTGTTAGATCATTGATCTTTGGTAAGAGTAGAAATCCTTGAATTGCTCTTAAAATGATCCTATTTTAATGGAATATCAAGACATTGGAGTAGGCCTATATTTCTGCATCCCAAGGAATATTTCTGATATGAAAAGTGGAACTATGAAAATAATGTACTTGGTGATTGGTATTTTGTTGGTAGTTTTCTACAAATCCATTAAATCTTTTGCTTCTTCAAATTGCTAACATGATTCATCTAGATTTTTATGCAATTATGTCATCAGTTAATAATCA
This sequence comes from Tasmannia lanceolata, assembly GCF_043159265.1. Classification (NCBI taxonomy): domain Eukaryota; kingdom Viridiplantae; phylum Streptophyta; class Magnoliopsida; order Canellales; family Winteraceae; genus Tasmannia; species Tasmannia lanceolata. Next base: position 6,192,513 of record NW_027518683.1, read on the forward strand.
CCGATAGATCATGTGAATTTTCACCTCATCACAATAATCTGGAATCTCAAATGCCCCGACCTTAGATTTATAAAAATATAGGTCATATCTAGAATTTTGATATGTTGTGATCGCCTTTGCTGCAGTACTTACAAACACAAATTTCTACTCGATTGCAAGTATCACAAAATACAAGGGCATAACATTAAAATTCCTAGATTTTCAAATAGGTCTAACGTAAAACTCATTAATTTTAGTAGAGATCGATTCCTTCAATTTGATGAGACTTGTGTCCTACACCTTCCGATTTCGTAACCTGGCCGCAAACCCATTTTGGTAATAGACTTGTGTCTATGAGTCATTCTTTGATCCTAGTGTCACGGGCCTTTAGTCTGGTCCCGTGACACTACGCACATCCTAGGTGGTGCCTCTACTCAAACTCTGAGAAAATAGAGTTCTTATATGGGAAGTTTAAGTAGGGAGGGGTCTTGACCGGTCTTTGCTTCCATCGGCTGTGCCCACTCGCATGGTTGCAGGCCTTTTTGCCTTCATATACATGTGTGTTATGTGTGTGTTAAACTAATATCTGCACTTGTTTGTTTTGATAATGTGGTTAGGGAAACGATATATTAGCCCCCTTTTATTCCCGGGGCCATCCCCCTTTTAGTGTAAAAGAACAGCCATAAATACACTGGGGTGGCCCGAGGAAGAAAAGGGGGCAAATATATCACTTCAGTAATGGTTACTCCCAAGGTTTAAAATTTAGGTTTCGGTACCGGTTTCGGACCCATGAAATACCGAAAATTTGAAATTTCGGTCGAAATCTGGTACAAAAACGAAACCAATATTTTATTCAATATTAAATTTTGGTGAAATATTAAATTAATTAAAAAAAAAACAGATTTTTTGGGTCAAATTTCGGAAAAATTCCAAAATTTCTGCCGAAATAAAATACCGTTTTGGTTTTTCGTGATTTCGGTGTCGGTCCCCACTAAAATCAGAAATTTCGGTCCGAAATTTCGGATTTATGTCGAAATTTAAAACCATGGTTACTCCTTATCTTTTTTTGAACACATTTCTAACTGGTTGATGATAGCTTGTTAGGAGTTATAATAGCCTTTTCTAACCTGTTGATGATAGCTTATTAGGAGTTATAATAGCCTTTAATGGCACATTAGAAAAGAGAAACTAAGAGAATGAGTGTGGAATTGAAAAAAAAGGAAGTGCAGTATCTATTGCTTATAGATATTATGGATGGGTTTGGGCCCCTTGAATGACACTTTCTTTTTCTTTTTCTAGCAAAAAAGGAGGCTGAATCTTTTGCATTATTGTTGTTGGTATTACAGGACACACGCTCTTTTAAAAAAAATAGTAATGGAATAACAACCTAACATTATAATCCAAGAGAATAAGAGCAAGGAGTTTTTATCTATATGTAGTGCACACTGCATGCAGCGCTTATGAAGCCCAAAACAAAAAGTGGGACCTGCATGAATGGATAATCTGAACCATTCATTTTTGTGCCTCATTGTACATAGGCTGTGCCCCTTAAATGTGGGTGTTGGATGATCCTAAATCTCTTGATTTGAAGAATTTTCATTACAGTGACAACACAAAATGGGGGCCACCACTCTTATCTAATCAAATGGAGATCATACAGTGGCCCTCAATTATGGGGCACAGCCTAATCTACCATGGCCCCAAAAATGAATGGCTCAAATCCTTTCACGTTCAAGATCTCTTGTATAAAAAGATTTTTGCTTGACTCCTTGAGTAAATCCAACTTTCTAAATAAAAACACCACTGTTCGGGTTCTTTAATCCTTCTTGGCTGGGTTTTTGCGCATTTTCCCATTTTCAGAGTGAAAATAAAAAACGAAAATGGTGTTCTTCAATAACAAATCTTTCATTAGTTTCTTAAATTCCCGATTCTCTAGCGGAATTTGGCAGTGATTTGCAACAAATTCTCGGAGCGACAAATTCTCGGAGCGAAGAGGAATTAGTCCAAGTGATTCTCTTCCACCCATTTTGTCCGATCTATAAATCAATGAATGAGAAGAGTTCCAAAGTTTCTAATTATCAATTCCTTGACATAAAACAAACATTTTTCTGTTCAAAAGCCTAGACAAAATAAAATGGGAAATGTTATGCACCCCTTTTCATTACTTGGAACAACCAGGTGCAATTTATCTATGACTGCAAAGAGGCAGTTGTACCTCACATGAGAAGGATTGAAGGGATCCGATTGCATCGTACACTGCACGTGGGTGTCCCAAGTAATGAAAAGGGGTGCATTTGTCATTTCCCAAAAAAACCTCTAGTCTGAAATGGATTAAGAAAGCCCTCCACTTTTTTGTACCAATTTAAGATAAAAACATGTCTTATAATAATATAATGGGGCTAGAGTGGGTTCCATATAGGTGCCGCCCTTAATATTTGATCCAATGATAGCCCCTTATAAAATTTAATTCATATATTAGAAACAACATTTTGCCGGCCGGTCCTTCCTATGTGTTCTATTGTGCATATGTATATGGTATTTATTTAAAAAATTAATCCTTAATCAAGGATTCAAGGAGGTTTTAGTCATTAACCATTTAAATTCACCTCCTCCTAAGATGAATTCACCCTGTATTTTTCAAAATGGACGGTACAGCCCACGCCATATGATGATCCCACATGATCCAAACTGTCCATTTGATGGGCCACAAAGTAAATAGGCTATGCCTGAAATGATTTTTTTTGGGGGGGGTTGAATTCATCATAGTAGGGGGTGAATTTATCACTGCCCTTGTATTTCCATCCCCGTTTTAGAAGTATTTTTACACTATTTTTTTTTAATAACTTGTGAGTCGGTTGTGACAAACAGAATCCTGCGGGTGTCCCAAGTAATCAAAAAGGGGCGGATATATCAGTCTCCTTTTTTCAACCCAATTAGGACTTGTCCCCGTGATAAGCCCTTTCATTGGTCATTTTTATACGACGGAAGTTTAACAGCTAATAAATGAGAGTCCAATAAGAAATCCCCTTCCCATCCCTCTTCTCTGTCACTTTCCTTTTTCAGTTCCCCTCAAATCAGCCAAAACCCATCTCCAAACTCTGAATTTTGGTTCTTATAAAACACCCATTCGAATTCCCACCCCCCCTCTTTTCTTTTACTCTTCAATCCTCTCTTGTTCTAATACTACTTAATTTTTTCAATTGATGGCGATTCTATATTCTCTGGTGGCAAGGGGTTCTGTAGTCTTAGCGGAATTCAGTGCCACTCAGACAAACGCGACTGCGATCGCTCGTCAGATATTGGAAAAGATCCCAGTCACCAATGACAGCCACGTGTCGTATTCTCAGGATCGCTACATCTTCCACGTCAAGAGGACCGACGGCCTCACCGTTCTCTGTATGGCCGACGACACTGCCGGAAGTCAGTCCCTTCTCTTTCTCTTCATCTCTTTTGATTTTTTTTTTCACTCTTTTATGTATATATTTTGTATATTGATCTCTAGAATGTGGTTTAGGTTTGGAATTTTACTACTTTGAAACCAAAATTCAGGGTTTATGTAATTAGGGAACACATTGCCATTATGATTGATAATTAGAATTTTTGAATTTAGGGCTAAGTGAGGAAATAAGGTTTTAGTTATGGATCAGAATTGAGGCGACTCGATCACGGAATTGAACACTTGTCCAGGATAGGTATGCTAAGGGAAAAGCCTATTCATAACCCTAACGACCACCATTAGACATCGTCGCCTGGTTGGAAAGCTTATCTGCTTGATGATCACATGCCCTAATCTTGCCTTAACTGTTAGTGTTGTAAGCAAGTTCGTCCGAAGTCTGATTAAATATCATTGGGAAGCAGTCTCATATATATATATATATATATATATATATATATATATATATATATATTTTAAAGTATCCAAGGGTGCACTAGGAAAGTACCAACTGTGAGGGAGCAGGGATCCTCCAAATCCTGTTAACTGGCAAGGAAGACAAGTCCGACACGAGATGCTAATAGAAAGATTGAACCGAGAACAGCTCATTAGTGGCATATTTCCAAATCGTCTTATCTACTCCTTTCTCTCTTGATAAAAGCAGATTCCGACTCCTCCAATAATAAAGCAACCCTATCAACCTCCTAATCGAAGAAGTTCCTACGGAAATCAACCTTCCAATTTACCTTGTAAATGATGCAACTAAAAAGATTCTTTTATCATAGGCTCTTTATCCCTTACCACCAAAAAAATCTCAGGAAAGATGATCATCAATGCAACTCGTTACACTAGGGGTCTCTCCAAAAAAGAATTCCATCCCCTTCATACACCCTGAAGCAAACTCTTCTTACGAAGGGCGCCTTTAACTTCATGATATCCCTCCACACCGTAAACAAGCTTTTAAATTTCGATTTCGGTTTCGGCTACCATGGAAACGGAAACATTTCAGTTTCGGTTGGAAATTTCAGTTGGAATCTGGTAAAATCAAGAAAAAGCATGGAAATAACATATGCAAATGATAGAATTTTAAGATGAAACATAAGGAAATGCTAGAATTAATACAAATACACACTTAATAACCATTACATAAGCAAGACAACCATCCATAAATGTCTAGTAACATCAGGCAACTAGTGGCATGTGCTATCACACATGTTTGATAATTCATCACATATCACATTTCACATGAAATTCAAATATATATATATATATATATATATATATATATATATATATATATATATATATGAGGAAAGTGTTTCTAGTCTCTCCCCTAGATAAGCTTATCTACTCCTCCCTTTAAAAAAACATAGTGGGCCCACGCTGTTTGGATGATCCAAAGCATTCATTTGATAGATTCTAACATAGATAGAGTGTGCCCAAAAATCAGCACCAAAGGGTCATCCTAGAACTTTTTGTTGGGCACATCGTGTCCAAAATGGACGCATATAAACGTGGATGTTTATATCTGTCCAAAATGGGTACCACAAGGCACCACAAAACGAAGTTCTAGGATGACCCTTTGGTGCTGATTTTTTGGGCACACCCTATCTATGTTAGGACCTATCAAATGAATGCTTTGGATCATCCAAACAGCATGGGCCCACTGTGTTTTTTTAAAGGGTGGAGTAGATAAGCTTATCTAGGGGAGAGACTAGAGACACTTTCCTTTATATATATATATATATATATATATATATATATATATATATATATATAGAGGAATAAGATTGTACGCTCGACCGTACCTAAAGTTAGGTACGGTAGAGTGCCAAATCACATGGGTCCCACATTTTTGGTGAGCATCTAAACCATTCATTTGCAAGGCCCCATCATAGATAGGGTGCATACCAAAAATCAGCTCCATAGGATCATCCTAACCCATCCATTTGTGGAGGCCAAAATGGACAGACAGTGTTTGTCCACAAATCTGCCCATTTTGGCCTCCAGTTTTGGAGGGGTTAGGATGATTCAATGGTGCTGATTTTTGGTATGCACCCTATCTATGATGGGGCCTTGCAAATGAATGGTTTAGATGCTCACCAAAAATGGGGGACCCATGTGATTTGGCACTCTACCGTACCTAACTTTAGGTACGGTCGAGCGTACAATCCTTTTCCTCATATATATATATATATATATGAGGAAACTGTTAAGCTCACCAAACTTATGGTGAGCTAGCTTGCCCAATCACATGGGGGCCCACTTTGTTAGGATGATCCAAACCATTCATTTGAAAGTCCCTTACATAGATGGGGGGTGTACCAAAAATCAGCTCCATAGGATCATCCTAACCCCTCCATTTGTGGAGGACAAAAATGGACAGACACAAATCTGCCCCATTTTTGTCTTCCACAAATGGAGGGGTTAGGATGATCCTATGGAGCTGATTTTTGGTACACCCCCTATCTATGATAAGGCCTTGCAAATGAATGGTTTGGATCACCCCCCAAAATGTGGGACCCATGTGATTGGGCAAGCTAGCTCACCAACAGTTTCCTCTCTCTCTCTCTCTCTCTCTATATATATATATATATATATATATATATATATATATATATATATATATATATATATAGAGAGAGAGAGAGAGAGAGAGAGAGAGAGAGAGAGAGAGAGAGAGAGAACGGTTCCTACACATATGTGTAGAGAGTTCTCTACACACTAGCTTAAAATATAGTGGGGGCCCACATTGTTTGGGTGATCCAAGCCATCCATTTTAAAGGCCCTCACATAGATAGGGTGTCTACAAAAAATCAGATCCATAGGATCACCCTAACCATTCAAACTGTGGAGGCAAAAAATGGACTAATTTGTGAAGGTTTAAAGACATCCATTTTTGTAGACACCCTATCTACACATATGTGTAGGAACCGTTTTCTCATATATATATTTAAAGGCCCTTACATAGATAGGGTGTCTACAAAAATTATATATATATATATATATATATATATATATATATATATATATATATATATGAGAAAACGGTTTCTACACATATGTGTAGATAAGTTATCTACACACTAGCTTAAAATACAGTGGGGGCCCACATTGTTTGGGTGATCCAAGCCATCCATTTTAAAGGCCCTTACATAGATAGGGTGTCTACAAAAAATCAGATCCATAGGATCATCTCAACCCTACGATTTGTGGAGGTAAAATGGATGTCTTTAAACCTTTACAAATTAGTCCATTTTTTGCCTCCACAGTTCGAATGGTTAGGATGATCCTATGGATCTGATTTTTTGTGGACACCCTATCTATGTGAGGGCCTTAAAAATGAATGGTTTGGATCACCCAAATAATGTGGCCCCCACTGTATTTTAAGCTAGTGTGTAGATAACTTATCTACACATATGTGTAGGAATCGTTTTCTCTCTCTCTCTCTCTCTCTCTCTATATATATATATATATATATATATATATATATATATATGAGGAAAGTGAAGCTACACCGCCGGTGTAGCTAACTTAGCTACAGGCTTAAAATACAATGGGCCCACATTGTTTTGGTGATCCAAAGAATTCATTTGATTGGCCCTCACATAGATAGGGTGTCCACCAAAAATCAGCTCCATAGGATCATCCCAACCCTACGATTTGTGGAGGCAAAAATGAACGTGTAAAAACCTTCACAAATTTGTCCATTTTTGCCTCCACAGTTTGAAGGGATGGGATGATCCTATGGAGCTGATTTTTGGTGGACACCCTATCTATGTGAGGGCCAATCAAATGAATTCTTTGGATCACCAAAACAATGTGGGCCCATTGTATTTTAAGCCGGCGGTGTAGCTTCACTTTCCTCTATATATATATATATATGTGTGTGTGTGTGTGTGTGAGAAAACTGTTGGTGAGCTTAAGCGCACCATTTTTTTGGTGCGCTTAAGTTGTTATAACGCCTCCCATTGGTGCGCTTAAGCAGGACCCAACGGGACCCAAACATTTAAACGAATGGGAGGCGTTATAACAACTTAAGAGCACCAAAAAAATGGTGAGCTTAAGCGCACTAACAGTTTTTTCTCTCTCTCTCTCTCTATATATATATATATATATATATATATATATATATATATATATATATATATATATATATATGAGGAAAGGGTTCCTGCACACGCACGCACACGAGAGGGTGGGGGCCCACTTTTTTTGGGGGTCCAAAGCATTCACTTGGAAGGCCCTTCCATGGATAGGGTGTGGCCCAAAAATCAGCCCCATTGGATCATCCTAACCCTGCCATTTGTGGAGGGGAAAAATGGGCAGAAACATGGACACACAATGTCTGTCCATTCCCCCCCCCCCCCCCCCCCCCCCACACACACACACACCTTTGATTGGGTTAGGACGATCCAATGGAGCTGATTTTTGGGCCACACCCTATCCATGGAAGGGCCTTCCAAATGAATGGTTTTGATCCCCACAAAAATGTGCCCCCTCCCCCCCTGTTTCTGCACTCGTGTGCAGGTAACTTACCTGCACAAGTTTGCAGGAACCCTTCTCTCTCTGTCTCTGTCTCTCTCTCTCTCTCTCTCTCTATATATATATATATATATATATATATATAAGCCAGACAGGCTCACTTTTCAGCAGATTTTGTCTTCATACATGAGGTGGCTGCTCTCACATGCAACAGCCCGTCCGCGAAATGCCTTCTGTGATGGACGCTACAAATATAATTATTTGACACGTTGATATAGTATGCCATTAATGCACTGATGGTTTTGATTTCGATATGCGTTTTGATTTTGGTATCGTTTCGGTGCGTATGGAAATGGAAACATTTCGGTTGTTTCGTGTCGGTTTCTACGGAAATTTTAAACCGTGGCCGTACTCCCAGATGTTTTATAGTTAATGTCATGGACACCTAAGCCCCCTCTCTAATCAAGCAGCTACTTACAATGCCTGTAATCCGGTGTTTGATGAGAGGACTAAGCATATTGAAGTAGAGATTCACTTCACCTTTAAAAAAGTAACTAGCAAGTTGATATCTATTCATGCGTGAAATCCAAAGACGAGCTAGCAGGCAAATTTGCGAAAGCACTTGCGCACAACTAATTTGGAAGTATTTGTTTCAAGCTGTGCATGGATGATATCTATGCACCTGCTTGAGGGGGAAGTGTTGAGAGTTTAAGTTTATATTATGTCTCAATGTTATTCATTTAAAGCAATAGAATGTTATTTTTTATGCTAATTAGATAGATCCCATCTTGGATGTCCCTTACAGCGTGTATTTTAATTAGTTGTAAATGATGTTTGTAAAAAGGCTTAAGTCACGGGATTGGGACTCAACCTCCACAAAATTCTTCTATCCTCTCTTATTTCTCTTCCATTTCTTCTCCTTCCTTTACTTCTCTTCCTATGTCTCTTGCGTGAAAATGATGATGATAGCTCTTGGTCTTTGACATTTATTTTTCCTTGTTCTTTTTTGGAGGGGAGAAATTTATTTGCTAATTTCTTCTATATTTTATTTGATCATATTTCCTTGTCTTTTGTGTTCTTGTGTGGGAGTTACAATGCTAATACATGCCCAGGTTACATGGTTAGCACGCTTAGCTGGATTTGGGGCCAATCACAAACTTTCTTTGCTTAGCAAGAACTCTCTTCTTTGAAAGAAGAGAGGATCGGATTGTATGGTTGCCTATCTTCAGGAGGAATTTCTTTGACAGGGAGCTGCAGTCATTGGCTAGACTTTTTGATCTTCTTGAGGGTTGCTACTTAAAGAGGGTTGGCTCTGATAAAAAGGGTATGGATTTGGGGTGTTCTCCGTCAAATCCTACTACCTCCACCTTGTGTCATGTTCTGTTGTCTCCTCTATGGCTAGAGTTTGGACTTTCTAGGCTCCTTCCGGGGTTTGTGTGTTTGGTTGGCTGCGCTTCTTGAGCGAATTCAAACGGTGGACTTCTTGAGTAATTGCAACATGTTGATCATAGACTACTGTTGTCAATATATCGAAGTGGGGGAAACAGTGGATCATTTGTTGTTGCATTGCAAAGTGGCTCGGGAGATTTGAAACGGTATATTAGACAGATTCGGCATATGATTGTTGAGTTGGGTTGCGGGCGGAGAAAAGCGAACGTGGGGACTCAGGTCGGGGCACAGCGTAACTAAGAGAGCCATTCCATTTAGGGCGAGACAGCAAGCGAATTTCAACTTACGGGAGAAGGGCGTTAAAAGGGCTAATGATCCCAAAACATCTCATTGATTTATTGGATAATTGGCAGATGGTTCCTTGGAGTAAAAAAGGAAAGATATTGTGGAACGTCTCTTTCCTTGCTACTTTATTGGTCATTTAGAAGGAGAGAAATGCAAAAGTTTTCAAGGGTCATGTGAAGAGTCCTTTCTTAATCCTTAAGGTGATTGCTTTAACCATTGCTTGGGTCAAAACTTTACCAAGCTTCAGGTTCATGTCTGCCTCCGAACTCTGGTATGGGTGGAGGGGGATTTGCTTCAGTTCTGAGTCTCGCATCATCCCTGTTGAAGAGTGGGAACCTCCTCCTATAGGTTTCTTAAAATTTAATTTTGATGGTTCCAGTTTGGGCAATCCCGGACCGACAGGGATTGGGGGCGTCCTTAGAGACAACCTGGGCAGTGTTAAGTGGGCTTTTGCTGGTCCGTTAGGCATCACTGACTCTAGTGAGGCAGAGGTTCGGGCGGCTCACCAAGGCCTTAAATTATTGGTGGGCGAGGATCTCAATAAATTGGTGGTGGAGGGGGACTCCCTCAATGTAATTCGTTGGTTGTCTAATAATCAAGTGTACCCGTGGTGATTTGCTTAGTCCTTCAAGGAAATAAATGATTTAGTGGTTAATTCATCTATTTTGTTCCGCCATGTGAGAAGATCGGCTAACGGGGTAGCGGATAATCTAGCTAGACGAGGGGTTCAGTTGGAGGCTCTATAGGAATATGTTTTTCTTCTGCCTTGATCTTTTTCTTTTTCTTTTTTCTTTCGGCTATGATCTTGCTTTCCTTGTTATTCTGTCTCTTTCTTTTCTCTTTGTATTTGACCACCTCGGTCTCTCTTTATCAATGAATTTTTCACCATTCAACCATTCAAAAAAGAGAAGAAGCAAGAACTCTCTTCTACACAAGGACTTCATTTCATGTACCATATCCACGCAGCTCCTTTTCAGGATTGTTCACACAACCCACTTCCTTACTGTCGAACTAGGAATTGGAAATCAAGATAGTTTGGTTACTGGTGTTTTTTCTTTACATATGAGGAAATTTCCTTGGAACTCACTTCACGTGCCTACTGTTGTTTTTTTGCTAGTGGTATTTTCCACTGCTGAAAGGGGGAACAGAAAGTTTCAGTAGTTATCAAATTTTCTATTTTTGTTTTTCCCAATTGGTTTTGGGCCTTTTGGCTCTTTTGTAGTGCTTCTTGAGTGAGTTGCTCGGCAAGGCCTGCTTTTGCTGCGGATTCTGTGACAATTCGCATAGAATGTGATGGTGCTTTGATGCTGAAATCACATGTCAGATGGAGAAGGTAGGGTTTTCCTAAGCAAGGTTCTTGGAGACCATTGGCAGCTTTATTTTAAAAAAAAATGAAATAAAGAAGGGAATTTAGGGAATTGGAAAACTTATCCTTGTCCAGAAACCATAAGAAAGGGATCAGCTAGAACAAGCTAGTTGATTTGGGAGTCTCATCCATTCCAAGATCAGAGCTCTTTGTTGACTTGGCCAACATCATATTGCAGAATTAGGCTCAGCCAATTAGTTGTGTTTGCCATGATTGTGGTTTTTCTAAGGGTATCTTGTTGGAATTGTGAGACTATTATTGTGTTTCCAAGTAGGCCAAGTTTGGGGTTCTATATTGGTTTTTGTGGACCTTATGCCCTTAATTAATTCCTTGTTGCTTTTATATTCTTACTTCATATTGGTGTTTTTTATGTTATAAAGAAAAAAGATAGAGTTATCACTCATAAAAGAAAAAAGAAAGAAAGAAAAAGGATTGAGTTTCCAGATTAGGACCCCGGATTTCTTTTCTGGTGATCCTCTTTATTGGATTTTATTCTTGTAATGATGTAAGGATCTCATATCATTTAAGGTAAGGGTGAAAACTACTTTAGTTTACAAGATATTTACTGTTTTATCACTTAAAACAGTATCTCGGCCAAAACCCATGTCTATGTTTTAAATTGCTACGAGTTTTTAGCCTTCATCATGTAGACATTTTCCGGACATTATCTGGTTGTTTAGAGTTTCTTTTGGATGAACTTGCTAATATATGCTTAATATTATTCAGCATTCATATAGTCACGACAATATCATCTGTGTAATTTCAATCCAGTTGACTACAGCTACTACAAAATTTGAAATTATGAGCGCCACACTGTTATTCATACAATGATAGTATGTCAACTCTGACATCTTAATTGTTCTTATATAGTTAGGGTAAGTTAATTTTTTGTGGATTTTGAATGTAGTGCAAAATTTATTATCTGTGAGATTCATCTAATTAATTCTATAAGTTTGGATCTTTCTTTTCATTGCTACTTTAGAATTATGAGAACCCATGTATATTTTATTATTTTTCTTGATTTGTAGGGAGAATCCCTTTTGCATTTCTTGAGGATATTCATGGAAGATTTGTGAAGACATATGGCCGTGCTGTTCATACTGCTCTTGCTTATGCCATGAATGATGAATTTTCAAGGGTCTTGAGCCAACAAATGGACTACTATTCTAATGACCCTAATGCAGATAGGATAAATCGCATGAGGGGTGAAATGAACCAGGTAAGCTTCAAATTTTGATGGCAAGCTCAAAACAATTCAATGATTATTTGTTTCCTTTGTCCTTTCTTTTGTCCTTTTGGAATACCTTTTACTTGTTGTTTTTGATGTTTGCCTATTTGCTGTTGTTTCTTTCCACAGGGATTGACAATTATACTTACTTTATAACTTGCTCTAAACCCCCTTGATTTTTCTAATGATTATTTGTTTCTTTTGTCCTTTTGGAAGACCTTTTACTTGTGGTTTTTTATGTTTGCCTATTGCTTCTTTCCGCATGGACTGACAATTATACTTACTTTATAACTTGCTTTCAACCACCTTGATTTTTCTCTTTATTCCTAATGACACTTTCTCAATATTGCGCAGTTAACCTTTTTTTTTGTTAGGTAAGCTGGGATTGAACCTACGACCTCAAGGTTGGGATACAAAGCCTCATCCAATTGAACTATAGGCCCAACCCAATTGTGCAGTTAACCTATTTTAAGATTTCTAATCCCCTTCTGCCCCTAATACTTTCTCAACAAATGAAGCATATGTTCTTAACAAGTCTTTTTTGAGGGAAAACCTCTTTCGAGGCATTTGGATTACCATGCTCTCACATCTGAAATGCCAAATAAAGTGGAATATTTCTCTGAATAGTTTGTACGAGAGCAATATGTGCGCAGTACAGGAAAAGTGGTGGCTATGTGTGCACCTAAAGGGAAAGTGGTGGCTGTTCTATGGAACCAATTTTCTTCAGTATCTCTTTGTCATCAGGTCCTGCAATGTTCTCTATGGTACACTAAATTGCTAATGCATAAAAGAACCCTGAATTAGTAGCAAGAGAAGGCCCTTCAGAGAGGAGTAAGAGAAGGCCCTTCATATGCTATGTAAGAGTAGACACCTGAAACACTTATTGTACATCCTAAATATTCATGTTAATTTTGGAGATTTTTTTTCCACAAAGATAAACTCCTTCCCCATTAAGTTTAATGCAAACTAATTTGATAACTCTCGGTGTTTTTGGAATTCCAGAAAAACTTGAGAAAATTCAGGAAGCTACTAGGGGCACTTCAGAGTAGCTGAAGTGCCCCTTCAAAACACTATAATACAATAAAGACCAAAATAAGATGGAGTATTCTCTATTGCATGCAAGGAGTTTGATAAATCAAGGAATGTTACATGAGACTGGGAAAGCACAAATGAGAGAAAATGTCCATACTGTATCAAAAGCCTCATGCTTGAGGTAAGTGCTCCGGAGAGAGAGAGAGAGAGAGAGAGAGAGAGAGAGAGAGATATGCTGGTTGTGGAGAAAGCCAAATGATGAGTGCTAGGCCGTCTTGCATCAAATTGTCTACGGGAGTAATTCTATGCCGTTGGCCTTTCTAGCAATGCGACATACCTGAACAAATCTCTCGCGGCACTAATGTTGCATCTCAATGTGGCTAACCTTGATACTCAGATTACTTAGTGGTCAGTTACTTTAAAGAATGACAAGGCTCTAAATGAGACTTTGCATTTTGAAGTACATGGGAATTTATAAATTTTCATATCTCCCAGGTATCATGTACATATAATACGAGTATGCATGCCACAGTGTACAGGGTGATCCTTTAGACGTTACCTGAAATTTCTTTGAATACTGAAATTTTATTGCAGTATATAGGTAGGTGTTAATGACTATTGTTTTCTTTTTTGAATGGTCTGTTAATGTTTATTGTTTTAGTCTCCTTCCTAGTCTCTACTATTGCTTCCTTGGATTCCCTAACATTTGGCCTTATAGACGGTCCACCTTATTTTTCTTTTCTTTTTATCTCGATATAATCATGCAAGATAATTGACATGTAAAAGTTCAATTGCCCACCCGACTGTTTCCTTCATTTTCCTCTTTAGTGTGATTTGTGGCCATAGATTTCTAGTTAGATTGTCTGTGATTTGTAGAAGAGCAACTCTTACAAAAAAAAGTGATGGTTGTGCAATTTGGTAGGTGCGCAATGTCATGATAGAGAATATTGATAAAGTTTTAGAAAGAGGAGATCGATTGGAGTTGCTGGTTGATAAAACTGCAAGTATGCAAGGAAATACATTTCACTTCAGAAAGCAAGCCCGTCGTTTCAAGAACACTGTCTGGTGGAGAAATGTCAAACTCACGTATGTGCCCTAAAACCAAACTGCTTTTATTTATTCGTAATCTGCTCATAAATCTTTTAGTCAAGATGTTCCCTGATCATCTGAGTGAAATATTATAGTTCTGTTTTTAGCATGTGCTACTTCTACAGGTTAAAGTGATATAATCTGAGTGAAATTTGGTCTACAGGTTAAAGTGTTATCATCTGAGTGATTTTTAATCACGATGTGCCCTGTTTGCTCATTTACATGATATGGATATTGATATTTCACTCAGATGTTTTCTCTGTCAAATATTGTTTGATAGAGTTGTATATAAGAGTTGTCTCATCCATCACAAAGTTGTTATATCTATTTTTTCATCTATCTTTATGTTTGTACTAACTTCTTCTGTTGCTCTGCTGAAATGACTCTTCACGAATACAAGTTCCTGAAAGTTAAGTGAAATATTTGTAAAGAATGATCAACGTAAATTTACCTATTCTTCAAGTAATCCAGATTTGAACCTCCAATGTTAATATTAAATTGGCTGGGCAAATTCTTAATAAACAATGAATGCTGTCTATTCATTTACTTGAATTTTTGAATGATTGTCTTTACATTTACTTGAGAATATTCGAAACAAAAGGAAGAAATGATGCAATAGTACCTAAAGTTGCATAAGCTTTTTCATGTATTACCTAAAAAGCTGTTTTCATTGACACACAAGGTGTGAGAAATCAGCTCACCTGCATTCACTTGTGGCAGAATTCATTTGGGGAAACGAACTTAACAGTAACACTGTGGGCTTAGATCATCATGGAAAAGTATAATCCTCTGGAATTTTACATTATTATTGTAATTTTTAAACATAATAATGCCAGGGCTGATTGTTATAGTAATTAAACTCCACACAATGGTACCATCCAAGTTAAACATGGTTATATCTCATCTTTGAAGAGTATATGCATTAGTTCCAGCCATGGCATGAGATTGTAGACACAGATCCCAAGAAAACTCAATAGCTGGTCCATTTATATGCCTGTGTAATGGAATCAATTATTTTTTTATTGGTAAAAATATAACTTTAGTAAAAATATGCTTAGACCTATAAATAGTATAGGCTACTAATATTGGTACTACCATGTTTTAATAATTGCACTAACTTATCTTGCCTTTTATTATTTAAACTGCTGTCAAAGGTTATTACAGTTCACAAAAAGTTCTCATAATCCAATTAAAACAGAAAATACAAGCTGAGTTTGTGCAATTATTAAAACACAGTAGTGCCAAACTGCCAATATCACCCGCCATAGTATAAGAGAACAAGAAAAATAGTAGCTTCAAGTTTTCACCACCTGCTATCTCAACATGTGTCCCTGAAGCACTTGGT
This sequence comes from Tasmannia lanceolata, assembly GCF_043159265.1. Lineage (NCBI taxonomy): Eukaryota > Viridiplantae > Streptophyta > Magnoliopsida > Canellales > Winteraceae > Tasmannia > Tasmannia lanceolata. Next base: position 6,208,204 of record NW_027518683.1, read on the forward strand.
TGAAAGTGATATATCGGTTTATGACTGAGGTTTGAACTGTTAGAAATAGTTTCAGTTTTGCTCATCATTATCATATATCCAAGCCTGATTGAGTACCAATGATCTCCTTTCCGAGTCAAGCCTTCGCCATTGTCACAGGCACAAGTATTGAGGCGAATTAACTGTAACTTTCTGCTTCCTTATTTGTAGAGAATTTCAGCTGATTACTATGAGAGAGAGAGAGAGAGAGAGAGAGAGAGAGAGAGAGAGAGAGAGAGAGAGAGAGAGAGAGAGAGAGAGAGAGAGAGAATTTCAGCTGATGGAGAATTTCATAACTTCTATACTAGATAAAACTCGGGTTAAATCCATCCATCTCTTGGCCCAGATTACTCGAAACACACATAAAAAGCCTTAGTTAGACACAATCAAAAGGAAATATCCATTTATACGTAATCAGAATGGTAATTAAGTGTTTTCCAGGCCAAAAAAGAGAGGTGGTGATAGACTTACTTTCTAATCCTTAATATTTTCTAATATTTTATATAAAAAGATGTCATGGGGAATACAAAATATAAGAGCGCCAACTGTATATCACTAGTGAAATCGAAATTTAACACTTGATAGCAATGACATTTCTTCGACCGCCTCTGTACATCTCTCTGTGTTGTAGAACTATTGCACTTTTTACTTTGATGTTACATTTAAGTGAGAGTTTTGTTAGATATATCACAAGTGAAATCGAAATTTATACACTGGATAGTGTTACATTTCTTCCACTGCCTCTGTCCATATGTGTGTCGTAGTTGTGTTGTTGTTGAACTATTTTACTTTTTATTTTGATGTTAGATATATGTGCAGAAGCTTACTTAACTAATGTACATCTAACAGGATTGCGCTGATAGTTCTCCTCTTGATCATTATTTATGTGGTGCTAGCATTTGTCTGCCACGGGGTGACGTTGCCGTCCTGTCGGTAGTGCAGTGAATGTGAGTTATTTATTTTCATTTGGTTTTTATATAATACATATTTATTTCCTTTTGATTGATTTTGGATGTATTATCTATAAGTTTGTTCTCGTGATCTCGTCTTTAGGTTTGCTTGAAACCTCAAATCATGTAATTTAAGCAATAAACATTTTTGGGTCTTTTCCTTTCTGCTTCCCTTGAATTGATTGTATAATGTGCATCTATTAGAAGTTATCATCTTCATGGTTTAGAATATATTTACCATATTGTTTTGGTTTTGATACCCTCTCTCTTTTAATCTTCTCTTGTTAGCTGTTGACAACTTGTTGGGAAATGTAACAGCTAATGAGAGAAGTTTAAAATAGAGGGTTGCCAATATCAAAATAAGTGGGTTGCTGATATCAGTTTCGTAAGTGGCCATTTGGATGGCATTATTTTAAAATCTTGGATTTCTTCAAAATCTAAGTGGCCGTTTGGATATCAATATTTTAAAATCTTGGATTTCCTCAAAATCCCGGATGGGAGAAGAAGACCATCCATCGTTTTCTGATTTCTTACCCCTCTTTTCATCAGGCGAGAGTAGATCTTCTTGTGTTTCCCGGTTTTAGAAATGTCAGGATGGGGGAGAGATTTCTAAAACCTGAATGTCTTACAATTCAGAATTTTACTCCGCTTTCAAACTAAAACACGGATTCTAAAATCCCCGTATCCAAGAAGAGGGATGTTTCCAAGGGCATGCTTTCGCAAACATGAAAAAAAATTCAGGATATTTGTTTATCTAGTCCCGGGGGGGGCGCCAGGAGAGTGAGATTTTGGAGGGTGATGAGTAAGGAGAGCATGGCATGGGGTGAAATCAGGGAAAATAAAATTGCTATTTTAAACTGGATTTTATTTCTATTTTCCAGCCCCATCACATGTTTTCTTCACTCACCAGTCTCTCAAATCTCTCTCACACCAGCCCTCTACACTAGATAAACAAATATTACCTTTTTTTTTTCTTTCTGTGGTGATTATTAAATCCTGAATTTAAAGATATGATGTTTGGATAACATCTTATAATTTCCAAGGATTTAGTCATAGGGAATGTGGGCACGTGAATTATAGAGAAATGGATTGATTCAGTGTTGTAGGCCCTCATTATATTGTGGGCTTCTACCTTTATCTGTGGACTGTCCATCTAGAGGGTCTTGGATTACCAGTGACCCAAAATTCTGTCAGAGTCAAGCGAGGTTGCTTGAAGCATTACACCCTAGGTATCTAGTTTGGAATACCTAGTTTGCTGCCTCTAGGCCCTATATATAGAGATACACTCAGGTTATTGACTGGTTAATGGACTCTAGCCCAATTAGACCCACTACACCGGCCTATTATTTTATTGGGCTTATATTAGAACATAATTAGGGTTATATTATATACCCAACAAATTCAAACTAATCAGGCAATCTTAATCAAGTAATTAAGATCATCAAGTGCTGAAAATGCAGTTCATTACCTTGGATTGCCATTACTTTTTATGGTGATCTTTCTATAGCAGAAAAAAAATGAATGGGGAAGCCTGAAAATCGTGTGTTTGTACTACACGAGAGAGAGAGAGAGAGAGAGAGAGAGAGAGAGAGATAAAACAGAGGCTATAGTTTCTTCTTGTACCATTAATTTGAAATAAAAACAGAGGTTATAGTTTCTGCTTGTATGTACCACAGGACAAAAGCTCAGGACAAAGTTAATTTTAATGAGCCTGTTGTCCAGATACATAATTCCATGGGTACAAGGACCACGAAGGTCTGTGCATGGGTTTCTTTTAGGCTTTTGCATTCTCACACGGCTCGTGATAAATTCCAGGTTTCTCGCCAAAGGTAGAGAGAAGCCAAAGAAAAATCTTGCATTGGCTTTTGTCAATTTTGCTGTCCTAAGCTGAATTTTTTTTTCTGGTAGGACTTGAGAAAGTATTATGCTACGATTGAGTTCTTGATAATGTTGGTTATCAAATCTTAGGAAGCCGGAAACTGAGATTTAATGCTTTATACCATTCTACTTGTAGTAAGGGTCACAACACTGCAGTGATGTGAACGTGGTACAACAGTGCTTCCATTCCCACTACAATTTTGGGTTTTGGGACCCAACAAAGTCCTTGTGTTTGTTTTGGATTTTGAGAACCGATTGCGAGTCCAAAACTGATTATTGGACTCAAAATTAAGTAAATTTCAGTCCAATAATCAATTTTGGACTCACAATTGGTTCTAAAAAAGGAATGAGGCCTAAAACTTTGGGATTTTGGACTCATTCTACGGCGTGAAAAAAGCACTTTAACTTTTGTAACAGTCCCAACCCTTCAATTATTCTTCACCTGGGCAGTATGGGTTGCAGCAAATGTTGGGTCATAATACAATGTCGGGTCTACTAGAAATATATCACCCCAAAGCCAAGGTTATCACCCTCAAAACCTCAGTTTCACATAGAGACATCCCGAGTAAAGGGTGATCAAGCCTCTGAAGTAGTTTTGGAGAGAGGAAGGAGTCAAGTAAATAGAGATTTAGCTTATTCTCTGCCAACGTCAAACTTAGTACTATTCTCTTAAGAAGTTAGAGAAGCAAAGAAGTAAACATAAGTTTCATTCCAAACATTTTCTTTCTAATAACCACCACCGAATGCGGATTTTGAGCATTAAAAAGGTAAAAACTTCAAGGGATTTGCTAGGGATCTTCGCAGAAGGCATTTAACGGAATGGCTGTTGCATGAGAGTGCAGCCACTCCAGATGAATTAAATGAATATGACAAAATCTGAGCCTATGTGGATGCACTCTCATGCAACAATGGTTCCGCGAGATGCCTTCTGCGATGGTCCCTAGCAAATTTGAAACTTCAAATATATAGCATAAAATATTCATACATTAATAGCAAAATGCCCTAAGGTTTTTCTTGACTTAGTATTCACTTATTCTGAGTTGACTCAACCCACTTTCGAGCTGACTCGACTTTTCGCGTTTTTGAACTATGATTGAATACTGAATAGGATTGAACAGGTAGTAAATCTAAAGAATGGAAACAAATCTAATAAGCCTACTCCTAACGAATAAAGTTCTATGTTATTAAGGAGTTTTTATATGGTGCCGCAGCCAGATCTTCAAGTACTGTCAAAACGGTACCACCCTTGATATTTGATCCAATAGCTGCCCACTTTTTAAGAGGCTGCTGTTGGATCAAATATCAAGGGTGGTACTTCTGAAGTACCACCTTCACGGACGGGCATCATATAATTTCTCGTTATTAAGAGTGAACCCACATGTAACTTAGGTCGAAACCCTCCTTTTTATGCTAAGTTACATTAGGCATCCCTAATGAAAAGTAACATCTTGAAACCCTCCTTTTTATGCTAAGTTACATTAGGCATCCCTAATGAAAAGTAACATCTTTCCTTGTCATTCTAAACATACAAAAAAAAACATTCCAGGGAAATTATAAAAAGTTAAAAACAAAGAGAGAGTGTAATTACCAGTTTCCATGAAGAACATTATAATAATTTTAATTTCTCCTTAGAGGAGAAGTTGATCATGCCAGAGAGAGAGAGAGAGAGAGAGAGAGAGAGAGAGACATATCACATCAAAATGAGGGAAGTGGATTCACGGATCCACATAAATCCAAAGAGCCAGCCTACAGATAACAGAAACCATTCACGGACGGAAAGAGCTTAATAGCCTTAAACCCACCTTTCTCTTCTCCTTTCGTCTCCTTCCAAGATTCTGCACCACGTACTGCACATGCATGCCTCACCTAGCTGTATTCACCCTCCCCTCTCCTCTCCCTATCATATCTTTTCCTCTGCCCATTGTTTTACATCATCTTTATCTTCCCTCCCATCATCACATCAAACACAAATCTATCTCCCCATAATTCCCTTCATATATTTATTTACCCCTACAAGGTATTCTCTTAACTTTTCCATTCATTACCTTTTTGTGACAAATGATACTAGGATATAAAAGAGGAAAAAAAGCATGAACAGGGCCCTCCCACATGACCTTAGCATATCAACCAAATCCTTCAATGTCCTACTACTTTATAGATTACACTTTGATTCTAAATTTTGAAAGTGTCATTTGCAAACCATTGATTGGACAGTTGGGATCATCTCATGAGTGTTTTTTTTGGTCATGTCATCGGTATACTACAGTCTACCATATGGGTGATGCTAATGTTATGTCGGTTGGCCCGTATCAAGCTTCTCATTCCATGCATACGTAATATGTATGTAGATACATACAATGCCATACAGTTGAGGCTCTAATGACTGATGATCCATAAATTTGTAATCTCTTATGTCTTATTGCTCAAACCACGAATCAACCTTGTTCTTTTGCTGATAATTTGTAACAGTGATCACCTACCAGAAGATTTAAAAAAAAAAAAAAAAAAAAAACCAGTGATATAAGATACAAGAGAGTGCCTTCTTAAAAAATTTAGTTCAAAGTACATACTTGTGAATAATAATTTTGTTTAAAGTACATATGGTATGTAAATACATACTATATGTTGGCACATATGAAACATTCTTCATTCTCTTTAGTGGAATTCATTGTGGTGGTCGCAGCAGCTATGGAGTGATGTAGCAGTGGTTATGATACCAATGACAAATGGAAGCAGGACATCAGCATTAGACTAGCTATCACCTACCAGTGGCAATAAAGGTGTCCTGCATTTTTTCTATCGCTAAACTTGGTGCATCAGAAAAATGGGTAGGGTAAGGACAAAGAGTTGGACAAAAGAAATAAAGAGCGTGTCAAAAACTACAACAATTTTTTTTTTTTAACACAACTTATAATAAAAGAAAGAAGCTAACAATCTTATTCCGTATAAATAAACGACCCATTACATTATTTCAATTCTAACTACCATCAAGTCCATAACTGAGAGTAAATAATTTAAGTAGATGTCTGAAATAACAAAAAGTAAATGTGAATATGATAGCTACGTCATTCCACCACTAATCGACGACTTTCCCCATCCTGTGATGTATGGATTCTAGTTTGTTCATTTACGAATGCTCCGTCCTCCTCAGCATCCACAGGTTCTTCATGTCCAAGTCCTGTGTAGTAACTGAGTCAGCCCTCAGGCGAACAAGACTAATAATGTCCAAAACACTAAGAGCATACAAGAATATGAATTCCATTACAAGCTATCTCTTATGATCAACAAATTAATAATAGAACAACAATTAATAATCTAAATAGGGCATATTCAACAATTATGAACATTAAAAATTCAATGCAAATGATAGAATTTAAATGTGAACATGCATGAGACTTCTATCCCCAGGGTCATACGAGAATCCACTTTTCCTTTTTTTTTTTTTTTTTAATTTGGTATTTATATATACCCGCTGTTGATCCCTGACCATCAGGAACCCCCTCCACCGATACTTGGTGTGATTCCATCTAGGGTTTCCTTTGGGTCACCTTTCTAGGCCCACCTGAATTACATTGCCAGCCTGAGGTCGTACGCTCTCAGTCAGATTGGCTTTTGACTTTTTGCCCATGGTTGGCTCCCTGCCTCCCTCCTCATCCCGAGTGTTTATGCATGAATTTTCATACCAACCTTTTCCCTCTTTGTCATGAGGGGTATACTTATCTCTTTGTTACCTGCCATGGTTAGTTCACATTCACATTCATAATATTTCAACAATCAATGATAATTATTCATTTAGTAACTCCATAAAGAATAGAAAAAGACAGATACATATGAAACAACATTATAATGTCAATCCATTTGAAGTCACCATTAGTAGTTCGGTCACTATTACTTGCCTTAATTTCTGAGTGTAAGGACAACGCTAGGTCTCTACGAGTCACACAGAAAGGCCACCTGAAAATTTATATGCAAATGGTGTTAATGTAGTACTTTTGAAATTCTTTTCTTATTTCTAATATTTTATACCATCTTTCTTTCTTTATTTTGTAGGTTCTAACAAGGATTCGAGCACACCATGGACTCGAGGTGTGCTCATCCATGTTGAAGGTAAGTTCATTGGAGAAATAACGAAATTTTAACCAAGGTTTTAAATTTCAGTTTTGGAAGTAATTTCAGTCCTGTATGAAACTGAAATTTTAGCCGAAATTCCGAAATTTAGGCCGAAATTTGGTAGCGGGCGCTCGAAATGTTGATTTTTGGGTTGAAAATTCAGGCGGTAATTTCGGCTGAAATTATGTAAAGGAATAAAAAAATTAATATTTTATCTTAAATTTCGCCAAAATTTCGGTTTCGGAACGTTTAGGTTTTGGTCTTCACTGAAATTTAAAACCTTGAGTACAACAACTATCTAATATCTTATATAAAATGTGGCCACCAACAATTTTAATTATTAGAGCGCCAACTGTTTATACATCCCTAGAATGGCAAGTGTGTAGGCATATGCTTTAAGTAAGAGTACACATGAGCCAAATTAGTGAAATGATTATCATTGGAACAAGGGAGTGTGGATGTCAATTCTCACTCAATTAGAATTTAGAAGGTAATGCAAGTTTGGTTAATGCTAAGGTTAAAGATGCCAGTCCGAGCATTGCAAAATTTGTCGCTCTACATATCAGATGACCTTGTGTGATTTTTTTTTTCTTCACATTTTTTCCTCATGATCGACGCCAACATCAAGTACCACTTCACCCTTCCATGATCAATCTCCGGCGACAACATACCACGGTCACTCTCCCATCTGGTAATGTTCATCATGACATTTCTCCCTGTTCGTTTGAGATGGTGGCAACCGATTGTGGGCACCAAACCAATTATAAATCTCAAAATTAGATTTAGTTTTGAGTCCTGTAATCAGTTTAGGGCCCACAATCAGTTGCCACAATCTCAAACGGCCTTAAATAATAAGGAATTGAAAGACAATATGTCCAGGATGGATTGCCTACAAGACGCCAAGATCCTTGCCGATTAACTAGCTGTGACTAGTCAATTGACGCTGGATTTAGAACTGGTTCTTTGGTCATGGTCATGAATATGACAATCTTGTGATAACGATCACCAGTAGTGACATTTTCAATTAGACAGAGTGACAAACTACATGTCTCAGCCCCAGGATATATTTCACAAATGCTAGCTTCTCATCATATGTTTGTCTTCTTTGCAAGGCAATCCAAAGCCTAAATCATGTTCCATATGTCCGGTTCATTGTAGCGGCCCTGCAGTATCTCTCATTGATGCGTCCTGATGTTTCTTTTTCCGTCAATAAGGTTAATTTGCTAGTTCATGCATAGACCCACAACTAAAGATTGGGTTGTAGTAAAATGGATCTTGTGTTGTCTAGAAGGGATTATCACCTTCTTTTTTGTGGTTCATCTTTGCTCCTTGTACAAGCCTATTCTGACTCTGATTTTGCTAGGTATCCGAACTATCGCAGGTCTACTGGGTCTACTGTATCTATCTAAGCCCAATCTCATCTCTTGGAGCTCACATAAGCAACCTGTGGTGGCATGGCCATTTATCGAATCTGAGTATTAGGCCATACCAATACCACGACTAAAGTCACATGGGTATAACCTATCCTTGGTAAATTGGGCTTGTTTTTTAAATAACAGCCTATACTATTGTGTGATATTATTCTATCTTACTCGCACTAAGAGGTCGATAGGCAATCTACCTAAGCATCCTACTTTAGAAAAGCTTTGATAGCCAATCTTATATTTTTAGGAGTTTCACAATTGTGATCTCTTTCTTTTCGGTTTCACTTGATTATTTCCCAAGATCTTTTGTAACTTTTTCTAATATAAATGTGTATCTTCTCCCAAGACTAAGGCTACTAGGAGCATTACCGAAATTGCCAAACCATACATTTACATAGACTGGTTTTTAGAACCATAAAAGAAAAACACCCTGCAAGGAAACCGGCCTTACTATTTTACTCTCTGACGTTGACCCCGTTAAAACACCATAGGATTCCTTTATTAATGAATTCACAAAGATGTAATGGGAATCACTGTTAGGGGTGTGATCCAATGTTCTCAATTCACATTAAATATATAATAATAGTATCAAATGTGGTGTGGTTGTAATGTGATAGGCGTTCCCCATCTTTGATCAAAGTTGAGAGTCCATCAGGTAGCCCCACCTTCCAATTTCCTTTGTTTCTAAAACAAATCTCACACCCATTTTTAAGTGCACTAATAGGTGTAAAATTTGTTTTACGCCCATTTTATGTCGAAAGAAACCGAACCGAAATCATATACAATTTACAATTTTGATGTGTGTATATATATACTTCTTTACTGCTGCAAATAGTTTTGTAGTATAACAAGAATGTATTGTATTGGGATCCTTCTTCCATAAAGAATAGTTAAAAACATATACAATGCAATTATAAACAAGACCCATTTCTTTAAGTGTAATGTTCTAACTAAACTTGCTTGTTTATTTAATTTTTAAGTGAAACATTCTAACTAAGTATGTTTGTTGGTCTTAATAAAAGATATCCGATGGTCTCTTCTGTCCATATCAAATTCAAGGATCCCTCTCTTTAAACAAGTTTGAAGCCCAGTAGAAAAATTCCAACTTTTTCCCTCTCTACCATCGAAAATTTTTACTATGTAAAAGTAAAATAACAGCAAGATAATGTAAATAAATAATCAAATAATGTAGACACTAGGGCTACTTTTCCATTTCATGGAAAGACAATGCCAACTAGCAAATATTGGCATTTCCCTCCCTATCCTTTACGTGTTCACGTGATTGGTCTTTAGGTTTCTTACACACACACATTTTTCTATAAAAACACCACTCCATCTACTCCAACAGGGCCAATCCATCATCAGTAGTATCTGTAGTAGTAGTAGAAGAGAGAAGAAAGAAGAGAGAGCCATGGAGTCCTCCAAAACCTCAGCTCTCCTTCTAATTCTAATGATCTTCATTTCCACCACCCCTCCCATCCTTGCTTGTGGCTACTGCAATAAACCCCATAAACCACCCAAAGGTAAGCCTCCCAAGACCCCCATCACTCGTCCTCCAGTCATTGGAAAGCCACCCATTACAGTCCCCCCAATTGTCAAGCCACCCATAACACTTCCCCCCGTGACCCTCCCCCCAATTGTCAAGCCACCCATAACTCTTCCCCCAGTGACACTACCACCAGTTGTCAAGCCACCCATAACTCTTCCCCCAGTGACACTACCACCAGTTGTCAAGCCACCCATAACACTTCCCCCAGTGACACTCCCACCAATTGTTAAGCCACCCATAACTCTTCCCCCAGTGACACTCCCACCAGTTCTCAATCCCCCAGTAACACTACCACCTGTAACTGGAACACCACCCAAAACCAAATGTCCCCCACCTCCGGCGCCGCAGACCTGCCCCATCGACACACTGAAGCTCGGCGCTTGTGTCGATCTCCTTGGTGGGCTGGTGCATATTGGGCTGGGAGACCCCGCGGTTAATGAATGTTGCCCGGTGCTAGCGGGGCTCGTCGAGCTCGAAGCCGCGGTTTGCTTGTGCACCACCCTCAAGCTCAAGCTCCTTAACCTCAACATCTTCCTTCCACTAGCTCTTCAACTTCTTGTCACTTGTGGCAAGACACCCCCTCCTGGTTTCACCTGCGAGGTGTAAGATCTAGTTAAGTAACCGCCACTCTAAACCCTAGTCTTGCTCATTTTCGTTATACTTTCCACTTCTAACCCTAGTTTTCTTACTTCATATTTCCATTACAATTGCTCCTCATCTTTTTGGGTGTATGTATGTGTGTATACATAAATGTAAAGTGGATTACTACATCATATACACATATTTCATCTCTCTATCTGCAGATCAGTGCTCACTGAGTGAGTATTTTTATCTCTTTGCTTTGTTTTAGTTCCTTATAATTGAATCTTCTTATCTTTTAAGACAAAATTTACCCCTTTGTATCGGTACCATACACCCCTTCTTAAATGACCAGATAGGGTGCAATGTACAAAAATAAGGGGGTATAAATATCAGCTCCCTTCTTAAAACCTTCTACATGTGAATACTTGGAATTTTCTAATTAGAGACTACATGTGGTTGTGTATGCAGGTTGCTTAGATTTATATCTCATGGAAAGGTGCATTGATGGATGGATGCATGATTTGGACATGAAAGGATGTCTAGTCTCTCTGATGTTTTTTTGTGTTTTGCTTTTTCCTTTATGTACATTTATTTTATGCAATTGTTGCATATGTGTGTTGGGTCGTATGATGTAGTGGGAGAGGTGTTGCTTTCTTCTGTTAGGTTTTGTCAAAAAGCTTTGTGCTATGAAAACCAAGGAAATAAATTTGCTTCTACTTTTCAAGATCTGTTCTTACTAGAGAATGTTAGTTTCTGTCTAAGGTTTTGCTTGTGGTTAGAACAACCTTTTCTAATAGGAAAAAAAACTCATTACATTCACTTTACCAGAGAGAGAGAGAGCTTTTTATTTTACTTGTGATGGCTGTGAATTAGAAAGGATATTCTAAGAAAATGTAAATAGACGTGGGACCTTGACACTTGCATTATTTTGTTTGTCCTTATTCTTGTGCAAGGAAATGTAGTCTCGTGACCACCCTGATGCAATTTTGGATCTATGAATCAATAATAGTATCTTACTCTGCATTTCGAGATTCTCTGAATGGGAATTCGTAGATAAGTTCGCAGAAGCAATTTAGTATCCCCTCTTTAGTGAGATTTATCTGAGCCCTTCACGAAGAAGCTGAACGCTGATATTGCCGTACCTCAGGATTGTTAGGGACCTTTTGGATACATGAATTTTACAATCTGTGGGATTGTAAAATCCTGGATTTTACAAGCTGTAAAATCCTGGATTTTACAAGCTAAAACTTGGATTTTATAAGCTAAAAGCTAGATTTTATAATCTAGGATTAGAATACCTCTACTTTTTAAAATAATAAAAAGAACTATATCCCTACCGTATGGGTGCCACTGGGGACAATATTTATGAATCCAGGTTGAACTTTGACAGTAAAACAGGGTCGGGTTCTAACTGATTCCAATTCACTCTAGCAAAATCTCACCGCAACCCGACCCAAGTACCCAGATGGTCCAATGGATCAAAAGGATCCGAACATTAGCGGACAAGATTTGGGCAAAGCAGCTGGATCCAACCATGTTCATTGAATCCATATACTAAGGTTCAGAGATATCTTGGATCGTGACCCAAGCCACCATAGATCCCAATAGAGGGCACCAACGCATGAAAATATCCTTCATATTTCGTTCATTTATGTCCATCTGATAGTCTTTGCTTTGGATCACCTATGCCACAAAAGCCACGCCACTGATGCAATTCAAACATTCAATATTTGTCGTTCAATATGAACCGTTCATATCTTTTTGCAGTCTCGAAAAGATATGGGTGATAGTTTTAAAATATGGCTATAGAAGATGTAAAGATTGCATTCAGCAGAATAGAGGAGAGGAATGCTTGGTTTCTATTGTAATTTTTGGTTATTTTGGTTACTTTTTGAATTGGTCTCGGGTATGCCCGGGCCAATTCAACTTAATATTTTGTATTGCAGGCTGGGACTCTGGTCCGGAATGCAATCTGAATATTAATGAAATATGTTACTTTTCAAAAAAATGAAAAATGAACCGCTCACTCTGCAGGCAACAGAACCTTTATTTGACCATATCAACAACTTATGAACAACACTTAGTAAATCAAAATATGATACTTTAGCACCCCAGCTTGCTTGCGGGAAAAAAGGTACTCCGAGCTTATGAGAACAAGCAAGAGAAGACACTTCCATCTAGTTAAGGTTTTCATGCAAAGAATCCATTAAAGACCAGTTACATCTATGAACATCAATCATCATCCCTTTCACAAAGAAAATTCATGATTCAGATGCGCTCATCTACTATACACATGAGAATAAAAACTAACAAAATTGAAGAAAAAGTGAATCATGAATGAAAGAAAGCTTACTTCCCACACTGAAGAAACAGACGCCGCACCATTATCTTGTTGAATAAACAGATGCCACGCTGTTAACTTGTCCAACACAGGTAATCTGAATTAGAGCTACGTTGTTGAATTTGAACGGTGGGCCAAAACAATGTCCAGTGCCACCAATTCCTAAAATATAAAGGACGAGAGAAATGGGAGGGGGTTGTATATATGTTACAGATACTCTTCATGGTCTAAGTAACTCTCATAGGGGGGTCGGAACACTAGTTAATAAGCCACCAATACAAACCACCATCAAGATCTGGTCAATGTTGTCACACCACTAGGAAAGAATCTAACATGGCTACACTGTTTCAACTTGACAAGAGCATCTTGTGTCTTACCAACCAGAAGATCCACATAAACTGCAGCCAGCACCGCTTTTGGGTTGTTTGGTATCGCCAATAGAGCTTGTGTGATAAACCACTGTGCCTGTTCCATATCACCTTGCATAGCAGAAATGGCAGCAAGATTTACATAAAGGGCTCCACGAGACTCTTCGGGTTTGGAGAACACAATACCTAGAGGTTCTTCCATTGAGGTGTTATTTGCAACTACTGGACCATTCAGCTCCTCACTATCTCCTCCACCCTTTTCAATTCTCCACTTCTCACAGTCTTCATCACTGTATGGCAAGATTACATTGTTCCCATTTGAGACATAGACGGACAACTGCTCAGCAGCTTCTTTTGGCCTGTTCAGGCGAGAAAGGGCCTCTGCCGCATACACATTACCTAGAAAAAAGTATATTCTGGAGCAGTCTGGGAGCTGCAGGAGTGCTTTGGCAGCTGATAGAGCTTTCAAATGGTTTTCTAAGTTCAGCTCAACAAATGCTAAGTCTGCTAGAACCGCTTGCTTTATCATGTGATTCTCTCTTCTACAGATCTCTTTGTATGCACAGATAGAGCTCTGGAGGGCGGTGTTTGAGCTAGCACCTCCTTTGGGTTCTTTGGAGTCACCATTTGCGCTCGCCTGAGAAGAGACGGTGGCTACATTTGATGTCTTTGAATCCCTAATGGGTAAATTCTTGTGGTTTGACTCTAGAGCGTTCAATAGATGTAGCGCATTGAGCAAACACTGCCGAGCATAGGGAATCGAGAGCTTGTGTTGATCATCTCCACTCACTAAACCATCCTCTCCCAAGAAATCCAAGTGCCCATTCCTTGTGTTCATACCTTCGACAACGACCTGCCTCCATTTACCATTACTGACAACATGAACTTTAACTTCTTTGCCATTTTTAGAAACCCCACAGGATTTCAGAAGTCCTTTCTCTAGGGCCAAAAGAGAGCATTCAGCAAGTCGGAGCCAAAACAGGGGTCTGTTGTAGAAAAATGAACTGGCCTTGTGGAAGCAGCGGGTAGCAGGAATTGGTTTCCCACATACCAAGTGTTGCAAACCACAGTTGTATACAGTAAGGAGAGATTTGTCCTGTGAGAAAGTGGAAAGCTTCATAGGCTTCTCAGATCGAAGGGAGGAGCTGCTCTTCAATGCCTTGGAAAAGAACACAGTTGAGACGTGGTGTTTCCCTAACTTATGATATATACACCCAAGATTGTTGTTGAACATACTAGACATCATCCCTGAGTCCGTCCTGTTACCGGAAGTCATCAAGAGCTTTATAGCTTTGCGATGATTACCACGGGAATACTCTAGCTGAGACCTCAAAAGCAATGCAGTGGAGGGATCTCCACCACTACAACGTGCAATGTTCATAGCTAACTTGACTTCACGCTTTGTCGCTTTTAGGTTTTTGGTGAGAAGCAAAAGCTGGACTTTGTAAAGTTGCAACTTGAGCTTCAGATCAACGGCCGGAGAAGGCCGTTCAGATGTTCTAAAGATATCATTTTGGGATGGTAGTACAGAGGACCTTGGCAATTTCTCGCCTGTAATATCCAGTGTTGATAGAAGGTTTTCGTAGTCTGCCTCATCTGATAAGGTTCTTGCTAAAGGGCTCTCTGAGGCATTTGCACCGGTACTGGAATCAAGATTAGAGGCATCGGGAGCCACCAAATTGCTTGGTGTGGAGGGAACTTTTACTGCCTGGTTTAAAAGCTGAGGTTGTGTAGTGCTGCCACTATCTCCTTGACTAATCATGAAATCACCACAAAAAGCTTTTTCCAGATACTGAATGACATCCTGAAAACCAAAAGAATTACAAGACACTACTGTGATACTGTTAACAGATCAAGGTCATATAAACAGAACAGAAAACATGACATCCCAAAACAAAGACATTTTGGTAAGAAAACAAAAAACATTGAATTAATAAAACATGTGCAGTACATTTGATGTTTATGAATTCGGAAATATTAAGGGGAACATCTGTATCAGAAGTTGTTTTACTTAAACAAGAAAACAGCATGGACTATGCGCTAACATTATTCATACGAAATATTTCTGTTATGACTAAATTTTTATGAGACAAAAATAGAGCCAGAACATAAAAAAAGGATGTATTTAATATCTGCAAATAAATTTACAACTATGATCTAAAAAGGTATTTAGTAGCTAATCGTGTGTGTGTGTGTGTGTGTGTGTGTGTGTGTGTGTGTAGGATACTGATATCCACACGATCGTGTTTTGATGATGGTGTGAAACCACGGGTGATGACAGCCAACATAGACTAGTTCTTTTTGAAAACATAGGGATTCTCTTAGTCTTAACAGCCCTGGAGATTCTCTTAGTCTTAACAGCTCCTGATGCAAAAGCCTTCTCATGATGATAGTATCACATTGAATACGAATAGTCAAAAATACGATGTGATCCACTACCCTGAGAAAATCAAACCAATCAAGAAAATCATTGGAATTTTCATCCCAGTAGAGGCTTGCAGCTGATCTCAATTTTTAATGGTAGATCACTTTTTTTTCTTAAATGGTAAGAATTGTATTAATAAGAGAGAGGAGAACCAAGACCGAGAGGATCTTGGGAGTAAATACAAGACATGAAAGATACCACAAAATATGAAAAACAAATCATGGAAGAGGAAAATCAAATATCTCCATGGACGCTCGATTCACCCCGTCCCTGGCTAATCGATCCGGCTCACTGTTAGCCGACCAGCGCACATGTTGAAAACAGAAAGGATGATCATCAACCTGGTCACGGATCTCCTAGATTAAATTCGCAAATCTCCACGGATACTGCCTACTTCCATCCATCCACCTAATTGCTAATGGTATTAAGAGTCTCCCTCGACTATTAATCTATCCAACAAACTATCCTCAATGATCCTCATGCCCTGATGCACCGCTCTGACCTCGGCCTCATTGCAGTCCTTGACCCCAATGGGTCCCGAGAATGCTATAGTTTTGCCGGCCTCGTCTCTAAGTAATCCTCCCAGCCCACCGGCCATGGGTTTCCTACACTAGATCCATCAAAATTTAGCTTGAGCAATCAAGAATCAGGCCGTACCCAACAAGGCGTGATTGGATTCTCTCTTTCTGATTCAAAGAAAATCTCCTTCCAACAACGAGAGAGGACAGAGTTGGAACTTGAAAGGAGAGAGATCTCTCAACCAAAAAATAATTATGAAGCTAATCTTTGTGAATGTGAATAGCGGGACTTTAGACCGGTTCTTGAAGAGCCTAGCATTTCTCTCTTTCCAGAGAATCCATAACGAACCTAACATAGTCGCTCTCCATAATATTCTACCTTTGAATGGCCAAGGAACTGCGACCCAGCATTCAAAATGATCTGCCAAGCAACGACGGAAAACCCAAGACATCCCAAACTTCTCGAGGATACGGCACCAAACCTCCATAGCGAACTAGCAATGAAGCAAAAGATGGTCAACTGATTCCCCATTCCTCACACATAAAGCGCAATGGTCAATAATCCATATTTGATGGTTACAGAGATGATCCACCGTTTGGATCCTATCGTGTGAGGCTGTCCAGCCAAATGCAGGAACTCTAGGTGGAACCGGAATGCTCCATACCTTAGATGAGAGAGATTTAACACTGACGAGATCTGGAAACAAGCTGCAATATGAGTGTAGAAAGATTTAACACTGACGAGACCTGATGTGCTCCAGATCAAAACCCTTTTGTCGCTCCCAATTTTGCTCATTGTAAGTAGACTCTAATAGTCTAATGTATGAATGAAGCTGCAAATCTATCCACCTCTCTGTCGAAGAAATTTCTTCTAAAATTAATGTTTCAGACTATTCGGCCTTCAATCCTCTCAAAGCAATCCTGGACAAAAACTTCTTTGCAGATATTACTGCAAATAAATCAAAGAACAGCTTCATGAGAGAAGCCTCGGAACACCACCTATCCAACCAGAATCTAACTTGGTCGACTCTGGGGACTTTGAATCTAGTGCCTTCCAAGAACTTTTGCTTAGTCTTCAAGATATCTCTCCATAGGGTTAAGGTAGTGCACTCATACTTATCATATGAGATCCAGTTCCTACTAATGGTCTTGTATTTACTTTCTATCACTTTTGTCCAAAGCTGCTCTTTTTCTTCCCCAAACCTCCACAACCACATGCCCAAAAGGGCAGTGTTGACTAGTCTTAAATTCCAGATCCATAGGCCCCTTGATTTGATAGGTTCACACACATCTTCCCAACATACCAGATGGATCTTTTTCTTGTCATCTGCACCCCCCACCCCAGAAAAAAAGGCAAGAAGTTTCTCTTGATTTGCTTAATCCGCTTGATCATATAGGACATCTCTGAATGATTTATAGGCATAGTTGTCAAACTCTTACGAGTCATCCGAGCCAACTCCCGAGTCGAGTCGAGTCGAGTCGCTGGGTGACTCGCCTCTGGTGAAGACTCTTACGAGTCGTCTGGTGACTCTTACGAGTCGCTGTGAGTCAATTTGAAAAAAAAAAGACTCTTACAAGTCTAGTCGCTGGGCTTTCTTGTTTTGATGGTTGAAAACTTGGAAGTTGGAACTTATAACTTAATTATTATTTTTTGAATGGTAGGCAATTACATTAAATGTGGAAAAAAAAAAGATTGAGGAGGTCTACACAAATAAAGAGACAGAAAAACAAAAAGAAAGACGAGAACAAACCCCACTGCAAGGGTCAAGGAGGAAGAAGTTAAATAACTCAACTCTCTCCCTAGAGACACCATCTCTAGCTAAAATACCCACCACACGATTAGCTGACCGCCAACACGATGGAAAGAAATCGATGCATCCCCCCACCCTATCTTGGATCTCATTGAAGAAAGAGGCAAATCTCCAAGGAAAGGAATGAGAGCCACTACGCCACCTTATCATATTGAGTGAGTCTCCTTCTACCACTACCTTATTCAAATCTTCATCCTCAAGATAATTTATTCCTTGGTAGATAGCACGCACTTTAGCTTCATTAGCATCTGCGCCAATGGGACCCACAAAAGCCCATTTCATGGCTCCAAATTCATCCCTCAAGACTCCCCCAATTCCGGCAGGACCAAGGTTCCCCATGCTACACCAGTCGAAGTTTAGCTTCAAAAAACCATGTGCGGAAGGCTCCCAGTCTTGGACGATTTTGGGTTCTTGGCTTGAACCACCACAAATCTCCTTCCAACCATGTCATAAATCATGGGTGGATACAAATCTAAAGAAAGGAAGGGTTTTCCACATTTTTGTGCTTTCAACTTACAAGCATATAGTTATTTATATTTTTTATTTAAGTGCTTTATCTATGTGCTATTGGGTTATATTTTTTACATGCTTCAACTTTTGATATATAATTATATTTTTTCAACTAAATTCCTATTCTTATCAAAAACTTACGAGTCACAAGTCATAAAATTAAGAAATCGAGTCATGAGTCGAGTCGAGTCACGGGTTGACAACTATGAATATAGATATATTTGCCAACACTACTTTGACTAGAATGATTCTACCCAAGAGATACTAGATTCCTTTTCCATGTAGACAGTTTTTTCTCCACTCTTTCCACTATCGCATCCCAAACTTTCTTTCTAGAATAATTCTACCCCCAGAGATACAATATTCCTTTTCCATGTAGATAGTTTTTTCTCCACTCTTTCCACTATTGCATCCCAAACTTTCTTTTTGGGATGACCCTCACCCAAAGGGAGACCGGGGTACGAGGTAGGAAGAGTATCCAAAGAGCACCCCAGGAGGCCTGCCAATCTGTCTCTCTTCTTCATCAATATGAATGCCAAACAATTTTGACTTTAGGAAGTTTGATCTTTACCCCGTAATGATCTATAACATCTCAACATTGCCTTTAAGCTTAGCACATTTTCCCTTTCAGCCTCACTAAAAATGCGTCATCAGCAAACTGAAGATGAGTGATAATGCCCTAATGCAAGTAAACTAAAAGATTGCAGCATAAATTAGACTATTGAAAACCAGTGATATACAAAACTCATGAAGCCAAGCATCCAGAATAGTAGAATGGTATATCTCATCCTAGAGTAATGCCCAATTCTACTGATGCAACAACGGTTCTACAATTTAGTCTTTAATGGTTATATACTTATATCTTTTAATTTATTATACTGATTCTTAATTGCACAACATAATTTACAACATATTTGAATGTCCAAGTTACAGTTATTGATTCCACATTGGACAGGCACATTTGCTTTTCTGAGTGCACTCTCACTGAACCCTACTAGTTTCATGCTTTTCCGAGCGCACTCTCACTGAACGCTACTGGTTTCATTATATTCTTAAATACTCTCACCTAAAAAAAAGAAAGGGAAATGATAAATTCGCCCCCTTTCATCACTTGGGACACCCAGCAGCAGTGTATCAATGACTTCAGAGGGGCTGATGTACTTCATGTCAGAAGGACTCAACGGATTTGATAGCCATGTACACTGCAGTTGGGTGTCCCATGTGATGAAAAGGGGCACATTTATCATTTCACAAAAAAAAAAAACAAAGGTTTCTGCTACATTAACAAATCATCAACTTAATTCCTTCATCTCACACCCAAGAGCCCAAACATGATGAGCCTGCTAAGTGCTAACTCTTTCACCACATTTAAAGAAGAAACCTACAAGTCTAAAAAAAAATTGTCTTTACATTGTTCAGAAAGCTATCTATTGATCTATTCAAGGGCGGTGTACTTAAATGGTTTTAAACTTCCACCGAAACCGACATGAAACAACCGAAATGTTTCTGTTTCCATCCCCATAAAAAACGAAATGCATAAAAAACCAAAACTGTAAGTGCATTAGTGGTATTATATCCCAGTGTGTTATACAATTATATTCATAAGTTGTGTTGCATGGATTCTTTGCCCCCCTATGCTGAATCCGTGTCGACACATCTCCGCACCCGAATCGGACTTGGATTCACGTGGGACATACCCGGATTCGTGTCGTAGCCGTGTCCTGCACGAATACTCTTTTTTCTGGCGAATCTGACTCATTGTTGCCTCTTTTAAAATGTGAATCCTATATATTTTCCCTTTAAGTGTGTTTTCTTCTTAACTTCATTTATATGAAAGCACAAGTCATACTCTTTTAATAAAAACCCTAGCACCTGGACCCCCTTCCTCCTCCTCCTTCTCCGACACTCTTAATAAAAACTCTTAACACCTCGACCCTCCACCCTGAAATTTTTCATATATATATATATATATAGAGAGAGAGAGAGAGGGGATAGAGTTCCTAAGGTGTCACCTCATATAGCTTATATGAGGTGGCGCTTAAAAACATAAGGGACCTACTTTGTTTGGATGATCCAAAGCATTCATTTGATAGGCCCTCACATAGATATGGTGTGCCCAAGAAATGAACTTCTTAGGATCATCCTAACCCTTCCATTTGTGGAGGTTGAAATGGATGGGTATAAACCTCCATAAATTTGCCTATTTTGAACCTCCATAAATGAAAGGGTTAGGATGATCCTATGGACCTGGTTTTTTGTAGGCACCATATCCATCTAAGGGCCTTTCAAATGAGTGGTTTGGATCACCCCAAAAATGTGGGCCCCTTATGTTTTGTGAGCGCCACCTCATATAAGCTATATGAGGTGACACCTTAGGAACTCTATTCTCATATATATATATATATATATATATAGGGAAAACGGTTCGTGAGCTAGAGCTCATATAAGCTTATATGAGCTAGAGTGCCACAAACACATGGGTCCCACATTTTTGTGGTGATCCGAACCATTCATTTGTAAGGCCCCATCATAGATAGGGTGTGTACCAAAAATCAGGTCCATTAGATCATCCTAACCCCTCCAAAAGTGGAGGTTTAAAATGGATGGTTAGAAAATGGGCTTCTATAGATCCAATGGTTAGGGTTATGGTATGGAGGTGATTTTTTAGGAACATCCTATCTATGTGAGGTCCTATAAAATGAATGGGTTGGTTGAGTCAAACAACTATGGGAGAAGTGGTTTGCCAAATTCGACACCTCAAATCCGTGTCGGATCCCGAGACACGAATCCGAATCCATGCAACACAGTTCATAAGAATTGCATGTCAAATGTGGTATATATTTTATATATGAATTACATGTGAAATGTGGTATATACTGAATTATTAGACACTCATGATAGTGCATGTCACTAGGTGGTCAATGTTGTTAAACCATTATGGGTAGGTTTTTTTTTCAAATAGTACCCTTGTTTTTTAAATGGTTCAAATGGCACCATTCTCCAAAAGGTTTTACCTCGCCTACCAAGATTTTTCAACAAACAACTGGATAAAGACGTCTCATTTTTTCCTAGAAGATCCATTGCATACCAAAGCACTTGAGGATCACATTCACACCCCATATTGCTTGAGCAGTCTGGCAATGGATGAATAGGTGGGCTGCAAATTCGTTATCTTTTCAGCACAATAGCACATCCACTAGGTGTTCGATGTTGTTAAACCATTACGACAATGCATGTCTTTGTTTTGAGACCCAATAATTCCTCTTTAAAAATGGAAAACCAAATGAGAAGAGACAAGATCTCTGCCTTTTCAAATCTTTGACAATGATAGCGTACGAAAATAGTTCAACAATCTCCAAAATATCATTTCTAATAGTTCTGTCAACATCATCTGGACACAGATTTCTCTACGAGCTTCCGTCAAAGTTCAACTTGAAATCACCGTTGGGAGGAGTCCACTAACCACTCTGAAATCTGAAGAAATAACCTCTTCAAGACTAGATTAGCCTAAGAGCTCCGTCAAAGTTCAACTTGATAGTAGAGAGCACCTTGAGGAGGGGGGAGTCCAATAACCATAATGAAATCTAACCTTGAAGAATATGCTCCAATTGGATAAGATGTTAGCAACAGGAAACCTTGAAATTCTTCTCACTGGAGCTTACTCTATGATGGGCAACATAATTTATCTGATCAATACTCCTTAGAATCTTTCCTTTGTCCCCCAAAAGACTCGTTAACCACCTACTAAATAGTTCAAGCACTGATTATGGATTCTTCCAAGAGACCCCAAACCTTTGATAGGGCTGACACACCGACACCATGGCTGAGACAGTGACACTGCTAACTTGCAATGGATAAAAAGGTAAAGCGGAAATTCCTCTCCTCTGCCACTCTAGTGGCGCATCTATGAACAAGTCTAGAATTCTCTTCACTTAGCATATCCTGTGTGCAACTTGCCCACAATTGCCATCGAAAAGAATGTCTCGACGAGAGGGAGAACATTGCTCCTTCACTTAGCATATCACATGTTCAACTTGCCCACAATTGCCATCGAAAAGAATGCCTCGACATGAGGGAGAACATTGCTCTGCAAACAATTGAAAGATGAGAGGGTGCCGTATTGCAAGCTGAGGGGAGGATAAATGAGAACAGCAAAGTAAACTTGACAGGAGACAGGATTTTCAATATGGATGAAGAAAGCAACCATTAAAGCTATATAGCAGATTCTCTGCCTTCCGGTCACAATTATAGATCCGTTTTTTGCACGCAATTCTTAGATTGGGATAAAATCTGGGGTACCAACCGCTAGTACTGTGATAAATTGGATAAATTGAAAATGAAATAAGTGCCCATAAACTGGCATAAAATCAAGGGAGAACAATGACAAGTATAAACCAGAAGAACATATTTAATGAAAATGACAAGGATAGATCTGCTATGAAAAAGTTAAATCTAGGGCTGCAAAAATTGCGCATCAGGATGGAAGCTCAACAACAGGTTCATCGATGTCACAATATAGATATGTATACAATTACAAGGAGACTGGGGGCAAAACGACAGGTGTTTATAAACAATATAGAAACAGATAGGAGAAGAATTGCGAGAACACAGCCATACAAATGATTAGGCATGCAACTTGGGTCTGGTCAAGTTCAGATTTTGCTAAAAAATGAATTGGAATCAACCTGATCCCGATCCAATTTTATGGTAAAAGCTCAACCCGAACTCCCAAATAATCGACCCGAGTTGCACCCCTACAATGATGAATATTAAAATGATGGTAGAAAGGAAATGGTATCAGCACTTTCTTGTTTTGATACTGGCATTCCTCCCTTTCTTTTAAGCTTGTTTCAATGACTATTGATAGCATGTGGAGAATTGTACAAGCCAAATGAGACGCTTGTCTCAATGACTGTTGATAGCTTGTCAAGAATTGTACCAGACTGCCAGCCAAAGAAGACGAAATATAAAATAAAGGAGGGCCAATATCAAAGGGAGTGAGGATCCCAACTCCCTCAAAGAAACTGCACTCTCGAATAAGTGCACCTAAGCTTTGATGAGCTTCTCACCACCTCTTTCGCTTCACTAAATACATGAGGAAACCGGAGAAGAAAGTTGAGGGTAAAAAGTTAATGCCTACAATTAACCTAGGTTTGCTATTTATTGGGGGAGTTATCACTCAGGATCCTGATATGAAAGGTTCCTAGCTTGATAATACAAGTTATCAACAGAATGTATGATTAGAAAACCAAGGTTGTTCAACAAAACCTGGATTAGCCCCCCGCCCATTCTTTAAGGAAATAACAAACAGGGCTCGATGACATCTTTGTTTGGGGCTAAAGGAATCATAGTTCCATTCCCCAACCCAGATACGGGGCAGTGTCTACCATCATGAAAGATGAATCCAATTTGCTTCATTCCTCTCTGATGATTAATGAGTAAACCACTTCCCAAGGTTCCTCTCTAGTGCTCCTCATCAGTTCAAGGCTTTTAGTTATCCTTCAGCATTGAAGATGTATAGCACCCAGTTCCAGTAACTTCAAGGCAATGGAAGGGGGCATAAGGAGAGATGGAACGGGAAAGCATCGCAAGCCAGCAGCACCAACATGCTTCTAGGCAAACTCAGTTCGGCTTCCGAAACTATCAGCAATCTCAAGTTCAGAGCAATTTATGTAGTTAAATGAGTTTTTATAATTATCATTCTGAATGACTACAGAGTTTGATATGATCAAAGAGCAACTACAGACTGAATTTAGAATTTTTTTTAATAAACTGAATTAAGAATTATCATTTTGAATGACTACTAAGCTCAGGCTTTTCACTTGTACCCCCAGGCCTTTGCAAGAATGATATTTCTGATGTTTCAGTTTACCTGAATCAGACTATCACTCAATTAATAATCATAAATTTCTAAATAAAATTCAATGAGACAATAATTGGAATTTGAAATGCAATTCCACTCCAACTTTTTCCAGCAAGTACAGACAACTTCATAATCAGTCTCTTTAGTCAAAGTCAAATGGGTCACATTTTTTTGTGGCAACTAAGCTCAGGCCTTTCACTTGTACCCCCAGGCCTTTGCAAGAATGATATCTCTGATGTTTTAGTTTACCTGAATCAGATTATCACTCAATTAATAATCATAAATTTCTAAATAAAATTCAACATGAGACAATAATTGGAATTTGAAATGCAATTCCACTCCAACTTTTTCCACCAACCGGCACAAGTATGTGCAATGGTTCAATAGTGGAATGTAACCAGGGTAAGCAAGCAGAGAAGTGATAAATTCAATAGAAATTCCCAACCATCCAGATGAGTACCCATAAGCCAACATGCTTAAGTATTCATAAGTTTACCATTAGTACCCAGAATTACAATAGATATTTATTTATCCTACAAATCACTAAACAGTCGACTGATTGACCACAGATTTATCAATTATTTATTTATTTTAGCTTTGAACATGCATCATATCATCCCTAATGTATTTTCCATGGAAAAATCTCATGACGCCTTTAAACATGAACAGCGAACCCTGGCAGAAAAACAATTGAGTAACATCTATAAATTATAACTTACTGCAGCTTTCAATGGGTCAAGCGAAGCCAGTGCCACGTCCAGTAAGAGAAGGCATATATGAAGGGCTGTTGTCTGCATATGAATAAAAGATTAATGAAAAATAATTGTGGCACCAAACAAACCTTCATAACATCTTAAATAATCAACAAAAATGCAGTACCTCATCTATGGGTTCTATATTTTGATATAATGGTTCAAGAACAGATAATGCATTTCCATATTCGTGGAGATGGAACAAGACAATTGCCTGTATAAAAAAGAAAAGGTGAGTGATAAATATGCACACCATTAACGAGTAATTCAGAACCAACTAAAATATTTTCTAAAGATAGGCAAACGAATTTTTAGAAAAAGATATACTAATTTTGCTGAGGTCAAGAGAACATACAGTGTTTAGCGTTGCTACAGATGTGTCAAATTGATCGGTACAGTCAATACCGGTTGCATTTGCAGAGGAAAATTGATATGAGTTACTACTGCTCCCTTTAGACAAGGAAATAACACTACCTCCAGGGTTGCTGACAATATCCGCCTGTTGTCCAGATGCACGAGCAAGGTCTTCGCTTCTCTTCTAAACCGTGATTAAATAAAGAGTCAACAAAGAAATATTTCCAAAAAATATTATATAGAACTTTAAACTGCCAGAAATATTTAAAAAACAAATGAAGAAATAAACAGAAGAAAGAGGCAACCCTCATTTGGCTAACTAACTTTGTGTTGGTTGGAACCCTGGTTTTAAAAGGTCACAACTCACAACTGAACTGAAATGCATAAAATTAGAGGAGAAATGTGTAATCATCACTCAATTTTTTTTTAAAAGCTGAAATGGAATAAATATGGGGCAAGGGGCGGAAAGAAGATAGAGGAAAACAGAAACTATGACTCGTCATTCATCGGTTCTACATAAATATTCTAAAATTCCTCCATCAAATAACCAAATTTAACATTCATCATGAGTTCATGAATCATGACATTCTCTTTATGCCACATTGATATAAAGAGACATATGGAATTCAATATAGCAGTCATATATCATAACAGAAGAAAAAACATGAATCAATTCATCATTCATGGATTATCCATAATGCCAATATGGTCATTCACTCATCATTTACCAATCATCAATCATCCGCAAGAAAAATAACTCCACAGTAGACCGACCTTACATTTGAGAATATTGATGAAAATAGTGATTTATAAAATTCTAGAATGGAAAACCCCAAATCCTCAATAGCTGTCAGATTGGGTGTGTGTTTTTCACATCATTGTTTGAGAGAGAGAGACAGAGAGGAGTTGGGGTTTACATTTCAGAGAGAGAGAGAGAGAGAAAAGAGTAAGGGTTTATCATTTCCATAAGGCTTACGCTTTTTCAGTTTTTTGAAGTTTACAATCTTTTTAAATGGTAAGTTTACATTGTGATGCAAGTAGGCTTCACAATATCAAGCTTATGCTTAACTGAAAAAATAGCCTGAATATAAATCCACCCCCCCAACACCCCATTGGTCCCCTCCCTGAGGTTTCCTTAAGCTTAACTTTGATGGTCAAGCATAGGTAGCCAAAGCCCTACTAGGATTTGTGTGAGACTCCGTGCTCATGGCAGCTTGGTGAGATGGGTCATTTTTTGGGCTTATTGACGTTGCTAATTTTAACATGGCGGGAGATTTCACACTTAGGGAAAGCATCTTGCTTGTCGACCATTATAAGCTCAATGAGTTGATTGTTGAGGAGAATTCACCTAATGTCATTCGGTGGTACTGGTTGTCAAAGGAGGGTGGATATCTGTGGAGGTTTTCCAATGCAATCAAGGAGATGATTGACCATATCGATGGCAGTCTCCGGTCTCCGTGCTTTCAGCATACGTAGAGGTTGGTACATGGTGAGGCCGGTGATCTAGCCCTTGGTGGGGTTTATCGATGGGAGTTTGTTGCTTCTGAGCATTACCCCTTTGATGACCTCTCTCTCTCTCTCTCTCTTCCTCTTTATTGTTTTGCCTCTTTTACCATCTTGTATGCTTGTATCTTATATTCTTATCTTTTTTATTTTCTCTTAAAAGCTTTTTTAAACTTTTGGTGTAACTTCTAGCATCGATTAATCAGAATCAGAGAACACAATTTATCCGGACAATCATGTTTTTCAATATTCCAGAGACCTATGTGATGCAGATTGTAAGCCCAATACGAGGCATATTTGCCCATTAGGATTTTAGAGATTTTTATTTTCATGTTTTAGTTTTAGTGCTTTTATTTTCCATGGAATTTATTTCCATGTTTATTTCCATTGCCTTATGTATGGAACTTTAATAAGTTTTGATGATTAATAAAGATTGATTGAGATTTCTCCCCTAGCTTCTCCCCTTAGGTTTCTTCTTCTTCATCCTTCCCCTGTTTCTCCTTCTATTCTTCTTATCTTCCTCTTCTTCTTCTCTATTCTCCTCTTTCTTCTATTTCTCTTCCCGGTCCTACATCACTATGAAGTATAATTTTAGAACTCTCCCGCATCATCATGGACCCCCCAAGTTGACTCCCTTTTCCCTAGGTCGTATTTCGCATGTTGCCCTGCAACATCAATAAAATTTCCTACGACTCTCCCGAGTTATGACCGTGTAAACTGACCGCGCCAATCGCGTTCTTGGTCGTGTCCACGCTGAGCCAACAAGGATTTTTCTTGGCCGCATTTTAACCCGCATCCGCGTTTTGAAACACTGCTATGAAGGAACAACAAAAGGGTTTTACTCAAAAGATAGCAACAGTGATGAGTAGGGCTATATAGCCATTTCTGTACATTCAATGTACTCTACAGATAAAGGAAAACATAGAGCTAAACATAGTAAAATAAGACATTGAATAATTCATTGAAATTGTTCATTTGGAAACTGTCACATAATTTGTTAGCCAATAGTTTGAATTAGGAACTGGTTAAATACAAATTGTTTAGCAATTTGGTTTGAACTTTGATCCAATTCTTAAATATCAGCAAATTACGAACAAGCACCTTAAAAATCCCAAAATTGGCCACATTTTCTGTTTCGTCTTTAGCTAAGAAGATAACTGAAGAAAGATCAGTCAAGATGAATTGGTTGTCGAGCTTGAAGATACAAGATTGAAGGGCTTGCTTCTTCCACTAAAGCTATCAAAGACCCTTCCTCAAAGTGGCATTGTCTTTCAACAAAAATGGCATACGAAATACACTGAGGGCGTATTCGGCAAGACTTCTCATTCTCGCCTATTTACATGGGCGAGAAACAGATTCATGAGAATCTTGGTAAGCACAATTAGTCGCTTCGTAGAATCCTGCTGTTTAGGCTTAAAAAGAAGGTAAAAGTTTAGAAACGGGCCTTAACGGGTTACCGAACAAGATCTTTGAGATTTTTTAGCATTTCTCATTCCACGCATTTTAAAAAGCGTAGAATCCTGTAAATAGATGGTTGCCGAACACGCCCTGAGTATTCTTAGCTGAGCAATAGAGAATTGCATATTCTCTCATACGGAGTCTCCCATCCACAACAGTCTCAGACATCGTGAAAGCAAGAAAGGCAGTTTGCCATTGTTCCCAATTCTGAAAATGTAGAGCGATCGGATATGGTTTTGGGCATGGGAATACCAAAACCCAACGATACAAAAGCGTGTGTGCCAAAACAAGATCTATTCACATCTTTTGAGTGCAACAGAATGAGGAAGGAACAAAGGAACAACAAGTACTTTTTACACCTTTTTTTTGGGAGAGAGCGGGGGGAAATGGTTCCGTGGTGTCCTTGATTTGTTTTTTTTGTTTTTTGTTTTTTTTAATGGTTGGTTTCCTTGATTTCTAATGTAGTAATATTTGTCTCATAAAAACCGGCGGGGAATATATCTACACATTCATAAATTCATATCGATGCCAATTAAAGGTGATTCAAGTGAAGTGTTGACAAGGGGAATAAGATTGTATGCACAAAAAAAAAAGTTGCCTTCGGACCAATGTTATAAAATTCGTTTCGTTTCGTCCGAAATGGACGAAACGTTTCGTTTTTCATTCCGAAAACGGAACGAAATCCTCAAAACTTCGTTTCGTCCGAAATTTCGGTCATTTCGTATGAAATTTCAGATTTCGTCCGAAATGGACGAAATTTTGAATTTCGTCCGAAATAGCCTAAAACGGCTAGTTTGACTTTTTTTGCAGAAATTACCTCAATGCTCCTGTAACGGGTCTTTTGGGTTTTTGAGCATTTTAGCCTCAAAATGTGATCGTTTATAGCTGTTGGGAAGGGTATTTTAGTCATTTTTACTTGCTTGTACAATAAAAGACTCTATAAATAGCCTTTCCCCTACCGTCTTCTCCTCCACCTCCACATAAGTGATTCTCATTCTCTTTTCTACTTTCACTTACACTATCTATTCTACTAAATTTCTTACAAGTCTACACTCTTCTTCAACTCAATCCAAGTCCATTTTGGAGCAAAGGGAAGGCCTACCTTCAACTTACAACTACAAGAACTATTTCCAAAGGCTTGCAAATTACAAGTTACACTACAAATTTCAAGTGAAGGCTTACAAGTTACACTACAAATTTCAAATGAGCGAAGGCTAATATTATCTTATTCTCTTCAAATCAAATTCAACCTCAAGGTTCTCTTTATTTCTTTCCATTTCCTTTCTTTTATTTCTTACTTCATTTGTCCTATTCTACTTCATTTTTTTTGTAATTTGTTTCCATTTCCTTTCTTCTAATTCATTTTCCCCCTTCTTCTACTTCATTTCAGAATGAGTGGGTCGGGACCTTCTGCAGGAGCATCCTCTATTGGTTCGGCATCCGCTAGATCGGATGACCCGGCATGGGCTTACGATACATTGGTTCCAGGTTAAAAAAATAAAGTAACTTGCATATTCTGTGGTAAAGTCATATCGGGTGGAGGTATAACCCGCTTGAAAGAACATTTAGCGGTTGTTCCTGGTGAAGTAGCATCATGCAAAAAAAATGACTGAAGATGTAAAATATCGAATGAAGCAACTTTTAGATGCAAAGAGAAAAGAAAGGGCTAGGATGAGCATATCCAGAGCAGAGGTTAGAGGTTTTTATGGCATACCAGACGAAGAAGAAGAGCAGGATAATGAAGAAGACATTGGCACACCATTGCCTCAACGAAGGGGTAAGGAAGTTCTTATAGAACCGAGTGGTACAAAAAGGAAGAATATGGGAATCACAGGAGGGATCAGGAATTTCTTTGCACCATGAACAACCCCGGGAGCCCAGCCAAGCATTAAAAGTGCTTTGGATAAGAAAGAAACAGTGGATAGAGCAGACATGGCGGTTGGCATGCTTTGCTACGATGCCAATCACCCTTTCAACGTTGCCAATTCACCTTTCTGTAAACCTATGTTTGATGCTGTGAATGCCGTGGGTTCGGGTTATAAGGCACCTACTTATTATGCTTTGAGAGGTTCCATTTTGAAGAATACAGTGGATGAGGTAAACAACTACTTGGAGGAGATTAAGATGTCATGGAGATACACTGGCTGTAGCATTATGGCCGATGGATAGACAGACATCAAACAACGTTCCCTAATCAACTTTTTGGTGTACTGCCCTAAAGGAGTTATATTCCTCAAATCCGTTGATGCATCTGGCACAGTGAAGAATGCCGATGAATTATTCAATATCTTTGAAAAGATTGTCGCAGAGGTGAATCCGGAATATGTGGTGCAGTTTGTAACTGACAGTAAGCAAAGTTATGAAGCTGCTGGGAAAAGACTAGAAATCGCATATGGTACATTCATCTGGACTCCGTGCGCAGCCCATTGCTTAGATCTCATCTTGGAGCATCTGTGCAAACCAAGTGTATTTCCTCACATAGCAAGCACAATTGAGAGGGCTCGGACGATAACAAAGTTCATCTACAACCACGGAGGCCTCTTGAATTTGATGAGGAAGAAGTTCATACGTGGGAAGGAGTTATGCCGTCCTGCTTCGACCAGATTTGCTACAAATTTTATTATGAATCGGAAAGCACTTCAGCAAATGTTCGTGTCTGACGAGTATAGTACTAGTAGGTTTGTCCAACACCCACTGAGTGAAGGAGTAGTTAGTACTGTGTTGGACAAATCTTTTTGGAACTAATGCAAGTACATTCTAAACATCAGCTAGCCTTTAGTGAGAGTGCTACGTTTGGTAGATCGGCAAGACAAACCGGCGATGGGTTACCTATATGAGGCCATGGATAGGGCGAAAGAGAACATCAAGGAGAGGTTGAAGAAAAAATCAGATTACATGCCCATCTGGAGGATCATCGACCAAAGATAGGATAGGCAACTCCACAGTCCCCTCCATGCAGCAGGATATTTTCTTAACCTTGCTCTCTTTTTCACTCCTACCTTCTCTAGGCACAGTGAGGTAACCAGAGGCTTGCTGGCATGCATTACTCGACTGGTACCTGATGAAGGTACACAAGACCTCATCACCAACCAAATTGAGGATTATCGAGAGGCTAAGGGTATGTTTGGAATGAAGCTTGCAATCCGCAACCAAACGAAGTTGGGACCAGGTATATTTGAGTTGTTTGTTTAATTAAGTATAATTCATTTTAACTTTCAGTTTCTCAGCAAATAATGCTTTACTATTTGTTACTTTACAGTTGCATGGTGGAATCAATCCGGAGGTGACGTGGAAAAATTACAGAGCTTTGCGATCAGAATACTCAGTCAGACCTGCACTGCGACTGGGTGTAAAACGAACTGGAGCACCTTCGAACACATTCACTCTGCAAAGAGAAATAGGTTGGAGCACCAGAGATTGGATGACTTGGTGTTTGTCCATTACAACATTAAGTTTCGGCAAAGGTATACAACGTAATATAATATTTTCACTCTCACCTCATCAGTTTAAGCTTTTAAGTTTAACCTTTGACATTAAACTTAATGTTTTTCTTTTCATGGACTTGTTGGGGAAATCATCTACCACTAGTGACCCTTTGAGCATAGACCATCTGGATGTCATAATGGATTGGGTTGTAGAAGAAGAAGATGTCATTTTCACGCAGGAAAACATTGGGTGGGAAAATCTTGAAGCACCTACTAGGCTACTACTGTAGTTGGGGCCAGGGACGACAACGACTTTGTCATGCCTCTAGAAGAAGATGTCCCTATTGGTGGTCCACGTGGTGGTGGCGGCGACGACGACATTGAGTATGATCATCCGGGTTATGATGACTGAGAGTTGTTGCTACTAGCTATTATTTATGTTTCACTTTCATGTATCTCTTTTTTTTTTTATGTTCTTCTATGTATCAGACTATCAGTTGGACTTGTGCAAAACTTTAAGTGTTTAAGTAATGAATATGCCTTTTGGGACACATCTTTTGGACTATTTATCAGATTTTTACCCTTTCTATTGATTTTTTTTTTTGAAATTTTTCTCATATTTTTTAATATTTTTTATGTGTGACCGAAAAGTTTCGACCGAAATGACCACTGAAATTTGGTTTCGGTGGCCAAAACGAAATGGCCACCGAAAACGAAATTTACAACTATGCTTCGGACTGTTTTTGGATGATAAGTTGCCTCCGAACTTGCACGTTAATGACATCTTCAATATCAAGCTTATCTCTCCTCAGTGCAGGGAGTATGAAAGAGAGAACTAGAGGACATGTTCTTTTCGTGTGGGGGTGATTGATGGACTGCAAAGGATGAAAGGCAATCAGGAGGGGTGGAAGTATCAAAACAAGTGCAAGAGAAGAGAAGCCTATGTCCCACGAAATTGGGGCCCACTTTCAATTCTCATATCTTTGTTAGAATTCGGATAAAGATTGTCAATGTGAGGGGACCATAAAGAAAATTAAAAGCTCAAGTTACAGGACTTTTTGTTTTATGTGAAATAAAGAATGTTGAGTATTTATGCGTGCACTTTGTGCGGGATTTGTTTATTCGTGGGATTTGAAGGAGAAAGCTTCTATCTACAAAACCTTTTACTAAATATTGTGATTGTGATTTGAAGGGTTAATCCACACCTGTAATCAACTTGGATTAAATCTTGTTTTTACTGTAATTTTAGTATTCTGATTTGTTACCTATAAGTCTATAACAGGTTAGTGGCTGTGATAATTTTTCTGCATTAATCTTCTTTACTTTGCAAAATTTTATTTCAAGAATTGTAGGCAGTGAGTGTTTGTATTTGAAGAGATATGCTCATCTTGAGTTTATGAAGACCTTAGTTGTAATTGACTTTGTGGTTCACAAATTTTTTGCAAAAATTATGTGATTTGTGGACACGTATACTTTTTTTTTTAAAGGGCAAATAGATAATATCAATAACCGAGACCAAGGAAGTCCCGAGGGAAGTATACTAGTGTACTAGTGTCGTGTGTCGACACTGACACGGAGTGCAAACACGGCAAACCCCCAAAATATAGAAA
The DNA here is from genome assembly GCF_043159265.1 of Tasmannia lanceolata. Classification (NCBI taxonomy): domain Eukaryota; kingdom Viridiplantae; phylum Streptophyta; class Magnoliopsida; order Canellales; family Winteraceae; genus Tasmannia; species Tasmannia lanceolata. Next base: position 6,241,653 of record NW_027518683.1, read on the forward strand.
TGGTGACACGGAGAAAATAGAAAGTATATCTAATCATAATTTGTCGATACGGATTCTTCTGTTGAGTTTCGACATGGATACAAGTTGTCTAACATGGCAACATCTAGAAATGGTGACACGTACATTTCTTTCTTCTTTTTTTGAATGGTATTGGTGGCAGGTACATACCCATAAAATTATTGATTAGTATAATAATTTGTAACGATATAAATATGGTATTCATTTAATAAACTAATAAATTTTAAAATTAATGAACTATAATCTAAAACAAACATGAGATAACCAAATAATAACGCATTCATCAATTTAATCTAGTTCTCTTCCGTCTCCAATATACAACGAGAAGGGGAGACCGATATGATACACTGAATATAGTATTAGAATAAGAGTTTGTTTACGATTTTAGGTTTAGAGGAGGGGATATAACAACAAATATTTGTTAAAGAAGAGCTAAAAGAAGAGATATAACAACAAATATTAGTTGAAGAAGAGCTAAAAGAAAAGTTAATAATAAAAAAGGTAAACACGTTTAAAAGTGTCCAAAGGAGTGTCAACACGAGTTGACACGTGTGTCATGTCGGACACGGCAGGACATTTGTGTCAGCAATAAATTCAAAGTGTCGGCTAAATCATAGCAAAAATTTCAGTTATATTAATTCTTAAGTTTTGAGGGTCTTGAGTATGTTTTTTTTTTTTTAGTATTATAATTATTATAAATTGGTATAGGACCTTACATCACAAGTTCACCATACAAAAACTCTTATACTAAAGCATAACAAGTTCCAAAAGTAAGACTTACCTTAACCATATTTAGCACTTCAAGTAATTTTCTAGGATCAGAACAATCATCACGAAAGTACCCTGCTACAGCAATATTATGAAGAACCTGCAACAGTTATAATCATATGATAGTCAAAACACCATAAGTAGGAAACAAAGAGATGAGGAAGAGAATGAGCACTAAGATATCCAATCAATCAACATAAGCATGCATAGAATACATGGATTCAAATGATGAAAAGTGGCAAAATTTTAAAAGGACAAAAAAATATAAATGTTTGATGAATTTCAGAAAGGTCACTTAGTTTAGTAACTTTAGTCACGATATTCTGTTAGCAGTTTAGCCATTGAATCCCATCCATGTAGAGATATATCACCAATTTATTATAACGATTTAACTTTATGTAAACTAAATAAATTCATCACAAGACCAATGTTTCAAAACTTGGACTCAGACAAGAACCTTGCGAATGACTCGAGCAAGTCAATGATTGAAGCAGTCAATCTTTCATTAACTTGGGTGAGCTAAGGAGTTTCGTTTGAGTTGGTAGGGCAAAACTCAGACTCGAACAAGAATGTAACCAAGGTAAAAGTTAGGCGAATTGATGAGTTGGTAGGCAGTTTACATATGCAGATTGCCAGCTGCATATATATATATATATATATATAGAGAGAGAGAGAGAGAAGTGTTGGTGCGCTTGAGGCGTTATAACGCCTCCCGTTGGTTTAAATGTTTGGGTAGCAGAACCAATGGGAGGCGTTATAACGCCTCAAGCGCACCATTTTTTGGTGCGCTTGAGCACACAATCTTATAGCTCATATATATATATATATATATATATATATATATATATATGGCTTTGGTAGAGTCCATTGCAAAAGGCATTTCGCAGCTGGTCTGTTGCATGTCAGACCAGCCACCTCTTGAATAAAGACAACAGCTTTTGTCTCCATTCACGAGGTGGGTGGCCTGAAATGCGACAGACCAGCCGCAAAATGCCTTTTGCGATGGACGGTAGCAATTCCCATATATATATATATATATATATAAATGGCATATCTTTGAATATTTCATCCAATAGATGTCATATCAAATCCTAGATCTTCCTCAGTTGTCAATTCAAAAATTTGAAACAACTGATTGCTGATTGCAGTAGCCATTCCCTTCAGAAAAGTACCTGAACAACCCCATATACGATCGACTACTCTATAGATAGTCACTGCATCCAAATCTCAAAGGCTTGTTATCTTCCTTTATAAACCTAATTGGGTGATCTGCATCTAACTCCATTCGTTGATGGCCCTCTAATGCCACTTTCTAGATACAAGCAATTGCTTAATTCCTGTGTGTATAATAAATTAAAATAAATCTACCTGATAAAAATGTATGGCATGCACAGAAGCAATTGATCGTGTACTCCATGCCCATTGTCCCAAGTTATATTTGTCAAAAAAATTGGGAACATATGGAAATTGGTGCAAAACTATGATATAATGCAAAAGAAATATTGGGAAATGCAGAGAATAGGAAACCATGTTTCGAAAGGAAAAGAAGACTGGGGAGGTTGTGGGATACTTCTGTAAAATGCCTGAAGTCCTACGATTTATCCGACACTTCGAATTTATTGTTGACACACGTGCCGTGTCGTGTCGACACTTATAAACGTACTGCTAGGAGTGTCAGCTTCAATGTGGGTGTTTCAAGTTTCAACATGCTTTTGTACACTGTCGAGCGTGACATTTTTGTTCTATTATTGATTATTGTGTTTACATCCTTTATTATATTAACTCTTCTTTTGGCTCTTCTCTAACTAATATTTTTTGTTATATCCAAAACACACACACACACCCCAATCCTCCCACCTTAAATCTAAAACCTTAAACAAACTCTTATTCTAATATTATATTCATTGTATCCTACTATGTCAACAAATCATAGATATATATACTTTTTGTTTTAGCCGTGTCCCCGTTTCTACATTTTGGAGGGTTGATGTGTCTGAGACTCTAAGTCCATGTCGAGATGCGACACCCGTGTCCGTGTCCACAACGCATAGCAGAGTCTGTGCTGTACATATTTAGGGAGAAATCATTTCCATGTTATGGAAATGATTTTTAGGCATTCCTAATTACTCAAAGTGCCTTCCAAAATGACTTCAACAACTCGTCCACCTAGTACAACAGTTTCAGAAAACTACAACCTCACTGAAAGATTTTGTTTAAGGTGGAACTAAAATTACTCTCAATGATGGAGGGTGAACCACTAACCTGAAGCAAACTGTTAGTGATTTAATTTCTGCTCATGAAACTTGGTAATGAATTTGGTGTCGGGACTTACTGCATTAAGGAGCTACAATTGAAATAGATTTTAATATCCATTAAATGGACACAGAATCCTTTCACTTACAACCCCTTGATAGGTGAAAAACAGAGTATATGTATGACATTTCAAGCCTCTTTCTAAATTCAAAGTGATGCAAGTAAATGAGAACTGATTATTCTTTCATTTACTCACCCATCTCTCCCATCACTATCCAGTGAAGTACCTGTCTGAATAACTTGCATTACTAATCAAGCCTACTCATCCACTTATGCAAAATTTCATATGTTACCAAATTCATGGACAACTTCATATCCACTTAATCAAGCTAGTTTCCTTTAAGTTCCTTCAGATTCTGCTCCAAAAATTTTCAATATGAACTTCATGTCCACTTAATCAAGCTAGTTCCCTCTAGCATTGCACATGCCCATATGAAAAGAGTAGCAGTTCGTAGAAAACGGGAAAATAACATTTGTTTGTTGTTTCTTCCAAGTTTATGGTGAGTATTAAATTTGAAGTTTATTATTGGAAACTAACTCCGTCTGTGTTTTTCACAGCCTGTCCCAAGCCAGGATAAAGGAGGAGGGTTGGCAGCCGGCCGTAAACTTTGCCACTCTTCTATGAAATGAAACCTATAGAAATCCAACGTACGCCTTTGGATGCTCCGGTGAGAAGAGGCGACTCGTGCCAAATTGATGGAGTAAAAAGAGATAGGGGCAGACCGAAAACAACTTGGGTAGAAACAATGAGGAAAGACTTGATAGCTAGGAACATAACAAAGAAAATGACCTTGGATAGGATAGAATGGAAGAAAATGATCCACGTAGAAGAACCCCCAACTAGAGCCGGGTAGATTACCTCTTCATGAAATTTTTCTAAAGGATTCATTTAGCCGACCCCAACTAGTTTGGGACAAAGGCTTTGTTGAGTTGAGTTGAGTTGAGTAGATTATTGGAAACTCATTCTGTTTACTTTACTTTTATTTTATTTTTATTATTGAGAGATGCACTAGGACAACATTGTAATTTTGTGTCTAATGGCATTTTAGTCATTTTGCCGGCCTAGCTTGCACATGTGTGAGTCACACATGTTTGCTCCATCTTTTCCTCAATCTTCCCACTTCCCTCCTATTTCAAATTCAAACTCTACTTGAAACTCTAATCCCACCACTAACTTCCCTTAGCAATTAAGTTGCCACATTTTTATACCCATCACCATTTTCGTAAGCAATTAGCTCTATTTTCCATTGGCTAAGCCAATCTCAATTTACTCATTTTTGTTGGGATTTTTTTTTTAAGATTCTCAACTAGAGAGACCTCCATTGAAGCAAAGATTCTCAACAAGCGTGTGTGCACGCTCGTAATTGAAGCAAAGTGATGACTTGCCCCATTTTCTCTATGCTTTGAAGGTTTCTTTTTTCTATTGTCTTATCTTGCATTGTTGTTCTTCTATCATCTGTTGGACTACATCTTGTTGGTGTGTTCTTCTTCTACTTTGGTTGCAGATCTTGGGCTAGTGTAAACTTTAGTTTCACTATTTGTCGTGAAATCCGTCTTTCTCTGCAGCATAGAGTCTCCAAATAGTTTCTCCTCCATGACCCACCCAGACGGACACGGTACCCCAATAATCGGTACCTTCTTTCAGGCCATGTTCGTTTAGGACCTGTTCGTTTCAGATTGTGACAATGGTGAGGGTCCCAATCGATTATTGGCCCAAAATTAAACATAATTTTCAGCCAATAATCAGTTGTGGCCCTCACCATCAGTTGTCACAATCTAAAACGAGCAGGGCCTTAATTTTTAGTCCAATAATCGGTTTGGCACTCCCAATAGGGTGTCATAATCTTAAATAAGCAGGGCCTTACGAGCCCATTGATGTAATCAATCATCCCCATCAGAGAATAATCACTCCAATAGGTAAGCCAATGCAACGCAGTCCAAAAGCAGCATTGCGAATACATCATCAACATAACAATAACAAGTGATCAAATCAAGCAAAAATATCAATTTTTTCACCTAAAGAATCGTTATTCATGTGCAGTAAAAGGAGATGAATATGGAAACAAAAAACTAAACAAAACAGCAGAGATCCAGTCCATCTCCCCCACCAAAACGAATAAAAAAACCCTAAAAATGAAAGAGAAAGCAAAGACCTTTCAAATAAAACAAGAAATTGGGGGGGAAAAGGAGTACCTTTGGATCGTCTTCTTTCTTCAGCAACAACTGATTCAAGACATCGATGCATTCGGTAAATTGACGGGATTGGAAGAGACCAGCGGCGTCTTTGGCTAGGCCGCCGGTGACGGAAAGATGGCCGTCGTCGTCCGCCGGAGTTCCATCTCTACTCGCTCCGGTGGATGTTGATGAATCTCGGGAATCCATTGTCGGATCGAAAGGGATCCGATCCCAAAACCCTTTTTTTCTTTCGGGAAGAAACGGTTCGAAAGATTTTCTCAAACCCGGTTCGGATTCGGGTCGGAGGGTTTAGGGATTTTTGGTTCCATATTGTAATCTTAGACTCAAAAGGGTAAAATTGAGAAAAATAAGGAGGAGGATAGATTCGGAAGAGAGAGGTGCATAGATTCGGGAGAGAGGGTTGTTCATGGTATTTGTTAGGACCAGATTTCCTTATTTAGATTAAGCTTTCCTTATTTGCTTTTCCTTATGGGGATTTGCTACGGACCGTCGCAGAAGGCTTTTGGCAGACTGTCTGTTGCATGAGAGAGCAGTCACATCGTGTATAAAGACAAAATCTGTTGAAAAGTAAGCCCACGTGGCTGTTCTCTCATGCAACAGACCATCCGTGAAATGCCCTCTGTGATGGTCCCTAGCCAGGGGCAGAGCCACATATAGCGTGGAGGTGGCCAGGGCTCCAATGACTTGCAAAATCCTTGTGTGAATTAGTGCCCTTTCACAAAATCCCTTGTGTGAATTAATCCCTTGTGGCCACGCCCCACCCCCCCCCCCCCCAATGAATTAGTTCCCTTCAGCCTGGAGCAAAGTGTAAATTAGTCCGGCCCCCCAAGTATATGTTATTCTATATTCTAGGGGCAGTGATACCCCATCCCCGCCCCTCCCCCCTTCTACTCTACAGCCAGTACAACACTTTCAAACCGGTCTCTCCCTCACTCTCTGTTGGTGGGCCCAACAATTAATTTGTTGGAAATCTTTGAACAACGTAGGCCCCACCCATATTTTTTAAAATGAACTGTACAGCCCACACCACAAGGTGATCCAAACCGTCCATTTAATGGGCCACAACGTAAATAGGTTGCACCCCAAAATCTCATTTCAATAGGATGATATTAGCCCTCCGATCTAAAGAGAAATTGCATATCATGGTAACCTCTATAGATTGAAGAGTTGCGATCATCCCATGGAAATGATAGCAGTGTCACCCATTTCCTCGAATTAACTCGCTCTTTTCCTCTTTCCATATCTTCTTCTTCCCTATTTTCTATTTTGATAGAACAATGTTCTATCAAGTTGGTATCAGAGCGGCTTCTTGGTGTATGACTCTTACATGCCATCAGGGATCTAAAGGCTTATTCCATGACTACGGAAAGTAAGAATGGATCATCTCTAGAAGAACAATCCTTGAAAGCGAGGTTGGATGCGAGGATATGCGAAGTTCAAATCACGACTCGAATCAAGAATCCAAACGCTTGTTGTAAGAGAAGGACTTGGAAAGTCAATGGCTTATATATATTTCCTTAGCTGAACTCTAAACTAGACTTGACGAATGAAGGGCCTAGGATCATCCTTAATTGGCAAATGTGATAAATGCATGTAAATAAATCAAAATAAGAGAGTGCTTTTATCAAAACACTAAGCCCATAATTATCATCTTTATGGAGTGTACCCATGCCAAAATATATGCTGAGAAAACACATACTTTTTAACAAAGTTCCTACATCTTATAACAGTTTTTTAATTAGTCACAGTATGCTAAAAGATTAACATTAAAGGTAACTACAGAAGCTTCATTAATTACCTTTAAAATGACAACTTTACTATTTATTGGTTTTAACCATTACAGTTGTCATTATCAAAATTGGAGCCATTATCAAATTGTTTATATTTTCTTTCAAAAGCCTAGGCCTTGTTCCAAGATTTGAATGTTTTCAACTAGAGGTTAACATAAATGGGTCTGGGTAAACACACGTTTAATCATCATTCAAGCTAGTTTCGTCATTATTTTTGTACACATCAGTCTCATCGATGTGTTAGCCAAAATTTTCCCCTTTTATTCTTTGGCTTTGGTGAGTAGGATTGAATCAATGGCCACATTTATGTACACATGGCACAAGTGGCCCAAGTATGATAAGTTCAAAAGGGAAATAGAACAGAATTGTTGTAGAATAATTGATTTTAGTTCCTTCTCTCATGAAGTTTCCATGCATGCTGTGAAACTCCAACCCCGTATACTGAAGCCATCCACATAGATGGCTAAGACCTCCAAATCTTTGAGATTTTGTGGAGAAAAAAATAAAATAACTAAATAATTCTTAATGCTAACGAATCAGAACACAAAATAAAAGAATGAAAAGACAAGTATACCGATATTTCCTTTGCAGTCGTTTTGCCGTTAAATGTGGCGGAGATGATATTTTATTTTCATTTTCTTAAAGTAGTGTTAAAAGAAAAGTCCTAATCAATATTGTCTCTAAGATTGTTGGAGTTTTTGTCAATAAATCTAGGGCAGCGATAAATCGACCCCCCAAAATGATAAATCGACTCCCCATGTGTCTATCTCTCTCCTCTTTCTCTCTCTAACCCCAAGGAGAGAAAAAGACACATGAGGAGTCGATTTATTATATTTGGGAGTCGATTTATCACTCCCCTAAATCTATGAGGAATTTCTATTAATGTTAATTTCTACAGATCTATCAATACTCATAATAAACAAAAATATTAAAAATAAATTAATCAAAAAAGGGTTAGAAATAGTCTGTTTACGGGATCGATGCATGCAGGAAATAGCATTCTCCTCAGAGACAATATGCCCCCTTCTTTAGTGGGTTTACCAGCATTCATCTCCCAGGATACGGCAATCCTTCAAGGTCTCTTCCGTGTAAGGAATCGATCCCATGAACTCATCACCGCACGCATCGCAAAATGAATGATAAAAATATGAAAACCGAGAAAGAAAAGATGTAGGGATTTTTCCAAGAAAACTCAATTGCTTTGAGGAAGAGATCGAGGTAGAAGAAGACGTTTCTCCTAAAGAGAAAATCATTACTATTGAGAGAGAGAGAGAGAGGGAGATATATTATAGGGAATGAAGGGATGAGATATGGAAACGTCCTTGGGTTCTCTGTCAATTGGAGGACTCTTACCATCCAAGACCTGGAGATTGAAGCCATATTTTCTGGAATCCATTTAGCTTCAGCCAAGCACATTCAAAACCTCTGGGTAGAATCTGATTCTCTTTTAGCTGTGAACACAATCCTTGGGTTCTACAAATGCCCGTGGAGAGCAGGCCAACCCTTCACCAAATAAAGACTCTTCTTGCCATGTTTTCCTCATGGAAAATCTCCCACTGCTGGAGAGAGGCTAACCGTGGAGCTGATTTCCTGTTTAAAATAGACTCTCCAGTAAAGGGCCGAGAAATCCATCCTTCTCTTGCCCCCCAGATCTCCTGACTATTATAGATGAAGATACCTCGGGGAAAATATATCCTAGGTTGTGATTTTTGGATTTGTTTGGGTATTTTGGCCCCCTTGTTTTGGCCCTCGGGCCCCTTGATGTAATTCTCCTCGTGTTTTTTTAATGATATCTAGTCGGGGTCCTGCCTAACCCCATCTTACTCACCAAAAAAGAAGAAAAAAAATGGAAATGTCTCTCACCTCCCAGAATTCCCAAATGCCTACAATATCTCCTAATAAATCTCTCTTCTGTAACTTACCAAGGAAATAGGTGTAAAGTAAAATTTATTAAATTTCTTAAACGTTAAGAAATAGCAAATTATAATTTAATTTAAATCACAAAAAATCTAACGGGTATACGCTATCATTAGGGCTATTCTCGGATGGATAGCAAGCCTATCCAAGGATAAAATAAACCCCAACTTGCTACACCCATGGAGGACAGCCTCATTCAATCTCCATGGTAGAGCTCACAAGATGAAGGGCAACACAATTGAAATGAATAAGGCAGCTCAATTGAAACAAATATGGCATGTTCTATCCACCAAAAACACACCCTGGGTACAATGGTTTCAAGCAAAATACATTAGGAATTGGGATATATGACTTCTCAATACCCCCCACAATCCATCTTGAGCCGCAAGAAGCATTTTTCAAGTTAGAGAGAGGGAAAAAAACACATATATTACATAATCGGAGATGAAAAAAATAAAAAATTCTGGTCTCATCCATGACACCCGGATGGTCCGGTGGATAGCCACACATCGCTAGGGAGAATCATATCCTAAATCCCTTGCCAAAGTACTGTTTATCACCTTCTGATAGTTGGGAGTTGGGAACCTAGTCTTAATAATAACCAGTATATAGACCTTATAAAAATACTATCCTGGGCATTGCTAAATCTAGGATGGGGTAATGAGCTGATCTGGAAGCCTGCAACAGATGGAAAATTTTCACTTAGAAGTGCATCGAGTCAACTCATATTAAAGGACCCAAAACTCCCTTGGAACTCAACAATTTGGTTCTCAGAGCACATTCCTCATCATAGTTTCATATCTTGGTACAACACAAACTAAGTCCCCGAGATAGACTTTCCTTCCTTGGGCCATCTCGGGAAACAGTTTGCCCGCTCTGCAAATTTGAATAAAAAACGCACGACCACTTGTTTTTTTCTTATTCAGATTCAGCTTGGGCGTGGGGGTCTATACTATGGAAATTCTCCAAGAAAACCAAAGAAAAGGTTTAAAGAGGAAGAATGGATCAGAAACACTTTCAAAGGATCAAGGCAGTCTGCTAGAGCAATTCAATTAGCATTTGGTGCCACAGTCTACTTCCTCCGGACCGAACGTAATAGAAGGATTCATAAAAACACCTTGAGACACAAGCAATCCATCCTCCAACAGATCATGTCCACCATCAAGGAACGTCTCCTATTCCTTGGTCTCAAGGATTCCTCAAAAGAATGAGCAAGGCAAACAACGATCGACTTGGGGATTCCTTGGTATCACACAGAACAAGAAATTAGAAACTGCTCATGGATACCTCCTGACTATGATATTATCAAACTAAATTCAGATGCATCTCTATAGGGGGACAAAGCGGCGATGCGAGGTATCTTATGGGACAGAGTAAGTAACATCATCTCGGCTTTTTCCGTAAAGTACGCCCCAATCCCAACCTAAGAGTTAGAAATTACATCTACTCTAAAGGGATTTAACATTGCCATTCAGCACAAAGTGGATAAGCTGTGGATTGAATCCGATTAATTGATAGCTGTAAACGTGATTAATGGCACGTACAGATGCCCATGGAAGATGAAGACCACTCTAGTTCAGATTAAATCTCTCTTGTCCAATCTAAAATTCTGGACCATCTCTCATACACCGCGTAGGCTAATCAAGCTACAGATTACCTGTCTAAATTTGATTGCCCATGTAAAGGGGACTGTATCCATCTTTCTTCTTTCGCTCCCCTCTTTGTTCATCATTTCAAATGACTCAAATGGAATCTGTTACACAAGATTGTAATTTATAAAATTTAATTAATGCATGGGTAGGGGTCTTCCTAACCCTAGCTTAGCCATAAAAAAAAATGATGAAGGGCTTGGATATACAATATGTGGGCCCCTATGAGATAGTAATGGACCTCATAATGTTAGGTGCGACTATTCTGCTTGGAGACGAGTTGGGGTTTAGCCTTTGAGCAATTGTCCAAACTCATTTGGATCTTAGGTGGGGCAGTTCAGCTTGGACAAGTAGCTTTGTGTTCGGTAACAATTCTAGGCCTCATTCATAGAAACGGGTATAAATCTTTTTTACAAACAGCCCTACTTGATGTTGGACTTGTGTCATTTGAGTAAATTTTTGCTTTTTAATTTCTTTATTTCTTGAGCGATAGATCACTAGATAATTGTCATGGGGCATCACACGATATCGATTCCTTTCCTTTAGCAATATATTAAAGGCCCATGTGTATACGATAGAGGTCCTTGATCTGGTGGGGCGACCAGTGTAAATTCCCCATTAGTCTCACACTCAACAAACCTCTCTCTGGTCAATCATGGGATGGAAATGTCAATCGCCAAACTTTCTCAAAACAAACACCCTAAAAAAAGAAAGTTATTTTTTGATGAGGGGTAATTTATTTGCATGGTTTTAAATTTTCACCGGAACCGACTAAAATGTTTTCAATTCCACAAACCGAAATCGAAATGACCGAAATGCATAAACAACAATTGTAAGTGTAATAGTGGTATACTATATTAGTAAATTTTTCATGATTATATTTATATGAATTGCATGTGAAATGTAGTATATGTATTACGTATAAATATTTATATGATTACATGTGAACTTTAGTATCTACTAAATTATCATACTGCATAACAGTGCATGTCACAAGGTGTTCAATATTTTAAAAGCATTATGAATGGTTGTCTTGCTGAAAATTTTCACTTTCTTCATGAAATTTTTCTAAAGGATTCATTTAGCCGACCCCAATTACTTTGGGACAAAGGCTTTGTTGAGTTGAGTATGAATGGTTGTCCTGCTTATGTAATTTTTTCTCAATGTGTATTTGAACTTATTCTAGCTGTTTCTAAAGTTTCGTCTTTATATCCCATCACTTGCATATATTTCCTATATTTCCATGATTTTACAGTATTTCCGCCAAAATTTTCAACTGAAGCTGAAACATTTCCCTCTCCGACGCACGAAAGTGAAACTGGAATTTAAAAACTTATTTATTTGTTTGTTGCGGGACTCACTATGTAAGGCATGTCTGATAGCCGCTCATCAAACAAATATCTTGAATAGCACGTACACGTATTACATGGTGGTAGTGTGTGTGTGCGCGTGTGTGTGTGCGTGTGTGGTGGGGGAGACTGGCAAGTACCGAACTAAAACGTCAAATGCTCAAGAACAAATGGAACACATTAGATTAAGCCCTTTAAACCTATCTCATACCATGCTAGGTCCCAACTAGTCTTATAATTAGTAAGGTACCCACCTAGGACCGGAACAGGAAATAGAAGGAATGCTATATAACAAAAGTGACCCAAGGTGATGCCCTTAAGAAAACCTTTAGCCATAATAAAGATGAAGTAAACCCTATTTGTTTCCCCGTCGGATGGTATTCTAAAACAAAACTTTGATGGCTCTAGTTTGGGAAACCCGGCCCGTTGGGTATCGGTGGAGTCTTGAGGAACTCTTTGGGTGAGGTTATTTGGGCTTTTTCCGGCCCTATTGGAATGACAGATGAAAATGATGCGGAAGTAAGGGTCGTTCACCATGGATTAAAATGCCTAAATAAAGAATCGATGGACTCAACAATCGTTCAAGGAGATTCCATGAATGTCATTCGATGGCTTAGAGGGTTGATAGTTCCCCCATGGAGATTTGCCCATTTTTTTGATGAGATTCTGGATCGGATCGGCGACTCCTTTATCACTTTTAATCACATAAGGCGATCGGCAAACCATGTGGCAGATGGTTTAGCTTGAGGGGTGTGGGGCGGAGACCGGGGTTGGAGATGTTTGACTACGTACCCCACTGATTGTATTTTGTTTTTATTTCCTTTTCTCTTCCTTGTTTTTCGTTGTTCTTTGTATCTTTGTGGGTCGACTTTATCGGCTGTGCCCTTTTCTTTGAATGAAATTACAGTTATTAAAAATAACCCTATTTGTTGCCGCTGAAATATGGATTAGAGCTCTGAGCTCTCAAATGGCGAGCGGTGCTAAGATGGCTCCCAAAATGAAGATCTCTAACCCGTGAGCACAGAAGAATCTCGGAAAGCCATCGGAGTTTGAAACTCCTAGGGGCTCTATGATGCCTAAGTCATAGTGGGCAACATATACGAATTGAACTCTCACTGGTTCAATGAAAGCAAGAGAATGAATTGGAATTGGATCCTTACCTTTGAGCCCATAGTACCCTTTTCATACAGCAGAGTTCTCAGCCAATTCGGAAAGTTGCCTCTTGGGACTCTCTTCCTACTGTCTGGCTTACCTGGAATTTTGGATTTCAAGTTTATCTTTGGCGGGTGTGAATTTGGGTTGTAGTTCTAGGGTTTCTAGGGCTTCCAGAAGAGTCGTGAAATTACCCTTACCCGTAATGCATCTAAGCTTGTGAGCGCTACATGTTGGTTTTTGACTGGTTGCTAGTTTTCACCTCCAACATTATTATAGAAAAAAGAGCAAAGATCAAGCTGATTAAAAATAAGGAACAATAAAAACTACAAAGCCATCACCAATATACCAGATTTTCTTGATCAGCCGCAAGGGCTATATTCAAGGCATAGACGCCGAAAACAAGCGGCTAAAAATAAGCCAGACAAAAAAAAGAAATTCATACATGCACTCCTTTGTTTCAATAAATGTCATTCTTATCTTTGCTTTATATTTCTCTTAGGCTACTGATATTGGCACTACCATGTTTTGATAATTGCAGTAACTTATATTGTTTTTAATTATTTAAACACCTGCCAAAACTTATTACAGTTTTCTAAAAGCTATCATTATTGAAGCCTATTAAAAGAAAGAGAAGACAAGCTAAGTTTGTGCAATTACCAAAACATGGTTGTGCCAATATCTGTGACCTTTTCTTAAGGCTATTATAATTCCCAAGATACTCCATAACCATTTCAAAAGCGATTAATAAAGTGTGGAGTGCCATTTACCGATATCATTTCCTAAAATAATACATGAAAATCAAAACATGTGCAACCTCTCAAGAAGTTATCTGCCAAAAATATACACCTATTGCCACTTCCATTAGTTGTATCAAATCAGCTCCACCTTATACTGGCGGTTGAAAAGACAACGAATTTGCCAAAAATATACACGTCATGCTACCAGGAGATAACACACACACACACCCCCACACCCCTCCACACACACACACACACAGACACACAGAGAAAAAAAAGGGTAAGCCTTGGAGAAAATTAACAGAGAACCCTATACCAAATCCTTTGGCATGCGTTTGGATTACTGAATCAAGTGCTGGAATGGGGATCTGATTTCAATTCCACCTGATTGGGGCATTTGGTTCCCAGATAAAAAAACCGAATAGTCACCGTGGAAGATCGTTGTGAAACTTAGTTTAGTCCTCTCATGATAGTAGAAGATATAGTTTTTCAAGGGATAGTTTTTGGGCTGTCCGGGTAAAGGAGGTGATCTGATAGGTTGTCCTGAAATATTAACTTGGCTTTTCCTTCGGGAATATAATCCTGGCTTTTTACTTGTTGATTCTATGTAATGAATGTAGGGACCACTGGTCCCCACTGTAATCTTCATAGTCTCAATAAATTTGTCATTTTTCAAAAAACAAAAAGAAAGTAGATGGATTTGACACCGGGCCAGAAATAGAGGTAGGAAATGCTAAAATCTGTTACCCGCCCCAAGAGGTGGTATTCTAATTCCACTCAGGTTGGAATTGATTTTTTATTATAATTTTTTTAATTTTTATTTTATTATAATTTTTCTCATTTTGTTGACTACAAATGCTGATGGGTTGATTAAGCCTCTCAGTGGTACATAATTATATTGAACAACCAAATCAAGGGTCCATCAATGAACCAAAAATCATGGTCAGCTATTGATCTTTCTTTATCAAGATTAACTCTCTAACTTCTTTTACCCTTGAAAAAATAAAATTAGAGTGACTTGCTAGCGTCACGGAAACAACCTCTCTCAAAGCAGGGTAAGCCTGCATACATCTAGCCCTCCACACTCCAGACCCCGCAATCGCGAGAGCCTCGTGCACTGGGCCGCTTTCGCTTTTTTTTTTTTTTTTTTTTGCTAGCGTCCATCGCAAAAGACATTTCACAGGGTCTATCGCATGTCAGACCAGCCAACTTGTGAATGGAGACAAAAGTTGTCGTCTTCATTCACGAGGTGGCTGGTCTGACATGTGACACACCAGCCGCATACTGCCTTTTGCGATGGACCCTAGCAAATCCCTTAATTAAAATGATTGCTTATTAAGAAGTCCCATCAATCCAACTTGTATGAGGTTCTGCTCAGGAAAATTTAAAACTTTGATTTTTGTGGACCTTTATCTTACACATCGGATGCCTAATGGGTCTCTTTCTACTGACCAAAGAAGGTGAAAACTCAAAATTAGACGTGCTTATGGTGTCTTAGATCTTATTAGTTTCGAATTTTGAGAATTGATTTTGATCCAATACTGATTATTGGACTCAAAATTGGGTCTAATTTTGAGTCAATTAATCACTTTTGGACTAAAAATCAATTCTCATAATCCAAAAACAAACAGGGACTAAAAGGGAAATGACATTTCCACTGCCATTTCCAGCATTCCGACCCCTCTTACTTGTCTTTTTCCGAAAAAAGCTGCAATTTTGCAGGTTTTTTTGTTTGTCTTTTCTTGAAAATGACTTCCATTTCTAAAAAAGACAGACAAAATGGAGTGGAATATCCATTCCTCAGCAGCGGAAGGTGAAAATTCTCGTAAACGCGAAAAGCTGGATGGAAAAGAGTTTATTACGTTAAAGGGCACGAAAAAAGGCAGCTCGCTATCCATTACGCCATTTGATAGCCACGTTACAGGACTAACAGGGGTCCTCGTATTGATATTTACACCCCTCCCTTGCCCAAATAATAATTGCTTCAATGCAATTACAGCCACAATTGGGGACTAGGGGGCTATTTAAATATGGCATAGCATACATCTTTTTCGGCAAAAACTGATAAACAACAGTAGGTAGAATAGGTGTTTTGACGTGGATGGGCAATATATAGGGTGTCTTTGTGGAATTTCATCAAAGCTAAGCAAAGAAGAGTGGTCCACCACCATCTCATTCAAAAATACCTTAAATTAATATATTTTCCTTTTTTAATTATCATTAACAATAGAGTTGATGGGTGCTAACAATTAGTTTTAATTTTAATTTGTCGGGCCACAGCATAAATAGGTTGTACCCGTAAATAATCTCCGTAGGATGATCGTAACCCTCTTATCTAGAGGTTTTCACGATGTACAATCCCGACACAGATCGGACGGTTAGGGTCATCCTAATGACATGATTTTCAAGGTACAGCCTAATTTACGATGTGGTCGAACAAATGAACGGTTTGGATCTTCTTATGAAGGCCGGGGTGCTCACCGAACTTTTTGGAAGATATTGGACTCACGAGCACTAATCATATAAAATCTAGTAAATTACATATGTTTAACCACTTCCTTCGCTTGTTGGACGTACTCCATTTGGTTGCCTCCTTCAGTGTAAAGGAAAGTGATTAAAGGCTGATTAAATAATGAATTATCATTAGGAGAGGCAAATTGTTGTCTGTTTAAATAATGAATTATTAATACAAAAGAAATTCCATAAAAAAGAAGGCAAATTATGAAAAAAGGTATAATATTTATACTTTTCCATTTCCGTTTTCCTTTCCAACCGAGGGGAGGCAACCAAAAGAGGGGTTCAATAAAAACAAAGGAAAAGAGAGGAAAAAGAAGCATTATGGTGGGGAGGCGGGGGCTTGGCATGGAAGTCCATGCCATGTTGTTCCATCCATTGATTTGGTGGGCCCACATGTGAATAGGGAATCATAGCATTCCAATTTGGTGGTTTAGAAACAGATCCCTAAAAAAAGAAACAAACGTGAAATCATCGAACGATCAACATTCAATCGGCAAAAGTATAAAGATATGGCGTGACGATCATTAATCTCGTCATGATTTTTCAGTTATAGCCCAACGGACATGAGGGCCCCACTTGATGAATTCAACTGGATCATCACCACACGCATTGCCACGTGTACGGCATCGACAGCATGGGATGTATCTCATGTCATGCACCAAACCTAGTAAGTATAATTTTCTAGAGAAGAACGAAAAAGCAAAAGAGAAATAGACAGAGTAGGGAGTAAACGGGATCACATGGCGGCATGTGAGTGGGATGGGCGACGTAGAGATTTTTCCCCACCCCCTTTTTTTCCTTCAGCCACCCCCTTTATTTTAGTAATTCCACCCCTTCACCCATCTTGCACTGCGCATCTACCCCACCTCGCACTACCCAAGTCTCTCTCTCTCTCTCTCTCTTTTTCTATCTGAAAAACACAGCATATAATGATGGAAGAGATCATAATACTGACGATCATAGAGTGGTCCATGAGAATTGGTTGGGCTACTCTCTCTCTCTCTCTCTAGTTCACACACAAACACACCTACCATTATTCTCTAACTAATGGTTTGAAGACTCTCATTCTCCCTTTGAATGAGAGAATGATCGATTCTTTTAGAGAGGGGAATCTTCAAAAGTCCGGCCATTTTTTTCCACAGCTTTCTTGAACTTCTTCTCTTTCTTGCACTGTCTAGAAGTTCAAGAAAGCTGTGGGAAAAGATGGCAATCCAGGACTTCTTCTTATTTATTTTTTTATGGGTTCTTCTTCCTCTCTCTTATATATAAACACATGTTTGTATGTATGCACTACAGTGCAATTGGGATAATGTTTTTGGGTCAACGTTTCCTATACACGGCACTATGAGATAGAACTCTTGTTTTCATTTTATCTTTTATCTTTTCATTTTAGATTTTCTTATAATTAATAACATGCTTTGTTTCTTCTTGTGATTGACCTTGCAGATGAACAGATCGAACGGTCCCTATTCTTGGTTTCAATGCTTTCATTTTTTATTTTATAAATAGTTGACATTATTCTTACTTATCTCTCTCCTGTTTTTTTCCCCTTTTGGACAGATAATCTGCAATTTCTTTGTGGTGAGAGAAACCCAATACAGGCAGCAAACAGAAGAAAAGAATTACAACATACTTATATAGTTATATGTAAGCAAAAAAATCACATCTAGATGTTTGATGATCAATTGCAATTGGGTTTTCTTAGCTAGGTAGCCTTCTTTTGATTCATTTTATTATATAAAATTTTTCTAATTGGAGATTAGAATTGAGATGGAGATGTTTAATGATCAATTACAATTGGGTTTTCTTAGGTAGCCTTCTTTTGATTCATTTTATTTTATATTTTTTCATTAATTGGATATTGGGCATTTTTTTTTGAAATGGTGAGATTTTATTATAAAGATAAGCCACGACCGAGGTAGACACGGAGACAATACAGAGCAAACTGAAGAAAGGAAATAGACAACCAAATACACAACTCCTCAAGCGGGGGAAGAAAGTCTTGGAGATTGGACATTTGCAGAGAAATCATGCATTGTGATTTTTCACAGGCTCTACTTTTGATTTTAGGGTGGAAAAATCTATTCCATTTTACCTACTCGGGGCGGTGGCATTCGTCTCATGGAGCGTTAATTGGCATTTTTCTATGTGCTGCATTGATTAAATCCTTTCTCTCTTAATTCAAAAAAGATAGAGTCAGAGGTGCAACAAATCAGAGATGTTATAGATGCATTGTGGTTGGCACATTGCAGTCAGGCTCCCAGGCCTTCAAGTCAGATGTTTTTTTGTCGTCTTTTGTAATGAAATATTCCTCCTATGACGATGTGATCTCTCTCTCTCTCTCTCTCTCTCTCTCTCTCTCTCTCTCTCTCTCTCTCTCTCTTATGAAGGAAAAATATTTCTTGCAATTTTTTTTTCATTTTCACAATTCAGGGGGAAATGATATGATTACGATTAATTTAGAGGGATATTATCATAAATTGAAGGTTCCCTAGGTAAAAATTTAATAGGGTCGGTTCAAGTTTTCTTCTTCTTCTTCTTCTTTCTTTGTATAATAGCAGGAAATTTTAGAAATATTTTTCCTTCCCAAACTTTTCATAAAAATTCATGCAGTCCAGATGGGATCACCTCAGTTCTTAATTTGGAAAGGAAAAAATATTTATAAATTTTCTTAATATTTTACAAATAAAAAAAGATGACTTGAACTAACTCTATTCAATCCCTCTAAATTTACCATAATAATACCATTTCCCTTTAAATTTTAGGAAGAAAAAATTTCCATCCGAAATGTATTTCTTGCAATCCAAACAAGGCCTTGATGGACAGTAATTGGATTTTGATGCATGATTCTATCTTTTAATATGGAATTTATATCCACACTCCCTTTTTTAATAATTATACTTTTCTCTTCATTTTATACCTTTTTAGTTAGAAATTAAAGGCTATTAACATTCTAAAAAAGTTAATAAAAAGAGCGTGTAGTGAAAGTGCAGATTATTATTATCAAAACAAGTGAGTGTCAAAATCATTTCTTTTTAAATAATGGACAATTTCTAGAGTTGGCCTAATATGATTGACACATGACTTGGGATCCATACCTTTATATAAAAAAGGTGTCAGGAGTGGTCCAATCATCCACTCCATTTTTGGCCTATGAGAACCTGAATTTTTTTGGAGTTTAGGGTTTATAGTTCAGGGTTTACAGTAATAAATGATTAAAAAGACAGATGAAAAAGAGCTTATAACGAATAATCTCAACATTGATCGGGCAAAAAGCAATCTGATCACACAATGAAGATCATACACGGTGAAGATCATCTAATTAGTGCAAGACGGAAGGAATGATATGAAACTCCAAGAGATGGGAATCTTAGTCTATAAAACCAAGCAGAATTAATGAAAACAATGATATTTTTTCATCAAGTTTTTTGACACATTTGGAAGGTGTAATTTCGTACTGTTTGGAATTTAGAAGCATTTCCAAGTAGGGTATTCTTCCTTGTTGCATGGGCTTCGGATTGAGCTAAGATTATTCAGTGAAATGGTAGGGTAGACTGGTTGAAATGATCACTAGACAAAGTGGACAATATGATCACATAAATGGTCTGTTTGTGGGTGGAACTGGGTTCACGACGAGCTCCCTTGTCCACAATAATAACATACCATGCATATGTAGAAGTGAGACCTAAAGGCCTTTGTGGTCCTCCACTGTGAAATGACATCGTGTGATCGAAAAAATAGTGCAACTTGTTCTCTCCACAACCTCTGAAAGATTAAAGGATAGCCCAATTCTACTACCACTCTCATAATTTAAAGTTTCAAAATTAAATGCAATTTTGAGTCTAATAATCAGTTTTCGACTCAAAATCAATTCTCAAAATCCAATACAAACATGACATAAGCTGTAGCCACTCAGAATTTCGATTATGCTAACCAAGTCAAAGGATGGGATTGATATTTGTTTCAAGTGGTAGACCATTTTATTGTTGAAAATAAGCTTGCTGGCCCATTATGACGCGGCGGAAGCGTGCATAAACAGGCGAAGATCACTGTCTTCAACCCGTTAAAGAAGAACACCGTCTTCTTTCAAAAACTCCCTGGAATTCATAAGACAAACTCCTTCAATCAACAAGGAAAAGATAAAAAAAAATACTAAAATTTTATTCCATCCAAGATTTGATTTCTACATACACATATATCCATATTTATAGACCATCTTGTTTCCTAATTTTTCACAACTAAAATAGTAACTAATCCTTATCCCATAAGGATTTTAGCTTATCTAAAATTAGAAATTCAAACTTACTAACAAATCTACATAAATTGTCCTACATCACATTAAGTCAAGTAGCAATTGATTATGCAAGGAAGATGTGAGGAAATTACTTCAAAAAACATGATCTAAAAGTGGATACAGCGATTTGTCATATAATCATAGTAATACATAAAGATTGACATGCAATGCATTTGTAGAAAATGATTTATTCTCTGCTGCTTGACATTAAATGCATTGTTTTGGTGGAGATTATAATTAACTAGAGCCATTTAGATACCTCTAAGAAACATTTACAAAACAGATTATATGCAAATTATTTACAAATATTTGTTTCCTTAGCATTAGAACTTAACACTAATATACTTAATGGCTTCCAAAGAGGCCTTAATTGTTGGCGTTTTAATTATGGCATTTTATGTGCTTGCAAGACCATCTTAGTCTAGTGATTGAAGGACTCTTGGAAAATCCTCTTAGCCAGTTTCAACCTATATTTCCGTGGTAAGCGTGGTGTCAAGAATGAGAACTGACCTAATAAGGGCCGGGACAAGACCATGTAACACATCACAATGGTGATAGGACCATGGGACCTGCGGATGGAATTTTAGTCTTGAATGTAATATATGAAATGTTCAGCTAGGGTTTGTCTGACGAGATTGGCTTCTAAAGATTGTTGACCCTATGTGTTTGAGGACGCACATAGATGGTGTTTTAGTGTGTCACACATTAGCATGTGCTCATTCACAATTCGTGTAAAATACCCACATGTGTGAGGGATCTCATAGTTCGTACACAGTATATTTAATTAATTAGAAAAGCCGTTGTAGTGAACTCTTCAGTATACGACATAGGGCACTGCGTCCATATTGAGGCTCCTTGCAATATTCCGATCAAAGTTGATAAATCAATTGTGGAATTCTCAATTATTTTATGTTAAACTATTCTATTTAATTTGAGTGTCTTGAGAGTTCTCAACATATTAATGATAATTAAATATCATTATTCTAATAATTCTTGGTGATCAATTAGACCAAATTTGAATTTTTATGGGAATATTTTGGAAGAAAAATAAGTAATGTAATTTTCATAAAATTAGTACATTATTAAATATTTATTTTTTTCATATAATTGCATCGTGGGAATTTATAAAACGATTAAAATTTTTGGTTGATGAAGTCAAGGAACATTTTGAATTGAAGAAGCACAAAAATATATGGAAAATTAGAAAATATAAAATCCTTTGTTTGACTCAATTCAAAGTTAAGGGGTTTGATAAATGGAATTAATTGGGAACTATCAAAGGCTTGTGCATTGTGTAGATTTATAGAAGTTGTCAAATGAGGATGGCTATGTTGGTAATTTAAGCAATGGTCAATGGGTTGAACAATTTTTTGTCCCTTACAAATTAAGAAATTACATACCTGGCCTTAGGTGTAGGGTTTTAGGGTCTGTCTATAAAATCCAAAGAGATCCCACTCCCTGAAACTTTCAACACCATACAATTCTTGGAATTTTAGAATTAGAAGAGAGAACCATCAAACTCGAAGGTGAATAGGGAATTCATCGAATTGGTCGATGATTCAAAACATCCAGATCCATGATCATTAGTCTACTACATACGAATCGAGATAATTTTCCAGCTTTCAAGTCTTTCATTAATGTTCCCTAGGCAAATAAGATTAAATTAAAAATATTTTTTTTTGAAAAGGAAGATTAAATTAAAAATATTATGTGCAAATATGGAGCAATTTTGGTGGCATCCAAAGAGGCCCAAAAGTTTCAAAAGTACTTCATTTAGCTCTAGATTGCTTCCCTTGAATGCCATCTTTCTCCTTCTCTTCTTTTTATTAGAGAATGCAAGGACTACATTAAAATATATATAGTAAGTGCAATCTCAAGATTTTTTTTTCTTTTTTCCTAAATAATTAACAATGCATAGACCCCAAAATTCCTTTGATTTATCCTTTTGTTCTTCTCCATAAAGGAAGGGAGAGATGGATTTGATCAAAAAAGAAATCACTACTTCTTGAGTTGTATGGTTAATAAAAGCATGATAGTTGAAATGCAGATTTTGTGTTCATCACTAATAAGGTTCTTTTCAATGCAATTTGGAATTTAATTGCAATGGAAGATTAACATTAATTCAAAGACAAGTATAGAATCAAATCATGGAAACTTTAGTGACATGATCGATGACCCCAAATGGTTATGGAATCTTTCAATACCAATAAAATCAAATAAAGTCTAGCTAAGAAAGCAATCGATCATCAAGTACCTGAATGGTGGTTAAGCAAAGAAAGAAAAAAAAAAAAAAAAAAAAAGCTGAGACCACTATCTAGGTTTACCTTTTTTGTTTGGGTGAAGTATGAGTAGAAATGATATTTTTACCCTCTTTTCCAGCATTTCACCATCTTTTGTCTGACTTACTTTTCTTAAAAATGACTGCATTTTTTACTTTCTTTTTTGTCTTTTCTTGGAAGGACCCTATTTTCAGGAAAGCCATACAAATGCTGCGGAGGAGGGGAAATGTCATATTCCTATTGTGTATGAAGGACGGCCAAGGAAATAAAACATAAATAATAGTAGATGGGAAATGATATTTTCGCCCCCTCTTCTCTCAAACATCACGTCCCAGCACCAAATCCTCTGCTAATGTAGCACATGCAGTTCACTCCATCCCGCTCACTAATAAATGAAACTCAGTACTAGTGAAACATATTGCTTCAATCCACCTATTTTGCCAGTAAAATAAACTTTTTAGACCACTACTCTCTCTATATATGTCCAAGCCAACATTAAATGCTACTATATAGGGTAAAGAAAAAAAACTGAAACCAGTAAGTAGCGGGGGAGATGGGCATATTTTCTAGTAGTTAATATTCTCCAATATTTTATACAAAAAGCAACCACCACGAATTTGAAAGTTAGAACTCCAACTATATATATATATATATATATATATATATATAACTATATATATATATATATATATATATATATATATATGGGGAAAGTGATTGTGAGCGGCCCCTCATATAAGCTTATATGAGGTGACCGCTAAAATCATGGTGGGCCCACATTTTTGGGATGATCTGAACCGGTCATTTGATAGGCCCTGACATAGATAAGGGGTGCCCAAAAAATCAGCTCCATAGGATCATCCCAACCCTTCGAACTTTGGAGGTGAAAGAGGGGAAAATGGACGGGTAAGTGGGCAAATTTATACCCGCCCATTTCCCCCTCTTTCTCCTCCACAGTTCGAAGGGTTGGGATGATCCTATGGAGCGGATTTTTTGGGCACCCCCTATCTATGTCAGGGCCTATCAAATGACCGGTTCGGATCACCCAAAAAATGTGGGCCCACCATGTTTTTAGCGGTCACCTCATATAAGCTTATATGAGGGGCCGCCCACAATCACTTTCCCCTATATATATATATATATATATATATATATGAGAATAGAGTTCCTAAGGTGTCACCTCATATAGCTTATATGAGGTGGCGCTTAAAAACATAAGGGGCCCACTTTGTTTGGATGATCCAAAGCATTCATATGATAGGCCCTCGCATAGATAGGGTGTGCCCAAAAAATCAACTTCATAAGATCATCCTAACCCTTCCATTTGTGGAGGTTGAAATGGATGGGTATAAACCTCCATAAATTTGCCCATTTTTAACCTCCATAAATGGAAGGGTTAGGATGATCCTATGGACCTGATTTTTTGTAGGCACCATACCCATCTAAGGGCCTTTCAAATGAGTGGTTTCGATCACCCCAAAAATGTGGGCCCCTTATGTTTTGTGAGCGCCACCTCATATAAGCTATATGAGGTGACACCTTATGAACTCTATTCTCTCTCTCTCTCTCTCTCTCTATATATATATATATATATATATATATATATATATCTCGAGCGCAGCTAGGCTTAGCTGCGCTCGAGCACAGAAACAAGGGGTGGGGCCATTGGGGGGTGTTGGAAGGCCCCATCATGGATGGGGGGTCTACCAAAAATCAGCTCCATTGGATCACCAATGGTTGTCCATTTGTGGGGTAAAAAATGGACAGGTACTGTTCGTCCACAAATCTGTCCATTTTTTCCCCCACAAATGGACACCCTAAGGTGATCCAATGGAGCTGATTTTTTGTGGACACCCTACCCATGAAAGGGCCCATCAAATGAATGATTTGGATCCCACCCAAAATGTGGCCCCACCCTGTTTTTGTGCTCGAGCGCAGCAAATACATGCTCTCTCTCTCTCTCTCTCTCTCTCTATATATATATATATATATATATATATAGACACACACACACACACTTGAAATTAACTCCTGTGTTAAGGGCATTTGTATAATTTTCTATGAATATGTATATTTTTGTGATTTTCAAAGCTAGATGTTTTACTAGAAAAAACAGTGTCATTTCCAATGACTTTTCCAATTTTATATTTGAATAATGGAATTAAAACTGCCACAAATGGAACCCTTTACTCGAAAATTGATAAAATATTTTGTACCTAAAATAGTTGTTCAAAGCCAATCTAATTAACTGCATAAAACTAAGTTTTGATTGAAATTCTATTTAAAAGGGATGCAATTTTCCTTGAACAAAACTCATTTTTCCATAAAAATACTTTTCCAAGATAAAATTTCAATACATCCAAATAATGATTATAATAGTTTTAGAAATGATATATTTAATTACTTTGCCCCTCATTTTTATAAATTATACACAAACTAGCATTCTTGGCCCATGCTATGCATGGGTGTAAAATAATGGGCCCAACCCTGTGCATGGGATTATGGGACCCACCCGATCTAAACATGAGATAAAATGAAAACTAGCATTCTTGGCCCATGCTATGCATGGGAAAAATTTGGGTTTAATATGGTATTAATTAAAAAAAAACACAAAGTCAAAAAAATGAAAGTTGGCAAAAAACTGAATGGCAACCGACAGAATGAAAGATCTAATTGCACTAAAAACACGTCCTTAATCCTTAATCTTTATGGGCTTTTCATAATTTCAACGACTGATTGAAAAATATTTTGTAGATTAGAGCTTCATAAGCAAAACTTGCTTCTTCTTTTTTTAAATAAATGATTCGGTGAAAGTTAGCAAAAATCCCATTAAGAAACTAGTCATTTGTTCCATATACCGATCCAGCACTCTATATCGGACAAGTGAACAGTGCTCCTCCATCTAGTGGGCTCACCTTATATTGTACATTGGCCCAAGAATCCTTATATAAGTAGAAGATCTCGTACTGTTTGGTAGGTTGTGTGATCTCCAAATAAGACGAATAAACAGAAAAGACCTCTCTTGTCTAAATTGGTCGTCTGCAATTCTACATGTCATATATAGAAAACCCTCCACTGCACTTGCTTCTGAGTTTTTTTTGTTGTATTCTTGAATGCTAATACTTAGCTGGGAATGATATTCTAGACAAATTTATAAATGATTTTGTTCTGCTGCAATTGATTTTATCACTTGTTTTTTTAGATCCCTTGCTATTTTATGAAGGATTCACCTAATCCCTCATCATCATCTTTATGGCTTGCATAAAAATCTGTATAAATCAAGTGGGTGGGCTCCAATTGAAAAGACAAAACATCTGAGCAATCACTAAACAATGTCGTAATTGGTGGTCCATCTTTTCATTAGTGTTCTCTAGATGTGACCTCCACAATTCGATAAAGCATCTTATCAGAAAATGGAGGACATACATCTGTTTCAATTACTTCTTTAACATAACATAGCTTAATGTACACAATAGGATATTTAATTTACACCATAGGATACAGTAATCCGCTGTTTGGAGATGAGAGGAATCACATTACCATAGGATATTTAATTTACACCATAAGATACAGTAATCTGCTGTTTGGAGATGAGAGGAATCACATTACCCATATCCAAAATTATTGTAATTTTTGTGGTCAGAGATTTACAGATGCAGGATTCTCAATATGGCTTTTGCACAGCGGTTCTAAATTTATGTTTGGCCCTGTTTGTTTTGGGTTTTGATAGCCAATATATTGTGAGCCCAAAAGATGATTATTGGACTTAAATTTACGTTTAATTTTGAGTCCCATAATCACTTTGGACTCACAATTGGTTATCAAAATCCAAAACAAACATGTCCATTTTATGTGATTACACTGTTAGTTCTTAGAATCTGTAAGAAGGATTGCATATATATATATTAGAAAATTTCCATTAAGGGCTAAAATGAATGATTTAACAATATGAAAAAGAAGGGCATCAACATAAAAAAATAGTACTCTTGCACAACTAGAACCATTAAATATGTTGTATTGCTTTGCGCTGGTGATTTTTCTCTATTGTCTTCTTTGAAGCATAGAGGGAAAGAAGACACAAAATATCACATCTTGCAGAGAATAAGAAGACGACAACGCTGACAAAGTGACAATGGTAGCAACAGAGTGTGTAAATCTATAAAGAATGAAGGATTCAAATTTCACCTGAAATAAATGGGACCCATGTAATAATTCCACCAAACAGATCAAATTGAGGATATTGGATACAGAATTTATCCAATTGAGATGGAATTAATGGGTAGATATTGTTGAACGTGTAGATGAATAAATTCAAACAAGATTAAATTATTCAATGCTACCATGTGAAAAATATCCCTCACTCCAGCTGCAAATAAATTCAGTAAATTTCATTTGATCAGGAACACAAAAGAAAATTGGAAAACAATAATCTGGGATAACCTGAGACTGTTCTGAATTTTCCCCTACATCTATTAAATCAACTTATATGTTATGAACCCGATTTGGTTCGCAACGGATTTGACCTTCTCAGGGGGAAGATCGGCCTCCTGATCCACTTCGAGGGAAGGGTCGGTCCTCCTTCTAGTGAAAAAACACAATTTCTAAGATAAAATTCTTCATTAATTTCTAAAAGCCTGCTTGCATATTATTTATAGAAAATCACTAAGACACCTATCCATACCAAACAACTTACCGCAAAATATAAACTGATTTATTCTAACTACGTGGGACCCAAGTTAGCATGTAACATTATAAATTTGGATGGAAACCCACTTCCACAAAACATAATGGTAGTGAAAAAAATGAACATTTATAAGCGAAATTGAAGAAATAAATACCAATATAAAAGGAACAATAATGTCTGAAGGATACCTTGGATAGGATCTGATGAAATTGAAACAAGTATCAGAGATGATAAATCATAAATATCAACAGTAGGCAGACTCTTTCTGTATTCTCCCACAGCTTTCTTGAACTGCATGCCTTTACTGCACCTTGCAGTTCAAGAAAGCTGTGGAAGAGTACAAAGAGGGTCATTTGTAGGAACTCCAACTAGAAAAAAGAAGAAGAAGATACTAAGGACTGAATTATAAGAGATGCAGGTTAAGGGGAGAGAGGAGAAGTATTTATAGAGGAGACCCACGAGAGAGAGAGGTAAAACCGATCCCGAGAAGAATATTAGGGCAAAACCAAAGAGATGTGCTTTTCTTATCTCTATATTAAAAAGGCGAAGACTTTTTGGGGCATTAAAAAGGATTAGGGTTTTGTTAATATTAAAGAAAAAGCATCCGAATCTGACGGTTACGATAAGCCATGCTGGTGGGCCCCATCAGAAATGGTGGGGGTATCCATTAGTGTAATTTCTCCTCCAATCTCGGGGAGGTTGGATGGTGTGGCATGTGAGGGTGGGCCCGTGGGGGAGTTTGTTTGTCTGGATGGTTGGCAGACACTAGTAAGGGTGCAACCCTGACCCAACTCAAGACAGCATTACTTCAACCCTAACTTGGCCCAATCCAAACCTTGGGTTGATGAGGTTAACCCAAACCTAATCGACCATTAAATCACTCATGACTCAACCATGACCCAACTCAGATTGGGTTCAAGTTGGCCCGGTCCAAAAGAGCAAAAAATACAAATAAAATGAATATTGAGTTAAGGGTCAGAACCGGTCGGATCGGGAGTCCTCAACCCTAACCCGACCATGAATTAAATTGGGCTGGCTTTTTTCCAACCGTAACCTAACCCAAGGAAAGCTGAACCTAACCTGAGCGAAAATCGGGTTGAACCCATCGAGTTCAAGTTGGGCCAGGCTCGAGCTACAATTCTAATCTCTCTCTCTCTCTCTCTCTCTCTCTCTCTGTGTGCTTCAAGGCGAGTGGTGTGTAGGTTAAGTCCCGGTTGGGGTCAATACCTTTAAGATCATGAGCAAGAAGAAAATGTTAAAACGTATAAAAGATCAAATAACACCATCTCCAACTGCTTAAGCTCTGGGAGTAATTGGTTGTTTCACATGGTAACAGTGCAAATTGCCTAGGATCAAAACTCATTGATATTAAAAATCCACATGTGATGGCCAATCCTAAAAAGGGTGGCCACACTCCGCTAAAGCTTTTGGAGCTAATTAGTTGTTTCACATGATATCAGAGCTATATGTGTTATATGTCATGAGTTCAAAACTCACTGATATTAAAAATCCACATGTAATGCCAACACAAAAGAGATGACACATGTAGGGGAACCCTAAAAAGAGGGGCCACGGGCAACCATACGTCGGGGGGGGGGGGGTTGTTGAAGTATAAAAGGGGTTGTTGAAGTATAAAAGATTAAAGGGATTTGGAGTAATTGGTTGTTTCCTAGAAAAGAGCTGGCATGCACAAATAATGTTATATTTATATTATTATTTTATTATTTTTTATCACGCCCGACACGTTTTTGTCTTTCGTTTTCTCTCTTCTCTGGCTATTCGCTGGTTTTGTTGTGCCATATGAAATATAGGGATAAAATAAGATGACTCGTCTCATGTAGAATAAATATTAGACACCTGCTAATTGGACGGGATCCCACCATCTATGATGTCAGCTGTTTCACCTGCGATGATGTCAGCTGTTTTGCCTATTACACCCCACATTTCAGTGGGTAAATCATCGAAAAGTGGGTGTTTGTAGTAAAACAGAAGGTGCCTTTATCATCGACCATTGTTTTACCCTTTACCCGCGAGTCGTGACTCGTGACTCGTAAGCATGGTTTTAAATTTCGACAATTTCGGATTTCGGTGGGGACCGAAACCGAAATTTCCTGAAATTTAAAATTAAGCGAAATTCCAAATTTCGTCCTAAATTTCGATTAAATGCCATTTTTTATTTTTTATTTTAAAATGTTACAAATTTTCTGAAATACGGTCCGAAATTTTGAGCCAAAATACCAAATTTCGGATTTCGGTCGGGTCCGAAATGGGTACCGAAACCAAAATTTAAAACCTTGGTCGTGAGAAGGTTTTTTTTAATCCGAATAAGAGATTTAACTTGTCATCTTAACCGTCCATTTGCCAGGCACCACTTCAGAATGGTCGAAAATAACAATGTAAGAGAAGGACATTAAAATCAAGTTGTTTTATTCGAAAGTCAAAACCATGGTTTTAAATTTCGACCGAAATCTGAAATTTCTGATTTTGGTGGAGACCGACACCGAAATGGCCTTTCCCCCAAACGGTCATTTATTTCGGCCAAAATTTTGGTCGAAATTTCGTTTTTGCCCGAAATTTAAACCAAAAAACCTTTTTTTATTATTATTTTAATATTTTACCGAAATTTCAGTAATTTCAGCCGAAATTTAATATTAAAATACCCTTTTCTTTGTGATACCGGATTTCAACCGAAATTTCGAAATTCCAGGGGTCCGAAACCGGTACTGAAACCGAAATTTTAAACCATGGTCAAAAGACTCAAAACAAACAATCTTGATTATTGAAACGAAGCAAGTTCTGGCCATTGGAAATTCAAGGTGGGGTCCATCAGACGGAAATGTTAGACAAAAGGTTGGAGCCATCCACGTGTCCAATGCACGGAAAAATTGTGACAACCTGCACGAGGACTAATGGACTATGGAAAATAGTTGGTATGGGAAATCCTTTGCACAAGACGACAAAAGGAGGACCCCTCACGTTTTGGCATCTTCCACCGTCCTTCTTACAAATAAGGGTGTGCCAGTATCAAACTTATAGTAAATAAGTACAGTGTTTTAAAGGAAAAAATATGTACTGACCGGATCATCTAACGGATTTTTGTCTTACACGACAACCCTGTAGAGAGTAGAGACGGCCTTAGAAGTTAGAACGTCTCACCTTGCCTACATTATTAGTGCTTAATTTTCCACATAATTTGAAACCATATGTAATTTCATTGTTCACTTCTTAGACAAGACCTATTTCATTTTAAAAATGCTTCCTGATTCAACAATTAAACCAAAGCCTGTTTTAATGTAATGCAACAATTTTCTTGGTAAGTTTTTTTTATGGAAAATGAGTTTCCGGCGTTTGACTAACTCATTTTCCACGGAAAGTTTTTTCAGAACTAAAGCTTTTCCGCATGTGCAGCATGTACCACGCCAGGATATAGGAGAAGGGTTGTCGTCAAGTTGGCAGCACCGTAAACTTTGCCACTTTTCTACAAGGCTGACCCCAACTGGTTTGGGATAAAGGCTTCGTTGAGTAGAGCCGAGTTGAGAAAAAATTTCCCAAAGGAAAAATATTTCAAGACGAGCATTGTTTTTGTTGTGATATTTGTAGTTGTTTACAATTGAAAAACCTTGTTAGTAGTAAGAATTGAGGAATGGTTTCTATCACTGTTTCTTTCATCATAAATTTGGTGTAGAAAAAAAAATTTACGCCCATTTTTATGTGAAAAAACGGGCATACAATTTGTTTTATGCCCATTTCCTATAAAAAGATGGGAGATGATATTTTCACTCCCCTGCATTACAGGCACGCTCCCCTTTTAACTTTATTTGATGTGAAAAGTGGGCAACTTTATGTCAAATCAAGTTATAAGGGGAGCGTGCAAGTAATGGTGGTGGGGGTGAAAATATATCACCCAAAAAGAAACGTTTCACTTGCAAACCTTTTTTTGTTGTAATAAAATCAGTGCCTTTATCGAATAAAATTAAGGGAAAACTACTAAAAACCCCTAAATCAAAACCTATATGCTAGAAACCCCCCAAAATTTTCTTATTGGGACTTCAATTTAAGAAAATTACTTTTAGGGGTATCCAAAGAGGCACTATGTTTTGAATCTTTTGATAATCAGCCTCCGTAATCAATGGGATTATCTTAGATTTGAATTCATTGAGTCCATAATTCAAACAAATTTCAGCAATCTCTGCAGTCTCATCTGTTTCAGCATTTCTTATTTCTTCTTTAGACAGGATTCCTCATAATAATAGTTAGTTAGTTTGGTGAGTAGTCTAATATGAATTGAATAACAGCAAGCATTATCATCAAAGAGCTGGCAAACACTAATTAGGGCCCTCCTTAAAAGTCATTTATTCAATGCTTATCCATTTAATGAACCGACAACGTTTTCTTTCCCTTCAACTTCTCTAACATATCTTCTTTCTTCCATGGGATTCGATTTTGATCACATCACTTTTCAAAACCTTGTATTGAATTTGGAATGGTATGGTGCATACTTGAAAAGGGCTGTCTTTTCTTTAAGATAATGAAATTAAATAGAGAGGCCCATAAGGTGAGGTACTCCTTCCCATCAGTTACTAAACTAAAACACACTCATTTTTATATAGCCTTTTGTTTTTAGAGTTTTACTTATGAGTGAAAGTTAGGTGGTTGTTCAAGGTTAATTGTGTGAGATGTTATTCTTACCCTTTCACCCTGTTTGCATCGTAGGAAAAACATTTCTGACAGAAAAAAGTTTCTTGGAAAATATTTTTCGTTCCACATTTTCAAAGGAAATGATATGTTATAAGTTATTATAGCCTTTCAGGAGTGAGTTTTATACTCAAAATCAGTTCTCATAATAGTTTATTTAGGCAATTTTTAAGTCCAATAATCAGTTTCGGACTAAGTTAATTCTCAAAATCCATAACCATGCCTTAGAGAGAGAAATATCATCGATTGAAGGCTGTTCTAAATAAAACTTGAAGATTAGAAAAGTTTGGAAAAGTTTTTCCTTTCCATACGTTTCCAGGAAGTTCCTGTAATCAAAACTGGGCCTGCAATGAATGGTGTTCCCCAATAAATTAGGAAGGAAAATGACATGTGAATAAGACATCCAAAGAGTGTAGTGTCAAAGAAATGAATATCTTTTTGGTGACTTACAATTTAAGTTAAACCAAGGGAAGCCATGGGAAACATCAAAGAATTGCATGGATTGGGTGAGCCATAGATCAACACACTCATTAATAAGTCTTTCTAATATAACTATTAGAGGCCGATCATGTGCCTGTTCTGATGTGATTATTCTTTTCACAAAGCTCTCCAATGGGAGAGAGATTAAGAGTCAGATAAGCTTTTCTTAGTAAAGATACATTGAATCCGATATTCTACCAACGCAAAATAATACTGCTTAACAGATCTGAAATGTGCTGATTTTCCTTAGAAAGAGACAGCCTTGCTTTTAGAAGAGGTAGTGGGATCATACGCTGTTAGTGGAGAATCACATTTTTTTATTGATAATGACCTCTCTTAACATCTTTTTATTAGCAAGAGCCAATAGAATAACTACAGAGAAAATCACTTTTACGATTGATGGTAAAAGACAATTTTTGGGGTCCTACAAGGGGCATAGGGGGGCATGTATGTATGTTAAATCAAGACCGTTGATCGGATCCGCCGGTCAAAAACGAGTTCAGACAAATGCACTTACGCCCTATTTGGATTGCAAGAAAAATATCTTCGATGAAAAAAATTTCTTGGATTTTTTTTTCTTTCTATGATTTAGAGATTGAAGAGGATATATTTCGCTATCTTAGTTTAATCCTACATGAGGAAGGAGAGATTGAAGAAGAGGATATATTTTGCTATCTAGGTTCAATTCTGCATAAGGAAAGAGAAATTGAAGTGGAAGCATGCTTTAGGAGTTCTGTGCGATCATAGACTGTAGATCTTGACGAGAGAATACGAAGATGAAGATTAAAAATGACAATTTACACCAGGGGTAATAAATCGACCCCCATATATCTTAAATCGACCCCGTATAGGACAGTAGAGAGAGAGAGATATGGGGGTCGATTTATCACACAATGATAATGGCACCTATTTTAGAGGCAATGGTTTTATAAGAACACCCTAGATCACTTTCCTTACAAAATGACGACCAAACATCACTTTCCTTACAAAATGACGACCGAACACTCTCCACTTTTTTGTTTCCTTTCTCGCAACTCTACGTTCCTTCTACTCAACTTATCTCGTTTTCTCATGAGAGATTCTACCAAGGCCCCCATTGCACACCTGGCACTCCACATTGATTGGCTCAGGTTGTAGGCCCCACTGTTGCAATTCTTTGCCACTCGTCCAATACAGTCTACAACAGATGGATTGCAGGATTTTCGGAAGAGAAAAACTTTTACAAAATTTCATACCGCTGCATTGTTCGGTTACACATGAAAAAATTTACGCTCGGCCACTCCAGTTCAATTTTTAGTCTAGGGGCTTTTATTTATAGAGATTTGCTAGGGATCATCGCAGAAAGGCATTTCATGGCTGGCTGTTGCATGTGAGAGCAGCCACATGGGCTCAATTTTCAGCAGGTTTAGTTTTGTCTTATTCATTTAATTGATCTGGTGTGGATGCTCTCACATGCAACAACCAGCCGTGTAATGCCTTTCTGCAATGGTCCCTGGCTTCTAAATCCCTTGTATATAATGCTACCCCAAAATTTTATCAGTTCTCTTTAAAGTTTTTGCTGCAATCCAAACAGGGCCTAAGTCATCGAACATAACCTTGGTAAAACAGTCAGTTTTTTTGGAATATTTAAAAATTTTCAATAAATGTTTTTTCTCACAATATTAATCGACGTCTTATGATCATCCAATCATGATCAAAACTTTAAGAATGAATGAGCAGTACTAGCGGTGGCCCGCTAAACTTCGTCCCGGTCACTATGACATGCAATGTGTATGCGGGCCAATTCAATTTAACCAAAAAAAAAAAAGAAGAAATAGACAAAAGATGTACGGATTGTAATATGGAGTTCTTACTGTAAGCCCGTATAGTCAAGTATTTTTCAAAAAGTACTGTATGACCCACGCCATAGGATGATCCAAACCGTCCATTTGATGGGCCATAAGCCCAAATAATCATCTGCATGGGATAATCCCAACCCTCTGATCTACGGATGAATTGCATATATTATGGAAACCTCTATAGATCTGAGGGTTGGGATCATCCCATGCAAATGATTATTTGGGCTTATGGTCCATCAAATGGCCATACAGTTCTTTTTGAAAAATACTGGAGTATATGGTCTTACACAGTATAAAAAGTCTCTTATACAATGGATGCGTTTACTATTTTGCAAGTGTAGGGTGACAAAAGTACAAGTGGGGTGACATGTTCAATGTTCCAAATGATTTATTTCTTAGGCCAAACTGGGGTGAAATCTCAAACAATACCAAACTATGGAAGAGTTATCCATGGGCCAAGTTGGCTCCATGAATCCAATGGGCCCGACCCACCTAAAGTCTGTTCTAGACAAGATTTCCTATAAAACGGTCCAATATCGATCCAAATCCCAGATTTAAGTAAGTAATTAATCAGATAACGAGCAGTATTTGTGGGTCCAACCTAACTCGATGTTTAAGCAAAAGAGACTCCGTAGAGGACTTGAATGTGGGCCACACTTAGATGTACGCAGCCTTACCCTTGCTTATTATCTTGTGAAGAATTCAACCGTTGATTGTTGCCGCCCTTTATCTAACGGACTGGATCTATGCCCAGCATGAGACTTTAGATAAATACTGTCACCTGGTGGGGCCCATCAGATCAATGGTTGTGATCGCCCAATATATTTATCATCTCTACAGTGGGCCTGACCCGTTCAGCAATCGGATAAGATTAAATAGGGAGATATTTAACTCTACTAATGTTAATTACGGTTAACGAGATCGAGTTAAGAGTTGGGCTGAAACCCAAAAATAGAGAAAAGCCCATTTCAGTTGCCCCATAAAAAAAAAGGCCCATTTCGTGTTTCTCTCTCTGACTCTCTGTTTTCCTTTCCCTTCTCTGTCTCATACCCAAAACCCCATCAAGCTTCTATTCCAGAAGTTGCACGCATCTAGACCGTTGGATCTAGCACATATGCCGTAGATCGCCGTTCCTATAACAGTTTTGGGTAACAAATCAAGATTCCTCTTTCTCTTTCAGAGCTGGAATTCGCAATTTTTGAGATATTTGTTGCAAGATTTTGTGTTGCTTCTTCTCTTTCAGTTTATTTTTGAACATGGGTTTTAGTTTTATTTGATTTTAGGTAAAAATTCTTATCTTGGTGGTATTTTATCTGGAGTTATACATTTCGTTGGTTGAAATTTGAAAAATATATTATCCCTAATTTTTGCGATTATAAAGTGTGGGCTTGGGTTTTCTAGCCCTAAGTATCTGATAATTTATTGAAATCTCGTTTGTGGTATTATACTCCAGATTCTAGTATTAGGGAGTGTCGATGGGCTGGGCCATAGGACGACCCATTAGAAAATATGAAGGCCCAAGCCCGGATAAGTCTGTGATGGGCTTTGTCTTTGGGCTTTAGTCCAGCCTGTTATCGGTCCAAGATTGAGCTCAAGCCCAAGCCAAGTTGGCGTCCCACCCAAGGGGGTTGGGCCTCACAAGCCCATGGGACATACCACTGACGACTATATCTATGGCCTTTCATAAGTTCATTGCCAACTTTTGACATCAAGATGTGGGTTTTGTGTCCATCTGTGTGATGGAGTGGCTTGCTTTGAAGTTAGGTGCATAATTTCTAAAACAGAAAAAAAAAAAAAGAAGCAATGAGCTTAAGTGGTTATAACGCCTCCCATTGGTTCGCTTAAGCGGGACCCAAACATTTAAACGAATGGGAGGCGTTATAACCACTTACGCGCACCAACATATTCCTCATATATGTATGTATGTATGTATTTTAATGAGTGATAGTTTATTTGTATAATTAATACTACCAGATGTGCATATATATATATATTAAGGTCCTGTTTATCGTGGATCCTGAGAATTGATTTTTAATCAAAAAACTGATTATTGGACTCAGAATTAAATGCAATTTTCAGTTTTGGACTCAAAATCCAAAACGAACAGGACCTTCGCAGTCTATGCCATGTGTGTGGAGATTATATAATGGATGACATTTAACTGGTGGGCATAATTGGTTTAATTAGGCAGAGCAAGTGAGTGTTAAGCATTATCTATTTGGTTGTTGTCTTTCATGTTTACAAAAAATGAAGTGAGGCATTTACCCCTTATGATTTTTTGGTTAATGTTTAGTACTTACCTTCCGTGACCTCTCCTATCCTCCATGATATTCTGGTATATGTATCTTATCTGCTAATTGCATTCGTGCCTCACTTGCATGTGTGTGAAGTTATAGAGTAGTAATTACTTACTAAAGTCCGTAAGTGAAATTTTATCACAATAATTGGTTGGCCCTTCTTGATTCTTTATTGCCGACTCTTAAAAATGTTGCATCAATGCAAGATCATGTCCCTTGCAAAAGAGTGAATCAAGCAGTGCTTGATGGTGGTTGAACCTATTTTTACTTATTACATGACTAACTATTCTTCCAACTCAACATGATGTGATCATGATGTTTATTGAGGAATTATGTCAGCTAGAAGCCTGACAAGGGAAATTAGTGCGAATGGGCAGGACGCCATGGGTGGGTTTAAGGATAACCGACAAGTGTTATCTAAGGAATTGATGGTCCTATATTATATATACAAGGAAGCTCTTTGATGACTAACTCTTGGTGTGTGAAGGAACTGAAGCCTAATTTTTTTTGTGAAGTTGCTTCATGTTGATTACCGAGTTTTCTCAACAAAGGTGGAGTGCCACGTGAGAGTTTTAGCTACAAAATACACGAGGAAGAACACCCATTGCATTGGTTTGTGTTTCTGAAAAAACTACAGGAAGCTGATTATCTCTACGTGACAACTTCTTTTTCTACCTTTTCATATTGTTGTAGGCTGAATCCAATATTTAATAATGTTCCACCTCCTTTCATGTTAATGATTTTTTCTAGCAACAAACATATCTACCAGCTCATTGTGCTCTATGAACACAGACAACATCCACATCTTATGGTGTTACATGAACTACTTGATTTCTTGTCAGTTAACCAGTCACTTGAAATCATTCATTGTGTATTGGAGGTCCTCAGCTTGCTCTCTCTTATAGTGGTATATGATGTACCCTAGCAAGTTACATATCACTGAAAGGACAACCATCCATCATAGTTTCTAGCTTAAATCACCCAATATAAAAATACATAAACCTGCAATAAGTCTAGACAGGCTTCCGGGCCCCTATTAGAAGCATCTTCGATGCCCATACGCCCTCGATGTTATCAATGGCTGGTGTTTCAGCAGACCTTTAGTTGTTTGAGACCAAACTAAATTCTATATCGTCAACCTTGTATAGTGTAACAGTCAACACCCCTGCGTCCAAGAGCCATTTGTTGGCCAGGCATCAAACCATTAGTGTTTAACTCAGTGTTTAAAAATGCGGATGCGAAGAAAATCCTAGTCAACTCGGCATGATGCGGCTGAGTACTCAGTTGACGTGGCTGAGTACTCGGTTGACGTGGTCATAATTTGGGAGAGTCAAAGGAGTTTTTATTGACTCTGTAGGGCAAAATGTGGAACGCGGATGTGGCGCGATGCAGGAAGCGGCCAAGGTAAAAGGGAGGCGACTCGGGGGAGTCGATGCGGAAACGGGCGAGTTTTAAAACTATAGTTTAACTGTTCAACAGGATTATTTACCTTCCAGGCATTCGTTTTCTACTTAGGAACTCCCACCATAAGTTGTGCTGACCTTCACCCCTACCTGTATATTGGTCAAAGTGGAAAGGGCTTGTGATTGATTTTTTTAGCTGTTTAATCCTGTTTCAGTGATTTCATTCATCCTCAATAACAAATGCTTCCACAAAAACATTTCAACATTTTAACCTACGTATTAGCATTGCAACTCCTTTTAACAAAGTGGCAATGATAAGTTTGCACTGGGAAAATGTTTCTTGGACTCGAACAGGAAATATTTCCCTTGCTCCGAGTTGTGTTGATGGAACCTTTTCATAACAAGTGTAGATGACAGTTGAAAGCTTTCTATTGGTGAGGCTATGGAGGTGAAACTAGGTAGAAACTAATACTCTGGGTAACTTAAGTCAGAAGAGGAATATACAAAATTGAGATCAGAGGGGAAGATAACGTCCCTGGGTTGGGAAACCCAGCTTATAGAAAGGGCTTAACCTTTTCATGGTTACAACTTAATACATAAGAATGATGCATATATAATTGGAAGCTTTGACGTCGGAACCTAGTAGCAACTCTTTTTAATGGCTGAAGCAAAAGTCTGTCCAACAAAGAGGCAGAAAGTTAAGATTACTTATCCTGTTCCTTAGTGAGGCTTTGTTTATTATTGTAGGAGACTCACCAACATTGTCAGATGTGTTAGATCAGGGATGGCTACCCGTGGAGTCTTGTCGATTTATTTGAAGAAGTATTGGATATATTAGAAGGCTACAGGTGTAGTTGAGTCATGTGCGGAGAAAGGCTAATGTGGAGGCAGATAGATTCGCAAAGGAAGGGGTGACTAGTGCGTCTCTTGTGATTAAAGATCATATGCTGTTCTAAAGCCTGCTGATAAAATATAGCACTTGCATAGTTGATGCAGATATTAGGATTTATTTACATGACCCAGATCCTGCATCAATAGCATTGTCTTGTGCCTTATCCCCTCGAGCTGAATTGTTGTTTCTATAGTAGTGTTATCTTGTGCCTTATCATCTCGATTGGGGATCTGCTTGCATATTAGACTTTCCACTATTACCCTAGAATATTGCCCATTCCTCGTGCTAGCAAACTGGAAATCGATCTCCACTATGTTCAACTGTGCCACCTCCTTGGCTAAGAGCATCTCGGTCCTCCATGCCTGTAATAGTATTCCAGAGAAACATAACCGCTATACCTTTTTGGTCCCACTCTTCTCTTCAAACCATGCTGACAAAGTAGAAAAAGGGACAGCCAAACCTGTGTTCGTCGTAGGCAGCACCGCAATTAATTATATTCCTTCATTTCAAAAGCAAAAAGAAAGAAGAAGAAACAAAAACAATGAGTTTACATGCCTATTGGCGATGCTGCATCTTGAATACATGCTTATTGGGGATTCTATGCCCTTAGAATAAGTTCTTGATGTGCTTGATTTCCTTTTTTTGGGCAAGATTTATCCTTTGTTTTTTGTATTTGGTTCTCTTTTTCTAGTTAATTTGTAATGTATCAAGCTACAAACTGCATGGGTCAAATCTTTAATTGTCATAGTCTGTTTCCATAGCGTCTTCCAAACCTTTTATTCACTTCTCTATGCTTCAAAACAGTGAGTGGGTAAAAGAATGGTGAGTCAAGGAAACCCCTATGTAGCTGACTGTGAAGGTATGCATCCTCTAGTAGGGCATGCATTTGGACTTGCTATTTTCAACCTTGTTCGTGTGCTTTCTTTAGCCTTATCAACAACCGCGTATAAATAGCTAAATAATAGGCCGTCTTGGCTGACTACGAGGTGAAGAACATTGACTAAGGGCTCACTAACCCATGCCCCCTATTTCTAGAATGTTTTTCTTGTTGAGTAATATGAAGGAAATTCAAAACATGTATGATGTTTATTTATCCTCTTGTTTAAAAGGGCAGCCCGTCATTCCAACCTGTTTCCTAAAATTTGGCTGCAAACTCTTTCATACTCAGTGTTCAGCCATGTAAAAACTTTAAGAAACCTTGTGATCTACCATTCAAAAAAAGGAAAGAAACCTTGCGATCTTCAAGTTATTACATTAGCACTGCAGTTATAAGGTATGGAGGTATGATGTCTTGGTTCCTCCAACATACCTTAGAATCTACGAAAATAATTTGGGATCGGGAATTACCTTTTTCTGGTAGTGAGTGATCCATTGATGGAATTGGTAAACTTGCAGATAATTATCCTTTGAAAATTAGTTGACATATGCTCTTCCATATTTCTTGTACACAGTGGAGACTGAGCAGCCCGGAATCTGAGAGCCAAAACATGACAAGGAGATTATTTCCTTCCCACTTTCTATACTTCATATTAGCTTTGATTGTGGTATTTTACCATCTCATTAAATTTATTCGACCTTGCAGTAAAAGTTTAGGGTAACTGAATAGGTGTGTTATATCTACTGAGCTTTCTCTCA
Source organism: Tasmannia lanceolata (assembly GCF_043159265.1). Taxonomy (NCBI): domain Eukaryota; kingdom Viridiplantae; phylum Streptophyta; class Magnoliopsida; order Canellales; family Winteraceae; genus Tasmannia; species Tasmannia lanceolata. The sequence continues at coordinate 6,282,559 of NW_027518683.1, forward strand.
GGAGAGCAGCCTTCCTTTTTATATATATTCTAAGCAAGTTTGAATTTTACCTTTATTGTTGGTCTTGTGGAGAAACTAATGCTTGCTCAAAGGAAATAAAATATTGATATCTTGGGCATCTTACTTTCTTCCCCACCTTCGGACTTGTGCCAAGGGAAGGGATTCGACCAATTTTTATGGCCAGGTGTTGGAGGTTTGTCATATTGGTTGGAGGATGACATATGAATTGGTGTAAATATCCATTCTTGTTCATTGTTTTAGGGAGTTTATATGTATGCTTAGCTTTCATTGATGTGCTGGAAGTTTACTCTGCCGATTTGCTGTCAAACCCATAGTTGCCGGAAACTTCTTGGGCAGATGGGAAACCCGTTTCCCCTAAAACGCGTTTCTTGAGGGTGGGAAACCCGTTTCCCCTATGACGTGTTCCCCGCACTTCCATGATAAAAAAAATTGGACAAATGTTTCCAAAACGCATGGGAAACATATGAGAAACTTATGTAAATCATGTGTGAAACACGTGATTAACGTATGCAACACTCATAGAAAATGCATGTGAAACATGTAGGAAACATGTGTGGATCTTACGAAAATCATTTTGGAAAAAACACATAAAAAATTGTGGAATAGATATTTAAAAAAAAACAATAGCATATATTGTAATAAAAATAAAAATCAGAAAAAATCAAATAGAAATTTGAAATAAAAAAAAGTTAAATCTACAAAACCACATATTTCATGTTTTCCTTGTGTATTTTTTCTATGATTTTCAAACGTTTTCCCGTTTCCCGTTTCCCCTATTTTTTTTTCATGCATTTCCCGTTTTGTTTCCCGAATTCATTTCCCACCTTGGTAACTATGGTCAGACCTGTGATTCCCTTCTACTGTGGCAAAGTCTGCTTTGATGGTTGCAGCAGGGAGAACCTTGACCACATAGTTCTGCACTATGTGTCTTGAGCAAGGTTGCTAGGGCGGGAATCGAAAACGGGATTCGAAGGCTCCGGGGATGGTTGGGAGCGGGATTCGAAATTTCGCCGGGGAATCGTCGAGGAGTTGCCGGAGATTCGCCGGGGACACCCATTGCCAGTGTAATTTTGCAATCAAAGCCACTGGATTTCTCTCACATCATGTACATTAGCCCCCTTTGCAGTCAAAGCCACTGAATTTTTCTCACCCATTGCCACTGACGATGGGTGTGGGGTGATCAAAATGGGCGTAAATATTACTCCCCTAAACCATTCTCAAGCCGGAAACCTCTCAAGCAGTTAACCATTCACACAGAAACCGTTCAAGAGGGGGGGTGGGTTTATATCCGGGGCATCGCCGGGGAAACGGATTTCACTGAATGGGATTCGCGGTTTTTGGTAATGTGAATCCGCAAATTTTATTATCAATGAAACGCGAATCCATAAATGAAGAATCGTGATTCCGATGGAAAAGAAATCGTGATTCCCAAATAGGGATTCACGTTTCCGATGAAAAGGATTCGGGATTTCCCTATTTTGGGGAATCGAACCGAATCCCGAATCCGATTCGCGAATCGGGGAATCGCGATTCCCCACCTGTGAGACCGAATCCCTGCTTCCTTGGTCTTGAGCTTATAAAACATCATCTCGTCACATTTTCTGATATATTTAAGGGAGTGTACCTTGTAAGTGGAGAGGGTGAAGCAAGCTTTATAAAAGAGAAGCTAAGTCGTAGCGCCCCCATCATGCCCTTATTAGTATCGTAGTCTTTAATTTAGCGTTTTTTCATGGTAATCTTTAGTTGAAGCATTTTTCATCTTGCCCCAAGGCTTCAATGTTCCTGAGGGAGAGGAGGAGGAGGTGTGGGGGGGAGGTTTTTTCTAAATAAATGAATAAATAAGTTTCATATTGTATTTTGTGTTGCACATGGTCAATTTGGTGGTTCTTTTAACATCATTACATGGGTTAGGCGGTGTGGAACCACTTGTTGAAAGAAGTTGGATCTTATTATTTGTTTTTTGAAAGGTAATAGAAAGCTTTATTGGGGGAAAAAATATAATACACTACATGAGCGCCAGGTGGTCTCTAAGAAAACAGAATGCATAATACAATAGACAGGCAAAACATACCAAAAGCTAAAAAATAACAAAAAACCAAGAACAAGCTTTTCAAAGAGGAGAGAGGAAAATGAATGCTATGAGACAAAGAAGGGATGGGGGTTGGATGGGAACTAGTTTTGGGGAGAAATCTTAAGCAAGGTGATTTTTTTTTTTTTTTTGAAAATTAACAAAGCAAGGTGAATTTGAATGCTTTTTCTCTCGCATGAGGTTATAAACAATGTCCATATATCTCCTTTTGAAGTCATCCATATATCTCCTTTTGAAGTCAACTAGAGAACTTGTGTTCTAGATCCTCAAAGATCATTTCTATGCAAAGTCTTATTTTGCAGCGATAATTTCATGCAGGCTTAACCTTTCCACTGGTGTTCGTGGTACATCCTCAAGTGAACGGCTATGGCAGGGCAATACGCTTTGCTTTCTTACAATGTTTTGTTTGGTGGTGCCAAAACTAACGCATGAAATCTTAAAAAGGAGAAATTTAGGATCACATAGCATGTGTTTGTTTTTTTCTGTAGAGATAAAGAGTAGTTTGAGGATTATTTTTTTATCTATTGCAATTGAATTGGTGCATGCTACTATCAACTTTTGGCATAGAGGGGTGTTTCATGATTGGTGAGTACTTTTCGTGGTTAACGTCCCAAAGGCTATGTTTGGATTGTTAGAGTTGGGAATTGGAATAGGTATCCTATTCAAAATAAAAAAATAAATTTTAGAACTTCTAATAAAAGAGTTTTTATATGGTGGCCGACCGTCCACCAACAAGGGCAGAGAGAAAAAAAACTCTCCCCCTTGATTTTTGATCCAAGTCAAACCCCCTTTTTTGACTTTTACCCTGATCAGAAATCATCGTGGTTGATGTTTTCTCTCTCCTCCCTTTACATATAAAGGGCGGCCACCATATAATTTCTCCTAATAAAAAATTTCAGAATACCTTCCCTTGGGGCTGGAAACATATTGAGGCAACTCCCCCCCTGCACCCCGCGCCGGCGAAAGAAAAAAAAAAAACCGCCCTCGATTTCTGTTATTTTATGAACCAAATGCCAGAATCAGACATAATTGGAATAGGATGCTGATTCCGGCAATCCAGATGCACAAAGAGTCTTGATGTGAGTAATGGTAAATAATTTGGAAGCAACTCTATATGCGATGTTGTGGTCCATCTTGGTTGAAAGAAAAAAGAATCTTTGATGAGGAGAAAGTCGCTTGGGATAACTATTACAGGATCATCTTCACACTAACACACATGTGTGTGTACATGTATATATATACATGTGTGTGCATACATATAAAAGACTATCGCATGCATATGAAGATTTTTATTTTCAGGCATGCCAGATCTGACATCATGCATGTATCTCATATTTCTTGATTTGTTTGTATTCTATGTTGATGCATTGTTTCTCTCATCCTGTAAATTTTTTCTTTTATTAGTCTTTCCAGCTGCACATACAGGTCATGCCTATTTGGAGAACCTTTACTTATTGTGTGCTTTCTGATATGAACGAACCTCCTTTGTTGTTACATTCAGCTTCAACTAAAATGTGTGATTGTCCTGTCCTTTTTGGAATTGAAAAAAAAACTTGAGATCTAGAGTTACTGTATATTTTTAACACTAGTGTATATTTCTTTTGAAGCAGAATCAATTCATTATGGCTGGCACCAGTGACAATGATGGAGGTAATTCAGAAATGCAATTATCTTCCAAGCGTAGGAGAAAAAAGTCCTTCGTTTGGGAACACTTCACCGTGGAAACTGTGGGTAGTGGATGTACCCGGGCATGCTGTAAACAATGCAAGCAAACCTTCGCATACAGTACCGGTTCCAAGCTAGCAGGGACTAGCCACCTTAAACGACACTTGGCCTTGGGAATATGTCCCAAAAACAGGCGTCAAGAAAAAAAACAACTTACCCCATTTACTCCCGCCGCAAAAAATAGTGGGAGTCCTACCGATCAGCCAAAAAAACGCTACAGAGGAAGTCCCTTCTCCAACATTCTATATGACCAGGACTCTAGTCGCCTAGATATTGCAAAGATGATAATTGTGCATGAATATCCCCTCCACATGGTCGAACATTCTGCTTTCAATACTTTTGTCCAAAACCTCCAACCTCGATTCAAGGTGGAAACTTTTAGCGCCGTTGAAGGGGAGTGTTTGGCAATTTATGAAAAGGAAAAGCAAACCATCATGCAGCTACTTGGGACAATGCCTGGACGGATAAGCCTTTCTTTAGATTTGTGGACGTCTAGTCAGACTATAGGATATGCGTGTCTAGCAGGACACTTCATTGATAATGATTGGATATTACACAGACAAGTTCTCAACTTCACAGTTGTGTCTTCTCATACTGGAAATTCCCTTGCTGATGCCATTAGAATTTGCCTTTCGGATTGGAATCTGGAGAAGAAATTATTCAGCATTAGTTTAGATAATTGCTCCTCTAAGGACAATACTAGTATATATCTTAGAGAACAGCTGTCCAACAAGAACATGCCTGTGCTCAATGGTCAATTGTTCGTGGTGCGTTGTTTTACTCATGTTTCAAATCTCATTGTTCAGGACGTACTAGAGGTGATCCATGGAATTGTTTACAAAGTCCGCGAGAGCATAAAGTACGTGAAGGCATTGAAGGCACATGAGGAAAAATTCGAAGAGGTTGTTCAACAGCTACAAGTCTCTAGCACAAAGAGCTTATCACTTGATGTTCAGAACCAATGGAACACAACGTATCTTATGTTGTTGGCTGCCTCGGAGTACAAGCAAGCATTTTCGCACTTGGAGGCGTCCGATCCGAACTACAATGAAGCCCCATCCATGGATGAATGGAGCAAGGTTGAAACTCTTTGCAAGTCCTTAAAAGTTCTTTATGATGCGGCAACTGTTTTCTTAGGAGTACCATGCCCAACTGCCAATATGTATTTCCATGAAGCATGGAAGATCCAATTAGAGCTGACCCATGCCGCAATGAATGAGGATCCCTTCATCAGTGCCATTACTAAGAAAATGCACGAAAGGTTTGACAAATATTGGAAAGACTGCACCCTTATCTTAGCCATTTCAATAGTTATGGATCCACGGTTCAAGATGAAGCTAGTTGAGTTCAGCTACTCGAAAATCTACGGTGAAAATTCGAGCACATGTGTTAAGGTTGTCAATGATGCTATCCATGATCTATATCTCGAATACGTTGCACAGCCATTGCCACTAACTCCAGCTTATGTGGAACAAGGATATGACAACAATCCAAAGGAAGAAGAGACCCCTCTTCCTAGCAATGATGGGCTTCTAGATTTCGATATGTTTATATCTGAAATGTCTAGCATCCAACCCGCAAAGTCCGAGTTGGACCAATATCTCGATGAAGCACTTCTACCAAGGGTACAAGAGTTTGACATCTTAAATTGGTGGAAATTGAACAAATTGAAGTACCCGACACTTTCAAAGATGGCTCGTGAAATCTTGGCGATTCCAATGTCGACTGTTACATCTGAGTTCATATTTAGCACTAAAAGTAGAGTGCTGGACAACTATCGCAGTTCACTGGCACCACAAACTCTGGAGGCCCTTGTTTGTGCCAAAGATTGGATTCAATACCAGCAGCAGCAGCAGCAGCAGCAGCTTGCTTTAACGGGTTCGTCTAATGCCATTGTCAAGATGGAAACCTAAATTCATTTCAGGCTTTCCCAATTTGTATGGTCAGTTCTCAATATTATGATAGGTTGGCCATGGCTTGTTTTTGCTCATGTCTGTCCTTGAGTTGTAACAATTTAGTACTTGGTATTAACTTAGTGCAGCGATGATTTTGCTTCTCATAACCTCACTAACTTGTCATTAGACTTGCTTGTTCTACATTTTAAATTAGAGAAATAATATGGGAACCTGTAATATATCAATCATACCCTATATGTTTACATTGGGTGTTTTGGTCATTTTCTATAAGAAGGAAAGTTTGGAGACCAGAGAGAGCAATGGCTAGCAAGCAAGTTTTAGATTTTAAATTCAATTTTATTTACTCATATCATGGTAGTTAAGGCCACATGCCTTAGTATTTAATAGCTCACGAAATTCCAAGTGAGAGTAAAAACTTAGTTCTACTTGCCTATTGCTAGTAAAAAGATGCCATATGACGCTCCCAGACTCGAACACCTTGAATTTGACTACTCAATTCACTGCTAAGACTCTTGTTATCCTTTTATACGTGCTCTATCTAATGCTCTAACATTGCTGCAAATAAACTATTATTTTGAAATGAAACTCCTAATTCAACTCGAGCTCCTAATGACTTAATTTAATCGCATGTACCTTCCATTGAATCCATATCCTAAGGTGCGATCATGATCATGATCATGACCTAGACATAGCCACAAAATCAGATGGAGCGTCCTAGAACCAAATGGAGGGCGGTAATGTACTAAATCATCAAATTTTTGTTTATTTAAGTATGTTCATGAGGGTTAATTTCAAATTATATTTAAAACCCATACTCAAAGCAACAAATTATATTTAAAAACCATACCCAAAGCAACAAATAACTCTCTCTCTCTCTCCTAAACCCTAATTAGCGCTAACTGCATACAACATAAGTAGGATGCAGGACAATCTGATGGACAGTCCAGTTCAAAATGGATCGTGACTTTTTTCTAGGATCCAAAAAGCACTATGAAAAGGAGTCAACCGAAACGGAATCTGAACAGATCGTGACCAAGACATAGTGAATCCGATCCGAAGTGGATCGTTGACAGGCCTAAACAAATGCTGTAAATTGGCACCCCCGGGAAGATAATTAGCACCCCTTTAAAGGAGGGTATGTGGCAGAGAGTAGGGGTGCAAGTTTGGCCCTGTGAGCCCGGACCCGCACTAAGCCCAAAAAGAGTCTGGGCTGGATTTTCCAACCCTGAGGGCTGGCTAGGGTTCAATTTTGCAGGCCTGAGACAGTCAAGTCGGGTTCAGGCTTGATACCTCGAGCCAACCTGCCCTGGCCCAGCCGGACCCTGATTGTCACTTCCTCAATTCAATTTTGGCCGGGCCCATTCTTCCTTTTTTTTCTCTAAAGAAGAGATCATACTAATCTAACCATCCATAAAAAAAAGGTAGAGTTGAGTGAAATAAATGGCTAGAGTTTAAAAGGATTTAGGGCATCTAATAAAACAAAAGGGAAGGTCTTCGTTTCTTTTTCAAGGTTTTTGACTTTTTGTTGAAAGTGGACCTCCATATATCCCTTCTCTTTTTCAATTCTTTGAACTTTTAAGTAAGGAATTCCATGCACCTATTCTTCACTAGGGTCAATTAGGACCAGCTCGGCCCGGCCCAAACAGGGCGAATCAGGTCAAGGCTGGGCTGAGCCCTGCAGGGCAGGCATTGGGTTGAGGTTTCTAAGGGGCTAAGATAATGGGATCCAGGGTTGGGCTAGGGTTTTGAAAAGCCCGGCCCAACCGCGTTGCAGCCCTATGGCAGACTTTAACTGTTTTTAATGTCAATTAACGTTAAAGAGGTGCGAATTTATCATTGCCCAAAATTTTCCCATACTTCCAAACAAGAGTATTTTCTATCGAACTTTTGGAGGTTAAGTTAGCCAATGCACAAATAACGAGGGATACGAGTGTGCTAGGATTAGTGTTGTTTGGGCTTGCTTTAGGCATGGCCCACCCATCGCTTGAGATCTAAAAAGGCCCGGCTTGAATCTTATCCTTCCTTAGGCTACTCTCTCTCATGTTTATCATTCTTCGCCTTTAAAACTTAACGAAACTGGACTTTACTCCATTGAAACTGGACATTGATGAGCTTATGAATGAGTTTACTGAGGCGTACTGAAGTAAGTATACTCCTGCCAACTCACACATTTTCATTTTATTTTGTTTGCTTTTATTTTCTTTTCCTTTTCGGTATGATATTCATATAAACAGTGGAGGTGCTGCCTGCCTCCCTTTGGCGCTGCAGATTGCTGGCAAATAGTCGGATAGGAGAGTTTCTGAATATGAATCTGGTAAGTCATGTCGTGTATTCTGACTTCTGAGGAAAGTTACAATAATGCTCCTTGTTTTCTATAGGATAGTGATAACTAATATTCAGGAAAAGTAACAATTTTTCTGAGGTATGTAGCTCCAGCATCCCGTAAACTAAAACATAGCCCAGATCAATTGGGGGTGATTGGCCACTTATAACTCGAAAACCTCAGATTTAGAAACTTTAGAAGGAGTTTGCTAGTCTATAGTCTTGTAGATGGCTTTGGAGAATTGGAGACCCTCCATATAAAATGTAAATCTAATGCCAGGAAAAGGAATGAAAATGCTGCAACTGTCGCCGAGGAGCATGTGTCTTACATTTTGGATAGTAGATGCTTCGTGGGCCGTCTTCGTGGAAAGTTTTACACAAGGAATTTCTTCAATGGATGATGAAAAATTCCAGCTTTTCAATGAAACAGTTGTTCTTTCTCGGTGGTAAGTTTTACACAAGGAATTTCTTTTTCTTTTTTGAAGACAGATAATTGCATTGCAGCAGGAACACTATTTTACTGTTTAGCACCTGTTATAGTTGTACATATGTTTTAATCTGTTTTGTATGGAGCTGATTTTTGACCCGCCCTTGTTTTGATAGATACTCTCTTCTCTCTATCCTTCATTGTCTGTTTCAATTCCTAACTGTGACATGGCTGTAACAGCTAATCAAAGAAGATCAAAATTCATAAGGATTTATCTATCAAAACAGGTGGTGTGACTTTCAGTTTTCTTTTTTGTGTCTCTGATGCATTGTGTTTTTCTGATTATGATGGCCGACTGGGTTTTCACGGCTTCCCTTATATAACAACACTGTTGCACATGCCAATATCCATGCTCAGAGGCTGTTAGCCTCATTCTTCTCCTTGTTGTTTTAGAAATTATCTTTTTAATTTTTAATTTTTATGGTCTCATTATCATCTCAGAGGCTGGTTCGCTGGTGAGAATCGAAAACATAAAGCACATAGCAGAAAACAATAAATTGATTGGAGATGCAGTGAGAAGGTTGCCGAGGAGTGGAACATCCAAAAGGAAGTGTTTTATGAACAGACTGGATTTAATCGTCCCAATGAAGAGGCAGAGGCTGATGAATTTGATAAGGAGTTAGAGAACCTGTTTACTGAACAGTAGTGGGAACTGGTATGTTATTCAAAACAGCCCAGAGATCTCTAGTACAGTTGGTTTCTGTTTAAATCCCTTCAAAAAACTATATAAGCTCCCTGCTATCACTTCCCGACCAAAGACCCACCTTCAGAATCTCCTTACTAAAGGCTACAGCAGCAAAAAAAGCAGCTTTCTAGGTCCACCTTCCTCTCCAGTTATCATCCCTTGCAGGCCTTGCATTGCTGCTTAATGCAGCAAAGTTAGAGCAGACCCATTTGGAAAATGCTGTTGGCTTTCTTTCCCAATTGTTTATCTGGCTTTTGTTGGGCATCTAGTTGTAAATATCTGGTATATTGGCGTAGCATTGATTGCATTGGAATTTGTTGGTAGTATGACGATATAATTACTATTTAAGATCCCCAAATCAATCATCTAGACTCAGTTTAACCTTCAATGATTTCTCGGAGCGTAAGGTTTGCCCTACCAAGTCAATAAAAAACCTGGTGATTGGTGGATGATGGTGTGTGAAATCCAAAGAATGATAATGCATTAATGCACGTTGTTTATCTACTAATCGTCAATATTTAAATATTTTTTTATGAACTTTGAAGCAATGCTAGCATAATACATGACACAGGTGTGCATGATTAGGCTAATATATGATAAGATCCACATATCACAAGCAATCTCAAGCACAACTAAATTTGCGTTCCACATGGAGACATGTATTTGTGATTGAGATCGTGATCTTGTAGGCCGTGACCCCATAGTCCTAGCCTCATGCTAAAAGGACATTTCATTAGTAAGATTAAGGCCTACAAAAATCAACAATTTAACTTTTCTAGCATAATCCTGAACGGTTTTTGATGGATCGGATCAAGGTGGGGTCAATGTCAATGGACCAGACCTATGCTTTCTAATCATTTCAAGAACCCAATTTAAGGATTTGGTAGGCAATTTCGCACAAAGCCATTTTGCAGCTCATTTTTTTACTGGAGGGAATAACCAAACAAGCTCACTTCTTGGCAGATTTTGTCTCATTCATTTAATTCACCTGAGGTGGTGGTTCTCTCCTGCCACATAATTGTCTAGCAAATCCCTTTTCTTTATTATGAGGTCTAAATAACTGTTGAAATAAGAGGAATGCCAAATTGAGGGGACAAAATTAAAGGAATGATAAATACAAGTTGAGTGATCGTGGATCCAATGTGGCGCCCTTCCTGCTGGGTTTTTGTGACCGTTTCTTCCATTTTATAGCATAGTATATAACTATTTAATTCTATCATAATTTTGTCTGTGACTATTGACATCTTAATTAGAGCACGTCTGAGTATAATTGTTGGGACCACCCAATGATGGGTCTACAACATGAGAACCACTAAGTTAGCTTTACGGTCAATGAGGGTATGTACTTAAAATTAAGACTGATCATGTGTAACATTATGAGGCGACCCACATGGTTAATGGATATCTCATGCAGAAGACAAAGAGAAAGACTACAAAATCAACAGCTTATCATCATCATTGGACACTATCAAACGCCACAAGTATTGAAATGGAACCATTTATATCTCCTAAGCGATGCAAACAAGTATTGAATCATAGCTAGTGATTTAGTGTCCCCACCAATGCCAAATATGAATGTTGAAAGAGGGGTCAAGATCATCGTGGAACCTACGAGATAATCTGGTGTGCCCCATGTCCAGATTGAGGTATAGACTCTTTAGCATTGTTGAATCTAATTAAAGGTACCCCAAGAAAAAAATTGAGATTCTAGACACTGGTATGGTGTATCAGAACCATGAGTCTAATTGGTAGTTTAATTATTTGCGGTTCTTTATCGGACGAAAGCCCAAAGTATGAAGCATCATCCTATCACATGAAACACACATTTCATTTGCTAATGACAACCAAAAAGTCCTAGTGATTTCAAAATGTAATAAATGATTATACCCAATCAGAAATTACAAATCTATAAAACCGCCATAAATCATTCTGACAATGTGAAGGTTATTCAAGATTGCCAAATATCTTGATGATAAAATTCAAGACAAAAACATAAATGTGGGAAATTTTTAAAATTGTTAAATGGCATCATAAGCAGTTGAACTAGCCTCCACACTAAAATAACAAACAATTCGATCATTCTTCGGTGAAAAAGATAAAGCATCATATGATTTGCATCCACATAGGAAAAGAAAATATGACTTATTTCAACCAAAACCAAAACAAGTATTTTTCCCAAATACATACAGGACTCTTTCCAAATATTTTCCGAAGTTTTCTAACATTTGCCTTGCTGAATCATACCTGAATTCGAACCTCACAACTATTTTTTTCTTTTTTCGAACCTCATAACTATGGTCAAGCTAACATCGAGATGACTGGTTTGAAAGACAATAGAGAAAGAGAAGGCTCAAGCCACTCTTGAACCCATATTTTGCAGGATTCTCTTCTGCATGGCTTTGCCAGAAAAATAGGCAACATCTGTGATCAGAGTTAATGTGTGGGCGCACACAGAAGCATGCTGTGAAAATTACAGGGTGTGGAAGTAACTAGAGACCTTGTTAATTATTTTATAGAAAATTGGTTAATCAATATCATAATTCGCAACTTATTTTGCAGGTAAATCACAGTAAATAAAAGAAGATAGAAAGGGTCACAAGTGATATCAGACAATGGATTCGAAACCTCTCAAGAAATGAAAGACATAAAGAGAAACATGAAATACACTATTGAGATTTGATTGCAAATAACCAACTTTTCTCTTGGTTTTTACTGTCATGTGATAGAGACTATGGCAAAAGTACGCAAGCTCACAGACAAGGAAATGTAGTGTGAGTCAGAACTTGCTCACTTCGATGTAGTTTGCTGGGCAAATCATGTAGTGTTGCAGGTTCCCTCCTGAAGGCAACGCTCCCAATTTCCTCCTATCTGGTTGTCGGTTTTTGGCGAGGCATTGCTTGAGCTGCCATTAGAGCCACTTTGATGGGCTCCGACGAAGTAAAACCCTGCTTGTGCATAAGTTCACTAACCTTATTTGCATCCTGCACAAGACCACCAGCTAGAAGCCCATATATGATCCTCTCAAAATCCTCCGCTCTTAATCGTTCTTTCTGATTCTTAACAATCCCAAGTGATTTGAGTGCTTTCTTTTCAATCCCCGCTCTCGAGTACATATCACAAAGGCTTACATGGATCTTGAAAGGAGGAGCATCTCCCTTCTCAGTTATCTTCCCCAATACCTGCTCAGCCTCATCAACAAGCTGCAACTTACCTAACCAATCCACCAAGACGGTGTATGTAGCAATCCCGGGTTCAAACCCATCTTTCTCAAGTTCCAAGAGTAAATTCAAGGCCTTGTCAAGTAGATTTTTCTTCTCATATGCTGCTATCATGCTAGCAGTGCACCTATCATCTGGCTTGTGGCCCGCTTTTATCATGTAATCAAAGTTGTTTCTGGCTTGATCTGGATCTGCCGCTTGCCCGTAGGCCTCAACAAGCAATGTGCACGACTCCAATGTTGGTTGGAACCCAGCAAATTGCATTGTGTTGACGATCCTTTGGGCCCCATCGACATGGCCCCGCTGAGCAAATGCTTTCAACAATTCCATGTAAATCTCCCTGGTGGGCTTGAAATCCCTTGCCTCCATTTCTCTCATCAATGATTCACCAGACTTGGGTTGTCCGGCATTCACATACGCCATTATCATCGAATTGTAAGCCCTCATATCTGGTTGGAAGCCTTGGCTCCTTAACTTTTCAAATGCATCCTTTGCCCGCTCAAGGTTGCCCGTCTTACCATACATATGAACTAAGATGGTTGACGTTAGGATGTCAGGTTCGATATTCTTTTTAGTCATTTTCTGCAGGATTCTTTCAGCATCCTCTATGCGGTTCCCCTTTGCATGAGTATCGATCAGTTTCGAATAGTCTCGAATGTTGGTCTCAAAAGATTCTTCATCCAAAACAAGTTCGGCTAACTATACAAGAAAGCAAAAGAGCCTGTAAGAACATGAAAGATTTTTTTTCTTTCTTTTTTTGAATGGTTGTAAGAACTTGAAAGATAGTCGAAATCATTATTTTTTTGCACAATATACAAGATTAATCATTAAAAAAATGGAGAAATCCCGCCAAGGATCAAGATGGTCCAACAGGGCCTATAAACATAAAGAGAACAACTAAAAACAACTATTATGGAAAATTAAATGACTACAAGAGGTAATTCTTCACCAACATTAAGCTCCGCCCACCCAACGCCCTTGCAAGAGAATCAGTAGAATCACTAGTGGTTCTTTGAACATGCTTGAGGAGAGATGATATCTCTACATAAATCCAGCACTTCAGATAGCTGCCCCATTATAATTAGCAAAAGTGAAAAGAATATATGTCTGCTCCATTAGGGGAAGATAAAGACGGATAATGGATACATTTCACATAGGATGACTTTGAGTACTACAGTTTTTGTAGGTGAGCTTTAAATGTAGGGAGGTTTTGGAAGAAAAGCAAGAAATACCAAGAGGTTATGGGCGTTCATTATCAAATACCACAATGGTCAGGTTATGCAATGATGACTGTAGAGGATTGTAGGCTTCATGCGATCTATGTGATTTGTTGTTATTCGTTAAGTGCACTTTTTCAGATAGCGCCTTACATCCTTAAGAATACTAATCAACAGAAATACTTTTCATTTGTTTACATTCTGAAACCACCATTGTGTGGTGACACTAAACTTCCATCTCTATCAGAGGAACCACAAAGTCCTTTGAAAATCTCTTCAGATCAAGATTTGATCAATAAATAAAAAGTATACAATCACTGAATACAAAAAAGCGGAGGCTCACACAAAGGAACACAATAACACAAAGGTTTTACGCGACGCACGGTACTAATGATCAAATACCACAAATGCCACAATGGCCGACTCACGGTCACGGTACTAATGTCATTCTAATATGTTGCATATGCTAATAAAAGGCAAAGGTGGTCTTTTTTCTCATTATGCATTGCACTCCTATCTTTCTCTTCCCCTTTTTTGAATGCTAATATAATGCAAAGGTGTGCGTATAGAATATTGATCATCGATATGCACCCTATACACCAGCAAAGAATGAATTCTATTCCCACACCTCTTAGTAAGCACCATGGTTTTAAATTTCGGATTTCGGTCAAGACCGAAACCGAAACGTTCTGAAACCGAAATAGCAAAAATTTACAAATTTTCGGTCGGAAATTCGGAAATTTCGGCAATTTCGGCGACATTTGTTAAAAAATATTAATTTTTTATTCTTTTACAAAGTTTCGGTCGAAATTTCGACCCAAAAAACGGTATTTCGAGCGCGTGTACCATATTTCGACCAAAATTTCGAGATTTCAGCTGAAATTTTGGTTTCAGATAAGTCCGAAATTTTAGCCGAAACCGAAATTTAAAACCATGTTAGCACTAGCAATATTGTGAAAGTAAGATGTGTCTTTTTCCCCTTCCTAAAGCCATTTGGACTGAGATCTTTTTTTCTGAAAATTGACTTTACTGATCAGGAAGGGACCACGCAGGGGACAAGATGTCCCCCACCAGGGCTCAAGTACAGTAGCTCGAAGGCATTACATCGAAAAACTACAGTACCAAAATTTAATTACGCTTCCCCATCCCCCCTTACATTTCCCGCAATAATAACCCGCATGGAATCTAACAGAACACCATTTTTAGCCAAATAATCCGCCGTTTCATTAGCCAAAAGCCTTCTGTGCTTGATAGTTGGCTGAACCCGCCGTACTAAATCCTTTACTTTCGCAATATAGCTGTGAAGCTGCCAAGGCTCCCTTGATTTTTCCAAGGCCCATGTAATCACATTAGACGAATCCCCCTCGATGATCAGAGGAGAGGAGTTAGATGAATACCATTTAATGCCAAATAGTAAAGCTCGCACTTCCGCCTCATTTGGACTGAGATCTTCAACTCCATTTAAGCTATTCTTGGAACAAAATACGAGTACACTAAAAAAACAAGTTTCTGAGATGTCATTCAAAAAAATAATACGATTATACTCATTGTCTCTTTCCAGAAAATCCTCAGTGTTAGGGTGCTCCTTATCTCTACCATCTAGACAACTCAAGTCAAGGACCAATAACCCTTTCCTCCTGCCTACTAATCCCAGATCTTCCTTGACCCAACCTTTCAACTTTGATTCATTGAGTCTTAAGTTTCTGCCAACCTGAACATCAGCAGGACCATACCCCGTTGCCTCGGCCCACCACTTCTCAATTTTCTCCTTAAACTTAGGTTCCTCTAACCATGGGAGTTCAAATATGACGGAAGAGGAGCCCCAAGACCCAAGCATCGATTCCAAACCACGTAATGATCAAAGACATGTCTAAGGAGGACAACTTGGACTGACCCAGTAAAAGAGATGCCCAGTGGTAGCAACGAAGAAAACGATCCAATCAATTCTTGCTCTAATTTCTCCCCCACTACTCCCAAAAGAAGAAGGTTTATCGAAGTATTCCTACTAACAAATTTAGAAAAAGACGTCATGCTAGTAAAATTATGAAAACACCCCACTCCCTCATAAATAAATCAAGTAACATTAAAATCTCCTCCAAATACACCACAGAATCCGCCCTCTAGAACGTATAACATCCAACTTTAACCAAAAATCATTGCAAAGATCTGCCTGCTGCCGCATTAGGACCCTAGACGACGAAGAACGCACACTGAGAATCATCATCCCTGCTCCTTAGATTCACCAAAATAGAAAACATACCAACCACTGCATCCAACAAATGATTTATGAATGCTCTTTTATGCATAATACATGCATTAATAGTTTTGTTCCTTTTTTTTTTTAATTAAAGACAAAAAAAATGACTTATGTATTATTTTTTAGTGGATTTTTTGTACTTATTTTAATTTTTTGGCACAATTTCTAGAAAATGTTTCTCGTACGATTCCCACATGTTTCCTACGCATTACCTATATATTTCTCATATGTTACTTACATGTTTTCCATATGTTTTCCACATGTTCCCATTTGTTTCCAAAACTTTTTCCTAAGAAATCTTCCGCATTTTGCTTCCATTTTTTAAAAGCATTTTCGAGAAAACACCCTTCCTAGGCGTTTCCAACAACTATAGATCAATAGAGGAAAATAAAATATATGAGCCCCCATTTAAATGGCAAGTGCAGGGGCACATCTATAGACACACGCACGCACATATATAGTAAAGTATTTCTGAGCTCGAGCATCAAAAACTCATGTGGGCCCACATTTTTGGGGTGATCCAAAGCATTCATTTGAAAGGCCCTTACATGGATAGGGTGTGTACCAAAAATCAGATTAATAGGATCGTCCTAACCCATCCAAAAGTGGAGGACAAATGGACAGATACTATTTCTCCACAGATCTGCCCAGGGTTAGGATGATCATATGGACCTGATTTTTTGTAGGCACCCTATCCATGTAAGGGCTTTTCAAATGAATGCTTTGGATCACCCCAAAAATGAGCCCAAATGAGTTTTTGAGCTCGAGCTTGGATAAGCTTATCTGAGCTCCAGCTCAGAAACTCTCTCTCTCTCTCTCTCTCTCTCTCTCTCTCTCTATATATATATATATATATATATATATATATATATATATATATATAGAGAGAGAGAGAGAGAGAGAGAGTTTTGTTCCTTTTTTTTTTTAATTAAAGACAAAAAAAATGACTTATGTATTATTTTTTAGTGGATTTTTTGTACTTATTTTAATTTTTTGGCACAATTTCTAGAAAATGTTTCTCGTACGATTCCCACATGTTTCCCATGCATTACCTATATATTTCTCATATGTTACTTACATGTTTTCCATATGTTTTCCACATGTTCCCATTTGTTTCCAAAACTTTTTCCTAAGAAATCTTCCGCATTTTGCTTCCATTTTTTAAAAGCATTTTCGAGAAAACACCCTTCCTAGGCGTTTCCAACAACTATAGATCAATAGAGGAAAATAAAATATATGAGCCCCCATTTAAATGGCAAGTGCAGGGGCACATCTATAGACACACGCACGCACATATATAGTAAAGTATTTCTGAGCTCGAGCATCAAAAACTCATGTGGGCCCACATTTTTGGGGTGATCCAAAGCATTCATTTGAAAGGCCCTTACATGGATAGGGTGTGTACCAAAAATCAGATTAATAGGATCGTCCTAACCCATCCAAAAGTGGAGGACAAATGGACAGATACTATTTCTCCACAGATCTGCCCAGGGTTAGGATGATCATATGGACCTGATTTTTTGTAGGCACCCTATCCATGTAAGGGCTTTTCAAATGAATGCTTTGGATCACCCCAAAAATGAGCCCAAATGAGTTTTTGAGCTCGAGCTTGGATAAGCTTATCTGAGCTCCAGCTCAGAAACTCTCTCTCTCTCTCTCTCTCTCTCTCTCTCTATATATATATATATATATATATATATAGAGAGAGAGAGAGAGAGAGAAGTTAGCGCACCATTTTTTTGGTTCGCTTAAGTGGTTATAACGCCTCCCATTTGTTCCTGTATGTGGGACCAAACATTTAAAAGAATGGGAGGCGCTATAACCACTTAAGCGCACCAAAAAAATGGAGCGCACCAATGTTTTTCTCATATATATATATATATGAGGAAAGTGTTGGTGAGCTTAAGCGCCCCAATCACATGGTCCCACATTTTCTGTGGTGATCCAAACCATTCATTTGCAAGGCCCTATCATAGATAGGGTGTGTACCAAAAATCAGCTCCATAGGATCATCCTAACCCCTCCATTTGTGGAGGACAAAAATGGGCAAATTTGTGGACAAATAATGTCTGTCCATTTTGACCTCCACAAATGGATGGGTTAGGATGATCCTATGGAGCTGATTTTTGGTACACACCTCATCCATGTAAGGGCCTTTCAAATGAATGCTTTGGATCATCCTAACAAAGTAGGCCCCAATGTGATTGGGCGCTTAAGCTCACCATAAGTTTGGTGAGCTTAAGCTCACCAACACTTTCCTCTCTCTCTCTCTCTCTCTCTCTCTCTCTCTCTCTCTCTCTCTATATATATATATATATATATATATATATATATATAATGAGAGAGAGAGAGAGAGAACATTTCCTACACACTTGTGTAGGTAAGTTACCTACACACTACCTTAAAATACAATGGGGGCCCACATTGTTTGGGTGATCCAAACAATTCATTTGAATGGTCCTCACATAGATAGGGTGTCCACAAAAAATCAGATCCATAGGATCATCCCAACCCTACGATTTGTGGAGGTAAAATGGACGTGTATAAACCTTCACAAATTAGTCCATTTTTTGCCTCCATAGTTTGAATGGTTAGGATGATCCTATGGATCTGATTTTTTGTGGACACCCTATCTATGTGAGGATCATTCAAATGAATGGTTTGGATCACCCAAACAATGTGGGCCCCCACTGTATTTTAAGGTAGTGTGTAGGTAACTTACCTACACAAGTGTGTAGGAAATGTTCTCTCATATATATATATATATATATATATATATATATATATATATATATATATATAGCAGAAGAGAAAATGAGAGAATTATTTGAATTTCTCCCAAAATTCTATGAGAATTACACATCACTTTTTTTGACCTTTTTTAACAAAGGCACCCATTCAACCCACATATTTTCAACCCTACCCCCTCCTTTATGCTTTTTAACAAAGGCACCCATTAAAGCCACATAATTTCAATCCTACCCCCCTCCTTTATGCTTTTTTAATTATGGAAACCTCATAGATTGGAGGGCTAGGATCAGCCTATGGAAATGATTTTACGGGCACAACCTATTGATGTTGTGTTCCATCACATGGACGGTTTGGATCAACCTATGATGGGGTCTATACAGTTCTTTGTCGGTGCACGGGATTTTTTACTAGTGTGTGTGTATATATATATATATATATATATATATATATATATATATATATAATCAATTTTGACAGATGCCTTGGAATCCTACCAATCGACTTGAGGGCGTCAAGTTAAGGTCCAACCTAGAATTCATTAATTCCTTTTCCATTACGTGAACTTGGAAACATGGATTCAGTCTATAACTAGAGGTCTTATTTGTTGAGTTTTCTCAAGGCAATGTAGTTAATGATTGCTATCTCCACAATTGAAAGTGAATGGTACCTTTAATAAAACCAGGAATGAGACCGATAGGTTAGGACCGGCAATAGGTATGTAGAACGCAATATTCACCTACGATTCAATACCTCCAACCTAACCGCCCCCCGAAACCAAACCCATAAAGAGATATTCTAAAGCGTCGAAGCCTCGCATGCGAGGTGAACCATGTAATTTAATAGTAGCTGGATTGCTTTGGCGCAGAATCAATAGTCGTTCTCAGTCTGTGAAAGCCTCGCTACCCTGCTTACTGCAGAGGACTCATCGAAGTTCATTTCTTTGCTTTTAGAATGAGATATTAATCAATTACACTACATGATCAATCTTGAATCAAATATGAATTTTCCTATGAGATTCTTATTAAGAATGTTGCTATGATCCATCATGTTTGTTGAATCTCCATTCTACATCCATAGTCATCAAATGTTGCCAGAATGCCCAACCATTAGCTCATTGCCCGAGAGAGGCTCACCTGAATGTCCAATCCTAGGGGTAAATATGAAATCCTGCATGCATCTAACATCAACATTGCCCCTTCAAAAACTCCCCCGATCTCCATTTTCATCTTTCCGCCATTCATAATTTTTTCTTCTTGCAAAATACTGTGAATTTTTCTTAAGTTTGCAATTTTAGTTCCATTAATTTAGAAAAGTATTTGTTTAAATGAATGGATAGTTTGCTAAAAGCGATTATTAGATGATTAATTATGCAATCATCATAACTTTACGGCAAGACTATTGGGTATATAGTGCCTCTCATCCCCATCTTATAAATGACATCACATACCCATATGGTTTGCCAGTGCTAGAATAGTTGAAGAATTTCTTTCAAGATGGAAATCATACTGCTTGCTTCCAGTTTCGACATAATTCAAGACAATGTTTAAAAACTTGAATTAAAAAAAAAGGTGGCCCAGGGCATGAGGCTCCCGCCATTGCGGGGTCTGGGGAGGGCTAGATGTACGCACCCCAAGGCCTTTCAAGTCAACTTGGCAGGGTCAATGATTGACTCAATCAAGTCAAATGAGTCCACAACCTCTTAATTTAATTTGAAAAGAACAAAAACTTGAATTAAAAAAAAAGGTGGCCCAGGGCATGAGGCTCCCGCCATTGCGGGGTCTGGGGAGGGCTAGATGTACGCACCCCAAGGCCTTTCAAGTCAACTTGGCAGGGTCAATGATTGACTCAATCAAGTCAAATGAGTCCACAACCTCTTAATTTAATTTGAAAAGAACAAAAACTTGAATTAAAAAAAAAGGTGGCCCAGGGCATGAGGCTCCCGCCATTGCGGGGTCTGGGGAGGGCTAGATGTACGCACCCCAAGGCCTTTCAAGTCAACTTGGCAGGGTCAATGATTGACTCAATCAAGTCAAATGAGTCCACAACCTCTTAATTTAATTTGAAAAGAACAAAAACTTGAATTAAAAAAAAAGGTGGCCCAGGGCATGAGGCTCCCGCCATTGCGGGGTCTGGGGAGGGCTAGATGTACGCACCCCAAGGCCTTTCAAGTCAACTTGGCAGGGTCAATGATTGACTCAATCAAGTCAAATGAGTCCACAACCTCTTAATTTAATTTGAAAAGAACAAAAAAAAAATCTTTACCTTATCGTTTCATGTAGACCTCATTTTGCCCAGGTCAACCATTATTGCGAGGTTGCATTCTAGAACCAATGAAGGCTTGATCTTATCACAAGAACTTGTGGTATTTACCCTAGTGAAAGCGCCTTGATCTCATCACAAGAATTTCGTCCTGTGGGATTTACCCTAAGAACCCTAGGAAGCCCAGCCAAAACAACCCCATTCTAGTTTTTTGTTCCAAGCTTGTTTAAGCTATTGCTTGATAATTGCTGCTTTGTACTTTAGTAGCAGGTTAGTGGAACTGATTTGGAAGTAGAACTAAAGAGCCCCAAATTTGCAATTCATGTTTAAGCCTTAAATGCAATGCTTCCAGCTGTAAGTAAAATTGAAGCACATTTGGGAGGGTATTATTTTTTCTTCATTAAGTGTTGTTAGTTGTTTTGGGGTTCTACGTTGTCAGCATCTAACTTAGATTATCGTTTGGAATTTTTATAAATGAATTTATGACATCGATAATGATAGGAGCTACAAAGAGGATGAACTAGTAAAAGCAAAAGAAATTAAATGCATTTTTTCTATACCATTTGCAATGAAGTTAAGAGGGGCGCGCATGAGAAGAAAACCACAGATAGGCACAATCATAGGAATGAAAAGATGCCTTCTACACATGCTAGAATTACTAGGCAAAGATATAACATAATCTGAAATTATAGAACCATGCAGCAACATACCTTGAAATATAAACCTGGGTTTCGTTCGTTCAATCCGTCGAGCAGCGCAAGCCAATCAACCCTTCCAGGTCGGAGTAGTTCCACCCATTCAGCCAAATGCGGGGACGGATCCTCCTCCGCTTTCAACCCAAGAATTCTCTCAGTAACAACTTTGCACTTTCCATAAATTGGCTTAGGTTCCTCGGGCGTGAAGACTTTCTCAGCTTCATGGATTCTATCAGCCACTTCCGCCCACTTCTGACTTGACAAATCAAGCCCATAGATCTTATACTTTATCTTCCCACGTCTCTGTGGAAGAACAATTTCAATATCTTTAGGTTTTTCAGTAACCAAACTGTCGTCCCCCTCAACATTGATCATATCCTTATTCTCCACATTCTCTTCTTCCAATGCCTCTTCTCGGAGGCGCTCCAAGCTCTGATAAAACTCTTTTTCCTCCAATTTCTCCCTAGCCCATTTGAATCTGAGCTCTCTCAACATGTCTCCTCGAATACCAACCTCGCCTGCGAACCGACACATCTCCTTAACATCTTCAGAGTGAAGGAATTTCTTCATTTCTTCCATCTTTCGCGCCTTTCTCATATCATCCAGAACAGAATTGCTAACCTCCCATACAGTTTTCCAAAGATCCTGACTAAAATCGATCACCTGGGTATTTTTCGCAGAGTCTAGCATTTCTTCAAGGCCACCTTTCTCCATCTCCTCAACTACTTTCTTTACTATAATCAAAAGCATACCTTCAATGGTTTCTTTATCACAGTTAGGGTAAGCTTCTGAAAGCTTTCCGCGGATTATCCATACGAATCGGGACAAAAACTCGTTCATGGGCCCGTCATTTTCTTCATCTTCAGCATCAGATTCGGCTTCTACTAGACTGTTTTCTTGAAGAGAGTGGAGAGACCTAGAGAGAAACGAGATGGGTTTGGGGATTTGGGGATTTTGCGAGGGGGAGAAGGGATGGAGATTTCTTTGTGATGAAGGGATTGATGGGGAGATGGTTGTAACAGAGGGAGAATTTATGTGAATATGTGGTGAAGAGGAGCGGCATTTTCGATTGAATTTTGAGAAATGGGTGATTGAGTGCTTGGAGAAGAAGGGTTTTATTCCCATTTTCATGGTTTGGAAATGGAGAATGAGATTTTGAACTGATTTCAATCTTAGGATGTGATATAGCAGATGAATGCGCAGGGTTAGGGACTTGAAGGGGGCGAATTTATAAGCTCCTGTTTCTTAATACGGGTAAAACCCTTAGCCCTATCAAAAATTGGAAGAGACTAGGGAGGAGGGAGGCAGACTAAAACCCTCAGTACCTGTAGAGAGGAGGAAGATAGAGCAAAACCCTAACCCTAGAAAGTTAGAGAGAGGGAGAGAGAGACGGTCCAGGTAAAAAGGTTAAATTGGGGCCCACAGGCCTTGTTTGAATTGGATTGTAGGAATTTAATGAACGGAATTTGCTAGCGTCCATCGTAGAAGGCATTTCGCGGATGGCCTATTGCATTGCATGTGAGAGCAGCCACACCAGCTCACTTTTGTAGTATTTCCTGTTTTTCTATTATTTAACTACTCATAAAAAATGCAACCCACTCTATTTTTTAAAAAATACATACACCCACAGACACCAAATAAGGAATATTTATTAGAAAAATCATTATGGCCCACGTTATTCCAATATCTGCACCGTTCATTTTATGGGCCTAATGTAACTAGTCCTCTTCCACAAAATCATCTCCATACGATGATCCTACATTCTGATCTTTAGAGATTTCTGTACAGTACAATTTATCTACAAATTAGAAGGTTAGGATCATCCAATGAAGATGATTTTTAAGGCACGGTCTAGAAACATCGGGGCCCAACAACTGAATGGTTTGGATCTTCGAGCAAAATGGGCTTTAGCACATTGGGCCCACCTATTACATGGCACTAAATACATCATATAATTATATTCTTTAGAAATTTCACTTTGGCCACTCGTTGGAAGATCTAAACCATTCATTTGTTAAGCCTCAATGAAAATAGGTCGTGCTCCATAAATCATCTCCATCGGATCATCCTAACCCTCCAATCTAAGATGACGACACCTCATAAAAAACTCTGTGATTCGAAGAGTTAGGATCATCTAAGGGAGATGATTTTTAGGGCGAGGCCTATGTATGTTGCGTCACAACAAATGAGCGGTTTGGATCTTCGAACAAAATGAGTACAAGTGATTTTTTTTATTAAAAAAGCACACACTTTTTAATGGTGTCCACCTTCTTCAAATTTCTATTCATTGTTGGGCCCTAACTAAGGATTTGTGCTCAAAGAGAGAAGGGATAGAGAATATTGGCTGTGAGAATAAGTATAGGAATAAGTATAGGCGATCCCTACCTTGTTCAAAGATCCAAACAATTTAGTTGTAGGGCCACCAAGGTCCAGACAGAGAGAAGCGTGTACTGTATTGGTGGTGTTGCGACTGGGCGGTAGTGGCATAAACAGGGCAGTGGGGTGAGTTTATCCTTAAGGAGGTGAACTTCCACCTAAAATTTGAAGTAATGATTCCTGCACCATGGCTAAGGCAGGACCAACATCTGAATGTGTATGACAAATCTAATTTATGATATTGCTCGCAAGCAATCTCAAGCACAACTAATATTGGGTCCCACATGAAGACATGGATCTGCATTGAGATCCTGATCTGGTAGGTCGGGATCCTTATGTTCTCAATCCCATGCTTAAAGGACACTACAAGAAATACTCTTTGACGACAAGATTTTGTCTTTCGCCACAAGAGAATGAAATTTGTACAAAGGTATTTGCTAGACAATCTCGCATAAAGCCATTTCACGCCTATCTTTGCATGTGTGGCCACACCGGCTCACTTTTGAACAGATTTTGTCTTATTCATTAAATTCATCTGACTTGGCTGTTCTCTCTGCAAAAGCCAGCCGCGGAATGGCTTTTCACTTAATTAAGTGCATACCAAATCCCTTTTCAAAATTAGCTGTCACAAAATATGATGTCGCTAAGGGGCCGTTTGGATCCTTGGATTTTAGAATCCAAGTTTTGAGTTTGAAAACAGTGTAAAAGTCATGATCAAGCGGTTATATGCTGTCTTGACCAAGGTTTTAAATTTCTACCGAAATTTTGGGTTTCGGTCAACCCGAAACCGAAACTGAAATTAGATATACTCGAAACGTTACAATATTTCGTTCAAAATTTCGATCTAAATTTCATTTTCCCCGAAATTTCAGCCGAAATGTAAGGAATTTCACTCAAAAATCTAGATTTTTTTAATTATTTATTACTTTCCCGAAATTTCAGCTAAATTACCGAAATTTTGGGAATTTTGGCCGAGATTTTCGACATAGTAAAATATTCATTTATCTGGTTTTGTGGATTTCGTCCGAAATTTTAGAATTTTGGCCGAAAATTTCGGTTTCAGTGAGGACCGAAACGCTCTCCGAAACTGAAATTTAAAACCTTTGTCCTGACAGCGTTTCTTGGATTTTAAGTAAGAAATGGAAACATGAGACCATCTCTTGCTCTCTTGCTGTCGAAAAGAAGGGCCAGAAATCAGAAAACGACGGCCGGTCTCTTCTTTTCTCATCTCCCATCTACAATTTTGAGGAAATCCAAGATTCTAAAATCCGCTTTTCCAAACGGCCCCTAAATGTATATAGCAATGGACTCTGCATCTTGGTAATCCGTCGCCATTTATGATGCAACAGCTGCGGAAAATATCCGTGGCTGTGGGAGCCCCAAAATTGGGTGTCTACAGTGGCCAATCTCTTTTTTATATAAATATAAGGGATTTGCTAGCGTCCATCTGAAAGCATTTCGTGGATGGCCTGTTGCATGTGAGAGCAGCCACCTCATGAATGAAGACAAAATCTGCTGAAAAGTCAGCCTGTGTGGCTGCTCTCACATGCAATAACCCATCAGCGAAATGCCTTCTGCGATTGATGCTAGCAAATCCCTAAATAGAAACCATCTTAAATCATTTACAGCTTGATATTGTTCTGTGGGCTACTAGGGTCTTTCTGTAGGAGTTTTTGTTACAAACTCCCTCGTGGCGTACGTACAAGAGAGGGTTTTCAGATCATCTTCCATCCCATCAGATTGTGGTTTCGATTGGGGCTCTGGCGTGATTACGTGTCCAGTTCAGTGATTCAACGGGCAAATTTTTTTGAAATTAGAGCCTCTGCAGCGATCACTTTCTTGTAGTGGGACATCTCGTCCGCGGGATTAAGACGTACAAAAATCAAACCTCGTGAATGAAGACAAAATCTGCTGAAAAGCGAGCCTGTGTGGCTGCTCTCACATGCAATAGCCCATCCACGAAATGCCTTATGCGATGTACACTAGCAAATCCCTAAATAGAAACCATCTCAAATCATTTACAGTTTGATATTTTTTCTGGGTCTTTCTTGTAGTGGGGACATCTCGTCCGCGGGATTAAGAGATACAAAAATCAAACCATAAGCGGATTTTGATTATCCGGACTTAATAATATTAGATCAAGGTGGATTGAATGACAATGGGCCGGATCTGTGCTTGCGTCATTTCTATGGATTCGATCACAGATATGCAAGTCTCAGATAGTGTCCGTTAAGAAAGAGTCTAATAAAAATTATTTTTTAGTGTTTTCTTTATTAGGATCGATGTCTATAATAGACTACTAAAATTAGAGGAAGACTGAATAGAAGGATGACTCGTTGGATCCACGTAAGCCAACAATAGAAGGATAACTCCTTGGATCCACGTAAGCCAACAACATTTCAGTGTAAGTAATTATCCAT
Organism: Tasmannia lanceolata; assembly: GCF_043159265.1. Lineage (NCBI taxonomy): Eukaryota > Viridiplantae > Streptophyta > Magnoliopsida > Canellales > Winteraceae > Tasmannia > Tasmannia lanceolata. The sequence goes on from NW_027518683.1 coordinate 6,308,997, forward strand.
GCAAAACATGTGTTTTATAATTAAATTTCTAAGGAGTCTAGCGGGACGTCATGGCTGAGCCGGGGCATTGACTTTCTGTTCATCGTCCTGACTAGTTGTCTCGGCTCCTGTGTCACTTAAGAGCACTCCTTAAGGTGTATTGAGAACTTTATTTTACAATCATTTTACACATGTTTTGATACTTTATTATCACATGTTTTGATAATATTACACATGTTTTGATACTTTATTATCAAAACACATGTAAAATTAAGTTCCCAATGCACCTTAGGGCAGTGGCTAGCAAAAACCCTTATGCTCTGTTTGGTTGCTGGGTTTTTTTTGTTCCCAGGATTTATGTGGGTAAAGGTTTAGTGGTCACATCAGCTTTTTCTTGCTGACATCAGCAAAATCTTGTCTTGAAAAGGGTGTTCTCTCTTTCTCTCTCTACCTTCTCTCTCCACTCATCATAATATCTTTCTCTAATTAATGCTTGTCCCCTCTTTTGTCTCCTACCTTTACCCACATAAATCCCAGGAAAAAAAAAAAAACCCCGGCATCCAAACAGAGCATTAGTAATTTTTGGCCCTTCATATTAAATGATAAAAGTACACGTTAACATTGGTTGATTGGGATTAGAAATTTCTAACATTACTGTACGAGTAATGAATGCTAGGGAGACCGGAAGTAAGGCCGAGCAGGGACCGAACGAACAACTTCTTGCCACAACCTTACAAGTGACAAAGGCAGCACTTAGGCCTGGGATTTTATTTTAATTTTTTAATTTTTTTTTTTTTGCACACATGGCACATTCTCATTGTTGAGCTCTCCCATTGGTCGTACTCTCGGTCTCCATACCATTTTCCTTATTTGTATTACATGCGGTCATGGGCGGATTTAAAAGCATCAAAAAATTTAAATCTATAAGATATCTAATAGCTATATAGAAATTTACGTTTAAAAATGTATTTAAATGTTGAAGGAAACTTTACATTTATAAGGTTTTAAATAATCTGGGGGCATCCAAGTTTTCTCATTGGGGAATTGCTAGTGGCCATCGCAAAATGCATTTTGTGGCTGGTCCAACATGCAACTGTTGTCTCCATTCACGAGGTGGCCGGTCCGACATGCAACAAACCAGCCGCGAAATGTCTTTTGCGATGGACCCTAGCAAATCTTATGGATAATATGGGTTCGGCGTTCGGATACTATCAAGCACCCAATTATTGAATCTTGACCATTGATATGTAGGAAGCAAACATTCAATATCTTCCTTTTTGACCTGATCTGACTTTATTTACACGCATGGTTTTGCTTTGAAGTAGGTCCAAGCAATCACCCTCGGACCCTGATGGGATTGGGAGAGTACTTAAATCACGAGATATATGCATTTACTATGTTCCACCCAGGTACTAAAAAAACAAGAAGCGCTTTTGGTATGTTCCACCCAAATTATGAGATGCGCTTTTTAAGGTTTCGGTGGGGACACGTGTAGAATGAAAAAAATTAAAAAAAGATGGAAGCAAAAGGTCAGATATGGGCACGGATATTTGAGGCACGTCACCGTAATCAGACGTGGATCCAGCGTAGAGATTCAATAATCTAATACGTAATGTGGATTTGCAGGACGTGGATCAAACGTGTCAATCTCATCTTCCGTCAACTTTGACGGCTCTGTAGTGATAGAGGAAGAAATAAGAGAAGAAGCTTGGTGTTTCTGCCGTTAGTAGGTGGTTACTTGTACGCACCAGTAGACGAGGTCAAGAAACCGAGCAAGATGAACGGTTTTGGGTTCCTCTGTTTTAACCCTCTCTCTCCCTCCATAAATTCTACCCCTCCAATGTCATTCTCTTCACACCTCCTCTCCTTCTCTCGTTCTTCTTTGTTTTCATCTCTTCCACGCTTTGATACGCTTCCAAACAAGCCCTCTTTCTCTGGTATTCATACATTAATTGTTCCATACTTTCTTTTTCCACAATTTTTCTCCTTTTTGTTGCTGACGGGTCTGTTTTTTTCTTTTTTTTTTGGGATCATGTTCTAGGTTTTCTACCATTTTTGCATCCGATCGAGTTATCTCTCAGCCGAAAAAGGTATTAGGAAACTCGAGATCTTCTTAGTTTTGTCTGCTTTCATTTGTTGGGTTTTGTTCGTTCGTTAAGGTGCATTTAAGATGTAAATTTATAATAAATTTACATAGGATTAAGAGTTTTACATGGCTTTCGAGTCTTTCTTTTTTTTTTTTTTTCTTAAACAATGTGATTTCGATCTTACAGGACTCGAATTTGTTAGAAAAGAAGAAGGAAAAGAAGAATAGGAAGATGACAATCACACCGAAGGTTAGGATTGCCGATCGGAAACTTATTATCAAGGACCGTACAATATTATCTGGCGTGCCGGATAATGTAATCTCAACATCAGCGGCAACTTCCAGCCCAATCGAAGGTATTTTCGTGGGTGCTGTCTTTCCAGAAAATCGTAGTCACCATGTGGTCTCTCTCGGCACTATGAGGTAGAAAATTTTTCTTAAATCTCTTCCATAAATAAAAAAGAAAAAGACAAAAACTTATCTAGGGTTTTTTTTTTTGTGATCAGAGACGTGCGATTTCTATCATGCTTTCGTTTTAAGCTATGGTGGATGGCTCAGAAAATGGGAGATCAAGGCAGAGATATTCCTTTAGAAACCCAATTCCTTTTAATTGAAACCAAAGGAGAAGAAAACAATGAGAATCAGAGCATTTACACTGTTTTTCTCCCACTTATTGAAGGCCCATTTAGAGCTTGTTTACAAGGAAACCCACAAGACGAACTAGAACTCTGTTTCGAGTCCGGTGATCTAGACACCAAATCCTCATCCTTCACACACTCTCTCTTCATCAATACCGGGTCTGACCCTTTCTCCACCATCACAGATTCAATCTCAGCCGTTAAATCCCACCTCAAAACCTTCCGTCAAAGACACGAAAAAAAGCTACCAAACATTGTAGACTATTTTGGGTGGTGCACATGGGACGCATTCTACCAAGATGTCACCCAAGAAAGAGTCGAGTCCGGCCTGAAAACCCTCGCCGCCAGTGGTACTCCGGCGAAATTCGTCATCATCGACGACGGATGGCAATCGGTGGGTCCCGATCAAGATCAAGATCAAGAAAAGAGTCATCCTATTCAGAGACTGACTAACATTAAAGAGAACTCGAAGTTCCAATCCAAGGATGACCCAGAAATTGGGATTAGGAATATTGTGAGAATTGCTAAGGAGAAGTATGGATTAAAATACGTGTACGTGTGGCACGCGATTATTGGGTATTGGGGTGGGGTCAGGCCAGGGGAGGAATATGGGTCGAAGATGATGTATCCGGTGGTGGGACCGGGGGTGGAATTGAACGATCCAGGGTGGAAGACTGAGGCTATGAAGGTGCAAGGGTTGGGGTTGGTGGACCCCAAGAGGGTGTACCGGTTTTATGATAAGTTGCATGGGTATTTGGCTTCGGAAGGGGTGGATGGGGTTAAGGTGGATGTGCAGTGTATATTGGAGACGGTGGGGAAGGGTTTGGGAGGTAGGGTGCAGCTCACACGGCAGTTTCATCAGGCACTTGATGCGTCTGTGGCTAAGAATTTTGCGGATAATGGGTGCATCGATTGCATGAGCCACAATACTGATGCTCTTTACTGGTAAGGGGACCTAATCCAGCTTCCGCTTTTTGTTTTCTTCTATGGGAAAATGATATTTCAATTTCTTTTTGTTTGTATTTTTATATGATCCCGTGCACACATTGCATATGTGCTATGGTCGTTGTCCTTGGGATTATAAAATCCCCCTTTAGTCCCCGGGCCATCCCATCTAGTGTATTTATGACAAACTTTTTACGTTATTACTTACTAGGGGTGGCCGAGGAAGAAAATGGGCGAATATATCAGTGCCCAATTACAGATGTTTATGAAGTGTGGTCCCACTAGACAAAATCAATGAATTTGCATCTAATTTTCCGGTCAGATATGTCTGAGCACTTAAGTTAGGATATTGGATATTTGACACACCCTTGATTTGATAGATAAGCCCCCTTCTATTTTAAGAGTACTTTTGTATGACTCGAAGGAATAGTTGGTCCCACATTTGATCGATCCAGACTGTTGATTCGATTAGCCTCGCTTTGGATCTCGTATTAACCTCCTATAAAGTGTATTAATTTGTTGTCATTGAGCATTTTGATCAAAATTTGACATATGGGTGTGTATGAACACAGTTCGAAACAGACGGCTGTGGTGAGGGCATCAGACGATTTCTTCCCGCGTGATCCGATGTCTCATACCATCCACATTGCATCTGTGGCGTACAACAGCGTATTCCTAGGCGAGTTCATGCAGCCTGACTGGGACATGTTTCATTCCAACCATCCTGCAGCTGAGTTCCACGCTTCCGCTAGGGCCATCAGTGGTGGACCCATCTACGTCAGGTGAGTGCCAATGTCAATTTCCTTTCTCTATAACATATGTGTGTATGATTGACTAATAGCTATTTCTCAGAGATTGACCATTTGAGAACAGCTCTGAGAGATTGGTATAGCTATCCCAATATCAATTTCCCTTGTTTATACATATGTGTGTATGATTGACTATTTGATAACAGCTCTGAGAGATTGCTACAGCTATTTCTCGGCTAACTACAACTGGATTGCATTCTGTGTTCATTTGTCTGAATTTAGCATTTCTTTCTATTTTGCTTATCATCTGTATTTACCTCAAACAACCAGTGATGAACCTGGGAGGCACAACTTCGACTTGCTAAAGAAGCTGGTATTGCCTGATGGCTCTGTTCTTCGACCCCGACTTCCCGGTCGTCCCACCAAAGACTGTCTGTTCTCTGATCCTACTCGGGACGGAGTAAGGTAAATTACTAATTGGGTTTTAATTCTTCTTGGATTTCCATTTCCTTCAATTTATTTTTTGTAATGGGTGGCTGGTATTTCTCTCAGCTTGCTTAAGATATGGAACATGAACCAATACACGGGGGTCCTTGGCGTGTACAACTGCCAAGGTGCAGCTTGGAACAGCATTGAGAAGAAGAACATGTTTCATCAGACCGGAACAGAGGCCCTATCATGTGTTGTGAGGGGCTGTGATGTCCATCTCCTTGCGGCCGCGGCAACGGACCCTGACTGGAATGGGGATTGCGTGGTATACCGTCATGGGGACAGAGAACTCGTTCGCCTCCCCAACCACGCTGCCATGCCCGTCTCTCTCAAGGTCCTCGAGCATGAAATCTTCACCATATCACCTATCAAGGTTTGGCTCTGCATCTCTAATTTCCATGTCACAATTCAATTTTTAAAAACCACACAGTTAGAGAGTCAAATGAGTTTTGATTGATTTAGTATGACAACATTCAGACTAGAATGAGAACTAGGCCAGAGTTGTAACAGTATGTTACATATGTATGCTTTGTCGTAATCAGCTTTTAATTGTAATGCAGGTCTTGGCACCCGGATTTAGTTTTGCTCCTCTGGGGCTGATAGACATGTATAATGCTGGAGGAGCAATCCAAGAGCTGAGATACCAAGTTGGGGATTGCACTCTTGTGTCTGAATTGGAGTCTGCTTACTCTGGGGAACAAAATGGGATCTCGTTACAGCCATTAGAAAACAGGAGCTCTGAAGTTCTGGGAACAATTTTAATGGAGGTGAAGGGGTGTGGAAGGTTGGGTGCTTATTCCTCTGCAAAACCCAGGAAGTGCTTTGTGGGTTCAGACCCTGTTGATTTCACATATGATTCTTCGTGTGGGCTATTGATCCTTCATTTGGATAGCATGCCTGCCGGTGACAAACAATTTCACAGTGTAGTGATTGAAGTATAGATTCAAGATTTTTATGGCCCCCTGCATGTCATTCATGGCTAAAAAATGATGGTTATTTTATAGCTTTAGTGGGAAAGAAAGAAGTGAGTGACTGATGTGATGGGGATGTAAATCAAATAAGGTTTTCTTTTGTTATTATGATTTTTGGCTCAGCTATGAAGCCCTTGGTTATGTAGATTTGAGCTCAATTTTAGTTCATTATGTGGATTCCAAATTTGGGACAAGAACATGATTCAAGAGAAGTGTCTTGACTCTTGATGCCAAAGCACAAAAAATTAAAAACAATTTATTCTACTATTAAAATGGCTTGAAATTTCACTAAAATTACATTGTTTAAGAAGATCAAAGATCTTTCTCATAGCCTACACCAGTATTCTGAATTTAACATATTAAATTACTCTTAAATTTCATAAGAACAAAATACACCTTCTCAAATGCAAAATATAAAAAAAACTAAGGTGTTGTTATATTTACAATGTCAAGTTAAATGTTACCAAAATGCACCTAGTTATCCAAGATGCCTAGTTACCAAAATAGACCTAGTCATTGAGTTCAGCGCACAAGCACTTTTCAGAAGGCATATTTGATGCAGGGGCATTAAGCCGATTTGCGCAGATCAACGGCTCACATTGATCCCATGCAACATGGGGTTTTACTTTTATTAGAATTTCTTTTTATTACAATTTTATTTTATTAGGATTTTATTTGCTTTTGATATGGATAGATTTTAAGAGAGAGTGTTGGACGTGTGAAGCTAGGAAATCTAAGAGAGTTCGAGAGATTTTAGTACTTTTAGAAATGATAGGAGATTTTTTTATTTTTTACGTTAGACTTAGAGAAAGTTTTTGGTTGTTTCTTTTCCTAGTTCTAGTCGAACTTGGAAACCGAAGTTGAGTAGGTTTAGGAATTGCCTAAAGTCTATAAATAGGCAGAAAGATGCAAACGATTGATGCTTTTGAATAATGAAAGTTTGGTTTTGAGTTTCTGTGGAGAAAAGTTCTCTCTGTCTATGTTTTGGGAAGAAGAATATGTAAGTTTTCTTCATGAAAACTTCTAATTCTCTTTAGCTTTCTAACCTGTTTTTATGCAGGATTTTTATCATAAAGAAGCAGTTGTTCCTGCTTCAAATTTCAGCTATCGATCCACAATCCCCACCCTTGATTATCTCAGCCCCAAACAAGGCCTGGGAATCAGTTTCTTTCTCAGCCTATAGTCACCCTCTTGCTGTCCATAATATACACCTCCTATAATTATCCGTTCACCACTTCCATCCTTTTAATTCTAGCCTACCAAATTCCATATCTAATAGACCCTAGCCTTGTGTCCTTTCATCCAAAACCCTGTAGCACTACCTTCAATCGAGACCAATTAAAATCTCATCCCACAAAACACCCCTTGAACCCGCCTACCTTACACAATTCTTGAAACCCAAAAGCCTTTACCTTCCTTGTCCCTACTTTTGCTTCCGTCACCCTATTTGCGCAATTGGTATTTTCCTCTTCCGCTATCCGCCGTTGCATCAATATTTACCCAAGCTATCTTCATAGAAGGGGTCCTCTCTCTCTCTCTCTCTCTCTCTCTCCCTCCCTCCCTCCCTTAAACCTACAATTTCTTAGGTTTTCTATTATTTTATTTTCTGAGCTGTTAGGATCTGAGAAGATTTTTTTGGTGCATCAACTATCTATAATATGTTCTTTTACTCAAAAAAATCTATCTATAATATGGGAATTGCTAGTGTCCATCGCAGAAGGCATTTTGCGGCTGGTCTGTCACACGTCAGACTAGACCTGGCAAGAATTGACCCGGACCTGCGGATCGACCAGGCCGCCCGTAATTTCCGGGTCCGGGTTAACATTTTGTGACCCGTTTCTAAGTTGACCCGCGAGTAAACCGGCCCGTCAAAACTGGGCGGGTCTGTGTGGACCCGCGGGTGCCGGTTGAAGTGAAACAAAGTAGTTTTTCCGTAATTGTCATATTTCTATACCTCTTCTTCTTTCTTTTTGTAGTTTTTTCCGTAATTGTCATATAAAGGTACCATTTTCGGTACTTTTTTTCATAATTTTTCTACTCTACAACACTTTTTCCGTAATTTTCCTCCAAAACTTTAGTACCTTATGATTATTATTGCTAGCTTCTTTCGGTACTTATTATTGCTAGCCACCTTTCCAGTATGCAGTTTTCACTACGTCTAATAAGACAAATCTCTCAACACATACAATTGCAAAGGATGGGTGAGAAATAGCCTTTGGAGAAGGTGGCTAGCAAATAACTATAAAAACAAAAATATACGGGTGACCCGCTGGTCGGACTGGCCCGTGCGGATCCAAGATTTGTGACCCGTAAATTTTTCCAAGTCGGCCCGTTTGACTGGACTTGTACGGGTCGGGTCAAACCTGGCCTATCCCACCCATTTGCCAGGTCTACGTCAGACCAGCCACCTCAAGAGGTGGCATACTGCTATACTAGCATGTGTGACCAATGATCTTGTGGGCCATTATGAGATTAGATTTCACGCCAAACTGTTAATGTAATCCCTTGATCAAAACAGGTTTTTTCGTTTCTTATGTGAGTTTCTGACAATTTTCATCTGAAGATTAGGATCAAAGATTGACTATACTTTTGTTGCCGGGCCCGCAAGCACAAGAGAATTTGAGGGTGCGAATGGCCTTAACAAAGCTCATAAAATATTTAGGGAAATAATATCAGCGCTCTAATGTTTTGATATTCACACTCAAGTTTCCTGTCTTTTACTATTTAAAGGGCTGTCAAATGGTTATGGTTATTACAGTTCCCAAAAAAGCTCTCACAGGTCCTTTAAGGACTAAAAGACAAGAAACTTGAGCGTCACTATCAAAACAGTATAGTACCGATATCATTTCACAATATTTTACCTGTAAAATTATGCCGAGCATGAGCCAACCAATAGGATAAAAGAGGATGAAGTGGGGCCCAATTGTCACCTAATGTTTAATTCGTGGTATATATTAATGGCATTTGGTGTATACACTATGATTGATCTATGTAAACAAGTGAGGAGATACAGTCTGTTAATGTAATTCCACTTATATTATAGGGGAGTGTCATTATCAAAACAAAACTCTTCTCAGTTGTCCTCGCAGATTACAATAAAGGGTAATTCTGACTTTTCTCCTTTTCTTACTTTTTATTGAAAAAAAAATACCGATTCTTTTAAGTAGACCATGTGCTAATGGAATAGAGAAACTAAAATTCTCGATATGGAAGGAAGCTTGTAAACTTCTAAAAATATACCTTCCATATTTGTGTTTGACCAGAAGTACAGCTTCTAACAAATCTCTTTGCTTTTTATCATCTACTCTCTCTCCATTCTCTTTTATTCTCTCTTTTCTTACCCTCTCTGAAGCATGTTCCTGTTCGCAATTGGAACCGGATGAAGAAGTTCTAACAGCAACAGAGACTCTATGTCATATGTGGTACAGTGAGATGAAAGACTTAGCTAAGCGAAAAAAATTACGAGCATTGACATATTACATTGAGACTACCTACAACCCGTCCAAGAAGGGCAAAAGAAAAAGACACCGGTGAGTAATCAAGTCTCTCTGCGTAAAGCCAATGTAGCCAAACTCTGTCCTCTCGTTGGAGTCCGGCCACCGGAGTTTCCAAGGATGAGGGTATTGACGGAGTTGGTCTGACAACACAGAGAACCAGTTTTTATCACCCACAAGACGTTGCACCATAGCGAGTCCGGCCACCGGAGTTTCCAAGGATGAGGGTATTGATGGAGTTGGTCTGACAACACAGAGAACCAGTTTTTATCACCCACAAGACGTTGCACCATAGCGACATCAACGGTGTGCAGAGCCGCTTTGTTAGATTTTTTATTTTCAAAATCTTATTTTTCGTCTAAAGATAGTGTTTGGAAAATATTTTCTAAGTGTGTTTTGGAAAAGGAAAAACTTTTTTTTAGAAAGAATTGCTTTTTGTAAGAGAAAGAGAAGAGTGCAAAAGTAGTGTGAAAAAGATAATCCTATACCGACTCATAAGAAAGAAAAAGTTTAGCTTATAAAGCTCTACTCTTTTCTCTACTTTATTATGGTGCACAATGGGTCTTAGCTTTCGGTTGAACCGCGGGATGGTGCAACGCACCGTTTACACACGCGCGCGCAGCGCGGGCAATGAGCTATAGGGCGCTTTATTGGCGCTTTTTTAGGCGCACTTTGTACTTCGGCGTCGGGTTGGGCCTGAGTTCGGGCCCAACAGGCTTAGGGGCTCCAATGGATAGTGCATGAGCGGGTGCGATCCGAAGCGTCGGATCATAGTGTAAAGGCTAATGGAAGATGACTGTTGGATGGTGTCCCATCTACTCATTGGTCAAAGGCCCAAAGGGTGCGATTTGCATCATGGATGGGCAATCTAGCGGTTCAGAGTTGAAAGGATTTTTACACAAGCCAACGGTCACTCCAGGATTGATATGATCCGTAGAGTCGCGATTAGACTCGATCTAATGGTCAAAATTCAAATCCGCTGAAAGGATGTTCAGAAAGGGTGTTTTTCAACAGGAAAAGCTACCAGAAGCTCTATAACAACAGTAGAAAATACTCATTCTATACAGAATTCAGATTTCTACTTTGGCATACCCAAAATTGCTATTTCCAGCACAATTCTCTCTCCCTCTCTAAACCCCTACAAAATTTCTATTTTTACTGTTTTAGAAATTCTCTTCAAGTATTTTGTTTTCTGCAGAAACTCAAATGTGATTCGGGCTTGATTCCGTTCAGTACAGAGCGTTGTCAAGCAATCGGTTTGGAACCGGGCTTCATTATATCTTGGAGGCGAGTTCGTGGTCCCCTTTGCACACTACTGGTGGGGGCGAATATCAGAGAGTGTTTGCGCGCCTTGAAGCATCTTCTTATCTTCTTCTTCTCATGGTGGAAGACTCTCTCCTTCCATTACTACGTGGAAAAGAGAATGTTAGGAAAGGAATTAGTGTGGATGTCTATGACGAAGAAGGCCGTAAATACAATATGGTGCTCATGCAATGGAATTCTACGCATGCTTATGTGCTCAATAAGGGATGGAAGGAATTTGTATTATTCCATGAGCTTAGGAAAGAGGAAGATGAAGTTGACGTATGGACTTTTCGTAATGCTAAGACTGGGAAACTCTCTTTTGTTATAATCATCACAAGGAACTAGCACTGGGTAACAATGCCCGGATGGATTATTTCTTAAAGGACTTCCATTACTTTCTTATATTTGAAGTAACAAGCAGGAAAAGTAATTTGATGGAATTTTTTAGGAACTTGCTAATTTAAGCCACACTTTCAATTTAGTTTCTACTGCTTCAAATTTATTTATAATCTCCCGGTTAATAGGGAACTTGATTTTTATTTTTTTTTCCCTCAAACGCTGTGGATGTAATTCTTCCAGGTCTCCACATATGTTTTGCCGGCTTATTGTTTTTCCTCGAAAAAAAGTGCTTCTCTGTTTTGGCAGAGTTAATTGGAAGAGACGAGGAGGTGCTTCTCTATTTACACCTACAAACAGCTAATGCAAATTCTCAAGACACCTAAAACTTAGGCCCTCTTGGTTGAGAATTGATTTAGAGTGCGCAACTAATTTAGGCCCTACTCGTTTAAGATTATTACAACCGAATGTGAGTACAAAACCGATTATTGGACTCAAATTTAAACATAATTTTAAGTCCAATAATGGGTTTGGCACAATCTTAAAGGAATTGGACTCAAAATTACAGACAATTTTAGTCCCATAATCAGTTTTGGACTCAAAAATCAATTCTCAAAATACAAAACAAGCAGGACCAAAACAAAATTTTGAGTCCAATGATCAGTTTTGGACTCAAATCAGTTCTCAAAATCCAAAACCATTAGGGCCTTGAGACTAGGTGAGTAGGCATAAAATAGGGGTGTCAATGGGCCTAGACAGGTATTAGAGTTGAGCTACACTGCAGATAAAGCATAAACAAACCTCAAGCACTAAACCAAATTTGGAAACATCACCCATCTATTCCGGTCCAGCAACCTCGATCTCCCTTCAACCAGGCTACAGCGCCGTCCGAGAGGGATGTATTTCCTTGGCCAGTTTACAGTAGAAATGCGCAACTTACAACATAAAACATAGATAAACTGAATGATTCAAAACAAGAAAGATTCATATATCTAACACAAATTTTCAATCCAGATTCCTTCCTACGTACAAATGAAACTTTTGAATACAGAACACACCAGATTAGTTGCACTAATTTTCTGAATGTCAAGGCCTTGGACCCCTCCAATCAACAGGCCTAATCGGAGGTCTGATACCGAACATGCCAGACTGAGGCCTCAAGGTTGGGGTAGGACTTAATCTGGGGGGAAATCTTGGACCAAACTTAACAGATACAGAAACAGGTCTAGTTTGTGCGGGCATGTTGTTATTACTTGTAGGACGTTGATCGAACGATCCTGGTTGATACCCACGAGGAAACCCCGGGGGGTACAAAGGGGGATATGTTGAGGATTGAGAAGGCATTAGGGTTGCTGATGGTTTTTCAGATACTGGTCTAGGAATTGGGAAGGTGTTTAAAGGTCTAGTAGTTGCCATGGCTGGTGGTTGGTTTTGATGCTCTAGATCTGGGGGACACCACTCGGGCATGTCATCGTCGTCATACCATAGGTTCTTTGTAATATGAGAATCAGCTCCTGGGCCTTCTGTAATGGTGGATGATTTCACATTAGTGGGTCTGCTTAACATATTGCTTCCAAGGACACTGGGCTTTTTCTCTGAGATGGGCAACACCAAAACCTGGGTTTCATTTTGGAGTTTCTTTGGCAGAGGTACTGCTACCTGATGAGTATTAAATGCAATTCCTGTAAAAGTTGGAGCTTGTGACATTTGATGATTGGTAACTGGCATTGGTCTTCCAATGGGCTGCATGAACGGCATGGACCCAACTGGATTTCTGATTCTTTCAACTGGAATTTTCTTGTCAAACAGAGGAGCACCTGAAAAAATAGCATTGCTACTGGGAATTACATGCCCACATGCAGTACCAAAGTCGAATTCTGGAAGATCATCATCGTCGGAGCTAGAAGGTCTCTGCTGATCTTTCGGCAACAATTGTTGTGGCCCTGGAAGAACTGGTTCTGAGAGCTCCAAACCTGTATTAGGTTTCTTTGCTTCTGAATTAAGGGGTATGGGATTCTCAACTTCCACTGAGTGCCCTATAGGGTCCTGTGAAGAGCTGGAAGTAGGCTTGCTTGCAATTAGCAGGCCCGTCGACATCACTGGGGGGTTATCAAGGAACATAGAAGTCGGCTTAGGAGTAGCATTGGTGGAAGATTTATCAACTACATGATCCTTGATAGACTGGATTAGTGGGCTGGAACCCTCGGTTGGTTGTGTTATAAATGACGTGCCATTATTTCCTCCCGAATCTTGTGCAATTGTAAGCGGAGCATTACATTCAGGACCTTGAGAGATGGCAGAGTCAGAAGCTGAGTCTAGTGGCTGCCCTGACAAGGGGAGTTTCTTCTTTTCAGACTTTTTAGAATTAGTAGTAGATGATGTGGGGTTTCTCCGCCACACAACACAACCAATTAATGAGTCTTGATCATCTTCAACTGCAGCCATACCCTTGAAGAAACCATATTTTGCAAGTATAGTGATTATGGTGTCACTGCGAGGACAGACGTAAAGATCAACACCTGGAGAGAGCTGTGCAAACCCTACCTTCTCCCCTTCTTTGTAACCTTTTGCAACCTGAAAATCACAAAGAGACCTCCGATGAGATGTCATTTACCAGTCCGAAATAAGATTCAGATAGTTTCTATAACACTCTCTCACACTTACCGTCTTCATGCCTGTCAACCCTGTTTTGGAAGATCCAACTTTCCAACAAAGTGAGATTACCTGAAAAAATATGTATGCAAAGTTCTTAGCACTTGTCAATTGCACATATAAGTCAACCGTATGACTTGTTGCTCTTATACTGTCGCATCCCATCTGTGCATCAAAGAACTATACCCAACTGCATAAAGTATTGTGGACTTTCTCTTTGTAAAGTCAGATTTCCAATGAAGGATTAAATCTGGATACATATTAACATGCCAAAATCCTCAAAAGAAAAAAAGAAAGATTTGAAGGTATGTATTCTCTAATTCGTACATTAGGAAAGAGACCTTACCTCATTATAAGAAACACAGTTATTTTTGTGTTGTCATTAACATAAGTATACTGGAAAGGTCAATATGGCAACAACCAAGAGCTTCTTTTTTCTTTTTTTTGAAAAGCTAACAGCATATTTTATTCAAATGGCATAAGAACAGGAATACAACAATGGAGATGAGGCATCCCCTTCATGCAACGGAAGATAAGCCAAGCCCAAGAATGTGATCAAATGCTCCCCCAGCCCCTAAACCTCTAAACACCTAACTATTACCATTAGATCACAACAATCCTCTGCTGATCAGCAACAGTTCAAAACTGTTTTAATAAAACTTGACAGCAGAAACCCCTCTTTACATGAGTGCAAGGCCCAAATAAGCATTCCAGCCCCTATTTGCCTTTTGCATATCGTCCCATGACAGCTGCTTAGCAGGAACTTCTCAACAACGTAATGCACCAATCCCACAGGAATTACATACTGAAATCATCTTGACAAAGGATACCCACAATTTCCTAACCCAATTAACGCAGGAGTTTTATACTGAGCCCAGACTGCTGCGAGCTCCAAGTGCCACAAGAAGCCATGGATAGCACCGCTACCACCTTAAGAACCACACATCTTCCCTTTCTAAACCATCGTGGCTGCCATCGAGTTTGTTGTCTGCTTCTTTTATGATTAAAATTTGGTCACACTATCCGACAAAGATAACAAATCTCCGTAATATTGCTGGTCAGATTCCACAGTCCAGGAGCCTTAGAAGCTGCCCAAGCAAGGGCATTAGAAGAATCTCCTTCGATAATCAAAGGACCTGACCCAGCTTTAGCGAACCATTTGAGACCGCAAAGGAGAGCTTTGGCCTCCGTGTCTTTTGAATCACAAATTCCCATTGGACCCGAGAAAGATTGGATAGCTATAAATAGGTACAAATTAATGCTACCAGATGGATTCAAGATATTGGACAACCGTATGGATAAACAAATGTCTCAAGTTAATACTTTCACCCTTCTATGTAGGCCTTGTTCATTTAGGATTATGGCAACCGATTGTGAGTGACAAACCGATTATTGGACTCAAATTTAAATGTAATAGTTTACATAGTCCGTCTCCTGTCACGCTTGTTCATTTCAGGCGACAAGTGTTACTGCTATTGTTGGTGTTTAGCTGTAATAGTTTTCATCTTTCTGTAAGGATCATTTTATATCTAATTTCCATTCAATGTAGTTTGTAAGAAACCCAATATAGTCACTATAGAGTTTAGACTTTTTTTTTGAAAATTGACAAAATGTATTGATAATCATACGAAGATTACATGATAAAGAGACCAGGAGTCCCCCATGAACCATCATATGAGGTCCTAGGAGATAAGTTCAGAACCCTGGACAGGTCCAGGGTTTTCCTTTTCACATTCCTTTGTACATTTACACCACAAACTACTAATAATTCAAAAACTATAATCTTCCTAGAAGATCAATCCTACAAGTTCCACTTGTTAAAACAGCACAACTTCTTTGAGATCTTCAAACGAAGATCTTGAGAGTTTAGACTTGCTTTAACATATATGCTTGATTAGAAGTCGAACATTCAAAATTGATGTATTGAGTGTACTATACTGCATAAGAGGGAGTGTGAGTACCGATATTGAAACTTCAAACATCTTTACCATGACTATTCTGATAACAACTTAATGTATTATAGGAAAAAACCTAAAGCTTACCATCAATGCACGGTTGCGAGAACGAGGAAGCTCTTGAATATATTTTTCAAAAGCCTCTAACCTTACTTTTCCTTTTACTTCTACAAGTTTAGGCCAGTTGGCCTCTGAGGCCTTCTCCCCGCTGCACAAAAATTGCATTATTGACAAGTTATCAAATAACTTTTCTTATTTAATCTTCAAATACATAACACACAGGTTCCTAGGACCATTATTTATAATGAGAGGTAATATGATACAATTAATTTAGATATAAGCAGTCCAATGAATAATGTATAAGCAACTCATGTCACAGTTAAATGTACAAGGCAAGATAAGTCTGATTGAAAAGCCAAGTCCTGTGGAAGTCGGTAGAATTATTGCCACAATGGGCAACAATAATTCCAAAGAAAGTTGAAATTGTATATCAAAGTCTACAAGTATCAATAACCATAATCTCTTTCAGTTAAAGACAACCAAAACAAAGAAACCTAGAAGAAATAAAATCGAACAAAGCTATACAAGTACAATGAGAAAAGGTGAAGCAACATTCAAAAGGAACATCATCTCTTAGGCTTTCCAATTAGTCTTACATTTAGTATTTTTCATGTGTTTAACAGTTAAGTATTGGCTTTCCTATCCTATGGAAGACAAATATTGGAGGAAAATCAACTACCGTGAGTTCTTAAATATGATGTAATTGTTCTTTAACCATTAAATAAGCGCATAGTAGTCATAGAACATTCTTTATTTGTCTAAAGATATTTATGCCATACACCCTCTCTCTCATATTGTAGGGATATGCTAAAAAGAAAGAAATGTTTACGCTCCTTCCTAAAAGATGCTTGTTGGCGCCCACTTCTACCTCATTTACGTGAACAGATTTGTTGACCTAAATCGCAACCATATGGCCGGCCAAATGGTGTTGAGTTCACCTTAATCATATGATCATGTGCCCATGATTCATCAAACCTCATTTAGGGTTCTGATAAGAAAAGCTAAACTGTTGATTTTTGTATTCCCCTATCCCAAAGATGAGATGTCTATTCAGGATGGGACCAAGACCATGTTGGTCGGCTCATGATGTTATAAAAGATCAACGGTCTTGATCTCACATACATGCCCCTTATACCCCCTTGTAGCACCCAAAAATTGGAGAGCTCAAGGAGAAGCCTTATTAGCAAGGCCGTTGGCATAATTACTTCTATACCCTTCTTTTCTACTCATTGATGCAAGGTATGTTCAGTGCTTGGCCGTCCGGCGGATCTTCTCCGCTCCTAGCTCTGCATAAAGTCAGATTTTTTAATTGGATACTAAGAGCTTTTTGGTAATTGTATATCAAAACAAGGTGAGTTCACTCGAACGCACGCAGCATTCCTGGCCAATGCTATGCATGTGTGTAAAATGGAGAGCCCCACCACACAAAAACATGATGTGCAAAGTGGTGGGCCCCACCCTATACATTGGTTTGGATGGAGATAGTGGGTCCTAACATCAAAACAAGAGGTGTAAAATAGTAGATACCACCCCATAAAAATGAGGTGTAAAATTGTGGGGCTTACCCTATGCATGGTTTGGGTGGAGATTAAAGGCCCCAGTCCATCAAAACATGAGGTATAAAATGGTGATCCCCATCGCATCAACATATGAGGTCTAAAATGATGGGCCCCTGCCATGCTATGCATGTGTAAAAATATCTTTAGAAAATAATCAAAACATGAGATATAAAATGGTGATCCACATCCCATTTTATACATGTAAAAATATCTATGATGGGCTCCCACGCAATGCATGTGTAAAAATATCTATAAAAAATAATATTCCATGGAAAAAAGTGATAATGAACAAGCATATGATAAAAGGTGCGAATAAAAAAAGGTTCCTCTTGAAGACCATTTCAATCCCACTTAACCATGCTTACTAACGTAAACTAAGTTTACTCTCTCTAAGAACAAAGAAACCACATCAACTTCCCAATAAAAAAAAGCCTTTGAAACGTAACATTCCAATTCACCTCAATGTTTCTTCTTAAATAGTCGGCCACATTAGTACCAAAATCTAACTCCATATTAAAAAGAATGGGAAAATGCAGTTTTAGAAGCCTATTTCCACACCAATAGTCCAACCAAAAGCGGATATTATTCCCATTTCCAACCCTAAAATGAATGCCTCATTGGAAAAGAATGGTAACCTTTAAAATATCACTCCACGACGAGATTCCATATGGTCTATACTCTATGCGTGTTCATGTAATAGCACGTCCCCGAATGTAGACCCATACTTAGCCTCAAGGACCAATCTCCATACACTATCCTTGTTTACCCCAAATCTCCACATCCATTTTCTTAGAAGAGCCCGATTCATCAACGTCAACCTTCTAATACCAAGACAGCCCTCGACTTTCGGCTTACACATATCTTGCCGTTTGTCATTAAAAAATAATTCTTCCATTTGTTATATCCTATTAATACTGACTGGGACAATGGAAAAGCAACAAATAATAGATAGGCAGATTCATTAAGAAAGAGTTGATAAGCGTAATTCTACAATCAAGGGAGAATAAGTTCTTTGCCACACTACATGCGATGGTCTTAGCAAACACCTCAACTTCCCCATTGTTAAGTCGACACCTATAACTACTGATTTAGAAAAGTTAACCTGTAGCCCAATAGCAGCTTTGTAACATACAAAAATAGCTTCCATATTTTTTACCTTCCAGAAATCAGGGCTGCTAAAGAGAAGTGTACCATCTGCATATTGATGATGTGATATCTCCAACTCCAACCCAACAATAGTAATCTTGAACCCTTCAATCGGACCTATAGATAGATCAGGATTTATCCATCATTCTACTGAGAGAATCCGCCATGATGATAAAAAGAAACAGGGCTAAAGGATCTCCCTGACGTAAACCTTTGAAGCATTGAAGAAACATTTGGGTGATCCATTAACAAGAACTGAGTACCAGACTGAAGATACATCTATTCATCCATTCCCACCATCTAACCCCGAAACCCATTCTAGCTATGAGATGATCCAAACACCACCACTTCACGTGGTTAATCATGATTATCTTTTTATCTTTCAAGTGAGCTCCGAATGACTTGAGCACTTTGTTAGATATGTCAATCTAGTAAAGCTTGATTTGGGGACAAATTGCAACTGTTACGTAACTAGATTTGGTTTAGTTATCCAGAACATCACTGTTATTGATACTGTCATTTTCTTGCCCTCCTCTAACAATTAATAGGTTTGATGGGCACTCCGGTTTTCCATTTCTTTTTTCCCTTTTTTGGGAATGTGTACAAATATTCCCTCCATCGCCAAGAAGATTCTTATTTTCCTCTCACAATTACTCTTGGGAAAAGGAATCATATGAGATTCTTTTTAGTGGCCGTGTCAATCACATCCACATCATTTAGACTTGCCAATTGATGTTAAAGGAGACACACCGAGTATGTCAAAGGAAACACGCCGAGTAGACTCTTTCACCAAACTAACTAGAAGTTGGAGGGAAGAATAATAATTAGTATATGGCACACCAGAAGATGTTGCATTTGTCTTTTGCCGTTGATTCTACATAAAGTACAAGTTGTGAATGGTTAATATACCTTATAAAAACCTGGATTTCCATTGTAACTAGGGTTTCAGAGTTCTAAGATAGATTAGTATCTCAACAAATGAGATCCAAGAAATTGAGCAGTTCCAGATAGCATATTGAATAACAGCCATAATGATACAAGACCAAAAACAATTCATATAAGCCAATAACAAACAAGATCCAAGAAAAAAGGCCATGTAGCAGCATTGAAGTTCATGAAGTAGTTGAAGAAACCTTTTAAAGGAGGCAACCACAGCCGAAGTAATAGATGAATTTAGCTGAAGGGACCCATCCCAGAGCTTTTCAATAATCATAGGAGCTACATTTCCAGCATCAAACTTACTTTTCGGATCCAAATTATGTGAATCATGGGACGACTCATTTCCATGCTCATCAAGTTTCTTAGAAAGACTATCTGCACTTGCAGCGGAATTTTTATCCACTAAGGAATGCTCGCAATTATTCATATCCGAACCATCTTGCTTCTCTATCTCCTTATCAGCAGACTCCCAACTTTTTACCACCCTCTGTTGTGATACTTCCAAAGATGTAAAACTCTCAGTCGACGTACCTGAGGGAATATGATTTCTTTGCCCATAGTTCATCCCATCTTTCAAACTGAGAATAGAATGGGCCTCTTGTGTGCACGTACCACTTGTTCCAGAATATGAATGAATCCTGGTGGCTTCATTTTGGCTAGTCTTAGCATGTGCTATATGTTTTGAATCAGGTACAATAGGGATCTCTCCAACAGGTGGCTTGGGGAAGGGATAATTTTCACTATGATGGACCGGTATAGACTTCATACTCTGCCAAGAATTATTCACCGTCTCAGCTGTAGCATTTTCGAAGTTGCTCATTGAATGACTATTCATACCAAAAAATTGGTGTCTCTCAAATTGAGACCCTCTGTTATTTGGTTCCGCAAACTGTACATTTTTATTTATCACCATTTCTATTGTGTTTCCTCGAGTATTTAATCCGGAAAGTTCACCAACATTATGCTGTGCATTTGACTCTAGAGGCAAGAAAAATGGAACGCTCTCTCTCAGATTGCCCCTAACTAGCTCAGAGATACCATCGAAAGCTATACTACCGTGTTGATCTAGAACTGCTTTCCTTTTTCTTGATGACTCGGAGAGAAAATTTATATCAGAAACACCAAAAGGAGATGTACGGTTCATATTCTCAATATGAAAAGCCTGAGGTCTAGCAGGATCGAAGCCTGTCACCTGATCCCGTGCTACCACGTTCTTTTGTTTGTCATCCCACATATTTTGTTTGACTTATCTTTGATGGGCCTCACCTAGTAAAGAAAATCGTCCAGGATCTGAAAAAAACAACAACAAAGGAAACCAAAAACGAGTAAGAGAGCTTAAAGCCACACATAAGCCACTCCTCATAGCTAAAACAAAAGGAAACAGAACCACCAAAATATGAGTCTCCCTGTTGCAATCCAGTCTAGTAAATAACATACTAATTACATAACTGAGAAAGTGGCAGCATACAAAGTTCTGAAACAATCGGAAAATAGTCGCAAGGAACACTACAGCTCAAGAAAAATAGGGAAATAGGCCATCAAACTACTATTACTGGCACTGAAAAAAGGGAGGGGAATGGAAAAAAACAATTGGATGCTAGAAAATCAGATCTAGAAATGCAAGGTGTCTCCCACAATGAAACGAATTTAGTCAGGAGGTAGGAAAGAATGGGAGTTAAAAATTGAGTGGCAAATTGTCAAAGTTCATGGCCAATACTCTTGCTCCTTATTATAGATTTTAAAGGGTATGTAAACTCTTAGAGCATTTAACAACTATAGATTTAGTGGATTTCTCATCCAACTTGTTCTACGAAGATTCAAATTATGAATAAGTGGATTTCTCATCCAACTTCTTCTAAGAGGATTCAAATTATGAATGAAGCATAGGCATTCAACTATATTTTGTGACCAAGGAAACACTTGATAATCAGAATTAAAAACTGGAACGGGTGATTTGACCCTGAGATACCAAGGGAAATAATCAAATAAAATACAATTACAAAAATGACCAGAAACTTGGATACTTCCATTTTACTCGAGAAGCCTTACTAATCACTAAGGGGCTTTTTGGTTGCACAAACATTCGGCATTCATTGGAATTTCAAATGCCAATGAATGCCGAATCCATGTTTGGTTGCCAATGTTATATTGAAGTTTCATTTGACTCCCGGACATGTTCTAGACATCAATATTGCCTTCTTGCACACTTGGCGCACATGTGGCACTAATGTCCCCTCTCCTCATCTTCCAACCAAATTCTACCAAAAAGTTAAGTTTTTGGTAGAAGAATGGTGGAAAAGGTTTGTCTTTTTCTCTCTCTTTTTCTATTTGGACTGAACCACTGATAACATTTAAAGCTACAAGTTTGTGCATCCCCAAAATCGTAAATTGAGATCAGATAGATATAGAGACTCCATTTAGCATGAGTAGATGGATCCATGAAATTTCGAGTGCCAACAAGGCTTTTTTACATTCTTATTCGCCAAAAATTTCTATTTGCTCTTGTTATGTCTAAAAATTATGGCAATGACGACCGCACCCAAAACCTCAACCTCGATATGATTGGAAACACATGGAGAGCACATCATGCATTAGTTGTCAAGGGGGATGAAACATCGGTTCAGTTAGCTCCTTGTTCAGGTATGTACTGCGAATTTTCCCTCCTCTTTTGTGAAGTTGTGGCTTGAGCTATTTCCTCCTAGGGTCCAAGCATTTTATTGGCAGTGATGAAAGGAAAGATAAATACCATTGGAAAATTGAAGCAGAAAAAATTTAAGTTGGCAACTGGCAAACATGTGCATGAGCCTCCTTGTCATTCATTTTAAGATAATGCAAAAGGTGTGGAATGTCAAATGTGATACTCAAGTGGTTCATCATCCACCAGGCCCTCCAATTTTTGCTCTGGATTTATTAAAAGCATGGAGGTCAAATTCTATTGTCAATCTTGCCTTCATTGTTTTTGGGAAATCTGGAACGGAAGACATAAAAATAATTATCTGGACAATGTTTCTCTGTTTGGTCTCCAAATTATGAGAATCTCATTGTTGAATCTAAGGAAGGAGAAGAAGGTCGATATGATTACCTCCTCCACTTAATGTGATCAAGCTCAATTATAACAGATGTTTTTTTGGGAATTAGAGGCTTATGAGGGATTTTTTTTGTTTTTGAGGGGGGGGAGGGGGGGGGAGGGATTTGAGTTTTCCCTTGTCAAGTTGGTGACTGAAGGTGATGTCATAGCCCATCACCCAAGCCTGGGGTATCAAGAGTCAAGACTAGCTCATATTATTGTTGAGACTCTAGATTTATAGAAGATCGATATTTCCTTTGTTGTATGCCTATGAGAGAAGCAAATGAATTAGCTCACCCATTAGCTAGAAAGAATGTATGTGGATCTGATCCATGTGTGAACAATCTCTGCCCCTTCTGTAACACTTCTCTTTTCCCAGTAAAATTTCTTTTTTTATTGCACAATTTGAAGAAAGACTGGTTTCCTGTCACAATCACACACCATAATAGAGGCACACGACTGTTGTATTGAATACCAAGACCCTGAGAAAGGGGTGGGCAGTTGACTGGAGTCAGGTAATGGATGATCTTAATCATACAAGGACTTTTTACAATACAAGTAACCAGAATGGAAGATGTGCCCTCCTTGGAATTAAGCATATCCATGCAAACCTGCATCAAATACGTATAAATTTGTTGACTGTAGGACTTGTGTCCATAATGCACGAGCTAGGTGTGATGAATAGGTAATTGCTAGATGGGTGCCACCAATGTAGAGTTGGTATTGACAATGACCAACTAATATTGTTTCATACATGTGGTGGAATTTGATTACAAATTAGATTCTTAGATTCCCTTGATAAAATCTGGATGCCTGGGGCAGAATGTATTCAGTTTGAGTGAGCATAGAATTGAGCTTCTCCACAATATCTTGATTACAAGCTATGATGGTATTTATTTACTTTCCCAAAGAAGAATGATGAAGCATTAGTTGAAGAATGATGTGGCATTAGTTTGATTATCGTAAGTCAAGGCAGAAACCTGATGAAAAATTTTCACTTTCACAAGAGTGGTCCAAGATATATTGCTTTGCAGGTGAATTTTTAAGAGTGGCAATTATCACAATGAAACGAGTTATTCCACTGGTTAGTTGGAAGGAGGTGTACAAACCCGTAAAGGCGAGGGGTTTGGGAGTTAGGAAGATAAAAAAGCTAACCAAGCACTACTGGGTAAAAGGCTATGGAGATATGGGGAGGACGATTCGCAGTTGTGGGCTCAAGTGATTGAAAGTAAATATGGATCCGTTGCAGGGCATGGGGAGTCGGAGGATAAGTTTAGGCACCAAGGGGTGACTGTATGGAGAGATATTTCGTGGTTTAAACATCAGTTTCTTTCTAGTACAAGGTTTAGAGTTGGGGCCGAGGTCAGATTCGATTCTAGTACGATAGTTGATGCTCATTCTAGCCTTTAAAAGATTTATTCCCAGTTTTGTTCGTGGTGGCATCGTCGAAGGAATCCTTTGTAAGTGATCTCTACGAGCGAAGAGATGATAGGATGATTTGGCTGCCCAGTCTAAGGGGGGAAATGTCCGTGGTATTTCATGAGAATAGAGTTGGGTGATTCTCTAGATTGTATCTTGTAGTTTTTTGTATTGGGACATCTTGTCCCATCTTTTTGCGCTCTGCGCTGTGGAATAAAATCGTAACCTTTCAAAAAAAAAAAGTTTAAGAAGGAATTTCTTCGATACAGAAATGGAATCCGTGGCCAGACTATTCGAGAATTTAGAAAGCTGTTACTTAAAACGGGACAGCAGAGATAAAAGGGTATGGATCTGGAATTCTTTTGGGAGTTCTCCGTCAAATCATTTTATCACCACCTTGTGTGTTGTACTGACCCCTCCAGAGTAGCTCGAGTTTGGTCATTCCAAGCTCCCCCCAGGGTAGGTATCTTTTCTGGGCCGCTCTTCAAGATCTAATTCAAACGGTAGATTTCCTTCGCAAGAGGGAGATGTTAATTGTCTATCATTGTTCTCTTTGCATTGAGGCTAGGGAGTTGTGGATCATCTTATTATTCATTGTAAAATGGCAAGGGACATTTGGAGCGGCATTTTGGGGAGATTTGGTATGTCTTGGGTGTCTCCTAAGAAGCTTGTAGATGTCTTGGAGGGTTGGCAACAGGTCTCTTGGAAGAGGAAGGAGAAAATTCGGTAGAATGTATCCTTTTTGGCTACTATTTGGGTGCTATGGAAAGAAAGAAATGCCAGAGAAGGATATGCTAGAAGTTCATATTCTCTCTTTTGCAAGACAATAGCCTTATCATTTCTTGGGTTAAGGTTATCCCTTGGTTTCGCTTTGTGTCCCCATTTTACTTGTGGTACGGTTGGAGGGTCGCTTGTTCTATCTCGGAGCTGAGACCTTTGATCTCGTAGCAGTGGGAGCCCTCCGCCCCCGGCTTTCTAAAGTTGAATTTTGATGGATCTAGCTTTGAAAATTCGGGTCCGTCTGGGATTGGGGATGTTTTGAGAGATGATGGAGGTGTAGTAAGGTGGGATTTTGCAGGTCCTATTTGGGTGGCTGATTCTAGTGAGGCTGAGGCTCATGCTGCTTATAAAGGCATTAAGCTTTTGGAGGCTTCTGATAAAGATAGAGTGGCGGTCGAAGGGGATTCCCTTAATGCTATCCGTTGGCTGAGGGGAGCACTCCCTTGACCCTGGCTCTGGCGTTTTGCTCATCTGTTTTATGAGAATGATGACATCGTGGGCTCCTCAAGCATCGCTTTCTGGCATGTGAGAAGATCGACTAATAAGGTTGCTGACAGGCTTGCCAGGGAGGGCGTGGTGGCGGAATCTCTGTAGCAGTTTGATGTTTAAGATTTTGTAGTGAGCTGGGAGAGTTTGGGTTTTTTTTTTTTTGAAATGACGACGGAGTGTGGACTGCTGCGCTTTCATCAAGAGTGGACTTTTACACCGTCTTGTCTAAGGATGGCGTGTTCATGAGGTTAGTGTCCTCCATTTCATGACTGCTGTACCAATGGTGTGAGGTTTGCATGTTTGTGAGGTTGTTGCCGTCCATTTCATGACTGCCGTACCATTGGTGTGAGGATTGCATGTTTGTAAGGTTGTTGTCCTCTGTCGCATAACTGCTTTACCATTATGTGAGGACTACTACGTCAATTTCATCAAATGTGGTTGCTTGCACAATGCATTCATGTGAACTACAGTCACGCTGTGTGGACCGTGACGTGGGAAAGACTGTTGACAGCTGTGACACTCATTTGTGACCTTCTACAACCTGTGGAGCTGCTATTTTGTGTGGGCCACTTTGAACTACTATGTAGCCTCTGTGGGCTATTGCGAGCTACTTTTTAGACAATCTGTGGGCTGTCGGAGACTTGGGTTGGTGGTCGTCGGGCCTTTATGTGGATCGTTGTGAAGGCATTTTGTGGATTGTGGATGCTAATCCATTACAAGCCATTATTGTAGATATAATGCCATTTCTTGGGTGGCTGCTATACCATTTGGTGGTGGTTATGCCATTTATGTGAGCCACTGTGCCTTCTCATGTCTTCTTGGTGTGCATGTGTGGGTGGATTCATTTGGCTATGAAGTTTTTGGCAGAAGAAGTGGTTGTGTGTCGGGGAGATTAATATAGTTGATATCTACTCAAAATGAAGCATCCAAATTCAGTTTGAAAGTGTTTGTTTCAAGCTAGGTGTCAGCCCCCTAAATTCGATGGCATTGGCTTTGGCTTGTGGTGGCACCTTGCGCCCTTGCCAATACAGCCAAGTGGGCCTAGAGGGTCAGGCCAAGAACCAATCAAGGTAGGAGAAAGACCTTGGCATGAGGCCACTGGCATGAAAAGATCAGGTGTGGATGGGCTTGGCAACAGAGCACGACAAAGGCCTTGGCGGCATAGCCTAAGTGTGCAAGGCAGCACATAAGTATTGGTGGCAACGGCACGAAGCAAAGCCATGGGCTGGGCATGGCCAAGAGGGTTGGTGTGCAAGACACATGCAAAGCATTGGCGGGAGCGACAATGCACAATGGCATTGGCGCCAACCATTGTCTTTGGCGGGTGAAAATGGGACAGCATAGCATTTGGCCAAGGGGGCGCTGGGCGCTCAAAGCAAACACGTAGGCTGGGCGGTTGGCACAGTTTCACGCATGGCGGCATAGCATTCGCCCAAGAAGGCGCTAGGCATGAAAGGCGGGCTGGGTTGGGCAGTTTGTGCAGTTATGCACGTGGCAAGCAAGCAATTGGCCAAGAGGGCACTTCAACTCAACTCAACTAAGTCTTTGTCCCAAAATAGTTGGGGTCGGCTGATGAATCCTTTAGAAATTTTTCATGAAGAAGGTGAAAGAAACTACCCCGCTCAAATTGAGTCTACTCCTGAAACTAGTTGGGTTCGTCTGCATGGATCATTTTCTTCCATTCTATCCTATCCAAGGTCATGTTCTCAGTTATGTTCCTAGCCCTCAAGTCTTTCCTCATTGTTTATACCCAAGTTGTTTTCAGTCTGCCCCTACCTCTTTTTACTCCATCAACATGGCACGAGTCACTTCTTCTCACTGGATCATCCAAAGGCCTACGTTGGATATGCCCAAACCATCTTAAGCGGTGCTCTCTCATCTTCTCCTCAATTTGTGCCACCCCTACCTTTTCACAGATGTCTTCATTTTTAATTCAATCTA
This sequence comes from Tasmannia lanceolata, assembly GCF_043159265.1. NCBI lineage: Eukaryota > Viridiplantae > Streptophyta > Magnoliopsida > Canellales > Winteraceae > Tasmannia > Tasmannia lanceolata. Next base: position 6,335,996 of record NW_027518683.1, read on the forward strand.
ACCTTGTGTGGCCGCACATCCATCTAAGCATTCGCATCTCCGCTACACTCATCTTATGCACATGTTGCTTCTTGGTGGCCCAACATTCTGAGCCGTACACCATTGCTGGCCTCACAGCTGTCTTATAAAACTTTCCCTTCAACTTGGTAGGTATTTTACGATCGCACAGAACTCCTGAATCATGCTTTCACTTCAACCAACATGCTCTTATTTTGTGGTTAACATCTTCTTCAATCTCTCCTTCCTTATGTAGGATTGAACCAAGATGGAGAAAGATATCCCTCTTAGGTACCTTCTGTCCAGTCATATTTACTACATCGTCGCCCCGCCTCCTTACATTACTAAAGTTGCACTCCATATACTCTGTCTTACTCCTACTCAGTCTAAAACCTTTGGATTCCAAAGTAGTTCTCCATAACTCTAACTTAACATTAACTCCTACTTTGGTTTCGCCAATTAATAATATGTCATCTATAAATAACATACACCCCGGCACCTCGTCCTGGATACGGGCTTAGAGTTGATCCTTGGTGCAGTCCTACTGTAATTGGAAACTCACTAGACGTAAAATCTAGGGGTGTCAGTTTGGGCTCGGGCTCGGGCTCGTAAGTTCGCTCGAGCTCGGCAGGGGCTCGGCTCGAGCTCGGCTCGAATCCTTAACGAGCCGAGCCCGAGCTAGGTCAGGCTCGGCTCGTTAAGGCTCATTAAGGATTTAATATATTTAAATATATATATATATAGTGTAAAATTTTGGGCAAAGGGGCTGTCCAAGGGAAATATTCACTCCCCTACTTTTGCCTTAGACACCCCCGTAGTGTAAAAATTTGGGCAAAGGGGCTGTCCAAGGGAAAGAAGAGGGAGGAAAATATATCGATTTTTAATTCACTCCCCTGTTCTACCCGAGCCACCCCCTTTGAAGCAAAAAGTAGCCACAAATACATTGAATGGGGGGCTGTCCCAAGAAGAGAGTGGGGGTGAATATACCATTTCCCTCTATAAAAAGGCCATCGAAATAGGGTTTTAGGGCCTGGAATTTGGCTCAAGCAGAGAGAGAGAGAGAGAGAGAGCGCCTCACCCATTGATCTATCCAGCCTTCTCCAGCAAGACCATCCCCATTTTCTCTTCCCCTTGCCATTCCCTTGAACCCCCTTTTCAACCCTCAGCTACAACCTCCGACCACACCTATCTCCACTTGTCAGAATCCAACCAACCTTCCATTAAATCTGGCCACCATCATCTCCTTCTCCACCCCAATCACCACCGATCATCACTCCCATCTCCATCACTCTACCCAAAGCAATTCCCGACCTCCCAAGCTCCAGTAACCTCCCATTAACGAGCTCGGTGAGGCTCGTGAGCCGCTCGCGAGCCTAGCAGAGCCGAGCTCGAGCCTGGTTCGAGCCCGAGCCTGGTTCGAGCCCGAGCCAAGCCCGAGCTCAGGTATTGAGCTTAACGAGCCAAGTCGAGCAGGGCCAAGCTCGGCTCTGCTCGACTCGTTTACACCCCTAGTGAAATTCATAGTTTTGACACTAGTTACTGCTCCATAGTACATATCTTTAATCATATCAACATATTTAGTAGGCACTTTTTTCCTTTCAATGACCCACCGCATAACACTCCTGGAACCCTATCATACGCTTTCTCCAAATCAATGAAAACCATATGAAGGACCTTTTTATTTTCTCTAAATCTCTCCATGCATTTCTCATGAGGAAATGGGCAACGTGGAGTGCAGCTTATGGCTTTATGCAAGAGGGCAGCATGCCTTGGCAGTTTCAAGTAGTGGTGCCATTTGGTGGCTTGTCATTGTAAGTGCATGAGCACATGGCCCTTGTGGGCACTTATACATTGGCCAACGGCCTATATGTAGTATGTAAATTGGCCAATGGCCTTGAGTTGGTTGCCAAAATTGGACTATATGTGCGAAAACTGCCCCATGCACTAAAAATGTGGGAAAACGCCCCATGCACTAAGGCAACGAGGATGTGTGTGTTTTGAGGGAGAATTCATTGTTAAGGCATTTTTGGCCTAGAGATCTTCCTTATAAAGGCTATTGGCCTAGAGTGAAAGCAATACAGATTGCTCGTGGAGTAGGCATTGTTTGGGCCGAACCACGTTAAAATTTGGTGTCCCTTTGTGTTGCTTATATTTGCTTGTGTTTGCTTGTGTGTCTAGTCCCTTTGTTGAGAGAGCCTTGATGGTTGGGTTGGCTGACTAAGTTGGGAGGACTCAAAAAGACCTCGTGACACTAGTTATGATGTTATACATGTTCCAGCTTGAGGGGGAGTGTTAGAAAAGTAACTTAGTGTACGCCATCATGTTTATGTTTCATTGTATTTCTTTAAGTTATTGCTTTAGTTTATTTACCTTAGTTTGATAGAGGCAAAGATTAGGATGACCTAGTGGCATGCGATGTAATTTTTTGTTAGTGATTTATAAAGTGAAGATGGGAGTATCTGCTCTAGGACTACAATTTCCCTTTCACCTTTCCTTATTCCATGCTTCTCTCTCTCCCATATTCTCTCGTCTTTCTCTATATGAACTTTATTGTGGGCATCCATTATCAACTTTAATAAAAGTATTTCACTCTTCGAATCAAATATAATGCTTTTTGCGTGTTAGTGTCACACATTTGCAATTATAATTTTGAACATGCGAGTCTTATATATGTTATTTTAAATTTACTATTATTTCCATCTTCTAAATTAAAACTAGTTAAGTTCTATGACATTTTTTATGTCTTGTGCCCATGGTATGGGACACCCATATTCTTATGTTTCCTAGAATACGGAAAATGCTGATCCATATATCAGTTCCTATGTTTGTGTCTGTTTTCGTATCTGGGAATCATAGTAGGTAGATCGTTTTGTTGCCATGTAGAGGATGTTTTTCTTATTGGACATAACAACAATATAGGCAAGGAAGACCAATGGAGAAAGATTGGACAGATTAGATTTGAAATCAAGTGAATGGAGCACTAAAAGTATCATTTTTTATTTTTTATTCTTTTGTTCATGTAAGTTGAGATTTAAACACCATAACATCAATGTTGCACAGGCTTTAAAATGTTTAATAGTATGAATCCAACTATTGTGCTTGTCGACAATCGGTAGCCTATTATTTCCTAACAACATCTTTTTAATGCATAACTGTGCCCTTAGCATTCTATTGTTTTCTATGATTTTCCTTGTCTCCTTGATAAAATTTCCTGTCACAAACAAATTCAAGCTTTATGGGGATGATGATATGATAATAATTTGGGATGATATCCCTGGGTGTATTTGTCTTTCTTTCAATGACGTAATCTAATAATTTTAAATGTAGTCACATAACCTATTTGAGTGGAATTTGCTATGAAACTCCACTGTTTTGAGTGGAATTTGCTATTAACTCAACTATATTAGTCTCCCTGACACCAACCACTTCTTCTGCCAAAGTCAGTTTGAAAGTGTTTGTTTCAAGCTAGATATGATGTTATACATGCTCCAGCTTGAGGGGGCGCGTTAGAAAATTAACTTTAGTGTACGCCATCATGTTTATGTTTCATTGTATTTCTTTAAGTTGTTGCTTTAGTTTATTTACCTTATTTTGATAGAGGCCATGATTAAGATGACCTATTGGCATGCGACATATTTTTTTGTTAGTGATTTATAAAGTGAAGATGGGGCGTGGGAGTATCCGCTGTAGGTCCAAAATTTCCCTTTCACCCCTTTTCCTTATTCCTTGCTTCTCTTTCTCGCCCATATTCTCTCATCTTTCTCCGTATGAACTTTATTGTGGACATCCATCATCAACTTTAATAAAAATATGTCACTCTTCGAATCAACTTTAATGTTTTTTGCATGTTAGTGTCACACATTTGCAATAATATTTTTGAACATGCGAGTCTTATAGATGTATTTTAAATTTACTATTATTTCCATCTTCTAAATTAAATCTAGTTAAGTTCTATGACATTTTTTATATGTCTTGTGCCCATGGTATGGGACACCCATATTCTTATGTTTCCTACAATATGGAAAATGCAGATCCGTATATCCGTTCCTATGTAAGTGTCAGTTTTTGTTTCTGGGTATCATAGTAGGTAGATCGTTTTGTTGGCATGTAGAGGATGTTTTTCTTCTTGGACATAACAACAATATAGGCAAGGAAGATCAATGGAGAAAGATTGAACAAATTAGCTTTGAAATCAAGTGAATAGAGCACTTAAAGTATCATTTTTATTTTTTATTCTTTTGTTCATGTAAGTTGAGATTTAAACACCATAACATCAATGTTGCAATTCTCTATCAATTGCAATATGAGGAATGCTAGACTCACAGGAGCCCTTGCAAAAAATCAGGGAAAGGGCGCCCTCATTGGTCAAAACTGCTTTATGGCAGTTATGACCGTGATTTTCTGCGCATCCTAAATTGGTTTTGCCCAATGAGGGCGCCCTTTCCCTGTTATTTTGCAAGGGCTCCTGTGAGTCTAGCATTCCTCTTGCAATATTGATGTTATGGTGTTTAAATCTCAACTTACATGAACAAAAGAATAAAAAATAAAAAAATGACAGTGTCGCACTAACTATTTATTTTGGAAAGAGAGGAATTCCAAAAATTTTGACCAAGCCGCTAAGTCCTCGGCCTTTTTATTTATCAAAGTGGTCACGCTAACTATTTCTTTGGTGCGGATCCTCCCTTCGTATCGGCCTACGATCTTTGGGAAGGTTGGAGGGTGATTTGTAATAGTATTGAGCCGCGCCACACTATTGCTCGAGAGTGGGAACCTCCGGCCCAAGGTTTCTTGAAATTAAACTTAGACGGTTCAAGTAGAGGCAACCCGGGCCCAGCTGGCCTTGGAGGGGTTCTAAGGGATTCTTCAAGTTATGTTATTTGGACATTCTCTGGCTCTATTGGAGTTGCAGATGCTTCTGGGGAAGAGGTTAGAGGAGTGCACCAAGCAGTAAAATGTATGGATAGAGACTGCCTGGATAGAGTAGTGGTTGAGGGGGGCTCCCTAAATGTCATTCAGTGGCTTGAAGGCTCAAAGGTCCCCCTTGGCGGTTTGCGCAGTATTACGACGAGATTCTAGATCGAGCGGAAGGATCGTCGATAACTTTCGACCACGTCAGGAGATCCGCCAATAGTGCTGCTGATAGATTAGCATGGGAGGGTGCCGATAGACCGGGATTGGAGATGTTTGGTTTTCTTCTCCCGTGATTGTTCATTTTCTTTATTTTGTTTGGTTTTTGTACTTGATTTTGCTGTTTGCTCTCCTCTTCTATTTCTCGGGCTGACCTCCTCAGTTACCTTTGCCTTAATTAGTAACATCATGCCATTCAGAAAAAAAAAACATCAATGTTGCACAAGGCGTTTAATAGTATAAACCAATTATTGAGCTTACCAACAATCAATAGCCTATTATTTCATGAAAATATTTTTTTAATGAATAACTGTGCCCTTCGCTTTCTATAATTTTCTATGATTTTCCTTGTCTCTTTGATAAAATTTTCTGTCACCCACAAATTCAAGCTTTATGAGGATGATGATATGATAATAACTTGGTATGACAACCCTGGGTGTATTTGCGTTTCTTTCAATTACGTGAGCTAATAATTTTAAATGTAGTCACATAACCTATATGAATGCTTTATGAGGATGATGATATGATAATAACTCGGGATGACATCCCTGAGTGTATTTGTCTTTCTTTCAATTACGTAAGCTAATAATTTTAAATGTAGTCACATAACCAATTTAAACTCACTCCCTCCCTCCCTCCCTCCCGATCCTGTCCCCAACCAAAAAAGAAAAAAAAAATCTCGTTCTATATCATGAATGAAATCTTGTATAGACATGGGCAAATACCAATCAATTTCAATTTGAAAGCTTTCACTTATATAGGCCTAAGCACTTAAACTTGGACCATAACATTTGCAAGCTTCGTGTTCGAGGAGTCAACCTCCACTCATAATGAAAGTGGCTACTTCATTTTAAAAATAAAAAATCTTGTGAGGAGCCAAAACTTGTCTTTTGAATGTTTGACAACAATAGGAGAAGACAAGAGCCTGATAATCTCGCCAAGATTATTTATAATAACCCCACTAATAGCCAAGTCCCGATTCTCTATGACCTTCCATCAAAGTTCAACTCGAAAGCAACTTGGGCAAGAAGAATTCATGGATCTACTATCGACTATGGTCTCAAATGCATCAAATAAATAACCAACCAATTGTAGAAAATGTCACCATTTGAGAAACAACAGAATTTTTTTTCGAAAAAAAAAAGGTGAGTTGAGGATTTCTTTTTTCTTGTTAAATCCCATTATATGATGGATAATTTGATTTCTGTAACCAATTCGCCAAGATGAGAGTCACAACTATCGTTGATTCTTCAGGAGATGTTGGTTTTCACATAGAGTCACAACTATCATTGATTCTTCATGCGATGTGTGGCTTTCACATGGTAAATCAAGGGTAGGGATTTCGTCTAACACTGCTATCATGCAATAAATAAAAGGTGAGTTGAGATTTCTTGACCACATACACATAGAGCATCTATTAGCAAGTTTAAACTTCTTCATTAGCATGTTATGTTTTTGTAAGGGTAGGGATAGAAATTTCATTTACAATTTATATTGGATTGGCTACTGATATTTGCACTGCCATGTTTTGATAATGAGATAAACTCAACTTGTATTTTTATTTTTATTTGGCTGCTGAGAGTTGTTTGGGAATTGTAATAGCTTTTGACAGCTGATTAAATAATAAAAGATAAGGTGAGTTTGTCTCAATATAAAAAAAATGGTAGTGAGAATATCAGTAGCCTGTATGTTTTGTATTTCTTTTTCTTATTTTCATCATAATAGTTGAAAAATTAAGGGTAACAAATTAATCGATGATTGATAAACCAAATATTGCGTGGAAGGAAATCACTTACAATTAGTTTATTACCCCGCTCCTAGGGACTAACATGGTATTAGAGCAAAAAAAAGTTAAAACCTTAACCTTCAATATTCTTCATTTTCTTCTTTTCAAATGCCCGTTAATTACAAGGAGAATTTTGAAGGGTTGGAAGAGATGGGACTGGACCAAGGGGTCTCTCTGTGATCTCATCAGCTGTATGGCTAAAATAAGCTGTCATATGGCTGAAATCAACAAATTAAGATGTTGCTGCTACAATTTGAAAGCTCTCTATTTGTAGGCAATTCTAGTTATCTTGTCTAAATTTTTTTGGAGTCGTTGGATGGAGCTTTTAAAGCCTTAAAAGGGTACCAAAAAAATTTAAAAATATGCTTTGATGAAAAACTTGTATATTTCCTTTCTAGGGATCTATTATGAATAAAGATTCCATGCCTATTGATCATTTCTTATACAGGAATTGAATGGAAGTGGTCACTGTTTGATTTGTTGAGATTTGGCCTTGATTTCAGACCTATTTTACAATCCAAAAGATGCTTTTTCCTGTTATTCATGATTTATTGATCTTGAGTGGTGATTCCTTGTCATTTGCGATGACTGATATTTCGATCATAGCGTACACTGTTATTAAGATATATCAGAATGGAGCAGCATATTTCTTCAAGTTTGTGAATTGTTCGTGAGATTATAGTGAGCATTCTTGGGTGCATTGGTGATATCTCATTTTTGTGTTGCCAGAGTGATCCAATTTAATAGTTAGATTGGTTTCTCCTAGTGGAATGATTAGTAAGAAAATTCCTTTTTCTAGCATCATATAAATGTAACATGGGGAAGAGGAAGTTGCATATTTTAACCAATTAAAAAATCCAAGTACTTCAAATTGTAGTTTTTTCATCTTATTTTAATGATTAGGAAGGAAATAACTTAATTTTATAGCCCTTGAATTCCATGGAGCCTAAGAGTCCTGAGTCTGTATTTTCTTTCTACAACAAAGTAGGTCCGGACATTGTTCATGAGTATTATTTCAAGCAAAATAGCATTGCTTATGTGAATCGGCACTACTAGGAGATAAGGATTCAATTATCAATTTCCATCCAAACTTCGGTGCCCACGCAAGTGAAAGTACTTCATGGAAGTTAATGGAAGTCCATGAAAAGCTTGTAAAATCATAAAAGTTCATCAAAATAGATGGAAACAATGGAAATTTAAGATGGAACTTATGAAAATGCTAGAACAAGAACAAATACACAATAAAAAAACCATCACAAAAGCAAGACAACCATCCATAATGGTTTAAAAAGATCAAACACCTAGTGACATATGTTGTTATTCCTATCTCCAACGGTGAGGTTCACTCTAAACATATATATTCCATATCTTTTGAAAACTAATGATCATATTATTTCTTTCGCTTTTCAACTTCTCACTTATTAATGAAATAGGCATTAATATTTCGTGGATAAATTGGGTTTTTTAATAAGTTTGTGCATCCAAGGAATCAAATTTCGGATTTCAGTCCCCACAAAGTCGACACATGTCGGATGGAATTGACACATGGTGGTGGAACTTTAAAACCACGCCAAGAGATAGCTCAGTTACAACAAAATTGCAAGGTTGCGTAGGAATTTTACCCTAAACTGAGAAGGAAGCGGGAGGAGTTGGCCTTCTAATACAAGAAATGCCAATGAAGGAAGAAACAAGAAGAGAGAATGATCTTTGAGTTGCATCGTAGATTAAATGAATTTGAAGTCTTTTGTGCTCTCCTGGGAATCAAACTCTTTCCCCTCTAATGGTGTCCATAATTATTGTTTTTTTGAAAAATGACAAATTTTATTGATATTAAAATAACACTGGGGACCAGGAGTCCCGGCATGTATTACAAAATATCATATGCAGAATGGACCAAGTATACCCGAACCCAAAAGAGGAAAACGTGAAGTCATAACAAGAGACAAAAACCTTTCTTCCCTCCTTATATCCACAGAGGTCGCCTAGCTACCACAGGAACCCAGGGCCGATCCAAGACGGGGGGTGCACATCTAGGAAGCGTAATTCTCCAGCTCCTCCAGAGTTTGTTGGAGGTGGAAAACCGGCAAACCCATGAGGGCGGCATCCGGGTTTCTCTCCAAAAAACCAGGACTTTTTCGGATAAAGATCTTTTATTTTATGTGTCTAATAGCCACCTCCCTCCTGAGCTCCCAAATACGTTTCCTCTTAGCTCTTTCCTCACTTATGAGAAGTTTGAAGAAAGGGTGATTGTACAAAGGCGAGTGAGACTCTTCCACTAGGACAAAGCCACAAACACTATAGAAAGTGAAAGGGCAATCTTTAGCATCTTGCCTAAAAATGTTCCAGAATTTCCTAAGCACATCCTCTGAGATCTCTTTACAGGTTGGATCATTGATGGACCCCCTCTCTTCGTCATAAACCATCATTCTCATCCTGTGAAGGATTCTTTCCAAAACCAGGATCTCCATGAATAGCTTCCTGCTTGGACCCCCAGGGCAAGAATGAGATTCCTGCTGCGGAGAGATTTGGTCGCTCATTTCTGCCTACACAAAATTAAAGATGAGTCACCAAGAGACCAAAGGATCCCAAACGTTTCACCTTAAAACCTTTTTCCCCTATCAATAGAGAAGGCTCCTTTGTAAAGAAGAACCTTATTTTCTCGATAAGAGGGCTTTAAATGCGTCACGCACAAACCAGGTTGAGAAAGGCTACCATAGATATAGCATAGGATACCCCACCATCCAAAAGTCAGTAATACCAATTATACAAAATACAAGAAGCTCTTTAGACCCAATCCTAAGCAAAAATTGGGGAGGGGCCCCCACCCATAAAGAGCTAGGTGGGGGGCAACAGGAGCTAATCCAAAGGCACAAACTACCCTGGATAGGGGAAATAGATTATCCAGCCGTCCAATTTTCCTCAATTTCCGCTTAAGGTCAAGGAGGGCATACTTCCTAATGCCAAACCCAGCAGATGTCAGGAATTCCTGACCAAGAACTTTTTTCCCCAGACCCCACCCACCTACCGACAGTCCAGTCTTGGGCAGCGCACCATTAATTGAATGGATAGAACCAACATTTAAATTAGACAGGGGGGACCACCTGTTCGCCGGGAAGCTTATCCTGCAACACCGGAGAGCCGGCAGTTAGCGGCCCCTTCAACTTTCCAAAACCAGCAACGGTTTTAGGGGGAGAATTTAAAGCCACCGGCCACCCCTCATGACCAGGAACCTCCAGACTAACTGAACATTCCACCGGGTCCTGTTGAATGGCGTCCATAATTTACCCAATGCCTTTCTTCCTTTATCTAAAGCTTTCAATATTCTCATTATAAAGGTCAATTAGGAAGAAGGCAGGGGAGAGGTTATGTTAACGACAATGACGAGGGTGAGGAACTAGTGGTGATGATGCCAAGGAAGAAGCCATCGAAACATTCCAAGAGATCACAAGCGTAGCCATTGTGGCAAAACAAATCATATAGTAGGGAACTTTTGTATTCCATTGAAAAATATCGTGGGGCATGTCTCATAATGCTTCAACACTCTGATGGTTAGCATACCTTACAAGCTACAAATTAAGGAAGCCCAAGATACACTAAAAATATCTATTAAATGTGATGTGATCCATCTATCTCGTTATGACTAAATTGCTATGGTCACAAAACAAATAACCTAAATGTACATCTTCCTCTCAAGTTGCTTCCCTTGTGCAATCAGCTACAATACCTCACCCTCAACTCTTCACATTTCTTGTCACGCTAATCACGTGCACTACAATAAATTTAATCTCATCCTATGGAACTTTTTCATATTTTTAGCAAGTAAAACTTGCCTATTAGAATCTTACTAACATTTCCATCCAGGAAAACATCAAGATCTCTTCATTGTTGCCTCTATAGTGTTCCATGTAAGTTTCTAACGTCCACAAAATCGTTGTAAATTAGTAGTTCAACGACTAACTTTCGCATTGTAACATTCTTCCCCTCCCATTATATATTTCAAGATCTTCAGACAAAGAGAACAACTACCGACACCTCTGAGTTGGAAAAATTGTATCTCTTCGATCCTTGTCTAAGGACTAATTTTCAATGCTTTTTTAATCAAAACATATATGTACTTTATCGATTACACTGTAGATTAAGGAGTCCATTTATTTCACTTTCTATGTTCTATTATTCCTTAAATAATGTTGATGGTACTCAATTTAAGTGTGAAAGTCGGGAGTTGTCACACCATTGTACATCTTTCCAAGTTCGAAAATAAAGTTTAATACTTTTTTTTTCAATTCAATTTGATGTGCGAAGAAATGATCCATTAACACCTTGTATGGTTTATGTATTTGGTGCCATTTATTGACTATGATACTTAAGGGACTTGGACATGATGAAAAATAGAAATGAAGTTCCAGGTTGTTTAAACTACTTAATCCATGGGCTTGAAATCAATTTAATATTAACCTTAAAGTTCTTTATGAAGTGATAAAGCCTCTTTTCATGGAATTGATATCTGAACACCATTTCCTCAAGACTCCCGAGAAAAATAGAGTCGTAGAGAAAAAGAATAGTCTTCTTCATGAAGTGATAAAGCCTCTTCTCATAGAAATGAAGTTACTTAAGACTTACCAATCATATTATAGTTTAACTTTTTTGTATTTGATTCATTAATTACAACATGTCTGGCCCCCTCATAAAACTTCTTCTATGGCGATTGCGTTGACCATTGCTTGGGCTAGGTCCCTCCCTAGCTTCAAGTTCGTTTCAGCTTATGATCTATCGAATGGTTGGAGGGAGATATGTTCTAGTAGCGAGCGAGTATTTAAGAGTGGCCCCCAATGGGGTCCCCGCCCGCCAGTTTTCTCAAAATTAATTTTGATGGTTCTAGCCTTGGTAATCTTGGACCTTTTGGCATTGGTGGTCTTCTTAGAAACGAGGCGGGAACCACGGTTTGGGCCTTTTCAGGCTCCATCGGTTTTGTGCAGTCTAATGAGGCGGAAATAGGGCGGCTTTGCAAGGCATTGGGCTAGCGGAGTCTATCGATTTGGCTAAGCTTATAGTGGAGGGAGATTTGCTTAACGTAATTGGATGGCTTCAAGATAAAAGGTCGGTCCCTTGGAGATTTGGTAGTTGGATGGATGAGATCAGGGATCGAATTGGAGGGGCGAATGTAATTTTCCAACAGGTTAAAAGATCTGCAAATAAAGAGGCTAACAAGCTTACCAGGGAAGGAGTAGGGAAGCAAGAAACCGAGCTATTCGATTATCTCCCTTCTTAATGCTTTTTTGTGTTGTTCTCTTTTCATTTCCTTCAGTCGTCCCCCTCAGTCAGCTTTGTATATTCTTTTCTTCCATTGATGGCATCTAACTAGGAACATGACAGAGAACATGACCTTGGATAGGATAGAATGGAAGAAAATGATCCACGTAGAAGAACCCAACTAGAACCAGGATTAGAGCCGGGTCAATTCCTTTTACTTTCTTCATGAATTTTTTCTAAAGGATTCATTTTAGCCAACCCCAACTACTTTGGGACAAAGGCTTTGTTGAGTTGAGTTGAGAATGACATCTAACCATTCAAAAAAAAAGCCTGGGAAATAATTAATATCCAATCCAAGTTTTTCACATTATGTGTCTCCATATGCTCTTCCATTAAGTGTGTTTAGTTGTGATGTGCACAATTTTGATCCTAATATGAAAAAACTTTCAATCAACCATCTCCTAATCCATTGTTGCTAGAAAGAATATCAACATAATGCAAGTGTCATCGCTTGTCTGACAGATTTGAGGGTAAGTTATATTGGACTACTTGCTTCTCTAGAAACTTCTTAGATCAAGAGATGTGGAACCTCTTATTGGTAGACTGGACTCCATTTACTTACGAAAAAATGGTAAAGAGCAGCGGATTTAGAAGTGGTGTCTCTTGGGATTCTTTTCGATAAATTGTTGTAATGCCTTCTTATGGTGAAAGATATGTGGTGTGCTTTGTCTATTAGGCTGTGGTGTTCCAAAGTGCCTCGTATCACGAACTTTTGTTGGATGACGTGCTTCAACAAGACCGTTGTGTCAGATCATCATATCCATCATAATAGGTTCATTATTAATGTGTGCTATTTGTTCTACCGTTGAATCAATCAACCATCTCTTAATTCACTGTCAGGTTACCTAAGAGTTGTGGAGTTTGTGTTGTAGCTGTTCGGAGTGGTTGGGGTTGTATCGAGGACTCTTGTTGAGCTTGCATGGTCTAGGGCATTCTCTTCATGAACCATTAAAAGTACATCCTATTGAATTCTCGACTTGTTGCATTTTTGTGTACAAGGTCGAAGGAAGCTGATAGAGGAATCTCTAAAGGATGAAGACCAATATAGCATTGAGAAGCATCATGTTCAGAAGTATCCCATTGGACTGCTTCTAGAACTTCTATTAGGATCTCCTTATTGAGCTACGTAATTATTCGGACTATTATCGTATGAGCCACATCATGCATGATACCCTAGCCCCTTTGTGGTCCCCTTTGTCAACGGGTTTTCTTAAGCCGAACTTTAATAGTCCAAGTTTAGGAAACCATAGTCTTTATGGGATTTAGACCCTCTGTGGTCCCCTTTGTCGATGGGTTTTCTCAAGCCTTACTTTGATGGTTCAAGTTTAAGAAATCAGTCTTTCTGGGATTTGGGAGATCGTTAAGGGGCATGATGGTTCAGTCAATTTATCGCAGTGTCTTGGACTCTTTGACAGCAGAGGTAATGATGATGATATGCGATGTCAAGTTGATATTATCATATGTGGAGCCTAGGACTGTGGAGGGAAATTCCCTCAATGTTGTCATATGGATGCAAACCAAGGTTTACCCTTGAAGGTTCGCTAACTCTAAAGAAGAGGTGATGGACATATAGAGGATGACATCGTTTTTGGAAATTATGGACTCCAGATGGGGTTTTCTTTTCCATCCTTTCTACCATTGTCTTATGTTGGTTGCGCCTTACAGGATTGAAGAATTCCTGCACTGCCTAAAGTGTGTGGATTCGGTTGGATCTCTTGATGTAGAACTTGCGGCGTGCATCAAATCTTTTATCTTTTATCTTTTATTTTTATTTTCGTCATTTTATATTTATAGTATTTTTTTGGGGCATCAAATCTTGTTCTTTTGGCCTGATTTTGGTATCAAAAGTGGCCAGACCAAGAAAACTGAAAACATCTCCAAAGGATCTAGGTGTCGGTCAATTAGCAATGGCTTTCACCTTCTCGGCAACCGCTTTTACACCTTCAGATGAGATTACAAAACCCAAAAATAGTGCATGATATTGCAAAAAGGAGCATTTTTCATATAAATGTAGTGCTTTTCTTATCATAAAACCCTAACACTCAAACCAAGAAAATCTGGTGAAAAGGTCCCTCTTGCCCACATCCATTTCCCGTCAACCGGGCTACCCCTTCTAACTAATAGTCGGAGTAGTAGCGATCGAAGGAAGTGTTGGACCCTCACGTTTAATGGTATGAATCGAATGATCTAAATGCTCCGCTCGATTTTTGCTACCGGGATCGCTACTACCCATATCATCCCGCGATCCGGATTGCACGACCCCAAACGTGGTATGTTCGCAATTAAGATAGCTAAAAATGATGACGCCATCATCCCGGACAATAAACTCGTATATTCATCTTTGCAAGAGGGAACATTTCAGTGGACAAGGGAAAGACAAGCACACTATCATCTTTGCAAAAGGGAACACTTCAATGGACAAGGGAAAGACAAGCACACTAACTCATTGATTTGGTCATTTATCATTTTTTTTTACATTTTTTCCAGAACTAGAGAGTTCTTTTCTATTTCTTTTCTTTTAGGATTGAGTATGCAATGGTACTTTATTTAGTGATATTTTGAGATCTTCAAATTTTATATATTTTATTTTGGAACTGAACTTTCGTTTTGAATAAATTTGTATGCAATACCCCATCATACCGCATACCGGGCTAACCAGCGTACCCCATACCCGCTCCCGTACCGCATACCGGAACGAATCACATTCCAGGTAACATTGATTTCAACATCTTGGATCTCTTCCTACATAAAAATCCAACCTTTTATTGATCAGAATTGTGCAAGCAAATTTCCAATTATTGTAACTACCTGACTAACCTTGATCAAGAGTCGATCTAGCGCAAAATCTCTTGTTGTTAATCATCACTCCTCTAATGCCAGCTGAGGATTTTTTTTTTTTTTATTTTTTTTTTTTAGATATATTCTTCCATCCGTAAAGCAAGTTGATATGCCTCGTGAATGGTCCAGGCTCTGGTACAGATCAGATGTTTCCTAATATGTATCTTCAATCCTGATAAATACCGAGAAGCAGCAATACCTTCGGAAAAAGCTAATTTGTCAAAGCAAATGTAGCAACTTCTATTTGCTTATGAGTTGACCAGAGGCAGCTTCAAAACTAGAGAGAAATTTCACAATATCATCAATGGAGGGTTTTGATCTGTTAGAGAATATGACAACATCATCAACGAAAAGACTGTAACTGGAATACACCCTAGAGCAACATGGAAATATTTAGTTTTTCCCGTTTCAAAAACATTAGAAATGCCACTTCCTAGGACTTCTTCAACTATAATAAATAAATTCGAAGAGAGTAGGTCTCCCATGTTGAACCCTAATTTAGTCAACACTGATAGAACGGAAAGCCAGTTCATTCTATCATATGCTTCAGCCATATCCAACTTCAAGACAATATTGCCACCCCTCACCTTGTTATCAATACTTTGGACAAGGTCTTGCACTATAGAAATATTATTCACAAAAAGGCACCTTGTTCAGGCGAAATGATCTTTTGGAAGAAGATATGGATGGTGGACGATCAGTTTAGCCACGATTTTGTAGCAATAATTCATAGAATGATAGGTACATAATTCCACAAAACTTCAAAGGTTTTCAGTCTTAGAGTGTGTTTGGTTGCACAAAAGACAGGATGGCTTGGGGGTTTTACTTGGCATTTGCCATTTGGGTACCACACCAGAAAATTCCCTTTGTTTGGTTGCCAATATAGCATTGAAATCCCTAGAGACTACCAGGGATGTTTCATGTTTAATAATTGCATGTCTGATGTGTCACCCTTGACTACTTCCTAAGAAATCCAAACCCAATTCCACAAAAAGGTGAAATTTTGTTTGGATTTCTAGGGAATGACGATTACTCTCTCTTCGTCTCTCTTCCCTCTCTCTTCTCCCTCTATATTGGTAATGACACTCCCTACGACTACTCTACGAGGTTGACAACCATACACTATTTACCACTATTCTACGACGTAAGTTCCAGGAAAATTCAAGGCTTGTCTCCTACCTGTTGACTACGTATACCACTTTACACGAGGTAAGTGCATGCAACCAGACAGAGCCTTAGGAATAATCATTAGAAGGTTGAGGTGTAAAACTTAGAAATTTCACCTCCTTCTGACGTAGAATATAAAACCATAACTACCACCAGAGCGGAACTCACTTGCCTCAAACAAATGTCTATGATATATGTCTGCTCTCAATTATGATAATGAGAGTGCTCTGATTTGTCTTTGAAATCCTCTTTTCCCAAGCAATGAGCAAACATACAGAGCATGACAACTAATTCATGACAGAAAAGGTAAAAAATCAAGCCTACCAATCCATGTTACTAAGGGAGTACCACATGACCATTTATAGCAACAGCACGAGTACACTAGTTTACAACAGTTAGTCATATGAATCAGCAACACATCAAAGTCGAGTACCTATGTTTAAAAACTTTAAGACTAGTGCTAATAATATATAATATGCATGCTTCCTCAATTAGCAAATTGTCCATCACTCAAGATAAGCATGCTTGACTGGTGAGGAAAAGAAACCCGTTGGTTTATATATATATATGGGGAAAGTGATTGTGAGCGGCCCCTCATATAAGCTTATATGAGGTGACTGCTTAAAAATATGGTGGGCCCACATTTTTGGGGTGATCCGAGCCGGTCATTTGATAGGCCTTGACGTAGATAGGGGATGCCCAAAAAATCAGCTCCATAGGATCATCCCAACCCTACTAACTGTGGAGGTGAAAGAGGGGGAAATGGGTGGGTATAAATTTGCCCACTTACCCGTCCATTTTCCCCTCTTTCACCTTCACAGTACGAAGGGTTGGGATGATCCTATGGAGCTGATTTTTTGGGCACCCCTTATCTACGTCAGGGCCTATCAAATGACCGGCTCGGATCACCCCAAAAATGTGGGCCCGCCATGTTTTTAGCGGTCACCTCATATAAGCTTATATGAGGGGCCGCTCACAGTCACTTTCCCCTATATATATATATATAATATGAGAAAACGGTTTCTACACACAAGTGTAGATAAGTTATCTACACACTAGCTTAAAATACAGTGGGGGGCCACATTGTTTGGGTGATCCAAAGCATTCATTTGATGGGCCCTCACATAGATAGGGTGTGCCTAAATCAGCTTCATAGGATCATCCTAACCCTTCAAACCGTGGAGGCAAAAAATGGACAGATTTGTGAAGGTTTATACACGTCCATTTTACCTCCACAAATCGTAGGGTTGGGATGATCCTATGGAGCTGATTTTTTGTGGACACCCTATCTATGTGAGGGCCAATCAAATGAATGGTTTGGATCACCCAAACAATATGCCTTCCACTGTATTTTAAGCTAGTGTGTAGATAACTTATCTACACTTGTGTGTAGAAACCTCTCTCTCTCTCTCTCTCTCTCTCTCTCTCTCTCTCTCTCTCTCTCTCTCTCTCTCTCTCTCTCTGTGTGTGTGTATTGTAACGCCCCGACGCAACCGTGTAGATATTGTCCGGTTCTATGCCGCAGCCCTCCCCGATTTTAAAACACGTCTTCACAGGGAATGGGGGTCTACAACATATAACCCAGGAGCTTTCTCTCTCCGCTTCCGATGTGGGACTATTACAATCCACCCCCCTTAAAGGGCCCAGCATCCTCGCTGGCACATCGTACTAGAGGAGGTACGGCTTTGATACCATATTTTTAACGCCCCGATGCAACCGTGTAGATATTGTCCGGTACTAGGCCGCAGCCCTCCCCGGTTTTAAAACGCGACTTCACAGGGAATGGGGGTCTACAACATATACCTAGGAACTTTCTCTCTCCGCTTCCGATGTGGGACTATTACAATCCACCCCCCGTAAAGGGCCCAACGTCCTCGCTGGCACATCATACTAGAGGAGGTACGGCTCTGATACCATATTTGTAACGCCCCGACGCAACCGTGTAGATATTGTCCGGTTCTAGGCCGCAGCCCTCCCCGGTTTTAAAACGCGTCTTCACAGGGAATGGGGGTCTACAACATATAACACAGGAACTTTCTCTCTCCGCTTCCGATGTGGGAATATTTTATATATATATATATATATATATATATATATATATATTGAATGGTTGTGTGTTGGATATATTAGGGATGTTTTTTTTTTATAGGTAAAAGAAGTTATGGTAGATATATTAGGGATGTAGCAGTTGCATGGTTACATTTGGGGACTTTAATAAAAGCCTTGTATGTTTAGGGTTTACATGGCTTTTCCACAACTCATCATTTTACTGAGCTATTTCTGATCATATTTGATCAGTCAGTATCTTTTGTGATGTAAAGGGTCCCATGATTTATGAATACTTGTTTCTTTTACCACATTCTTCTTCTTTTTTTTAAATTCTTATTCATTTAATTCATATAAGATGGCCGCTCTCACATGCAACAACCCATCAGCGAAACGTCTTATGCAATTCTTTTACCACATTCATAGGCCTTCAGCATTGGTAGTTTTATCTTTTCATTAAATAAAGAAACATCTGGGTAGTACTTCGATAAAGGAAATGCTTTCCACTTTTTTGCTCATTGTATTTTCAGTTTGCTTGAAATAAAAAGAATCTTGAAAGAGCATCTTTTGATTTCTTATGTAGGAAATGCTTTCCAGATAGGATCAGGGGAATCTACAGGAGTTGGAGCCCCCTTCTCCTAGGTTGCTGATGAACACATTAATGTGTGAATTTTAGGTACTTAGGGATGCATATTATTTAATTAAAGCGGTGCTATGATGGTATTTTCCCTTGTTTTTATGTTTCAGGTTATTTTCAGAAAATCCATGGAAAATGGACTTGGAGGGGAAAATTAATTCACATTTATTGACCGTCGTTTGAATGGTCCAGATCAGCCCACAAAAAGGATTCAAGAGGTGCGCTCATTGGTAAGATCAAAATTCATATCGAGGCCTGCAAATTTAACGGTTCAGATCATATCAATGGGACGGTTTAGTGGTGCAAGTAATTTACAAGTTGACCGTCAATTGAATGGTTTGGATCGTTTATTGGAGATGAAGAGGAGAGGAGAAATATCAAGTGTTTGTGTACAATATAAAGGAGGGGTAGTCTTGCCATTTGCAAATAATTATGGCGATGGGTGTAATTATTTTGAAGAGTAGGGACAATATGGTAGTTTCACAAGCACCAGAAAAAGTTGAGTGGAATGGATGAATTCTCCCCCTTACAACTCATCAATCACCGTATAACATTAGAGTTGAAAGCAAAAGGGGATCAAATTTGGTAATATGTACACCCAACTTTTATTATATTTTGTAACCGAGAAGAAAAATGGATCAAAATTGGTAACTTCCAACCAAACCAAATTTGAGCACAAATTATACACGTTTTCTCCCCTCTTTGGACGTTATTTCCACACTATTATGGTTAGGAAAAACATGTGGAATCTTATTTTTAGGAATATCCACGCCTACCCCTCTTAGCAATCCACTTATTTCCTATTGGTGGAGAGTTTCCAAAAGCAAAAGGAGCCAAAATAAGAAGGAAGTGGACGATTCCTACTTGCATTAAGAAAGTTGGCAATTACCAAGAGGAGGTGGACGTTTTCTATTTATGGGGGCTCTCTCTCTCTTCTCTCCTCTTGATAGTTAACTAAAGAAATTCAATTTTTTTTCTCTCCCTTGGCTACCATCAACCAATTCCAAGAACTCAAATTCACAAGGAGGCTCAATCATCATGAACCATCCAAGAAGAATTGGAGATGAACTTTAAAGATGAGGGTCGAAAATTTATTTTCTTTCTTTTGGAATATGCTTGTACTTGGACAGTTCAATTAAAGGGGAAGCACTCTTATTCTTTTGAATTATTGTTTTTTTTATTTCTTTTAGTTTAGATTATTGATCATGGTAATCTTTTATTATTTGTGTTTTGAATAAATAATGAGTAGCTAAATTTTTAATCTTAGGGTTTAGATGAAGCCTTAAGGGTAGATTAAATTTGTTAGATTGTGTGATCTAACGGTCTAGATTCAATTTTGTGAATATAATTTTAATATACAAGGGGTTGTAAATTCGAATTATAGATCATATATGCCATTGATTATCTCTTGTATATGTGATCGTTGATGAGAATTTATAGAGTCTTGTATAGATATTGAAAATTGTTTGTGTACTTGATCAATTACTAATGAGAAATCTCATCCATTGATTGGATTTTTCATTGATCGGATTGATCATCTATACAAGTCCATCTAATTCAAGATTGTGATCGAAGCGAATCTATATATACAAACTAATAATTTTTATCTAACCTATGGTGGATTCTAACCCTAAGACTTTTTATTTGAATTTTAGGCAACATTCTAATAGTTTTACAACTTTGCACCTAGATAGTTCTTTAAGTTTTTCATTAAATTAAATAATTATTGTGTTAGATTAGTGAATAAATTAGTGGTTAAAATTCTCAATCAAATCAGTCCTTTAATTTATTTTATAAAAAAAAATTTTAATAGTTAAATTGCTTGAATAGGTTTCCCTTAGATTAGAGAAGTGGTTTCTATTAATTGGAAAATTGTTAGACTAGTAAATTGGCTTTAATTTAATCATCTAGATTAGATAATCAGTAGATAATTAGTAGTAATATTTGGATAATTGTTTACTTTGCCTAAGTTAAGAGGTTTAATAGCTCTTCCCTGTGATCGACCCGTAGCTACGATTGACCCGTGCGCTTGCGGTATAATTTTGTGCAAACAGTTGCTGAACTTAAACTTTGATGGATCCAGCTTTGGCAATCCCGGCCCAGCTGGTATTTGTGTGTGTGTGTGTGGTGTGTGTGTGTGTGTGTGTTTGTTGAGAAGGTATATTTTATGCAACTGCGTATACTTTAAAAAAAAAATTAAAAAAAAAAAGAGGCCCATCTTTCAAGCGTGTTCGTAGGACCCCACTGAGCGTTCATGAAGATGAAGTATCCTCAACAAATATAAGTGTAAAGAGACCATACACTAAAGAAAAGACAAGTGAAGATGGCCAGCCTAACAATAAAATAAAGGATAGGAAGCCTCTCTGATTGTTGATGGAGATACTTTCAACAAAACCGATATGAGGCATCACCAGATGGCATGGAATATTACTCAACTGCATTCACTATTGCACATATTTCTAAGGATTTGGAAATGATTGGGGATAACTGGTTAAGGCTCTTAGATCTTAGGATGATCAGACCAGATGTGTGCTAAATGATTTACAAGCATCTACAATTTATGGTTGTATTTTGAGTGCATGCGGGGGTTAAATGTGGTAATCTGGATCGAGGGCTTGTGGAGTTTTCCCAGCACTTTTCTTGATGTGATTATATGTATTAGTGCCCACGCACAATTTGATAATATATGAGGCCCAAGCTAGACTCTATTTGCCATGGCTTTCATCTGGTGAGTTATTATGGACCAACTGCTAACCAGTGATCACCTTGAGAAAAGAGATTATTCTATTCAATGTTCCTATGTTACATGCCGGACTATGGCAAGGACAGGTAATCATTTCTTAGCCTCTTTACAAAGTGTACATGCCTACATGAACAGTGCATGAATTCTCTTTGGTATATTTAACACTTAAATAAATTTGAATTTGAGAGACTCAATGTCTTTGTTTGCAGAATACCTGAAATATATTGATTATTAAAGGCGGAATGAGATTCTATGGAGGATGGCTTTCTTCAACAAGTTTGTCATCTTTGGATGAAGTGCATTGTCAGGTTTTCATGTGGTACCTCTTCCTCGGAATGTGATTAAAGGTGCAATACTACAGGTCTCTGAGCATGCTATTCTATAGCAACGCTTATAAGGGATTTTATTGCTCAAGATGTTTGCGGACTATATCAGATGTACAACTCGGTCTCTGAACAAACGGGAAGCGCCCTCACTACTATTAAAAGTTCCAAGTTCTTTGGGAATTCCACCACTCTTGATTCCTGTGGAGCAAATTTCACAAATATATATATATATATGAGCATGCATTTGCTGCGCTCGAGCACAGAAACAGGGTGGGGCCACATTTGGGTGGGATCCAAAGCATTCATTTGATGGGCCCTTTCATGGGTAGGGTGTCCACCAAAAATCAGCTCCATTGGATCACCTTAGGGTGTCCATTTGTGGGGCCAAAAATGGACAGATTTGTGGACAAACAGTATTTGTCCATTTTTGGCCCCACAAATGGACACCCATTGGTGATCCAATGGAGCTGATTTTTGGTAGGCCCCCCATCCATGATGGGGCCTTCCAAATGAATGCTTAGGATCACCCCCACAATGACCCCACCCCCCTGTTTCTGTGCTCGAGCGCAGCTAAGCCAAGCTGCGCTCGAGCGCAACAACCCTTCTCTCTCTCTCTCTCTCTCTCTCTCTCTCTCTCTCTCTCTCTCTCTCTCTATATATATATATATATATATATATATATATATATATATATATAGATAGAGAGAGAGAGAGGAAATGGTTTGTGAGCAGCTGCTCATAAAAGCTTATCTGAGTAGAGCTCACAAACCATACGGGGGCCACATTTTTGGGGGATCCAAAGCATTAATTTGGAAGGCCCTTCCATGGATAGGGTGTGTCCCAAAAATCAGCCCTATAGGATCATCCTAACCCTGCCATTTGTGGAGGGGGAAATAGGCAGAAACATGGACACACAGTGTCTGTCCATTTGCCCTCTACCTTTGATTGGGTTAGGATGATCCTATAGGGCCGATTTTTGGTACACACCCTATCCATGGAAGAGCCTTCCAAATGAATGCTTTGGATCCCCCAAAAAATGTGGTCCCCCCTATGGTTTGTGAGCTCTGCTCGGACAAGCTTATTTGAGCAGCTGCTCACAAACCATTCTAGCTCAGGCTGAGCTCTAGCTCACAAACCATATATCCATATATAGGGAGCACGATTCGTAAGCTAGAGCTCAAGCCGAGCTAGAGTTCACAAATACACCATCTCCATGTTCTTTGACTCATCCAACCCATTCTTCCTATAGGACCTCACATAGATAGTGTGTTCCTAAGAAACCATCTCCATACCATAATCCTAACCACTCGATCTATAGGAGCCCATTTTCTAGCCATCCATTTTAAACCTCCACAAATCATAACCCTAACCATAACCCATAACCATAACCATAACCTATAAAATGACTGGACTAGATGAGTCAAACTATAAACAGTCATTTTATAGGTTATGGTTATGGTTATGGCTATGGTTATGGTTAGGATTATGGGTTATGGTTAGGGTTATGATTTGTGGAGGGTTAAAATGGATGGCAAGAAAATGGGCTCCTATAGATCGAGTGGTTAAGATTATGGTGATGGTTTGTTAGGGACACCTTATCTATGTGATGTCCTATAGAATGGATGGGTTGGATGAGTCAAACAACATGGAGATGGTTTATTTATAGAGCTCTAGCTCAACCTGAGCTAGAGCTCAAAAACCTCGCCCATTAGGCGATACTCGTCACCCTTTGCTAATCCATATAACGTTAAGAAAATATCATCAATCACGAATGACATTGAAAAAAGAGAGCTAGTGCTCCAAGAACTTGAAGCAACTCTGCTTCATTAGAATCTGTGAACCATATAGGCCCCGAGAATACCATCCTCATCTCACCTCATGTTGCCTAATAATTCCACCCATTCCAGCATGTTTTAATTGCAAAGGGAACTCTCATCAAAATTAAGATTGACATATGACCTACTATTGATAGAGCAACCTGTTAGAGAAGAGAATGAGAGAAGAAGAGAGTGAGTTGGAGAGATCGCCCATTCACTTATGTATTTATATTAAGAGAGAATAAGGTACAAAGACAACTATGCCCTTAGGCATTATAAATACATTCTAACACTCCCCCTCAAGCTGGAATGTATATATCATACATTCCTAGCTTGTTACAAATATCGCTCAACTTAGCTTTGCTTAAGGACTTTGTAAAGATATCAGCCAGCTGATCTACGGATCGAGTGAAAACTGTGCTTATCTCCCCCTTCTGGATTCTCTGACGAATGAAACGGCAGTCCACCTCGATGTGTTTCATTCGTTCATGGAAGACTGGATTGGTAGCAATATGAATTGCAGCCTTATTATCACAATACAACCAAGAAGGAGAAGGAGGAGCAATACCTATCTCACACAAAAGGGAATACAGCCAGATAAGTTCTATACTCGTGTGTGCCCTGTATTCAGCCTCAGCATTGGACTTTGCTATGACGCATGTTTCTTGCTTCGCCAAGACACCAAGTTACCTCGTACAAAAGTGCAATATCCAGTGGTTGATCTCCTATCTACTGGAGATCCAGCCCAATCTACATCAGAGAATCCTTCAATCTTCATATGACCATGCCTTCTAAACAACAGACCTCTCCCTAGAGCGCCTTTCAAGTACTTGAGAATAAGGACTACTGCAACCTGGTGAGAGATACGTGGTGAGCTCATATAATGACTAACTACTCCTACAATATATGAGATGATTGGGCAAGTAACTGTGAGATATATGAGCTTACCAACAAACCTCATATATATGCCAGGGTCATCCAACAAGCCGTCCTCTTCTGGAATAAGCTTCACATTCGGGTCCATGGGCACAGATGCAAGTTTCAATCCAAGATTTCATGTCTCCTCTAATAAATCCAACACGTACTTTCTCTGTGATAGAGAGAGATCAAGAAGAATATGCTACCTATATCCCAATAAAGTACCTTAGGCGAGCTAGATCCTTGGTGGAGAACTCTTTCTGCAAGAGAGTCTTCAATTTCTGTATACCCACTGAGTTACTGCCGATAATGATAATATCATCAACATATACTATCAGAAGTATGCAGCCAGCCGCAGACTGATGACTGAAAACAGAGTGATCTACGGCGCATTGTTTCATGCCAAAAAGCATGACAGCCTCACTGAACCTCCCAAACCACACTCGCGGAGATTGCTTTAAGCCATAGAGAGATTTTCACAAGCGACACACGGAGGAGGACATCTACCTTGAGCATCATACCCTCGAGGTTGCTACATGTATACCTCCTCGGTGAGGTCGCCATGAAGGAAGGCATTTTTCACATCCAATTGAAAGAGTGGCCAACCATGATTAATTGCCAGCGAAAGCAAGACACTAACAGATGGAATCTTCGCAACAAGAGAGAATGTCTCTGATACCATGTGAAACAACCAATTACTCCAAAAGCTTAAGCTGTTGGGGAAGGCGCTATTTAATCTTTTATACTTTAACACTCCCCCTCACGTGTGGCCCCTCTTTTTTGGGGTTGGCAATTGCATGTGGAATTTTAATATCAAGGAGGTTTAAATTCAGGACCTTTGCTCTAATATCATGTTAGAGAAGAGAATGGGAGTGAGTTGGAGAGATCTCCTCCTCACTTACGTATTTATATTAAGAGAGAATAAGGTACAAAGACAAATATGCCCTTAGACATTATACGTATATTCTAACACAACCCATCTGTCAGCAACCTTATCTTAAAGACAATCCCTACCCAGCACTTCCTTTCCTCCAGAGTAAGAGGACATTGACTTTCCAATTTTATATGTTAACATTCACACTCTGGGGGTATTTATAGGATTTGTAGATTATCAACAACGAGGGCATTTAGTAATTCTTTTGTAAAGAAATGTTAGTAACGTAAATAAGTCGTGAACGGAGGGAAAAGTCAGACTAAGGCACTTACTCTTCTCTCTTTTTCCTTCCCTTAACATTGATGGCTTTCATGGTATCATTGTAAGTTAGACCTAATCCAAGAAGTGTCTCGTATCACTTTGTAAATCCAAAGAAAATGTTGCTTCCGCTTGCCCGATTGACCATGTTGAAACTTGAGTTGTCATTAACTACTGAGATCGACACCTCCGAAGTCCCATATCCAGCATTATGGAAGACATGAAGTGTACTTCAGAGCATTGCTTTGAAAATCTTATGATTTACGATTCAAATTAAATCTTATGGATTTAAATTTAAATCCCAAGACTAAATATAAATTTATATGAATCTTGCAATTTTTTAATGAATCGTACTATTCATATGATTCATGAGATTTATCCTAATTAAGTTTGATATCAAAGATAATAAAACTTTCTTTCAAAATATCTCTTTCCCTCCTGCGTTAGAAACCCTTGAGAACCCTTTCATGAGAAGGAAGTAGGAAAAGGAGGAGGAATTCAAACAAATCAAATATATGGAGGTCTCCGACCTCTCTCGGGGCCATTCCATTTATATGGAGTGCAATGCATCGTAAATTTCTAACTAGAGACCAACTCTTCAAAAGAGCTCGCCCTGTATCTTTGTGCAACGCTCATGTTCAGTGCGACTATGGGGGATTTTCAGCATATTTCATATTAAAACTCTGTTTATTTAAGATTATAACAACCGATTGTGAGTGCCAAACCGATTATTGGTCCCAAAATTACATTTAAATTTGAGTCCAATAATCGGTGTCGCCCTCACAATCGATTGTCATAATCGTAAACGAACATGGCCTAAACCTATCTCCAACTCATTTGACACCATTATCACCTTCTGGAAGTGGCAGTGCAGGCCGGTGGGGAAAAAAAGACTCCAATGCAATTGGAAAAGTCTCCTGCATCTTGCAGCTGTCTTATATGAAAGGGAAGGGATAACTGAGGTTTTAATGGAAGACAAATCTTCTTAGGTCAGCTAATTAATGCAAACATTATTGAGGTGTTGTAATACGAACCAGAATCTAAACTTCTTCTTTTTTTAATGGTAGAATCTCAACTTTTTTAGGCATTAAACTGCAAGACGTCATTAATGATTGAGTTTATGTGCCCAAGGATATGTGCCTCCCACCTAGCCCCTTGACTCTTGGAGTAGCCCTTCCCTTGGGTGGTTCAATCTCAATTTTGATGGGAGCAATAAGGTCTATGTCAAGAACAATATTGTTTTCAATCGAGCTGGCTTGGGTGACTATTTCAAATCCCACCGATAACATTCATTCTTGACTTTGCAAGTCCTTGTGGGGAGTGTCACACCTTAAAGGCGGGGGTCATGGCTATTTGGAATGAGCTAAAGATCGTAAAGAAATGCATTGTTCAAAAAAATTTGGAATACAAGCAACCCTCTCCGAGTCATCAAATGCCTCGGGGATGTCAATTTTCTCCTTGGAAGCTCCATTTCTTTTTGGAATTGCAGTATATCATTAATTGGATGTGTGTGTAAAATTACTCGCACCCATCAGGAATGAAATGGAATAGTGGACAGATTAGCGAATTTTGGGGTATGTTGTAACACCTTGAGAATTTGGCATAGTGTGCCCCAACTGTAGCCTTGGCCTTTGTTAGTCCGACATCTTTGCTTTCATGTTTGTGGAGGACATTAGTTTACTTGGTTTATAGCTTTGCTCTGTTGCGCTTTTTGTTGCTTTTTTGTATGGCGTTCGCCTTTTTGCTTATTAAGATATGACATGCACGAAAAAATATAGTTTTTGGAAGTTTTCATGTGGATAATCCTCACCAGAGGTGGTGAACTCCTACTCTTTCCCAGAGGGAAATATTAATGGGAAAGATTCAACAACATTTATAACGTTCTCCTCTCCTTTCGACAACCCATGTTCACCAACCCCTCTTCTACTAATCAACTAAAGAAAGCAACAAATATCTCTAGATTCAACATAGTCCAACGGGTCACTAACAACGAGACAATGAGATACAAATTATTGGTACCTTTTTACTCTACTCAATTCACTATAAGCACCAAGCACTGAACATAGGCTTAATGAGCATCGCCTATCAATGTAAATTCTATGTCCGTACACGAAAATCAGGCCAAGAAGACAAAATTCAAGAGGACCAAAACGCTATGAAAGTAAAAGGACCTGCTAATTCAAACAAGAATCTAAAAGAATGCAAGACCTAGGTTTATCTGCCGAGAATCCAAAAGGTGCACTTGAATATATACGCCAAACCGAGAATCAAAGCGAAAATACATACAAAAGAAGGCACAGATTGCGAATTCAAGTGATAATTTACCTCAAAGAAAGCATGCGAAGCGTTGATGTAAACCCTAGAAAAGGCTATCAGGCTCTGCAACGCAATCTTGGAATCTACTCAGAAACTGGTTCGCCCTAATTTTCCACCTGGGGAAGAGAAGACGAAAAAAGATAATTGCCGCGTCGGCCTACTGTAAGGACTGATATGAGTTGGGGTTTCTAGTTTAGGGTTCGAACAGGGGTCCGCCTGTAAGGTGTCAATGGGGTCGGGTTAAGTACTTTAAGTGTGGCCCGCCCAAACGCGCACACGGTTAACGGGTGCAGCTCGGGTTTTGTTGCATGGGCCGCCCATAGCAAGCCGCACTGACAAATGGTTTGGATCATTGAAACAAATGGCTCCCCTCTTGTCCTTGTACCGGCTCATCATCATAGATTGTAATTCTGTACATTGTTAAATTTAGGGAGATGATATCCCTCCCCCCCCCCTAACGGTTTTTGTGAGAATGTTCACTGCTTGAGGATAAATTCGCCCTCTTTAACATTCCCCCCCCTCTTTAAAACTTCACAAATAACGTTAGGGGGGGGGAGATTTTATCTTTCAGGAGGGAGAAAATATCATTCCCCAAAATTTAAATAGGGGTTTTTTTGAAAAGAAGTCTTTTACTCTGCTTTATTTGCGAAAAATTGTCTTCTAGTTTGACAAGAAAAATATCATTCCCCTAAGTTTAAATAGGGGTTTTTTGTAAAAGCTACTATGCTTTATTTGCAAAAAAATGTCCTCTAGTTTGACAATTTGCAAATAGACTTGTCACATTTGAGTGAATATTGCAAATCCCGTCGTGCCATAATTTTGTGACCAAAGTACCCGTGGTAGATTTTTTTTACCCGTCAAAAGATCAAAATGTAGGCATTTGGATGCTCTAGTGAGAAGAAGTGACTCGTGCCAAGTTGATGGAGTAAAAAAGGTAGGGGTAGACCGAAAACAGCTTGGGTGGAAACAGTGAGGAAAGACTCGAGGGTTAGGAACATAACAGAGAACATGACCTTTGATATGATAGAATGGAAGAAAATGATTGATGTGGACGAGCCAACGAACGTCGGGATTAGACTTAGTCAATTTGAGCCTTGTAGATTCTTTCACCTCCTTCAAGAAAATTTTCCAAATGATTCATTAGCCGACTCCAACTAGTTTGGGACAAAGGCTTAGTTGAGTTGAGTTGAGTTGTCAAAAGATCAAAATGTCCATATATGTGAAAGATGAAAATTACTATGTAAAAAGACCAAAATACCAGTGACTTTGATAAGCTGGGTCCCACCAACTCAACTCAAAACACGTATAAGGTGGGCTCACCATTCTACACCTCCTGTTTTGATGGCGTGTGGCCGTTTAGGCCACATTTGGATACCCACGAGATTTAGATTTGGATTTCTCACATATGCAATTGAGATTTGGAACTGAATCAGATCCTTAGATTTCTTAAATCAGCTACAACAGTGAAAAATCCGATTTTCAAATTTGTCCTGCAAGACATTATTTGGAAATCAACATTTGTAGCAAATTGCCTTCACCCTCGTTGCTCCTCGCCCTTGCTACAGCAGCAGCGAGACGCCTCTCTCTCTCTCTCTCTCTCTCTCTCTCTCTCACACACACACACACACAAACACACAACACGAGCACGGGGATGATGAGCTTGAGGATGATTGATGTATTTTGTATCCAGATCCAAATACAAAAACATGGGGTATCCAAACGTGGCCTTAATGTTTTGATAGGGGTGTGTCTCATCAACTCGACCCAAACCCATGCATCTGGTGGGGCCCACCATTTTACCTCATGTTTTTAAGGGGTTGGTCCCACAATATCCACCCTAGCCTATGCATATGGTGGGGCCACTATATTACACCTCTTGCTTTGATGGAGCGTCACAGGCATTTTTTTAATTTTACAGGGTAATTTTCAACTTTTCACATATCTACAGACATTCTGGCCTTTTTAATAGTAAAAAAAATACGCGCATTTTGGTATCAAGTTTATGGCATGACCTAATTTGCAAAATTCCCAGGGGACTCTATTTGCAAATTGTCAACCTAGATGACTCTTTTTTCTACTGCCCACAGGAAAAGTACCATGGTTGTAAGCTGTAAGCATGTTTTAGCCACAAAATTGAGGCCATTGTTCCTGTGAAGACAAAGCCTTGAACCAGAGGTGTATCCAAAGAATAATATTACATCCTCTCAACTCATAAACCCCCAAAATCAGGGACCCCATGTCCCTAACTGGGTATAATCATAATCCTTATCTTCTCATATAGATCCAATCAAAATCAAACCCGAGACATCAAATCCACGTAACCTCCTTGCTGCCTACTTATTGTCTTCTTATATAAGGGCCTAATAGGTTGCATGGTAAAATGAAATCTATACTCCATTGCTTTGATAAGGGGACTCCTCTCTCTATCTTGTACCTTTTATAGTTTGTTGGTGAAAGATGTTAAAATTCTGAGATACCTCGTAGCAACAAATAATAAAAGTGCTTAGTAAATCAACGATCGCCATTAGCATATAACAAAAGGGAGAGCCAATTTCATTTCCTTTTTTCCTTTTTTACTATGATACAAATAGCACTAAAAATTTCTTCGCAGCCTAAAAGAAATTCACAGTATTGTTTTTTAATATAAATAAAATGTTATAAAAAAGGTAAAAAAAAAAAATCAAAGGAATTGAAGGTACCTCAAGAAAAATAGAAAGCAAGATGACTTAAAAATACTTATAGGACATTGCTTGGCCTTGTGTAATGAGGAGAGAGAAAGGGTATTGGCACGAAGAAAATAGATATCTAGTATTTATCTTGGACACAATGCTAGCACAAATTTATTCTCTTGGGCTGTGAGCATAGAGTATAACGACTGGGCCAAGGGATTAATGAATGTCTCTTTGTAATCCTTTGTGCTCGTTGTTGTAGTAGAAGATGACTTCTCTCATGTGAATATAGGCAATCTTGTTGACCCGCATCATATGGCTTATGGTTTGTTTTGCCATTTTCATTATATATGTATCATATAGATCATGTTGTTCCTAACTATTTTATTTGTAGTGAAGTCGGATCACAACGATGGTTAGAGAACCCGTTGATGAAGAACAAACATGAATAACGAAGTGTAAGACACCCAATTTTGTCAAGGCGGTACTAATGATAGGTGTCGCGACGAAGAAACTTATGACGAGTCCCAGAGCACCAGTTCGGTTTCTCTCAATCTCTCTTTACGGTGTTTTTAGAAGGAAATAATTTTTGGAAGCCATTTTTAACAACCGGAAAGCCTGTTTTTATGCAGCATCTGCCTTTTCGACAACCGAAAGCCTGTTTTTACACAGCACCCGTGTCGTCGATTTCTTTGCAACTTCAGAGCTCCTCCCTCCCAAATAGCGCGGTTACGCTGCCCAATTCTCTGCTGGTAAAATTACATTTATTTAAACAGCTTTACGTAATTTTCTTTACAAAGTAAGATATGAGGTGGTGACATCATAAGATCTCCAGCACACATTGCCCTCATAACTTATGATATAAATCCCTTCACCTTTCTTTTACTTTTTACAATTTTCTTTACAGAGTAAGGTACGAGGTGGTGACATAAGATCTCTGGCTCACATTGCCCCCAGAACTTATGATATAAACCCCTCTACCTTTATTTTACTTTCTGCATTGTCTTTTCCGTTAGATTTTTTAACTTGATTGGGATCAGTTGCGAGATCTTTCAGGACTTATTCTATAACAAATGATCTCAATCAGGATAACTACCATTTATTTTCGGTTTTTTTTGTAAATTCACTTTATTTACATTCTGTAATTGATCATAACTTAAATAAAGGATAAAAAGATAACTTATACTGGTCAAAGTTCTTCGAAAAATCCCAATCTAAGTTAAGAGACCGGATTCGTCTGGGCAAGAGGGGTGCCTAACACCTTTCCCGATTGTAACCATAACCCTTATCCAGATATCTGCAAGGACCATGCCTTAAACAAACAGAGCAAAAGAACCCATTTTGGTTACTGTTCTTCTAACGAAATTCGAGTATCGTTATTCATTTCATTTGAAGAACAAGCACGGGTCCTAGGCCCTGACCTAGGTGGCGACTCTGAGTTTCTCTATCTTGCGGAGTTAGGACCACGATCCTAAGTCCGCAAGTAACACATATCAAATAAACACTCCCCTGAAAACCCGATGTGGTGATCCCCTGTCGTCCTACGCGTGGGGGGAAAAACCGGCTCCCCACACAAAGTTTTGAAAGCCTAGCGAATATTCTAGTGGGAAGGTAGGTAATCTGGTGGTTTTCAGAAAGGCATCGGATGTCTGTGGTGATGAAAACAATTGGGATGCAGTAAAAAACTCTTCAAAGCAACCAAGAAATAGAGATTACGCCATGTTTTCATGAGAGATAAATGAGGCCCGTCTGGGAGTATTTTCCTCGTTGAAAATTTCTGGTTTGAGTAGGAAACAAAGAGATGAGTTTAGATGGTTTCTAAAATTGTTGGAACTTTCTTGCTATGTTAAACTAGGAGAGGAAGAGCAAGGGACATACTTTTGTTAGGTGACCTCAAAATCTATATAACGTATTATCATACCTCATGAGACGAGAAGAATAAAATGAGCTTCTTAGGTGGATGAAAGAAGGAACTAAGGTTTCACTTGAATGTGAGGATAACTTCAGTTTGATCGTTTAGTTTGCGAGTGTTGATTGCACAAGGATTTGGTTAAGAGATTGGTGACTATCTATTTGTAATCTCACATGCTTGTTGCTTGTGGTGAAATATGACTTCTCTCCCATGGATGTAGGCAATACTTTCGAAATGCATATTGTTATTTGTTTTCTAATCATACCTTGCACGTGTTGTGTAGATTGTATTGTGCCCATGAGTTTTTATTTACAACCGTGGCAACAAAGGCGTGGTTGGAGCTATCATATGTGAAAAAAGACCAAATCCAATAAAGTTTTGAAAGGTTAAAAGAGATTTTAGTAGGAAGATGAGTTTTATGGAGTTTCCTCGAGAGATAACCTAGTGAATTTTAAGAACGCCGGTGGATGTCTGCAGTGCTGCAAACAAGTGGAAATACCAACAAAAAGTCTCTGGTGATTGGAAAACGAGCCAAGGTGGTGATTGTTGGGATCATATCTCATTTCATATGAGAGATAAGTGGGTGTCAACATAGTTTGATTTGGACCGATTTTATCTTCAAGGTTTCCATGTTTGAATATGATCCAAATAGAAGTTTGGATGATTTGTAAAACATTTATAGTGATCTCTCATTGCATTTCGGAGCTTTTTTCACGCGGTGAAGAGAGGGTTTCTCTAGGATGCAATGTCAGCTTGGATTTGATCTTTAGGGCTGTGACTTGCGAGTGTCAGCACCTAAACCTAACGACTGGATGGAGGATTTGATGATAATCTCTTCGTAACGCATCGTGTTTGTTGCTTCTAGTTGAAGATGACCTTTTCCCGTGGACTTAGGCACATGTATGCACATGTGCTGCATAACAACATGTCTAGGCGGATGGATTTTGTTTATAAGAAGATTATTCATTTTTTCTAAAGCCACTACAACCATTATTGATAAATAATCATATTTGATTTTAAAACCACTTGCAAATAAGAATTTTTGTAAAAAGTTTAACAGTACCCAAGAATTCCCTCCAATGTTGCACACAATTCACTAAATAGCCAAAATTATGGCACATGAAATGTTCCTAATCCCCCAATCTGCAGAGTTTAAATATACACTTAATAGTAGCAATAGCATGCATCCATTGTTAATCTGATATCAATTAGCTAATAGCATGCATCCATTGTCAAGCCTACTAAGATAGCACGACAAGAAAGCCCTGGTGACCTCACATATTTGATATCGAGAGTAGGACCCAGCAGATGAAGGGTTTGGATCAACAGATAGCTGGACCCTACCTTAATTGTCTACATTCACTGGTGAGATCATTTGATTCATCCGAAGAAAATCTTTCCTTTTTCCTGTTATCTCTCTCCAGAAGAAAGACGGTGCGCACCATAATATCCTGCGCACCTATCTCCTTCCTTCCTTCAACGCCTCCAATCCCATATACCCTCACCACACCTCTCTTAATCCCTGTCTCTCTCTCTATCTCTCTGTCTCTCACACACAACACTCCCCTCCCAATCAAAGGGAGTAGTAGTAAAAAAGAGAGAGAAATCCATAGATATTGAACCCCCCTAAAAAACAATGAAACCCAACCACGCCACCGAAACAGCAACCTCCTCCTCCTCCTCCTCCTCATCCGCCTTCTCCGACCCACCGTCAGCGCAACAACGGCAGCAGAAATCCATCGCCGCGGCATCGCCGGCGTCATCAAAATCAGTCTCCCCGGCGGAGGAGCCGGCGGCCTCGCGCGAGGGCGGGCAAGAATCAGTATCGGTAGAGAGGCGCGGCGACTACTCGGCAGTATGCCGGTGGACCATCTTTAATTTCCCTAAAGTGAAAGCTAGGGCACTTTGGAGCCGATACTTTGATGTAGGAGGCTACGATTGTCGCCTTCTTGTATATCCTAAAGGTGACTCTCAAGCCCTACCTGGTTATTTCTCAGTCTACCTTCAAATCATGGATCCTCGTGGCTCTTCCTCTTCAAAATGGGATTGTTTCGCTAGTTATCGTCTTTCGATTTTCAATCAATTAGATGATTCTAAGTCTATTCAGCGAGATTCATGGCACCGTTTTTCTAGTAAGAAGAAATCACATGGATGGTGTGATTTTACTCCTAGTTCTACAATCCTCGATCCGAAAGCGGGGTTTCTCTTCAACAATGATTCTCTTCTCATCACTGCCGATATTCTGGTGTTAAACGAGTCGGTCTCATTCTCTCGTGATAGCGAGTTGCAGGCCTCTGTCGTGGGACCTGCGCCAGAGGTTTTGAGTGGGAAGTTCACTTGGAAGGTCCATAATTTTAGCCTATTTAAGGAGATGATCAAGACGCAGAAGATCATGAGCCCTGTGTTTCCTGCTGGTGAATGTAATCTTCGCATCAGCGTGTATCAGAGCTCGGTTAATGGTGTTGATTATCTATCCATGTGTTTGGAAAGCAAGGACACTGAGAAGTCTGTTATCTCTGAGAGGAGCTGCTGGTGCCTTTTCCGAATGTCGGTCTTGAACCAGCGTCCTGGGCTCAACCATATGCATAGGGACTCTTACGGACGATTTGCGGCTGATAACAAGAGTGGGGATAACACTAGTTTAGGTTGGAATGATTATATGAAGATGTCGGATTTCGTTGGGGAAGATATGGGGTTTCTTGTGGATGATACGGCGGTGTTCAGTGCGCCATTTCATGTGATCAAGGAATCGAATAGCTTTTCGAAGAATGCTGGGTTGATTGGAGGGAGGAGCGGGCCGAGAAAGTCTGATGGGCATTTCGGGAAGTTCACTTGGAGGATAGAGAATTTTACGAGGTTGAAGGATCTTCTGAAGAAGAGGAAGATAACGGGTCTCTGCGTCAAGAGTAAGAGGTTTCAAATCGGTAATCGGGATTGTCGCCTGATTGTCTACCCTAGAGGTAAGAAGTATAACTGAGTTACTGCTTGTCAGTCTTTGATTTTCCATTGTAACAAAGCTCTAATGATTAGTTTTGTGCTGTTTTGATCCACTTCTTGCGACATACTATTGATTTGCATTTGAAGTTCTCCTTAATTTGCTTTTTATATGTTTTCCACGTCATGCATTCTTGTGTTTGTATTAAAATAACTTATGCTTTACAATATCCTTTTGCCTGATAGTACTAAAATGAATTTGGTTTCAAGATTTTGATAGTTAAGGCTGTACAGTACACTCAATTTGAATCCCAGACATATGCTCAGACCCAAGTATGAATATCCATTTTAAAAGGCATTTGTCCCCTCAATTGTGGAAATGAAAGATAACTGATGGGATTTCCTACATGTTTAATGACATCAGGGCAGTCTCAGCCACCATGCCATCTTTCGGTGTTTCTCGAAGTTACTGATTCTCGTAACACCACCAGCGATTGGAGTTGTTTCGTGAGCCACCGGTTGTCAGTGGTAAATCAGAAGATGGACGACAAATCTGTTTCAAAGGAGTCGCAGAATCGCTACTCCAAAGCAGCTAAGGACTGGGGCTGGCGTGAGTTTGTGACTCTTACGAGTCTCTTTGATCAGGACTCTGGATTCCTCGTTCAGGACACTGTTGTGTTCTCTGCGGAGGTTCTTATCTTAAAGGAGACATCCATAATGCAAGATTTTGCTGATCAGGAGCTCGATTCTAGCAATGCAGGTTCTCAAATTAATCTGATCAGCAAAAAAGGGTCATTTACTTGGAAGGTGGAGAACTTCTTATCGTTCAAGGAAATAATGGAAACACGGAAGATCTTTAGCAAATTCTTTCAAGCTGGTGGATGTGAGCTGCGGATAGGTGGGTGGAGAAAGATGATATTGTTCATGTTCCTTTTTTTTCTGTTTCTTTTTTTTCCTCGTTTATCTGGGGACTTTCTCATTACAGCAACTGTATTCCCTGATCGAAATGCAGGTGTATATGAGTCCTTCGACACCATATGCATTTATCTGGAAAGTGATCAATCGGTTGGAAGTGATCCGGATAAGAACTTTTGGGTTAGATACAGGATGGCTGTGGTTAATCAAAAGAATCCCGCGAAAACAGTTTGGAAGGAGTCCTCCATCTGTACAAAGACGTGGAACAATTCTGTACTTCAATTCATGAAGGTCTCTGACATGCTGGAGGCAGATGCAGGATTTCTAGCTCGTGACACGGTTGTATTTGTTTGCGAAATTCTCGATTGCTGCCCCTGGTTCGAGTTTTCAGACCTTGAGGTGAGTATGATGTCTCCTTTCTTTATATTGACCATTGCTTCATGATGGATTTTTTTGGTCATTTGTTTTCTCTGATCTAGAATAGACCTTTAATCCATACAGTGTCAATACTCTGTTCCTTGTAATTTTATAATGTAATTTATTAACACGCTGGCCATTTCCTTTTCATGGTGATAAGACTATACCTTCCAATGCAAATGACCTTACCATGATTTGGTTTTGACTTGAACCATGAACTCTTGTAAAGGAAGAAAAGGGTTTGTTGATATATAACGTCTTCTTGCTCAATGACCTTTTGCAAATACATTGGAAGTTAAAGCCTTGGAGAAAGTAATACTGAATATTATGGTCCCAAAGATAGATGGTACTGTGAGACATTATCTGTATCGATAATTTCTTTTGAAAATTACTGCATCTGCTTAGCAAATTGAGAGCATAGAGCATCACTAATTTGATAAGTGTGATAGTTGTCTTGGAAGTTTGAAAAGAGGCAGTTTGTATATGATCGAATTTTGGCTACAAGGTGTGTACTGTGTACAAACCACAAATGTGGAAGAAAGAGAAGCAGGACAAATAGTGGTAGATAACATTCCCTTCATGTTGGAGTGGGCACATTAAGAATTCTTTAACCTGATGACAAGAAATTTTTGTAAAATCCCAAGAGCACTTTTCATCACGACATACATCAGGTATACATTATCCTAATGCTTGAAATTGGATATGAAACACTTGTGGGAGATCTTAGGAAAACTAGATATTTTCTCATTTCCTTATGTCTTCTCCTTAGTCTCTCCATTAATGTAATTTAAAGGAGTGGGGTAAGTAGCGGACTGCTATATACAAAGCATTGCAAAAAGGATTTTCATTTGTTATTGCTAAAACGTAGTCATCTTACTACTCTCATGCGATATGCGAGAGTACCAAATACCATAGTCTAGTATCCTTTTCCCTCTCTTTGTTTGCCTCATGATGCATTAGGTTTCCACTAGAAAATCTGATTCAATCCGAGAGAAAATGATGTTGCATTCAATTATCATTGATTCAAAGTTGGGATGAAATTGACTAACAATTTCATCTATCAACTGGTATTGATTCCTATGAAACATGTGGGTCAAGCATGGAACATAGATTAATGGTTAGATGTGTTAAACTCTTCTTTTCACTTTTTTCGATAACTTCATGGCCCTGATGATTCTGGGCTACAATTAGATCTTTTATTTACAAAAGAATAGTGTACAGAGTCATACATTACGGAATTACGAGTCCTATATGTCTGATGTTTCATTCTCTTGGGATAGGTGCTAAAATGATGATGGGGTGGTTAGTGTGTGTGTAGCTTTTAGTGCTGCAAAGCATGCGATGGTTACACAACCCAAGATCGATGCATCGATTCTTTCATGTTGGTAATCTTGCTTAGGTAAAATATTCAAACGTTGTAATTATCGATGATAATTACATGCAACCAATATTATCAGGGCAAAGAGCAGCCTTTTGGGTTCATTAATAGTCAAGATCTTTCATAGGCATTGACTCATAGCTTGTCTAGTTGAATGTTTCCTCATTTCATGTAGTAACACTTTTTTCTTTTTTGGTAATGGTAGTAAATTTTCATTAAACCTGAATGGAAGACCGAGATGGTCAAACCTGGAAGTACAAGGAGACACCAAAAACAATAGGCATGGCAAAAAGAACAAAAGGAAAAAAGCAATCAAAGGGGGAGGAAATCGAATATATCCAACCCCGCCTTATCTACATGCTCCCTCTCTAGTCTATCCGCCACTCTATTGGCGAACCTTCTAATATGCTTGAAAATGATCGACGACCATTCCATTTGTCTTGGATCTCGTCGAAAAGCTGAGCAAATCTTCAAAGGGGGAGGGGAGGTGAGAACCTCTAAGCCATCGGATGACGTTGAGGGAATCTCACTCCACAACCACCCTATCCAAGCAATCTTTTTTCAAGCATTTAATCCCCAGATGAGCTACATGGACCTCCGCCTCACTTGCATATGAGATCCAATAGGCCCTACAAAAGCCCAAATGACATCTCCCATTGAGTCCCTTAGAATACCTCCAATTCCCACCGGACCTGGTTTACCCATACTGGATCTATCAAAGTTTAGCTTCAGAAACCCTGGGCTGGCGGCTCCCACTCCTGCACGATCATGGGCCTTTGCTCTACACTAAGGCAAGTCTCCTTCCAGCCCTCCCATAAGGCGTAAGCAGATACAAACCTAAAGCAGGGAAGAATCCTCACTCATGATATAGTGAGAGCTATCACTTTCATGAAGAGGGATGAAGGGGATTTTGCTACTACTTCGAAGACTAGTATTCCTCTATTTCTATAGCACCCACAAGGTGGCTAAAAGAGACATTCTAGATAATCTTACCTTTTTTCTTCCATGGAACTGCCGACCAGCCCTCCAAAAGATCCAAAAGCTTGGAGGGAAAAACCCAAGACATCCCAAACCTGTTTAGGATGCCACTCCACACTTCCCTCACTAATTTGTAATGTATGAATATATGGTCGACTGATTCCCCCGCCGCTATGAACAAGGCGCAGTGATCTACTATCTGCATCTCCCGCTTTCGCAAAAAGTCAATTGTCTGAATCCGTCCAAGTATAGCGCCCCGACCGAAGGTATATACTCTGGGAGGCGCTTGGATCGTCCACACTAAAGCTACTTTAGAGAGCTGAGGGCAAGACACAAGCTGGTGATAGAAGGATTTGACAGTAAAAAGCCAAGTAGAATCTCAGATCCACAGCCTTTTGTCCACCTCTGATTGCTTGACGTAGCACTCTTATAATGTTTTCAGAAGCCTAGCCACTGATTGCAATTCTCTATCAAAGAAGTTGCTTCTAAATACCGACCTTCAGAACACCCATCATCGCTTCGCTCAAAACAATCTTTCACCAGGGCTTCCTTATGCGCTTATATTGCGAATAAGTCAGGGAAGAGATCCTTTAATGGGATTTGTGAGCACCACTTCTCTTTCTAGAATCTTATGCGATCACCTGAATATACTTTGAATCTTATTCCGACTCAGGCGCATAATGTCATGCCAAACTGTTATCACCCCCCTTTCTAAAAATTTATGTAGAATCCCAATTTCCTGGTACTGCCCCATATTTGCGTACAATCACTTTGGCCCACGATTGGGATTCCTCCTCCCCGAACCTCCAAATCCATTTACCCAGGAGTTCTAGATTTATTTCTTTGATCCTTCTAATCCCCAACCCTCCTCCCTTGATAGGTTTGCAAACTTCTTCCTAACTAACCAAGGGGATGCCGCACTTCTCATCTGAACCGCCCATAGAAAAACTTTGTTGAATATGTTATATTCGTTTTCGTTTCACAATGCTCATGGCGCACTTGAACATGTACAATTGATAAATTGGGATGTTTGCCAGCTCCGCTTTTATGAGAGTGACTGTATTACCTCTCGAGACTAGATTCCGCTTCCAAGCCAATCTCTTATCTATTCTCGCCACTATAGGGTCCTGACTAGTTTTCTTAGGTCTACCCGCCCCAAGAGGCAACCCTAAGTATGTGGTATGAAGCTTATCCAACTGACAACCCAGTATTCCTGCTAAGTCTTCAGTCACCTGTGAGTCGATGTTTAAGGCGAATATTCTAGATATATGAAAATTTTATCTTTGGCATGTGATCAACTCATAGCATCTGAGAATGGCTTTTAAATTCATTACTTTTGAAACTTGGGGAAAGCTAAACAACAGAGTAAGTATCGTCTCGTCTGCAAACTGTAAATGAGACACCTCTACCCCGTCTTGTCCCATTTTAAAGCCTTTTAATCAGATCGTGGGTTCTGCCTTTTTCCATAAGCCGTTTTAGGGTCTAAGCTACTATAACAAATAGAAAAAAAGGGGAGAGGGGGTCTCCTTATCCCAATCCCCCTGTGGATTTGAAGAAACCTTTTGGTGATCCATTGATGAGCACTAACAACCACGCTGGCGATATACAATTCCTTATCCACAATTTCCACCTGTAACCAAAACCCATTCTCCCAAGCTAGTAATAGAGACATGCCCACTCTACCCTATCGTAGGCCTTCTCCATATCCAGTTTACATACTATTCCCCCTACTCATATTCTAGAGTATAGGGTCCACTACCTCGTTTGCAATCAAGGAGCAGTCTAAGATTGTCCTTAACTAACAAAGGCACACTTACTGCTGGAAATGATCTTTGGGAGGACCAGTTTTTAGTGC
Source organism: Tasmannia lanceolata (assembly GCF_043159265.1). NCBI lineage: Eukaryota > Viridiplantae > Streptophyta > Magnoliopsida > Canellales > Winteraceae > Tasmannia > Tasmannia lanceolata. Next base: position 6,377,274 of record NW_027518683.1, read on the forward strand.
TCCACTATATAAGCATCCTACTAGGCTGTTAGGGCAGAAGTCTGAAACCTTTGATGCTCCTTGTACTTTGGGAATTAGTGCTATGTGAAGGTGGCACTGATACGGCAATACCTTTATCCAATTCCATACCCTCATGAAATTCTTTAAAAAATCTCAAGGTGTTTTCCCTGACATAGTCTCAACAACACTGAAAGATGGCTAAGCAGAAGCCATCCGGGACTTGGTGCTCTGTCTCGCCCTAGAGAGAAAACTCCTCTCTTCTTCCTCCTCTAGGAATGGTTTCTCCAGAGTTGCCCTGTCCTCCACTCCCATGCAACTAAACTCCACCTCCTCCGGTTCTGGGTGCACTATTCCCTCCGATGAATACAACCTAGTATAGAAATCGAAGATTTCTCCAGTTATCATTTCCTTGTTATCTGTGGGCCTTCCATTCACTTCCAGTATTTCAATTCTGTTTCCCCGCCCCCTTGCACTTGTTATGCCATGAAAATATGCTGTGTTTTTGTCACCCTCTTTCAACCATTTCATTCTTGATTTTTGGTGCTAAGATATTTTTTCCTGCAATTGTAACCGTTTATGTCTTCTTTTATTTTATCCATCTCTTCCCTTCCCCCTTTAACCTTGGGGAATTCCCACTCCTTTAACCTCTTTTTAACATGACGAAGTTTCTCCCAAACCACTACATCCACCGGCCCATCTACTTTGTGTTCCGCCCACCACACACTCATTTATTCCTCCATTTTAGGGGTCTCTAGCCATGCTCTCTCGAATCTGAACGGAGTGGGGCCCCAGCATTCCAGTCTTGGATCTAGGAGCAATGGGCAATGATTCTAACCATTGAGGGCATAGAAGAAACTGATCAATCAGGCTTCGACTAGAGTTCCTTGCCCAAGTAAATTACGCACCCATCAATGGTATGTCAACCATCTCATGGTTTGCTATGGAGTCTGCAAAGGCAACCATATTTTGACTGTATCTGTTACACCCCCGTCTTTCCTCATTCACCCTGATTTTATTAAAGTCCTCTCTCAATACACCAGGGATGAAGCCACCTCCTTCTAACTTCCTCCAACTCCTCCCATAAGTGACATTTTCCCTCTCTTACTGTTGGCTCATATACTCCTGTGAACGTCCACACTGAATTATCGAGGCTGAAAATCTTCCTATACAAGATTCTTGAAGCTCCCATTTGAACAGATCCCAGGCTAACAGGATCCCTCTGGAAGCCCCCACTGCATCCAAGGTGATAAAGTCCGAATGTGATTGAACCCCTAAACCCTTGACTACTACCCTGTTTACTGTCCCCATCTTTGTCTCTTGAATAATATAATTTCGGGTTTGCTACTCCTAACCAACTCTTTGAATTGGGACTTTTTTTTCCCAAAGACCCCAACCCATTTCCGAACCTTGCCACACAATTGTCACCACATCTTCCTCCTGCTGCATTACCAAGACCAAACTGTCCTTCTCTGTTACTTCCCTTCTGCCCCCGTCATTGGAAACTTCCTCTCCCTCCATAACACTCTCGACCCCTTCTTCCACATTAAATTCTGGTTCTGTTAAAAATTGGGGGTTTGGATCTGGGGAATCTACTACTGGGTTACTGTCCCTTTCTTGGAGGATGCTTGTGTCTAGACCTGTGCCTTGCAAATCACTAAAGAGAGGAAAAGATCTAATTGGAATTTTAAATATAACATATGTACCTGATATAGGAAGGCTAGACCTCAAGTGTTGCAGCCGCATATTTTCCATGATGCCTGCAAGCCATATGCTCGATGAAGTTTCCCCGGATTGCCCGCCCTTGGAATCACAATTGATCTTCGGGAACGCTGCAACGTCTATGCTGGAGGACATAACTCCCATGTCATGCCGGGTTGAGATGAGATTTTCGTAAAAGCGGTGCTGGACGGCATAACTCCCAACGCTTGCTTATGACTGCCATTCATTCGCATGAGGGTTAAATTGTCCCTATTTGTTACCTGGTCACTCAAAGTTGGAGTTGGAGCAGGCAATCCAGGCATTAGCTTTGATCTTTCAGCCGTAACTTTCTGCTACATTCATACCAAAACCCATCATATCCAATTCTTGTTTCCAGTACGTTCCGGAACAGCATGCTTACTTATCCTGAACCAACTTCCAGGCATGCTGAGGACCACATCAAGTCCATTACATCTTGCACTTATCTAGCATTCGACTGATCCCAGTGCGTTTCTTGCTAATTCACATTCCAGCAAATATAGGATTTCAGTTTTTTTTGGTGATTAATAGGTTCTGCTGGAGTAGATATTGTTTGAAAACATTGCTTGCTTTCGAATTACAATTGAATACTTGCTTTTGAGATCTGTTCATGGTGGACACTTGACATGCTTTCAGATTTTCTGGTTAAGTGTTCTAGCTTAAGTCAATGATGTATAAAGCAGCACAAAATTTCATTAGTAGTTCAAATTCCAGTCCTTTTGCTGACGCAGAAGGAAGCCCTTGAACATAATTGTTATCTTCTTCCATTTATTGATACATGGATGCACTTGCTTAGAGATCAGGGTTTTCTTTTGTCAGGTTTTGGCTTCAGAGGATGATCAAGATGCATTATCAACAGATCCAGATGAACTTATTGATTCTGATGACAGTGAAGGAATAAGTGGTGATGAAGAAGACATTTTTAGAAATCTTCTTGCAAGGGCAGGTTTTCACCTTACATATGGCGATAATCCTTCACAGCCTCAGGTTACATTAAGGGAAAAACTTTTAATGGATGCCGGTGCAATAGCTGGTTTTCTGACTGGTCTCCGTGTCTATCTTGATGACCCAGCTAAAGTAAAACGTCTACTTCTTCCAACCAAGCTATCCGGTATTAATGGTGGGAAAAAAGAGGTCACTAGGACTGACACAACTTCTCCCAGTCTAATGAATTTGTTGATGGGGGTTAAAGTCTTGCAGCAGGCAATCATTGACTTGCTCTTAGATATAATGGTCGAGTGCTGCCAACCTTCAGAAGGAAGAACAGGCGATGATTCTTCTGATATGAGCTCAAAACCTTCTGCCGATGGTAATGGGTCAGTCAATTCATCAGTGTCTAGTAGGCAAAATGGAGCGCTAGACACTGTGCAGTGTCCCATAAACCAGAGACTGGATTCTGGGGTGGATGAAAGTATCAATGCATATGCAGTACAAAGCTCAGACTTGAATAGGATTGAGATGCCCGAAAAGGCTGTCCCTGGACAGCCTATTTCTCCACCAGAATCGTCTTCCGAAGATATTTCTGTAGACGATAATTTCATTCGGGCACCTAAGGTACATTCACTTAATCGTATATGTTCATAATTTCCAAGCCTTATTCTCATGTACTAACTGGTTTAACAATATGTATTTTTAGACTAAATGGCCAGAGCAGTCTGAGGAGCTCTTGGGATTGATTGTAAATTCACTCAGAGCACTAGATGGTGTTGTTCCACAAGGTTGTCCAGAGCCAAGGAGAAGGCCTCAGTCAGCACAAAAGATTGCTCTTGTACTGGATAAAGCTCCAAAACATCTTCAGCGAGACCTAGTTGCTTTGGTACCAAAATTGGTTGATCACTCGGAACATCCGCTTGCTGCTTGTGCTCTTCTCGATCGTCTTCAGAAGCCAGATGCAGAACCTGGATTGCAACTTCCTGTAAGATATATTTGTTGACTGTTTTTCTATTTATGCAGTCTTCTTAAGATTTGCTATTAAAATATGGATTTATTTACATTTAAAGTGGAAAATCTTCAATCCTGGTTATGGATTCTTCACACACGCACGCACGCACGCACGCACGCACTATGTATATATACACGTCTGTATTTCTGGGTGCTCTTTTTTTATTGAGAAAATGGGCCTAATAAAAAAAAATACTATTATACAGGTTCTGGGTGCTCTTAGTCAGTTGGAGTTTGGCAGTGAGGTGTGGGAACGCGTGTTGTTTCAAGGTTTCAAACTGTTGACAGATTCCAATGACGAGCCACTTGCAGCAGCCTTGAGTTTTGTTTTCAAAGCTGCATCTCAGTGCCAGCATCTTCCTCAAGCAGTATGCATGCAGACACCTATGAAATTTAATCCAGATTCCATTTTTTTTTCATCACACTTGGAAGACCACTTGTGAGTTATCATTCCAAATCCTTGCCTTTGGTTTTCGTCTAATTTTTTTTATTTGTCCTTGTATGTAGGTCAGAGCAGTTCGTTCTAGGCTGAAAAGTTTGGGGGCTCAAGTCTCAGCTTGTGTGTTGGATGTTCTAATCAAAACTGTGAATAGTTGGACAGACATTGCTGAAGCTATGCTGAAAGATATTGATTCTGACTGTGAGCTTGGACACAATTGCATAACAACATCTTGTGAACTCTTTTCTTATTGTGAAAATGGGCTTAATGCCGAAGGGTTGCATGTGGCAGAAGAACAAGTTGGGTCTACGGGCCGTCATATGTCTGATATTCATATCCTGATTGAGATGTTATCCATACCTTCACTTGCTGTTCAAGCTTCACAGGTCTTTGAGAGAGCTGTTGCTCGAGGAGCCTTTGGGGAGAAATCAGTGGCCATGGTCTTGGAAAGTCGTCATTCTCAAAGGTTGAGAATTAATTCCAGATCTACAGCTGATAATTCTCAGATGAAAGATATCCTTGATGGGAAAACCAATGTGCCGTTGTCTATCGAAGAGGATGATTTTACTCCGGTTCTTATTCTTGCTGAAGCATTGGCCCTTTCTAGAGACACCCGAGTGCAGGAGTTTGTGAAGATGCTGTATGCGATACTGTTTAAAATGTATGCTAATGAGGTTTACCGGGGAAGGATGTTGAAAGGACTTGTTGACCGTGCCACCAGTCCCTCAGATAATTGTCGTGAAGTAGATTTAGATTTGGATATTTTGGTGTTCCTAGTTCGTGAGGAAGAAGGGATTGCAAGGCCAGTTCTGAGCATGATGCGAGAGGTTACTGAACTTGCCAATGTTGATCGTGCAGCCCTTTGGCATCAATTATGTGCCAGTGAGGATGAAAATATTCGTTCTCGTGAGGAAAGGCAAACTGAACTTTCCAATTTTACTAGAGAAAAAGTTACTTTGTCTCAAATGCTGAGTGAATCAGAGGCAACTACTAGCCGTCTTAAGGTACCCTCTCTCTTATATGACTTTCTAATATCACCATGGAAGTGCCAAATATATGTTTTTTGAAAATGCTCCTAGTACCAAGCATATGTTATTTCTATGGAAATGCTTCAACTTGATACTTTCTGAAAATTGCAGTCTGATATGAGGGCCGAAATGGACCGTTATACTCGGGAAAAGAAGGAGCTTTCCGAACAGATACAAGAAGTTGAAAATCAGCTTGAATGGCTTCGATCAGAACGAGATGATGAAATTGCAAAGCTCTCTGCAGAAAAGAAAGTCCTTCAGGACCGTCTTCATGATGCAGAGACACAGCTTTCACAGTTAAAATCTCGAAAGCGTGATGAACTGAAGGTAAATTCTATTTTTTTTCTTTATTACTAATTTTCAGGAACCATTTCAAACTAAAGCTATTGATTCCTATTCTGGAATCAAACTAAAGCTATTGATTCCTTTTCTGGAACATAGAGAGACTTGGGAGATCTGTTCTGATGACAATGTGAACTTTGAGAATGATGCCTTTGTTTATGTATCGAGATCAAGTGATCATTGTGAAAATAAAGCATTCAGTTTCATAACTGTAGTCTTTCTTAAGGTGAAGTGCTACCTTACCATATCTTATACATGGATGCGTGTCAGCTGTCACTCTCCTGATTAGTGAATCATGGAAGCTCTGCATGTGTGATAGTAAACTGCCACTTAATGCCTTTTTCATGGTACACTATTTTATAGACATGTAAAACAATTTGCTGCATGTTTTCTTCCGGGAATGTGCATATTGAGCTCTATCATTGTGAATATTCACTATTAAGTATTAACAACTCCAACCTCGCTATTCATGTCCCAGTACTTCAATTTTGATACCACAGGCGCCACTACTGATTTTAATCTTTGAAATGCAGAGAGTTGTGAAGGAGAAAAATGCCCTTGCAGAAAGGTTGAAGAATGCAGAAGCTGCACGGAAAAGATTTGATGAAGAGTTGAAACGCTATGCCACAGAGACTGTGACTCGGGAAGAAGTTCGGCAGTCACTTGAAAATGAAGTTCGGCGCTTAACACAAACAGTTGGACAAACTGAAGGAGAAAAACGGGAGAAGGAAGAACAAGTTGCTCGATGTGAAGCATACATTGATGGAATGGAGGCAAAATTGCACGCCTGCGAGGTTTTGCATTATCCCTTTTTTCTTAATACTGTTTCTTGAGGTTCTACCAATTGGCAAGATTCTGATTGCTATGTTTATGCTAGTTGTATCATCACGTCTCTTCTTCTTTTATTTTTTTTGGAAAATCAGAAAATGGCTCAATGCAGCAATATTTAAAAATTTGGGGACTTGCTTATATGGTAGAAAAATAGTTGAAATGGTTTAGTTGATTTTCCAATGTTTCAAAAACTGGACCAAACTCGCCGGTCTGACCCAGTTCAACTAGAACCAGCATTTTTTTTGGTGCAGTTTGTTCAAGTTTCCTTAATTAAAAAAAAAAAAAAAACTATTGATGCCCGGTTTTGTTATTAGAGTGTGCAAACAATATGAACCAGCTGGTTCGGTGCAAAACTGGTTGATTCATTTATATTCTAAATTTAGACTATTAGTTACTTAATAAAATATTATCTTCAAAACTAAAAAAGTGAAAACTTGAATCTAACGACCACCATTTACCAAGTTACCTTAACAATTAATAGAGAATCTTAAGACTTAATTTCTTGTTTTTTTTCTAACTCGTTAAGTCAGAAGTTAATTAGGATTAAAATAATAGGAGTTTTTGTTCTCTAGAAGTTCACATAAACAAGGAAACTAAAACATGTATTTCTCATTTCATCTTCCTTACTTTCTTATGTGTAAAATAAGATGTTTTCTTCTCTCTTCCTCTCTCTAAAGTGCTTTATTTTCACTTATTTTATTCATTTTCTTGTTTTTTGTTTTTTAATTTTTTTTAAAAAATATTAATGGTCCAACTGCTTTGGACCAAACCACAAACTTTTCCGGTTCGATCATGGTTGCAGTTTTTAAAATATTCCTTTTTTTTTAATTTTTAGAGTGAAACCTTTTTCAGCACATAGAAACCCAAGAAAATTGAATAGAAAAATCAAACAATTTAAAATAAGTAGAAGACTGGCTGATTTTATCACTTCCATTTTCAAGTTTCAAAAATAGATTGTGCTTACTGTTTACTTGTACTGGTATCGTTGACATCACTAATAGAAGTCAAGAGTTCAGAATGTGAACTTGATGACCTGTACAAACAAAGAAACTTAGCTGAGTTTCTAGTTGGCTAGTGAGTCTTCTGAATAGTGGTTTTGATAATTGGCCTTATAGGACTTTGTTTACCTATTCTTGCTGTTGGTTCTTGCTGTCTATGGTTAATAATGTCCAAGATGAACAACGTCCGCCCAAAGCTGTTGCAGTTGGGAAGAGATGTTTCCCTTACATTAAAGGTAACATCTGTTGTAGAGGATAGCTTGTGAAAATATCTGCAATTGAGCCAGTCTCTCCCTGTTTGTCGAGGTTGGACCTTTCCTGCCAGTCTACCCTTGGAGTTGACAAGACTAGGTGGCATCATTTCCCAGTAGCCAATGGCCAGAAAAGCTTATGATTTCTCAACTCAACTCAACTCAACTAAGCCTTTGTCCCAAACTAGTTGGGGTCGGCTAATAAATTCTTTAGAAAAGGCTTATGATTTGGCTCTGTTAATTGTCCTAGATCCTTGAGGATTATTATACAATGGCCATTTTTTCAAATTTGCCTCATAAACTCCTGCAAAGGAGATGCAATTGAGATCTTTGATGCTAGACAGGATGAATTTGAGCCATTCCCTCTCTTTTCTTTTCATTAAAACACAATGTATAAAAATGCGGACGCGACGCGGAACGCGTCCGAAAAAATCCCAGTTGACTTGGTACGATGAGGTCGAATACTCAGTTGACGAGTACTCGGTTGACGTGGTCATAATTCGGGAGAGTCAACTGAGTTTTTATTGACTATGTGGTACAAAACGCTGAACGAGACAACAAAACACGGAATGCGGCCAATGTAAAAAGGTGTCGACTCAGGAGTGTCCACGATTACGTGGGGGAGTTTTAAAACTATGATTAAAAGTATTCCCTATTGTTGGGACTCTTAACAGGGTAGAACTCGCCCCTAAAAGCTAGCTGTTAGAGTAAGGGTGCCCATCCCTTATAAGCAAATCCACATCCATTGACTTTTCCGATGTGGGACTATTTTTGCTTTCACGTGGAACCCTCAACAATCTCCCCCTCCACTTGGAAGCAACGTGGACAATCTCGCCCATCCACGCGGGTGCAACGTGGGAACTACGAGATCTACCCCGAGGGATTATTCCGTCCTCGCAGGCATTATCGGGGTTACTGAGATCTTCCCCGAGGGACATTCCCGCCCTCGGAAGCAAACCGGGGTTCCACGTGAAAGCAAAAATAGTCCCACATCGAAAAAGTCAATGGATGTGGATTTGCTTATAAGGGATGGGCACCCCCCCTCTAACAGCTAGCTTTTACGGGCGAGTTCTACCCTGTTAAGAGTCCCAACACCTATCTCTAACATGACTTTTTTTATGACTATGGTCCATATTTAATTTAAATTTTTCATGTTAAGGATTTAGAATAAGGTTGCTGCCATATTTATTCCTCTCTTCTTTTTGCCAAGTTCTTTGCCGTCTTTATTCATGGTCCTTAAAAGTGTACTTCATCTTGTTTTCTGTGCAGACCTATGATTTACTTGACACTGAATTTACTGCTGAAATGTGTATTGACCTATGTGGCTATGTCGATACTAACATGCGCATCGGCCCGTGTCGATACTGACATGCCTGTCAATGTGCCTTCCGATACTTGTAAACATACTGCTAGAAGTGTCTACTTAATGCGGGCATGTCAACACACTTTTGTACTGCGTCAAGTGTGAAATATTTACTCCCTCCTGCCACTCCTATGAATTAAAGACTGTTTTAACCAATACTTTGAAAATTAGAATCGAATCGTAAATCGTTATGGGGGTTGAATCGTATTGGATCATAAGATTCATTCCAATTTATATATCTAAATTAAAAATATAAAAAATTATTAACTAAAAAATATAAATAAATTAGAGACAATAACAAAATGACTTTTTATTTAATTTTATCTACTTTCATTAATTTAAATAGAAACTACCATTTTTAGTTATTTAATATCATTTTTTGATGACATAGGGTATCCCCACCCCATTTTAGGGCGGGACTATTCCCTAAGGATGCGCGCAATCCCCTGTAAACCACGCGCACCGGGTTTACTACGGGGTGATTCGAACCCACGTCCTTGGAGAGCATACCCATGACTTTAAGCCAAAGAGCCACACCCGTCCGGGTTAGTTATTTAATATCATAATACGAATTGTTTGCTAAATAAAATAGGAAATCCTAGAGCAGTCATCTTTTACTAAAAACTTGTCACATGTTAATCTTTCATTTATCATCCAACCTCTTGCATATTGGTTAATAATCTTAAAAATAATTAAAAACACAAGTTCATATCAGTTCTCAAAATTTCAAACATCAAATGATAAATTTAATTATAAAAAACCGGCAATTCATCGTTGTTGTCCTTATTATCATTGTTGTCCTCCTTGATGTAAGTAATGCCCTCAAGCACATGCACGGTGCTTGATTTTGTGCACATACTGACATGCGTTCCCTAAAGAAAGTTTGTTGCAATGTTGATATTTATCTGCATATTCATTTTGTAACAGTAAGTGCATATGCTGTCACTATAAAACAAAAGGAGAAAGTAAGTGTAAAAATAAACAAAGAACTGTTATTCTCACCAATCACCATCCCCACTTGCTTCTAATCTTAGCCAAAGAAGGTGACATACGGTCCTACTTCTAATCTTAACCAAAGAAGGTGACATGCAGTCCGTGCCTACTTACATTCTAAGTGTGGAAAAAAGAGAAAGGTGGCATTCTTTGCAGTGCTTTTGCACTTTTCTTCATGCGAAGTAAGAAAAAACAAAAGAAAAACTCGCAAAGAACACGTTTTGCCATCTTGACCCACAATGACTGTTTCTCCAAATCTTGCCTTCTGAGTGGTAAAAAGCATAATTTTTTGAAGCATCAACGAGTCGTTTCCGACTATGCTCATTCTCTTGTTTCAGCCCGTTCCGTCCCCTCAGAGAGGGAAAATGAGAAGCTTTTCCAAATGAGGACAAAGTGCATATGCTAACTTACTTGCTTCAGGCGATGAGTTGCTTTAGGCAGGAGGTGACAATTGTCACTAAGTTCTCTTTCTTCGTATTTGTCATTGTTGTCTTTTTTTTATTTTTTCGTTATTTTGAACTGGATGTGGAATTTGTTTGATAGGTTTGAACTAGTTCAACTGCTTCAAGAAGAACTGGCTGGAACTTGGACTTCCTCTCTTTCTTCTTTTTCTCCTTCTTGCTAGTTCAAACTGGAACCTGGCTCGATTTGTTCAAATTCCTCCTCCTTCTCTTTCTTCATCCTTCTCTGGGAGGGTTTACGAGGGCATTTTCTAATGCATGAGGGAAAATGGGGTCTTCGATTTTCATTTTATACAAAAGTAGGATGTTGCTCAAAGAAAAAGAAAACCTTAAGTACGATAAATCTCTTGAATCTTGTGAATTTTAGGATTTATGATCTAATTAAAAGAAATAGCTTTGCAATTTACTTAAAAAAAAGGATTTATGATCTAATCGTATGATTCAATCGGAAATTGCAAGATTCATACAAATTTACAATTTGATTTGAATCGCAAATCGTAAGATTTTCAAAACAATGGTTTTAACTCATCTTTTATTATTAGCTCTTCTTAACTATTGACTCATCGCAAATGTATGAATCTTCTTAATTAGGGGAAAAAAAAGACCCCTAAAAATACTCTTCTTCTCTGTCATATTCATTTCACGTCGGCCTCTCTTTCCCTTTGCATATTGAAGACTTGAGAGAAATATTGAAGTGCTATCATCGGGATTCAAAGAAAAGGAGTGAAGTCTGTAATTATAGCTTAGATTGATGAATGCACTGTTATTTGATTATCTCATGTTTGTTTGACTTATAATTTCTTAGTCCTAAGATATCTTAGTTTGTTAAATGAAGACCACATTTACCGTGGTGTAAATTATGATTATTGTATGTGTATGGACGGGCGTGTCTCTGTTTTTAGATTTTTTGGAGTTTGCCATGTCGACGTCTCGATTTGTGTTGTCACTGGGCAGTGGGCACACAAATCATAGGTGTAGACTGCGATGGTAATGGTCTGTGATGATTTATTAGATCTTATTTAAAAAATGCGGTACTTGAACTTTTGAGTCACAGACAACTATACTAGATATGAATGTGTTGATGCAAGGGAAAACAATTGTTATGTGAGTGTTTATTCTCAGTGCTGGCTATTTATCAAAAAAATTGTCTAATATCAATACAGCATATAGTAGATATTTTACTGAATATAATGCACATGATGACAAGTTCATTACCTTAATCATGCATTTATACAGTGTCACCAAAATGTGACCTTTCTTGTTTCACATCATTAATCATGATTTCTATTTAGCGAGATTTTAATATATTTTTCAGTTTTTTCCTTTTTAAATTATTTAATTATTTTATTGGTAAGGCCAACAATATACATCACCACCTGTGGCTGTGAGGCATTTGTCTTGGCCATAAGATTGCCGATCAATTTTGCATCGTGCTTCACACTACCTACCACCCACAACAAATGCCCCTCTACTTAGCCATCAATGGGAGAGAAGATAATTATAGTAGATCCAAGATTAATCAAATACAACCATAGGACTCTGACATGAAATGTAACACAAAGGAGAAAAAATTGTAATTGCTATTATAAATCAATCCAATTGGTGCTGGACTAAAGATCCTAGTGATGTGACTTACTGTGAAAATACCATACTTGCTTGAAAGCATTTAGCATGCAAGGGACTAGAAACCATTGCATAGTTATCTCTCTCTCCAAAAAAGAAAAAAGAAAAAGAAAGGAAAAGTATTGTTCACTACAAACATTTTATTTGAGAGATAACAGAAACTTTATTAAAATCAATGGGCTGCCCTGGGTCAAGGTACCCCACAAACATAAAATACAATAGGGTATCGTACAGAAAATACCGTGCAAATAATATAACGTGGCCTCATATAAATGCAAACTTGTGCAATATCTGTTGTTTACTCATGATCCCACATATGTGCATGCCAAATACTAGGCTTCGTGGGCTAACTGTTATATTCTTTCTTTGCAGCAATATATACATACTCTCGAAGCTTCTCTTCAAGAAGAAATGTCTCGTCATGCTCCGCTTTATGGTGCGGGCTTGGAAGCCTTATCGATGAAAGAGCTGGAGACTTTGTCACGCATTCACGAGGAAGGACTCCGACAAATTCATGTGCTCCAACAATGTAAAGGGAACGGAAATTCTCTTGTAAGCCCCCACTCTCTCCCTCATTCCCATGGTTTATACCCTACTGCGCCACCCCCAATGGCTGTTGGGCTGCCGCCTTCTATAATGCCAAATGGCGCTGGGATCCACAGCAATGGGCATATGAATGGTGCGGCGGGTCCATGGTTCAACCCTACCTAAACAAAGCCAGAGGTTTCTCCAACTCTCTGTGAGCGAAGTCCATCTCATTCGCCAGATCTTTTGTTGGTTTTAGCCGTAGGTGAGTAATTCATATGTAAGGCCGCTTCTTTTTTCCTTTTTGAGTCTTCTTGGCATTTGAACTGGTAGAACCATCGGATGATCACCCGATTTGAATGAACAAAGTCAAATAAATAAGAAAAAGGAAATACATGCTTGAAGAGGAAGCTAAGGACAGTGTTGTAATAACTGAATGTGAAAAATGGAACTAACAGTTGCAAATGCCATATCTTTCCAAAAAAAAAAAAAAAAGTTGTAAATGGCATTGGAAGCTATGGAAATGTTGTTTCCGTAGTTATGGATTTTAGATGCTGTTGGAGATGATTTGAGGAAGATGATCATCCATCCCCTTGTCTTGATGTGACTAAAATTTATTTCATAATTTCTCCTTTTGTCTTATGTTTATTTTCTTTCAATGCTTTGTCTGTTGTAATTCTCTTGGTGAAAGGTTCAAATGCAAATAGAGAAATAATTGGGTCATGTTAAAGAGAGAAGTAAGGTTCAAATGCAAAGAGAGAAATAATAGAGAAATAATTGCCCTTTGCAAGTATTACCCTGTGTATTTTAAAGAGAGAAGTGAGGTTTTTATTCTGTATATTTTGGCTGGGGCATGTGCCACTACTCTAAAAGGGAATGGCCCGTCATTGGGTCCTTCTAATGGGGCATTGTTGCGTATCATTTTCAAATAATTAAGGCATACTTGTGTTGTGTGTTAAATTTAGTGGGGCAATAATGTAGCAGGAGGAGCTTCTACCCACACGAGGTCCAGTCCATAACAGAACTAGTTCAGACTGCTGCCAATGCCAGAGGAAGTGTTTCTCAGCAGAAGAGTTGTATTGAAGAGCGTGAATTAGAGTGGCTTCAACAATCCTGTAGCTTCTAAACACTGTCCACATTTGAATGAGGTTAAGCTGCTCTGTTCAAAACGAGGAGTTTATTTTGTGATTTCTAAATAAAGCATGAGAGATTGGAGAAGCCAAGGTTACAAATTTTGAAGACGTTAACATGATAGTGGAATTCTTAAATCCAATTGAGTAAATTTCTCAGAAAAGGTATGAGTCCAGTTCGTTTGAATGTTGCAATCCTCAGAAAGAGGAGAGGTTCAGAGGCGTTTGTTTTTTAACAACGAGATGAGAAGGTTTGTACTTTTGCACATGAAATTTCTCCTCCCTTGTTCATATTTTCTCAGAGTAGCTTTGGGAATGGGGGAGCTTGATATCCTAACAGTCTACTAGAAAGTTGAACTGGTTGTTTTATAGGGACATTCTCTGATCTATAACTAAGATCTGATTTTGGTAATTTTCCTTTGGTCTAATGCCCCCTAGCCCTCCCCCTCCCCCTCCCCCTCCCCCACTCTCAATCCTCCTTCACAACCTATCTTTTAGGTCAAATTAGCTTCAAGATGAAGGATGCAGATTGATGCCCCTGTCTACGTAGTCACCCTGAGACTACGTGTGAACTAGAGTCCTCCACATAAAGCTGAATAGACGTGGTGTGACTCATCCTCTCTCAAGGTTCCCAAATCCACATGCCATGAATTAATATACAGCTCTTTTGATAACCATGTGCATGTGAGTGTGTGCAATATGTGACCCCGGATTTGTTACGTCACGAAGATTATCAGTGGTCATTATTGTTTCATCATGGGCTATGTCCACACGATCTAACAAGGCCATTCACTATCTAACAAGGAAGATACTGGCACTACCATGCTTTTATAATTGCACAACTCAGCATATATTTTCTTTTTAATTGGATTCTGAGAGCATTTACGAACTGTTATAAATAATATAAGACAAGATGAGCTAGTGCAATTATCAAAACAAGGTAGTGCCAATATCATCAGCCTAAAATAAAGGATATTACTATTAGAGGATAGCAAATATTCGCGTTGAAGGCGTGGATTTCGCAGGCCGAGAAACAATCTTAAGGAGGGCTATAAAAACAAAGTAAATATGTCTCTTCCACATATTCTTCCATCAATACAATAAAGTAGGAAGGACTTTAAGTCCAAGCAACCAAACTCTTTCTTTCTTATTCCTTATCGCTTAGAAAGATGGGCTTTTCTTCTTCCTCCTCTCTCTCGGATTACGTTTGAAAGGTGCTCTGTTTTGCAACTGTAAGATCATGCGTGGTTTCATCAATCCCAGTCTTTTTTTATCTATAAAAAGTAGAAAGTTTCTTCTTCTTTTATAGTTTTATAGTTATCAAGCAATATGATGCTCTTTTAATAATATTTCTAGCAAAGCAGACTCTTTTTTTCTTTTAAAGTTTCATAGGAAAAGACAAATACATACCTCTATTGGACTAATATATAGATAAATATCTTAACATTAAATAGAAAAATTGCATTCTGAAAGCTATAGTTTTCTAATTTAATTTCTTTGTTTTGATTGATTTCTCATTTCGTGGATTAGAAATCAAACACAGATATTTGAAAAATTCAAAACTCTGTATACCATCCAAAATTAAAAAAGGAAACTTTGCAAAGTTTACAAAACCGCTTTCTATAAAAGAAGCAACCACCGACAGTTGTTAATTTTTTCTTCCTACATGCAAAACGAAAAACCCACCAAAACAGAACAGTTATTATTCTCATGGATCAAAACCCATTTCTATCCTTGAAAATTTTCAAAAGAGATATAACGTTTGTTCTCTCATTTATCCTCGTTTTGCTCTCTTTTTTTCTACTCCTTGATTTCATAGTCCTGTTACAAACTCAGTATCGTCAAGGAATCGGTGATTTCATATCGGAAATTCTACCTTTCAACCGAAATTCAGTTTCAAAAGCTTGTGATTATTCTAATGGGAGATGGGTTTGGGATGAAAGTTATCATTTGGGCTCTTATTCTGAGGACTGCCCTTTTCTCGATATTGGATTTCAGTGTAAAAGAAATGGACGGCCAGATGAAGACTATCTGAAATGGCGATGGAAACCTGACGGTTGTGATCTTCCAAGGTAAGAATTTCGAGCTTATAAAAACTCAGTGAGTGACTCCAAACTCAAACGAGTCGACTCGGTTTGCTTGGGTTTTTTTATTTTTTTTGATGGGTTGCGTGGGTTTGGTTGGGTTTTATTAAACTCCTTAGCGAGATGAGCAATTCCTGATGGGGAAATGATATTTCCACTCCTTTTTTGTTTGTTTATTTTCAGGAAAAGACAAGAAAAAGAGGGTGGAAGAAGTGGAAATATTTGGAAAGGAGTGTAAACGGCAGCTGATATCCGCACTCATATTTTGATAATGGCACTAAAAACTTTATCTTACGCTTTTCTGATTGGACGTTAATAGCATCTTTGGTAATGTAAGAGCCGTTGAAGGCTAATCACAAAGTGTAAGGGTAGTGTCATTATCAAAATAAGGTTATGCGGATTTCTGTTGCTGTGGAAATTTATTGCTGCCCACTTTATTTGGTAATTTGCCACCTACTCCTCTTCAGTTAGAGAATTTTCATTGGCTGTTGAAGCTAATTTACCGTACGCATACAAGAAGGTAAATCTAAATAAATAAAGACGTGGGTGGAAAATGAGCAAAGCAAGTGGGTGGCAATACCAAATCCCACTGTAGAAGTCTGAAGTCTTGCCTCTATTGCAGGGAGATTTCAAAAATAGCTTCATTTACTTCGGGGAGGAAAGAAATTAATATTCACACTACCTTGTTTGATAGAAACATCCCCTCTCTTTATTTTGTTATGTTTTTTGCCGGTACAAGCTATAGTGCGAGTGCTATACTGCAAGAAGGAAGTTCCAAATAAAGAAGGGGTTATCTATCAAAACTAAAGACCAATTTGTGGGTCCCACACGGGGGCCTGTATGTATGATAGACACTGTTCATCTTGTAGGCCATCTAAAGAAGTAAAAAATAAATCTGGTTTAGATTTTATTCATACAACCCAAAACGAGCCGGTCATCAAACCAAATGCAGGTCATCGACTGTACGGCTCACTCCCTAGGAAGACCTGATGAGCCACAGCATAAATAGAATATCATTTCCACATACAGTTTACTCTGTAGTTCGGAAGGCTAAGAAATTTCAAATCCTCCTCATAATTTTAAGTTTTCAGATGCAATGTTTTTACCGGTTGTGTCTGATTTCTTGATATTACAGGTTTAATGCAAGGGAAATGCTGGAAAGGAGCAGAAACAAAAGAATTATATTTGTGGGTGATTCACTTGGAAGGAATCAATGGGAGTCTCTCTTATGCATGCTTGCCCAACCAGTCTCAAACCAGTCTGCTATCTACGAACAGAATGGAAATCCTATTACCAAACACCACGGCTATCTCTCATTCAGATTCCACAACTACAACCTCACTGTCGAATACTACAGACACCCTTTCCTGGTAATTGTAGATCGCCCGCCCCAGAATTCTCCTCACCAAGTCCAAGGCGTGATTCGTGTCGACAAAATTCATTGGCATTTCAAGAAATTTGTTGGAGCAGATGCTTTGATTTTCAATTCTGGGCACTTTTGGAATCAGGATAAAACTATTAATATGTATGCACACTTCTTCTTTTTTTCTCGCTTTCTTTATGTCAATTTAGTTTGTTTCTCAGTTAGGATTTGGTTTCTGTTTTTGAGTTTCAGGGGTCGATATTTTGATGAAGGTGGAGCTGTAAACATGACAATGGATGTGAAGGAAGCGTTCCGAAGGTCTTTGCAGACGTGGGAACGATGGGTAGTTGAAAATTTGGAGTTGGAAAGGAGCCATGTCTTCTTCAGGAGTTATTCTCCAGTACATTACAGGTAAGTAGCGTTGAAATTTCCAATTCCTTGGCAAATGTTGTTGTGAATACTGTTAGGCAGAAAACATAAATCAAGAATCTGATGGACGGGTACCTAGGTATGAGACTAGGCAGGACCTAACTCGGTCTGAGAAACGTTTAAAATGCTTACTCTAAGGCGTTTTTATCAGTCCTAGGGCTTTTGGCGTATTGGTTTGGTACATTAACACATTTTGTAACCACCACACCCAGAGGCAAAGGGGATCCAAGAAATTACATTACATTTTAGACGAAGATTGCAAAGTACAAGATACCCTGACGGGCCCCTTTGAATATAGAAAAAAAAACATATGAATGTTTTTTCTACTTTCAATGAAAAATGAGTTAGCCAAATGCTGAAATACTTGTGCTCAAGGTCTATGAACAAGAGACATTATATAGAATCCCAACCCTAATCCAAGTACAACAGTTTGACCCAAATGCATACTCTATCAGATTTTCCCACAAATTCATTTTTTTTGCTTCTCCATGGAGTAATCATGAGGGGTACATAAACGTATATGGGATAGAATTCAAGACATAATAATAACAGTTGTTTAGACTAAATTACTTCAATTTATATATCCAAATTTATATATCCAGATGCAAGTAGAACATGATGTGAACAAACAAAATGCAGGGGAGGAACATGGAAGAACGGTGGCGAGTGTAGTTCTAGTACTGTACCAGAAACAAACTACGCAGAACTAGAAACTGAGCCTTGGTATAATCTGATTATTTCTGAAACAGTTGAACAGATCAAGGATGCAAGGAGAAAGGTCCAGATCCTAAACATAACATATCTATCAGAATTCAGGACAGATGGTCACCCTTCAATCCATCGAGAGCCAGGAACACCTGTTCCTATCACCCAAGACTGCAGCCATTGGTGCCTCCCTGGAGTTCCAGACACATGGAATGAGCTTCTCTATGCCTATCTGTTATCAAAAGGCTATGGCACCAAAAACAAAAGGCGAGTAGAGACAGGATGACAGAATTAAGATGAATTGTTGTATGATAAGATCTGCTGCTATTATTCATTCTTCAGCAAGAATTGTAATGGGATACTGATGAGAAAAATGTCGCATTTCGTGAGATGTGTGGACAAAGATGCACTTTCCATCTTGATGCTGAAGTTATCTGCTCGGATTATTCCTACAAAGAAGAGGCTAGAGATTTGGCTACCACACCCACCTAATGTTTTCAAGCTCAACCTTGATGGCTGCTCCCTTGGCAACTCCGACAAAGCAGGAATCAGAGGGGTGTTTAGACATAATAATGGCACCATTATCCACTCATTCTCTGGTCCGGTTCGTATAACAGATTCTGCTGAAGCGGAGGTCCGTGCTCTTTACTTTGGCATGACCTTTTTTAAGGATCAAATGGAAGTTAGGCTGGAGGTGGAAGGTGATTCTTCTAATGCTATTTAATGGGTTAAAGGTACGACTGTACGAGCATCAGGTCAGCAAAGTTTTTGGATGAGATAAATGGCATGCTTAATGACATGTTCCTTTCTTTTGTACATATTCCAATGAGTGTCAATAATCTTGTGGATCGGTTGGCTAAGTCCGAGGCTCTGAGGCACTTGGTTTGTTCCGGGTGCACTCTCCCCATTTTTGTGAATATGTAATCTTTTAATTCATATCATAGTCATCTGTTATTAAAAAGATATGCCAAAATCAAAGAATGTTGAAGCTCAAACAGTCATTTATACAGGTCAGATACTTCAGGGGACTATTTAGGTTCAGAAAGTGTACATTTCGTAGAATAGCCGCCATATTTTTGTATCCTCAAGTGAGCAACCTGTAAATTATAAGGTAATTTGACTAACATTAGTTCAACTGTTGTTAAGCAAAATGGGCCAGGTGTGAGAAGCCCATTTCAAGTAATTAGAGAAGAATTCATGTAAAGATCGAATGACTTTCTACTTCACCTGTACACAATATTCAACTGTTTGTGTTTGTTCTAATAAGAATAGTAGTCGAAATATATTGTACTAAAGACCATCGTTTTGATTTGATAAGGTTCAGGCAAAACATGTAATGAGCTTTTATGAGGAGCTGAAAACTCCATAGAGAACATAAGTAAAAAGAATGAATGTGGGTTGCTTATGTTGTATTACCCATTTTAAATATTGGAGATTTCCGTTGGTTCTGTTCCGTAGTTTTTTTTTCTCTTCATTAGAGGGTTTTCACCTAAGGCCATGTTTGGCTACCATGAATATTTTTCCATGTAATATTAGTTTCTAATGTGGCAAGGAGGGGTAAGGAGGGCGGGAGAAGGAGACTTAGGCCATGTTTGGCCAGCATGAAAGTTTTTTCCATGGAATGTTAGTTTATCAAGTGGTGGCCTGGTGGGAGAGGGGCAAGGAGGCTGGGAGAGGGAGAGAATTGAGAGGGGATGAGTGGGGAGAAGGTGAGACGTGGATGAAAAACACAAACGAAAAAGAAGAAGAAGAAAATAGAAGAACTCTACTCAAAATAGAGTATTTTTTGTTTTCCTTATTTTCCAGCCATTTTGCATATCTTCTCACCCAGGACCTTTCAATCCTTTCCCTCCCCCACTCCCCATCTCTTCTGTGATTTAAACTTTGCCTGGCCCGGTTGCCACCCAGCAAGTCAAAAGTGCATGAAGGTGTGCAGGTGGATAGCGTCGACGAGGAGCTCCTTTTTGAGACAGTGCCAGTGTTGATATGGATCTTACCATTTCCAAGAGTAATGGCGTCCAAGCCAAGGTTGATTCCGCCCCCTTGTGGGTGAAATAAGCTTAATTTCGATGGAAGCTTCGAAGGAAACTTCAGGAGTAGCAACTTATTTCAGGATTCAGATGGCACATTACTATCATTTACGGGTCCTGTGGGTGTTTGCAACTACAACAAGGCAGAAGCTGGAGCTCTCCTTTGAGGGCCCTGGTGGTATGTCAACACAATGGAAGCCCCACTGGTCATGGAGGGAGATTCTACAAATATATTTGCATGGCTTCTTATAAAGCAAATGGTCCATGGAAATTCGCAGGCGTAATTGAGGAAATTAGGGAGCTTTGAGGTGAGATTTCTCCAGAAATTCAACATAGACTTAGGTTGGCTAATGAATAGATAGACAAACTGGGAAAATATGGAGCGGAAAGGAAAAGGAGGATATGACAGTCGTCAATGGTGATTATCTTGGGGACAGGTGGGCAGAAGTGTAAGGAAAAAGTAGGGAGTCGGTGTAACATTTCTTATGTTGTGGAATAACTCATCCCATTAATGTACATGATGTAGAAGAGTTTGGTTTATCAATAAAATCTGTTACTTTTAGAATAGAAAGAAAAAACCAAGAGTTATGCCTCCTCTGACACCGAATGGCAGTCATCAACTCATCATCCTCCCCCATTGATCGATCCTTATTTTTTCTGCATTGACAGTCTTTGGTGGCTCATGGAAATGTTATTTTTCTTTTCATTGTTCCTGTCAATGGTTCTAAGTAATGCTTAGGAATAGTCATGAAATGTGGATGGACACAACCCTAAATATGTACCAATCGGACAATCCTGACCCAGGAATGGATGATTGAAGATAGAATTGATTAGATAGTTGAGATCACTGATCTGGATCAATTCTTTGGTCGTGGACCATCCACGGTGGCCACCAACCCACGCGATTTTCGGGTTTTATCTGTTGGGAGAAATCTGTGCGACTGTAGTTCGACAACTTTATCTAGTGTATAGATGGGTGTGCTCTAGTCTCTAGAGTGAGAATCAAGGAGTCATAATATGCTCAGAACCTGCAATAGAGCGTAGAGTCTTCAAGGTGAGCATATCCACACACTATTTTAAAACTCCCCGAGTCAATCATCAACCCATCTGAATCACTCCATTCACCTTGGCCAAATTCTCATCCGAGTCAAGTTTTTCCCTACCAAATCAATAAAAAAATGCTTTGACTAGCGTAATGATAAGATTAACATTGTCTATAACTAAATTTCTTAAATTCAGACTACCTTTGACTAAATTGGTTTTGTACATTTTTGGTTTGGTGTTTTCCGACTTTGAGCCTTTCAATAAAAACAATCACTAAGTAACTTATTTGAGAACCGGCCTTCCCTGCACCTTCTCCAGCCTTTGCTTCATGAAAGTGTAGTCTAGAACTCTAAAGTTTAATGCTTGTAGCTTTGGAAGAGATTCCAATGAATAGGGGACGATGCAACGGCCAATAGTTCCAAAATAATTTCGTAACCAGTATAGCATATACTGAGATTTTGCTTCAAGATTTAGCAAAAGAAACAATGTCATGTAGAACCAATAGGGAAGAAAACTAACTCTTATAGCTCAGATACCAAACTGATGCAGAGTTACAGAGACAGTACAGATCCAAACAATTCGACTAGAAGAAAATTCAATAATATTCAGTTGGTCTAGAGTCTGGATGTATTCACATAAATACCATCAGATCTAACTGCTGAGTCTACAATAATATCAATCACTTGAATTCTAAACAAAAATACTTAGATCCATCTGTTGGATTTGAGATCAAGATGATCTATATAAATCTGATGGTAGAGATCTGATCAAATCCAGTCATGGGGTCACGATCAGATTCGATCACTTAATTCCTGATCACGTTTTGAGTCTAACTAAAATAATATTGCACAATAAGTTTTGAATCTTAAAACATAGTTCAAGAAGAGATTTCTAGTTTCTGACAAGAACAAGGAAAAAGGTATAGACGATACTTTAAAAGATAAAAGAGAAATAAAATATGCCATTTCAAAACAAAAAAAAAAGATAAAAAGAGAAGAATAGAAGTATAGGGCATCACAGAACCTAACTCTAAAAAGTTTCACGCAAAAAACCCAATGAAAATAAAAATTTAAACATGTTACGAATAACGACGTGATTAGTGTGGTGAATAGTGTCATGTAAATAGTGACTTGAATAATGTCAGCCAATCCTCAGTTCATGTTTCCCAATGCCGAGTCCAACTCCAACACTCGTACTGCCAGCCCATCTCCCATCTCCCATCTCCCATCTCATTGGCAGATCTTGATATATATGCCAAAATGCAAGAAAAATATCCTACTAGGATCTAACTCTTCCATAATGAATCTTGCTTATCTCAATGAACCAAAGGAAGACCATGCAATTACAATCTTTTGAGTCTGGCTCCTTGTTAAAAATACCTCTACTGTTAAGGAGAGCTCTTACTTTGTGAGTTCAAGTCCCCTCGGAGTTACCCGATGCACGTGGTTTACGGGTGATTGCGTGCACCCATAGGGATTAGTCTATCCCTAGAATGGTGTGGGGATACCTATGTCATCAAAAAAAAGGGAGAGCTCTTACTTCTGTGTTGATAATTTCCCAACGTAATCCATCAAAAAAAAAGGAGAGCTCTTACTTCTGTGTTGATAATTTCCCAACGTAATCCATACTAACAGGCCACATATAAAATAAACAAATACAGCAAACTGGCAACAAAAAATTTTTACTGAGGAAAAAGTCTTACAATGGTAACGACAGATAACACAATCAAATGTCAATATAAACACGATAAGTGATTGAAATGATCACGTGATCTAAATATGATTTGCTTATTAGAATAAACATCAAAGCTTCTTGTGCAGGTCTAGAAGCAGAAGGCACAGAATCCAGACAATGAGTAGAGAACTTTACAGATATTTGCACCTTAAAGAGTCACCCCCTCATCCTAATCGAAATCATCAACATCAAGCCAGTCACTTGACTCATCAGCCTCCGAATTTTTCTCCTGGGAAGTTGGTTGGATTTCATAATGTTTGGTAGCATGAATGTCAGATTTTTTGCTCAATTGGACCCATTCATTGGATCCACTTGGTGAAGAATCCTGAGCATCCTGTCCTGACCTTGATTTTGTGTCTCTACTCAATCCTCCATCATCATCGTCCTCCAGATCGCTGAATGAAACATCCTCCTCATTTCCAAGTTGTTTTCTGGTAACAACAGAATTAACAGTCCCACCATCTTCCTCTAACCATTGTTCAGTAGTGTCATGTTCATCAGCAACCACCTGACTTGCTACTGTCACAGTCTCAGACAATATATCCTTTTCCTGAATTTCAATATTTTCTTCTTGAATATTCCTTCCTGTTTTGCTAGCCTCCACGGATAAATAATCCACCTCAGGGCTCTTCAACTGTGTGTTAGTCCTATTTTGCAGCTGTTGCCATGCTTCCACAATCTGCAAAGAAGTTGAGAATTTTGCATAAGAGCCACTACTATTAAATACTCCTTGGATTCCTCTAAAACTAACAGGTTGGATTTCAACCAGCATTGCACGTGCTCACTAATATGGCAAGTAAATAATATAGTTTCAAACAAGGTATTGACAAGTTTGTTTATATCAATGGCAAGTTTAATTTGAAAATTGTACTTTGTGGCCATAGGATTCACAATATGGTTTACAAAGACACTGGAATGCACATCTCCCTGCAGTGGACACTTGCAAAAGCACAAAACACATGGGGAATCAGATATAGCTGTGCAATATATATGTTTTGACAATTGCACTAACTGATCCTGTCTTTTATTATTTAAACAGCTGTCAAAGGTTGTTATAGCTCCCAAAAAACTCTCAGGAGCCAATTAAAAAAGAGAAGACAAGCTGAGTTAGTGCAATTATCAAAATATGGTAGCGTTAATGTCTTTAGCCGATATGTGTGTAAAAGAACACATCTCTATTTTCCATAAATATATAGGGAAATGATATATTCGCCCCTTTTTCTTCCTCGGGCCACCTCCTCGGAGTGTAAAAGAATAGTAATAAATACACTAGAGGGGCTGGCCCAGATTAGAAAAGGGAGCAAATATCACTTACCATATACATATGTGCGTGTATACATAACAGTAATTTGTTCCATTGCTTCCAGAGAGTAGTCCAAGCTTAATGCATAAATAGACGTATCTGCATCACTGCAATGTCTCACATAGGCTGCTGAAGATTAAACATTGTACCTTTCCTGCTATGTTTCTGTATTTTGTAGGATCGGCAAACAACCCTTCAACACTGGCATGCATTCCAAATGAGGAAATCTTCACACACACACACACACACACACACACACTTCCTGAGCTCGAGTTCATATAAGCTTATCTGAGCTCGAGTTCAAAAACACATGTGGCCCCACATTTTTGGGGGCATCCAAACCATTCATTTGGAAGGCCCTTCCATGGATAGGGAGTGTACCAAAAATCAGATTAATAGGATCATCCTAACCCAATCAAAGGTGGAGGGGAAAATGGACATACACCGTGTGCCCATTTTTTCCCTCCACAAATGGCAGGGTTAGGATGATCCTATAGGGCTGATTTTTGGTACACACCCTATCCATGGAAGGGCCTTCCAAATGAATGCTTTGGATCACCCCAAAAATGTGGAGCCACATGTGTTTTTGAGCTCGAGCTCAGATAAGCTTCCTCCACATATATTCCTTTTTATGGGTTTTTTTTTTTTTTTTTATGGGTTTCTTTGGTATTGGTTACACACCCAAGGTACTCCTAACGATATCTATGCCAACGATGTATAAAAGGAGAAAGATGATATCCATTCCAAGATGTCGGATAAGAGGATTATGTACTTGGCTATGAAAAAACCTCTCTTCTAAGAAGGCTTTAAAACCTTCCAAAGGCCAAAACATGTCCTTCAAGCTTGGTTGAGCCCATGAATTAATTTAATCAAGAGAAGTTCATTATTTTCTTTCTTTTTCTCTGTACCAAACTGGCTGCTCCATATCTACCAATTCTTATGCTTTCCATGCAATAATACATTTTCAGATTCAGATGATGCGGAAACCACCCTTTTCAACTGGGAATGGCAATGTTTGTTCTAATCATAGTGACCCAGTTCGTTACTTGAAATAAACCAAGTTCTCTGGGGAAGGCTTAGTCAGTTCCCTCTATTAAGTTCCTGTTCATAATTATTATAGTACTATTTATAACAACATTTCAGCTTCGACTGTAGCTCTCGTGGTAAACTCAGGAGCTCCCTTGCAAAAATGGCTGAAAGGGCGTATATATATATATATATATATATGAGGAAACTGTTGGTGAGCTTAAGCTCACCAAACTTATGGTGAGCTAGCTTGCCCAATCACATGGGGTCCCACTTTGTTAGGATGATCCAAACCATTCATTTGAAAGTCCCTTACATAGATGGGGGGTGTACCAAAAATCAGCTCCATAGGATCATCCTAACCCCTCCATTTGTGGAGGACAAAAATGGACAGACACAAATCTGCCCCATTTTTGTCCTCCACAAATGGAGGGGTTAGGATGATCCTATGGAGCTGATTTTTGGTACACCCCCTATCTATGATAAGGCCTTGCAAATGAATGGTTTGGATCACTCCCCAAAATGTGGGACCCATGTGATTGGGCAAGCTAGCTCACCATAAGTTTGGTGAGCTTAAGCTCATCAACAGTTTCCTCATATATATATATATATATATATATATATATATATATATATATATATAGAGAGAGGAAAGTGAAGCTACACCGCCGGTGTAGCTAACTTAGCTACACCACCGGCTTAAAATACAATGGGCCCACATTGTTTTGGTGATCCAAAGAATTCATTTGATTGGCCCTCACATAGATAGGGTGTCCACCAAAAATCAGCTCCATAGTATCATCCCAACCCTACAATTTGTGGAGGCAAAAATGAACGTGTAAAAACCTTCACAAATTTGTCCATTTTTTGCCTCCACAGTTTGAAGGGTTGGGATGATCCTATGGAGCTGATTTTTGGTGGACACCCTATCTATGTGAGGGCCAATCAAATGAATGGTTTGGATCACCAAAACAATGTGGGCCCATTGTATTTTAAGCCGGCGGTGTAGCTAAGTTAGCTACACCGGCGGTGTAGCTTCACTTTCCTTATATATATATATATATATATTTTATTTATTTATTTATTTATTTTTTGAATAGTAGCATACCTCATATATATAAGACAAAATTCATGGGGTTAGAATCAAACCCTAACAAATTATTTTCCCTTCCCTTCTTCTCACGTCTTTTCTTTTGCCTTGTAACACAATCCATACCCAAAGAGGGGAAAGTCTGACCTATTTACCTCGCATTGAAAAAAATTAGGAATGGTCCAACACAAATTTCATTCATCAATTAAAGCTTCAATCAGTGGTTTTGATCTGGGATCTAGTTATGGAATGACAAAATATGGTCAAACAGATTCTTCATCCAAGAGAATATAAGAAAAAAAATGGAAAATGTGTTTGAAGCCAATACAAGTGTCTACAGGCTTTTGAATGGCTAGTATGCGCCGAAATAGTTAATACAGACAAGAAATCACCAAAATGACAATTTATTTGCAGAAGGGGGACCTAGATTTGCCGATAAATATGTATATAATATTATGAGACCAATTCCACATAGAAGGTCATATATACTGAATCAACCATATTTTGAACTGTGCCAATATTACCAAAATTTTGATCCATGTGCAAGATGGTAGGCCCTAAAAATTCCTGTAGAAAGACTTGCATGGTACAAGATGTTTGCACTTGGCCTATGTGGTGATAAAATCACCAGCAGTCTCGGTTCAATTTAATTGGCTTGTGAACCCCTTTCACTGGCATGGAACAATAAAAATAACTAGCAATGGTATAGCTATGGTGGTTATTAAACAAAAGAGAGAATTACAGAAGCAACATTACTTCAAGCGTAAAAGAGTGATAGTTCCCCGCACTTTTTCCTTTTTGGCAACGCAACATACATCTGTCTTACACAAGTATAAATGGGTGCTTGATCTTGTCCAGTGCTAAAATTTCTGAAAAATAATATCAATTTAATAGAACAGATTACATGATTCTATTAAAATTATCAGCACATCATATTTAAAAGGGAAAAATACAGATACACCCCCTCAACTTTCTGACATTTTCAACTCTAACCTTGACTTTTAAAAGTCACCAACTACACCCCCTGAGGTTTCAATTTGTATAAGGGTTAGGATGATATCCTATGGAGCTGATTTTTTGGGCACACCCTATCTATGTCAGGGTCCATCAAATGATCGCTTTGGATCGTCCAAACAATGTGGGCCCACTGTGTTTTTGGTAGTGTTTAGATTCGGGTAAGGGGTTTGGAAGGGGGTATGAGGTCTTCATTAGCATTGATAGTCTTTCAAAAGTGGGGTCTACCTTATACAAATTGAAACCTCAGGGGGTGTAGTTGGTAAGGGTTAGAGTTGAAAATGTCAGAAAGTTGAGGGGGTGTAACTGCATTTTCCCTATTTAAAAAACATGCAACTTTTATAGGAAGGAGTGTATAGACCAATACCATAAATTTATGCTGGAATTTCATCCCAAGTAGAAGCCCAACAACCAAATTCATAAACCTAGCATTATACCCACTGGTTGGACTTTGTTGCCCAAAGTTCATATTGGAAGAGTAATTTTTTTATTTATTTTTATGACATAGGGAATACCCACCCCATTTTAGGGCGGGAAAAATCCCTATGGATGCACACAATCGCCCGTAAACCACGTGCATTGGGTAACTCCGAGGGGACTCGAACTCATGTCTATGGGAAGCAAACCCACGACGCAAGCCGACGTGCTAACCCCGCCCGGGTATTGGAAGAATAATTCTTAATCATGGCAAATACATTTGTGTCAAAATTAAGAGACATACAGGCAAATTACTAACTCAGGAATTGTAAGACACTTCTAAAATAGACATATAAAGTCTTTAAATTTAGTAGCATAAGTATAGTGTGAACTCCTGTCTGAAAAATGATATAGAAGAATCATTCCATGTGAAGATATGATGTATGAACAAAACTGTCAATGAACATTTCATCTATTAAGGTAGATGAGCAGTGCAATTGCTGGTATTCTGCTGAGATTAATCATGATGATTAAGAGACAATTAAATACTGCAACAATGTTGAGTGGCATCTGTTCAATTATAGAAGTCTCACCTGGGGGGTCGATAAAATCTCAGAGTCATGCTCATTGAGTCTTGGGTTCAACAAAACAAAATAAATCTTCCAAAAGCATCCCTCACTCATGTGAAAAGGACAAATCCCATTTTTAAGTGCAGCTAAACTTGGAGCCAAATGTTCAATAGTTGCAGCATGGTCTCCTTGAGAAATAGACATATCAAAATCTGCAAGGGAGTATGCCCAAAAATTCAGAGACAAATACGGTTTTTTTAATGGTACAGAGACATATACATGTCGTATCAAATAACATACCGAGTTATGGCTTTATTGCCTATTATGGGACAAGTATGGCTGAAAGCTACTCCAATAGAAAACACTGTGTTCTTGCTTACACAGAATTTGTAGTTTAAATGCAATTGAGCTAATAAACTCTAAATTGTACTCACATTGCAATTTGAGTGTAATGTGAATGCACCCTAACTGAAACTTAAGGCCTCTTCGGATACCACCAAAACCAGTCCTTACTTGATTATTTTAAGTTAACCTTGCAAATGGGACATTTAGACGACTTTGGAGGTAATTAACTAAGATACAAGACTATTATAAGAATTATTTAAATATAAGATTATATGCTAACAAGGTATATGCATATAAGATAATACCCAAATAATTTTTAGGGGTATCCAAAGAGGCCCTTAGTTTCCAACGTCCCAAGCATGTCCTAACATAAATCATCCATATTATAGGCAGTAGTATGGAGACTTTTGTGAAGCCAAAACTATCTTAGAAAAAACCTTTTAGCATATAATTCGCCAAGAAGTTTAGATGCTCACAAGAGCAACACACTTACAATTGCAGTACTCATTCATTTTAATCCTTATTTTTTAAATAACAAAGTTCAAAATCACTATTTCCCTGGAGTTTCAAAAGTCCAAAAGCCACTTGATCCTTCTCAAGAGGAATGCATATGCGAAGGAAGTGAAATCTTCAACTCTACAGCAAAAAGATGCAAAATTCAGTGCCATTTGATCCTTCGAATGCATACGCGAAGAAGTGAAATCTCCGACTCAGCAAAGAGGTGCAAAATTGAGTGCAATTTTATACTTCTAAAGAGGAATGCATACGCGAAGGAAGTGAAATCTTCGACGCTAGAGCAAAGAGGTGCAAAATTGAGTGTCATTTGATCCTTCTAAAGAGGAATGCATATGCAGAGGGAGTGAAATCTTCGATTCTACAGCAAAAAGGTGCAAAATTGAGTGCAATTTGATCCCTCGAGGAATGCATACGCAGAGGAAGTGAAATCTTCGATTCTACAGCAGAAAGGTGCAAAACTGAGTGCAATTTGATCCTTCTAAAGAGGAATGCATACGCAAAGGAAGTGAAATATTCGATTCTACAGCAAAAAAGGTGCAAAATTGAGTGCCAAAAATCAAAATTTTCACTGTACAATTTTAGTTCTTTTTTCAGAGAGAGAGAGAAAGACAACTCCATAGATATTTATGTATCAAGTGTCCAAAATCCAATATCAAAATCAGATTAACAGTTTGCAATGCTGAAACCACAAATTCAAAGAGTTGAGTTTCAATGCCCTAAATTAACTAGATTTACCGTCACTGAGTGGCAAGGGGAAATCCAACCAAGATTCCGGCCGCGTAGATAAATCCCTTGCTAATTCCAAAACCTCTTCAGTGATTCCGACCACATCCGAAACCCTAGAACCTTGGATTCCGGCACCGGAATCCGTTGGCAGGTCATCAGAATGAAGATGGAGAATTGTGGAGAGACGAGAGAGACCAGTCTTAAAGCTACCTCCGATCTCCACAAAATCGTTTCGGATTCCAAGCAATGCTTGAGAAGGAGGAGAAGAAGAAGGAGAGTGAGTTGACTCGTTGGAGAGAGGAGGGGAAGCGAGAAAGGACGCGACTCCAAATAGCTTTTGGCCGATGGTTTTGGAGAGCTCCGATAGGTCTTCTTTCACACCTCCTACATGGCTATCGTTCTCGTCTTCTGGAAGCTTCTCTTCTTCTTCTTCTTCTTCTTCTTGGGATTTGAAGGGATTTGGGAGAGAGATGGAGAACCAGGACATGTTTGGATGGAGAAAGAGTAGTGTGTTGTTAAAGATTTTTAGGGTTTAATTTGAGGTGCAATTGGGAGAAAGAGAGTGAAACGAGTGTGGATAGAAGAAGAAAGAATCCATACGAGTTTGGGCTCTTCCTTATTTTAACATCCATTTTTGCTCCCTTGTTAAATAGTAAATTAGTAACACAAGGGGCCCACATTGTATGGATGATGAGAGCATTCATTTGATAGGAAATGTTACTAATTTCCTATTTGATAGGAAAATATTGATGGGGTAGGGGTCATTATTCTTATTCTACGCCACTTTAAACGTAGAAATATTCTAATACTACCAAAACAGGTTATTTTTTGTCAAATGACCAAAGAAGAGTGTTAGTGTCGTACATAAAAAAAAGCGCCACCCTTTGATACACTTGTTCACTCAAAGAACAAAGCAAGAAGCAAAACTCACACCATAAAAGACAAAGGAGATGAGTGTGAGAGAGAGAGAGAAAGAGAGGGATCTTCTATTGAATATACTAAACAAAAATACACAAACCCTACTGTCTTTGTTTTTGCACTTCACCGTGGACACACACTCTTCACACGGTTCACGTCAATTAAATCTCTTTGCAACCCATACTCTGTTTCACCTCTCTTCTCTGTTTTGCAGACACTACCTTTTTCTCTATCTCTCACATTACGTTTTGCTTTCTCTCCTCTATATTTAAAAGCAAGACAAAACTAAAAACACTAACCCACTATCATTCAAACTTTAAATCCTACTACCAGTAAAACTCCTAATTAATTAATTCTAAACAAACTATAACTCTCTAAACTTCAAGACTCCTACTTTAACTAGGACTTAAACTTGTCTACCCATATGGGCCCGCAACGTGCCGCACCACGTCCCGTCCTCACTCGCCCCTTGGCACAGTGTATAGAGTCAGTTATGACTCTCAACAGTTTCTTCACGCCTCAACCTTTCCTAACTGATTTTGCATGTATGCACAATATTCCATAACAATAAATGTGCTTTACATGGCAAAACCACTAATAGAGCAATGTACATGGTGTGATATAGCGCTAAAGCTACACCGAACTTAATATTTTGGCATGAGTAGTCCTTATAAAGGTTAATGAATCTGTCCGTTTACTATTGCGAGG
Organism: Tasmannia lanceolata; assembly: GCF_043159265.1. Taxonomy (NCBI): domain Eukaryota; kingdom Viridiplantae; phylum Streptophyta; class Magnoliopsida; order Canellales; family Winteraceae; genus Tasmannia; species Tasmannia lanceolata. The sequence goes on from NW_027518683.1 coordinate 6,408,957, forward strand.
TGAGCTCAAATGAAATTAGAAAAGGGTGCGAGTAATTATTGAGGTAATCGTGTTGTAGGATCAATTGAGATATTGGAAGAAACCATACTTATTGATGGTAAAAAATTTACATTTTCCCAGTCACCAGTCTCCAGTCACCTGTGCATCGCAGGAGATATTTTACTAGTAATAATCTATTGTACTAAACCAATTTAGTGGTGACTCTTTATCAGGACAGAAGCGCAGGAGATGATAGGATGAGAAAGAGGTGAGAATGATTGATGTAAAAGAATGGGAAGGAGGATATGACCACTAATCTATTCTATTTTTTATTTTCTATCAACTTGCTTTTGTAAAGAGGCTTGTTAAAAGTGGAATATAATCATAGTACAGTTTTGTGGAAGCAATTTTACAAAAGCAATTGATTAAATGAATAAGACAAATTAAGTTATAACGAGGCTCTTCTCTTTTGAAAAATTGAAATTGGGGCGAAATTGCCTAGACAGTCGTCTTTTGATAATAATTGTGATGCTCACTTTGTTTTACCTTTCTGTGATTGAATGTTGATTGCATCTAAGCTAATTAAAAAAGTCAAACAGAGTGACTAGTGCCATTATCAAAATACAGTAGTGAGGATATCAGTCCCGAATATATAGCATATAGTAGTATAGTACATATGAGATATTTTAGAGAATTTGAAGTACTCTTTTTCTCATCGGGTCTTGAGTGACTGATCCGACAGAACAACTCAAAGATAAAGAAGTGTGGTGTTGTCTTTTTGGTTCCTATTCAATTTTCATTATCAGAGAGGCAACATCTATTCTTGATTCCATTTTCTAAGGGTGTGTAAAGACTATTTTTAAAAAGGGTTTTTTTTTTTTTTTTTTTTTTTGTATTTTCATACCCAATCTCTCTCTCTCTCCCTCTCTCTCTCTCTCTCTCTCTCTCACACACACACACACAACCTCTATCTAAACAGATATTCATTGAATGTTTTTCCTGGTTGCCAAACAATCTCTTGTTTTTTTTTTTTGAAAGAATAAACAAAATGTTTGATTTAGCGAAAAAATCTCAATTGGGTTTTCAAAAGGAGAGAGAGATAAAGATATAGAGCTAGGGTCTGTCTACCTATGTACATTAAAGCACAAGAATTTCTTTTTTATTTTCACCCTAAAAATTGGAGGCGGCCTGGCTTATTTTTGTATAAAAGATCATCCTATTATCATTCAAAAACAAAAAGCTCATTCTATATGCGTTTGGAAACCATTCTCTTGATTCTTATCCTACTAGAATAGAGAAGCAGAATGAATATTTTTTATTGCTCCTGGTAGGGGTGTAAACGGATCGAATTCGAATCGGATATGGTAATATCCGAATTCGATTACAGTATACACTATCTGAATTCGGATTCGGATTCAGATTCGAATTTGACGGATATTTAATATCTATTACCGAATTCGTATCCATCGGATACTGTTCGAATTCGGATATTATCCGTATCCGTTTATCCGGTAAATTCGAACATTTTATTGCAACACTTTATCTTTCTTCTCTTTCTTACTCCTCGAATAAATTTTCCAAACCCTAAAACTAGACATCTACCTTCTCTTCACAAAATTAACTCTCAAATTCTAAAATACATGAGATCTTCTTCTTCTTTTTAAAACGAAGGCAGAGAGAGAAAAGAGGTGGGGATGGATGATGGTGTTGGTAGTGGTCTTTGGGTTTTTTCTTTCTTTTTTTATGTATATGATGGAATGGGTTTGAACTATTTTGAACAGGAGAAGTAGGAGTGTTGATTGTGGAAGATAAAGAGATGGGGATTGGGTTAGAGATAGAGGTGACTGGCGGTGATGGAGGTGGTTGTGAGAAGGTGGAGAGGCGCGGTGGTGGATTTTGGTGGGGTTGGAGGCACTAAGGAATGCCAAAGGTGTCCCAGCCTCCTCCTTTCTTCTCTTTCTTGCTTCTTCTTGCAAACCTTAGAAGTCCCCTCTTTTAATTGCATTTTGGGTTTTTATATAATCCTAAGTTGGAAAATTGATATGAGCCGTCCATTTACCATCAATGTTTATGATCTTTTTGCTCTAGAATTCTCTAGAAACTATGACATTTTCTTTCAATCATCATCATCCATTTGTCTCTTTCATCCTACAACGCACATATGTTGCTTCATAAAGAAGCCATGTCAAACTCCAAGAATACCCTTAAAATGAGAGATTACGTCATTTCCTACCCAAAACACTTTTTACTTTTTTTTTTCTAAAAAGAAAATTCACTTTTCTTTTAAAAACAGAAGATAGTGTGTCATTACTAAAAATAAATATTAATAATATTATTAATAATAAATAAAAATGATTTACTTCTCGGATTCGAATGTTAAACAGATCAGATATACTATTTACCAGATTCGCATTCGCTAAGAGCCAAATATCTCATAAACGGATTCAGATAATATCCGGTTGAAACGGATCCGGATAATATTTGCTTTAAACAGATTCGGATGCAGACGGTAATCGAATTTTCAATTATCCATTTACACCCCTAGCTCCTGGCAATAGAATGGTGGTTGACAAACTCACATTTAAGAATCAATTTTCTTGTTTTTTTTTTTTTACCAGAATGTTGTTTCATTTTAATAAAATGAATTGTAGATTAATTTAAACATGTGGATCAAACCAATCAAATGTGCACCCCTCTGCGTCGTTACTCCACAAAAAAATAAATGAGAGAGGCTATTGAGAGTCACCTGATAAACTCATTCTGTTGTTTCCCAAGCAGCATATAGGCCCTCCAAATAAGGGTGAATATATAAGAACCCCAAAACATAAAAATGATTCTTTTGAATTAATAACAAACAAGTTTTTTTAATGCTTTTGAATGAAAAATCCAAAGAACCCTCCCTAGGAGGGTTGCCACTTAAACATATGCACTTATAAAAGATTCAAAAATTAAACGTGATCTCCCAACATTATTAACAACCCAATCCATAAATAATCAATAACCCCAAGTTCTCCCCCCTCGCTCCGATCTACAACCAACCTGTCTCACTACACAAAATATGAATATACATTGTACATTATTGTCTTCAATCTAGACACATCTCCTCTCTTTGCTCCCTTCCACCCACGCTGCAATGAATGAGCATTCTCTCTCCAGTCTCTAAATAAGACCTCTGTATGGATTGTACGGCTGAACCGGTGGCGGCATAGCTGCACCGTATGGGTGAACTCCGGCTCCATACGGATTGTCAAATGGATTCAGAGGTTGTTGTTGCAGTAGAGGTGGTGAGTGCAGTTGTTGGCCCATCATCATTTGCTGTTGCAACATGAAGGCTTGTTGTTGGTGAGCCATTGCCGCCATCTGCACGGCAGCGGGTGCAGCCATCCCGTTAGAGGCATAGAATGGGTCATGTGCCATTGGTTGCATTACAGGACTAGCCATTGGCACCATCTCCCATGGGTTGTAGCTTGCGTTCTGGTTCGTTCGTCTCAGGGCATCGTCATATAAGCTGTCCAGTGTAAGCTTGTCCAGTCCTCCAGCCTGTCCGCAAAATTGTAAAATGCATCATTGGCGGTGCAATTGAAGTAAATCAATGACAGAGAAGTCCCGTAAATAAAATGCAAGTGACAATCTCTCTCATGCTATTCAGTAAATGTGTTTATGCAGGCATAGGCAAGGTGTGATGTAAGGTGTTTGCCAGATGCTATCAACAACCAATCAGAATAGTGGTTAGTAAAATACTGACTGCCGTTATCAAAACAAGGGAGTGTGGATACCATTTCCTTTTATATATTTGAAAAAAAAAACTGTCTTCTAAGGTGTTTCCCCACTTTGCCATTAAAAAAAAGGTGTTTTCCTACTTTAAGAAGATAGCAAGATAATACGCTGCAGCCCATGAAATCAAAGCATGAACAAACATCAGGCTGAACAATCTCAGTATAGCAACTATATTGACCTCCTTTTCACAGGAGATTTTAGAACTGTACATTTTTTTTTTCCTGGGGATAGTTTATGAATTGCAAGCAGCGTAGTTAGTAAATTAACAGAAATTAAGCGGGCTTGATTATTTATAAAAAATCCTTGGACGTATATTTGGTCCATTTTCAGTCAACATTTTTAATTTTCCCTTTTCAATTTATGAATGGAACCCAAGGTTATCTTCACTGATTGGGACATAGAAGATCATTGGGCTCATTGAGCTTGAGTTAAGTATGTTGTATGGATGGTATCTCCATGATCGTGGGTTTACTTTTGCTCATTTTGACGAGGCACAATGATTGTATGAGTCTGAAATGTTAGTAGACAGGTAACGGCCAGCAAGGTACAGCAACCTCATGAGCGGCAGAGGATGACACTTGAACACACTGGCTGACACTTGAAACGAGGAGCAGTGCACAACAGAAAAGAACAGTGTGCATCCAAGAACGCAGCAGTCCACACTAACAATCAGCGGCCTAAAGATGGAATGGTGGACCGCACAAGGTACAATGGTCCCCAATGTAATAACAGGTCACATAAGGAAGCAGCCACACGAAGCGACAGCAACCCCCCAAGGCACAATGCACAAGCACCCATGGAGGAGAGTATTGCACAGCAGTTCACAAAAATCCACACAAGGCACAACCCACTAAGAAGAGTATTGCAGTCAGCAAGAAAGGATCACAGAAGCCACATAATGCACGGTAGTCCTTATGCAGGCACAACAGTCAACGGAACAGTAAAACACTTTCAATTAGTGACATAACAGTCCATACTCCAAGAGCAGTCCAACATATAATAGCGTAGCAATGTACAGGAGGCATAACAGCCTTCACAAGCACATAAAATTGGTATAAGGACACAAAAGTCCAGATGAGGATATAAAAGTCCAAAATGATGTACAACAGTCAATATGGAAAACAGATCAGAAATAGAGTCTGATCTTTAGCAAATCAGATTCATTGCAAGTCATTTGTCTCAAATTAGCACCAAAGAGGATTAGATTTATGGAACACTTCAAAGCACATAAAAACCAGAACATCCCATGTGTTATTTGTGCTAGAAGAAGATAGAAAAACCCTAAGTTGGCAAAGGAGAAAGGGTGAGGTTAGGATTTTGAATAGATAGGAATTGGGTTTAGGATTATGAATGGTAGAACTGTAGGAAATTGGTGTTCTTTTTTTCTTTCTTTTTCTTGGTGAATGGCTGGTAGGAAATTGGGTTTATGGTTTCAAATGATATGAAGGCTAGGTTTAAGATTTCAAATACTAGGAAAGCTAGGTTTAGGGTTTCTAATGCAGGAAGGGATGAGTTTAGGGTTTCAAATGGTGAAAATGATGGAATTCAGATTACGAGATGGAGGGAATTAGAGTTTACATCTCATGACTTTCAAAAGGTTGGAATAGAGAGATTTGCGTTTTCGAAGGATTTACAGAAGCAATTAGGATTCTAAGTCATGCGACTTGGAGGGAATTAGGATTTCAGATACCTTAGGGTTTTTGAAGGATGTGAGGAAGCCATCAAGGTTTGATTTGGGTTTGAATGGTGGGATTGGGGTTTTGAGACAGCAGGTGGAAATTAGCGTTTGGAGATTATGGAGTTTAATATTGAATACAAGATTGAAGGTGCAACAACTTCGATAGCAGAGAAGACAACTATGTATAAGGTCTTAGATCCAAATGTAGAAGGGAGAGCCAGCAGACAGGGGGAGAATCAGTCCAAAGTTTCAGATTTGATTGCGAAAGGGAGAGCCAAAGGACCAGAGAAGAGAGTGGAGAATTTCCAAGATCCTGAACAACGCTCTTGAACGATGTTGTGATCATGTTAATGTTTGGAAATTAATCATCACCCAATTCGTAAGGAGAAAGAAGAAGAGGAAGAAAGAGGAGAAGAAAAAGGGAGAATATTCGTGGAGATTGAAGTCCAACCCCACAACTTTTTGCTTTAACAAATACTGAGCTGTAAGTAATTACAATCCGTGCCATTTGGGCCATCCTAGACAGGCCTTATCATAATAACATACTGAAACTTCAATATAAATCTAACACAAACTATTTAACTCTTAACATGTGTAATCAAATAAGACTCAACTTGTCAGTTATTCAGTTATGGAAGGTCTGAAGTACCATTTCCGAGGACCATTAATAGAAGAACAAAATATTTGATAATGGATATGACAGAGACAACTGCATTTCTATTCCAGCAGAAAATTGAATCTTAGCATCAATACAGGTATTGACAATTACTATAAAACAGGAACCCTTTGAATGTAATGCAGATCATCTGTTAAGGGAAATATGCCAAGAATATTTGAAAAGAAACATGGCGTTGCTCTAAGATCTTGTAGAATGAAAGAATTGTCATAGTATATGATACCCAGCTGTGGCATGTGTATGGCAAGGATATGGCATTAACAATAAAATTGAAGTATTGTACACATGTAGCATTTCCATTTTGAAGTGTTTGGCTAGCATAGTCAAAGACAAAACAAACAGAGACTTCAATGTCCTACAGGATATAAGAAACAAGAAGAATACCAGCTTACTACCAACTGCAGCACCCTCATTGGAGCTTGGAGCAGTCACAAGTGCCAACTCCCAACCTGTAGTTGCACTAGCCGCATCTAGACCAGCAGATGAAACATCCGTTGGAGGGGCTGCAATTATCACCAAAAAAGAAAATCAGGGGACCTGTTTCTACACAAACACCCTGTTTAGATTGCAGGAATATTCAGGGAAAGTTTGGAAATTAAAAATATTAGTATACTTTCCTATATTATTTCTTACACACGAAAAGAGATAACTTGAACCAATCATATTCAATTTTGCACTGACCTTCGACCTATTATAATATCCCACTAAATTAACCAGTCATATCAATTCCCTCTAAAATGTGGAAAGAATAAAATTTCCCTGAGAAATATTTTTCTTGCAATCCAAACAGGGCCTAAATAAATAAGACACTGTTTCATGAGTAGATTGCCATGCAGGACACTATCCAGAGTAAGGGAAGCCTATCTGTAATGTTAAAAGGATTGCAGTTCAGAGTATGGTTCTGCTGGTTACAGTGGGATCATCATGATGGTGTTCATTTTGTTTACCCTGGTTCAGTTTGGATGCTGTTCTTTCTGTATAGCAGTTTTGTTTCTACCAGGCGCGCCTCACGATGAAATGGTTCTGGGTGGGGTTCTCAGCGGTAAACATGTAACACATCTAGAAGGTCTTGGTCTGGGGAGTAGGTGTCATTGATATACTCATATTGGGGTTGGTATAGTCACTGTTAGCAGAGGTGGGACACCTTGCCCCATAGTTGTAACTCAGTTGTTGCCTCAATAATTAAATTCTGTTGCATTTTTTTCAGAAAAAAAAAGAAGAGTAGCCTACCAGCTGGGATAATAGCAAGTGCCATAGAATTTTTCTCATCCAGTTCCGACCCATCTGGGTTGTCATCATTTAATCCCTGACAACCACGCGAAACAAAAATCATTTAGGGCATCAAAGGTTTCAGGCGCATGCAAAATATCTCAAACTTTAATTCGATATAATCCAGAAACATTGATGAAATTTTACCAGAAGATCAGGAGGTTCAGATGTAGGAGCTTTCACTTTGACCGGTTCAGGTAGTGGTGGGGATGACACATCTTTCTCCTGTACTTCTGGGGTTTTCTTATACTCCAGCGCCAATATCACTTTGGGAGAATCATCAATCGCCTGGTACATGAAAAGAAAGAATGTGTAGCATTAGACAGTTAACTATAACCAAGAAAGTGAAATGCCCCCAGATTTAAACAGCACATTATAGCGGTAAGTAATACAAATCTTCTTCTTTTTTTTTTTGAAAATTTACTACATACAAATCTGAAATCTGTAAAACATATGACCTCAATGATGTGGAAGTAGATGGAAACCTGAGCAAGAAAACAACTGAAAACGAGATTTGCTGATTAAAAGACAATAATACCTTAGGACTAAGTTATTATTCAAGTAGCAAAAGCACATTATTCTGACTGATTAATTTCCATCTCTACAGAAAATTTGGAATTGATACATTGTGATATTTCATCATAATTATCATTAAAAAATAAATACTACCCCGCAATCATATTATGCATGCAGAAATCAAATTGGAAACAGTTAATATTTCGGATAGTGTGAGGAAGAAAAGAAAATTCTTTGGCAAGAATTTTATTAAGACACATCATGCTGAAGCGAAGTATGAACTTCAAAAATTATCTACGGAAATCCCTCCCTCCCTCTTTCTGTGGTGTGGGTTCACATCAGCTTAACTAATAAAATTAGCAAATAAATATAAAAAAATCTATCTATATTTTTTTATTTCCTATTATTGCATACTTGACAATTGCTAGAAAAGCTACACGGTTACAGATGCAGAACCAATAGGGAAGATACTAGACTTGCCAGTAGCTAGTTCTTGTTGAAATTATTATCCAATATTAATCCTAGTTGCCCTGATACAAAATATGATATAGGATTAATAGAGAAATGTCTAATTTGATAATGTACAAGTATCCATATTATATGGCCGGAAGTGACTTTTGACACACTTTCTAGAAAGATCAGATCTAAATCTCCTAAGTATTTTGAAAAATCTCACTCGGGGTGAGGACTAAAGATCCAAGTTGAATTCAGTTAGATCCAATCAGTTGTTTTGAGTCAACTCAACTTAGGAATCTGATGGTTGATATTGGATCAATCTAACCACAGGATTTTTTACTAGATCAGTTCAGATTGTTTTTTCTTGGTGTTTTTACTAAAACTCAAGTCTCAAAGGGAAATTTAGCCAATGAAATCTTTAAAAATTGAGAGGTGCACTTATCTGATGGTTGAGATCAATCATCCAATCGGGGCATTGGATTATAGATAGGATTGGGTTGTATAAATACAAAGATCTATGAAAGATTCATTTTTCCAACAAATATCAAAGACGATGGTTTAGATATCACCTTGAGAGGATAGAGGAAATAGAAATGATAGATCTCAAGCTTCACACAATTGAACCAAGAGAATCACTCCAATGGGCAATCGAGAAATTACTTCGTGATTGAATGGGGAAGAAATCTGTTCTTCACAAGCTGGGAGCTCTAGGTTTGTTTCTTTCACTCAACCATGTAAAAAGGATGGCCAAAGGCCTGCATTTATAGAGTAGGAGAGGTTCTAGAGAATTTATAACCCTTTGCACAAGAAAACCCAAAAGACAAAAATGCCTCCTCTAGAAAGCTCATCCACAAAACTAACTGCAGTGTCATGAATAGTGTCATAAAATATCTAGCTTAAAACGAGAAAACAGAAACTAGATATGTAGGATTTCTCTTCTTCTCTTCTTTTTTTTTTGAAATGTCTCTTCCCCGAAAACTACATATACAGTGACTGTCTATTCATTTACGCTAGTCAACATAATCAACTAAACATGTCCAGTGATAGAATAAATTATAATTTGAAGAGGATGATAGTTGACCAAGAAAACTTCCTCACCTTTCGAACCGATGAAGCTCGTGGAGCATCCCTCACATACTCTTCCATGGCTGTGAGAAATGATGCAGGGGGCTGCATTGTTAATAAGTAAATGCCTTAAAAGTTTTGAATTGATTAGCAATTAGCTGATAAGAGAAGTATCATGGAAAGTAAAATCCATTATAGCTGGCATCACTAGATAACACAAAACCTGCTCAATCTTGATAAACCTTTCTCCGCGCCCAACATCAAGGCCTTTACATACTTCATAAAACTCTGACAATCTCTCGGCCTGAAAGTCAGCAGCTAACTCAAGAAAAATGCCAAATAAAACTAGACTGGTGTGCAGTGATACAAGAAAAATGGATAAATGTCACAAGGCAAACATATACCTGCTGCCCTGCCTTCCTGTATATCTCAAGGGCTCTAACAGCATCATGGCGTTGCATCTCAAAGAACTGCAACAATAACATATGATTGAATGCGTTCTACTGTAGAGTGTAGAGAAACTTTTACTGTATGAAATCAACAATACCCTTACCTTGTCAACCATATTAATTGTACCATCACTTATAGCATTATAAATTTTAATGCTCTCCACGGCAACCTGTACAAATTGAGTATGGACAACGAAAGAACAAGTTGAAAACAGTCAGAGCTTCGGCTAAACTAATCGTTGAGCAAAAATAAAAAACATACAAACTCTACTTACCAATGAAAGTGCTAACTGTATAACAAAGTTATAGACGGATGCCCCTTGTGGCTGCATATAAGTTCCAACATAAATATTCATCAAAAAACATATCAAGGGATGCTGATCTTATTTTGCATTTAAATACCCATGTGAGGGTTTGCATAGAAAAACCAAACAGCATTAACTGTAGAGGACAGACCATACAACATTGAATACTAAATCATTAAATTTTACCTGGCATGCAATAAGGCGAAAAAGAAGCTGTTGCAAAGCTGGTAGTTGCTCAAGCAATTCAGCAGTGTCCAGCTCCTTGGTTCTCTGTAGACAACACCACAGTTTATATAGGTAACTACATACCATCACATATGGATTCAGATCATTTTATTAAAGCCTTCAGTTGACCAAGTAGCAGGGATATATTATTCCCAAACAATAACATAGTCAAATCAAATCCATGAATAGATCCAAAATGTGTTACCATTAAATAGACAAATGCAGGTGCAAAAAAATAGACAAATATTGAGTTATTTATGAATGGGTAAAATTGGATGCGAAGAGGAACTCAAAATTTGAAGAATCAAGGAGTGGGAATGTTGTGCATGTACAAAAACATTAACAATTAATAAAATTTTAAAAATATATCAATACGCAGTAGGAACAATAAAACTGTACGGAAGGACAATCATCACAAACGAGTTCAGAAGAATCAGCTGCAAAAGGCTGACAGAAAATGGTTTCATTCGGTATGTATAAGAAATGGATTTCAGAGTTGTTGAAACCATTAGACTAAATAAGATACTACCATGCATAGAACCATAAAAAATTGTGGCAGGTGCAACTATTGTTCTTCAAGATATCTGACAAAACTAAAGAAATGCATGCAACATGTTGCTTATTCACTAAAAATTCATAATGAAAAACCATAATGGATTTGTACAAATACGAAATGTGGCCTTTGCATAGTTAAGAGGTGGAATTTGGAGATGCTCAGAAGTCATAACAGATGCATTTTTACTTGACTAAAGTTTCAAAGGGACACAAGAAAGATGATGCAAGAGAATGCATAGAATAAAATACTTACTGGCCGTTCTGTCTCGATATCATACTTCAGCACGCGGAAACATTCAAGCCTCTCCTCTAAAAATAGAGCATATGTGCGCACCCAAGCAGAATAATCCCATGCTGAAAACCAGATAAATAAAAGATGCTATGAATGACCCTTATTTGGGTTTTGAACTTTAGAGGAATTTTGGAACAATGAGTACCATTTGGGCTAGAATCATCCTTAAAATGGGCCATGTTAAGCATGTGGCTTCTGCTCCTGCCATAATTAATGAGCTCCTCACGAAATGTGGGGTCTACTTCCCTCAAAGCACGATGTATAACGATTAATGTTTTCAACGCAACCTAAACAACAACCAAGATTGAGTCTAGCCACATTACAAAAAAATTAAAAAAAAAAACATGTTTAACTGTAGATACGAGCAAGCTGTCAAAGCATGAGAGCACTCACGTAGCAACTATTCCAGTTTACTCTGTCTAGTTAATCCAATATAAATTCATTTGTTTTACATGGCTTATATAGTTATTGCTATTAGAAATACCCAAAGACTATAACTTACGCCCTACATCCATAACAAAGATCAAATCACAAAATCCAATACATTTCAATTATCGCAAGACACAGGAAGTGGCTCGATCAAAATCAAGGAAAATGCATGGGCACGTACCGCCCAATTATGTGTCTTAGCAAGACGTCTAGCAAGAGCATGGATACAGTATGCCACATCAGCCCGAGGTCTTGTAGCTGAAACAGCAGCAAAAATAGCTGGAAAACAACAAAGTAATAAATCAGATCAGATCCTAATTTCTCCGTTCTTTTTAATAAGCTTGAAGATCATACGAAAAGGAAAAAAAAAAACTGAGATAGTCAATACACATAACAAAACCAAACAAAAATAAACTACTACTAACATAACATAACACGCAGGAATCCTGAGTTTGTATTCTTAACGTAGAGTCGATCAAATAATTGTATTTGAGATTACAGAACATGTGAAAACATTAGGGAACTAAATCAACTTAACAATAATAACATAGCAACATGACAATCAAGCACCCAACCAAATACAACCGATTGTTTGATACAATTCACAAGAAAAATACTTGAAGCCAGAGAAGCAGTGGAATTCCCAAATCAATCCCCCACAAATTTTCACAAAAAGAAGAAGAAGAGAAGTTACACAGAAGATAAACTCACCCTTTATATGTTTCTCTTTCGCAGGACGCTCAACATGATTTGTTGCCTTCACAATCGCAACATCCAATTCCTGAAAACCCAAAGACAAAAACTTTCAAAAAAAAAAAAAAAATCAGAAAATCCAAGCCTACATACAAGAATTTTCGTAGGGTTCAAACGTCCCACCTTAAAACCACTATTCACTTTAGCCAATCCCACTTTAGTAGAGTCCTTGATAGCTCCTAAAGCTTTCCTAAAACTCTGCTGAGTTCCACCCCCTGACATTCTCCTTCCCAATCACAAAACCCTACCAACACACAATCAAACCAATCAGTTCTTCCCAATCACCCTCTTACTCATCAATAAAATAATAGCTGACTCTTTCAAACTAAGATTACTAGAAACAAAAACCTAAACTAGAAATAAACTGAATTCACAGTAAAAATAAAAGCATACCTTAGATCTAACAAATGAAAGAGAAGAGGAATTCAATACAGATCTAAAATCTTCCTCCTTTTTTATTTGCAGTAGAGAAAGAGAAAATTAGAAAAAAGCGTACCTTTGACAAAAATATCTAATACTATAAAGAGAGAGGGCGGGTTACGGAGGAGACGAAGACCCGCCGCCCTTCTCTGAGACAAAAAGTTTTGATGGAATTTCAGCGTTCGTCTACACATTTCCCTTTTTTTTTTCTAGTTCTAAGTTTCTATATTTTATCGCACTACCGTATTTTGATGGGGGCACTCCTCACTTTATTAAAAGTACGGTATGGCCCGCACCATAAAATGATCCAAACCGTCCATTAGATGTGCTACATCCTAAATAGCTTGTGCCCCAAAAATTATTTCCATAGGTTGATCCTAACCCTCCGTTCTATAGAGGATTAGGATCAACCCTCTAACATTTAGATCGGAGGGTTAGGATCAACCTATTGAAATGATTTTTGGGGCACAACCTATTCAGGCTGTGGACCATCTAATGGACTGTTTGGATCATCCTACGGTGTGGGTCATACCATACTTTTAATAAAGTGAGGAGTGCCCTCATCAAAATACAGCAGTGCTGATAACATTTCCCTATTTTAAATTTATTTATTTTTATTAACTTAACCACGGTTAGGTTTAAACCCTAGGTCCTTTCTTTCTCTGTCCACCGACGTCAAAATGCTCGCCTCTCTCTCTCTCTCTCTCTGGAAAAGTTTATAAAACTAAACTACGATGGAGACAAGGTAGAGAGAGTCTGAATTTTCTTCGACAGAAAAGGACTGGTTTTGAGGGGAGTATTGGAGGCAAGGAGAAGAGTTGGGTTGTAATAATTTCGAAAGGTAGGGGTATTTGAGACTTACCATTGGGAGGAGGTGCCACGTGGTAGTGATGACAGCTACCAAGATAGTGATACCCATTCGCACGTGATTGTGCGAGACGCACACAGCTCAACTTATTTTGGGTGAAAAGACTGGTATACCCTTGCTACGGTATTTTTTTTAAAAGAAGGAAATCTATTTTTGCAACTGAAAAAGGGTTAAGATTGTCTGATAGGAATCGGTTTTCACAATCTAAAACGAAGATGACCTTAATTTTGAATTCAATAATCGATTTAGACTCACAATCGGTTCTCAAAATCCAAAACAGACGTGGTCAAAAAAACTAGCCGTATAGTTAGTTGTACAAACAAAAGGGAAAGTCGAGATTCGGAGTTTCTTAGAAAAGAGGAATCTCAACTCTCAAGGTCATTTAAGTCTTTTCATCAATTCTTGCTTGGCTGTACTTTCACCTTCGAAGAAGAAATATATATAAGTGTGGGACCCGCATGGCAGCTGAAACCATTGACCAATAAAGTACTGAAATATCCGAACGGCATCTTGTGTGGGGCCCGCGACTTTTGACGTGCTCCGTTGCTTTTCCAATTTTACTTGTCCTTTTTGATATTTCCACCCAATTCAGACGCAAACATGAAACACCGTTCGTACCCTCGACGACAAACCACATAATGTCTCGGCCTCGCGCAATCTGAGGAGTCTCGCTAAATGCTGTCTTAACGTTCAGCGTAAGAAAAAATGTTCGTCATCTCCTAACGGGAGATCTGGGCTGTCTGTCCAGTGGGACCTACTTTGTGGTTTGGGAAATGATACATTCGCCCCCTTTTCTTCCATAGCCACCCCCTTGGTATGTAAAAAGTAGGGGTGCAACCGATGTTTTAAATTTCGGTTTCAGTCGGTTTCGGCCACCACCGAAACTAAAATATTTCGGTTTCGGGAATAAATTTTGGCTGAAATCATGTAAAAATATAATTATGATTTCGTTAATTTTTTTAATTTTGACCGAAATGTCTAAAATTTCAGTGTCAATTTCTACGATTTCGGTTGAAATTTCGATGAAAATTATAACATTTCGATGTAAATTTTTTAAATTTCGGTGGAAATTTTGTAAAAAGGTCCAAAAATAAAATTTCAACCGAAATTTCGACGACATTTCAGTAAAATTTAGGTAAAATTTCAGCGAAATCTTGTAAAGAAACAACTTCATGTGAATTCCGTTTCGGTTTGTGCCGAAACAAAATATTTGGGTTGGATTGAGGCCAACCGTAGCCCAACCCAAGATAGCATACCGTTAACCCTGACCCAATCCAACCCAAGCCTTAGATCAAGGAGGGTCAACCCTAAACCAACTCACCTATGAATCTCTCAACTCTAACACCCCATCTAACATTTTTTCCCAAATCGGGTTGGTTTGAGTCTGTTTATCCTTGGGCAAAAATATAAAAAAATTGGGGGAAAAATAGGCATAGCTATTGATTTTTAAAGTCTATTAATAATGGCGCTGCCATGTTTTGTTAACCGAGCTAACTCAACTTGTCTTTACTTTTTAAATTGGCTTTTGACAGCTTCTTGGGGGCTGTAATAACCTTTGAAAGCCTGTTAATTAATAAAAGACGAAGTGAGTCAATGCAATTATCAAAACATGGTAGTGCCGATATCAATAGGCTTTATAAACCTATAATTTTAACTAAAAGACTTTTGCTCATCAGCGAAAAACTTCTCTTTAATCTCCAATATGTGATTTGGTTCTCCCATGAACGGTTGAGATTATGTGTACTTATATTGACCTTGATGGATAACTTTCAAGTAACTTGAAATAGGAGATTTAGAATATAATACCACTAGTATTTTTTCATGGAAAAATGAATATGTAGACCACCACCATATAAGCAGGGGCCCAGGGCCCACCCTCTTATACAGTTATAGGTCCTATCGATTGCACCAATGGGACAACACCTAGGCCCGAAAATGACCTCTAATCTGCTCTCTCGTGTGTTGCGTTGTGGGCCCTATTGATTTCACCCAAGGGATGACTTTGAGACAGCAGACGAGGAATTCATACTATTTATTAGCAGATTAGGAGGCATAAAAATAAATTAATCAAATCATAGGTTGGCATAATAAAATTGTGTATTGTTTTCAAATCCACGACTTAAACTTAGGTTGAGAGTTGAGACCCCTCATATTTGAATTGAAAAGGTCGTAGTCCTCCACGCGAAAAATGCCTTGTTTTTTGGGATTTCTTGACTTCTTCCACGTTTGAATAAAATTCCTAGTTTCCATTCTACGGCTTCTATAGTTAAATTCAAAGGCTATATTTGCCCAATCTACCTGTTCAAAAGTTTCGTATTGATTGCCTGATAAAATGACATGATAAGAGAACATTACAACATTGCAAGCTATATAGCCCGAGCAGGGAAACGAAAACAGAAGATATCATGTGGCCGATGCCACACAAAAAAACGAAGATATCGCTATTCTCACGCATGCGAGAGTGAGGACGAGCACATATTGATGATCAAAACGACCATGTCGAGACTGTTGATTTGATGGGCCATCTCACAGCGACCCAATGTATTAGGTACCTAATCAATACACTAAAAGCTCCGGAGTTGAGTGAATGCGTTAGCTTAGGCCTGTTAAACCTGTCCCATACCAAGCTAGGTCCCACCTAATCCTACACCTGGGCAAGGCCCCACTTAGGACCATGGTTTCAAATTTAGGTTTCGGAATGCGTTTCGATCCTCACAGAAATCAAAATTTTGAAATTTCGGCTGAAATCCGATGAAATCAAATTAACAACTATTTTATCTCGTACAGAATTTCGACCGAAATTATTGAAATTTCGGGTAATTTCGGGCAAAATTTCAGGATAATATTAAAAAATTATCGAACATCAAGATTTTTGGGTGACCCTTAAATTTCGGACGAAATTTTGGGATAAACAAAATTTCGACCAAAATTTCTAAGTTTCTAAATTACCATTTCAGGTATTACTGATTTTAGTTAGGGCCTCTACGGAAACCCGAAATTTCAGATTTCGGTCGAAATTTAAAACCATACTTAGGACTATAAACTTCCACCATGCTTCCACATCTGTCATTCTCGGAGCCCACTGTAATGGCTTTCACACTGACCTTTTTTCCTGGTTGCCCCTTCCGCGACTAATCTGTGATAACTTCACTATATCGACTCGAAGAGATCTTTAGGACATCCTTTTCATGGTCTAGAATCATCTGATAAGAGTGGGATCAAGGGGTAAATAAGCTGGACATTTGATGGCTAACAATATTCACGGACTCGATCTCCGTACATGTGACAGTGGATCCATACTGTACATGGTCGTTTTTATTTTTAAGGATGCTGATCTTAAAAGTTGCTTCCTTTTGGTACTTGTTTGTGTTAGTATTTTTGTACGTAACATGAATATTCACTGGCAGTATTATTTACATCAGTGCTCTAAAAATAAACAGGTGATTGAAGCAGAAAGAGTCTAATCTAGTCCAAAATAGGTCCAGAAGTGGTTCAAAGGCTGAACAGAGACATCAATAAATGCATTAAGAAACAACAAAGGAAAATTAAAAGAAAAATTAAAAATTAACAAAAAGTAGGTAAAATAAGGAAACATGGGCAACTCCAAGAGGCTATTCCTCTCTCGGCACTGCTCATTAGGAGGCAGGCAGAGGCTGCCCCGGAGAGGGCGAAGAGTTTGGGTACCCCTGTGGGCAGATAAGCTATAGCAGACCTACCAATTAGTCGTTCAAGCTTTTCCTGGGAGTATAACATGGGTTACTTCAGTGTTCAAGCAAGCTTTTCCTGGGAGTATAACATTGGTTACTTCAGTGCATATTCGGTCATACCAAAATGGCACCTATTGGGAATTTAACCAGGTAGAACTCACCCCTAAAAGCCAGCCGTTAGAGGAAGGGTGCCCCTTCCTTTATAACCCATGCACATCCACCTATTTTTTCTGATGTGGGATGATTTGCTTTTGTGTGGAACCCTAACAGCACCACTGATTTGTTTTCAATAGGACCATCAAGCAGTGCAACCTGGTTCAAATTGACTAAGCCTCATGCTCGTCCAAGGAGGGAGTTTGTGTTACCCAACTCCCCTTTTTTTATAACAAGACAGAAACCTCAACCCAAATGTAATTTTATTTTTTATTTTTAAAAAAATTGACAATTTCATTGATACTATGAAGATTGGGGACCAGGGGTCCCTACTTGCATTACATAGAATCAATTAAGGGTGGCAATGAGCATACTCCTACACCAGTAAAAACCAAAATAAGTGATCTTCTGAGTCAACCGCTACAGTGAGGTCCACACTTTCATGCGCTGCCACCACGCCGAATAACTATTTCACTTTCCTTTCAAATTCTTCATCTACTACCACAGCCGAGAGTGCCTTCACTATTCCCCCTTCCTTTCCTTCACACTGCCCAATGATCTCAACTGAATCGAATCCAACAAAAAGTGCCATATTTGTGGGCCCCATCAAGTCATATGTGTGATATGCCACATCACACAGACTTCTCCACCACTTTCTAGCTGGCGAATTCGATTTTTAAAAATCCCGCTCAAAGGCCTAAGGTTATTATGCGCCCCTAACGTGCACGATAGCTAACCAATCGAATCCGATCTTCAGTGGCCTCCACCTTGCGCCACCGCCTGTCCCGGGGGATCCCCATTAAACCACCAATCCAAAAAACCTAGCCTAACCCGAGAGACCATTATTGTTCACCCTAACTTCTTACTCTTCACCTCCAGCAGAACCTAAAACCCTAACCCCACCCTTCCTTCCACCTAACCCTAAAACCCTAACCCTACGCTACGTTCCACCTAACCCTAATCTTACCTCAATCCTCATCCACTATCTCTCCAGCCACCGCCTTCCACTACTCCAGCTAACTACTTGCAAACCAAAACACATATCCTAACCTAACACCCCGACCCTTCTAGCCCCAACCCTGCACCTCGATCAAACCCATATTTTATCCCCCAATCCCCAGACGGCCACCCCAATGCTATCTCCGGTTACCCATCGCCTCCGCCACTCAACACGAACCCCAGATCCTGCGACTCACGGCTTCCCAAAGCCCTTTGCTAGTCATACGCCGCACCATTTCCTACATTCCACGTGCCTTTCGTGTTTCACGAGGGAGAGGAGGGTCTGGAATAACCGGCCGTCTCAATACCATCGTCCGCATCCTTAATCATACTTTTTCTCCACCACCACCACTGCCCTTCACCTTCACATCCAACCTCCTCCTTTTTCCCCCGAATCCGGCCACCCTTTTTCATATTCCTGCCACGTCCATCACTTTCAACGACTCACCAGCCCACTTTCTCCATCTACCCTACCCAGTTCCGATCATTTTCCCATTAAATCCGGCCCCAGATCTGGCCATTCCGCACCTCCAGTTACCATTGCTGCATCGCCTGCAAGATTTGCCCAACTCTGAGCATCATCCGGCCACCAACACCTCCCTTGCCCATCAAGGGAGAGATTAGAAAGTAGGAGAGATAGATCTAAGAGAAAGAGAGACCAGTGAGATAGAAAGAGGGGGATCAGAAAAGGTAGAAAGGGAGAGATTAGGGAGAGATCTGAAAAATGAAAGAAAAGGAGATAGGGGGAGAAAGAGAGAGATTAGGAAAGGAGAGAGGGAGGGAGGGAGGCATCGATAGGAGAGAAAGAAACCAGCGAGAGGGGAAAGAAAAAAATGCTAAAAGGGGAGAGAGAGAGAGAGAGAGAGAGAGAGAGAGAGAGAGAGAGAGAGAGAGAGAGAGAGATCAGCCACCAACACCGACCCAAATGTAATAAGTCATCTATATATTAATTATAGTTACAAGTCAAATTTCAAGATTCAACTATAATCTGGGAATGTTTATTCAGGCATATAATTGTAAAAGGCGATCAGTTTCAACCATCAAAGCATGTGGTTCATTTGGTTTTGGCTAACATGTAGTAGTTTGATATAATTAGAGAGAAAGAATGGCCGGTTCAGGTCAAACCGGGCCTCGGAAAAATCAAAGGGGCCTTGGGCCTTGGCGGCTTCACAACTATATTGCGGAAGTAAAGGATTTAGTTCAGCGGGACAGAAAGCGTTCGGCTAATGAAACGGTGGATTATGTGGCTAAAAATGGTGTTCTGTTAGATTCCATGCGGGCTGTTATTGCGGGAAATGTAAGGGGGGATGGGGAAGGGTAATTACATTTTTGGTACTGTATTTTTTCGATGTAATGCCTTTGGGCTGCTGTACTTGAGCCCTGGTTGGGGACATCTTGTCCCCTGCTTGGTCCGTTCCTGATCAATATATAGTCAATTTTCAAAAAAAAAAAACCCGGTTGGACCGGTCGATTTAGTCAGTTTAAAGTAGTTCCAGTGGTAGTAAGCAACAATTATGACTAATTAAATATTAAGGACAATGCAAGGTGCAAGGATGCACTATGTGAAATAATTCAAAAAACATTTCAGTCGGTCCCAGAAATTAAGTCAGTGGCATCACAGTGCTGCTCAAGTTTTAGTGGAAATTCCATGAAGTTCAAACCGTGAACACTCCAGACTAATTCAAATTTCAGAGCCCTAATTGATCCAATCAAGAAATACAAATGATAAAATAGATACTGTTTTCTCAGATATACATATATCACCTGTAATTTTTCCAAAGTAAAAATACATTGTACTGAAGTAACAATACAGAAAATACGATACGACTCAGGGTAGCCGATTGTCAAACACCATGTACTCAGTACTGTTTCAGATGATAAATGGAGAAAAACCAAGGCTATATTGTACACTCAACTAATTTTCATTACAAAACTGGCAATATCAACTCAATTGTATGAATACAAATCTAAATAGTTTAAAGAGCAGCTGGCATGGCTCAATGCCTCGGAGCCTTTATGAAGCCTTTATGAAGGATACAAAATTGGTAGGCCAGCAGAATAAATTTAAGATCTCTTAACAACAGCTACAGCAAAGCAAGGGTGATGGCTGAACTCGAATGATACGTTTAGGGATGGGTCATGACCCCCAGCATGGTTAATGACATTTAGGGCTATCCTGTTGTGCACAGCAACCTGCTCTATCTGTCGAACCTCGGCCAATCTGTCTGGGTCACCAGCAAAACTATTCTTGAGCTCCTTTGAAATCCTCTGAACATCTCCAAAATAATTGTATTTCACTACAGTCTGGAAAAAAGAGTAGCGTATATCGGCTCATCCGAGTAACCATTTGTAAATAAACCACAACAATAACCACATAAAATGTTACAACACTCACAGAGAAACATGAACGGAAAGTCCATTCCTCAAACAATACGTATGAAATGTGATCAAGAATGCGAGCTTTCTGTAGAAGCTCGAAGTGTTGAATGAATCTCTGGCGAAGCAATGAAAAATGAAAGTGAGAAACTTCAATTTGTTAAGCAAAACCCTCTGAAGATTAAAATCAAAGAGTGATGGCACACCTCCTGCTCAGTATTGAAAATGCCTGGCCTCTGAAAGACCTTGTGTTCATTACACAGAGCTGCAAGCATCTAAAAAAGAAAGTGACGCTCAGTACATGAACAGGACCGTATAATGGTAAATAGAGCTAGCAAATTAAAATTAATCTGGAGAAAAGGGGCAGTTTACCATTGCAAGTCCTTCAGAAAGGAAAATGTAGCATTGAAGCAACAAAATTGACGGCGGCATAGGGGCATCCCTGGATGCATCCTTTGAGAGCTCCCTTTTCTTCTTCCCTTTCCTTTTGGCTGACAAATGAGAGAGATCAGCATCTTTATCCACAAAAAGTTCATATAAGCAGACTTGGGCCCTGTTCGTTTCAGATTGTGACAACCAATGGTGAGGGGCCCAACCGATTATAGGCCCAAAATTAAACATAAATCTGGCAAGTTATGGGGTGTCTAGTAACGAAGTAATTTCTTCGTGATGTATGCCTAGCATGTAGTTTTTTTTCCTGTGTGGGCTTGGAATTTTGGCATTCTCCTCGTTCTCGCTTATGAATTTTATTTTATTTTTATCATTTCTTTAAAAGAACTAATATGCAACAAGCATATCTTGATCAAAATGAAAATGGAGTGATGTTTACTTATTGATCTAGTTCATTATTTATTAATTTATTTTTAATGGTTCCTTAATTTATTTTTAATGATTCCTTCGATTAAAAAAAAATGATTCCTTATCAAAAGCTTTTGGAAAATATATCCTACACAAACTCTCAATATAGTTGCACCTATCACTTTTACAAGTAGAACCGTAGTTGTAGAACTTCACCGTGCAGTTATTTTTTTTTAAAACAAGTTTTTTTGGTACGTCGTCCAAGTTCCTTGAGTTAATTAGATAAGGCAGGCTACAATGACAAATGACTCTCATAGAAGTTGTATAGGAAATAAATTCCAATAGGATTGTGGGTTTTTTATGTGCCATCAGAAATATTGGCTCTTAAGCACTAATAAGAAAATTTTGGTGACGTGTTTGGCCAACCGGACCAGGAGAGGGGTGACTTGAGCAAGAAAAAATGAGAATCATATACCTACGTCAGGTATTTGCGAAAGTTGAATAGACAAATATAACAAGTCAATGTAATGGAAAGTGGATGATCATACTCACTAGTGTCAATGCTTCCAGCTATCCTGAGTTGTGCTTTTTCTAAGAGCTTGATCAAAATGATGTACATAAACCAGTACACCATGCAGTACTCATTAGGAGAGTAGAGTTCCAGCTCAAAGCCCAACATGAGAAAACGATAAGCGATCCAGTAGGTTTGTTCCTCTGTCCAAATAAGGAGAGCTTTTGACAGTTTCAAGCATGCATTCTGCATCGCCAATTAAGTTTAGTGAAAAATATGGCTAGGCCACAATAGAAAGCAATTCTAAATGGTCACAATGTTTGTGAATTACTGATTTGAGAGGAAAGCACCTCATCAGCCGAAGTATTTGACTTCTCTTCACACTCTATCTTACAGGCTAGCTCCACCTGTAAAACACCAGCAATTATGAGAAGCAGAAAATAAGTTTTTTTTTTCTTTTTTTTTGAATGATGTGAATAAAATAAGTTAGTCAGCTCTCAATCTACATTTTTCATTTTTCTGATCCATAAAGACTACTGTTATACTGCTGATACCATTCTCTAGATTCGTATTCACATGGACAATGTCAGAGAAAAACTTTGTGTGATAGTAAAATATAGATGGTGGATGGGCCTAGTCTGGTAAACAGAACAGTTCAACCCACTTATATGAGTTGCCTAAGTGGAAGCATGGATCAGCATTTCAAACATGTAACATGTGAACACAATTACACATGCATGAAAATTTAATACAAACCATAGAACTGAAAATCAGTTGCAAAACATAGCAGCTTAATGTAAACATGAATTCTCATATCATGTTTAAGTTCATATCTAATTTGTAGGCCAAAAATTCGAGAGAAGAGTACAAACGGTTGGGGAAGGAAGGATATGGCAATGAAGGACGCTTACATAAACCATCATAAAGAAAGATCCGTGGATAAAAACAAAAGACAAAAATAACCAAATAATCCTGAATCAGAAACAACATACAAAACAATCAGATCAAAATCATATGGAGTAAATCGAATATTCAACAGAGCGCACAAACCTGTACAGAGGTGACACTCCAATCTTGTAAAATTTTCCCCAGCTTACGCCTTTGCCATGCAGCATTCGTACAAAGGATTTTAAGCAAGTTGATCACCAGCTACATATCCATAAATGTGTTGCACAAATTAGAAGAAATGATCTAATTGAATACAGGATTCTGTATCAACAAAAGGGGTCTAAGCAATGAGCACCTCAAAAAAAAGGACCATGAGATAAGATAAGGGTTCTGACCTGCCCCAGGTGTCCAACAAATTTATTTTTCTGAACTTCTTGGTCCCCTATTGCTCTAGAGATCACATCATAAAAAGGATCCCGTCCATAAAGCTTCCCATCTTGAACCAAGAGAAGCTGTTTATCAGTTGTCATGATGCCAACAAAGAAATGTGAGAATAGTAAAAAAAGAAAATATATAAAGATAATGAACCATTACGAAACACAATATGGAACTCCATAGAATAAGCTACAGAATAAATTATAAATTGGCCGACTCAAATTGCTGAAGATACAGCTTTGATTACTTAAATTTCTGGTCAAAAAATATGCTTTTATGTTTATTAATACCAAGTGAAGAACAAGTACATATTAAGTAGGAAGCAAAAGAATTGACAAATCCAGGAAAGAATGCTAGAAAAGAAAGGCACGCATATGTTCAGATCAAAAAAGATATTTACTAGAGTGTGAATCTTGACTTTATGAGTTAAAATGCATATTAATGAAAGCAGAAAAAAAAAAAACATATAAGAGAGCAAAAACAATGGTCTCCCCAACAGACGTGCCCTCCGGGCTGATAGCCACACTCATGTAGCCCGCATGAATAGAAACAAAGTCCAATCATCCAATATAAACATTTCATCTGAAGCCTGAAGGGAACTACTAAACCAAAGAAGGGTTGCAAGAAATGGAAGGTATATTAAGTGGAAATAATTAAGTTGACCTGCAAATGAGCTCTTGCAACCAGGTCAGGTTGGGATCTTTGGAACTGAACCACGAAGCGCAAAACACCCTCTAATAATGGATCCAGAGAGAAGGAACATATAATGTCTAAATCCTGAAGAAGCTTCTCATAATACTCTAAAGCCTGACATTAAAAGCAAGAATCCTTCAAAATTAACAGCAGAAAATTGAAAGAGAACTAAAAAATCCATTTTAAAAAAAAAAAATTGAAAGAGAACTATGAGATATACTTTTTCAGATGCTCACCTTTTTCCAGCTGAGAATTCTGATTGAACGTGGAGGAGTCGGTGCTAACAATCTGCTGTTTAAACTAGCATCAAAACCAACAGCTTGACAGCCAGAAGCCGTAGTTCCATCTTCAATGTCATCTTGGGAAGAACCACATGCATTAGATCTAAGGAATCCCAATGATTTGTGAATGCATGATAGCTCTGATAGGCACGCCGCAATGTGTTTCCTTGCCAAGTCCAAACCTCTTCCTTGGGGTTTCCTCATACACATGAGAACATGGTAAAAGTGCTGCATATAGCCAAAAATGATAACAGAAATATTAATAATACAGTAAATAATGAAAGCAAATATTTTGTAAATCCTATGGTGGTGCATGATGTCATACAACATATGTTATAAAACAGAAACAAGCATATACAAATCAGTAGCCCGCCCCTATCAAGTTGAATAAATGCAAAGCTATTTATCCATACAGATGAAAGGATCAATCTTAAACCAGGTCAAGATAAAATAAACTTGTGTTATTGGCAACTTAAAAATCAAATAACAAGAGTGCAGCTTATAGTAGAGAGATGCATTCAAACCAATCAAAGCTGGGGGCCCGGGTATTAGAAGTCTAAGAAGTGTGAACAGTACTCTACTAAGGAAGTGGCTATGGAGATATGGAGAGGAAAGACAACAATTATGGACCAAAGTCATCGAATGCAAGTGTGGATCGAGACTGAGGCATTGGATTTCATACGATGATCTTAGATACAGTAGTTTGACAAACAGTCTGGAAGGAGATCTTGAGGCAAAAACAGAAATTTATGGAAGGGATCGGATTCAGAGTTTACTCAGAAAATAGGATCATGTTCTAGCATGATAAATGGTGTCAAGACATCCCCCTCAAGGAGAGTTTCCCGGATTTATTTGCAGTGGTAGCTGATTGTCTTGAGTAGACAGATAACGGGATATCATGGAAAATGAACTTCGGAAGGAACTTCTTTGACAGAGAACTTGATTGGGTGGCGAGATTAGTAGAGGGTTGGAGGATTGTTATATCAAGAAGACATGTGAAGACAAAAGGGTTTGGATATGAAATTCACTCGGGGTGTTTATCGTCAAATCATTATATCAATATATTTGACTCCTCCTGCAGTCCCGCTTCTTGCTAGAGTGTGGAGCATTCCAGCTCCACCCAAAGTATGTGAATTCAGATGGACAGCTTGCCAAGACAAAATACTTACTGTTGATTATCTGCACAACCGGCAAATGTTGATCGTCGACCATTGTGCATTATGTGTGGCGGCAGGGGAGACGGTAGATCATATGTTCCCCCATTGTAGACTGACCAGAGAAGTGTGGAGTTGAATCTTGAGTAGATCCGGCATCTCATGGGTTTTCCAGCGACACTTATTGATCTATTAGAGGGGTGGACTTTCGCTCCATAGCGTAGTAAAGGAAGGATTCTATGGAATGTTTCACTACTAGCCACGCTATAGTTTTTATGGAAGGAAAGGAATGATAGGATATTCAGAGAACTGGTTAAAATACCCTCGCTTTATTCTCTTAAAAGTGATTGCTTTAACTACATCCTCAGTAAAGATGCTTCCATGCTTCAGGTTTGTCCTTGCCTATGACTTGTGGCAAGGGTGGAAAGAAGTGTGTGATAGTGGTGATCAGGTGTCAGCCCCTCCCAGTCATGGGCTCCACCTGGTCCAGGTGGCTTCAAGCTTAACTTTGACGGTTCCAGCATGGGGAATATCAGTCCTGCAAAGTTGGAGGCTGCCTCAGAGACAAGAATGGAGCGCGACAAAGTGGGCTTCCTCAGGTCCTATAAGGACATATTCAAATGAAGCGGAGATCAAAGAAGTTCTCCAGGGGATCAGGATTATTAGGATGTGGAATCCACCTCAGAGGCGGCCTATGTTGGCTACTGGACATGCAGCACACACCAGGGACCTAGGGCATATTCAGTCTGAAACCCACACTTGCAACGTTGTCATCTGAGGCAATTCATCCACAGAATCAGAAGCAGAACAGCCGAAATTGCCTATGACGCCTACCCTCACGATGATCACATTAGGAGACTCCTCCTGTGAGTCTGAAAGTGAAGAAATCCCTCCACATTCCCCCGTAAAACCTTAGAAGCTTCGAAGGCCGTCTGGAGAGGCATTTACTCTATCTCAAGGGGCCCCATCGGCTTCTCTAACTAAAGCACGCAACGCAAGGAAGACCAGGCTTGTGTTGCCTTGTCCAGACGGCGAAAGATAAGATATATGCATGCCCCGCCTGTAAGGAAAGATATATTAGTGAAACATTGTCGGTTGCACCGCTTTCAACCAAAGACTCAAGAGCCCTTTTTTCACTCTTTCCAGCAGGTAGGCGAGCTTGCTTTCCGATAGGGTAGAGAAAGCAGCACTTGATGAAGCGAAGCGAGTAGGCGGTAAGGAAGGCGAGTCCCTTCCGGCAATAGAGCAAGCAGAGGTGGGTAATAGATTGGTAAGGGTGGAATAAGCAATAAGAAAGGCTCACTTACCGGATGGTTGAAGGAAAGTCACATTTACCCATGGAAATTCGATCACTGGATAGATGAGATTTAGGAGCGGGTGGCGGACTCTTCTAACTCCTTCCAGCATGTTAGAAGATAGGCTAATGCAAAAGCCGATAGCCAGAGAGTACCTAGAGTGTTTTTTTATTTTCTCCTCCTTGAGCGCTATGTTGTATTTATCTCTTTCACGGTGATTAATCCCAGTTCCAACCATCTCGGTCACACGGCCTCCTTTTCTTTATTTTAATAAAACGCTTTATCATTCAAAAAAAAAACCCATGGCCTTTTATGATATATTTGTTTCACATAGCCATATCAAGTCATCAACTCAAGAAATCCTAGACTCGTGCTGTGGGAGTATACAAATGTTATACAAGAAACCAAGATGAGAAAATTTAGTGACTAACCTGGTACTCTGAAATAGCAATAGATTGACAACAGAATGATAACACTAAGAGAACAAGAGATGAGGCTGCCCCTTAAGTTTCTTAAACTACCATTATCAAACCAATAGTTAAAGATCCAAAAGACAAGGCAGCAAATGTTTCAATTTATAGTCGGTGCTTGTGGGGTTAAATCTGACCATGACTGCAAAAAACTAGCCACAATGAGTTCAAACATGGAAGAATACGAAATAAACCAATGCACTCGTTAACATTAAATTTGTCAAGAAGCAAACGAATATATGGACAAGTAGGTAGAAAATTTTATTGGGTAAAATTAGTAATTACCTACAATAATATGCATTAAGTAAAATAATAATTGCCTACATTAATTTGCATACATACAAAATCATAATATTCAACATTAATATGCATACATACAAACGTTCATATACAAGAGTAGACAATCTAGAATATATTTTCTAAAGTGAAAACAAGAAAAAAATAAGAGAGAAAACACAGGGTAAGACCTTACGGAAGCGTATGCGACATAGCAAAGCTTTGCAAAACCCTTCTTCCAAATCAAGATTAGTTTGTAATGGCTCAATATCTGCATTCACAAAAGGTAGCCCCTCCATCAGAAAGCATGTTCCAAAACAGCTAAGCTGGGTAAATATTAAATAATAACAAATGTAGTTTTGAAAGTAGAATGAAAGATCATCAAAAGCTCAACTCAGCACTTCAGTAAGTAGTAACAGAAGTCGTCATGAACTACAGAAATCATACAATGGAAGAGTTATCAATTAGTAAATAATTTGGCTTAAATTATTAGGATTTCCACTCAGAATTGGAGCAGTTGTAATTTGTACTTTTCCAAAAATGGGAGCGGTTATAAGTAGGGCATACTAGAGGAAGGAGTGAGGGCATGTACGTCAGTCGGTGAATGGATTAATAGGGCTTTAGTTCCCCAGATCAACATGCAAGCCTTTATGAACAATAATTATAGGGCAGTGATAAATTGACCCCATATAGGGCAGTGCTTAGAGAGAGAGACATGGGGGTCGATTTATCACTGCCCTAATTATGTTACTCTGCATTTTTTTTTTTTAAATGAAAAATGTATGTTATGTGAAATATGATTCTAGAATTGAAGACATAATCTCCAATCAAGAATCCAAACACATGTAACTCAAGAAAATGTTTCACAAGATAACAGTGGGTTGCTCAAGCCTATTTAGAAAGAGAATAATCAATGGACATAGTTATTATTTGATTATTAAGAGACAAGTAAATTAAATTCTCAACCAAAAGAAATAGTGTGAGCTTGACAATATGAGAACTACCTTCTAACACTTTCTTTTTAGATGATGGTGCTTTACAAGCGCGCAACTGACGAGAAATTGTCTCTTCCACAGCATTTAGCATTGACAGGCATTTTTCATCGCCCTCCCCTTTTAAAGGCAGACCATGAGCCATTGTAAAAAGATCCTCCTCCTACCAAGAAAAAAAAATCAATGATGAGATTTTAAATATCTGAACTCCAAATTCAACTTCTTGACACAAATTTGATTATCCAGGAGGACCAGTCCAGAACAGAGATGCATATTAAGAGACAAATGCAACATTGTGGCACAGTGGACTACAACATGCTCGCTTTGTCAAAGATTAGTAGTATCATTTTCCCTTTTATAAACATCCATGAAACAATGATGACAACTAATAACTTTAAAAGTTTTGCTTAGATGAATCCACCTCACTTCCATGGCGCAATTTGAAAATTAAACATAATTTCACTATATATCAGGCATAAAAGACCAGGTCCTCAACAAAAAAATTAGGGCGATGATACCCCCCCCACGCATGTGCCCCCCTTTTAAAGTGATTTGACGTCAAAAAGCGTTATAGTTGCCGACTGTTCATGTCAAAGCAAGTTATAAGGGGGGCGCATGCGTAATGCATTTTTTTTTTTTGGGGGGGGGGGGGGGCATATAGCTCCATGGTTGTCCGTTTTACTCTCGCACAGAAGCTTCTGTCGAATTTGGATCAAAAGAAGCTACTACACATATTATTCATTTTATAGACCCAATCATAATTTATATAATTGTGAAACAACCAATTACTCCAAAAGCTTGAGCCATTGGAGATAGCCCTATTTAATCTTTTATACTTTAACACTCCCCCTCATGTGTGGCCTCTCTTTTTAGGGTTGGCCTACACGTGGCACATGTGCCCCTCTTTTAGGTTGGCCATTACATGTGAATTTTTAATATCAAGGAGTTTTGAACTCAGGACCTTTGCTTTGATACCATGTGAAACAACCAATTACTCCAAAAGCTTAAGCTGCTGGAGATGGCGTTATTTAACCTTTTTATACTTTAACAGTAATAATAATAATAATAATCAAATCAACAGAATTATGAACTGTGTTCCATATCAAATGCAAATTGTTTATGGGGCAGAAAATGCCTAGTGGGGAAGATTTACCTCATGGGTACGTGCATCGGAGACAACTGAAATGACAGCGTTGCAGGTTGCACGAATGATTCTGCAATAAGAATGTAACAAAGCATGCGAGGATGTTCTTTCAAGTTTCAAGAGATAGATGCACGAGAAAATAGTCTGTGCCAGAGAATGACCCTTGTGCCATGTTGCCTGCCAAGTAGAATGCTGTTTAAGACAGATAACTTGAAAAATAATGAACTAAGTCATAACATCATATCAGACAGTACCTCACATGCTAAAAGGTGGTCCATGACATCAATGGTGCACTGAACATCAACAGTTCTATCAGAACTAAGAGGAATTGGTGCAGCACCATTCTCAATGGCTTCTTCAACAGAGCGATATCCGCAACTTTCAATACCAGAATCCATCTTTGGATCCATTATCTGATCAAAAAGGCAATTCAACAGGAAAGAATAGCTTCAGGAGAAACAACAAAATAATAAGTGTGATAAGAAGAAACAACATAAAATTTTATGTGGAGAGTGAGAGAGAGAGAGAGAATGTGTGTGTGTGTGTGTGTGTGTGTGGAGAGTGAGAGAGAGAGAGAGAGAGAGAGAGAGGTCCTTAAAATCCAATGAGGTCTCCCTCTTATACCAGATAATTTAGCTAAATCAGTAAACAAAGCCATTGGGAAAGCCGAACTAGAATGGGAAGTGGACTATAGTACAATGTACAGAGCCATTGGTAAAGCCTAACTACAATGGGAAGTGGACTATAGTACAATGTACACTTACAACTATTCAATGTTTGTTTACATACTTTCAATCTGCACATGTATATCTTGAAAATCAGTTCTCAGTGGAATGAACTTTTGCCCTTTTCCTCTTCAGAAGTTGTTCAGTCAAATATGCATTTTTATATGGTAAATGCTCCATGGCTGGAGGATCTTTGCAAGACGGAAAAAGCAAATATTAAACAAATCTTGCCCGAGAGATTTATGAAGATAATCATAAATTAAAGTTCCCACACGCAATGCAATTTCCGTGCATTCCCATCACACATTGTTTTATGTCATCCATTAATGCATCCAAAACAATACAATAAAACAACAAAGGTTTGAAAGCAATGTGATCTCAAGGTAGAAAACTGGAAGCTCAAAAAATGTTACTCATACATGACTGAATGAAATTGTAACAACACTGAATGTAATCGAACAAGAGGACCGGTTTATTAGTTCATTGGACTTCAAAAGTCCCATCCAAAATGGTAGGTCATTGCTCCCAATGGGGAAACCCGATGGTGGCCATCACTCCCATGGGGGCAATTGGTGAGACAAACAGCAATATACAGAATCCCATACCTTTTCATGGGATACCATTGCTCCCACCAATGGGAGAACCCAAAAATTAGTGGACGTGAACTACTGACCTTTCTAATGAAACAAGAGCATAAGCAAGATTTACTAGTACCTCCAAGGCAGACATAGCAGCAAAGAGACTGAAATTCTCTCCATGAATGAGCTCCCCATCTTGAAGATCTGCAAAGCAAAGAAATCAAAGAAAGATATCCTCAATAGACCCTAAAATATTCACAAATATCGTGAAAGAAACCTAAAAAAATCCCAGTTTCTATCACTGCTTCAATATTAATCACCACCAACCCATATATATCATTAACACGGAATATGAGAGAGAAAAAAACACGAAACTGCATCTCGCCGCAATATGAGCATCAATGTGAAAATGTCAGGTTGAAAATAACTACAGTTAAGCTGGGATTGAAGTTGCAGTCTCGTTGAACCCAGGACCCCCTACTACGGAAGGAAGGAAATGGGGGCGAGACCACCCTAATATGATGTTATGAAGGAGAGCTCGTGGTGATTCTGCTCTGTTAGTGAAGGGCACCAGAATTGACGATCTATTTGACTCTATAGATCAAAAAGGGGTTCGGCCCTACCTCTTCTCGGGAGCGAGGCCAAAGCCGAGCAAAAGATATATCCATCCACATAGATAAAGCCTAAGGAGGCACAAGCAAATGTAGCTGAGCCTGTTGAGTTTTCTCTGTGGCCATGGCCACATTCTACGGGGCTAAGCTCTCCAAAGCATGCCCTAAGAACACCTCCCCCTACTCTTTGATAACCCTCCCAGCCAAATGAAAGAAAGACCAAAATTAATGTGGTAGCCAAATGACACTCCGTCGAAATGAGTGTTTTCCACCTTCTGTAAGCCCAATTCTCAAGTTCAGGAAGTGATCCATCTCCAGAAGAAAGACAATACCATCTCTGACCCAAATAACAGCAACCAAATAGGATTCCAAGAATTGTCATGTTTCCTCTAAGATTCTTTGGTGCACCACCACCACAAGACACCCCTCTACATTTTCGATCGAACATTCCACCAGACAGACACCAATAATTTCAATCTCTTTACAAGACCTTATTCACGCCCTTCGCCCATTGAAAGAATGGTATGATACTTGGAACATTCTTTCTAAATGTCACATAGAACATTCAAACAACCAATTACAATATTCTGACAACTATCATTCATTTTGATCACCCCCATTCATGGACACCCATCAATAGTTCCTCGACAATTTTTTAAGTTTGATATTTTTTTCATTTATCAAAATAATAACAATAAGATATAAGACAAAAACTAGATCCCATAACTTCAAAAGACTTAATCGACGATTTGACATGGATCAGAACTTAAATATTTTCAATTGCTGACATTCAGTCTGGGCTACTTTCTGAGACAATCCCTTGTGCTTCTTGATTATATTTGCTTAATAGGAGATAAAATCAATGACTAACCACAATTAACACAACAACAGCTAGCCGAAAGCAGAAAGTACCACAAATAAACGAACTGCGGAAACAGCAGCAAAATTAAACCTTAAATGCAATGAACAGATCAAATTTAAAAAAAAAAATCAAATTCTGAACCAATAAAAACAGACAAGAAATAATAAAAAGAGTACTGCAAATAAACGAATCGCGGAAACAACAGCAAAATCTCAAACCTTAAATCCAATTACAGATCAATTTCCAAAAAAATCAAATACTGAACCAATAAAACCAAACAGGAAAGAGCAAAGAAGTAACAGAGATTACTCTAGGTCAAGAATAGAAAAGAATCTAACCCAAAAAAATTCAAATTATGAACCAATAAAAGCAAACAAGAAACAGCATAGAAGTAACAGAGATTATTCTAGGTCAAGCAGAAACTACAATCTAATCCAATACCAATTTCATTAAACCTTAAACAACAGTAGGAAAAAAAAAACATGCATCTGAATCAGAAGACGATACTGAAGAATGAACAATCCCTCACCATTACAGGCAGACGTTAAGAGAGGCGAGACGTCGGCCCATACAGTCTGCTCTCCGGTAGACGGAAAGCGATCGTCTTTAACTCCTCTCTTTTCTGTCGTCGCCATTGACCTACGAAGAAGCTCTGCTGCCCTTTTTTTTTTTTTTTTTGTCGAAAAGGGAAACCTGTGTTTTGTAGTTTGAGGGGAAGAGTGTTGTTATCAAACTCCTAGGTGGGTAAATAGCTGGTTCTGTCAGACTCGTCTCAGCGGAAAACGTTCGCTAGCTAGGAGATATGGGCCTCCGGGCCTACTTATGTCACACTGGAAGAGGTGGACCCCAAAACCCAACTTAGTTTAAGGAACCAGATAAGAAATGAGTAATTAGTTTAGGTGTAAAGACTAGGGTTTGGGGTTGGGCTGGGCTTCCAATAGGCTGACGGATATTTTAACTTGGTTTAAAATGGGCAAATCAGGTTTCAAAAGCCCGACCCCTTCGATTCAGGTCGGTGGGCCCACTTAGGCTTAGTATAAATTTGACTACAATAGGGCACAGTCAGCCCATATTAACCAAAACCATCAATTAATCACCATAACAAGTGTGCATAAAATAACTTCTTATAATTAGAGAATAGTGTTTCTGAGCTCGAGCTCAAATAGCTTATCTGAGCGTCAAAAACTCATGTGGGCCCATGTTTTTTGGGGATCCAAAGCATTCATGTAAAAGGCCCTATCAAGGATAGGGTGGGTACAAAAAACCAAGTTCATAGGATCATCCTAACCCCTCCATTTATGGAGGGAAAAATGGGCAGATTTGTGAAGGATGATCCAATGGAGCTGATTTTTTGTCGACACCCTATCCATGATAGGGGCTTCCAAATAAATGCTTCGAATCCCCCAACAATGTGGGCCCACACCTGTTTCTGAGCTCGAGCTAGCTCAGGAAAGCTTTCCTCTTATAATTAATGGTAAAACTCAACTTTTGGTCCTATACAAGGGGCTAGGGGTCATCAAGATAGTGGATCTTGTACGGCATCACCGGGCAACACACACGCATGATGGTTCCATCTCCGTGCTTACTACCCAAAAAAAAAATGTGCACGAGGCTCCCATCGTTGGAGCGATGGTTTTTAGTATGGTTACGTTTCCATCTCTTAGATGATATATGCACCCTCCTATTTGACAACGGCTCCTCCCTATTCAAATTGCACTTCTCTAATTATTTCTTGAAAAACACCTTACAATTCTTAAAAAGCATCATTATCAAACTATGCAAGTGTGGAGTCTTAATTCAGCGGAAAACTGTGCTCCACCATTACATTGGCCGGTCATATGCACCGACCATATAAACTCTGTGCCTCAGTTGACTCAATTGTCAACTGCTCGGGAGTATAGGAATTCTCTAAGAAACCTGTGTTCCACCTATCCCTGTTAATGGGGTCCACACCGATTCATGGAAGCCTAAAAGGGGCTAAAATCATGGGAGATGATCCGCGTGCGCGCGCGCACGCACACGTGTGCGAACAGTGGGCAATTTTAAAGCTTTTTGACGTCCAATCACGTTACAAGGGGGGTGAATGCGTACTGCCACGTGGGGGTTTGAAAATATCACCGCCCTATTTCACTGATAGCCTAATCATCTTTCCACCAATGGACACCCTTTTTCACACCAAAGAGATGACTAATTTTCTGATATAATCGATGGATACAGTTTAAATACATCATTTCTTTCTGTACTTTTTGAGTCTTCCAAAAAAAACCTCCCAAAAAAGTCTAGCCTCCATTTCAAAAAAGTCTATCCTCCCAACTCCAGGCTTTTATACATTCTTCAAAATCAAATGCACTGCCTGGAAGGACTAGTTTGCTTTCATTGGCATCCTTACTTCCTGGTTTTCTTCTTTTGCTGTGCATTAGTCTGACTTGTTTTGTCTCCCTTCTTCGATGTTGCCTTCATCTTTGTTTGTTTGTTTTTTGTGATTTTGACGTTTACCTTTAGCCCGCCTTCATCACCATTACTGGTTTCTGATTTCCCTTTTGCTGGAGGCTTTGTAGTCCGGCCTTTCTTCTTGGGATGTTCCTCTTCCTCACTCCCTGCTTCTTCCTTGTCCTTCTGCTCGTTATTGGATTGTTTTCTTCGTTTAACTGTTGGTGACTTCTCTGATGGTACCCCAGTTAGCTTTTGTAACTCTGGCACAAAGGCTGACGTCTGAGGCAATGAAATGGACCCCATTAATCAAACAGCCGATAAGACAGAAAAATAATGAAAAATAATGCTTTACAAAAATTCATACCCTGCCACCTGCAGTGATGAACTCAATTTTCTTCCCTGTCAACACATGAAAAGCTTAACACATTTAATGCTTATGCTTGGGAGAGAGTTAGAAGGTGGGTTGGAATTATGAAGGGATTAATTGTATACAAAGCAATCATAGGAACTAACAATAACTCAGTCTCAGAAATGTTCAAAGTTTGTATCAGTTATAATGGTATTATCAGACACAGGTTTCGAGGTGGTAAAGCCTGCAAGGATTTTGCGAGGCATACATGGCTCTGCAGGACAAAGAAGTAGGTTGTTTGACCTTTTTTTTTTTGAAAGAAAGAAACCCTAGCAGTTTGTTTGACTTAGACAATTGCGAGAACCCTAAAAAGAAAGGGTGGAGCTCTCAAAGGAGATCTAGACCAAACTTTGGTCGGATTTGCATTCATGTGACCCATCTGTTGGTGTCACACGAGAAGCACATTTTGAAGATGAAAATGATGGTGACAGACGAGAATATAAGATACAAATTTTTTGGGAAGCAAAATACTGTGTAAAATATCATTAGAAGATAGGGTTCGTGAAGAATGATGAAACTAATGAGATATGAGGAAAAGAAAAGTCAAAAGAAAGATGTTAAATGATAAACACCTGTTTGGCGATTCTAGATCGATGCATTCTGCAAAATGATGAGTAATAATCTGGAGGTAATGTTGGAATGAGCCTGGTGCTCGTGTAGAAGAGCTTGGTTAAGGACACCTTCAGGCCAAGATCTGTTTTCTGATTGTGCTTCCCATATGGTTAATGGTGTTGTTGATCTGGTGGGACAGAAGACCAATTCGCATTATGTTAGACAGAAGAATGCAAACCCTTGGATGTTAGAAGGAGGAATACTGAACTGGATATGTGAAGGGCGGAGAGAGGAATGTTGAACCTAGTCTCGCATATTAAGGTATATTCATCTAGGATGAAAATGAAAATTTGACACAATCCGAGTAAAACTAAATATAAAAAAAAAAAGGCATATGTGATGCTTGTACAACCCCAAACTGGGATCAGAATCCACTGGGTGATCTCCATGTTTCGCATATACCAGAGGAACAAGAGGAACAGGACAACACCACAGGATCTAACATATCCGAAGAGGCCAACTCAGCCTTGGATGATTTTGGTTATACTGCTCTTTTGAAGAAACAAAAGAAAAATCAGTACAGTGGTCAGGAACCAAACCATCAACATATGCCTTGCCCGGTTTCTTTTCGCGGGAATGAAAAATCCAATTATTAGGAAACTGATCACTATCTGCGCCAACTTCCAACGCTTTTTCAATGACCTGTACAATCAATCGAGTAATGTGTCAAGATGATCAAATCTTATGATTATCTTACCATTCACTTTTCCAGACTTTTTGCCCCACCGAAAATGAAACAACCATTCAAATGGAAATCGGCTGCAGTCAGCATCTACTTCAACCGCATATTGAATAACCTACAGGCATCCTTCATATTTTCTTCAAGGATCATGTTTTCGAAAAAGAATTTTCCACAATTGAAAAGTAAATATCTATGTAGAATACTGACCCACCTCCTTTATGCACTTATGCAAAGATTCATATTCTTCTTTTGACAAGCTCGCAGCAATTCGCAGTGGATGGATTCTTGCCTGGTTGGAAACTTCAGAAAGTTAGTAATGAAATCTCCATCACAAACAGAAATTTACAGGAATAACGGACTTCCATATGATTCAAAGAAAAAACTATGTCGCAACAAGTTGACATGATCAAACAAAATCAAACTCGAATACAATATCCTGATGACCCACAAGAAAGACAAAGCTGCAACAACATGCTTCCAGAACTTCACTATATCTAAATTAAGTAGAAAAAACCTGCTGCAAAGCTCACAATGTGAAAGCCTCCATTGTTCATTTGGAAAATGGGTAAATTTTATCAAAGGTAGCTCAAAGCTGAAAACCAGACGACAACCAGGAAGCAAATGTTAAGAATTAGCACTCTTGTTCGGACTCCAGTGGTATGCGAACCACAAGACGGACCCCTAATTGTTGAAGGTGACTCCTCCAATACTATTGCATGGGCCTCCAACAAAACTGGTGGCCCGTGGCGTCTTGCGAGCAAAATTGATGAGATCAGGGACCTGATTTCGATCATTCACCTGACACTCCAGCATCGGCATTGATCGGCAAATGATTGGGCTGACTCACTCACAC
The DNA here is from genome assembly GCF_043159265.1 of Tasmannia lanceolata. NCBI lineage: Eukaryota > Viridiplantae > Streptophyta > Magnoliopsida > Canellales > Winteraceae > Tasmannia > Tasmannia lanceolata. Next base: position 6,446,606 of record NW_027518683.1, read on the forward strand.
GGGATGGGGTAGACCGGGAATAAGTTTTTGTTGTTGTTCATGCTCATCCGGACCCGTAATTTATTTTGACCTTATGCATGGTCTATGATGTATTTGGGGGACGTCTTGTCCCCTTGTACTGATTGCGATTTTTGCAGTACTAATAAATCGTTACCATTTTCAAAAAAATGTTAAGAATTAGCAAATTCCCCATATTTGTAATGGAGGCACGCTACGTCATAGAGCACTGTTGAATCTTTCTTTAATTATTCATCTATTTGCAGAGTAGTCGTCCATTAAATTCTCTCTCGCAATATGTGAAAGTTTCTAATCTTTTCAGAAAATTTTCAGTTCCAGCAACCACATTGACAGCACATGCAAATTGATTCCCACCCAAATGCCATCAATCTTTGCTGATGTAGTGGACAAGATTCGCGAATTAGTCAACAGTTAGAGGTATCTGCTCATCATAGGCATAGATACAATAACAAGCACGTAAGGCCTTCAACTTTGTATAAGGGATTCTATGGGCCACCACTTGGTAATAGGATTCTATACTCTCCACTGAAGTAGTTTTTTATGAGTTTGTACAATGTAATCATTCCTTCTATTTCAACTCAACTCAACTAAGCCTTTGGCCCAAACTAGTTGGGGCCGGCTAATGAATCCTTTAGAAAAATTTCATGAAGAAGGTGAAAGGATCTACCCGGCTGAAATTGGCCAAGTCTAATCCTGACACTAGTTGGGTTCGTCTACATGGATCAATTTCTTCCATTCTATCCTATCCAAGGTCATGTTCTCTGTTATATTCCTAGCCCTCAAGTCTTTCCTCACTGTTCCTACCCAAGTTGTTTTCGATCTGCCCCTACCTTGTTTTACTCCATCAACTTGCAAGAGTCACTTCTTCTCACTAGGGCATCCAAAGGCCTGCGTTGGATATGACCAAACCATCTTAAGCGGTGCTCTCTCATCTTCTCCTCAATTGGTTTCTTCTCTTTCAACAAAACATAAATACTTATCAATTTATACCCATGCACTCTATGCTCTCCGAGTCTCGGGCCTTTCCTCTCATGCTCTACTCCCATCTGCACACTTTTGTTCTACTACAGGATTGTAAGATGAAGATAAGATACTACTCAGGTATGTCATCTTCTTTTGTTGTCTTAACTTCTTTTCTTGGTTTTCTCTAAAAGGCCTGGTGACCTTTATTAGCTATTTTCTCAAAAGCTTCCGCACTTGTTTCTTTGTCACTAATTCGTGAAAGTTTCTGTTCTTGTTTCTTTGTTTCAGATCCATGCCACTCATTAAGCCCTAGTTGGTACCCTTCAATATGAAACATAGATTATATTTTATTTTATTTTATAATATCTTGCTATATACCCTGTGCTCAACCAAAAAGAAATGCTTCTTAAAGAAGCATATCATTACATGTGGAAATTAGGGAATAACGGGATTGTTGGGTCAATAAAAGCCTTTTTATTCTTGGTCTTCAAGAATTGCAATTGTCTCACATACGAAGAAAAATGGATGTTCATTACAACATGTGCATGCAAATAACAAAGATTTCATGAGATTTTCATTATCTTGATCAAGAGTACATTCTCATCTGGTATTAGTTCCTAATTATCTGTGTACATTAAGAAAAAACAACATGGTTAATGAAATGATTTCCTTTAAAATTATCTGGTGACTTTATTAGTACATTGGGTAAGAAAACTATTTTTTTATTTGTAGGCTTCAAACTACTTGTAAGAGATCCAAACAGCTAACTGAAGCAAATGCAGTTATACAACATTGAATCCTTCTGCAAACTGAACAGCTATAGAAAAGCAATCTCAATTGCCTTCCAAATTACCTTCCAAACCCAAAGAGAACAAACAACTAAATATCATAGATTGTTGGGACGATCACTCTGTTGACATTTTGTCATTACAGGTTTCCCAAATCATCAAACTGAGAGGAGAAACATGAGGATTGTGGAAAAATATCACAAAATGAAAGCCCAAGTGAACTTGCGTAAAGAATTGCTACATAAAAAAAAAACTATAAATCTAAGCAAGAATAACAAGTAATCATTAAAAAAAACAAGGATACAAGTAACATGCATTGACTGGAAGGGTAGGATAAACTGACTTGATAAAGCACTTCGTCAGCAATCCAATTGCCAATACCCGAAACATAACTCTGCACAGTAAGAGATGTCTAAAGGGTCACCAGTTAATCAGGAAAGAATAAATGGTACCAAAGTTGTCTCATAAATAAATGTAATTATAAACACTTTCGTTAACTCAACCATTTGGGGATGTAGAAGCTTTCTTATCAATAAATATTAATACAAAAGAGTGTGTAAAAGGTACATCAATTACAAGGACCAAATCACCCAATGTAACAAAAGATTTCAATCACGGATGCCCCTGCTTACACAACTTCCCTTGACCACCATGTTGGCCAGAACTCCACTACTTGCAACATACAAAACCTACATTGTTGGTCAGAGAATTTGATACTAAACTATGGCTAGCCCCTCACCCAGGCAAATCAGAAACCATGACCATCTTTTGACAACCAACTCACATGTCGAAAAAAGATGTCACTCACGAGATCGTGGCCGGATCAATCAATGGTTGAGTTTTCTTTGGAAAAGAACTAAAAATACGTCTTTTTACCACCCTTGATCAAGGGACTAAGATCATCTGATTGTGGTGGAAGCAGAAACAATGAAGTGGATTTGTGGTGGCCAACAAGATCAACAGACCCAAGGCTTGGGCCACGATTATCCAAATTAATTTGGATAAAGTCTCTTCTCACAAGAAGAAATTTGATCACAAAGTGTTTTATGACTGATTTTCATTTCGTGCATGTAAGATTTGTTGCAACCAGGGCCAGATCAAATTGATTAATAAATTATTTCATAGATTTTACGATATTTAAAAATGTATGGAACAATAAGAATATGAACAAATCAACCATACACAAATATTCCACTTCAAATTTTGGTCAATGCATAACACTCCATGGCATTTAGCTGTAATTAACAGTACGGCACTTCTCATCACCCCACAATGGGTAAGATGAACCTTGAAACACCATCAACAAATTCAAAATCTACTCCATTCCATTTGAGTGGGTAGTATCATTTGTGCATTATCATGGAATAGAATTGAAGGAAGTCGAGTAACTACTCGTTTTCCATGTAATTCAAATCAATAATACGATTTTGAATCATAAGTCTTAGAATTTTAACATCATTGATTGGAGCATTACCATCCTAAATGTTGCAAAGCACATTTCAAATTCATACATGCCTAGGAAATACATTGCTTCTCAAACAAATCCATGTGTTATGCAGGAAACTACTGTTAACTCTCCAAATTATTCTTAGACACTTGATTTTTTTTTTCCATACTCACTTCATTAACAATGTCTTCAAATCTAAACATCCCTTGTAAGAATCACATCCTCTTGAAAGAAAATATTAACTCAGAGATGATGCTGTGAGGATATCCAATGATAAAGCAGATTACATATGTGATACCTTATCGTTGTTGGAACTACTTGGCATGTTTCAAATAATTCAGTCCAATACTTAATAAAAAAAGTATATCATCCCAAGAACAGTTAACAAATGATGCAGGACACTTCAACCTGATCAAGTAATAGAGCCTTAATTGCAATCTTCTTTTTGCTCATGGATTCAACAAGGTCATCAACTTGCATAAGCTCCAACAGTGCATCTGGACCCAGCTCAGATAATGGGGGCACAGATACTGGCTGTACAAGAAAAATCACAAATACATTATGAGAAAGGTGAAAATAGCCCAGGGACTTAAATTTGGAAACTAATAAAAATGCAAGGTACTGAGACATGTACATTTTCAAGCAAACGGACTTTGGCAAAACGCCTCTTGTCAGTGAAAGAAAACTCTAAACCATCATCAAGCTGCTCACAGAAACAGCTTATGTTACAAACATCAATGAATAAAAAGAATAATTGTAGCAGGTGCTAGAATTAATGCATCCTTACGGGCAAAGAAAGTGAAATGGCATTGCCACACCGGCAATGATGTGTCAGCCAATCAGATGTTATCGAACTTTAATGATAACTAAAAAATTCATAATATAAATGTTAAAAGGCACTCGTCCCAGAAACAAAACAATAAGTAAGAAGTCCTACTTCAATAAAAACTTTGGAATATTTGGAAGGCCACTCATCAGTGTCTTTTACCGCAGACCTGTAAACATAGCAAATGTCAGAAGGACAAAAGGAGCGCAGATGAACATGAAAGAGAATATGATTATTCAATTGTTCAGAGAACAGGGATGACGAAATTTGCAGTGACATGAATACATGATAAATACTTAATAATTAACAATGTCTGAAATATAAAAAGAAGTATTCAATATTTAAAAGGGAAGAAGGGTCCACAATCCTTGTTTTAAAAGTGACACTCCTCTCACCATTTACACTCTCCTAATTAGTTGTTACTTGCTAAAGGCTGCTGAAATTCGGCAATTCCCAAAAGGCTGTCAACAGCCAATCATAAAAGTGCTTAATAAAGTGAGAATAGCTAATATCAAAATAAGGGAGTGCGGATATCATTTACATGTAAAGATTCCCTAACTTTGAATGGACACGGTAAATACTAGCATAGCGCAATGTGATGTTATGTTAAATATTGTGAAAATAGTTCATATGTTAGTAAGGTTTTAAAGGACCAATTTCTCATATGTTAATGCCTTCCAAATAGACCTCGAAGTCTCATTTGAAAGTGGGATTAAATTAAAATAATCTTATTTGCAGATAATGACCAAATTTGGTGGCATTCAAAGAGGAATCAAGCGTAAACAATTTAGGGCTAATTGAGTGTCTTCGCATATGAATTTAATGTGAAGTTGCCAAAGCTGAATTTTAAATTTTCAGGATTGTAAAATCCAGGTTTTAGGTTGTAAGAGCTAGGGTTTAGCTTGTAAAATACTTGTAAGAGCTAGGGTTTAGCTTGTAAAATACAGGATTTTACAATCCTATTTTATAAAATCCTTGTATCCAAACAGTCCATAATGGTGCAAAATACCAGGCCCCGCAATATTTTAGTGGAATTAGCGACTAATACTAGCTTTGTGAAAAATACTGAAATCCTAGGTTTTCATCATGAATCGGACTATCAATGGCTACGCTGTATAGAATGGCAGATTAAGCTCACGAAAGTTTCTCACCTTTTGTATTTTGTTACGGCCACCCCCTTGATATATATTGCACCCGCCATTCCTGAAATAATGTAGAGAGAGAGAGAGAGAGAGAGAGAGAGAGAGAGAGAGAGAGAGTTGAGTCGTTATTTGGTGGTGATTGAGAAATATTTATTTGCCATAACATATGTTAGGAGTTTTGGGTGTTTTACCAAACTGGAAGGAAGGGAAAGGAGGAGATTCGAGTTGGAGCCACATGTTCTTGCCCTTCCTGTGAGCGGCCACGATTGTTTTTCCGTCGAGTGATGCCTGGAAATCGGAGGGTGAGATACCATCGATGACCTTTGGATCATCTGCAATGATCGATTTCTTGATCTTCTTTCCAATGCAATGCTCCTCTATTGCCCTTCTCGCCGCTTCTACTTCTGGGAGTTCTGGCATTTTCGATTTGCTTTGGAGGCTCCAACCCCTCTTCTCTCTCAAATATATAAAAAACGCGTGTGTCAATGGGTCAATGCGGTGGGTCAGGGGTCGGAGAAGAGAGAAGGCCGGGCTAGAACCTAGAAGGGGTGTCAATGGGTCCACTTCACTTCCAATTATATCGGATCACGTATTTCTCATCTAAAACCCTTATTTGTCATATGTTTGGAGGGGTCATGATCCTTTTCGAACCGGATAGTCCATCAGTGTTTAAACGGTCAGAATTTTAAAAATAATTTATTTAGCTATAGAGAAAAGAGTTGTTGAGCCCTTGCAAATAAGTAAATTAATACTCGTTAACAATAAGTAAATTCCATAAAAGAGTTGCTGGAATCCACTTTTGGAGGGGTTAGGATGATCAATTTGATCTGATTTTTGGTACACACAATATATGGAGGGCCCTTGCAAATGAATGCTTTGGATCACCCAAAATTGTGGGCCCACATGAGTTTAAGAGCTCGAAATCAGAAACACTTTACTCCTGAATAAATTGACTAATCTAAACTTCTAAATAAGTAAATGAATACTTGTTAACAATAAAATTAATCTAAATTACATACAATAATATAATATAGTTAAAGATAACAACAAAATCTAGTAACGATCATGACTAAGATGATGAACAAATATTGAGTTGCAATACATACATGTTGACAAATAAAAAACAAGCACATTTTAACTTTATGTGGAAGGTAAGTACTGACCTTTGAGACTGAACATTTTTAAGCTCTCCAAGCACACATGAAATGAGTTCTAAGGATTTCGGATGAATGACATTTTTTTCATAGGTAAGCTGGGGCTTGGCTAGGATCCCCACCAGTTTATTATAAAGTTAAAGATAATATAAGCAACATACAAAACACTAACCCCATCACAAGAACAGCCGAACAGGGATACATGCCAATAGAACAAAGACAAGACCTATCCTTAGAAGCAACTAGTTGCTGACCCGTGCGATGCACGGAGTAGCCCAAAAAAGAAAGCTTTATAAAATGATAAAACATTTTTTACTGGAGAGGTAAACATGTAACTTATTAGTAGAGAAGTGGTTTTAGAGAAAGTTTACCTGCCATCAATATTCTTGATTGTATTCCTTGTATCCAATGTTTTGTATTAGTTGATGCAGGAAAAGATGAATCGCAAAAAGGAAGGAGGATCTTCTAAGAGCTGCTTTGAAAAGGCTGTTGCTGCTGAAGAAAATGAATAGATTAGTAGAGAAATTAACATGCAAAGCATAAAAGAAAATAGAAACATCTTGAAAATGTAACATTAGAAGTGCACAGGACTATGAATCGAAGGTATGCCTCTCTGATCATTCGTGGGTTCTGTTCAACTACAATATATGATTGTTGCTTAGGGTTTTCTTCGGCCAGTGGAGGAGGTTCTTCTAGCTTTGTGATTATTTATGTAGCAGGCGAGGGAATAACAGAAGGTTTAGAATAGCAGTAGAGGAACTGTCTAGAAATAGCAGTGGTTGGCGATTTGGGAATAGCAGGAGAGGATGACCGTTTGGAAATCAAAGGGTTGTATCCGTTTGGAGTTTTTATTCATTATTATGGAAATTCGATTAGACAATCGGCATTTATGGATGGTAGAGGTTTATTCCTATTTGAGCTTGGAAGGGAATTAAGGGCTTTGTTATGAGAAAAAGAAAATAAATACAGTAGCGTTTTTATTCCTACTTGAGCGTGGGAGGGAATTAAAAGCGTTGTTATGAGAAAAAGGAAATCTAATACATACATCTAATATATATATATATATATAATTAAGGGTGTCAATTTTGGCTCGGGCTCGGAAGCTCGCTCGAGCTCGGCTCGAATCCTTAACGAGCCGAGCCCGAGTTAGGCCAGGCTCGGCTCGGCTCGGCTCGGCTCGTTAAGGCTCGTTAAGAATTTAATATATTTAAATATATATTATATATTAATATATACATTAAAAGGGTTGTCCATGGAGTAAAAGGGGGGGGGCAAAATATGTCACTTCATTTTTGAAACCCCATTTGTCACTAGGACCACCCCCCATAGTGTAAAAAAAGTAGTCAAATTACACTAGTAGGGCTGTCCAGGGAAGATGAGGGGTGTAAACATAATATAACCCGAGCTCGGTAAGGCTCGCGAGCCTAACCGAGCCGAGCCTCACTTGTGAGCTTAACGAGCCGAGCCGAGCCGAGCCTGGCCAAGCTCAGCTCGGCTCGGCTCGTTTACACCCCTATATATAATACAATAAGCTGGGATGATGAAAAGAGGAGAGTTTTTTCGATTTTTTTGAAAATCACTGTGAGAATTACACCTCACATTTTTTTACTTTTTTGAACAAATGCACCAATTCAACTCATATAATTTCAATCCTACCTTCCCCTCCTTTATGCTTTTAACAAAGGCACCCATTGAATCATATAATTTCAATCCTACCCCTCATTTATGCTTTTAACAAAGGCACCCATTAAAGCCGTATAATTTCGATCTTACCCCCTCCTTTATGGTTTTTTAATTAAAAAACTATAGGGTGATCTTAACCATCCGATTTAAGATAAGAGGAATTATGGAAACATCTATAGATTGGAGGGCTAGGAACAGCCTATGGAAATGATTTTTGTGGCACAACCTATTTATGTTGTGTTCCAACACATGGACGGTTTGGATCAACCTATGACGTGGTCCGTACCGTTCTTTGTCGGCCCGTGCATCGCACGGGTTTTTTACTAGTAAATATATAATAGCGTTTTTAAAATTGCGGGATAGAGGAGTGGCTGACACGCGGCACCACTACAGCTTATAATGTGGCAGACCCGTGCGATGCACGTAGCGACGAAAAAAATTATCTATTTCGTAAATGGTTGCGCTAAAACTATTCTAAAAAATTAAAAATGAGTCAGTATTACAAACTAATTAAACTAAAGAAAATTTATTTGGTAATTGAGAAATATGAGTCAGAATCCGATACATTTTCTTTAGACTCTGTTTCTATGGAAACCAACATATCGAAATTGAAGTTGAAAGAAAAAGGAGAAATCCAATATAAAGGGGAATAGCCTAAAGCAATCAGATACTTTGAACCCAAATAAAAAACGCAGTCATAAAATCAATAAAAAAGGAAGAAAAAACTGTTTCAAAAAAATAATAAAAAATGCATTCGTAAAAAGATAAAAAGTTGGAAATGCAAAAAAATTGGAAATAAGGACAAATTGTTCGTATAAATTAAAACTTGCTTATTTTTCTTATATTCAATGGTATAATTAAAATCATCTTATAAGATAGAGCTGAATATTTGAAGAACCAAAATACTTGTACTTGAGTTACGATTATAAAAAGTATGAAGATTAAAAATTTGGTAAACAGTAGCAATAGTGCCAAGTATATCAAAGCAGGGATATAAAGATACAGAAGCAGCCTTTGATTCAATCATGAAACTATGGAAATTTTGAATCCAGAAAAACAGCAACTTCAGTGATTGAATAGAAATGGAAACGAACGAAAGATCGTTTGCTACATTCAGAAAAATAGCCCCTTAGGTGACCGACTTCACCGCGAAGCTGATGTTTGGGTATCAGGTAATTGAAGGAAGAATTCTTGCTATGATTCGGACGGGTCGATCGCTTGCTACCTTCAAAAAAGTATCAAGAACACATATAAGAAACAAATAATCTTAGAACATTTAATAAAAAGATAATATGGAATTAAAAAATAAAAAGGGTACACTGTTTTAAAAAAGATATTGATTAACTACTCAAATTCGAGGTGGTGTAAAGAAAGAAAAACAAAACTTCAGTTCTTACTCATGTTATTGAGTTCCAAGTGAAAGGAAACAGCACAAAAGCATAAACCAAACCAAAATCATCATTGGATGGCATACAGAAGATGATCCAAAAGAAGAAGAAAAATCATAGCTGATTTTTCGAGGATTTAGAAGCAAATTCCATCACCAACCCTACAAACATGCTTTTTGTTAGCTCTGGATTGGAAATAATTTCTGATCATGTGATATATAGGGATCCGAAATGTGTCCATGAATCTTGCTAATAAGTCTAGACCATGCCCATTTAAGTTCATATTTAAGGGCATTTTACAGGGATACAAAGAGCGGGGAAAATTAAACAAAAATATGCCTTATAGTTATTAAAGGGTATTCATGGAAATAAATATATGTATTGTTTTTTCATGTATTTAAAAGTAAAGATCCCCTTTCAAATCTTAGCTTTAACTCACTTTCTTTAGCCTCTTCTAATATATAGCCTCCAAGGCTCCATTTAGTTGCATTCCTCGGGCTGGAAAACTGGAGGAAATAACATGGTGAAAAGAAAAAGACAGAAGAAAAATAGAATAAAAGAGAAGAATCCCAAGAAAAAACACTCGTTACCCTTCTATTTCCTCCCTCACCCCGTCTCCTTATGTTGCCGCCCACTCGACCCGACCCAAAATTTCAATACCTATGCTTTGTCTCAGATGATCGCCGTGTGACCTCGGCATGGCTATCTATGGCAAAACTCCACGAAGCTCCGCAATTGCAGCACTGTACCGCAAGGGCATTGACAATGGCAACAACTTCTTCTCCTTAGATCCGAGCAAGGGAAGAAGCCTTGCGATGGCAATCTTCTTGCTAGTGTTGATATGTTTTGAGAGAAAGAGAGAGCCACAAAACACCATATTTTGATAGTGGCACTGTTCACTCTGTTTCACACTTTGTTACTGGATGTTGGCAGCATTTAGATAACCGTAGCAATTCCGTATGTATCAAATAAACTAATGGTAAATAAAACCTTTTTTATGGACAAGCTGAGGTTAGGAGGACGCACCATTGTATTAAAATTAAAGTATAGTACATTGGAGGTTACAAAACGCCTGCCCAAATCCTTAGAAACAGTGTCTCAAGGAAAGGGGGTCCAATCCACTCAAAAAAGAAAAGGGAGAGCAAATAGGACAGGGATAACCCCACAATACAAACACCAAACATAGATTTAGAATCAAACCAGCCAAATTATAAACTAAAAATACACCGAGCTTATTGGTTCCAATTGATGAGACCCAAGCGACACAATCATCCCGAGCGTAATTTGCAATAGATCCAATTGAGGTGGGTATAATTCAGCTTATGTGAATAAAACCTTGTATATGCGTATTGGTCAAATATGGAAATGACTCAAACGAGGACTTGTAGGGAGAGCAGCTTTCCCACTCACACTCCCTGTTTGGTTGCCGGAATTTTTTTGGTACTTGGGACTTTTGTGGATTTTTCGCAGGAAACCCATGTTTGGTTGCTGGGCCCAAAATAATCCTAGGAACCAAAATAACCCTGCACGAAACCATACCCCAAAAAAATAAAAATAAAAATTTAGAAACCAAAATAATCCCAGGAACCATAATAATCCCAAGAACAAAAAATAAGCTTGCAGAAGAATATTTTTCTTCCAAACAGTTCAAGCAACCAACCAATTTTTTCCCACCGTAGTCCGGTCAACCAAACATGAGATTTTTATTTTACCGTGATACTTCCAGGGAGTTTTTTTTCCACCAATCTCCCAGGGAGTGTTTTGTCTCACAGAAATCCTAAGAACCAAAAAAATTCCGGCAACCAAATGGAGCAGGAGATGGAATTATTTTCATAGCTTACAATTAGGGAAATGATATACCGGCCCATTTTTCTACTTAGGACAGTCCTCTCTAGGATAAAACAGAAGTCATAAATACACAAGAGGGGTCTGTCCCAAGTAAAAAAAAAAAGGCCGCATAAATGATTTCCCTTACAATCACACTCACCAGGAAGTGAGTTTTTCAAGCCCTGAAAGGCCTGAATTAATATCATCATTCGTCGATAGGCAACATTCCCCCAAAAAGAAACGCAAAAAATCAACCGCTCACATTATGTTGGCTAAAGTCAAATGATTGAAAAGAAACCGTCCGAATAATATAATCCGTACCCATGTCCCACACCATATCTAATCAACGGTCCATCCCGGGCCCAGCTAGTCCTATGTTCTCAGTTATCGGACCGCTCGTCGCACGTGCCCCAGTCTCTCTCCCCTAATTATTGTCCCTGCAAACCACATACATGATACTTCCACCCCCATTTTTCTCCCATTTCAGAAACCCCTCTCTCTAATCACCCCTCCTGTGTATGTGTCTACGCTTGCCCTTATTTTCTAGGGTTCCGATCTGAAAAATCTCACAAAGCTGGATAGACACAGAGAATACCCCTCTCGGAATCCAGAGGGCAACAGGAACTCGAGAATGCATTATCGTTCTTCGGACGACAGCCCTCCTTTTAATCCACCCCAAAGATACCCTAGTAATCCCCAAAGCTCCTTCTCGGAGGGCAAAAACCCCTTTAACAGGTCTCAAAATTACCCTCCAGGCGGGTCCGGAGGCTTCTCGGACAAAAGCCCCTTCAGCAGCTCTCAGAATTACCCACCAGGTGGGCCTGGGTTTCGTCCTATGTCCGGCGGTTATGGCGGTGGTCAGATCATGCCGATGGCCGGCCAAAAACGTAGCAGCAGTGGGTTTTCCGATTCCGGCAGGGGTTTTTCTCCAGGTATGTAAAAATTTAAAGTTCTCTTCTTTGTTTAGTTTGTTTAATTATTTTTTGTCAATTTGTCTTTTTTTTTGTGTGTGTGCTGATTTAGGGTTAATGGGTTTTTGTTAGTAGGAATTTTGGACGTAGTATTGTATGGTATATGGTAGTTTTGGGTAAATAACATGATGGCATTTGAGCAAACCCTAGAGGCATTTGAACAAATCCTAGATCAATCCACTCTGCTATTTGGAGTTTTGTGGATTGGTTTCAATATATCGATAGCCTTATTATTTAATCCCTTATCTAGGCTTTTAGGTATTAGTTCGTTGGTATTTCCGAGTGGTATGAGCAATCTACGTTTAGAAGGTGTGGTTATATGGTAGAAAAGTAAATAGGGTTCAGGACGTTGTTGTTAGAATAGTAAGTCAAACGAAGGTAGGAGAGAGGTGGGCAGCCACACTTGTGGTCATATCAAACCTAACTTTGATGGAGGTTCTTTAGGCCTAAATGGATTTGTGGGGTAGTCACAGATCACATGGGGATGTTAGATGAAGTAGCCGGAAGAGTGGAGAACAAGACAGTGGTTGAATGCCATCGACCTCCGTTCAATAAGCCTTTGAATCCACGAAGGGTGTTCTTTGAATCCACAACGAACAAGAAAAACTACCACTTTCTCTAAAAGAGAGAAGAGAGTTTGCTTCTATTTCATAAAAGTAAGTGTGAAATCGTGCCACAACCCCTCGCACGTAGGTAATTTATGAAGACGCCTTCGAGTCCTCCTTTAACTACACCTCCTAACCTTGTTTCCCCTAAAACTTGCTTACCGTGTAAATCAACTATTATACTCGGATTCAACAACCCTAAGAAGCCTACAAACCTAAACCTTCTATTTTGCTTCATTCAAGGATTTGTAAAATACTTATCCTAACATAACTTGGAGACGTGGGATATTAGAACTCGTCAATCCCCTCCGCTTGAAGAGACCTCGACCTCGAGTTCATTGGTAATGTCATTCTCCAACTTCAAAGACCATGGCACGTCGTCGCTTTGCTTTTTTGGTATCGTACTCAGCAATAGACTCGGCGACCTTTTTTTTATTCCTTTTGACACCTTTTAATACCATCTTCTTCTTCTTGGATTTGGCAAGGGATTCCTTTACCGTCAAACACGATTGCCCCTCCACTTGAAAAGCTTTGGGGTCCTCCTGTACTTTTGTTTTGCACATAACACACTGGATAACTAGAGATCGCCAGGGAGCACAAGTAGTAGGTATATGATCTTCTGTATTTTTCTCTTCTTCATCACACTGCTCATCCTCTTCATGCTTGTCACCGGTGGCTAGATTTGTAGTACGTTAGCCACCCTGGGGACACTGATTGGATTTGTGACCCAATTGGATGAACTTGTAGCATATGATCCGCTGCTCGAACTGGGACTCGTATGGATCACGCCGTGGGAATAAAGTCACTGAAAAAGTAGAAGGAACATCTCTGCATCCCCTTTCTCGTCCGGCTAGTAACTCTGTAACTCTTCACCTAGCCAAATCAAGGTGCTGTGTGTGTGTTGTCGACTTTGTCTGCGCTGGTATTCCTGAAATCAAGTATCAATGTCCTCATCTTTTGGTTCACACGACCAATCGCAGCAAATGCCTGTCAAAAAGCATTTGTAACTAATCGTGTAGGGGATTTTGGTTTATTATTAGGAATCTTAGGTCTTTATTGGATAACAGGTAGTTTCGAATTTCGGGATTTGTTCGAAATCTTCAATAACTTGATGCATAATAATGGAGTAATCTACCCTTACATTTAATAATGTTTCGTACTATTTCCATCCTAGAGCCTGTCTTTTACATCAAACCTCTTTTATCACTAAATGACATAGTTATTACCTTGGCCTACCCCAACCTATCTTGTTTAAACTCAACCCATGAATGAAATGATTTCGTCTTTTTAATATTTTTGTCTTCTATATTTTTCCCTTGGTTAATGTTTTCACGTGAGTGATGGTCGACATCTCTAGTGACAGACCCCAATATTTTATCATTTTCTGCTCACCTTCCTTATTTGTTACTTTTGGGGACCTCAGATTGTCACTATGCACTGATATTTTGTATCTGCTCCCAATGGAAGTTGTTCGTTACTTGTATAAGATTCGCTGCCCAAAGGCTAATGGGACATTTTACAGTTCTTACCTCATCACTCGGCATCTTTAGTGACAGATCCCAATATTTTATCATTTTGTGCTTACCTTTGTTATTCGGTACTTTTTGGGGCCTCAGATTGTCACTATGCACCGGTATTTTGTATCTGCTCCCAGTGGAAGTTGTTTGTTCCTTGTATAGGATTCGCTGCCCTAAGGCTAATGGGATATTTAAAGTTCTCACCTGTGTGTAATTACTCTCTCTCTAGTTTGCAAGTTTTATCGTAGGTTATAATTGCAGCCTTATGCTCATGATATGATGTGATTTATTCATTGCATTTTTATGCGAAGTCGGATTTGTATGTTTACTCCATCTTCATTTTTTTTTATGTGAAGTAAGATTTGTATGTTCATTTTACTGTTATGCAATTTTCCCCAGACAAGGCAGATAGTAGCAATGTTGCCAAACTCTTTATCGGAGCTGTTCCAAGGACAGCCACTGAAGAAGATGTAAGTTGATATTGAATTAAAACTGATTTGCAAGAAGTATGTCTCCATTTCTAAAAGTAGAACCCTTGTGTTTGCTATCATTTTGTCGTTAAAAAAATTTCTTGTCTTTAGTTATCTTTTACATTTTGCATTCACCACTGATCCGAGTCCTAAGTTGCTTCTTTACCGACTTAATTTTTTAATTGTTTAGATTTCACCATTCAAAAAAATAAAAATAAAATTCTTTATTGTTCTCTGAACAATATTTTAGACTTCAAATTTGGTGGCTTTGTATTTCATTGGATTTGGTCTGGTTGCACATGGGACTAGTGGGACCAGTTATAATTTTTGCATCTGAGGTACAGAGAATTCATACAAAAATAATTTCAGAGTATCACCTCTGTTTTAGTTTAGACATTTTTAACCGGTCTTGGGAATTCCCATCTTACATTTCGTCACTATCAGTAGATGTTGCATTCAGCCATGTTTCCCTTCATTGAGATGCCTAAATGTCCAATTGAGCTTCACTTATTTCATGTCAGATTCGTCCCTTGTTCGAAGAGCACGGAGATG
Source organism: Tasmannia lanceolata (assembly GCF_043159265.1). Taxonomy (NCBI): domain Eukaryota; kingdom Viridiplantae; phylum Streptophyta; class Magnoliopsida; order Canellales; family Winteraceae; genus Tasmannia; species Tasmannia lanceolata. Next base: position 6,461,957 of record NW_027518683.1, read on the forward strand.
TTCTTGAGGTTGCTTTAATCAGGGATAAGAGAACCGGCCAACAACAAGGTATGTACAAATGCTTTCCGTGAAGTTATTGTGATTTATATTTGTCTCTTTTCAGGTCCTCTGAGGGTTTGACCGGGGCAGTAAGCTCATGTTTCTTCCCAGTTAGATTTTGGAACAATTTTCGGTGGTTATTGGTTTTGGTCTGCAACCTTTCTTTTATGTCCTTCCTGCCAATTCGGAAGAAGGCAAGACAATGGGATCTACTAAAACATTGATTACGTATAGCTGTTGGAAACTTGGAAAGCAAATAGATCCTGCTGTTGTACCACTCCCTGCGGCAGTGACATCGCACCATCATTGACCAAGCAAGTCATTTGTAGTGGAGATGTCCAACGCTATACTGTGGCTTTTTTATGTGAAAATGTTTAGCCTAGCTGTTACTGCTGTACAGTAAGTGACATCAATATATTGATGATTTGCTTTTTAACGGATGTTAAACAGCCACAGTGTATAAAGTGGAACTTTTCAATGACCGGTCTGTTTTTTGTTTCTTGGTAACTGGAGATCAATCCTTGCCCTTTGAATGGTGTGGAATTTCTGTATACCATTTGTAATTTTTGATGGTTTGATTTGGTCTCCAAGTCTGGATGGTCGTTTGATCATGTTGATCACCAAATCTGGGTAATAATGGGTTGGCTTTTCTCATCTGTCATGATATGTTTTGAACTTCAGAGCCCTGGATGATAGGGACAGAGAACTTTTCTCTCTCTCTCTCTCTGAATGGTAGACAGAATTTTTCCTGTGCGAAGGTTGGCACTCTTTTCTTTTCTTTGAAACACACGAGCCGCACACTAGTTATTTCTCCAACATTAGTAATCTTGAATGTCATTTGGAGCTGGAGTTTTGTTTCTTTGGCCAGTCTCTTATCAGGCTATTTCCTTGGATGCCTAGTTTTTGTTTTATCTTGGGGTTGGATGATTTATTTTTTGCGTGCTGTGATGGTTGAGAAATTTGATTATGTTAATTTTTGTTTAATATGGGAAAAGAATGAATCATGTGGGGCTATGATCATACTCTGCTTCTTTTGTGATTGGAAGTTCTAACTCATCTCTATTAATTGTTGTTGACGGTATGTCGGTATATAGTAATCTTCAGCTGACTTCTAGGATTTTATGTATGTACATGGAGCTGCCTTTTTCTCTAAGAGTGCAACCTGTTAAGCGAGAGTGTCTCAGCCACTTTTAGGCTGATTTTCTCTGATTACTTTTCCATTTAAAGTTGGGGAGTTGCTACAAATCTCAACCACTCATTTCTTGTCTATGGTAGTGGATGCCCATGCCCTTATTGTGTGGAAGAATGTTGCCTTGGTTTTCAGTTTCTGGTGGTTTGTGATCTTTTCTTTGTTGAAGAATGTGCAGGTTAAGAATTGATGAATTTATTTATTTTATTTATATATTGGAAATGAGGCTGTTGCTTCATATTGGAGCTGTGGATCTGTCCGTGTGTGCCAACCTGTCTATTCCGATAATATTTATTGTTATAAAATATTATTTGTTTATGTAATACAGTGACAAAATACTGAGATCAATCTTTACTGGCTGATGTGACATGTACATGCAAATTTAATTATCTAAAGTATTATACCAGGTCCTCTTGTGTTCTCTCATCCTCAACCGCTTGGATCCCGTGTTTCTTGTGGATTTTGTTTTTTCTCCTAGTGAAACACATCCCTTTTTTGTTCTTTTGTGTTCCGGGGGTGGAGTGCATGTGTCATGCATGTAATATTGGATCATGCTTTTATTTGGCAACTGGAAATGGGTATCATCCCCTATATTTCTTGTTTGATTGTGAGTGTTGGTGAGGGAGTAAGGCCTTCCAGACCAGTTGTTAATAAGTGATGTATCTTATTTTTTACTGTGTGAGAAGCAATATGTGTTTGAATCTTTCTCTGATGTGTTGGAAATTGTTATTCCCTACTGCCACTTCCTTTGTTGTACTCTTTATGATGCACATTGTTCCAATTTATGGTGTTCTTTTGGTTGTAATTGGTTCCAAATTTACTAGTGGGACCTGCAGAATTTTGATATCTCAACCTTAGATGTTCCATGTTTATGGAGTTTAGTTCTTCTGATTGATGATTGTTTTTGCGTTTAACTTCTAGGAGTCACCATTCATTGAATGAGTGGTGTGAGTTGCAGTTTTATGTTGATCCTTATAATGATTGCTGATCACATGCCACATGATCCTTTGTTATTTTATATGCATACCATTTGATGCAGCTGAATTTCTGTTGCTGCAATTGATTTACCATTTTCGTTTACTTATGATCTTTCTGTTGGTTCAGGGAAATCAAATTCTACACTTCAAGAAAATTTTCATTTTAGTTCTTTAAGATTTTTCGTAATTTATGGTGTTGTAGCATAGTCTTTGACCTGTCTTGTTTTGTGGTAATGTCATTGATTCATTTCTCTTTGAGATATCATGTTCTAATTGCCAAACCGAAGCGGCCTTTCCAATTGTTCCAATAGGATGTATTGAGATTGTTATTTGACATGAAGTACTGGTGTACTGATTTCTGCTTTATATTGTTAACTTACCTACTTCTCCAAAAGCTTAAGCTGTTGGAGAAAGGCGTTAAGCCTTTGGAGAAGTTGGTAAGTTAACATGGTATCAGAGCCAAAGGTCTCGAGTTCAAACCTCCCGGATAGCAAAAATCCACATGCGATGGTCGGCCCAAAGTGGGACCACATGTGCCACGTGTTTGCCAAGTGGGCCACACGTGAGGGGGAGTGTTAAAAGTATAAAAGATAAATAACGCCTTTCTCCAACATCTTAAGCTTTTGGAGAAGTCGGTAAGTTAACATATATCATGTTTAACATGATCTTAATGGTGGCCAATACAACTTTTTTAATGAAAATAACTATTGTAAGATGAGTATATTGTTCATTATCATCTTACTATTTTGTCTTTAATGACTTTCTGGAAATAGTGATGTGGACTTTTGGCACGGAGTCTGCTGCAATTTGTGTTTATTTTCTCTGCTGAAATGAGCTATGTGCATCACCTAATATATCTTTTTTTAAAAAATGGGGCATTGCCTAATATATCTCTTCTCTGAACTTTTGACCATTTGTGAGTCTGTTGTCATCATTCTAATGTTTTTTTATACGGAAACTGTTCTCACAACTGATGGGTGTGATCTAGTTGTCTTACACTATATATGTATTGATATCTGATGGTCAAGGGGGGCATACCAGACTTGCTTCCGATAGAGTTCTATCAGGAACCACACTTAACATTGTTATTCTCCCTTTCTGTTCTTGAGTGGGTCATTACCGTGCTCAGCTAAATGCAAAGATTGTAAAGATTTGAGTTGTATTCCGTGACATGCAAGCGTCAGTGAAGCAACTGAAACTTGATTGCTACTTTTCATTGTTTGTTTTAGTTATTTACTTATTTTAGATCCCCATGCTCGTGCACTTTGAATATTTCTTGGGAGTTCATGATTATTAGTCTGAAAGTGTTGTGAGCTTCTCATTTTCTATTGGGGCATGTCGGGTTAAGTGATGCTTTATACTATGGATATGCTGCTTCCTGATAAGGATTTGAACGGGTCATTACTCTGCTCATCTAAATGCAAAATTTGTGAAGTCTTGTGTTGTATCGGGAGCTTCTTATTTTCAGTTGGGGCATGTTGAATTCGGTGATGCTTTATACTATGGATATGCTGCTTCTGGCTAAGGATTTGAATGGGTCATTACTTTGATCTTCTAAATGAAAATTTTGTGAAGTCTTGATTTGTATTCTCACTAGATGCAATTGAAACTTGATTTACTTTTTCATTATTTATCTTAGTTATTTTAGAACCCCTTGCTTGTGTACTTTGGTAGCCAGTATTGATATGGAGTTGTAAGTATTAATTTGAAAGTAATGTGCACTTCTCATTTTCTGTTGGGGCATGTCGGATTCAGTGATGCTTTATAATATGGGGATGTGCTGATTCCTGCCAAGTAGATGGCGATTTGATACCTTTTAGTGTGATCTACCAGGTAGATGGTGATTTAGCGTTTTGTTTTGATGGGCTTGCAATGTATTCATTGCTTTGTTATCTATTTATTTTCATTCTTTGGGGTTTTTCTGCATGTTTGCTGAAAATGAAGTCAATGGCTTTCTCAATGGCCATTAGCCTGATATCCCTTGTCGCTACCGCTTAAATCATAAGCACGCTATCTTTTTTAGTGACCGCATATTCATGATTCCTTTTGGTCGGGAGAGGTCTATTTTAATTCTTTGGAGGTTTTCTGCATGTTTGCTGAAAATGAAGTCAATGGCTTTCTCAAGGACATAAGCTGGATATCCCTTGTCGCTACCGGTTAAATCATAAGCACACTATCTTTTTTAGTGACCGCATATTCATGATTCCTTTTGGTTCGGAAAACTTAAGCTGATGTCGAGAGTTCCATAATGTCACAATTGGCACCATTCCTACATATGAAATAGCATATTCTCAAGTTTATTTTGCCAAATTCATTTTCCATTTATTAAGAGCACTGATATCTGGGATGATCATAAATTGGTTTACACATTTCATTGTTTGCAAAGCTTCATTCTTGCCGGTAATGTATTGTTGTGCTATTGATCGATGTTAGAAAATCCAATTTGTAACATAGTTTATCTTTTTTGTCTCATCGTTTGCTATTGTATGAGTTATATATACATATCCAAATCTATGAATATATAGTACCATCTAATGGGTGCCCTGGTCTCACGAGAACAGGTGAAATTTAACACTTAAAGAAAATTCCTTTGTTGTGCATTTGGCTTGGTCTTTGAGAATCTTTGTATTTTTTTCGTGAATACCAGGCCTACTATGACTAATAGTAGTAGCATCTTGAATGACATCCCTTTTATATTTTAGTTATTGCAGTGATCTGGTTGCACAATTTTTCTAAACAACATTCTTAGGCGTAATATCTTTTGATGTCTTATAGTTATGTTGGTTGTGTGAATTAAAAACTGGACAAACGGAGTATATGACTCTATTGAGACTGAAGAAACACATTCCATGGTGACAATGGTAAACCAAAAATGTGATGGCAATTTGTATGTCTGTTCGTAGTTTACTGATTTGGAGATAGCTGACGGATTAAATTTTCTTACAATGACAAACTTTTGTGGGGTTTTATCTGATTGGTGGTTAATCCTTGAGGAATTTCCGTAAAAAGTAATGCATCAGATCAATAACATACGTTGAGCCTGTTGCTAAGTTGGTCAATGTCCTGTGCCCAAACCTTGCAGTTTCTGGTTAGTTTCCAGCTAATCCAATAAAAAAGTAAAATCTTGAAAAAAGAAAAGCACATGTAATGCTTGGGTGCCTTTACATAGGCATTTGATAAGGTGTGTGGAAAATATTTTCTTAATTCGTCAACTTTGTGGAGGATGTATATTTATGATTTCTATTTACAATACAATTGTTTTTCATAGTTAACAATGTTCATCTTCTCAGGCAGATGCTCAAGCATGTAATAGTAAATAGACAGTTAAGGTTGTTATTGATATGGTAGTTGATTGAAAAACTTATCATGCATGCTGTATTTCAAGGTGCCTGCACGCATCCCTAGGGAATAGTCCCGCCCTACAGAGTGGGGTGGGGATACCCTATGTCATCAAACAAAAAAAAAGGGTGAATATTGAAGATTCTTCAATCACAAATTTTGTGATACATGGTAGTGCCCATAGTTCCCGGAAACCCCTTGAGTGGGTAGGAAACACATTTTGGAAACATTTCTGAAATGTGAAAAAGTAATTGGGGAAATGTTTCCGAAACACATGGGAAATACATGAAAAATGCGTGGGAAACAAATCATAAAATTATGTGAAGCATGTGTGAAACTTGTGAGAAACGTAGGGGAAATACATGGAAAATGTATGTGAAATGAACAAAAATCGTTTTGCAAAAATACACAAAATTATAGAATCCGTATTAAAAAGGAAAATAGTATATATAGTAATAGAAATTAGAAATAAATAGAAAGTGATGATAAAAATATAAAGAACATACATAAATCATCTATGTATGCCTCTAGTTTAAATGAAAATTATGAAAAAAAATTATAAATGCATTTATTTATGCATAAAAGCTCGGACAAATTGAAATTAAAAAATTCTAAATCTACAAACGCATATATTTTGTATTTCTCTTGTGTTTTGTATGTGTTTCTCTTGCCATATCGTTTCAGAAATGTTTCAAATTTGTTGCTTCTCAATGTATTTCACATACGATTTTCTGTCACTTCCCCATTTCTTGTTTCGCCTCTATTTTTCCCGCATTTCTGCTTCCGTTTCAGTTTTTGCTTCCCGAATTCGTTTACCAACCTGGTAATTATAGTCGTGCCCATATAAGCGCCATCTGGTTGGATCCACATAAGTGCATCTGGTCATGCTCATCTCGATCACAAGAGTGGTTTATATTGATTACTTTTCTCGGAGTCTAATCTTCGGAAGAGAGTAAAAATATAATTTTTAGGCCTTTTCATAATTCCTATGGTAAATTTAGTTCTTTGTTATTTTTTTTACTATTTTTACTGTAATTTTTGGCCTTTTCATAAGTGTATATGTATGTTTCATACATGGTTTTAAATGTCGGTTTCGGTACCGGTTTTGTACCCCACCGAAATCGAAATTTCGGCTGAAATCTAACGAAACAATAAAAACATTATTTTATTTGATACCAAATTTCGGTTGAAATTTCGGTAAAATATTAAATTAATAAAAAAAAAACAGTTTTTTGGGTGAAATTTCCGGGAAAAACGATATTTCGACCGAAATTCCAAAATTTCGGACGAAATAAAATACCATTTCAGGTATTAGTGACTTCGGTGTCGGTCTCCACCGAAATTTCGGATTTCGGTCGAAATTTAAACCCATGGTTTCATATCAATGAAATTGTAGTTGGTTAAACTTTCTATTAGTAGGTCTGATTTGGAGAGGCCTTGACTCCTCAAGATCGTAGGACATTGTGAAAATGTAGATTTTCTCGTAATGCAGATCCATAAATCTTCAGAATTTGATGTTAAGGACAACTGATTTAAAACCGGATAGAGCAGTATCTGCATAGATCTCTTTTCTGCCTATGCCCAAATATTGGACTTCCTTGCCCTGTGATGGTTTTTCGTTCCTGCATGAGTCCAAGTATATGTCTCTATGGGATTCTTTTGCTACTTGCTTCATTGATTCTGCGTCATATCTAGATCACTGAATCTAAAATTTCGTTCTTTTTTTTTTCTCGTCTCACCTATCGCTTCCCTTTTGTGTCCTCTTTATATCTATTCTTTTTACCTTTTCTCCACGCTTTTTCAACATCTTCTCTAGCCCAACTGAAAAAGGAGCCCCTCACTGGGTTAGCAAGGTATGGCACCTGTCCCACAGTAGTGTGGGGCCTTTGAACAAGGTTATTCTGATTTTGACACACTTTTGTTCCTATACCTTGGATGGCATCCTTGACAAACCCCATTTGGAATCATCAAACTTATTGGTTTGAACTTTATCCTATTGAATGCCAAGTTGTGCCATTGGTTTAGAGTTAAGATCTGATGGGTCACTTGAATGGGTCCATCTCTGCTCCTTTGAAATATATTCTTGGTGATATAAAATATAAACTCAGGATTAGAGATGAGTCCCAGTTCTGTTGATCAGTATTATGCATATACATCACACACACACACACACATGTGTATATATACCTTGTGTATTTCTGTGTTCATACACGTGTGTGTGTGTGTTCTTCCCCTTTCTTTGGTGCTTTGATGGGTATCTGCAGTCTCATGTTTGTTTTGGGTTGTGTTTTCTGTTCACATATGTTAATATGCTTAGCTACACAAATGCATCATTAATGCATAAATCAGTGTGCATAAGCAAGCTATCGTCAAGTGCATCATCTATAGAACTGGTGCGTATACCATGTTAAACTACCAGTTAGTATAAAAGCTTAAGTTGTTGGAGAAGGCGTTATTTAATCTTTTGTACTTAAAATATACGATTGTTTTCTATGTTGTCCAATTCTATGCTTACACGCCTTTTTTTAAACTTTCTGTTACTGTATCATGGAACCTTGGATTTCGCATAATATTTATCAGTTCAGACAATCATATATTGGGCCTACATTATTATGACACATTGACACTATATTGCAATGTGTATATACATGTGCATATGTGCACTTATATGCATGTATCTATCTGCGTGAGTGGCAGAACTCATTGGTGGAATGCAATGGTTATAGATTTTGGTACAAGTTCTCTCATGACATTTGTGCAGTTTATTATGTATTTGCTCATGCATCTTTATGCAGCTGTGAACTGTATATACAAATTACAAAAGCATGAACAATCTTTTAAACACATCTATATTCCCTAAGGCCCTGTTCGTTTCAGATTGTGACAACCGATTGTAAGCCCAAAACCTATTATTATACTCAAAATTACATTCAAATTTGAGTCTAATAATAGGTTTAGGGCTGACAATCCGTTGTCATAATCTGAAACGAACAGGGCATAAGCATTCCAGCCTATTGTACCATGATCTGCATGATATATACCATTTTGAAAGGAGTACCAGTAATCTGATGGAATTAGGATACAAAATCTTTATTTCTACAGGATTTTGTTTCATAAAATATGCAACATCTGAGGAAGCTGACAGGGCTATTAGAGCTTTACACAATCAATATACTTTGCCCGGGGTGCGTTCCAAACTACTATTGTGGCTCTATTCACTTAACTGGCTAATGTCCTGCTATTTGAAAAATTTGTGCTTTGGTTATCCAGGGATTGGGTCCCATCCAAGTTAGGTACGCTGATGGTGAACGGGAACGCCTTGGTAATTTCTTATCATTTTTTGATTAAAGGACTTTTATTTTCCTGATTAAAGGGCTTTTGGAACTTTGTGTTACAATATATATATATATATATATATATATATATATATATATATATATATATATATATATATATATATGTGTGTGTGTGTGTGTGTGTGTGTGAGATCAATTTGTTAACTTTTAACTCACAAATATGATGTTTGCCAGTCAAGAAATGGCAACCAAACATTTAAGAAAGAAATGTGCTTGAGTATAAGAGGATATATATATATATATATATTAGGAAATGGTTTATGAGCTAGAGCTCAAATAGCTTATTTGAGCTAGAGCTCAGACATAGGGTGGGTGCTTATGTTGTTTTGGTTATGTTAGATATTGATTCTATAGGACCTAACATAGATAGGGTGTCCCTATGAAGAAAAAAATAAATAAAAATAATAATATAAATAAATAAATAAATATATATATATATATATATATATAGAGAGAGAGAGAGAGAGAGAGAGAGAGAGAGAGAGAGAGAGAGAGAGAGAGCTAGTTGTTCCAGCACAAGTGTGCAGGTAAATTACCTGCACACGAGTGCAGAAACAGGGTGGGGCCCACATTTTGGGGGGGGGGGATCAAAACCATTCATTTGGAAGGCCCTTCCATGGATAGGGTGTGGCCCAAAAATCAGCCCCATTGGATCGTCCTAATCCAATCAAAGGTGGGGGGGATGGACAGACACTGTGTGTCCATGTTTCTGCCCATTTCCTCCCTCCACAAATGGCACGGTTAGGATGATCCAATGGGGCTGATTTTTGGGTCACACCCTATCCATGGAAGTGCCTTCCAAGTGAATGCTTTGGACCCCCAAAAAATGTGGGCCCCCACCCTGTTTCTGCACTCGTGTGCAGGTTAGCTTACTTGCACACTTGTGCAGGAACAACAACCTCATATATATATATATATATATATATATATATATATATATATATATATGAGAAAACGGTTCCTACACATGTGTAGAGAGTTCTCTACACACTAGCTTAAAATACAGTGGGGGCCCACATTGTTTGGGTGATCCAAGCCATCTATTTTAAAGGCCCTCACATAGATAGGGTGTCTACAAAAAATCAGATCCATAGGATCATCCCAACCCTACGATTTGTGGAGGTAAAATGGATGTCTTTAAACCTTCACAAATTAGTCCATTTTTTGTCTCCACAGTTCGAATGGTTAGGATGATCCTATGGATCTGATTTTTTGTGGATACCCTATCTATGTGAGGGCCTTAAAAATGAATGGTTTGGATCACCCAAATAATCTGGCCCCCACTGTATTTTAAGCTAGTGTGTAGATAACTTATCTACACATATGTGTAGGAACCGTTTTCTCTCTCTCTTTCTCTCTCTCTCTCTCTCTATATATATATATATATATATATATGAGGAAAAGGATTGTACGCTCGAGTGTACCTAACCTTAGGTACGCTCGAGTGCCAAATCACATGGGTCCCACATTTTTTTTGGTCATCTAAACCATTTATTTGCAAGGCCCCATCATAGATAGGGTGTGTACCAAAAATCAGCACCATTGAATCATCCTAACCCCTCCAAAACTAGAGGGCAAAATGGGCAGATTTGTGGACAAACAGTGTCTGTCCATTTTGACCTCCCCAAAAATGTGGGCCCGCCCTGTTTCTGCACTCGAGCGCAGGAAATATATATATATATATATATATATATATATATATATATATATATATATATATGTGTGTGTGTGTGTGTGTGTGTGTGTGTGTGCGCGTGTGTGCGTGCAATTTTATCCATACATTTTTATCCAAAGTTCATGTTTGCCTTGTTATATATGCTCAGTGAGAGACTTCCATCCTCGCACACTGGCATGGATACTAGACCACTTGATACAGCTTGATGTTTTGTACCATTGTGTTTTATATTGTCCTTTCCCTTTATTTTGGTTGTTAATGAATTTATTGAGCCATTAAAAAACAGACCGAAATTCTTTTATTCTGATGTTGGCTTTTTTTAATGTTAGGTGCAGTTGAATACAAATTATTTGTTGGTTCCCTCAACAGACAAGCTACAGAAAAGGAAATTGAGGAGGTAAGTTTCATGTAGATTGGGCACTGTAGCTTTCCTCTGATAGATGAGTATTGTTTGTGCCATGACATGTGGATATTTTAGTAATTTTTAATTATTATGGGGTTTCTTAGTTAGATTTCTTTTCGCATGGACATATGCTAAACATATTCCATGAGATCTTATGCTTTTCTCTGTCTACCTCATTTTATTGGTCCTGCCGTGCTACTCATTTATATCTTTGTCAAAGTTCTCATCAGTGTTTTCTGTGTGCAGATATTTTCTCCTTATGGTCGTGTTGAAGATGTCTACATCATGAGAGATGAACGAAAGCAAAGTCGTGGTGTGTCCTCTTGCATATGTGGTTTTCTTATTCAATTCCTTGTTTGATCACTTCTTTAGTGGTGCAGATCTTTTGGGTTCTTTTATATTCTTTGATCTGATATTTTTTGTTTATATAATCTATGAAGGATGCGGATTTGTTAAATTTTCGCATAAAGATATGGCAGCAGCGGCTATAAATGCTCTTAACGGAACATATGTGATGAGAGTAAGATTGCTTTATTTGTTGAAATATTTTTAGATTCTTTGTTTCCATTTTCAAATGCCTTCAGTTCATCAATCTTTTTTGTATTTTTCTGCTATGTAGGGTTGTGATCAACCTTTAATCGTTCGGTTTGCCGATCCAAAGAGGCCAAGGGGTGGAGAGTCAAGGTTTACAGTCTTGCTTGTTTTCTTTTCTATTTTCCACACAAACTTACCATATATTTAATATTTTGTCAATACCTTTACAGGCTTGGTCCTTCATTTGGGGGTCCTGGTTTTGGCCCTCGATCTCAGGCACCCCCGGGAGTCAGGTCTGTTTTACTAGTTGTAATGTTACTCTCATCTCTTTTTCCTGTTTCATTCTGTTCGTGGTACGCCATCATTGTGCTAATATTTTCATGTTGCAGGCCAACACCCAATCTTGGTGACACATTAGTAGGGGGTAATCCACCTAATGCTTGGCATCCTATGAGTTCTCGGAGTGCGGGACCACCTTCTCAAGTTAATACTCCTGCTTTTGAGAGTCAGTTTACTTCTAGAGGTGGTCTTGGGGCAATTTCTTCAACTGCGGTACGAATCTATCTGATTTTTCCAGTGCAATTTTTTCTGTCATGTAGTACAGAGCTGTTATAAGTATTTTCGTAATCTGTCTGAGATCTTCTGTCTTTCTTCTTGTTAACACCTTAGTCTGGTTCTTTGGGAGTCCTTGGTGGACCTACAAATGATTCTCTTCAGCGCATTGCCGATACCCCATCCTCTACATCAGAGCAGGTCAGTACAAATTCAATTTTGTTTGTCGCTGTGATCTCAGAATAAATGTTTGTTTTAAGAATCATGGATTCAACAATTCTTATCTCCCACTATTTTCATTTTGTAGAGTTTCAATCCATTTCAGTCCATTGGTCAGAAAATCTCGCCATTGCAGAAGCCACTTCAATCGCCCCAGCACCTGCCGTCTTCCTTGCAACTCTACCAGCAACAAACTCCGTCGTCCTTCTCACAGACACCAACTTCACAGGCATCCATAAACCCGCTGGGTCAGCTGCAACTCCCTCACTCTCAAGGTCAAAATTCCTTCAACCAAGCACTATCAACCCCACAGGTACTCGGTTTCAGCGGTCCCTTGTCGGTTTCTCAGTCTCTGCCTCATCAAGGCTCCTCGGCTGGCGCACAACAAAATCCGTCGAACCTTCAGCCGCATGGTTTGGCTGCTGCCGCAAACCAACATCAGTTGCCTTCCTCTTTTCTCCAGCCGCAACTGCTTTTACCAAACCAAAAATTGCCATCTCAGATACCACAGGCTTTACAATCAAGCTTTCAATCATCACAACATGCATTCTCTCAGCTGCAACAGCAGTTGAATATAATGCAACCGTCTACTCAAAGTCTAAGTCAGCAGCCGAGTTCCCAGACTAGTAAACCACAGGTACACCAATTTTACGTCACTCTAAGGCCTCAATTCATTGCACATTTCTGTCATGAAGTACTATTATCAATGCATTTGTTTCAGGGAAATGTTATCAGCACAACCATATTTTAATATTTGCACAAACCCAGCTGTCTTTTCTTCTTTAATTGGCTCATGAGAGCTTTTTGGGAAATGTAACAACCTTTTGACAACTCTTTAAATACTAAAAGACAAGATGGTTTTTGAAAATATCAAAATATGGTTGTGCTGATATCATTTCCCTTTGTTTCAATCTTTGTTTCTGGTAATTTTCTTCTGTATGCTTTATTATCCTTGCCTTGTATATGTTTATTATAGTGATGTAATTTTTATTCGGACTGGTTTGCTGATCGTATCTTATGAAATATATTTGATCAGTCTCCATGGAACATACCACAGATTGTTGTTAGCGCTCCGGCAACTGCACCAGCTGCTGTTGCACGTGCAAGCATATCTTCTGTCAGTACCCCAGTTATTCCTGTCAGTACCCAGGCTGCAGCTCCTCTAACTTGTAACTGGACGGAGCACACCTCTCCAGAAGGATATAAATATTACTATAACAGTGTAACTAGTGAAAGCAAGGCAAGATTTTTATCGTTTTCCCCTATTAGCATTTACTATTGAATTTTTCCACCTTTACTATTTATATATATGATAATTCGGCCTTCAATATGGATTTGTAGTGGGAGAAACCAGAAGAGTTGACCCTATTTGAGCAGCAACAACAGCAACAGAAAGTGCAACAAGTGCAGTTAGTTCCGCAGCTTCAAACCCAATTGCATACACAGATACAGTCTGTCCACCAACCGTCTCAATTGCAACAGTTACAGTTTCAATCTCAGCTGAGACAACAGCAAATGCAATTCCAGCAACCGTCTTTATCTTTGTCGGTCAGTACCTTTTTACTTGCTTTTCATAATGTCGGAAGTTAGTATTGTTCATTTGTGTAACTTCATATTTTGCCATTTCAATTTCAGGCTTCCAGTGTAACTGGTCAACAAAACATTCCGGTAACTTCTCCTTTTTATTAAACTGGCCATGATCTATATTGGGGTGAAATGTTGTGATAATCTTGTATTTTGTGCTGTCACCATTAAGGGATTATGAGTGTTCTTTACATTTCAGTTAAAAAATGTGGTATTCTTGTTTTGCACTGAAAAAAACTCTGCTGTGGTAGGTTTAGAGGATCAGTTTTTGGATTGTTTGATCTGGTTTGCTTAGTTGGTTTTTCCTTGTCCTTTGAAAATTATTATACATAATAATATGAACTATCAATTATCATAATTCCACTACATATTTGGTCAAAACCTATGATTTGACAGACATTTCGAATTTATTGCAGACTCACGTGTTCTGCCATGTCCGACACGACACGCGTGTCCACAAGTGTCCACACTCCTTTGGACACTTTTACTTGTGGACATGTTTTTGTACTGTATTAAGTGTGACATTCTGTTTTTTTATTGAATATTGTATTTACCACATTTAGACAACTCGTATCTATGTCGAAACTGGACACACGAATCCATATCTACAAATCATGATTACATATTCTTTCCATTTTAGCCATGTCCTCGTTTCTAAAGTTTGGGGGTTTGCCGTGTCCAACACTCTGTATCCGTCTCAACATGCGACACTTGTGTCCGTGTCCACAAATCATAGGTCAAAATTATTTTAATCTTAGCATTTGGTCAAAATTATTTTTAATCTAAGTATTTAGTCAAAATTATTTTTAATAGTTTCTATTATCCTATATTCCAAAATGCTTGATATAAACTCCGTAACGTTACTCGCATTGCTTCTCAGCATGAGTTGCACAATGCCCACATTTTTTACCAAAGGAATGCTGGCCATAAGGACGGTTGATTGAGACAATAGTTATCTGGATGCTTGGATATTTAAGTGTGATGGCATGCATATGGCATCCATGAACACCTTTTCAAGCAAATTTTATAATGGGATTTTGAAATTTCAAAAGCTTATTATATGGCTGTGCTCATTTTTGCTGTAACTGGCTCCTAAAATGTGTTAAAGTAGTTTAATCTTTTGTAGATTGTTGCACTGACACATTAATCAGTTATGTAGAGCTCCTTCATTCATTATTGCTTTTTTTTAAAGGTGACAAGGTGTCCCACTGAAATACAGCAATTACACTGTCCCTTACAGTACGTATAATCCCCAGCCCACCAGCTGAAAGCTAACTAGATGGGCAGCTAGCAATCTGGATCCACATTCTGCTGTAAGCCAGCCCTTCAGATAATAGCTCGCCTGCAGAAGCCAGAAATATCTAGATTGGACACTTCAGATCCTGCCCCCTAATTTCCCCCCAGCACCATTGCATGATCCACCCGAATGATCTCCATCCCTTCTCTCTGTCTTTCCGCACCCTTTTTTGCTAATTTATTGGCCTTTTCATCGGCTGATCGCCGCTTATGCTAAAATTTTGAGGAAATGGAAGTAACAAGGTCCCTGATTTCCATAAGAACATCCGCTATCGCCGATGGACCGACCGACTTGTTGGTCGCCCAAGAAATTGCATTCGCTGAAGCTCCGTCAATAATCAGATGGCTGCTTCCATGATTTGCAAACCACCTCTAGCCCCACAATAATGCTGTCGCTTTTGCTTCATTTGAGTCACACTGTTACAACAACCCGCCAACCTAGAATATGATAGGAGTCGTCCACTTGAGTCCATGAATAAACCACCAATTTCCGCTCTTACTGGCTTCCCTTTTGAACTACTATCGAAGTTCATTTTGATCCATCCACTTCGAGGAGGTCTCCACCTTGGCTCTGCTGTTTGCTTCTTCTTCTCATGAATTCTCACCTTCCAGTTTCTTAATATCTTCCCTAGGCTATAATTTGATGCATCCTTCCCATTGTGATTCCACGCTATAATGTTGGATTTAATGTTGATTACTATTCTTCCCCAACTACGCTTTTGGTCTTTGAATATACGGTTGTTTCTTTCCTGCCTCGGATCCCAAATCATCGCATGGAGAACCAATTTCCACATGGCTCTGCCAACCTCTCCAAAAAGGTCTAGCACTCCACTCTAGAATATTCTCGTCTTGATTGACTTGTGAAGTGTCCACTGAAGACCAAAGCTGCTTATTATTTTCATCCATAATCCAAGTGAGAAGGGGCAATGGGCTAGAAGGTGGTCCAATTACTCTTCATTTCAGCAACAGAAGATGCACCGACTCGCCATCTGACTATTCCTCTTTTTCAGCCAATCACAAGTGTTTATTCTCTTCATGGCTATCGTCCAAGCGAAAGCTACCACCGTTGAGGGAAACTGAATAAACATAATATTTATCCTTCATTCATTATTGAACCACATTGGGTTCATGAAAGGAACAATTATTGTTTTTCTAGGATATGCCAATATGATTCACCTGTCGCTTTTTAAATAGTGATTGATTAGGGTAGTATAACTCCTTGTGAGGAATTTCATCTTCATTTACCTAAGTACTTTATTTGAGTGGGTTGCGTGTAGACAGCAAGGGCTCTTAGCGACTTTATCGTTTGGTACTGTGTTGCTTTCCAGGAGCTTGGTTATGCACAACTACAGACGACCAACATTTCAGGCATTGATCCTGCTCGCATTCAACAGGTAAACCAATATAAATCCATTAATTTGCTCATCCGAAGTTGAAGGATGCAACTTAAGTCAGGTCGGGTTGAACTTTTGCTAAAAATGAATTGGAATCAACCCGACCCCGATCTGATGGTAAAAGCTCAATCGGAAGTCCTAAAAAACAACCCGAGTTGCACCCATAAGCTTTAGCTACAGTTTTCCTTTTTTCAGCTCTTCTTGCATGTGATTGTTGCAGGGACTTCAGGCTGCACAGGAGTGGATTTGGAAAAACAAACCTTCAGGTTTTCACCATTCTCTCGCTAATTTTGTATCTTGTTGGGATTGAGCCTCATCCTTGCCTGGGTGGGACCTGATGTCACAAAGTCCAGGTCACTGGGCTTGATCCTACCGAGATACCCAAGGGAAAATAAAGTGCATGATGCTACGGAGCTACCCAAGGAAAAATAACGTTTTTTTTTTTTTTTTTTTTTTTTGAAATTACCAAAAGAATATTAGGGTCCAGATTTTTTGTCTTCCAGCCATCTCCACCTCCCTAACAGGTTGCCTAGAAGGCTGTTCTTTTCATGGTCCTAGTGCGATCAATGAATATCGGTGAATGAAGTAGCTTAGTTAGGGACTGTTTGTGGTGCAAGTTAAGTGGGAATGATGCTGGGCAAGTTAAGTGGGAATGATGCTGGGTAGTCTACATCTGCTACTATTTATTTTGCTGGAAGCTTTTCTTCCATTTTTCGTTACGTTGCTACGTTTATTCTGCTGCATTTATCGGGTTTTTCATATTGTGCTTCTCCAGGAGCTTGACGCCAAACAGGCGAGCTGAAGGTAGCATGGGTACGGAAAATGTAGTGGCAGCTGTACATGACCAGGAATGCATGCAAGCAGGAATCTAGCAGAGTTAACATGTGGGAGGCCTCAACCTTGCTCCAAGCTAGTAATACCAATGGAGATGTTGCTTAATTCTACCATTTCGTGTTGAAAAATTATACACTCTGCATAATAGGGTAAAATATATATTAAAATAAGGCCATCTCTAACTTGTTAATCTTGCTAATTCATACACAATTCTGGTGAATCATTTCTTCTCAATGAAGAAGATTCTGTATAACACTTGCTCGGAATCTCACCTATCCGATTCCATCATGGAAGAATCGATACTGTATCTTTTGAGTTGTGCTGCTAGATGGGTCGCTCAAGATCTTTGGACTCAAGGAGCTTGTGTCTATGAATAGTGTTGGCCATAACAAGTCCAAGCTCGGCCATTTGTCCTTAATATAGTCCCCATCAGATGATTCTAGACCTCTGTTGAAAAACACGGCCAAAAGTTTGTCTTCAAGCAGTTGATTTTTGAACTCAAATCTTGCAAATGGGGTCTCCGTTTAGGGTTAAAAAATAAAATATAGAAGTTCTGATCCTTGAGTTAGGTCGTCTTTTTTGGCTTGATGAAGTGTCGAGCATGAGCATTTTCATTTTCCAGTTTATGGATGTGTAAGTATGAGGAGTGATGCTTCCGAGCTGTTCATTGATTTGGCAAACTCCTTATTTTGAACTTCTACCAGTCTGCTGAGAGCTTGATGCCATTATAACAATTTGAATAAAGTTGGAAGCAAGGTTTAAAATTTCGGTTACCCTAACCGTTTAGGACCCCACAAAAAACCGAAATTTTGGTCCGAAATTTGGTAATTTGGTTCCAAATTCCGGACTTAAAATTTGAAATTTCGGACCGAAATTCTGAAATTTTGTAACACTTTAAAAAATAAAATAAAAATAATGCCATTAAACCGAAATTTCGGACCGAAATTACCGAAATGGCAAAAATATGAATTTCGGAAATGTTTGGTTTCGGTCCCCACCGGTATCCAAAATTTCGGTCGAAATTTTAAACCATGGTTGGAAGCAATGTGATTGGGGCCAATATCAAAACAAAGCAGTTCTTTAAAAAATAAATAAATTTGTCGACATACTTCTTTCTTTGAATATTGTGTTTAACTTCTCTTTAATTATTAACCACATTAACTCTTACTTTATTATCAACTCTTCTTTTAACTCTTGTTATCTTATCCCTGAACCTAAAATCTTAAACAAACTCTTCTTCCAAATTCATTACATTCTATTGGCCCTTCTTTTCATTGAATTTTAGAGACTTAAGAGAACTAGATTAGATTGATTAATGCATTGTTATTTGAGTATCTCATGCACTAGTGCTTAATCTTAAGACTTATGAGTTTGTCAAATGAATACAATATTTATCTTGTTATGAATTATGATTAGTAATAAATAATTTTATATGTACATATGTGCCCCATTTCTAGATTTTTAGGGTTTGCCCCGTTTCTAGATTTTTAGGGTTTGCCGTGTTAGACACTCTGTATCCATGCCGACACTCGACGCACGAATCTGTGTCCACAAATCATAGTAATTTGCATGCAAAAACTTCAAATTTCGTCGAGTGTCGGCATGGATACAGAGTGTCTAACACGGCAAACCCTAAAAATCTAGTTAAAAAGGTATGTTGCAATTGATATTTATGGATTTTACATTCAAATAAAATATACAAGAAGATCAATAGGGAAGCCGGTGATTAAGCCTCCTTAGCCACACAGAATGCAGAATCATGCGAGTAACATCGTAGCTTTTAGCTGGGCGATTTAGCACGAAATGTCTCTGTACTTGCATGACCCTCCTCTACAACAATTTATAATCATCTTCTGCAATTCCTTGTAAGATCACCTTAATGTCCGGTATCCTATCCACCGAAATCTGAACGGAGAACTTACTCCAATCAAGTACATCACTAAATGGGAGCACATAATGATCAGATATAATCACAGGGACGCAACCTGCGTATATGGCTTCGACCACTCTAGGGCTAGCGACTTCGTATCCACTTGGGCACAAGCAAAACTTGCTCTTGGCCATGAATTCAGTGTAATTGAGGCCTTTGGGGAGATATTCATGAACTATAACCTCACTATCTTTGTCTTTCCATTGATTTAGTAAGACTTTTCTTATGTAGCCATGGGAACCACCTGCAAAGAAGGCGAGGATCGATCTTTGTGAAGGGAATTTTCCTGTGCTCAGCATCGAAAGGTGCCCGGAATGGATGTTGATTTCCGGCAATGTGGCGTCTCTTTCCGGCCGAAAACCTTCTGAGGTGTTGGCATTGCAAAGAACTCTAATGAAGTTTCGGTAGAGCTCTGGGTTGGCTCTTGACACATCCGGTGCCTGATTTACATGTGGAAAAAGTCAGCAAGTAAAACTTTAATATTTGACAACTTTGACTTGAAGTAAACCAACAGACCGTAAAGAGAGAGGATTGTCGTCATCAAAATGAGGGAAACATAGCCGTTTGAATACATGGATTTTATAATCTAGGATTGTAAAATCCTGGCTTTTATAAACTAAAACCCTGATTTTATAAGCTAAAACCTGGATTTTACAAGCTAAAACTTGGATTTTATAATCCATGTGTTTTAAAATCCAGGTTTTACCATATAAAATCCAAGTTTAAAGTTTTAGCTTGTAAAATTCAGGATTATAAAATCCAAGTATAAGCATTCTTTTAGTCGAGGAAAAGAACTATGTACGGCATGGACCGACTGCCACTTGTTCAACAATCTGGTCCATGAATATTATGGGCCCAAGTCCGATCAATTTCCCTTGATCCAACCCTCAGTGGATGAATCTAGATCTTTGACGAGCATTATGAAAAAGATATTACACGCCTCTCTTTAGTAACCCACTGTGTTGGCCCATCAGATCAATGGTCCTGATCATGAAGCACAAATGCCACGTGTGCATTTGTTCATGATAATTTCCATTTATCAAGATGATGACTAGATTATCTTGATGACTATCAGATCAATGGTCCTGATGGCTAACTACTATAGGGCACACCCACATACACAATGGGGCCCATTCTCACTACATCATAGATTCATAGTCCCATAATAAGTCATCTTATTTATTTTTAGGTTTAGACTAGTATAACTCTCTAAGATTCATACTATAGTAGAAGAGGTAGAGAGGAGGATTCACACACCCAATCATGGCAAGACACCATGAAATGGTCGGCCCCACGGCTTCTATTCCAGTAAGGGTACTTGTGGGCCACCACATTTATGTAGTCAGTGACCAATCGTTGGAGCCGGACCCTGGAGTAGTTGATAACGGGCTTGTACACGAATTCAATAACATTGACTATACTCAAGGTGAGGAAGAAGGCATGGGCCTCATCTGGATTCTGGGCCGCAAACGGGCTTGTTCCGCTCTCCATCTCGTCGATGAATTGACCTTCGCTTGCGTAGATGTTCTTGCATGGCCCATCGTGAACTAAAGGTGGCTCCCCTTCTTTGTAAGTCCACACCTTAAATCTCTTCTCCATCTCAATGTAGCTTCTGTTCATCAATATGAGGTGCAAATAATAAGACTAGTGAATTTTCCAGTGTTGTAGAAAATTTTCGTTAATTTTTAAGAAGAATTACAAACCTTCTAAACTCGTAAATTTTTTGTCCTAAATTTTCCAAGCGGCCCCAAATCTTAAATTCTAAACCCCAAGCCCTAAACTCGTACAACATATGATCGGTAATATTTGTGAATACAGAAAATGTTTTTTTTTTGCACACCGGAAAATGGCAATTTCTTACAAAAAAGAAAGGGAAACGATTTCAGCGCTCCAGTGTTTTGATAAACATGCTCTCACGTGTTTGTCTTGTAGCATGTAAAGGGCTTTAAGAGTCTTTTGAGAACTGTAATATCCTCCGACATCCCTTTAAATACTACACGACAGAAAAGTGGAGTGCATGTTTATCAAAACACTGGAGCACAAAAATCATTTCTCAAAAGCAATTGCTATTCCATTTCCTTTTATTTGTCTTTTCCTGAAAATAAAGCCACTTTCAGAAAAAGAGAAACAATTGGGGTGGAAATGATGTAGGGCGCATTCTAATTTATGTAGATTTCTTAGTTACTAGAGTTTCTAATTATAGATAAATTAGAATCTTAGGATTAAATAGTATTTTAGTTGAGAGAAATTTGAATTCTTATTGAATTAGGAAACAAAAAGCGCTATATATGGGCATATGTGTATATTGAAAGGAGATGATCTTTGAATGGAATTATATAGTTTCGTTTTCTCTTCCTTGTTCCTTGTGGATTCAAGGGATTTTATTGAAGAAGACGTATTCTTCTACCGAGTTGAAGATGGTGATCTTCCCCTTTTTCCACGTGCTTCCGCCTACGTCAGGAAATAACACTGCATTAGGAAATGATATCCCTCTTTCCAAACATACACACGTCTTTTGTTTGGCTTTTCCTAAAAATAGTCATTCTCGTGAAAAGATTAGCAGCTGGAGGAGGGCGAAGATATCGTTATTCTTAGGAAAATAGAAACAAAAGGGGGTGGAAATATCATTTTCTTGTTAATAAGGGAGCTTACACGTGAATTGATCCAGACACATGTTGAGAGGGTTAGGGAATATATTCAATGATGAAAGAACTATCTAATGATGTAGAAACTGCATATCATTCGTCTGGCTTGGGCTTCCTCGTAGCCAAATGGCTTGCATGCCTTTAAAATACACCTTTTTTTATTTTTTTATAGATGTACACACTTTGTTTCTTTTAAACAAGTAACTCGTTACAAACTATACTTGAAAGTACGAAGGATTAAACACTACCAAAGCGTTTGGTAGTGTTTGGATTCGGGCATGGGCCCACATTATTTGGATGATCCAAAGCGTTCATTTGATGGTTCCTGACATAGATAGGATGTGCCCAAAAAATCAGCTCTATCGGACCATCCTAACCCTTCAATCTATGAACGAACCTTCAGCTGAGGGGGCAAACCTTAAACAAAACGAAACTAGAGGGGATGTCTTTGTCACTTTTTATACTATAGGGGTTGAAGTGGATGTGTCAGAAACTAGAGGGGGTGTAAATGTAATTATCCCTAAAAAAAAAAAAAAGAAAATTTGCAATCATCAGTTAAGAAACTTGAAAATTGAAACTTAACAAAAGAAGAACGGACTAATTAACAGTGGAAAATTAGAAAATCATTACTTATAAAAATCAGGAGCAATTTAATTACCAGTTAAAAGCTTTTGATTTGCAACTTACCAAAAAAAAAAAAAAGATTTCAAATTGGCTATCGATTAGTGAAGTGAAAATCTAATATAAATTTACAGTAAAAAAATTGAGAAAATAACGATGATAAAAGCTTTATATTATGAAGTAAAATATTTTCTAGTTTCTCTTAACTGATGAAATGCATAGGCGTTTCGATAAACGGATCCTCTTGGCACAAAGCTTTCTTCTTTCTGAGAATTGAAGTTTCTTCGCCCAACCGCGTGGCGAATGGAGTCTCGAGCTCTTGCTAGACCCACTTCCATTTTCAAAGAAGTAATATTCTCCTGCAGAAGTAATTTTTTCAGCTAAATTCAACCCTTGAATATGAACATAAACATGACGTTGCACTCACTGAACTAGAATGTTTAAAAACCATTACACATATAATGAATGCCAATCATATGGTATGAGAATGTGAAATTCCCTAACATAATAAACATGGCGTGATTTCACTTACTCTAATAGAGGCTTCAAAAGGCGTGTTGTTAGTAGAAATATTAACTTTTGGAATAGGAAGTGGTCTGTCTGTGAAATCTTCTTCTGAGAGTGTTGAGGATTGAGGGACTTGTATTGTTCCACGAGTGATCTTAGTCTGGTCTTTAGGGTATAAGATGGAGTTGAAAAAGACATTGAAATTGGGCTGATTGAAACGATTTAAGTAGAAAAGAGAGAGAGAGAGAATGACAAGTAAGGTTAAGAGAGAGGAGAGCAACCACCTGAAGCCTCTCATTCTCTCTACCAAAATTTTCTTGAACTGAACAAGAAACGAAACATTGGTATGGTTTTTATAAGGGCAAACTGGCAAGCACGTTCAACTCTCAAAATTAGAAACTAATCGAACTTTGGAAAGTTTACTACATGATCCCATATCTTTCTTTCTATAAAAAACATTATAAAGTTCAAGATCTAACTTCCTTTCTCCTCCATGGAAAGAACTTCTAAAACGGGATCATGCGTAACCCATCAATAAACGGGATCTTGCCTAAACGGGATCTGGTTGGGGTCTTGCCTCAGCTTACCCATAAAAAATAAAATAAAAAAGAGCTTCTAAAACGGGATCCCGTTTAGGAAATTAAGAAGGTGGTGTAATTGACTGATGATATGGTCAATTTCGAATTGATTTTTAGGGGCTCGTGCCCCTTTCTTTGTTTCTTGAGCACGTGTCAGCAGAGCAACTGGTGTCTTTTTCTCCAAACCGACTCCCGTTTTGCAAGAAACCCGACACTCTCCCCTTCTCTAAAGCCTACGTGGCAATTCTTCCAGTTTTTTCGATTAAAAAATGGGCGAACTCTCCCCTTCTCTAAAAAGCCTATGTGGCGAGGGGCGGAGTCAGGAATTTGCTTGAGGGGCAGAACATGGGTGAGGCCCATTACTCTTTTACACTAGAGGGTTTCTCCCAAGTAAAAAAGGGGGCTAGTACAACTTTTCCCTTATATTTCATGTAGTGGGACCAAATTATATTACACATGTTTTGATGGGTCGGGCCC
This sequence comes from Tasmannia lanceolata, assembly GCF_043159265.1. Lineage (NCBI taxonomy): Eukaryota > Viridiplantae > Streptophyta > Magnoliopsida > Canellales > Winteraceae > Tasmannia > Tasmannia lanceolata. The sequence goes on from NW_027518683.1 coordinate 6,486,106, forward strand.
ACTATTTAACACTCCTAGCATGGCATGGGTAATTTGTTTTGGGATGGTGAAAGTTCGTGTAGTCTGGTATCATTCAAAAAGTATTGTACAACTTACCATATGATGATCCAAACCGTTCATTTGATAGGCCACAATGTAAGGCTATGCCAGAAAACTCATTTCAATAGAACGATCCTAGCTCTATGAAAGGTCTCCATAATATGCAATTCCAATACAGATTGTAGAGCTAGGATCATCCTATTGAAATGTGTTTTTGGGCTATGACCCTAACATCGGAAATACATTGCACCCCAAAAACCATTTTCATTGGGGTGCACTGTATTTACGATGTGGCCTAGGATCATCCTATCGAAATGAGTTTTTGGGCTATGACCCTAACATCGTAAATACATTGTACCCCAAAAACCATTTTCACTAGGGTGCACTTTATTTACGATGTGGCCCATCAAATGGATAGCTTGGATCATCCTATGGTAAGTTATACAATACTTTTTAAAAAATAATTTGAACTATGCGAGCTTACACCATATTATAACTAATATATTTTGAGCGTATCAGTGGAGATTTTATATGGTGTGTGTATGCGTGAATTCCAGTTTTCTTCTAGGTCCCACTTCAGAGGATGATCGAACAGTTCATTTGTTGGCCACAAATCCACAATGTCATAGGAGATTTTTAGTTTGCTGGAGAGAGAGAGAGAGAGAGAGAGAGAGAGAGAGAGAGAGAGAGAGAGAGAGAGAGAGAGAGAGAGTCAATTACTGACAATTACAAATTTGGATATTTTGTAGACAGATTATTAAAAGTTGAAAACAACGCTATGTTCTCATCCTAGAGAGAGAGATATATTAATTGCAAGAGTCAATTTCTGACAATTACAATTTTGGACAATTTTGTACACAGATTATTCGAAGTTGAAAAAAAAGCTATGTTCTCATCCCAAAGAGAGAGAGAGAGAGAGAGAGAGAGAGAGAGAGAGAGAGAGAGAGAGAGAGAGAGGTATTAATTGCAAGAGTTAATTTCTGACAATTACAATTTTGGACAATTTTGTACACAGATTATTCAAAGTTGAAAAAAAAGCCTATGTTCTCATCCTAGAGAGAGAGAGAGGTATTAATTGCAAGAGTTAATTTCAGACAATTACAATTTTGGACAATTTTGTACACAGATTATTCGAAGTTGAAAACAACGCTATGTTTTCATCCCAGAGAGGGAGAGAGAGAGAAGTAATAATTGCAATTTCTGACAATTACAATTTTGGAAAAGTTTGGACACAGATTATTCGATTGAAAAAAACACTATGTTCTCATCCCCTCACTTTGTCCATACTTACATAGATCCTGAGAAATTGAGAATTTTTCAATTTTGAGGGGGGGGGGGGGGCAAGTGCCCCCCTCTGGCTCCGTCCCTGTATGTGGCAATTCTTCTAGTTTTTTCGATTAGGCGATGATATTTTCACCCCCTGCAGTACGCATCCGCCCCCTTTTAACGTGATTCTACGTCAAAAAGCATCAAAGTTGCCCATGTATTTTTTTTTGGTAATGGAGGGTGTCCCCACCCCCTTGGGGGTAGGACTATTTCCCTACGGATGCGCGCAATCACCCGGAAACAGATAAGCAAGGGGGGATTCGAACGCTCATCACTGGGGAGCAAACCCATGACTTTACACCAAAGAGCCACACCCTTCCGCGTTGAAAGTTGCCCATGTAGAAGTTGGAGATCAATTGTAGAAGAATAAACTAAAATAGCAAAACCACACGCACAAACCAAGAGGAGAAAACGTTTATCTTTTCTCTGATTTTTTTGAATAAAATATTACATCTTCTTCTATCTCCTTTCGATGTGAAAGATCAAGATTGCCTAGAAGCGAATCCTTATCAAAACTTCGACGTACGAATCTCCGAGGTTGCTCTGATACCAATTGTAAAGCGAATCCTTGATCAAAACTTCGACGAACAAATCTCCGAGGTTGCTCTGATACCAATTGTATACGTTGTAGATCAACTGAAGAAGAATCCTTTACTACTAAAAGGCAAAATCCCTGAAAATTCGTCTGATGCTTTTGTTGAAATACCGTTCACATCCCAGTTTTGGTTTTTCTTGACTTCCCTTATATGTCCTCATTAATTCTGGCATTTCCGTAATTTCAAGCTATGCTTTTGCCCTGCCAATACTCCAAAAAAAACCTAGCAAGTTTCATCTCCACGAGCGACACGCGTACTTACCATTGTAAGATGTAAAGACAAGTTTCATCTTGATGAACGACACGTACCATCTCCCTAACGCCGGGTGTCTTTTCTGATCTAAAGATAAGTTTCATCTCTGTCATTTCAAACTATGCTTCTCTCCTTTTACCATGCATTTCGATTCTTAGCCTATCAAAATCCTCCGGACCCTATCTCATAGAAAATGATCAAAATACCACTCACTCATAAAAAATGACTAATACACTTATATCTCATAGAAAATAATAAAAAAGACCTATCTAATGCAAGACAATTTACATGGTGGATGGCTCTGCACTTACGTGCAACCCGAAAAAAATACTGGTGGCCGCATTTTTTTGGTGATCCAACCATTCATTTTGTTGGGCCCGGATTTTATTCTCTAATTCAGATCTAATTTACTCTCTAATAAAATCTTCTCCATAGAATGATCTTAACCCTTTGATTTGAGAAGGTTTAAAATGGACACCGCAATATAAAAAAACTACATAGATCGGGGTTAGGATTGAAAAATATTTTCTGGGCACACCCCCAACAAATGAAAAAAATACGTGTGCCGACATTGTTTGCGTGGGTGATCCAACCATTCATTTGTTGGGCCCTAATGTAGATAGTGTGGGCCCGTAAAATCTTCTCCATAGAATGATCTTAACCCTTTGATTTGAGGAAGTTTAAAATGGACACCACAATTAAAAAAAATGCATAGATGGAAGGTTAGGATCATCGATCCTATGAACAAAATACACTATCTCATAAAAATGACAAAATACATTATCTCATGAAAATGACAAAAATAAACTTATCTCATATAAAATAATAAAATATTTCAATCTCATGGAAACTGGGTTAAGGTACTTTGGCTATTATCTTTTATGACATAGGGGTATTCTTGTTATTTTCTCGTAATAGAAATGAAATTGTGGGAAACGGTTCTCTAATAATAAATGTGTTTTGAGGATAAAAGTGTAGGTACATGAAAATAGGTGCTTTAAATGCTCCTTAACGAGTGTGCACTCGTTAGCAAAACCCATTAATTTAACCAAATTGAAAAAATTATGAATAGCTCTCCCAAAGTTTTTTTTTGTGCAGGTGGGGGAATCCCAATTGATGGTAGAAAGAAACTAGAAAGGCAACATGTGTGTTAACTTACCAACTTCTCCAATAGCTTAAGCTGTTGGAGAAATGCAGTATTTAATCTTTTATACTTTAACACTCCCCCTCACGTGTGGCCCCACTTTCAAGGGTTGGCCTACACGTGGCACATATGGCCCTACTTTTGGGTTTAACCATTGCATGTGGATTTTGCTATCAAGGAGGTTTGAACCCAGGCATTTGCTCTGATACCATGTTAACTTACCAGCTTCTCCAAAAGCTTAAGCTGTTGGAGAGAGGCAGTATTTAATCTTTTATACTTTAACAATGTGGACACAAATTCTTTGATGTAGAATTTGTATCTAGATGAGAATGTTTATTCAGACCCAAATGTACCATGGAAAGAAATGTTGGAAAAGTAGTGGTAAGCATTCTACAGCTCAAATTGAGAAGCGATGGTCTTCTGAGTTACAAGGAGAAGTTTTTGAGGTGGAAATTAAGTTGTGCATTTAAGTTGTGCTCTAAATTAATATAGTTTACGTAGTAGATGTCATTTTAATTGGTAGATACAATGAGATTTTTCACAAAAAAAAAGTCTTCCCAACCTATCCTAAAGAAGTCTTATTTATTTAATTCTAATGTATATACCTTAGCTTTTTTACTAGTAAACTAAAATAGCAAAACCACACGCACAAACCAAGAGGAGAAAACGTTTGTCTTTTCTCTGATGTTTTTTTCATAAAATATTGAGAAAAGTGTTCCTGCGCAGGGAGCTTCCCATCAGCATGCCACTTGAACCATGGGCAGGTGGGGCATTGTTCCTTATCATGCTATAATGACTGGTTTGAAGCTACAAAAAGGAAGTCTGTTAGGCCAAGTGGAGGTGTAAGACTTCTTTTTATCTTGTCTTATCAGTCATTTTACTCTTTTGGTATAATAACCCTTAATCTTGGTGAAACACCCTAATCGTACAGAGGCCCTTCTCTTCACCACTTTGGATTGTGAGGCTCTCACTCCTAGCATTTTGCTATGACTGTTCTAGAGTAGTGATTGGTAACGCTTAATTTGTTGTTATCACACTTTAGAGATAACTTTTCAAATTTGTTGTTTACCTCAGCAATTAGAGCTTCTACAAGATGGATGGCAAAGAGGTATTACACCAATGAAATGGGTATCTTTATGTCTTTTTATTTGCCTCTTGAACATAATTCTTTTTTGGATGATATGGCTTTCACTGTGAATCTGTGATCTATCATATTCATTTACATGCTATTGTATTGGAATCCATCTGATTAATATGCCGCCAAGAGGTGGATCTTTAGCTTAAATGGTAAGCACTTAGGAAATGAGTTCTGACCACCACTTTTTCAAGAGGCTGGTGGTTCGAATCCACCAAGATTTTTAACTTTGAATTCTATTTTATTTAGTATAAGCATACATGTGAATTGATTTGGATTCCAAACCTTTATTTGGATCTACTAGTGGGGCAACAATCGGGCTTAATTGGATCTACTATTGGGATCAAATAAACCCACACAGGTATTTGGATTCAATAGGGTGTCCAAGTCCTTATAAGCCCATCCACATACATTCACTTTTCCGATGTTGGATCTTTGCTTCAAGTGGAACCCCCAACAATCAACAGCCTTGATTAGATAAATCTAAATCAAGCTTGCAAGTGGTAGATCCGAAAATTTTTATTGACGGGCAAGTGGCTCAGAAAAGAAAGAATTTGTCTCTTGATGTTACACGTTTCATTCTGAACCCAAATGTAGGTGATGAAGGTGGTCAATAGGGAAGGCGAAGGTTAAGCCTCCTTAACCACACCGAGTGAAGAACCATGTGAGTCACATCGTAGCTCTTCGCAGGTCGATTGATTACAAAGTGTCTCCGTGCTTGCATGACCCTCCTCTGCAACATTAGATATCTACGTCCCGTTATTCCTTGCAAGATCACCTTAATGTCCGGTATCCGATCGATCGATATTTGAATGGAAAATTTGCTCCAATCAAGTATGTCACTAAATGGGAGCACATAGTGATCAGAAATGATCACAGGGACACAACCCGCATAGATCGATTCGACCACTCTGGGGCTTGCCACTTCGTACCCACTTGGGCACAAGCAAAACTTGCTATTTCCCATTAATTTAGTGTAATTGGCGCCTCTTGGGAGACGATCGTGAACCCGAATCTCATTATCTCTATCTTTCCAGTGGTAGAGTAGGATTTTTCTTATGTGGCCGTGGGACTTGCCTGCGAAGAAGGCGAAGATTGTTCGCTTCGAAGGCGATAGTCCGATTCCTGACATTGAAAGGTGTCCGAATTGGAGGTTGATTTCTGGCAATGTGACATCTCGTTCGGGCTGAAAACCTTCGGAGGTGTTGGCATTGCAGAGAACTTTGATGAAGTAGCGGTAGAGCTCAGGGCTAGCTCTTGAGACGTCGGGTGCCTGATTTCACGCATAGGAAATCTTCAGCCCTAAAAGCATTGCAGTTGTTGGGTCCTCACGTGAGGCAATAGCACTCATATATAAACCATGTGAAATAACCAATAGCTCTCATTTATTGCGATTAGAGTTGGTGTTATTTAATCATTAAGTGTTCAACAAGATAGACGTGAAAGAGAGAGAGTTAAAGAGTTTTGCCTACCCAGTCATGGCAAGAGAGCATGAAATGGTCGGCACCTTGGCTTCTGTTCCAATAAGGGTATTTATGAGAAACAACAGTAATGTAGTCAGTGAAGACCCTTTGTAGTCGGTCTCGAGAGAACCCAGCGACAGAGGTGATGGGCTTGTAAACGAACCCTATGACATTGGCCACGCTCAAAGGGACAAAAAATGCATGGGCTTCGTCCGGATCCCGGGCCACAAACGGACTCTTTCCGCTCTCCATCTCATCGATGAATTGACCTTCAGTCGAGTAAATGTTGTTGCAAGGCCCATCATGAACGAGAGGTGGATCACCTTCTTTGTAGGCCCACACCTTGAATTTCTTCTCCATCTCAATGTAGCTCCTGCTCTTAATTAATTTCATTCTCATCACTGTCAAATTATAGTTTTCAAGAACAAGAAATTGTTTGAAAGAGAGGCCCTCAATTTTTCTATTATTATTTTTAACAAAAAAAATTATGTGATATCGATATTCAGAATTACCTTTTGCTTACGAAAAGTAGAAATAACTTGAAATTTATATTAATTCACTAAAAAAGGAATTGGGAACTAAAGAGCCTAACTTGCAAAACTCAGAATTATAAATCAGGAATTCACATTTACGAAATCAATACTAGAAAGAAAATTCATAGAAAAACATTTGTTTTTATACAGTTTCCTTTTGATTGCTACGGATCACTATGAAGAAACCTATTCTTTTCTTATACCTTTAAGAAAAACATGTTTTATTTTTTTTTATTTTTGGGTTTTTGCTTAAATTTTTTGAAGATTTGCCGAGTTCAACGGACCCAAACGTGCGCCTGCTCCATGATCTTAATGTTCGCCTTTTCTCATATTTTCGAAGTTGAAAGTAGGTCTAGGTGTTTGGAAAATGAGAGTCTCTCTGTGGCATTACGTTCGGCGCTCTAATAATTTATATGGTTGGTGGGAACATTTTATATAAGGAATTGAGAGTATCATTTATCATATAGGTGTTGTCCATCCCTCCTCCTTGAAACTAGCCGCATGGCACTTGATACTTGCCCTACACATGCTTTTAGTGCACTAGGTTTTAATTTAAACCTATTTATCCGCTAGAGAAAACACGGTGACCTCTAACTATCATGGCTAGGCAGCAGTTTGGTGTTGTGTTGCCCCTATCATTGGCGTCGCTGCTATTGCCACTGTCAAACCAGAGTCCATGGTTACAATGACCACCACAACAAATTTTACTAAAAAGACCAAATAGCATTTTCTATACGTTCTTATGTACAATATATATGTACTTACACGGTTACACCCCATATGTACTTTGAACAACATTATCATTCACCTTTCCGTACTTAAAACACCGTTTCCTAAGAAAGCAGTCTCTTATATCTTATATCCTTCTTTTTTTTGAATGGTATCACTAGGTTTTTATAATAAAACCTAGTGATACACACTAAGGAATATGATATAAAAGAAGAGAAAAGAGTTTCAACACACTAGTGTAGATAAGTTATCTACACACTAGCTTAAAATAAAGTTGGGGCCACATTGTTTGGGTGATCCAAAGCATTCAGTTGATTGGCCCTCACATAGATAGGGTGTGCCCAAAAAATCAGCTCCATAGGATCATCCCAACTCTACGATTTGTGGAGGTAAAATGGACGTGTATAAACCTTCACAAATTTGTCCATTTCTTGCCTCCACTGTTCGAATGGTTAGAATGATCATATGGAGCTGATTTTTTGGGCACACCTATCTATATGAGGGCCCATCAACTGAATGCTTTTGGATCAGCCAAACAATGTGGCCACCACTGTGTTTTAAGCTAGTGTGCAGATAACTTATCTACAGTAGTGTGTAGAAACTCGTTCCTCATAAAAGAAAATAAATTTAGGGAGGTGATATTTTCACCCCCCGCATTACATGCACGCTCCCCTTTTAACTTGATTTGACATGAAAAGTGGGCAACTTTATGTAAATCACGTTTTAAGGGGAGCGTGCAAGTAATGCAGGGGGTGAAAACATCATCACCCTAAATTTATGGAGCATTAATTATTAAAGCCTCAACTGTACTTAGCTAATTTGACTCGCCCTCTGGGTACTTTATACTAGGGGTGTAAATAGATATTTGAAAATTCGATTATCGTCCGCATCCGAATCCGTTTAAAGTGAATATTATCCGAATCCGTTTCAAGCGGATATTATTTGAATCCGTTTATGAGATATCCGGCTCTTAGCGGATGTGAATCTGGTAAATGGTATATCCGATCCGTTTAATAACTGAATCCGAGAAGTACATCATTTTTATTTATTATAAATAATATCATTAATATTTATTTTTAGTAATGACACACTATCTTTTGTTTCTAAAAGAAAAGTGAATTTTCTTTTTAGAAAAAAAAAACAAAAACAAAAACAAAAAGTGTTTTGAGTGAGAAATTGAGTAATCTCTCATTTTAAGGGCATTCTTGGAGTTTGACCTGGCTTCTTTGTGAAGCAACAAATATGGGCTGTAGGATGAAAGAGACAAATTGATGATGGTGATTGAAAGAAGACGGTATAGCTTCTGGAGAGTTCTAAAATAAAAAGGCCATCTAGGTCATTGATGGTAATTGGACGGCTCAGATCAATTTTCCAACTTAGGGTTATATAAAAACCCAAAATGCAATTAAAAGAGAGGACTTCTAAGGTTTGCAAAGAGAAGCAAGAGAGGAGAAAGGAGGAGGTCGAGACACCATCTCCGGCATTCCTTGGTGTCCCCAACTCCACCAAAATCCACCGCCGCCCCTCTCTACCTTCTCATGGCCAGCTCCATCACCGCTAGTCACCTCCATCTCTAACCCAATCCCCATCTCCATCCCCATTTCCCTTCATCTTCCACCATCAGTACTCCCACTTCCCCTGTTAAAAATAGCCCAAACCCATTCCATCATATACACACAAAAAAGAAAGAAAGAAAAAACCCAAAGACCACTACCAACACCATCCATCCCCACCGCCCCTCTCTCTCTGCCTTTTTTTTTTAAAAGGAAGAAGAGGATCTCATATATTTTAGGGTTCGAGAGTTAATTTTGAGAAGAGAAGGTAGATGTCTGGTTTTAGAGTTTGGGAAATTCATTCGAGGAGTAAGAAGGACAAGAAAGATAAAGTACTGCAATAAAATGTTCAAATTTACAGGATAAAAGGGTACGGATAATATCCAAACTCGAACAATATCCGCTGGAATCGAATACGGTAATATATATTAAATATCCGTCAAATCCGAATCCGAATCCGAATTCAGATAGTGTATACTGTAATCGAATTCGGATCTAGCCATATCCGCTTCGAATTCGATCCGTTCACACCCCTACTTTATACAGCTAGCAAAGCCATATTTGCATAAAGCGAAATTCTCAGCCCCCCTTGTTTTGATATTTACAGCCCATTCCTATGTATGATAATTTCTCACATTACCAACAAGGCAACACGAGGCAAGTGGAATCTCAAAAGAAAGAGGGTGTTAATAATGTAGGCTCACTTGAGAAAGAAAAGTCATCGTGTCTGAATAAGACAAAAAATGGTGGGAGCCATATGGGCACCATGCGCTCTCTGCCGAATGACTTTGATAAATCACATGTGAACTGGGCAATGATATTTTACCCCTTCTATTTCCAAGCTATTTTGTTTGTCTTTTTATTAAGAAGGTTATGGTTAATTGCGATGAATATTATCATAAATAGAAGGTTCCTCTCAATACAAAATGAGTAGGCTTGGTTCAATGTATAACTTTTCCCATGTAAAAAAAGTAGGAAATTTTAGAAATATTATTCCTTTCCAAACCTTTCCAGAAAATTACTGCAATCCCAATGGTTAATTAAATTTGGTAACTCATGTCTCTCCTCTGCTTTAAGTTTCCAATAATTTCCTTCTAATTTTCTTTTGAATGAGGCATCGACAGAAATAACCCAACAAAACTTCATGGCAGATGATATTCTTGTAAGAAAAAAAATTGCAACTAAGATCATGGATAGTTTCTCTTAACTGATGAAATGCATAGGCGTTTCGATAGATAGCTCCTCTTGGGACGAATCTCTCTTCTTTCTGAGAAGTGTAATTTCGCCACATTATGGCACGCAAAATGGAGGCTCGAGCTTTCTCCAAACCCAATTCCATTTTCAAAGAAACATTACTTCCATTCCCACACACTTTCTCCTGCAAATAACCCAAAAGATGAAAAACAAAAGAGAATTAATTTCTAATAACTAACTTCATCCTTCAATTACACAAATTTAAGTACGTTTGATTTCTACTTACTCTAGCAACAGTGCTGGAACTAGTTTTGTTAGGGGATATATTGGAGGACACAATAGTGGTGGAATTAGTTTTGTTAGGGGAAATATTGAAGGATGGAAAAGGAGGCCTATTGGGGAAATCTTTTGAGATTGGTGAGAAAACTGGGGTTTGTAACCTTCCATGACTCATCTCTGTGTGATTTTCAGGAGATATGATGAAATTGTTATTGAGTTGGAAATAGGGTTGATGTAAGGGTTGGAAGAAGAGGAAGAAAACTAGGAGAGGAAGAAGGAGAAGCAAGAGTAAGAGAAGGAAAGACAAATGGACCAAGGATGCCATTTCACTTTTCTTGTGTCACACAGATTTCCCGAAAATGGACTACTAGACAGCCTTTTCTTAACAACGAGCATGTGCTTGTACGTTTATCCCACGGGGATAGGGATGGCAACGCGGCGGGTCAGGTCGGGGCTGGATGTTGCATTCCTGTCCCGTCCCGCTTCGGGATGGCGGGGAATCCCCACCCTCCCACGGGGAATATCTAATCCCCATCCCCACCCCTGCACCCTGCTGGGCAAAAATCCCCGCCCCATCACATCTCCCCATCACATCTTTAATAAGGCTCTGCTTGTTTTGGATTTTGACATTTTGAGAACCGATTGTGTGTCCAAAACAGATTATAGACTTTTAATTTAGCCTTATAGCCCCAATTGATTAGAAATTAGAATAGAAATATACCCGCGAGGGCAGAATTGGAATTTAAATTCTAAATAAGCTGCTTTTTATAATGCAAGGACAGCAATGTATTGAACCGGGGCTGGGCGGACCCAAAATCATCCCCGTCCCCGCCGGAAAATCAAGGGAATCCCCTCCCCACGCAGGGCGGATCCCCATTTTCGACTAGATTTGTCGTTACCACTATGGTTATGTGGATCCAACGGGCACCCTTGGGGCTGGTTTTCACAATTGTGCCCTTCAGTTTAGCATTTCAGAGTACATAGATAGACTAGAATTCCGGGCCCATGCTATGCATGGGTGTAAAATGTTGGGCCCCACCATCATGTGTAGGTTTTGGGTAGAGATGGTGAACCACAGCTTATGCATGGATTTGAGCGGAGATGGTGACCCCACCCCAACACATGAGGTGTAAATTGGTAGGCCCCGGCCCATAATAAACATGAGGTGTAGACCTGTGGCCCCGTCCCATAAATAACGTAAGGTTCAAAGTGGTGGGCCCCACCTTATGTGTGATCTTGGGCGAAGATGGTGAGCCCACCACAGCAAAACATGACCCCACCCTTGGCTAACACATCAAAACATGACCCCACTCATGGTTAGGCGTGGTTATAAATCTTTGGGCCCCACCTCATCGTAGCATGAGGTATAAGTAAAATAGAAATGGGATCCACCATGCTTGAGTTGCAAAAGAGGAGAGGGAAAGTGGGGTGAGAAAAAGGCTTTCTCAGAAAAAAAAATGCTTCAAAAGAAAACGATGGAAAGAAACATATATGATAGTATACGGGAATGATAAATGCACCTTTTTCATTACTTGGGACACCCAGGTGGACACCCAGGTGTACGATGGCAATAATGTCCCTTCAATCCTTCCCATGTGATGTAAGTTGTCCCAAGTAATGAAAAGGGGCGCATTTATCATTTGCCCAATATTTTATTATAGATAGATAGATGTGGTTGTTCAGAAAAACCAACAGGGTGCAACTTGGGTTGGGTTCAACCTGAACCCGACAAGTTCAACTTGATTCCAGTTCGAGTTGGCTCGGGGTTTGGAAAATCCAACCCCACTTAATTTCAGGTTGGTTAAAGGTCAAAGCCTTGGGCAACCAGACCTAAACCCAGTCCCGTTATCTAATTTCATCATAATTTTTAAAATCTCAGGGCTATGTTTTTTTTTTGGTAATATTTTTATTTTTTGTCCCTGCACAACTAGATTCAACTGGACCCGATTGGGAAAAAAAACATGTTAGATGGGTTGCGTTGGGTTAGGGTCGAGGGATTTAGAGGCGGGGTGGGTTAGGACTGACCCTCCTTGACCCGAGGCTTGGGTTGGAGCGGGTTAGGGTCGAGGGAAAGCTGGGCTCAACCCGACCCAACTACTTGACCCGAGCTGCATCCCTACCAGTGAATGACTAGACCTCGAGCTCATTGTAAGCTCATTGTAATTACAATGAGGCACTCCAAATATGAAGTGAGTCCCACCTTTGATTGATCTGAACCATCCATTTGATAGGCCTCGCTTTGAGTTGTATGACCCAAAAATCACACCAGTCAAGCAATCTTAACATCTAAAATGTGTATTTTTTGTTGTTATATCACTACCCATGTGCAATTTTGACCGTCCATTTTCGAATGAAAAACACAATACCGGCACTGTGCAACAGCAATCAAAATAACCATTTCCATAACATTTTCAACTTTTATCTCAGGGTCATCTTATCAATGGAGCTACACCCCAAAAATTGCCAGAACGCCTAGTGCACCTCCATTTGTGGAGATTATAAGAGAAGAAAGTAACCCTGAAATAGAGGGTAAAGTGGTAAACAATGGACAGAAGCAGCAACTATGACTCAAGCACGCTCTGCCTCAAAAAATGGAGCAACCTAGTAATGAGATGCACCTATCAACAGAGACCAAGGACTGTTATAGGTGTATGGAAGCCTAATCAAATCAGCTGGGAACACATTTTCGGTTCTCTTTGTGGATTGCCATTGTATGCTAATATTACTTATATCTTTTTTCTTTAAATGGTTAGACTTCTAGACATGATAACTTTGAATGCTCATGACGATTTTGTTTTGTTGTTAAAAATATTGATATATGATGATCTTTGGTATGGCTAATCCAAGGTTTTAAGGTTGTTGACTATTCTAATTCCGAAAACAAATAAAGAAGGCAGATGCACTTATCAAATTGAAGATAAAATCATTGTTGAAAATCTCATATGATCTCTATTGAAGAAGTGAAAAGGTTGTGTCTGTTAAACGACCAATTACTCCAAAAGCTTAAGCTGTTGTGAAAGGCAGTATTTAATCTTTTATACTTTAACACTCCCCCTCACGTGTGGTCCACTTGGCAAACACATGGCACATGTGGCCCCAGTTCTTGGGATGAACATTGCTTGTGGATTTTTGTTAACAAGGAGGTTTGAACTCGAGACCCTAGCTTGGCTCAGAGAAAGGCAGTATTTAATCTTTTATACTTTAACAGTGTTGTGCCACTTGGTTACTATCCTTAAGAATCATATTTGCCCCCTACAGTGCAGTCGGCTATAAATCAGCAACCTAACGATGATAATTACAATGATACATAGATGAATAGCTAAAAGTAAAATTATATTTGTAACCCAAACAAAGAAAAATAAATAAAGAAGATGAGCATTGAAACCTTCTTGTTATCTGTTTCATAGGAAACAATAATAAACACTTTATCTTGAAATAATCAACAATTCTGCTACCTAAACCAAACTTCAAACCAGCCTCGAACCCGAGCATATTAAATAATATAATCAATTTTCAAATAAGCATGTATCGGCTGATATTTCGAACCATAATTATACACTTAAATGAAGATTAAAAAAAATTATACAAGCTTGTCACACCCAACCCTATCACGCCATTCAAGAAAGATGAGCGCCGCACCGTAGTGAGCAAGTGCACCCGCGATCACAAACACATGGAATATCTGGTGACTATGCCCGGCTAGATCGAAAAACCCTGGTTTCCATTTTTCGGGTACTCGGCTAACATAGAACATGGTCCCTGTAAGATAAGATAATGCCATGGCTAACTCATAAACAAGTGTTATAGTGCGCCTAGGCTCGCTCCAATTCACAATTATGGCATGTATCGCTGGGACAATGCCGGAGAGTCCCATTGCACAAAAGAGCATTGCTCGATATGCCCGGAATTTGCCCGTCGACATGGCCGGAGAGAACAATGTGAAGATTGTGAATATTCCCATAGTGGTAATTCCGGTGAGATAGATGAATTGCCAAATTGGGTTACATTGGAAGATGTAGTAGATAGGAGGGAAGAAGGAGGCTATGATCATTATCGCGATCCCTGAGTAGTCTACTCGTAATAAGAAGATGTTTAATTTGTGGGAATGGCACCCGAAAAGGTGGCAAATGCTACTAGACATGAGACAGAACATGGCTCCGGCGAGGAACACGAAGAACGGCCATCGGGTTGCCGGAGTTGATACAGTCGCTGAGATTTCTGAGGACATCGTCTTCTCCATGTCAAAGAGGGCGTCTGTTCCCTGCAACGTTTTATATTATTATAGTTAGTCTTAGCTTGCTGTGTTAATTAACTTGGGATTTTTCTGATTAGTCAAATTGAAGATAGAAATGGTAGTAAAGATAACAAATTTGAGCTTAATTCTCCTGCAAGAAGGAAGAAACTACGATCTAGTGGCATTTTAATCGTTCGTGTTTTTGTCAGTCTTAATAAGTTGGTCATACATCCATTAAGCATTTTAAAGATCACATGTTTGGCTGTTCTAAAAAGACATTTCAATGAAAATTTTTCCCATTCCTCTTGATGAAAAAGTTTTACATGAGACATTGATTATTAGGGCTGCAACTCGGGTCGGGCGGGTCGGGTTTTGGAGAACCCAACCCTACCCGAGAAATATCTCGGGTCGGGTCGGGTTGGGTTTTTTTTCGGAAAACCCACGATTCCCAAACCCGGCCCTACCCATGATAAATCTCGGGTCGGGTCGGGTTTTTTCACGTTGACGCAATTTTTTAAGGAAAATACTTGTTTGGCAAGGCAACTCAACTCATAGAAGTAGAAATTACTCTCACATTACACTTGAATCAAACAATGATGTAATTACACTCACATTACACTTGAATCAAACAATGCCGTAATCAAACAATGTTGTAATTACAATCAAACAATGCTGAATCAAACGCTTGAATCAACTCAACTCATAGAAGCAGAAATTACACTCACATACAATAACAGTGGGTGCGTGGGTTTTCACTTTTAACTTGTAACTAACAATAGAAAAAAATGTACATACTATAACTTATGTAACTCGGGTCGGGTCGGGTTGGGCCCCTTCAAACCCGGCTCGACCCGAGATTCATGCGGGCTTTTGAATGCTCAACCCGGCTCGACCCGAAACTCATGAAACCTGAACCCGACCCAGGTTATTTTCGGGTCGGGTCGATGCGGGTCGGGTAAAACCCGGCTCGAGTTGCAGCCCTATTGATTATCAAACATTAAAAAAATGGGAAATGTTATCACCACTACCGTATTTTGATGATTGCACTCTTTACTTTATTAAAAAGTACGTATGGCCGGCACCATAGGATGATCGATGAGGCTTAGGATCAACCTATGGAAATGATTTTTGGGGCACAACATATTTAGGCTGTGGCCCATCTAATGGACGGTTTGGATCATCCTACGGTGCGGGCCATACGTACTTTTCAATAAAGTGAGGAGTGCAATCATCAAAATGCGGTAGTGGTGATATCATTTCCCTAAAAAATTCAATGTTTAAGGAAAATTTCCTAGAAAACTGCATTGGTTTTGCTTTTCAAAGTGTTTTGATGAAAAGTGGTTACAAAATGGACTACCAAACTTACCAATAACATGTTTAAAAGGAAACATTGTCTAAATCAACGGACCTGATCAACGCAGGCAAGTGCCGCATATACAATAGGTCAAGACATTGAAAATATTTATTCACGTGTTCACAGATTCATGACTATATATTTTTCTTTTGTAAAATTAAAATAGGCATTCTCCGTCTAGGATGGCAAAATTTGTGTTCTAGTGAAGGAAAGAAAGGATAACCAAAAATTGTAAAATTCATTTTCCATGGAAAAAGAATTCCATATATCAAAACAGCCTGAAGAGTTCTGTGGATTAATGCTTCAAAACTATAACCATAGTAATGACTTACCGAGAAGAAATTACTGTGATTGTGAGAGGCATCAACAATTGCATTTACCGAAAAGGACCTGTCACAAACGTATACAGAAAATCAGGAAATCTTTTTATTTTCAATGAAATAGTTACAAGAAGGGTACACGCAATTGGAAGTGAGAAAATTTTAGACTTGTATTAGAACTGTATTTTTTTTTTAAAGTGATAATCGCCCCTTTTCATCCCTGGGCCACCCACTTCTAATGTAAAAAGAGTAGTCATAAATATGCTAAAGGGGGGGTGACCTGGGGGAGAATATGGGGCGAATATATCCCCTTCACTTCTTTTTTACATTACAGCACTAGTTAGGTGATCCGAATTCTGACCCCACCATATGCAACAAACAGGAAGTGACGTAGTTGAGCGGTTGAAGCATTGAATGGGTCAATGTAGAGTGAGGCCATTTATGGTGAGCTTGCGAGGTATCTTTACTTATTTTTTAGTGAAATGATATCTACACTCCATTATTTTAGTAATGGCACTCTTCTTGTTAAAACTTATCTAGTTAACTTTTGCATGAGAGAACAGTCACCTCAGATGAATTAAATTAATAGGACAGAGCCTTCTGGAAAGTGAGCCTGTGTGGCTTTTCTCTTGTGCAAAAGTCCGCCCTGAAATGCCCTAGCAAATCCAAGAAAAAATCGCCTAACAAATTTAGGAGTGTCATAGTCAAAAGAAGGGGGTACGATTATCATTTCACTTGAAAGAGTTCCAGTTTTGAGTTGGAGGTCCTGAAATAGAACTCCACTCCTTCCTATTAGAGTATAGCTATGACAAAAGAAGCGGGTGCGGATATAAATTTGGGCAGGTCCCATTTTTTGTCCAATAAAATGGGCAGAAAAGGTCTTCCCTTTTTTTATTCTTGGAAAACCCTTCCATTTATGGAGAGAGTAGGGTGAATCTATCATGACAAGGAGTGCAAATATCAGCTCCCAAAATGTAAAAATAATAAGAAGCTTAAATGGAAATGGTTGAATGACTTATTCATCCTAAGCATTTACCAGGGATATTTAAACGGAGTTTTTATATGGTGGCCGACCGTCAAATACCGTCAAAACGGTACCCCCTTGATATTTGATCCAACAGCTACCCACTTTTTAAGAGGCTGCTGTTGGATCAAATATCATGGGTACCACCATCACGTGACTTGACGGTCGGGCATCATATAGTTTCCCATTCAAACGAGCAACGAGGGAACTCATATTCACAACCCCCTTGTTTAGTTTGGCACTCCTTTAATTTGAACTAGGAATTGTAAATGTAAGAGTTGATATTTCCACCCCTTCTGTTTTTTCTTAAAAAAGCAGGAGAAGTCAAACAAAACGAAACGTAAAAGATGGAAATGTGGGTGGAAATATCATCTTCCCACTATTGAATGCTAAAAATAAAGAAATGGGTGTCAATATCAAACAATTGAGTCCAGAAAAAAAAAAGGGGGAAAGAGTTTCTCTGTTCTACAACAGACCTGGTGAAATTACTAAGGAGATCTGCAACTTTAGGCACTTGCTCCAAATTCAACACCGTTAAAACCAAGAAGACAAAAAACCCAATCAAATGCCTGCAAAATAAAAACAAAACAAACCCATCAGACCCAACATTAATTTAAAAGAGAATACACAGAGAGAGAGAGAGAGAGAGAGAGAGAGAGAGAGAGAGAAAAGAAAGAAAGAAACTTACGTCCAGATATTAAGTGTCTCGTTGTGCCAACGGAAGATGCTAAAGAGAGCCTCTTTTAAAGGCCAATTGGCCCTATAATACCTCAATATATATTCATTATCTTTCATATATTCGGGCAACTCATCATAAGAAATCAAACCCCATCTTGATGAAGAGGATGTAATCATTTTCTTCTTTTCTGTATATTTCATTTCCTCTGTACCCAAATCCCTTCCCTTCTTTCTCTTCGACATACGACCTTTTCTTTTCTTCTATCACTTCTTAGAAGAAGAAGAAGAAGAAGAAGAAGATAGAAATATCTTTGGGGCGGGTTTCGGTGAAGATATTTAGGAATGATAATAGTGTGGGTGTGGTTGTTTGATCATTTAGTGCAGTTTCGTCGAATCAGTGACCCCCTCCCAACTGCTTCATTTATAGTCTCTAGTTTAGTTGAAAGAGAAATTATAAAATACGCATATGGTTACAAATGTAAGCTTTCCTTCTTTATGAAATTACGAAAACCGCCTCTAGTTATTTTTGAGTTGCCTTCTGGGTACGTGGCTGTTGGATCAAATATCAAAGGTGGTACCGCTCGCACGGTAGTTGACGGTCGGGCACCAGATCAAAACCCTTTCTACTACGCCACATGTCTACAGGACTACAGGCCTACAGGTGACATTAATAAAGTTGCTTTATGACAAGAAAATCAATGTTCTTTTCTAAATGACAGACGTATCCCTATTTTTGGTAGATTTGCGTTGTTAAATGAGATGATAACCTGAAGGCCACGTGATAAACAACAACAAGGGGCGCACCCATTTTTAGTCTATCTTAGCAAAGTTCATTTGTAAGAAATGAAATCGGTGCCAACCAACATAAAATTAACGGAATATTAAATGCAACTTTGTTGGTAAGGATGACTCTTCGTATCAGTTAACCTTAAAATAGAGCGATTATTTTTTCACCCCCTGTAGGATTATGCGCCCCCCTTTGAACTGAATTGTTGGCAGACTTTAACGCTTTTTGACGTAAAAGGGGGCGCATAATCTGGGGTGGCTGCTCGCATGCAACAGCCAGGTGCAAAATGCCTTTCTGTGGAAGTCCCTGGCAAAACTTATGTTGATAAAAACACCCTTTGGGTGCGTTCAATGCCGAAGTCAGGCACCGGAATCGGCATCCTATTCCCATCTTTGTACAATCTGGGTCCACTCTAACTTTCCGATTCGTAAATGTTGATCGTAGTATTTGGATCAACCTATGGAGCTGATTTTATGGGCGAGGCCTCTAATGTAGGGCTCACCTTTTTCTTTACCTTTAGAACTTAACGAATAATGTTTGGGGGTATCATTTGCCAAAATATATACTTTTTATGGGGTTCACCTTCTCCAAGAATCTAAACCGTGTTGTACCTATTGTGCAGTAAAAAGAGGTGGATTCATCTTTATAGGGGCGACTGCCCTTTTGTAAAGTGAAAATTCCCGCTGTTTTCAAGGAAATTGTAAAAAGTCCATACGGAGGGCACTTTCGTAAATTGGCCACAAATTTATCTTGGAAGTAAAGGAAGATAATTAAAGTAGGTAAACAGCAAAAGAAATTTGTGTGGGGGGAATTGATGAAGAAAAGGGTTGAGTGTCGTCTACCAGGGTTTTATTTTAGGTTGATAGTTCGTTGGGGGGAGGTTACCGGTTTCATTCACAATAAAAGCATTTGACTCAACGGCCTCGATATTATTGGGGCCCACATCACAGAGGACAGATGGCCGACCTCCAGACCCTCTATCTACTTTTATTTAAATACCACACAACTCTCACAATAACTCTCATTGACCATCAAAACAACAAAACCACGTTTTAATTCACTTCTCACGCATGCCCAAACAAGGCAATAACTCTGCATGCGTCACCTCATTTTTCATTTGACGCGTGTGACGTAAATAGTGATCAGGAACGTTCATCATCTTTGCTGCGATCCAGTCTCAGGCTGAACGGTGATCCCACCGGTTAATCAAAATACATGGTGAAAATGCCATTTTGTATTTGGGATTTGCTAGCGTCCATCGCACAAGGCATTTCACGGATGGTCTGTTGCATTTAGAGAAAAATTAAGAGAAATGATTTTAGCAGTCCCCTCTTGTGATACTTGGTGAAAGCTTCCTGTCTTTTAGTGTTTAAAGGGCTATCAGAAGTTTTTTTTTACCGTCCCCTGCCAATTAAAAACAAAATGACAAGAAGCTTTCACGACGAATCAAAGGAATGGAGTGCTAAAAAATCATTTCCCAAAATTAAATGGGGAAATCAATTTTAAATGGGAATTTAAAATAAGGGCCCGTTTGGATACCTCCCATTTTGTAATTGGATTTGGAATTGAGTTTTGTTTTGAATACAAACTGAATAGATCCGGCAGCTCATGTAGAGGGAGACACAGAGGGTAGGGAGTACTTCCTAGTGGAGAGGAGAGGTTGAGGAGCAAAGAGGGTGAAGGAAACTGCCACATCTGTGGATTTTCAATTTCTTATTTCCACAGCATATTTAGAAATTAGATTTTTTTTCATTGGCAGCTGCTGAATTAGAAATCCAAGAATTTGATCCGATCCAAATTACAATGCAAAAAGGGCTGCAAATGTGAGAAGTCCAAATCAAAATCTTCTCGGCATCCAAACGGGCCCTAAGTGATTTGCTAGGAAAGTTTGTAAAAAACAATTTGGAGCACACTTTTGTGGGAGAGAACAAACGCCTAACATGAATTAAATGAATAAGACAAGCTCTGCAAAAAAGTGAGTTCCGTACTCGTTGTCCCCTCTCTCTCTACCTACCGTAGCCACCTACCTTCATGATTCAAAATTTAAAACAGAAATCACTAAGAAATGAAAGGGTAGATCATTCCCTCCAAAACTTTCTACACTTAATTATTTTCAAGGACATATATACAAGGGTAGTTTGGAATCATGGATTTTATAATCAGGATTTTATTAGCTAAAACCTGGAATTTACAATCCTAAAAATGTACAGTCCCGATTTTAGCTCGTAAAATCCATCATGGCACAAGGTGTATGGTGAGAATAGAGGAATGCTTCAGTGGCATGGTATAGGAACCTCTATAAAATCAGATGGTTAAGATCATCCTGTGGAGAAAGTTATTGGGGTATTGCCTATAGGCGTGAACCAATTAAATGAACGGTATAGATCATCCAATTATGTGGGTGTAAAAGCTCCTTCGATAGTATACTGTATACCCCATCCATTCGGGTTTGTTTTCCTCATGAATCATGTATAGCAAATCTATCCAAGGATAAAATAAAGCCTAGTTTCGTACCGCTGCAGAGAACAGTGGCCGGGTTGGACATAATTTCATTGGTATCACAACGTGGTCCTTCCTTCCACTACGGCATATTGGGTCCCACTTTTGATTGATCTGACATGTCACCAACTACATGCCTTGCCTTATATCTCCCACACCCTTGAAATGACACAAATCATCTAATCCTTACATCCAATAATATGTAAATTTTATAGTTGAACGTGGAGGGTAAAAATCTCTATGTAGATTGTAGGCCACGCATTGTCAGTAACAAAACAAATACACATTATTTGTAGGATTGGATATTTGCAATGATTTTTGAGCCCTTGGAGATTCAAAGCAAGGCCTAAACAGTGGGGTTCTCATACTTAGGATGCGCACATTTTTTAAGATCTGTTTCTTTTGTTGTAAAATGGCTATTTTCAAGTGAAAAATGAGTGTAAAATTTGTTTTATGCCCATTTAAGGAAAAATATGAGTGGACAAAAGTAAAAGTGAGGGCCACATATTCACTGAAGCAAACCATTTATTTGGGAAGGGAAGTGATTTATTCACCCATTTCTTTTACTTGGGGCGTAGCTAGGGGTGGCAATGGTTCGGGTTCCGTTCGTTTTGACCCCCAAACCGAACCAAACCAAACCGAAATTTGAATCGGTTCAGTTTCAGCTCCGTTTCAGCCAATTTCGCCACCCCTCACTCATATTCATTGGGAATCGAGGGGCAACGGTTTGGTTTGACCCCGAAACCGAACCGAACCGAAATTTGAATCGGTTTGGTCTTACCAAACCGAAACCGAATTTTCGGCTCGGATTTGGTTCGGTTTGGCCAATTTTTTATTTATTTTTGATGGGTAATTTTGCCACCCCTAGGCGCAGCCCCTCCAGTGTACTTATGACCATGGATTTAAATTTCAGTTTGTCGAAACCGAAATTCGGAAAAAATCGAATTTCATTTTTAATCCTATATTTCGGCAGAAATTTCGGATTAAAAGTAAAATTTTAAATAAAAAAATTATTTTTCTGAAATTTGGACAAAAACCAAAATTTCAGGTTTTGTGCATTTCGGTTTTGGTCCCAACCGAAATTTGAAATTTCGGTATTTTGGCCGAAATTAAAAACCATGTTTATGACTACTCTTTTACACTAGAGGGGGCTGTCCCATGTGAAAAAAGGGTGAATATATCATCTCCCATATGGGAAGCCTACGCAAAATCAAGTAGTAGCTACAAAAAAAACTTTATAATAATTGATTTGGAAATGATTTCGACATGGGATTGTAAGGCAATTTCATGGAAAGCATTCCACAGCTCACTTTTACAGGAGAAAAATGCCACCTTAGATGAATTAAATGAATAAGACAAAATTATTTTAAAAGTCAGCCTGCGTGGCTGTTATCTACTGCAAAAGGGAGCCGCGAAATGGCTTTCCCGAAAAATATCTAGCAAACCCAAGAGTTTTCTCTTTCTTATACTGTTTAGTCGTAACCGCCAAGTAAATGCCCATCCGTATAATTATAGAAGTGTGATTATCAAAGCAAGGGACCTAAAATATCAAATTACCTGAAAGCTTATTTATCTTTTTTAAGTGAGGTATCTTACATAAGGTTGGTAGATTGGCAATTTCTTAAGTGATGGTAGTGACCTTTGCCTATCAATTATATTAAAACTATATATTGCCAGAATAAAATTGGAATATTCCTTTTAAAAATTTACCAGTCGTCATTTTAGGTTGGCAGAAAGAGAAACGTCCCATAATTATGAAAACCCCACCTTTCACATTTTATAATAGTGGATTGATATTATGAGAAAAGAAGAGCTTGATTTAGAAGCTCAATCACATATATGATGTAAGCAGCGGCCTGAGAGGGATAGAAAGAGAGAGTTTTCTTGTTTTTTCTCTTGGAGTTTTCTCATGTAGTCATGTTACTAATGTGTACGATCTTGGTTGAGACTTGAGAGGACAAATTAAAGGGCTGCACTTTGTGGGTTTGAGGGTTTGCAGGTTAATTCATTATAATCATTGTAATTTTATCTTCTCATTGTGGAAGATTGTGTTCTTGTTAGAATATGTGGGATCTCATAGTCAGATTGTGTTGAATTCACACCATTGGATCATCATGGGGCTAGATTAGGCAAGTGGGTTGAATAGAGTAACCTAACTAGAATAGGTAGCTAGCATAAATTAGCAATTAGGCTAATCTTAGTAGGTAGGTTTTCTAGAATTATCTCTTGCCTTGTTTTGTTTATCTCTTTCTATGTTTAACCCTTTTGAGTGTTCTATATAATCACTCATTAGGGCTAATTGTATTGTATCGAAGTTTAGTGAAATATTCTCTACATTTATCATGGTATCAGAGCTGGTCAATCGAACCTCAAACTGACCACAACACCAGAGATCTCGTTCTCCGGCGGACGGCCGATCTAACCAAGGCTGTCCGCCCGGCAAGTAATCCTAGTTTTTCTTCTTCTATGAGAATAGCAATTTTATTCATTCTCAACCATTGACCATTGTTGCCTCGCTCGCTGTTTCCTACCAGATCTGCCCAGCCCTCATTGATCCCACTACTACAAATCCAAACCTAAAACTTGTCAACGAGCATCTCCCTCGTGCTATTTTTTTTTCTAAATCTTGAATCCACTGTCATCAATGAAGTAGGAGGGATTTTCCATGTGATTTTCTATTGAACTGCTCGGTCACCGTAATTTGTTTCATATCATGTGATTTTCTATGTCATCATGTGCATCCAATTGGTGTTCTTTGCTATCCAATCCAATGTGAGTTTTATTCATTGCCTTTGATGTCATCTGCCTTTTATTCATTGTCATCTTGTTCATCCATTTGAGTATAAAAGGAAAAAAAAGTAGCAGTGATAAATAGTTATTGAGGCACCCTCTCTTCATCTTTTCTAAATACCCATGTCCAAGAGTTGATAAGGGCACTCCTATCTTTTCATTGTTTTGAAATTCCAAGATGATGGCACCATTTCCATTTTAAGAGTTCTCATGTTTTAGAATCTCCTTTGCACCCTTTCATATTGTCCCCAAATTTGATATTCTCACCCTCTGAATAAAAATTCACAAGTCCTAATATTGTCACGCCCTTTTCAATATAGCCGTTAATTGCCGCCCATCTCTTCGTTTTTTTTCTCATCTTTGTTGCCCATTTCGGCATTGGTCCATCATGGCTGATTTCTTGCCCATTCCGGCATTGGTCCATAGTGACCCTTTTGTTGCCCTTTCCGACATTGGTCCATAGTGACCATTTTCTTGCCCATTTCGGCATAGGTCCATCATGACCCTTTTGTTGCCCATTTCGGCATTGGTCTACAGTGACTCTTTTGTTGCCCATTCCGGCATTGGTCCATAGTGAACCATTTCTTGCCCATTCCAGCATTGGTCCATAATGACCCATTACTACTCGCCTATCGAGGCTTGATTCTTGTCTAGCCCACTGAGGCTATGATTTGCTCTCATCCATCTCTTCACGGCAAATCAACAAGCGGCGTCTTCTTCGGCAATATACATTCGGCAACAACATCAAGGTATATTCATCATCAAACTAAGGCAGTGCGGTTCCAATCAAAAGATTTTATTTTCTTATGGGGAGCAAATTTTATTTTCTTATTGGGAAATTTCATTGTAATCAAACGTATGTTGATTTCCATTCCACATACGTTTGAGGGGGCATGTTAGAATATGTGGGATCTCATAGTCAGATTGTGTTGAATTCACACCATTGGATCATCATGGGGCTAGATTAGGCAAGTGGGTTGAATAGAGTAACCTAACTAGAATAGGTAGCTAGCATAAATTAGCAATTAGGCTAATCTTAGTAGGTAGGTTTTCTTGAATTATCTCTTGCCTTGTTATGTTTATCTCTTTCTATGTTTAACCCTTTTGAGTGTTCTATATAATTACTCATTAGGGCTAATTGTATTGTATCGAAGTTCAGTAAAATATTCTCTAAATTTATCAGTTCTCGCCGTGGATGTGGGCAATTGAAGTTTAGTGAAATATTCTCTAAATTTTTCAGTTCTCGCCGTGGATGTGGGCAATTTGGCCGACCACTTAAAATCACGATGTTCATCCAATGGTTTCCTTTTATTTCTACTTTTTCATTTGTTCGTGCATTGTGCAAGATCGGATTTGATTTCTCCTTACAAATTTCTCTACATAAACCTAGATCAAGCTTCTTGTTTCATACACCGTAGGATAGAAATCTTTGAATACGATGTCATAGAATTGGATCCTACTTATATAGTATTCCTACCCGTGGAGCACTTCTTGACAATTGGCAGATGGAAGGGGAAGAAAAATGAAGGGTTAAAGGGAGAACGCTCAAAATATTTAGCTTAGGTCACAACAACAGATAGTTGATGACTGCTAGCTCTAGATCAAAGAATTAAGTGGGGTTGGTGTGACCATGGGTGGGAGAGAAAGGTTAGGGTTACTGAGGTGCTGTGCCATGATGTAGTGTAGGACGTATGGCCCAGTAGGTCGTAGGAGATGTAGACCCTTGTCAAGGGTAAACCATTCACATGGAGTACATGGTAGAAGGAAAGGTTGGATGAGCGAGATGTTTTTAATTTGAAAGGAAAAGGAATTTTCTTGGGTAATTTAGCTTGTGGTTCGAAGCACTGGGTGTGACCTGGGTGCGAGTTGAAAGAGTCAAGAGTACAAAGGAGGTGACCGAGCAGATGTTGGATATGGAGTGGAGGGGAGACGATGATTTCTAATAGTACAAAGGAGGTGACCGAGCAGATGTTGGATATGGAGTGGAGGGGAGACAATGATTTCTAATATTGGTGTATCTAAGTTGGATTTAAGGAAATTCAATTAACGCTATTTGGTGGATTCGTATGGAGCCTACTCTCCATTGAAAATTTAGATACTTATGGAGAGAGAGAGAGAAAGAGAGAGAGAGAGAGAGAGGTGGAGTGTTCCTCCCCCATATTCATAGAGAAGGTAACACTTATGTCAAACATCTAGCTAAATATGATGCTTCCTATTGAAGAAAAATACGTAAGGGATGATGAATCTTTAGTCGAGATATGAAAGAAATGTTGCCTTAAGGCGCACTAGTTACTGTCACTTTCCTCAAGACAATGTTTACCCCCATCTATTGAAGATTTGAAGTTCACCGGGTATCCACGAATTTGCATATCCAAGAGAATGTCTTGGACACTAGTAGATAAAACTACCGATGCCGGTTGACGTCATGCACAAACGGAAACAGACCCGAAACAACCTTAGAATTTGGCAAATTTGTGAGACATTGGTTTCTATTTATGCAGAAAATAGATAACCAGAGAAAACAACAAAAAATGGAATAAAAAGAGAGTGAAAAAGGCTATAGAAATACATATGAATGGTATCCAAAATGGAATCTCAAATTCTATTGCAAATGATGTATTTTTGGTCGATCTGTTTATGAACCTACTAATGCCTTTTCAAGTTGAAATGCACCATCTCCTAGCACTTGATCAATGTAGGCTGTTAATGTAACCGTTAAATCATGCCAGATCGATATTCTACACTCCAGATTGACTCCTGTAGTGATTGTTGGTTGGTGTAAAGCCTCAGTCCCCCTGTAATGATTATTTAACCCTTGGATTGTGATCGATCGCCAACCTATGGCCTGGATCGCACCCTATCAGGATTTGATCATTGATACACAACTGATAACTATCTTGTGGCCCAAATCGCACCTGATCGAGCACTAACTGTTACCGTGAGATTCTACGATTCAGATCACACTCAATCAAGTCTAACTGCCGAATCACACCCGAGAGTGATCTTGTGGTCTAGATCACAGCCAGTTGGGATTGATCATCATCTGATCACATCGGTTGATCTGGATCATCTCATATCTTGATCAACGGCTCAGTTCTTGTTTTGTTGATTTAGCCCCAACTGACTGCTTTGTAGTTTTTTTTTCCTTATTTGTTTATATTTTTTTTTTGCTCGGTACTTTGGGGTTAGGCAGACCCCCACCAGCTAAATTAAATAAAACATAATTACAATCTTGGATAAGCCATGCCGGAAAAATCTTCCAATGCTATGCTTAAAAGCTCATCAGGAGCCAAACAAAGAGGGATTGGGTCCCCTTTATAGATAGAATTTAGTTTAGATAGGAAGTCAGCAGCTCTGTTGCCCTCTCTCCAAATGTGAGTTAGAGTCCAGCGGTCGAGAGAATTGAGGATGTTTCTGAGTTTTTCAAGGGAAGGGATTTTCCTCCATGGACAAGGCCACAGGCGATTGTGGACCCCGATCCTGAGGACGGTGCCGAGGGACGCGAGATCCCTCCTGCGATCCTCTAAGATCTCCACAACGTGAAGGAGAGCTCTGGCAAGGAACTCTCGAAACTGGTGCCACCCTCATAGCATAGCATGAGTGGCGATATAAAAAGAAAGAGATACATCCTGATCCGGAGCCAGGGCTCGAAACCAAGATATATCTAGAAATAACTCAGAGTCGCCATCCATGGATGCGCCATGGAACCAAAACAAATGCTCTGTTTGCAATGGATAACCAGAGATATAAAAGGTCCGTGCCTGATGACGAATGGAGAAGGTCCGAAGAGCGCCCCCAATTCGCCCGAGTGCGAACACTTGGTCTCTTATGCCATTTATTATTAACCTCGAAGAGTTTTGGGCAAAAATCATGTGAAATGGGAACAATCCTCAGGAGTCGTCTATCTAAACATGCATTTCCTGAGAATAGAAATAATAAACACATAAAAAATAAATGAAAGAGGTGCCACCTAAATATTGTTAGGTTATGAGTGACATACCTAACTGGTGTCTAAGTTCTGATGTGCAAACACATGCAAGCTATAACTAAAGGTATAAGATCAGTACAAGAAAGTAAGAAAACACATCAAAAGAAATACAATAATTACACAACAAATCCTAAGACTCTAAATGATTAGCCCGAGTCCTCGGATGGTCTGATGTTCATCCAAAGAAGCCTACGTATCCCCGCCTCCACGAGAATCAAGGCAACGTAGTTCTTCGCACCTATTCTAAGCTAGGATGCCTAAGACACCTAGACCTCTATCTTAGACTCGATCTAAAAGACCGGACTAGTTATTAAAGCTTCTTGAGCAATTATTTAAATTCCAGTGAATTGTAGATTTTAGGACACCCTATAAGCCCTAACTAAATGCAGATTAGCCCTAAGCTAATGCAGGTGGTTCCTACAACCTATGTGTAACTAGGCTGTGTGCCCTAAGGAAAACAATAAGATTGCTAACGTATCCAAGACCTAGTCATCAGTCGGCGATGTGAATCGTCAACTAACCGGACGGAGGCACTCCTAGCTAGGACAAACCCCTAACTCTAAAACAAATAAGCACACAACAAATCAAAGACGAACTCCTAACTCTAAAACTCTCTATCTAGGACAAACTCCTAACTCTAGAGGAAGATTTTTGTTAAAAACAAGGTTTTAAAGTTGAAGGGTTAAAGCATTTTTATTTACAAAGTTTGGCTGGACTCGGGATATGTATCCCAAGCTGCACTACGTACCTCGTGGAAGAGGATCAAGCCAACATAGTTCGAAAATCGAACTCTCCTACTACACTCCTAAAACTACTCAATACTTTAGATGATTTTGGATTTTTCTGTTTGTTAAATGTTTTTGATATTTTTAAAGTTTTCCAATGTTTTTTTGAATTTTAAATTTCTAATGTTTTTGGATTTTAAAGCTTTTCAAATGCTCTGAACCTTTAAATGTTTTCAATTTTAAAGGGAACACGCAAGTAATACCACAAACTAGGGCAAAGCCCTAAATCTAAAGGGAAAACCCCTAACAAGCAAATAGCGTCTCAAAGAGACAAACCACAACACGAAAGATAGCGCCCCAAGAAGAGAGAAAACAATTTAAGATCTCAAGCAGGAAAACTCTAACAAGACTGAGTTAGTCTCTAATCAAAGTGAAGAAAAATGTTATCAAGTAAACTCAGATTTCCATTCAATTATTATAAAAATAAATCAAGCGTTAAGCAAAGAAGAATTTTCAATTAAAAAATACACAACCTATAGCAATCATAAAATGATAAACAACATAAATTAGTCCAGACCAGCCGCTGGATAGCCTAATAAAGCAAAAACAATATCAAACACTTCTATGCCCAACCACAAACACCACCCCAATATGGGGATGAAATCAGATGATGCTAAAGTAATCATCTGATATCATAATACACATGATAATATTTCTAATCCCGCCTTGAAATCAGACAGTACTCATGTCGATAATATCGAATAGAGTAGTCATCTGATCTCCTTCTTTCCTAAAACAATTTATTTAAATAAAATTAAACAAATATGATAAGCTTCAAGATAATCTCACCTGAACAGTCCATTCATTATTGTCTTCAGAACCTAACTCAATGCTTAAGATAAGAAGAGTATTAGAAATATCAAAAGATTATGATAATTCTAATTAGTAAAAATTTCAGTGCATACAGGGGAGATCAACTTGTGCAGATCCAAGTGCGAAGCGGTGAGCCACAAAACATAAAGACGGGCTCCAAGTAACCTTATCATTGCCCAGAGAAGGGTTCTTTTAAAAAAAAAATGGTTAAAAGAAATCCAAAAGGTTGGGTAGGCCTACTAAACAAAAGAGGGGAGCGCTACCTGGATTGAGCGAGTCCCCCAAAGATGGGCTTGGGCTAGCGCCTTCATCGCCCTAATCTGAGAGGGTGATTTTTGAAAACCCATGGAAAGATCAAATGCTGGAGACAATCCAAAACTCTGATGAAAATCACACATACGGGAAGAGGCTCAGAAACGAGACTCAGATATCAACACAAAACCCGAGGGGAGAGCAGGAGAGGAAGAGAAGAGTGGGGCTCTGAGCGCGCGGGCTAATGTCCTTATAGAAACATGGGGATATAGACATCGATTTTCAAGAAAAGAGACATTTCCATCAAATATAGGCGGCTAAGAGCCTCAAATCCAAACCAAACTAAAGTGAAGAATTAAACCCCTCCTCACAGATCAAAGACCAAAAGCAAAATGAAACTTGTCCCAAAAGTATATCCGAGAATCATATATTCAACAACGGATGCGACTTTACCATTACCCCAAAGACCAAGTTCTATTATTCTTCTTTTTCAATTAGAAATAAGATCAAACAAACCTTGCTACTGACATTGCATTAAGATAAAAATGAAGGGCAAATTTCCAATAGAAATCAAGATGAAGAGCAACAAGTTAGGGAATCAAAGAACAGAGAAGCAAGCCATGGCTAACACAATTCATTCGAATGAACTAAATCAAAAGATAAAGTAAGCTGGCGATTACCTCTTCTTGGGTGCGATACAGTGATGAACGATGGCTGGCCGGCGATGAAGCTATCGGAAATGAGCTGCCGGAGATCGTGGACATCACCAGAATTGGTAGAAAACTGCTGGAAATGATGCTCGAATGCGATAAAATTTGATTGAACTGTCAGCGAAACCCTTTTCTATTTTTTTAATTTTTATTTTCTCTCTATGCTGGAAACCTCCAAAATGAAATGAAAACCCCCCCTAAAATCTGCGCCAGAATGGAGCAATAGCAATCCGGCTCATTCCGATCATACGCTGAAAATGGGAGAAGTATAAAGGTAGGTGGAATGAGGACGTGATGATGATGGAGATTAGGACGGTCAGATTCCGGCAAGATTCTTGCCTGAATAAATGGAGGTTGATGCTGGAAAGGGGGTTTTGATGTCTGTGGTGGAGTGGGTTTGGGTGGAGGCCGGAATCCATGGAGATGGTGGTCGGAGGTGAAGAATTGAGATGATCGGAGATGATGGTGGAAATGGGCAAAGGCTGGATCGAAGGGGATGGCCGAAGGTATTGAATAGGGTTTAATCGGTGTTGAAGTGAGGTAGCAGACGAGCTTTGGTTGTCGAAAACGGCCGGCTAGATGGTCGGAGAAAGGGAATCCGAGACCCAAACTCTGCAACTTCTCCTCTTCTCTCCCTGCTCTTTAAGTGAAGAAGAAAAACCCCCTGTGAATGACAATGATGGAGGTGGGTGATGATGCTCCGATTGGGTTGCTGGTGGCTGTAAAAAATCATGATAGAAGTGGGTTTTGGGCGGAGCTGGGCGAAAATGGAGAGGGGAAGATGATGAGATGGGTTTGCTGAAATGGGTTGAAGATGGTGGCTGTGGGGTGTAGAGGAGTTGGGATCGGTGAAGTTCCGGTGGAGAAGAAGATAATGGAGTAGGTGGTGGTGCTAAACAGCGGCGATGAGGCGGCCGGATTGAATGGCAATCGATCGGATTCCGGCAAGATTGCCGGAATCAATGGATTTGCAGAAAAGAGGCGGGGATGGTGGAGGTGAGCGGCGAAGATGGAGATGGAGTTGATGGCAGAGATGATCGGCGAAGATGGAGATGGGCCGTGGAGTTGGTGGCTCCTCCCCTTCTCTCTCTGCGGCTGCAAAAATCCCTCCTACGAAAATGAGGCTCTCCCTGCTGGGGAGAAGAAAACCCTTTTTTTTTTCTCCTCTCAACCGACCATCCTTGCCTTGTCTTTTATAGCTAGGGCATTCCCCCAAAAGAATCTCAGCCCTTCATCTAAGGAGATTATTGAGTAAAAAAAAAATATTAATCTCCATCACACATTGTAGGTTCCAGATCAGCCCATACAGATGAATTGGGGCATGGCCCTCTTGATTTTCAACCCAACTACAAATACATGGCTTAGATCACTCTGTGATGTGAATTGGCTGTAATTGCTAACATGGACATGCGGCATTATATCAAGCTTAGGTTTAGATGATAAATTCATACCCCCTTTTCTACCGGACAGCCCTACTTGGCAAAAATTATGACCACTCTTTTATCCCACAGAAGGATGCCTCGGGTAAAACAAGGGGATAGGGCTCGGTCAAAATGGGGTGTCTACAGCGATGAATAACCATGACTGCAAGGAGAGAGTCAAATTCGATCCATAGATTCTTAACTGGAAGTTGGCAGGCAAGAATGACTCCATGAAGAATAGCTTCAAATTCTAATTCCTGAATTGGGAGAGGCTCACAGTTGACAGAGAAGAAAGAGAGAATGGTCCCTAGGTGGTCTCGGAGAAGGCCTCCAACCGAGGCAGAGCCACAAGCAAGGGAGGCATCAGAATTCAACTTAACTTCAGATTCAAAGGGGGGCGCCCAGTGACAGAACTTAGCTTCTGGGGTTTTGCTGACCAGAGGGAGGTTGAAAATTTTCGCAATTTTGCAATTTTCTTCGGAGGTTTCATCTTCCAGGTTTAGAGACAGAATACGAGACCTCGAAGTGCTGATAATTCTGCTAAGAAGGATCCTTTTGTGAGTTTTTTTTTTTTTTTTTTGTTTTCAAAGAGTCTCGCATTTCTTTCTAGCCAGATTAGGTAGATAGAAGCAGTGAGAAGAATTCTGGTAAGTGAATATGTCTGCCCCTTCTTCTTGAATTTATTCCGGATCCAGCTTTCCTCATCAGAGAGCGATTTCTTTTGCTTCTTCCTAACAGAGATGCAGCGAAGAATCCAGCGCCAAATCCAGGCCGAGTAAGAACAGTTGAAGAAAAGGTGGTTGGTACTTTTCGGAGCAGAGTAGCAGAGGAGGCATGAATGGTCTTGGTTGGGACCGAGGAAATGGAGTTTATCTCTGGTGCATAGTTTATCTTGCATTGATTGCCAAGAGGTGATGCTGAATTTTGGGGTGTGTCCTGCAAACCAAATGGAAGAAGTCCAAGGAGGTTTAGGATTAATAGTCCTGATGGAATTACAGGCACTCTTAAGCCTGAAAATTCCATCAGATTCTGGCTTCCAAATCGGAAAGGTCAAAACAGATTCAGAGAAGAGACCGGAATTAATGACTTGCTTTAGATCTAGGAGTTGTGGATGCTCTTGAATCATGTCCCACCACCCTTGAGACTTAGCTTTGTCAATGGTAGCCTTCAGAGGGATGAAATTAATGATAGAGCCAATTGAAGACTGGGAGACGAGGGGACCCTTTGGATGCCATGGATCCGTCCAAAATTTGAGAGGAGCCTGGGATCCAACAATGTAGCATATGTGCTTGGAAGCAAAGTCTCGAGCTTTCAATATACTCCTAGCGGCCCAAGAAGGAGAAGTAGGCATAGGGAGGCTCCAGAAACTTCTACCTCTGATGTATTTCCGATCAAACCATATAACCCAGGGAGAATCTTTCATGGATAAGATATGCCACAGTTGTTTAATCTGGGATGCTAAGTTCAAATCAGCCAATTTTCTAATCTCTAATCCAACTTTAGATTTGGGGCTGCAAATTGTGTTCCAAGACACTGGATGGTAAGATTTCTCAAGCTTGGAGCCAGACCAAATATAGTCTCTGAGGATTTTTTCTATTTTGTTGAGAGTTTCTTTGGGGATATGAAATGCTGCAGACTAGTAGACTTGATAGGTGGAGAGGACAGACTTGACCATCTCAACTCTTCCAGCTCTGGAAAGAAGACGAGTGGACCAAGAGGAGATCCTTTGCCTTATTTTGTCTATGATGGGTTGACAATCCCGAGAGGAGAGCCTGAAAGTAATTAGAGGTAAGCCCAGGTATTTGATGGGAAACTTCCCTTCTTCAATCTTGAGGATGTTGCAAATAACTCTCTTGGTACAGTTTTGGATACCTGCAAAAAAGACTTCGCTTTTGATGGGGTTAAATTCTAAGCCAGAGCATAATTTGAATGAATCTAAGCAATTTATGATCCCTGCTGCAGAAATTGAGTTTGGGTTTGCATAGATCATTACATCGTCAGCAAAAAGAGTGTGGCTGATAGTTAGGTCTCCTTTGGAGAAGGGAGAAGAAATAAGGCCCTGGGCATGGAAGGAGGAAAGGAGACAGGAGAACATCTCCATAACAAAACAAAAGAGTAAGGGGGATAGAGGATCTCCTTGCCTGAGACCATTGGAAGACCTGAAGAAGCCCCGAAGGGAGCCGTTTACAAGGACCGAAAAGGAGGGAGTAGAAATACATTCATGAACCCATTTGCACCAGATCTCAGGGAAACCTATTTTTCTCATGAAAGTAAGCAAGGAAGAACGATTAACACTATCGAAGGCTTTTTTGAGATCCATTTTAATACACATGGCTTTTTCCTGGTTTCTCCTATGAAAATTATGGCAAAGATCATGGGCAATGAGAATATTGTCTTGAATACTCCTTCCTTTGATAAATGCAGATTGAAAGGGACTAATGAGCTTATTCAAGATGGGCTTGAGTCTATTTGCCATAAGCTTGGAAATGACTTTATAAAGGAAATTGCAGAGGGATATTGGTCGATATTTCTCAGGTGAGCTAGCTTCAGGAGATTTGGGTAGCAGAGAAATAAAAGTTGCATTAAGCTGAGGGAGAATCTTGCCTTTACGAAAGAAGAATTGAATAGCCTTGACAACATCCGGGCCGATCAAGTACCAGAAAGCTTGAAAGAAGCGGCCATTCAAACCATCAGGACCCGGGGACTTGTTTCCATCAGAGTTTTTAATGACATTCCAAATGTCTGCAGCAGAAAAAAAATTTGTTAACTGCAAGGAGTCTTCTTCAGAGAGGATTCTGGAAGGATTAGGAAAGTTGTTGGGATGAATTGGAAGGGCAGAATCTTCCTTGTTGAGGAGGGATTTGAAGTAGGCAACCATTGTATCAGCAATCTCATCAGGGTTGGTAGATATGGATCCATCGGCAGTGCCAGTTCCTTGGATGGAATTCTGATTTTTCCTGGCTTTCATAGCTGAATGGAAGAAAGCAGTGTTTGAATCACCCAGATTCAACCACTGAATTCTTGATTTCTGTCTAAAGAAGGCCTCTTCCTTATTAGCAGACTTGACATATGAATCCTTAATGCGATTTTCTTCTTCTCTTAAAGCCTGATCGAGAGGGGATATAGCTATCTGAGCTTGAATGGCCTCAAGTTGATGCCTTCTCCGAGGGGCTTAAATGTCAATTCTGCCAAACACATCACGGTTCCAAATTTTAAGACATTCTTTCACTTCTTTGAGCTTTTGGACAACTACGAATAGAGGGGAGCCTTCAATCTTCTTACTCCAGGCTCTTTCCACTACTTCGAAAACTGAGAGATCATCGAGCCACATAGAAAAAAACTTGAACGGGATTTTGGGAATTTGGGATGTTTGGTTAAACTGAATTATGATTGGGGTGTGGTCTGACAGCCCAGGTAAGAGATAAGAAGCAAAAGATGAGGGATATTGGAAGAGCCATTCTTCATTTA
The DNA here is from genome assembly GCF_043159265.1 of Tasmannia lanceolata. Classification (NCBI taxonomy): domain Eukaryota; kingdom Viridiplantae; phylum Streptophyta; class Magnoliopsida; order Canellales; family Winteraceae; genus Tasmannia; species Tasmannia lanceolata. The sequence goes on from NW_027518683.1 coordinate 6,521,472, forward strand.
CAAGGGCTCTATCAAGCCTTCTGAATTTCCAGTTTTCTTCATTCGACCGGTTGTTCCAAGATAGAGTTTGGCCAAAAGATCTAAGATCTTCGACAGAATTGCAATCGATCCAGGAGTTGAAGTCTTCCAAATCTCGAGCAGAAGGGCCAGTACCCCATAGAAATTCATGGGTGTATCGGATGATGTTGAAATCACCTAAAGCAGTCCAGGGAAGAGTAGTATGAGAGGCAATAAGGGAAAGTTGGCTCCAGAGATTTCTTCTTCCAATACCTCTGTTAAGGGCGTAGACAGAGGTGACGAGAAGGGAGGTATTGGTTTGAAGGAAACGAACCTCACAATGCATTAGCTGCTCAGCTTCTTGGATGATTCTGACATGAACCAAATTGGGATTCCAAATGATCCATATCCTTCTTCGATCAGAATAATTATAATTGGCTAAGTGGTTCCAACCGTTGCAAATCTCTGCCATGTATTTAGAGACTTTATGAATGGGGGCATGAGATTCAAGGATACTTAGAAATGGAAGATTTTCTTTTCGGATGAGGTCACTAATTTCTTTTCTCTTGTTTTTGGTTCCTAGCCCTCTGATATTCCAAATCCCTAGCTTAATCATGAGGTATTTTGCAAGTGGGGGGATTGGGCTGGTTTGGAATTACCAAGAAGGATCGGATGAGAAGCATCATCGAAAGGTAATTGGGTTTCAGGATTGATGAGGGAGGATGAGGGGGAGGAGGGGAAGGTGATTTCATTGGGGGGCTTTTCCGAGGGGGAAGGGAAGATTTTCTCTGTTACATCAGGGGGGTTTGAAAGGACAGGAAGGCGAGAGGAGGAATTTAGCAAATTTGAGCTAGGTAGCCCCGGAGACCAGTATTTCCTGAGGTTAGCAAAATTCCCAGGGGTGTCATCATCGAATTCCTCCCCGGAAATGAATTCAGAAAGTTGCTCATCAGGGTCAACTGCATTGAGGATGTCGAAAGGATTCTGAGTTGGAACAATGGGGGGGATTGCCTTGGGAATTAGAGGAGATGGTAAGTTGAGGATTCTGGGGTGGATTCAGAAACCTCGAGAGGTGGAGAAACGAAAGTCTCCTTTGGTAAATCTTTTCGAGAAACAGGTCTCCATTCAAGAGGAGGTGTGGGATCTGGCTTTTCCTTTACAGGGCACTTTTCAGTTGAGTGGTTGAAAACCTTGCAGAGGTTGCAAGATTGCGGCCTCCATTCGTATTATATTATCTGGGTTGACACACCAAGGGGTGAATGAATCTCTATGGAGTGCGGAAGATCATCATCGGCATCAATTTCGACGCAGAGTCTTGCAAAGTTTAGCCTGGATTCTTCAGCCGCTTTTGAATCCATGTAAAGAGGATTTCCAATCGCACTGCCAATTTTGCTTATACCCTCTTGGTTCCAGTACTGCAAAGGAAGCCCAGGTAGTTTTATCCAAATAGGAATGGATGGGAGATCAGGTTTTTCGAGAGGAATCTCCAGCGACCATCTACGAAGAATGAGGGGTTTGCTAGCATAAGTATGGCCGCCCATTTCCAGAATTTGGTCATAGTCTTCCCCACAGCTAAAACGGAAAAGAAAGAAGCCGTTTCTTAAGGTTGAAACCTTTAAATTACCTTTAAGGCTCCATTTCTTTTGGAGATTTTCCTGAAGATTCTGGACGAAAGGTCTTCTACCCAGGAAGAACCCCACAAGGCAGTTTTCCCATTTGTTGCTGCCTCTGCTTACTTCATCTAAAGAGAAGGAGATGATGGTCTTGTTAGTTCTGGAGCTTTTAGGTAAGACCCGGAACTGAAGGCTTTGGTCTGCTAAATAGGCTAGTCCAGGGGTTTTCCCGGATTACAGAGGGTGGGTTGGGAAGTAAAGGAGGGAGAGAAGATCGGGGGGGGGGGAGGAGGATTGACAGATTGAGTTGATCGCCCATTTTCAGATATTTTGGCTGTATTCGAGGGGATGTTAGAGGAAACAGAGGTGCTAGGGTAGACTCCCTGCAAGAAGGTAGGGGATTTGACCAACTGGTCACTGGATAAGGCTTTTGGGGGGAGATTTTCAGAATGACTCGAATTTTGAAGGGTGGAGATGGGATTTCCAGCCGAAAGAGGGGGAAAATTTTCAGGCTGGTTTGAAAAAAGAGTGGTATTTTCGTTTTTTCCATTGGAAGAGAGAGAGGAATCAACAGTTGAGATTATTTTCTTCAAACTCTCGCTTGAGATCTGATTGTGGGGAGGAAGAGCAGAGGAAGCTTCAATGAAGCTAGACAACAGTTGAGATTGTTTTCTTCAAACTCTCGCTTGAGATCTAATTATTTGTTTATATTTTGGCCCTCAAGTTGCTTATTTTAATTAAAATAATGAGGTTGCACCGTTACTCCCTTTTTGTTGTATGGTGTCTCGTCTTTTTTGTTTATATAGCAATCCTCACTTTAGCTTCTCTGGTGGAATATGAATGACCCATCATCGATTTATAGATCAAGTTGCTAAAATCATTTGACCAAGGTGAGACCGTGAGACTAGCTCCAATGGGCTGAACTTGTGGCCCCTCACAATATAGATAACCCTTATCATGCTCATGATAAGTATTCATCAGCCGACCCAACTAGATTGGGACAAAGGCTTAGTTGAGTTGAGTTGAGTTGTATGCTCAAGATAGAAAAGAATCCTAATTGCGATCATTAGGACTGTATTTGGGAATTGTGGTGCAATTTTTTTATTGTGTCCCTCATCAAAGCATTACCCTGTTTGGTTGCAAAATACGTGGAAGACGGCTGGGCATTTTTCAGATTATGAAATGCAGGATATTGTTTGGTTGCCAAATTTGAGCTCAAATTTCATTTGACTGCAAGACATGGAGAGGACATCATTATTAACCTTGTTGAGAAAAATCCGCCGGGCAATTCGATCCGATCGTGCACAAATTAAACGGAAAGATAAAATAAAACAAGCCACAAGATGAACACCGATATTTTACGTGGTTCGGCTAAGTTTACTCGGGCGAGAAACACGATCTTCCACTATGAGAAAAACAATATACAAGGATTAAAATGAATTAATCGCAAACCCACAACCCTTTCCTTGCTTCTCAAACCCAAGACCGTACACAAGAGATAACGCGAGAGATAAACCCGAAAAAGAACCTAAGAGAAAACCTCGAGATGAAAAACCTCTTCTCCCTTTCTCTCTCCTTTGGCCGCCTGCACACCAAAGACGTCTTGTTTCGCCGCAACCCAAGAGAACAACACTTCTCTTTTTATAGTTTAGCTTTCTCCAAAAGCTAAAAATAGAAATCTCTATTTTTGCCTTTGCCTTCCCACCCAAGCAATCATCATGGGTGGGAAATAAGCAACTTTCCCAACAAATCTTTCAATGGAAAACCTCCATTTTTTGTGGATTTAAGAAGGAGAAGAGTACAATATGTCTTGTCTTGTGTAATCATTAAATTTTTCTCTCTTTCTATCTTTCTCTCTCTTCTACTATCTATTTTGGTAATAACATCTCTACATTTTCCACATAGTTTGACGCCCAACCAAACACACTATCACTCTTTCCCTATTCTCCTCTAGACAAACTCTACACATCTCCCATCCTCGTGACTTTCCTGTTGACTACTACTTCCACTGCTCTCTCTCAGCGAACCAAACAGGAATGTGGCTCACAATTTCGTTCTAAAAGCACAAAGCAAGAAATGAGTTGGTTATAAAATTCCACGCTCTGTTGGAATGATTTCAAAATAGTGCGATTCTGCACCCTAGATATGGAATCAAGAGAATGATTACTAAACACGACCAAAAATATCGATTTTTAGTTTTTCTGTAACACAGATTGTCAGTGGCCCACATTAAATCCATCTGACTACTCATCCTATTAGTAGAAGAAGTGGGACCCCATGAAATGACCCCACCCTACAAAAAGGAAACCAAAGCATGCCCTCAATACCAGGGCATAATGGACACATGGTACTATATTCCATGGTCCTGCTTTTGACTACATGAAGTCATGAACCGTCCATCTGACAGGCCTTGCTCTGGAGGGTCAAAATTCAAGCCAATCATCCAAATGTAACATCAAATAGCATGTATTTATGGTTATTGAACAGGGTCCAGGGACACTCAAAAAACTATACAGCCAACAGTTTCTAAAAATAGAACTCATGAAGTACTAATAGCTTCCTTCTTCTCAACCCTTCATACACATGGACACTGACCCAGCTGTATCGTGTCAGAACTCAGAAGCCTACGTGAGTTTTTCTATATAAAAAAATCTGCATTACGAGGGTAAAATGGTCATTTCGTTCCTCTCAGTTTCTCTAAATTCAAAACGGTCCCACTTCCTTGCGTCATTCTAGCCGCCGTCATTATTTGCATTCCGAAAAGAAGGCAAAAGTCAAACGCTCTTTCAGGCTTCGAGCTCGGTTGCTGTCTGAAAAACTTGAAAAAATATATATTCTATTTTTTAACGGGCACGGGACCCGGGCCAGGTTGACTCGCAAGTCATCTTAGAAAGTGGTCACATATGGTGGACCCGGACCTAGAAATTATGGGCGGGCTGGGTCGACCCGCGGGTCCATGTCGCTCTTTGCCAGGTCTACGTGTAGGGTCATCGGTGCAAGTCCGGATAGGGTAATAGGCTGATACCAATCTTAGCTACCTCAACCTTGACCTGACCAAACCCAAGTCGACCTGACCAAACCCAAGTCGAGGGATCGTCAACCCTAAATCAACCCACCTATAAATCTCTTAACCCGGCTTGTCTAACTTGATTTTCCAAATTGCAGTAGGTTATGTCGAGTTAAGTTTTTGCTGGCCATGGGAAAAAAATTTTAAAAATACAAAAGTAATACTCCAAAGATTTAAAAATTGCGACCAAATTACAATAAAATTAAGAAGAATAGGTGTTGGGTTCAGGGTCGGATCAGGTTGCCTAAGGCCTCGAATTCAATCGGTTTGGGTTCACAATGAAGCCCGAGTTAAGAGTTTTTATATGGCGTGTGGCCATATGACAGTTTGGATCATCCTAGGGAGTGGTCCTACAGTACTTTTTAGTCAAAAGTTACACCCAATCACACCTACTGAACTCGTTATTTTCTCCAGCGCGTGCTTTGTGTTTTTTTCAAGGATGCTGACGTGGCAGCAGTTGCATCCTCACCTATTTCAACCCAACCAACTATGTTTCTACAAAGTCGGCGTTTTGAGCCTTCTCCTCATCTCCTTTTCTCCTTCTAGGGTTTGAAAATATATCCTTTAGAATACACCCCCCCTATGTGTTAAATCCTATGAGAATGGGTGTATTAGTTTTGGGTCTTTTGATTCTATTGCCTGGTTTTATAGTGGGGTCAAAGGATGGAAGAACAGATTTGTTCTCCTATTCCCTGTCTTCAGATGGGGAATTGTTTTATGTGAATGGGAAATCTATAGACAATTTCTTGTTCTGCAAAGCCCTGGAATTTTATTTCTTCAATTCGCGTTTCTGCGATTCTGAGATGGAAGAGTGGGGAAGAGTTGGGAAGAAATATTGTGGTTTGGAGCTTCCTGTTACTACCAATCTAGAATGCATCCTTTTTCAAGGTATCATGATGTGATTGTATTATTCATTTTAATAATCTTCAGTTTAAAGGGCTAAACACCAATTTAGCTACCGTATCATCAATAATTTACTATTTTCGTACTTGCAAATAGCTTAGTTACTAGAAGCTTTCTTAGTTGGGTGGATTCTTTTTTAGGACTATTTTGCTATTTTTAATAGTATTTTCTCCATCTGATAAATAATTTAGCATATTTTGGTACTTGTAAATAGCAGAGTACACTTCCTATTTACGTGTTTTTTTTTTTTTTTAAGAAAATTAATCTCATCTTGTAGTATACCAAATTAGTGTAGTTAGAACCATGGTTTAAAATTTCGGTTTCGGGAACCGTTTCGGACCCCTCCGAAAACCGAAATTTTGGTGAAATCCGAAATTTGGTAATTTGGTTATAAATTCCGGACTGAATTTTTGAAATTTCGGCCGAAATTTTGTAACTCTTTTTAAAAAAAAAATAATTAATGGCATTTAATTGAAATTTCGGACCCGAAATTCGGTAAATGGCAAAAAATGAAATTTTGGTAAATTTCGGTTTCGGTCCCCACCGAAATCCGGTCGAAATTTAAAACCATGGTTAGAACTAAAAAACTCATCTTAAGTTTCAAATAAAACTTTTGGGGATCTTCTTTTTTTTTTTTCAAAAACATAACATATACCTACCTGAATAAATACTTAAAAAGAAACTACACGAATAAAACATGTAAAACTATAAATTCCTAAAGCTTGTAATTCTAATCAGTTGTGAGGCTTTCTACTTTATTACTTGAACGCTAACCAACATTACCATTCAAAAAAAAAAAAACCTAATCAACGTTAAACCTTCCTCCCTAACCTACTGCAACCTTATATATTTTTATATGTAATTCTTGTTCTCTTCTAATGAGGCTTATTGAATATTTCATATTTACTTTAAATGTCGATTCCCATATGTTTTCTCTTTATTTAGTGTTTTTTGCTTTCCATATTTTCTGTTTTGGACCTCTTTCTTCCCGCTTCTACTTTTCCTGCGCTTCCCACTCTAGCAGCTATGGTAACTAGATCAAACCATTTCTCATTGTCAATAAATGTAATCTCTGTCCATCTACTAGAAAACAATACAAACTTTCTGTGTTCTAAAATCATGTCGTTTTTGTTTGAATCTAGCTTAAAGTTGCTAGTATTGGTCCCAAAGTATGCTTTTGGTCATAAAGTGTTGATTCTCTATGAATTGTCTGTCTACATCTTCTTATGGTATGAATAACGAATGAGACTCTAACAAATAGGAAACTTGAATTGAAAACATGTTATCATGTTAGTATAATTGATGCTTTGGTTATAGAAATTTGGGCCAACGATTTCCGAATGAGAAAGCTCTCTCAACTGGGGTTCCTATTTCCTAAAATTAGAAACACAACCTATACGAGGAAACTACTTGTTTTATACAACAACTTCCTCTATGTCTATCAAAAGTTATCATGATTTGATCTTGTGATTGGTTTTGTGGTTATTTCTTGATTGGCGACCTTCTTAATAGTGATTACTCCGTGATTGGCAACCTTCTCACATGTGATTGCTAGTATATGCATTTCTCCTCAACCTTCTTACATGAGCCCCATTTTTGGTATCACTAGTTTATGCATTTCTCTTCAATTTCCTGGTGTTGCTTTTTTCACTCAGATTTTCATCTTGACTTAGTTCTTTTTAAGGTGTACATTACTAATCTAGTTATGATATCCTTTGTAGAGGAGTCACACCAGAGAGTGGGGAGAAAACTTCTGCTACAATTGACAACAAATGACCCCATTACTCACAATCCTAGAAGACCAAGTCAATCGAGCGAGGAAAAACACCATCACTCTTTTTCTACAGTTCCAAAGAACATGGTCATGGCGATATCGGGAACGTTCCTTCTATGTTGCATTTTAATTTGTCCATGCTCTCATGCAAGAAGGAAACAGACTACTCATGGAGCTCTTCCCAACGAGCCGAATTTAAGTGAGTCAAAATGACATTCATGTTAAGTCTATTTTCTTCCCTTAAATTTGTATCTAGTTTCTCATTTATTACGTTAGAAGATGTTGAATATGGCATTAGATGAATACCGCTTTGTGTTGCCTTCTCTATTCCTAGTATATTTCTCTATTCCTAGTATATTTCTGCCTGCATCTCTCTGACTATAACTGAGACACTACACGGTAAAAACGGATGCACATTTTTCTCCTTGCGACTTCTAATACCTCTTAACTTCTTGGGCTATTGCTTTCCTTGCACAAACCCATTGTTTCTATTATTTAATACAATTGATGAAAGAGGCCAACATTCTAGTACTTCTTTAATTGTTTTAACTTTAAAGTACCTCAATTTTCAATGAAAATTAGATATTGTAGTGTACTACTCTGTGGATTAATTGTCAATTGTCTTATACTTGTAGCCAGTACTCTATTTAAAAGGCAGCTAGCCCCAAATATGGCACTTTTGTACACGTTAGGCTATTGGGTAATGTAATGGGGAATGGGGATGGGTAGCATATACTGGATATGTAAACTATTCCTACTGTGTGTGTAGGGGGTGGTATTGTTGTAGCCTGTTGGGGGACAACTTGTCCCTTATTTGGTACCTTTTGGAATAATAAAGGTAAAAAATAAATAAATAAATAAATAAAAGCCAGCTAGTCCCCCCCCCCCTCTCTCTCTCTCTCTGTTTCTATATATTGATTATTAACATTAAATCCATAGTCTCTTTTAGGATTAGGATGTATTTAAATAATGAAATAACCACTATTTGGATGAAAATGTTTTATGTATTCCATGTTACATCTTTAGGTAGCATTGTGGGAAATTTTTTCTAGCTTTGCAGGTCTACTTTCTATCCTAGTAAAGATACATGAATGATGAAAATATAATCCGTAATCCATGAAGACCAAACTATCCCCAGAAAGCTGAAGTGCCAACTTGAGTATCTGAAACTTTGTGGCAAGGGTCCACTAAGTTTGCTAAAGACTGAACTATCTATTTCTCCGGATAGACATGGACTAGAAAGATGCGAATGAATCTATTTATAAGATTCTTTCACTGTGTCTATACTCATGGAAACATACTTTTGACCAGTGTTATCAAGGCTCTCCATTTGGAATATAGACTCACTCTCTCCATTTGGAATATAGACTCACTCTCTCCATTTGGAATATAGCCTCACGAGTCAACAGATGTCCAGGAATGTTGAATCTGCGAGACTTGCACACACCCGTATCCACATGGTAAATATGAGTCCAGCAAATTGATCATTACACCCACATATTGACATGTAACATTGGAGCTTCTTTGATTTGAAGACTCTAGGATAAACTCATCAGCTCACAATATGAACAAGGCTTTATTGCCATATTGACATGTAACATTGGAGCTTCTTTGATTTGAAGACTTGATGATAAACTCATCAGCTCACAATCTGAACAAGGCTTTATTGCTTTGTTTTTATTGAAAAAACTCCACATATTTAAGGGTGAAAGCCTGTAAGATTCTTCAAATTATATTAATTTGCATCTTTATGACATGTTCAAATATACTATTAGATTCATATGCTTAGACGAGTCTCAAGTCTGTTACTTATTGATGCGAGTATAGAAAGTACTTGACATACTGACCAGAATTCTTGTCCATTCAACAATCATTAGGCCCATGTTCAATATTCGTCTATTTGAAACTGTTATTTTTTTTTTTTTTTGAATGGTTTTATTTGAAGCTGTTAATAGCACTTTGGGAGAACATGCAGATTATACAAAGTGGTAATTAGCACTTTGCCATCCCTAACCAATGTACCGAAAGGGGCGGCTTGACAAGAACTTAGTAAGACATATTTAGATAGGCTGGCCTATCCTAGATTAGTCCGTGCTAGGGGGACATGAGTTGATGAAAACTGGCTAAATATATTCAACTAATAGCAATTTTATTCATGCATCATTATGTAAATAGCAGCTATTTACTGTTCCTATAACTGAAGCTGGCGTTTTTCTTGCATATTTCATAACTTTGTTGCTGCATTGGATTCAGTTTCCTCTTTCAATGTGAGTTCTACTTCTGAAAGGATCCCAGCCAGTCCACTTCAAGTAGCTGCTAGTCCATCTCGATTTTCTTCATACCCACAATTGACTAGAGTTGCATCAATACATCTGAATATGAGTCAGATCAACAAAGCTACCCATAATTTTTCACCATCGCTAAAGCTAGGCGAAGGAGGTTTTGGTACTGTTTACAGGGCTCAGTTGCAAGATGGTCAGGTCGTCGCTATTAAACGAGCAAAGAAGGTAATTGTCTTTTTTTTCTTTTTTCTTTTTAAATCCTGAAATACTGTTGGTGCTTGGAAATATAGCAATTTAATATTACTATAATAATACTGCTGATGTTGATTTGGAGAGAGGGGGGGGGGGGGGGGGGGAGCAAATTCCTTAGGAAGATTTTCTATTTTTTCTTGTTCACATGTACACGAGCATAATTTAGAGATTTTGTTGCTACTGAATGCATACCTAACAAGAAGAATATCGTTATTGTACAGAGTAGAAACTGTTATTTAGCTTGCAGCCAATTCTTTTGTGGCTCCCCATGGTCCCTTTTTTTGGGATCACACATGGACATGGGTTTGATTGACCCTCGAAGGGACAAGAGTAGAGCTCAGATGTTGGGTGATTGTCCTGTGTTTCTTGATTACCTCAATGATGTGCCACTTTCTTCAAAAAAATAATCTCACTTAAAGTTTAATTTTCTAAAATGGGTTCGGAACGTGCTTCTGGTTGCTGTGTACTGCTTGGTCATAGGAAATTCTCATTCCTTTTTCCATTTATAACAATTTGCAATTGATCATTTTTTTATTTTTTTTTGTATTTGTTAAATTGTTTCTTTATTTCTAGCATTTTCCTTCAGAAATATTTTCTGGTGGTGCTCTGTTGATGTTAGACTTTGGACAGGAACACTGTGATGCTCTACGAACTGAATTCAGTAGTGAAGTTGAATTGCTTGCCAAAATTGAACATCGAAATTTAGTGAAGCTACTTGGTTACTTTGATAAAGGACATGAGCGCATCCTCATAACTGAGTTTGTTCCAAATGGTACTCTCAGGGAACATCTAGATGGTAAGACACATTTATTTTAACTTTATAAGTTTTAATTAATATTTTAATTAGTAACTTAGAATGGTAAAACCTTGTTCTGTTTGTCAGGTCTGCGTGGAAAAATTTTAGGTTTTAAGCAACGATTAGAAATAGCCATCGACGTTGCCCATGCCCTAACTTATCTCCATTTATATACAGGTAAGGAAGCATTGCATTTTTTGTGTATATGTATATATTACGTTAAATGAAAAGAATTGCACCCATAGCATGTGCTTGTGTACCGGATACCATTATAGATTCTTGTTTGTCAGTGCAGTACAGCATATATTTCTATGTTATGCCAAATGAATATTACAGAAACTCATATTTTAACTGTCCAAATTTGTCATATTTACACTTGGTCATTTTGTAAAAGCTTCTCTATTATAGTTGGCATGCCACATTTTAAAATCTTGTCGGATGAGTGTGGTGTATATCTACTTGATTTTCTTTGAAAAAAACTTCATCAAATAACACACTCTAGTGTTTCTTTTGAAAATCTTGCATGGCTGAACATTTTGCCATGAGTCACCGGAAAGAATTTTGGCCTGAGGGGGGCACACAATGCGGTTTAATCAGCACCTTTGCTTGCATAATCAGCCCTCACATTAGGAAATACTGTATAAAACCAGCATGTTTTCTGGCGATCTATACCTTGATCTGCATAGTTATCTGGATATTGGTTTGCACTCTGCACAAAATAGAAGTAGTGTTTGGATGTGTTGTAGGCGAGGTATGAACTTTAAATCAGAAACATGGAACTGCAGTTCCTAATTGGTTATTGAGTCTCCTTTGACTTTAACACCATGCAAGGACTTAAATATTAGTGATTTTACAAAAAATTTCCATAGGGAAAACATAACTACTATGTACCCTTGTGTGTAGAGAAATAACAAGAGATAACAAACAATAAATCGTGCCATTTCACTAACAAGACTGCCCCTCTACTTCCTATTCTTTTATTCCTTCTTTCTCTTCATTATTTCTTTCCTCTTATTTCCTCCTGTTTCTTCTTCCTAATCAGCTATCACCTCTTTTTCTGATACTCTAGGCATGCATCCATTTTATTTGCAGGAATCATTCCACTGGGCACATCACTGTAAATATTGGGGTATGGCAGAGGTGCTGTTTTCTATGAGTGGGACACCTCGTCCCCATTCTTGTAATCTGGTTATTGCCATATTAATAAAATTTTGTTATCTTTCTCAAGAAAAAAAAAATCCACTGAGCTCATTGGTGTGATATGCTACTTACTCTATTTAGTTCTGTACGTGTTCTATCTCTTTTTTTGCTGAGCTCTTGGAATTTACATTAAAATGCTCCTACTTAATTGTAATCTTCCAACAGAAAAGCCCATAATCCACCGAGATGTCAAGTCATCAAACATTCTGCTAACGGAGAGCTTGAGAGCAAAGGTGGCTGATTTTGGGTTTGCAAGGATTGGTCCAATGGAAGCAGATCAAACTCATATTTTGACCCAAGTGAAAGGAACTCTTGGGTACCTCGACCCTGAATACTTAAAGACCAATCAACTCACACCCAAGAGCGACGTGTTTTCCTTCGGCATTTTGCTCGTAGAAATTTTATCTGGGCGACGCCCTGTAGAGATGAACAAAAGTATGGATGAAAGGGTCACCCTCAGATGGGTAAGAATTTACACCAGAGAGGTTGATTGAAGGGTCCTTATTCATATTGGTTTAAACTATTCAATATCAATATTATGCATCCTAGAGATTCTCTTTGGATACTTCAAAAAGTTATTTGCATATAATCTTAGGGAAATGATTTCAACACAAACATGTTTTGATACAAGACGCTCATGTTTCTTGTCTTTTAGTATTTAAAGAGCTGTAAAAGGGTTTTTACGGTTCACAAAAAGCTCTTACGTGACAATTAAATGCTAAAAGACAAGATACATGAGCGCATGTATCAAAACATAGTAGTGCTGAAATCATTTTTTGTTTTGAGTGGCACCAAAGAGGCATAAGATGCAATTTTTTTAAATTGTTTTTTGCATTTTATCTAAACTGATTTCCTTTATCAGTAAAGAAGTAGATGGGCTTCAATTTGGATATGCTTTGGGCACTGCATTGCTGTTATTGTTGTTTATATTTTGTTTGAAAGCTATGCAATTCTCCTGTTTCAGGCCTTCAAGAAGTACAGTGAAGGCAATATAAGGGAAGTCTTAGATCCTTTAATGGAGGAAGCAGTGGAGGAGGAGACTCTCTCAAAAATGCTCGGTTTGGCATTTCAATGTGCTGCTCCTACACGGTATGAACGGCCAACCATGAAAGTAGTAGGAGAACATCTGTGGGGAATAAGGATAGACTATCTTGGGAGCGTCAGAAGAGAAAGGGAGTAATAGTCCTACCTCAAATTACACCGTTTGTGAGTTAGATGAGAAAGAGCAGTATTCACAAGTTGATTTACATTTTAAACAAAATTTACTTCATTTTTCGTTCATTCACTTTTAAAGGAAGAAACTTTTAAAGGAATTTTGTATAAATATAATTATGTATTGGTATTTGGTATTTGGTATTTGGTATTGTCATTCACTTCTTTTGTAACATGTCTCTATGAATGGGGCATGGTGTGGGTCCGGTTTGTGCGGATGTGGGTCCACTTATTAGGCAACCAAGAATGACCCAAGTAAAATGTAAGTAGTTGTCTGATGGCTGAGCGGTTGGCTACAGTTGACAATAGATTGGGAAAAATTTTCCAGAATCTGTTGCCCATCCAAGAGGTAGTGAGTCGGAATTAATTTTTTATTGGCATTTTTCAATTCCATTTACAGGGAATCTCACTAGAATGCCAATTCCAATAATTCAAATGCACCTAGTGTTTGAATTCCATTCCATTTGGATTCGGACTCTTTAGGATCCAACAACAAAACAAAAGGTAATGGGAAGTGATATATCCACCCCTTCTGATTACTTGGGACACCCGGCAGGAGTATATCGATGACTGCAGAGGGGCTGATGTACTTCACGTCAGATGGATTCAATGCGGCAGGAGTATATCGATGACTGCAGAGGGGCTAATGTACTTCACGTCAGAAGGATTCAATGCGGCTGATTGCCATGTACACTGCTGCTGGGTGTCCCAAGTAATCAAAAGGGGCGGATATATCACTTCCCAAAATAATTTTACTATCAATAGGTTACTAACTTTGCAATCGGCAAATGTTTAGGTATTCGTTACATAAATTTATCAAAATATCCATGTACAAAACTATGTAATATAAATTATTTAAATAATCTTATAATTTATACTAAATCATGCAAAACATTGTGAGGAGTTTTCTTAAGTCATCGGACCTATTGAATTTTTGGACATGTCAATCCGAATCCATAGTTGTTCAAATCTAATCAATATTGAAATATCGATCCATGAAGGATCTGTCTATTAAAATTATCCTCCGAATCCATTTTCTGAGATCTGTGTATCAGACCGTCTGGGTTCATTTACGTCTGGTGCTTCAGATTCATCGAGCTTGGACCCTACATATGGTTTTTTTAGTGAAAATTGTTGGTGCCTTCAATTCTCTTATAGAGGATTAGTGCCAGCTTACCTATAAATGTTAATCTAATTATTTCACTAATTATTATTAGAGTTACTAAACGGCGTCTTCAGTGAGGCTTCTCAGTCTCTCCTGAAAATTTGAACATAACAGGATAATCAGAATCTTCTACATTCCGTAAAATTTCATTTTTCCGCATACTTTGACCTTGCATTAAGTGGAAATGGGAGAAACAGGCTCCGTCGGATTCGGTTGTCAAACTTCATTCGCTGGTTTTTTCCCTTCTCGGCATAGAAAATCCACATAAGCCATTCCAAGAAAGGTTGCGGAACGGGATCCAAGTTTTGTCACCTATTTTCTATTTTTTCATCTTCACTTACCATTTTTTATCTGTATTTTGATTTTGACATTAAGGGGCCGTTTGGATACGCGGATTTTAGAATCCAGGTTTTTAGTTTGAAAACAGTGTAAAAGAGGGTCATGATCAAGCTGCTGGTATGTTGTCCTGGCAGCGTTTCTTGGATTTTAAGTGAGAAAACCAGGTTTTAGAAATCTCTCCCGCATCCTACGATTTCTAAAACCTGGAAACATGGGACGGTCGCCAGTTCTCTTGCTGTCGGAAAGAAGGGCGAGAGGTCAAAAACGACGGCTGGTCCACTTCTTCTCTTGTCTCTTAGCTACAATTTGAAAGAAATCCCGGATTCTAAAATCCGTGTATCCAAACGGCCCCTAAATGATTCGCATTTATCTTATCATATATATAAGTAAAGCGGAATCCTCTAAGCCGTGGTGGTGCCACGTGTCACCCCCTCCATAAATATTTCTCCATCCCGTATATTAAATTCCCCCTATTCCATTTCAAACGTTTCTGTTTGGATTTTATTACTCCTTTAATTTCTTAATTAAACCTTTATTTTAGCAGTTAATTACCCTTAATTAGTAGAGTTTGAATAGAATAGGAAAAGCTACAAGATTCCCAAACGTTATTTTAGTTTCAAAGAGTCACATAACTAAAACTAGTTTCAAAGAGTCACATAACTAAAACTAGGACTTACTGTGTGTGTGTGTGTGTGTGTTTGGTCTCTCTCTCTCTCTCTCTCTCTCTCTCTCTCTCTCTCTCTATATATATATATATATATATATATATATATATATTCCCCCTATACGTATGGGAAGTTTATCAAAATCTTCATAATCTCTCTCTCCCTCCCTCTCTCCACGTACGAACTAAAAAAGCACATCTAATGTTCTAGGTTACTTTCTGTCCTTGGCTTTTTTGTCCTGATTTACATGGTTCTTTTGATGGGTATCTTCATAGCTCTGTACAGTGACTGCCTTTTGTGTGATCTCTCTCTCTCTCTCTCTCTCTCTCTCTCTCTCCTATTGTTTCTCTCCATGTTCTAGATTTTTTCTGCAGGTTTTCACAGCTGATGTTGAAAGTGAGAGGATGACACCGCCCTATTCATCATTGGATTTGGATGAGGATTCCTAATACCAATAGGTTATTATCTCACTTTCTCTTAGGTTTCGCTGATTTCTGAGGTTTTCTTGGTGTTTCTACAATTTCACCCTCTATGTTTTCTTGAATTATTTTTTTTAACAGTATATTTTCAGGTACGCTGGTCCTTGGAAAACACAAAACAGTAAAAAGGATTATTTTTATTTTAATAACCTAAACAAAATAGGAAGAGAATTGGAACAGTGAAGAAATACAAAAAGAAGTTTTAATTAGAGGGATATAATTATGAATTGAAGGTCCCCTAATTAAAATTTGAACTGTGATAGTTTACGTTACAAGTTAATCTCTCTCTCTCTCTCTACCTTGAAATCTAAATCACTGTTTTCTTTTTCTTTTTTCTATTTATAAATAGAAAAAATGATGTCTATTTGTTGCCTTGTGGTTTTACTTTTCATTTAGATGGAATTTTATAAATGGTACTATTTATTGATTTTTTTTACTCAAAATTTCACAGATATATAGTCTAATGGTTATGTACATATTTTACTACTCAGCGCTCCATGTAAAACATAGATGTTCATCAGCCTATGCTATGCTTCCAAATAATATTTCACAATCGCATAGATAAGGAATACAACTATAATATTTTATTTCTTTTCCCGCCCCGTGCATCGCACGGGACTGCAACTAGTTTCCATAATAGCAGCATTCTCTTTGTGGAGGGTGGCGCCAATGTCATATAGTGAGCTAAAAATTGTTCCCTTAGTCTTTGGAAGCTAGCCGAGAATATTAATGAGAAACAAACACCTTTGAGTAGCAAACTAAAATTTTCTTTTACTTTCATTCCTAGATCTGCCAGTGAGATTAGACTCTTGTAATTTGCTTCTTTTCTTTTATTAGAACTTTTCTTTACCATTTGAAAGAAGGGATTTGCTAGCGTCCATCGCAGAAGGTTATTTTCATGAAAAAACAACTTTGGAAGCTAATATTCTTATGAAAAAAGGAGCATTCCTTGGTGACAAATGTCATGTCTGGAGATGATTATCCTCTGTTTTATTTTCTTGCTTTTGTAAATGTGCTACATTCAAAAAACTGGTTTTGTGACCTGTTAGAAGAAATCGACGAGAAATTAAAATAAAAAAACTCACATTAGAATCAAGTCAGATCAAGCACAAGGAGCAGTATCTACGTCAATAGACAAATATTGATTTTTTTTTTTTTGAAATGGTAGGAATTTTATTAATAAAAGGAAAAACACACGACTGAAGTGGTCAGAGCCACAAGGAAAAATATTGCTCTGTTTGCTGTTCAAACTGATAGTGCTAACAAATTTAAACAGAATGAAATTCAGGAATTATGATTGTTCTGCAATGCTTTTGAAGAGAACTTGACACTCCAATCCAGTTCTGGTTTCCATCTCATTTTAAGGAAAACATAGGTTGAAAACAAATAATTCGTAAATTCAGTCTTTCTTGAGTTAATCATCTTTAAACTCAGTTTCAAGATCACCTTCCACTCCACCGACTTTGTCTTATGCGGCAGTGTCAGATCGCTTCTGTCAGTTCACGTCCTATTAAAGCCACTGCTTCAATTTTTGTTTCTCTAGAATCCTAGATCAACTTTGTAGAGCTGATCTACAAATCCATCTCTTGAAAATTCTCGACTTCCAGCATTGTTAACTTGTAAAACTAGCGCTTCAGATAAAACTAGTTCGCCAGGTTCTTTGACATACAGCATTTCTCCAACTTATCCCATAATTTCAATGTTATTCTTTCTCTAACTTATCATCCTACACATTTAACACCTTAGTTGTGCCCTATTGAACTAGGATGTTTGCCACCCTTCTCTGCCAAAGAACGAAGCTATTTTTCATCAAAATTTTTTATCTCAAACTTTGGAATTGCGTCTTTTACCCCTGATTGGGATCATCCCACACCTCAAAACAGCACTTTGTAAAGTTGGTCTCTTCACAGAGAGATATCACCCTCTCAAATAGTTGGTTGCCCCTATCATAGGTCGGGTTGCCCCGACAGGATAAAAAAAATTCTAAGAACAAGAAACTCTCTTTCCATAAACCTATCAATCTAAACAACCCTAGATTAATTCAACAACCTTCTTAAATCACAGAGAAAAGTTTATCTAATAAATACCTCTTTGCAAAACTCTACCTTCAACAAGAATCTCCCAAACAAGCTTTCTAACTCCGTTGTTCTTCTCTGACTAGATTGATCCAATAGCTCTTATACCATTTTGTAGAAATTTATTGGGTTAAAACAAATCCGATCATATGCAAAGAAGTAAGAAAACGGCACACACAAGCATACAATGATAACATGGACTGCTTTACATGGTTTGGCATGAGAGAAACAATACAAGGTTACAATGGGATAAACCCAATCCCACATGCCACAACTTACCCTCTCAAGCCCAAAGACGGCACACTCCCTCTTGCTCTCAAGAGAAAATCTCACAACTAAGAGAAAACTCACGTTCTTTTTTTCTCTTGTCTTCTCATAGGGTTTTATCATAAATCTAATATACCTAGGTTTTAATCCAAAGCCCTCTCTACGCAGTTTTTGAAACCATCAATTCTCTCTCTCTCTCTCTCTCTCTCTCACACACACACACACACACACACACACACACACACACACACACACACACACACTAGGAAACCCAAGAGAGCTTCTGCTAGTCAAACCAGGAAACTACAAGATGGATCCCACCACTCTTGAGAAACAAGACACAGAAAACCCAACAGTAGGGATGATACTAAAAGCTCAGACATATTTGCAATCATCATTGTTAGATAAAATTCACCATTCACTCCAATACAAAACTGTCACAATATATTGTATTTACTTCATTCCAAAAGCTGCAATTACAAACCAGTCATGAATTTTGAGAAGGGGGAATTTCGGTTTATAGGTAACATTGAGTCATTGATGCCGTGAGACTGTGACCGGCTGTAGGTGTAGGTCAAATTTGCACTAAGTTTTTACTGGACCCTAAAGTTGAGTCTATCATTGCTCAAAAATCAAATTCTATTCCATGTCGCAAATGGTATATGTATCAGAATCTAGTGGATATTATGTCATGAAAACATGAAATTATTTGCTAAGAAAAAATTATATGCCAACTAATTAGAGAAGATGAGATCCACATGAGATGGGCTAATAAACAACCACACAAATACAACAAGCTCGCCCGTCTGGTCTTCAGCTTAAAAAATTAAAGGAAATAAAAAAGAATGACATTAATACTAAAAAATACATACCTTAGCAGATCATTAGGATTTGATACACGTGTTAAAAAAGAGGTCAAAAGCCTAAAACTAAAAGAATACGTACCTTTGCAGCTCATTAGGATTTTATACACATGTTAAGAAAGAGGTCAAAGGCCTTATTAAGAAGCTCTAAATAATTTACAGAAATAGAAGTGCCGAAAATCCAAGCTCTTCCATCTACTACTCCTCAGGGAAGGATGCAACCCCAATACATGCTCAGGCATATAATCATGCCTCGTTAATATGCCAACTACAGGTGCTCTCTGCAGTATATCCATGTAGGTAAACTTATTAGTAGGGTAAGATCATACAGAAGGAAACAGTACGAATCATAGCAGTTATACTAAAAGCAAGCTCATAAGACAATAAACCTTATAGCAGTTATAGTTGTGAAGCAGTAGCAACAGTGATAGAATAGCAGTAATAGCAAATGAGACAAAAGGTCGCTTACACTAGAAGACTTCGGAACCACCAGCAGGTGCCTGAGGCCAACCTCACGGAAAAGTAGGAGAGCTTTGGCTAGTGACATTGCCTCAACCACAGTGTAAGGTGAAGTGTTTGTAAATGGGTGCAAATCAATGAACATTTCCATCTCTTCGGCTGTCACTTCTATATCTTCTATCTTGTCACCTCTTCCTGAACCAGGTTTTGCAAAATCATCAGCCTGGAATTGCCTTATGGCATTCATGCCCATAACCAAGCGAGTGGAGGAAAAATCTTTCTTCTTCAGCAATAGAAGGAGGTGGGCCCTAAGAATTAGGCCAAATAGCATAGAGGAATCTGAAAGTGGAGCATCATCAATCACAGGGAACCCATGATGCCCAGTAGTTTTGAGGACATGCACTATATTACCAACCTTCTCAATGCCATTAAAGAACTGCAATGGGCCCATGATGACGTCACTGACGGTCAATTGCCTCATGTATGGCTCTGCATGGGCTTCTAGATAAGGAAGTCCCTTTAATTTCACAATCAAATCATAGATATTTCCATTGAAAGAATCAGCTACCGTTTTGGATATGAGCAGAACCAGCATAATCAGAGGCAGCAATAACAAGTTGTTAGTCAGTTCCAACAAAATAACACACATGGAAACAGTATTCCTCATCGTTCCACCTAGAAATGAAGCGGACCCAAGAACAGCATAGAGACCATGGCTGAGATTTGTGTGTGAAGCCATCAGGAATCCAACAAAGCGCCCATAAGTTGCACCTATCAACATAACAGGTACGAACAGACCAGAAGGAGCCACAATGCCATAACTCAAAATGCCAAGAAAATAGGAAGTGAAAAAGAATAATAAGAGAGATAAAGGAAGGAACTCATTGTCCATGCCAGTACTGAATAGGTTTCTAATTGTGTCATCATTTGTGTTGAAAAATAGGCTGGCAAGATCATTGTAGTGACCAGGAGGGCATTGAAACTTCTTGAAGTTACCTGACCTGCCAATTGTTGGACAAGTTTCTGAAGCCTCAATTGGGCAAGGTCTGCAAGGTGCAAGCCATGGTAGCCCAAATAAGCAACAGGATGTGAATACAGAAATTGAGCATGCAAGAATCAATTTATAGGCAATGCCCTTCCTGAAACAAGGAGTTGACAAGGGATAATGAGTTCAACATTCTTTCTACATTTAAAGTCAAGATTCATTGAGTGCAACGAGGAACCAGCACTTACTCATAAATAAGATTGTAAACTCGGAGAACCTTAACCAGAAGAAAATTGTAAAAACTCCCCAATATTCCCCCGATAAGTCCCAGAGCAATCACTGGAGGTAAGTCACTGAGGTAATAAGTAATACTTCCCGTGGTCGCATCAAACATTATCAGACCACCTTTTCCAAATAAGCCACACTTTCCACTATTACAAAGACCGATAAATGCCTGGAGCACGACGGCAACTATGGCAGTTGTGAAGAACGTTCTCCAGAGAAGGGCACTCTTCCACCTGCCAAACATATTGTAGCCCTCAATATTAGGAAATTAATGGAGAACGATGTTCTTTAGTGTGTAGAGATCAATCAGAAATAGATCAATTAGAAATTCATGGTTGCAAGGGATTCAATCCAGTGACAAATGGACACAGCCCCTTGGCACCCACCTCTATTGTATAGTGCTGGATTCAAGAGACAAAAAATCAGAAGACCTGCGAGTTTTGTTACTGGCACATTTTAAAGAGGCAGTAAAATTTCACGCTAGAAGACAGAACAAAAACAAGACATTAGCAAAACTTGTTTGTCTCAGAGTTCATTGCCTTAGTAATGTGAATAATTTATGGCCCGTTTGGATACCTCATATTTTGTATTTGGATTTGGAATTGAGTTTTGAATACAAAATGAATAGATCCTCCAGCTCATGCTGAGGGAGAGAGAGAGGGAAGGGGGTACTTCCTACTGGAGCGGAGAGGTTGAGAAGCAAAGAGGGTGAAGGAAACTGCCAGATCTGTGGATTTCCAATTACTTATTTACACAGCAAATTTGGAAATCTGATTTTTTTCACTGTCAGTCGCTGATTTGGAAATCCCAGGATTTGATCCGGATCCAAATCACAACCCAAAAAGAGCTGCAAATGTGAGAAATCCAAATCAAAATCTTCTCAGCCTCCAAACGGGCCCTTAGCGAATTGTCTAATTAAAGCTTGAATCACCAACCAAAGGAGAAAAAAGGTCCCTTCAAAAGCCTACTTTGAAACATGGACTCAGAAAACATAAATGGAAAATGCAAGTGCAAACAAGCAGCTGATGTCATACCATGATGATAATTCTTCGACAGCAAATAGAACACCACCAACCGGTGCACGGAATGCGGCAGCAATTCCAGCAGCTGATCCACATGTCACAAGATCACGCCTATCTCTGTCGTTTTTGAAATACCGTAGCCATCTCCAAGTTAAGCCATATCTTTTGGACCCACCTTGGCCCAGTAATGCTGCAACACATGCACCAGTATGTACCATAGGGCCTGCCTTGCCCACAATCAGAGACGCCGATACAGCACCAATGCTACCGATAATCTGTGACAAAGTCAACATATAGATGAGGCCCTTTCCTCTTTTAAAACTGGAGCATTTTTTTTGGGGGGGTATTTTTGCTTCCTCTTGTGAAGGATAACACGCACAGTATTTCCTTTAGTGCATTGTTATGTTAAAGTGCAAAAAACTGCATTTTGTACAGAAATAGTGAAATATATAAAGATATTCCATAAAGAACTCGAATATGGCTTGCTGTGAACCAGTACCACCAAACAACTATAACTCAAATAGGAAATAGATCACCTATGAATAGCAATCTTGTGATGTCAAATCAAGATGCACATAAAAATTCAAGGACAAAGGTTCATGTTAAGGTACACTTACCCGTGCCCTGCTGGACTGAAACAAGAAAATACTGCAAAATTTTAAAGACTAGAAACCACAAGATGGTCCAAAAAATGGGAACAAACTTAAATTTGGAAATTAGAGTGCTTAAGATTTCTACAGACAATAACACCATAAACTACATACGTGTTTCAAAGACCCAAGTAGAGCGAGCTATTACAACAACGAATTGAGCCATTCCTGGAGGATGACTGCATAAGCTACCCAAATGCAGACATTCATATAGAATGATGAGACTCTTGAACCCCTAAAAAGATATACACTGAGTGGAATCCCAAACCGGATGTATAACAAGTTACTAACACACAGAAAGAACTAGAATAGTTTATTGCTATTGCCATCAGAGAGCTGATCGTTTTCTGCTTTTGGTCCTAGCATTTTCTCCCTTTCACAATATTCAAATTAGATCTGGTGAAATTTCAAGCACTTTTGGCGAGAATTTTTTTTCTTTTCAAGTTCTTTTCAGGAATCGTATTTCATAATGAGTGACGAGACATCATCCCATACATAAACATTAAAAACTAGCTTGACTAAAGAATATATGGGCAATCAGTTACGGGGAAAAAACCTTCCACGCATGTTCCACGCATGTAGATCAGATCAATGAAATTGAATGTAAATAATTTTGTCCCATGGTGTCTACCAGAACATTTTCAGGTGGTAAGTACAAACTAGGGTCCGTGAATTGAACGATTAAACAAACTGAAGTTGATCAAATAAGCTTCCTATCATGCTTTGATTATTCAACTGATGAAAACAACATCACATGTAAGTGACAAATTAATGTTTTCCTACAGCCTAAAACATCAGTTCATGAGTTGTATTACTTGTATTCCCTAAAGAATAACAATGATATGTTTTACCAACTTCATCAAGGCATAGGTCTGTAATAATAAGGGATATAAACCCCAAGTTGCTCACTATGGCAGCCTGTCTGGCTTGTTGGAGGAGCTCAGTCACCACACTCCCAGTCCTATGCATTCTTTTATGGATGCTGCAAACACATCTCAAGTAGTTGGAAGGATGTCGTACATTCGAACAACTTGATGGCCTGAACAATGACTATGACTTTATATAGTCAAATTCATAAAAAGGACAAATTTCCCTCCATAAAGCAACATATGCCATGCTTTGGATGTTCGAGGGCACCAAGTTTAAAAGAATCAAAGAAAACTGGAAACTACATTGATTTTCAGTATTTAGTAAAATGTACAAAACAACTAATTATATTGAAAAATAAAATAAAATGTTGAAAACATATACGTATTGGTGATCGGAAGTGGACCAGTTCTGCCTCTTGTTATAAATTTGAGAAAAAGGAAAAAGAACAGGACTTCTTTCGTTTGATAAATTATAAAATAAATTGCTCTAGCTTTTACAGTTTGAGTATATCCAATCAGCTTTCAATTACAGTACTTTCTTTTCTTATTTCTAAACAGAAAATCACCAATACAACTTAATGCCACTCAATACAATATAAACAATCAAGAACAGGAGAATTATTCCAATTCAGAGGAAGCTTTAAGGCATGGAAAAACCTTACATTTACAATCAGAGTACGCAGCGCAAATATTTCTGGAGCATCCACGCCATTCAAATAAGCCTTGACTTCTGGAATACCAGAGCCAGCTGCCGCAGGCGCTATATACGCAGTGATGGCCGAAGAGAACAGAGTAAGAACGAAGTTCGAAACTGCGAAAACACCAAATGCCCATCCATACCTAAAGGAGAACTTCATCAATTTCTCTTTTTCCAAAACAGTAAAAAAAAAACCTAGAACTACTCAATCCTCACTTCTTTCCTAACATCATTTTCGACGTTATGAATTTCTCTTTTTTCAGGATACTTAGAAACAAGAAAATAACAAGAATTAACCGAAGATAACAGAGTAAGAGCAAAGTTTGAAACTGTAAAAAAAACCAAATGCCTGCCAATACCTAGAGGAGAATTTTATCAATTTCTCTTTTTACAGAATAGTTAAAAAAAAAAAAAACTAGAATTACTCAATTCTCACTTCTTTGCTAACATTATATTCGCGGTTATGAATTTCTCCTTTTTCAGGATACTTAAAAACAAGAAAATAACAAGAATTACTCAATTCTCACTCTTTTTCAGGATACTTAAAAACAAGAAAAAAACCTAGAATTACTCAATTCTCACTTCCTTGCTAACATCATATTCGCCGTTATGAATCTCTCTTTTTACAGGATACTTAAAAACAAGAATTACTCAATTCTTACTCTTTTTTCAGGATACTTAAAAACAAGAAAAAAACATAGACTCACTTCTTTGCTAACATCATATTCGATGTTATGACGAATTTGATACCGGCAATGTTCTCAATAGAAAGATTATTAAAAAATCCAATGAGACCGCCAATAATGCCAACGAGGAAGCAGAAAGACCATTTCATGAAGATATACTGAAAGATATGAGTCCGATCGCGAGATCGCCAGTCCTGCTTCAAGAATTCGTTCTCCGCTATCCTGAAAATACAAACGAACATCACTTTATGCAGCGAATCAAAAGGAAATTAAAATTCAGGAAAGCAGAGGGAAAAACAGAGAGAGGAAAATCTCAGATATGAAAAACTTACTCGTAATCCAAGCTCTCGATGGAGCAGACATTGGCGCCTATGATCGCGACTTGAGAAGTGATGTTTGAAGAAGATCTACGGTTTAATTGGCGATTCTGATACTGCTGATCAAAGTCGGGGACTAAGAGAGGTTCGTTTATGAAAGGAGATTGTTCGCCTGGTTCGGCGGCCATGGAAAGGGAAGAGAGATTGTAGTTCTACTGAAAGAGTCACTCTGGTTCGGCGGCCATGGAAAGGGAAGAGAGATTGTAGTTCTACTGAAAGAGTCACTTATTTTAATACAGAAGCAGGTAAAAAGAGAGACAGAGATGATATTTTCACTCCCCCTGCAGCACGCATTCGCCCCACAGTGGGGAACTTTAACGCTTTTTGACGTCAAATCACGTTATCAGGTGGGGCGAATGCGTACTGCAGGGGGGTGAAAATATCATCGCCCTTTTCTAAGTCTGAAGGAGACTGAAAATATTGGATGGGGGTTGTTTGTTAGAGATTACTTGTCTCTTTCGGTTTTGAGCAGAGATTTGCTAGTGTCCATCATCAAAGATGCTCACTTTTCAGCAGATTTTGTCTTCATTCATGAGGTGGCTGCTCTCACATGCAGCAGCTCATCCGTGAAATGTCTCATGGGATGAACACTAGCAAATCCCTTTTGAGAAAGTTCACCTTTTTCAATTATTGCTAAAACCAAAGTTAGGGGGCCACGGTGGAGAAAGTAAAGCGACATATGGTCTTGGTGTACGGAATGGTGAAATGGTGAGGTGGATCAATCCAAATATGTGGTGAAAAAGGTAAAGAATAAAGATAAAGTGGTCGTCCATGTCAACTAACAATATCCACATCAGAGAACTCATTTGTCGGCAAGTTAAATTGCTGTAGAAAATTTCAGCACCAAAAGAATGAAAATTTAATTCATAACCAATCCAAAAGAATGAAAATTTAATAGATCTAATCTAGGTACATCAAAACTACAAAAATCTTGTAGAATTTGCTAAATAAATCTTTGCAATCTTTAAGTTTTCCATTAATGAAGTTTGGGTTTTAGACACAAGTTTTGCATCGTTTGAAATATTAGTACCTTTTTTCCTTCTTTACAATGCAGACACCTATTTGCTGAGAAGGGGCACCCAATCCAATAATCAGTTTTGTACTCACAGAGATAATTTTGAGTCAAATAATCAGTTTTGGACTCACAAACGATTCTCAAAATCCACAGTAAACAGGGCCTCAATAAAAATTCTTCCTCTTTTAAGACGTCAGCCATACAAATAGACAATAAAAGAGTGGCCCAGTGCACGAGGCTCACACAAATAGACACTACCTAAACCACAAATCTTCCCAAAATCTAGTCTCACCCTCCCTCTCCAACACCCTAAACCTATGAAAAGAAGAAACTTAGCTTTACCCCCACAAGCTAACAGCAAAGCATCGCCTTTACCACTACCTAAATCTCTCCCATCCCATTTTTTACCCATAAGAACTCTTCTACAAAGGGAATCTCTTCCATCCTCTAACATCCAAAGCCACATAATTAGAAGTGATTATGTGGATTACACAAGTCAGGATTTTGTGCTTGGGAAGATAAGCATGTTGAAAGTCTTGGGATTATAGTTTCCCCATTCAGACCACCCTCATCTTTGACTGCTTATCTACCTCTTGCCATCTACTTCTACACATTGAGTAAAGGCCCTATTTCTTTATCTGATTAGAGCTTAGATGCTGAGAACACTCATTAAAAAATTTCCTAAGTGAGTTTCATAAATAAGATCACATCATATGATGATCTTAATGGAAAATGCATGAACATTTTAGGAGTAAAAGGATGAGAAGCCTCATCAATTAGAAACCACCAGCCTTTACATTTGCCATAATTCATGAAACTGAATTTATGGAGACAAGCCATCTGTTTTTTACCCGTGGAGTCAAAACCTGTTACTTTATCTGACTAAGACGCTGAGAATCGTCAAAATTTCCTAAATGAGAGTTTCATATATCATATCATATGATGATTTTAATGGAAAAAAGGCATGAAATTTTAAAAAGCCAGTGGATGAGAATCCACGACAACCAGAAGCCACCCGCCTTTCATATTTGGCACAGTTCATTGAACTGAATGTATGGGACCTCATTCCAGGAACTCAGCCTATTATTCATTCAGCTTTAGTAACATATTGCTTGTCGGCGGGAAATTAAGACTTTGAGGCCCAATTTAGACATGCCTTTCCAGATATACATAATTGCAGTTGAATATATGATAATCTCATAATAAAGGAACCTCCCTTTGTTCTGATTTTAATTCCTATTTCACTGCCTCCCCATAATTTATTCCATCACTCAGAATTTTCTCAGCCTCTATCACTCTATAAAATCAAAAGGGCTTGCCATGCTCACTTGTCCTTATGTTTCCAAGATAATTCCTATGCCTCTTTAAGATTTTACCAATTCAATGAGCAAAGATGGTTTACCATTCAAAAGAAAAAAATGAGTAAATATGGTTTGTAATTGTATAGCATCTCTGAAAACATATCTTGGGGGCACCCTAAAGCGCAAATGGTATCATTCATGACTATAAAGCCAAAAGTATGAAAGCATCAGTTTAGATTTCAAACAGAAAGAAAAGCCACTGGAAATGAGACATACAAGAAGCAGTGACTGATATGAGGGTTTATTTGCCAGCTCATTACATGTGGGTGTGTAGCCAAAAGCCAGTCCTATAGATTGATATACATGAGTAAATATCCTTGCATACCTGCTTCGAATCAGGGACGCATACCATGAACCTGTATCATCCTATGTGATGGTGTGGTAGTTGGCTTTGGCTTTGGCTTTTATCAATCAGGAATCCCGGTATATTGGCTGTGGTGCCCACTTGAGATGCAAATTCAGCCGTCCCGATTTAGCACCTTCGAGCGGGAAAGTATCCTTGTATTCCCCTTCCATTATAACCCTAGTGAGTGTCATGATACATCTCCCTATGTAATCCTGAAGTGATGAACCAAAAAGTTAAATATAATTGTTTATTTATCACTAGCACATTAAGTGTGCAAGTTAAGTCTGAATTAACCGACTCATCCGGTTTACTAGAAAGACTCGCTCAACAAATGTTTTCCTTTGGTTATTCCTTAAGCCCTGTTTGGATAGCAAGAAAAACATTTCTGATGGGTTTCTTTCCACAATTTAGAGGGAAATGATATGATTACGGTTAAATTCGACAGATATTATGATAATTTGCAAGTCCCTCTAAATAAAATTTGAATAGGATTGATTCCAATTATCTTTTTTTCATGTGTAAAAAAAGTAGGAAATTTTAGAAATATTTTTCGTTTCCAAACTTATCCACAAAATACTTGCCATCCAAACAGGGCCTTATTTCAAAGGTTTTGACTAAGGGCTACTCCAATAATGGACTGCCAAAACAAAAGTGGTGCAGCCACAATATGAACTTCTGCTACTTGACAAGGCATTTGAAACATAACCAAAAGGAAAAAAGATACTCCAAGGTAATAATAGAAAAGGAATAAATATGTCAACATCGCGTTAATCATATCATAGATAACAACTGGTTAGAATACTAACGAGAATTGCAGAACGTTACCTTCCCAAATGTGTCATGGTCCCAAACTTCCAATATTAGCATGTCATGTAACCCATCCTCCACAACAAAATCAAAAGTCTGATTCCAGGCTGGATTTAGGCTGTCATTGACAACCTGAAAAGGCAAGAAAGGTGTAAATTTGACAAGAAAATATATGAACGAAACCTGAAACGTACTGAAACATACCCTTGTTTTATTTTTTGTTTCTGTCTTCTTCATCTGGAGCACAACATAGGGGTCAGCCTTTCCCATCAGATGCATGGAAGGCAAGTCTTCTGCAGATATTACTGTCACAGAAAGCACTCCCCTCACAATGACATCTCGTTTCCTGTGTGCGGATGCTTTCTCATTATCAGTGACCTCTGCCCCATCTCCACTTTTAAGGGCCTTCTCCAAGGAGGTCATTGAGAACTTTGGATTGGCAAAAGGGTTCGAAAATCCATTCTCCATGCCACAAGGATAGTACAGGAGCTCCAAGTGCACCTAAGCACAAAAAGGTGAAAGACAAGGGTGATTGCAACTATGAAAATGGGAAAAGAGAGACTGGATATGCATGAAGGAACAGGCAGCTAAAAAGACCAATTTTGAAATTGAAAAAATGAAAATAAGTTTATGATGATGAGTCAATGATAGTGGAGAAACAATTGGAGAGCAGGTTACTAGAAAACATTATCAGTGTCTGTGGATAAGGGTTGTTTTCGAAATGTATGGATTCTTGATTCGAGATGTTTCCATCATATGTGCCCTAACAATGATTGGTTTTACTTACAAGCCAATCAACAGGGCAACCGTTCCTATGGGAAACGATGTGACTTGCCATGCTATTGGGATATGTACCGTGAAAATCAAAGTGCATGACGTGATTGTGTGGACTTTATCTGAAGTAAGGCGCGTTTTAAATTTAAAGAAGAATTTAATATCTCTTGGGGCATTGGATACTAGTGGTTGCTGGTACAACACAACATGAGTTATGAGAATGCTCAAGGTAGCACTAATCATAATGAAGGAGTAGAAACACATAGAATGCATTTCTTAATAACAATCAAGCTTAGAGTGCAGCATTTTATGTTTTCCAGTCACAGGGAATCCGGTTTATCTAGGAAGGTAGAAAGTCCAGTGACTAAAAAAGTCTTTTTTTATTTTCTAGCACAACATAAATGACATTGGAACTCTAATACTTTATTAGTTTATTATATAAATTATTAAAGAGATTCTCAACTTTTTTATTCAATATTCACTAATATTTAATAGGAACTGATTAATACAAATTATTACATCAATTGTAGGATTGTATCTATATAACTCGACATAATCTCACTCTTTGGAATTGAATGAAGGAAATTAGATTTTCTCTTCCCCTATATTTTCTCCACATAAATTTCTAACTTACCACCAATTCACACTTTGTTTACAATCATATTATACAAAAGAAAAATAATCCTTTCTGAGTGAAACTACAAAATTACAAAGGGAAGTGACAAGAGGGGGAGGGGTAGGGTACAAAATTTTTGAGCGTAAAATAATCCTTTTTACGCCCCTTTTGATCACCAGGGACACCCAGCGTCAGTGTATCAATGACAAAAGGGGGGCTAATGTACTTGATGTCAAAAAAATCCAGTGGATTTGATTGCAACGTACACTGGCACTGGGTGTCCCTGGTGATCAAAAGGGGCGTAAATATCATTTCCCAATTACAAATTGTGGTAGTTAGACAATTTGCTTCGAGTATGATAATATCAGCTAACATCTCTAATAGATGACATTGTGCAAAGAGACATGAATATATTGGTGTATGCTAATCATGAACAGTTTGCAAAGAGGAACAAATTATTTTATAAGTTTTTATATGAATAAGTTCCCCTTCCAAAATCCCATCACTGATCTATATCTATGGGGATAGATTGTTGGTTTTAGTGTATTGTTTTGAGCAATAAACCCATCTAGATAAACAATTTGGTAGCATTCAATTAGTACATTAGCAATAAAACATGTCTGTCCCTTATAGAGTGAATTAGTAGGTTGGTTGACCCATGAATATACTATGATATGTTGATCCATAATTATCCCCAAATGTTGTTTACATAAGACTTTATTATTTTCTCATTTTTTATCTTGGGATTTTGGGTACTCAAGAAATTCTTCATTGTACTGACTTCGTTTCTTTGTTTCCTTTGTTAGTTAATTAATTGCTCGAGATGTAGGTGTGCTAAGATCAATAGCCCTAAAATTGCATTATCCAAATGTTCCACCCAACTTATCCAGATGATCCACTCAACTCTTTTGTTCTTTAATCAATTTTCAATTTCTTTTCAATTTTTTTTTTTTTTTTTGAAATGATCATATAAAAAGAAGGCGGGCCGAGATGGACCATCAGAGATACAAAGACAAACATAAAAAATAAAAAAAACAGAACTGACAACACGCTCATCTCATGGAGGAAAAAAAATCAAACCACTCCAAACCCTCTTTGAGAACACCAGATCTAGTGAGTGAATCCGCCTCCCCATTTGCTTCGCGCCTAACATGCTTACAAACCAGCGAAGATTCTGCAATAAGATCGTGAATTTCCTCCACTAAACTTAAAAATCTCCACGGGGGATCCACTTTCCCCGAAAACCAACCGATTACGTTTGAAGAGTCTCCTTCCACAATTGCCATGTCATAAGAATCAACATTTAACCGCTTTATCCCCTGATATGCCGCCCTTACTCCCGCTTCAGACGAATCAGATATTCCAATGGGACCTGCAAAAGCCCACAAAACTCCCCCTCGGGAATCCCTACAAAGCCCTCTGATCCCAGCTGGACCTGGATTCCCAAGAGAGGACCCATCAAAATTTAATTTAATATAACCTTCAGAAGGGGCTTCCCATTTCAGACTTCTCTTCTCTCTTTGCAACCCTTCAGAGCACACAATGATCCATCCCTTCCAAAGGTCGAAAGCTGAGACGAATTTAAACAAAGGGATGCTTTTTGCTCAAAAAATAACTAACGCTATTAGTTTATTATATAACCAATACGTTGACTTTGCCGATCCTTCGAATACTCTCGAGTTTCGTTCTTTCCAAATGACCCACCACAATGCTATCAAACATAACCTCCAGAGCACCTTACCTTTTTTTCTTCCAAGGCACAAACTCCCAACTCGAAAATAGGTCTGCTAAGGATTTGGGGAAGACCCAACATATGCCAAACTTGGCCAAAATCAAATCCCAAATTGCCCTTGATACTTTGCAGTGAATGAAGAGGTGATCTATCGATTCCCCATCCTCCATGCAGAGAGAGCAATAATTCACTAAGCACATACCCCGTTTTCTTAAAAAATCAATGGTCTGAATCCTCCCGTTACACACTGCCCAGCTGAAAAAAACAACCGATGGGGGGCCCATAAACCTCCAAACAGCAGCGAACTTAGATAATCCACAAACAGGCATTAAATGAAAATAAAAGGATTTAACGGAAAAGAGGCCAGAGGAGTTCCATATCCAAATCCGTTTGTCCACCCCGCTTATTTTGATATAACACCCCTCAAGGAGCTGAAGCAATCGAGAGATATCCGGCAATTCTCGATCGAAAAAATTTCTTCTGAAACAAGGGGACCAAACCACCTTATTGAGAATTCTAACGAAGCACTCAGAAACCATCACTTCTTTGACCATGGCCACGGAAAACAACCCAGGGAAGAGCGCAGCCAAAGTTTCGACGGAACACCATGGGTCTAACCAAAATCTGATACGATCTCCTATGTATACTTTAAACCGAATTCCCGCCTCAAATTTTTGCTTGAGACTCAAAATATTACGCCACATGGTCCCTCCTTTCTTCCCATACTTATCATCCGAACACCAATTACCTTGTAAGAATCCATACTTGCTCCCTATCACTTTTACCCAGAGCGAAGATTGTTCCACACCAAAACGCCATAACCATTTACCCAAAAGAGCACGATTGAACTCTTTCAACCTCCGAATCCCCAGCCCTCCATTTTTTATAGGAACACAAACCTTTTCCCACTTTACTAGAGGAATCCCGCCTTTCAAATTTGACCCACCCCACAAAAATCTTCTTTGGATCTTTTCAATTTTCAAAATGACACTCACTGGGCAGCTAAATAATGACAAATAATATACAGGTATGTTTGCCAAAACTGCCTTGACTAATACTAAACGACCACCCTTAGACACAAGATTTCTTTTCCAGGTTTCCAACCTTCTTTCTATTCTTTCAACAATAGGGGTCCAGAGATCTTTTCTCGGCTTTCCAACCCCCAAAGGAAGCCCAAGATACGTTGAAGGTAGAGTCTCCAATCTACATCCCATCACCTTTGCAAAATCTATAGCAACTGATGGAGGCAAATTCATAGCAAACAAGCTGGATTTCTGAAAATTTGAGCGTTGCCCGGTAATCAACTCATAGCATCTAATCAGAGCCTTCAGATTTAAAATCTTCACTCTATCATGGGCACTGAATAAAATGGTATCATCAGCAAATTGCAAGAGCGACACTTCAACTTTGTCCCGACCAATGATAAAGCCTTCCAACAGCCCCTTGCTGCTTCCTTTCATCATCAGCCGATTGAGGGTCTCCGCAATAATTACAAAAAGAAAGGGAGAGAGAGGATCCCCTTGCCTTAAACCTCTAGAGGACTTAAAAAAACCTTTTGGCGACCCATTTACCAGGACCGAAAACCAAGCCGATGAAATGCATTGCCTCATCCAGCCTCTCCAACGGTTTCCGAACCCCATTCTCCCTAACAGGTAATCCAGGCACTCCCAGTCCACTCTATCATAGGCTTTCTCCATATCTAACTTACAAATCACTCCCCCGGATCCATTTCTTGAATATGATTCAATGACTTCATTCGCAATTAAAGAACAATCCAGAATTTGCCTCTTGCTAACAAAAGCACTATGACTATCTGATATTACCAATGGGAGCACAACTTTAAGCCTTTCAGCTAACACCTTGGCCAGCACCTTGTACAGGCATCCAACCAGACTGATTGGGCGAAAATCAGACACCCTTAATGCCCCTCTAACTTTGGGAATTAGGGTTATAAAGGTAGCCCCTGTGCTCCTATCAAGACCCATACCTTCATAAAACTCCTTGAAGAACCGAAAGATATCACTTTTAACCACCGGCCAACAAGATTGGAAGAAAGCTAGACAGAAACCATCCGGGCCAGGAGCTTTGTCTTTGGGAATCGAGAACACGGCTTTCGCAATTTCCTCTTCCGCAAAAGGTTGTTCCAAACTCGCACAGACTTCCATATCTAAACTATTGAACTCCACTCCCTCAGGAATAGGCCGTAAACTTCCTTCTGAAGCATATAACTTAGCATAAAATTCAACAATAGCCGAGGAAACCTCCTCCTTAGAACTCAACATAATTCCATTCACCTCAATAGACTCGATTCTATTCGACCTTCTTCTAGCACTAGCCATCGCGTGAAAGTACGCCGTATTCTTATCTCCCTCCATCAACCATTTTACCCTTGATTTTTGCCTTACGAAATCTCCTCCCGAAGCAGCAACCCAATGTGTTCTTGCTTGAGTTTTTCCAACTCTTCCCATTCGACCTCTGAGCTCAACCCGCATTCCTCCAAAGCTAACAGTTCTGATAAACGGTTTTCCATCCCCACCTTCCAACCTTGATTCAGCTAATGATGATCCTTAACCCAGGCTTTTAGTTTATGCTTAACAATTCTAAGTTTTTTCCCAATTACCAAATCTGCAGGACCCTCCACATTACACGACGACCACCAATTACCCATACGCTCCTCCATATCTGGATATTTAAGCCAAGCCAAATCGAACCTAAAAGGATGAGGACCCCAAGACTCTATACGCGGATCCAGAAAGAGGGGGCAATGATCCGAGACCGAATGCACCAGAGCTCTAGAATAACTCTCAGGATTCAAAACCATCCACTCGGAACTGACAAGGAATCTATCCAGCCTACTTCTACAAGGGCCTCTAGACCAAGTAAAAAAAGCTCTCGACATAGATATATCAATGAGTTCAAATTTTGCAATGAACTCCGCAAACGCTTTTATATTTGAGTTAGTTCTCACGCAGCCCATTCTTTCTCCCGCCTCTTTAACCTCATTGAAGTCCCCCCCAATATACCAAGGAATGGACCAAAATGCCCTAACCGACTCCAATTCTTCCCAAAACAGACTTTTTTCAGCTCTAAGAACCGAACCATAGACCCCTGAAAACAACCACATCAAATTGTCCTCCTTTTTTAAGACCACTGACAAAGAGAACCTACCCCTCCAGAAATCCTGGAGTCTCCATACATTTTCATTCCAAGATACTAAGATCCCCCCCGAGGCTCCAGATGATCCCACATAAGAAAAGTCCCATCCCGCTGGCACTCCCAATCCGAGCACGACACTACGATTTACAACCTCCATTTTTGTTTCCTGTAAGCAAATAAGATCCGGATTTAGCTTTCGAACCAACTCTTTCACTTGAATTCGCTTCTCCTGATTATTCAGGCCATTGACATTCCATGAGAGGACTTTCATGACGCACCAGATTTTGCTGATCGCTTCCCCCTCCTACCACTAGGAGTTCTTCTCGCCTGATCCACAGAGTCCCCGACCAATTCCACTTCTCGCGAATAATTTAGATCGGTTTTTAGCTTCTGTAGTTCTCTATCTTTCCTTCTTGAAGACTCTCCGACCCCTCTACCAGCCCCCTTTCAAACAGCCTCCTTGCTCACTGAGTCTCTCATCTCAGCTGCTTGAATTTCAGAAATAAAATCTTCCTCTGAACCTGCATAAACCACACCCAGCTCCTTACTAACCCCCAGAACACGACCAACATAATCATACCTTTCCCCATCTAATTTGTCGCCTCCCAGATCACCCGGAGAAACTGCGACTATTTCCACCGAAGCCCTCATGGATCTCAACCCCTTACCTAATAGACCAAGAATAACTTCCTTTGCCAAAACTTCTGACCCAAGAAAGGTTTCCCTCTGGCATATCTTCTTCAGACAAGGATATCTAGGAGATGTTTCCTTTGTTTCTTTTTTGACAACTTTCCACCTCGGGCTATCACAAGGACGAGACAAACGGCTCTTTGATTCTTTGGACACGAAATAAAAGGGAGGCAATCGGAATTGCTCCAGCTCAGAATAACCAAGACTAAACACTCTGAAAGCCACAGCTAGCTTCCCT
Source organism: Tasmannia lanceolata (assembly GCF_043159265.1). NCBI lineage: Eukaryota > Viridiplantae > Streptophyta > Magnoliopsida > Canellales > Winteraceae > Tasmannia > Tasmannia lanceolata. Next base: position 6,557,186 of record NW_027518683.1, read on the forward strand.
GATTTCTGAATAGCCCGAAAATCATCGAACCCCTCGAACACTAAGCTCATAGCTCCACCACGCATACAAAGGCTCGAAACAACCTGGGAAGACTGGTCACCATCCTTCTGAAGAAATTCCTCATCCGCACCACCACCCCAATGGGCACTGCTCCCGATGATACTCCTTTCTTCTTCCGAGATGATCTCCTCCTCCAGATCCACATCGAAGTTAAGATGAGAAACAACTTCAAACAGAGCAGATCTCAAACCAGCTGCCGCTGACCTCCGACCTGCAGAAATACACTCTATTCTCATGGATCTGACTTGCAGTGAGGGAGGCGAATGGGAAAGGGATAAACAATCCCCTCCTCCAACTTCCAGGAAATCCCGACTAAAACTGAGAGAGGTTGATCGAGCATTCTCCAAACTTACATAGCCATCAGAAAAGTCTGATTCTGGCCAAACTTTATTGCTACTTTTTAAACCAGGCCCCATACGACTGGACCCACCAAGCCCATCTTCACATAAATGGGCCTCAGCCCAATACCCATATTCTGCAACATGTGGCAAAAAACCCATATCCCTTGCCTCTCGATAAGAGGGATCGAGATCCGAATCCTGATGAAAAGACGTCTCAGAGATAAAAGAAGGACTTGGAGAGATAGCTTTAATAATATCGAGAAAGCTATTCACATGACAGGTGGGGCCCAGTAAGTCAGAATGAACAGAACTCTCTCCACATATGCTTCGCCATCTGTAACCCACAAGAGATAGACCATTTTTGAAATTCAAAACTTCCGCCATGTGTCTCTATGCTATCTTGCACCCCATGCAGCGTAGGATAGCCCTTTTTCTATCATGAGCCATCTTTTCCATCTGAACCGTCTCAGCACTGTTACTTTCTGCTCCGGACGCCAGCTCCTCCTCCTCCCCCAACACCCAGCGGTTAGGAAAGCTCGCCTTCTCCAAGGTATTCCTCACAATATTCTCAACACCAACTACATCCTCCCTGCTATAGCTAAGTTCTACAGGATCCATCCTCCCTTTTTCCTCCTCCTTTGAAGCTCGCACCCATCTGATGGCTCCATCCAAAGAAACTTGGATAGCCAACTCCTTGCCTAAACTTCCTCCAACAGAAATACGCACTCGAGCAATGGAGTAACCCTGACCAGGTACACAGGATTTACCCATTTCCACCACTTTACCGACCTTTTCCCCAATCCGACAAAAATTCTCCTCGCACCACGCCTGAGGTGGCACTCCTTCAATGCTCCACCAACAGATACGCCCCTCAGAACCAAACTTCTGATCCCATAATGAAAGCTCCATAAATGGTGAATTTATGGCATTAATCCATACATTCATAAGCTTATGTCTATCTACCCCCACCTGAGAAGAAATCAGAATCTCCAAATCGGCAATTTTATACACAATAACTTCACAGTTAATACCCTTCCTACTTCTCAACCACCGTTCCATACCCTTTAAATCCCCTAACCACCTAGGAGAAACTCTACCCCAAATCCCTAACTCAGCATTACTAATAGACTGTAATGGAACCACTTCCAGATTGAAACTCACTCCTTCAGAAGTCTGAGGCTCAAAGGCTGAAACCTCGATGCAATGGGACTTTCTACCAGGATTGCCTCCATTTTTTTCCTGTCCTTCTTCTGACCTTCTTCCATGGCAGTCCTGGACTGGAATGGGGGAAAATTATAATCCATCTTGGACCAAATTTTCTTACACTCCCGACAGATCTTTCGTTTTTGAAAATTCCTAAACCCACATCTACAACATCTCCAATCTCCCAAACCGCCCTCCAAACGGCGTCTGGAAATTCTTGCAACGCGTTTGGCCCTCTTATTTTCCACGATAGCCCAAGAGTTTTAGACACCTCCTAATGGAATTTTATTAGAGCCTGTCGCCATCCCTGAAGAGATCCCTCTATACCTTCCGAACACGACCTCTGCCACCTTTCCCTCTACCATTCTTCTTAGATCAGAAAGAAATCTACCCTCCCCACTACTTCAGAAAATGTGTAGGCCACTCCTTTGTGAAGACCCACCAGAATCTGGCACCGAAAGCAGTGACGACTCAGAGGCAGAGCTCGAAATCGAAGAAAATGTCGAAGATTTAGAAGAGGAGCTCGAAGAATCTGACGATGAGCTCGATGAACCAGATGTATATGAAGAAGAAAACTTTGCAACAGAGACTTCAGGGACCGATTCTGAATGGGAAGGAGTACTGGCGGAACTAGCAGAAACACCCAGAGTAGGGGAACTAGACACCACCACCCAAAGAGAGCCTTTCCGGCCACTAAACCCCACTCCAGGAAGACCCAACTCAGAGAATCTACCGACAATATACGATCCAACCGATACTCACCGAAGAGATACGCTTCCATCTTCCGGCGAGGATCGAAACCCGTGAACCACCATCTTTTCACTCTACCAAAAAAGTGGTGTTATAATTTCTTTTCAATCTTAAGTTAGTTTTAAATCTCTCTGCCACGTTGAATCTAACTTCCCTACGAATACATAACAATCCAAACCATTTTATGCATAAGAACTAAACATTAAATAATAAAAAAAGTCAAAAACATAATAAGAAATTAAGCATAAAGTACTTAATAATTTAAGTATTTAACAATACAACACAAATCCATGACCAAAAAAAGATTAAAATCCAAGCACTTCTTCAGTCTTCACCAATAATTGTCCTCTCCCTCCAAGACCAAGACTCTATCTTCATCTGAGTCTTCAAACCCGCCCTGCCCAAGCCGATGCTCAGCGCCCAGGCGCCGCCTCATCGCTTGGGCGGCCGCCTAGGCGGTGAGACCGCTTTTTTAAACGAAAAAAAGCGCCCAGGGCCTGGGCGGTGCATTTTTTCTGCGCCTAGCGCCTGGGCGTACGCCTTTTAGAACAAAGTTTTAATAATCATTGAAATAGTCTTTTCTAACAGAACAAACAGAAGTAAAGGAAGTACTTTAATGAATGCAAAGCCACTCTCTCTTGCTTTTGCTATTTGTCAGCGAGTAATACAAAGAGAACTCGAATTGCAACTAAGGTTCAACAATGCTTCTTCATTATTCTTTTCCATTTTCTTATTTACTTAAGCTAATGGTGTTTTCTATGTTGTACAAAATCTCTCCTAACCTTTGTGGCCATCCACTTGTCAAATGGTCTTTGGATGATACAACTTGAGCATTTCTGCCTGTGTATTCTTAAATTTGCAATATATTATTTGATTTTTTCATAAAGTGTGCAAGGTCTAATTCTTCATTGCTTCATTCTTTTTTAGGACATTTGTTGCATTTAAGATTTTGACTAAATAGCTCTTGCTCCAATACCGTGCAATGCACGGGTCAGAAACTAGTTCATAATAGCAGAATTCTCTTTGTGGAGGGCGGCGCCAATGTCTTATAGTGAGCTAAGAATTGTTTCCTTAGTCCTTTGAAGCTAGCCAAGATTATTAATGAGAACCAAACACCTTTGAGTAGCAAACTTAAATTTTCTTTTACTTTCATTCCTAGATGTGCCAGTGAAATTAGACTCCCTAATTATAGACTTATAGTGAAGGGGGATGCCCTATGACTCTTGTAATTTGCTTCTTTTCTTTTAATAGAACTTTTCTTTACCATTTGAAAGAAGGGATTTGATAGCGTCCATCGCAGAAAGTTATTTTCATGAAAAAACAACTTTGGAAGCGAAATTCTTATGAAAAAATGAACATTCATTGTGACAAATGTCATGCCTGGAGATGATTATCCTCTGTTTTCTTTTCTTGCTTTTGTAAATGTGCTATATTCAAAAGACTGGTTTTGTGACCTGTTAGAAGAAATCGACAAGAAATTAAAATAAAAAAACTCACATTAGAATCAAATCAGATCAAGCACAAAGAACAGTATCTACGTCAAGAGACAAATATTGATCTTTTTTTTTTATGGAAATGGTAGGAATTTTATTAATAAAAGGAAAAACTCACGACTGAAGTGGTCAGAGAAACAAGGAAAAATATTGCTCTGTTTGCTGTTCAAACTGATAGTGCTAACAAAATTTAAACAGCAGGAAATTCAGGAATTATGATTGTTCTGCAATGCTTTTTGAAGAGAACTTTACACTCCAATCAAGATCTGGTTTCCATCCCATTTTAAGGAAAACATAGGTTGAAAACAAATAATATGTAAATTCCGTTTTTCTTGAGTTAATCATCTTTAAACTCAGTTTCAAGATCGCATTCCACTCCACAGACTTTGTCTTACGCTACAGTGTCAGATCGCTTCTGTCAGTTCAAGTCCTATTAAAGCCACTGCTTCAATTCTTGTTTCTCTAGATCAACTTTGTAGAGCTTATCTACAAACCCATCGAACACGTTCATGTGTTCTTGAAAATTCTCGACTTCCAGCATTGTTAACTTGTAAAACTAGCGCTTCAGATAAAACTAGTTGGCCAGGTTCTTTGACATACAGCATTTCTCCAACTTATCCCATAATTTCAATGTTATTCTTTCTCTAGCTTATCATCCTATCCATTTAACACCTTAGCTGTGCCGTACTGAACTAGGATGTTTGCCACCCTTCTCTGCCAAAGAGCAAAGCTATTTTTTCATCAAAAATTTTATCTCAAACTTTGAAATTGGGCATTTTACCCCTGATTGGGATCATCCCACACCTCAAAACAGCGATTTTAAAAGTTGGCCTCTTCACAGAAAGATATCACCCTCTCAAGTAGTTGGTTGCCCCTCATAGGTCGGGTTGCCCCGACAGGATAAAAAAAACTCAAGAACAAGAAACTCTCTTTCCATAAACCTATGAATCGAAACAACCCTAGATTAATTCAACAACCTTCTTAAATCACAGAGAAAAGTTTATATAATAAATACCTCTTTGCGAAACTCTACCTCAACAAGAATCTCCCTACCAAGTTTTCTAACTCCGTTGTTCTTCTCTGACTAGATTGATCCAGTAGCTCTTGTACCATTTTGTAGAAATTTGTTGGGCTAAAACAAATCAGATCATATGCAAAGAAATAAGAAAACGGCACACATAAGCATACAATGATAACATGACTGCTGTATGTGGTTTGGCACAAAAGCCTATGTCTACAGGCAGGATAACATTCTTTCACTGTATGAGAGAAATAAGACAAGGTTACAATGGGATAAACCCAATCCCACATGCCATTACTTACTGTCTCAAGCCCAAAGACGGCACACTCTCTCTTGCTCTCGAGAAAACCCACGTTCTTTTTTCTCTTGTCTTCTCATAAGGTTTTATCATAAACCTTATATACCATGGTTTTAATCCAAAACCCTCTCTATGCAGTTTTTGAAACCTTCAACTCTCTCTCTCTCTCTCTCTCTCTCTCTCTCTCTCTCTCTCTCTCTCTCTCTCTCTCACACACACACACACACACACACACACACACACACATATTAGGAAACCCAAGAGAGCTTCTGCTAGTCAAACCAGGAAACTACAAGATGGATCCCACCACTCTTGAGAAACAAGACACAGAAGACCCAACAGTAGGGATGATACTAAAAGCTCAGACATATTTGCAATCATCATTGCTAGATAAAATTCACCATTCACTCCAATACAAAACTGCCACAATGTATTGTATTTACTTCATTCCAAAAGGTGCAATTACAAACCAGTCACGAATTTTGAGAAGGGGGATTTCAGTTTATAGGTAACATTGATGCTGTGAGACTGTGACTGGCTGTAACTGGCTGTAACTGTAGGTCAAATTTGCACTACGTCTTCACTGGACCCTAAAGTTGACTCTGTCATTGCTCAAAAATCAAATTCTATTCCATGTCACAAATGGTATATGTATCAGAATCTAGTGGATATTATGTCATGAAAACAGGAAATTATTTGCTTAGAAAAAATTATAAGCCAACTAATTAGAGAAGATGAGATCCACATGAGATGGGCTAATAAACAACCACACAAATACAACAAGCTCGCCCGTCTGGTCTTCAGCTTAAAAAATTGAAAGGAAATAAAAAAAGAATGACATTAAAACTAAAAAATACATACCTTAGCAGCTCATTAGGATTTTATACACGTGTTAAAAAAGAGGTCAACAGCCTAAAACTACAAAATACGTACCTTTGCAGCTCATTAGGATTTTATACACATGTTAAGAAAGAGGTCAAAGGCCTTCTTAAGAAGCTCTAAATAATTTACAGAAATTGAAGTGCCGAAAATCCAATCTCTTCCATCTACTACTCCTCAGGGAAGGATGCAACCCCAATACATGCTCAGGCATATAATCATGCCTCGTTAATATGCCAACTACAGGTGCTCTCTGCAGTATATCAATGTAGGTAAACCTATTAGTAGGGTAAGATCATACAGAAGGAAACAGTGCGAATCATTGCAGTTATACTAAAAGCAAGCTCATAAGACAATAAACCTTATAGCAGTTATACTAAAAGCAAGCTCATAAGACAATAAACCTTATAGCAGTTATAGTCTTTGTTGCATGGATTTGGATTTGCGTGTCGGGATCCAACACGGATTCGAGGTTTTGGATTCGGCAAGCCCCAAAAGTAGGATTCGGATTTGGTAATTTTTAAATAAAATAAAATTTTCAAAATAAAAAATTTAAATATGTATATATATGTATATGCATATGTGTGTGTGTGTGTGTATTCATGAAAAAATTGAGGGTAGAGGTTTGTTGCGAGTTTTGTATTAAGAGAGTCGAAGGAGGAAGGGGGTTGATGTTCGACGGTTGAGGCACTAGGGTTTTTCATTAAAAGAGTACAGCTGGTGCTTTCATATAAAAAAAAAAGTTAAGAAAACACATTTAAAGGGAAAATATACAGGATTCGCATTTTAAAAGAGACAACGATGAATCGGATTCGCCTGGAAAAAAAAAATAGGATTCGTGCGGAAAAGAGACAACAATGAATCGGATTCGCCCGAAAAAAACAGGATTCGTGCGAGACACGGCTACGACAAGAATCCGGGTGTGTCCCACATGAATCCATGTCCGATTCGCATGTGGAGACGTGTCGACACGGATTTGGCATAGGGGGCAAAGAATCCATGCAACATAGGTTATAGTTGTAGCAAAAGCAGTAGCAACAGTGATAGTGATAGAATAGCAGTAATAGCAAATGAGACAAGGTCGCTTACAATAGAAGACTTCGGAACCACCAGCAGGTGCCTCAGGCCAACCTCACGGAAAAGTAGGAGAGCTTTGGCTAGTGACATTGTCTCAACCACAGTGTAAGGTGAAGTGTTTGTAAATGGGTGCAAATCAATGAACATTTCCATCTCTTCGGCTGTCACTTCTATATCTTCTATCCTGTCACCTCTTCCTGAACCAGGTTTTGCAAAATCATCAGCCCGGACTTGCCTTGTAGCATTAATGCCCATAACCATTCGTGTGGAGGAAAAATCTTTCTTCTTCAGCAATAAAAGGAGGTGGGCCCTGAGAATTAGGCCAAACAGCATAGGTGAATCTGAAAGTGGAGCATCATCAATCACAGGGAACCCATGATGCCCAGTAGTTTTGAGGACGTGCACTATATTACCAACCTTCTCAATGCCATTAAAGAACTGCAATGGGCCCATGATGATGTCACTGACCATCAATTGCCTCATGTATGGCTCTGCATGGGCTTCTAGATATGGAAGTCCCTTTAGTTTCACAATCAAATCATAGATATTTCCATTAAAAGAATCACCTACTGTTTTGGATATGAGCAGAACCAGCATAATCAGAGGAAGCAATAACAAGTTGTTCGTCAGCTCCAACAAAATAACACACATGGACACAGTATTCCTCATCGTTCCACCTAGAAAGGAAGCTGACCCAAGAACAGCATAGAGACCATGGCTGAGGTTTGTGTGTGAACCCATCAAGAATCCAACAAAGCGCCCATAAGTTGCGCCTACCAAGATAACAGGTACGAACAGACCAGAAGGAGCCACAATGCCATAACTCAAAATGCTAAGAAAATAGGCTGTGAAAAAGAATAAAAAGATAGATAAAGGAAGGAACTCATTGTCCGTGCCAGTACTGAAGAGGTTTCTAATTGCGTCATCATTTGTGTTGAAAAATAGGCTGGCAAGATCATTGTAGTGACCAGGAGGGCATTGAAACTTCTTGAAGTTACCTGACCTGCCAATTGTTGGGCAAATTTCTGAAGCCTCAACTGGGCAAGGTCTGCAAGGTGCAAGCCAGGGTAGCCCGAATAAGCAACATGATGTGAATACTGAAATGGAGCATGCAAGAATCAATTTATAGGCAATGCCCTTCCTGAAATAACAATGAAATGACAAGGGAAAATGAGTTTAATTTCTTTCTACATTTTAAGTTAATATTCATTGAGTGCAATGAGGAACCAGTCCTTACTCATAAATAAGATTGTAAACTCGGAGAACCTTAATCAGGAGAAAGTTATAAAAACTCCCCAATATTCCCCCAATGAATCCCAGAGCAATCACTGGAGGTAAGTCGCTGAGGTAATAATTAATATTTGCTGAGGTCACGCCAAACATTATTAGCCCACCTTTTCCAAATAAGCCACACTTTCCACAATTACAAAGCTCGATAAATACCCGAAGCACAACAGCAACTATGGCAGTTGTGAAGAACACTCTCCAGAGAAGGGCACTCGTCCACCTGCCGAACAAATTCTAGCTGTCAACATTAGGAAATTAATGCAGAACGATGTTCTTTAGTGTGTAGAGACCAATTAGAAGTTCATGGCTCCAAGGGATTCGATCCAGTGACAATAGATGCAAACCCACGTCTATTGTATAGTGCTGGATCCAAGTTACAAAAAATCAGAAGACCTGCAAGTTTTGTCACTGGCATATTTTAAAGAGGCAGTAGAAACTTTCACACTAGAAGGTGGAACAAAAACAAGACATTCGCATAACTTGTTTGTCTTAGTGTTCATTGCCTTAGTAATCTGAAATTCTGAATATTTTAGGCCACGCTTGGATACCTCATGTTTTTTGGATTTGGATTTTAGTTTTGGATACAAAATACATCAATCATCTTCATGCTCATGTTGTGTGTGTGTGTGTGTGAGAGAGAGAGAGAGAGGGAGGGAGGGACATTTTGCTTCTGCTGCAGCAAGGTCGAGGAGCAGCAAGGGTGAAGGTATTTGCCACAAATATGGATTCCCAAATAATGTCCTTGCAGAACAGATAGGGGTGCAACTCGGGTCGGGTTGGGTCGGGTTGAGGCCAACCCGACCCAACCCAAGGAACCTATTTTTCCAACCCGACCCGACCCAACCCGATTTCCAACCCGACTGGACCCAATCCGACCCAACCCAACCCGATTTGTAATTTTCTCAACCCGGCCCAACCCGATTTCACCATTTGTTTGATTTCTCCATTTTATTTTTGTATTTCCATCTCATCCTAGTCCCCAACAAGAGGGTTAATTAGGACAACTTTCACCAAATTTTTTATTTCTTTCTAGATTTGAGTTATATAATGACAAAACAAACATAGAAGTAAAGATTTTATACATATTGGATTTGGAAATCGGGTTTCGGGTCGGGTCGGGTCGGGTCGGGTTGCCCGACACCCCAACCCGACCCAACCCGGTTTCCAATTCGGGTTGGTTTTTCCCAACCCAACCCAACCCGATTTTAAAAAAAAACCTAACCCAAATTCGTCGAGTTCGGGTTGAACCCAACCCAAGTTGCACCCCTAAGAACAGATTTGAAAATCAGATCCTTTTCACTGTTGTAGTTGATTTGGAAATTTAAGGATTTGATCCACATCCAAATCTCAACTGCCAAAAATCCAAATCTAAATCATGTGGGTATCCAAACGTAGCCTTACTGAATTGCCAAATTGAAGCTTGAAATTGAATCATCAACCAATGAAGGGAAAAAAAAGGTCCCTTCAGAACTCTACTTTGAAATATGGACTCAGGAAACATAAATGGAAAATGCAAGTGCAAACAAATAGCTGATGCCATACCATGATGATAATTCTTCGAGAGCAAATAGAACACCGCCAACTGGTGCACGGAATGCGGCAGCAATTCCAGCAGCTGATCCACATGTCACAAGATCACGCCTATCTCTGTCATTTTTGAAATACCGTAGCCATCTCCAAGTTATGCCGTATCTTTTGGACCCACCCTGGCCCAGTAGTGCTGCAACACATGCACCAGTATGTACCATAGGGCCTGCCTTGCCCACATGCAGAGACGCAGATACAGCACCAATGCTACCAATAATCTGTGGCAGGATTGAACAAACAGAAGTTGACGATCCCAAGAAGAATGATTCAGAAACAAATAAGCTTGCTATCATGTCTTGATTATTCAACTGATGGAATCAACATCACATGTAAGTGACAAGCTAATGTTTGCCCACTGCCTAAAACATCTGATGTATAGTTAATGAGTTGTATTACTTGTATGCCCTAAAGAACAACAATGCTAGGTTTTACCAACTTCATCAGGACATAGCTCTGTAATCATAAAGGAGATCCCCAAGTTGCTCACTATGGCAGCCTGTGTGGCTTGTTGGAGGAGTTCAGTCACTCTTTAACTTTTACAGTTTTAGTAAATCCAATCAGCTTTCAATTACAGTACTTTCTTTTCATATTTCTTTAACAGAACATCACAAATTTAACTTTATGCCACTCAATACAGGATAAACAATCAAGAACAGGAGAATCATTCCAATTCAGAAGAAGCTTCAAGGCATTGAAAAACCTTACTTTTACAATCAGAGTTCGCAGCGCAAGTATTTCCGGAGCATCCACACCATTCAAGTAAGCCTTAACTTCTGGAATACCCGATCCAGCTGCCGCAGGTGCTATATACGCAGTGATGACTGAAGAGAACAGAGTAAGAACAAAGTTCAAAACTGCGAAAACACCAAACGCCTGTCCATACCTAGAAGAGAATTTCATCAATTTCTCTTTTTCCAAAATATTAAAAAAAAAAAAAAAAAAACCTACAATTACTAAATTCTCACTTCTTTGCTAACATCATACACGACCTTATGAATTTCTCTTTTCCCAGAATAGTAAAAAAAAAAGGCTAAATTAGTCAATTCTCACTTCTTTGCTAGCATCTATGAATTCCTTTTTTTTTCAGGATACTTAAAAACAAGAAAATAACAAGAATTACTCAATTCTCAACTTCTCTGCTAACATCTCTGAATTTCTATTTTTTCAGGATACTTCAAAACAAGAAAAAAACCTAGAACTACTCAATTCTCACTCCTTTGCTAACATCATACTCGACCTTATGAATTACTCTTTTTCCAGAATAGTAAAAAAAAGCCTAGAATTACTCAATTCTCAACTTCTTTGCTAGCATCTATGAATTTCTTTTCTTTTTTTCAGGATACTTAAAAACAAGAAAATAAGAAGAATTACTCAATTCTCAACTTCTTTGCCAACATCTATGAATCTCTCTTTTTTTCAGGATAATTAAAAACAATAAAATAGCCTGGAATTACAAAATTCTCACTTCTTTGCTAACATCATATTCGATGTTATGACGAATTTGATACCGGCAATGTTCTCAATAGAAAGATTATTAAAAAATCCAATGAGACCGCCAATAATGCCAACGAGGAAGCAGAAAGTCCATTTCATGATGATGTGCTGAAAGATCTGAGTCCGATCGTGAGATCGCCAGTCCTGCTTCAAGAACTCGTTTTCCGGTATCCTGAAAAGACAAACGAACATCACTTATGCAGCGAGTCAAAAGGAAATTAAAATTCAGGAAAGCAGAGGGAAAAACAGAGAGAGGAAAATCTCAGATCTGAAAAACTTACTCGTAATCCAAGCTCTCGATAGAGCAGACATTGGCGCCTATGATCGCGACTTGAGAAGTGATGTTTGAAGCAGATCTACGGTTTAATTGGCGATTCTGATACTGCTGATCAAGGTCGGGGATTAAGAGAGGTTCGTTTATGAAAGGAGATTGTTCGTCTGGTTCGGTGGCCATGGAAAGGGAAGAGAGATTGTAGTTCTACTGGAAGAGGTGAGAGCTATTTTTTATGTCCCTGTGTTTTAATACAGAAGCAGGTAAAAAGAGAGCAGAGATGATATTTTCACACACACCCCACGCCCCCCTGCAGTACGGAACTTTAACGCTTTTTGACGTCAAATCACGTTACCAGGGGTGAAAATATGATCGCCCTTTTGTAAGTCTGAAGGAGACTGAATGTGGACTTCAATGAGGAGTTCGAGGTCTTATCAATGCCATTACCAATGCAGGACAAACATTAGGCAAAATTATTAACATGCCCATGCTTTTCAAATTATCAACAGGGGACAAAAGAGGTCTTATCAGTAAAAGCTGGACGAAAATGCCCTTTGACATTTACAATATGTTTTGAACTTGTTTTTTTCTTCTTCCCTCTTCTTTTACTTTTCCATTATTACTTTTTTGATTTTTTACCCTACTAGTCATCTTCCTCCTTGTTCAACCACCATTGTTGCTGGCAAATCTTAAAAACTTGAATGTTGAGTTCTTACCATCTATCTCTTTGTATTTAGGTTTTCTTTTTCTTTTTTTTAGGGTTTTGGACTATTTTTCATTCCTCTATTTTTTATTACTCTTGTTTAGGGTTTAAGCGATTTGTGTTTTAGGGTGAGTTCTGGAGATAATGCATGGATGGCTTCACTCACTTTTTTGGAAGACAAGTGGTTGTATAAGGAAAAATTGATGTAATACATGAATGGATGGCCACACATGTTTTGATTTACTTAAAAAAAAAAAATTATTTGTAATACACAAATTGGGATGTAATACATGAAGCACATTTAATGAAAACAACATCCATTTCTTTTGTTATTTCTATCATGAGTAAAATTGTAATGCCAATAGAAGAGTTGCTATGAGCAGGGAGTTTTGTAGCAGAAGGGATTTATCAACTCTCTGGAAGGGGGTTAGCAAACTCTCAAAAGTAGGGTTACCAATTTTCGAATGGGCTTATCAAGTGCTTGAAAATTGGCCGAGGGTACTAGAGTTTTGGAAGGGAGTTTTCAAGTCTCTAGGATTGGGGTTATCTAGTATAAAAAATGGGGTTACCAATTTTCGAATGAGGTGATCAAGTCCCTGAAAATTGGCCAAGGGTACTAGAGTTTTGGAAGGGGGTTTTCAAGTCTCTGGGATTGGGGTTATCTAGTATAAAAAATGAGGTTACCAATTTCTAAATGGGCTTATCAAGTCCTTGAAAATTAGCCGAGGGTACTGGAGTTTTGGAAGGGGTTTTCAAGTCTCTGGTATTGAGGTTATCAAGTATCAAAATGGGGTTACCAATTTCCGAATGGGCTTATCAAGCCCCTGAAAATTGGCTGAAGGTACTAGAATTTTAGAAGGGGGTTTTCAAGTATTTGGGATTGAGGTTATCTAGTATCAAAATGGGGTTACCAATTTACGAATGGACTTATCAAGTCCCTTAAAATTGCCCACGGGTACTGAAGTTTTGGAAGGGGGTTTTCAAGTCTCTGGGGTTGGGGTTATCCAATATCAAAATGGGGTTACCAAATTCCGAATGGGCTTATCAAGTCCCTTATGAACACGTTTTTATTTCATGTTTTTTTTTCACTCGTTCATTTTCACGTTTTTTTCTTTCTCTACCCTACGATTCATCTTCCTCATCCTCCATTGAAAGGGAGAAGGAGAAATGCAAAACGCTAAAACAAATGAAAAACAAAACCTAGATATTGAGAGATAGATGGGAATGAACTCGTGTTTCAAAATTTTGAGTTTTCCCGCCTCTAATGGTGGCTAAATGATGAAGAAGATGATTTGTTAGGTTAAAAAAACAAAGTTGAAAATCAAAAGTGAAAAAAAAAAGGAGGGAAAAGTGGAAAAGTAAAACGTGTTGCTTAAGAAAATGGCATTTTCGTCCAGCTTTTAATGAAGACATCTTTTGTCCCTCGTTGATAATTTCTGAAAAGCATGGGTTCTGTTGATAATTCCACCTAAACTTTGTCCCCCATTGGTAATTGATCCTTCTATTATAATCGGTAAGGTTGGGATGGGCCCGCTTTGATTTATCATTTGGGCGACGCAATTGGATCGGGGTTGTTTGTTAGAGATTACTCGTCTTTTTCGGTTTTGAGAAGGGATTTGCTAGTGTCCATCAAACATGCTCACTTTTCAGCAGATTTTGTCTTCATTTATGAGGTGGCGGCTCTCACATGCAGCAGCTCATCCGTGAAATGCCTTCTGGGATGAACACTAGCAAATCCCTTTTGACAAAGTTCACTTTTCCAATTATTGCTAAAACAAAAGTTAGGGGCCCACGGTGCGACATCCTACATCCTGGACCGTTGATCTTGTAGTACACCAAGAAGCGACTAATACATTTGGTCTTGGTCCCGCCCTATGCGTAAGAAAAGGAAAGGCCTGTAAATGGTTTGGAGAATGTCCTCTACTCCTTTTCACTGTCCTCCTGCTACGTCAGGTTTGGTGGAACAAATGGTCAAGGGTTTGTTTTTTGACCTAGAGGTCGGGGATTCAATCCCACATTCCCATCTTACAACCACAAACAAAACAAGGTTTGGTAGATCGATGGGACATTGATGCAAGTGGCCGCGGAAGCTGTCTTCGGATTCTTTGAAAAATTGATCCTTCTTCGGAGGAAGATATTTCATTCTTTATTGTTCATCACGAGCGAGGGGACGCAAGACATAAATCATGCGTGAAATCGTTGAGGCAGGGCTTTTGAATCCAACAAGAAATAAAAAAAAATTATGAAAGATTCAGAAAAAAGATTAGCACTTCAATTTCCAAACGCTAAGGAAATATGGATAAAAGAGAAGAGAAAACTCTCTTTCTCATAGTATCTCCGTAAGAGAATCTCCACATCTCAAAATCATGCAAAACTCCCAAAATGACATGAGATGAGGCTTTAAATGTAATGTACATAATACCCCTAACGAAATGTAATTTCCGTAACTATCCCTCCAAATGTAAATGACACAAAAGTACATGTAAAACCACTAAAATGACCTACATACTAATAACAAAAGAAAAGCATGTACTAATGAGCACTTGAGGGTTGATGTAGAAATGCCATAGAGTGCTCCTGCGTCTAACTCCCCTTCTTGAAAGAACTCTTCCTCGAGTTCCCAACTAGCCTTATCATCGTAGTAGTCCACTTGGGTCGAATATGTAAATGACCCACTTGCGAAGTAGGAATATAAGACCATCGTAGTTTCCCATGAGAAAGAAAATAAGAAACAGTCCACCCTAAGGGTGTAAACAAGCCGAGTCGAGCCGAGCTTGGCCAGGCTCGGCTCAGCTCGTTAAGCTCAAAAGCTCGGCTCGGGCTCGAACCAGGCTCGGGCTCGGTCAGGCTCGCGAGCCTTACCGAGCTTGGGTTATATTAAGTTCACACCCCTCATCTTCCCTGGACAGCCCTATATAGTGTAATTTCACTACTTTTTTTACACTATGGGGGGTGGTCCAAGTAACAAATGGGGTTCCTAAAATGAAGTGACATATTTTGCCTCCCCCTTTCACTTCCTGGACAACCCTTTTAGTGTATATATTAATATATAATATATATATTTAAATACATTAAATTCTTAACGAGCCTGGCGAGCCGGCTCGGCTCGGCTCGTTAAGGATTCGAGCCGAGCTCGAGCAAGCTTCCAAGCCCCAGCCAAAATTGACACCCCTAGTCCACCCTAATGTGTACAACGGAATGGTGAAATGGTGACCTGGATCAATCCAAATATCTGGTGAAAATGGTAAAGATATAGTGGTCGTCCATGTCAACTAACAATATCCGCATCAAAGATCTCATTTGTCGGCAATACCATCTCAATATGAACAATATCTGCCAATGTCTCCTTTGTGACTATAGGATCATCTACAACATCTGTATCCCCCATGTGTCTGATCTGCACCAGCAGTCACTAAGCTCTTGGGCCCTACATCGGTAATCCCTACAATAGGATCTGACTCGGAATGCTCTATCATAACCACCTACCTAAGGTCGTGTTCATTCTGGACTCACAAGCTATTGTCATAATCTTAAACAATCTTAAATGAATAGGCTTTTTGGTGCCGAAATCTGATCTGGTGAAGAGGAATCATGGATGGCTTCGGATCATGCCCGTTCTGCCCTCAGAGAATACAACGTTAGAGGTCTCGAGAAGACCATTCGACGCTCAAGTCAGAAATCGGCACATCGGTAGAAAACTGAGCAATAAAGGAGTAGAGTAAGGGTACAAATGCTAGAGCTTAGATTACTTACCTTGAGCGTGGAGGTCTTTTTTATAGAGCCAGAGTCCTTGGCAGCTTAAAGTGCTTGGCTGACTTCCCTATGTGGTCGGTTTCCGTATTTACCCAAGGGTTCTAAATTTTCCGTACGGAACTCAGTTTCTATTTATACCTCCGAGCTTTTAGGAAAGCTTCGTTGTAGGGCTCAATCCCTAGTTAGGCGCTTTCCCATCTTAATGAATGGAGTTGCTAATATGAGGGGTGCGAAAATACTTCTTTGCCCTTCCTCCTTAATTGGTAAGTTCGGTCTTTCCCAAAATCAGTTTGCTGCCACGTGTCATGCGCTTATAGGAGGATGGATTTTACACCTATCAAGGCTTGAGTCCTAGACTCAGTTTTGGACTTACAATCGATTCTCAAAATCCAAAACAAGCAGTGCCCGAGTATGTGATTTATGAGCAATCGTAATCAAACGTACAGTTGGAGATTGAGATAATGGTGCATTTTAGGTCAGGCTCCACCTGAACCTGACGGATAAAACCCAATTTCAGCTCATATTGGGTTGGGATAGAGTTGAGAAAAGCGAAGCCGGTTTAATTTTGGATTGGGTTAGGGTTGAGGCCTTGGACAACCCAAATTGGACCTCCATCCTTTAATTATATCATGATTTTAAAAATTATAGGGTTATGTTTTCTTTTGGGTGATGATATTTTCACCCCCTGCAGTACTTGCACACCCCCTTGTAATGTGATTTGACATAAAGTTGCCCACTTTTCACGTCAAATCAGGTTATAAGAGGGGGTGTGCACATAATGTAGGGCGGGAGTGAAAATATCATCTCCCTTTCTTTTCCTTTCTTTGTTTTTGCCCAAGGCTAACCTGACCCAATTTGGAAAAAACAAGTTGGGTTGAGGTCGAGAGATTTAGAGAGGGGTTGAGTTAGGGTTTACCATCCTTGACCTTAGGCTCAGGTTAGAGTTGTGGGAATGCTATCTGTGGTTGGCCTCCACCCGACCCGGCCCGAGTTGGTCCCCAAGGTTGTGAGTGGATATCTTGGCAGGCCAGCATTTGCCATGCTCATCTTGCACTTGGTTTCCTGTCACGATCCATTCATATCTCTCATCGGTTGGATCCTTTTGGGAATACTTTTTAGATCCTACTTTCTAAGGTTGGGTCCTGATCCTTTTCGAATCGAACTGCCCATCAGAATCGACTACACCTATTTACATTATACACAGTTAAGGCTTAGGGTTGGGCAGAGGGAAAATGAAATGCAAGCCACGAAATAAAATCTTGCTTGTGGTTTTGAATAAAATTGTAAAATGTAAAATGGCAACCCCATTCAGATCTAGGACGCACCATTTGTGGCTAGGATATGGATCGGACGCTGCTGAATTGGTCAAATCCTGTCCATTAATGTTCGGATGCTTTGGAACAATGGGACTTTCTATTGGCATAATGTCTCTAACATTTTTTATATTGAAGTTAATGGCGTTCTTAGGATTTTGGTACTACATATAGAAACAAAAGCATATTATGGTTTAGGGTTTAATGTGTTAAACCAAAAAATTCCCCATTCTAGCATGTATAAAAAGCGAAGCCCACTGATACTTTTTAGGAGAGCTTATTAAAATCAATTTCCAAAGTTTGAGGGGGAAGGGGTAGGGCTTACCAAACTTCTCCTCACTATAATATCAACTCTTATGAGCTTCCTAAGTACTAACATGGTCTTTCTAGTTCTACAGCAACTGCTAAAATACTAAAACTCAGATATGGAAGACTTTTGCTGGGACGAATCTCAGTACCCTACAGGGGACAGGGTGCCAGGTAAGCCCACAAGACGAGGACTTCTTTAATATAGTAATTGTTAACCAAGCGGTGGTTCTTGATGAGCTGCACCCCCAAACCAACTAAAACCCACAAAAATACCTGGATTATGTGCAACCAAACAGAGCCAGTAGGCAATTTTTTAAAAAAATGGCAATAAAATTATATAAGCAACAGGTAGAACAAAAAAATTTGAGTCCAATAATTGGTTTTGGACTCGGAATCGGTTGTCATAATCTTAAAAGAAAAGAGCTTAAGTAATGCGGGACAAATCTACAATTGATGCACTGATGCGAAACGATGTAGGAGCGGCATGAAAGGAAATATAACTCTAGGTCGAAATTGATACCAATATTGATTCTGGTAGCTTTAATATCATATTATACTGCAATTTATTAACGTAAATAAAATTTAAGAGTCAATGTGTAGCTTCTGATTATAAATATCAACAACATACTTTAAATTTAGAATCAACCAAGTTAAATTGCTGTAGAAAATTTCAGCAACTAACCTTCAATTGATAACCAGTCTAAAAGAATGAAAATTTAATAGAGCGAAACTACAAAAATCTTGTAGAATTTAATAAAGTTTGGGTTTTAGAGACAAGTTTTGCATCATTCGAAATATTAGTAACTTTTTTCTTCTTTGACTCATGCCGGTCTTGGGTCACAATTAATCCCCATCTTGACTCTCCTTGCGTATGTTTTAACAACCTTTGGACACTCCATCCTTTGCACATGCTGATGTACTTCATCTTCAACCTCAAATTAGATTCTACTACATTAGGCTGTTCTCCATCATTCCATCCTTATATAATGGATGGAATACCCATCCAACTCATTCCTAATGCTGACCCATCCCCTAAAAGTGAACTTTATCATCCCAAACAATCAATCATAGTTGTCGGAAACATCTCAAGGGAGTGGGAAAGGTTTCCAAAATGCATGGGAAACAAATGAGAAACTTACGTGAAATATGTGTGAAATACGTGAGAAACATATGAAACGTATGGAAAAATATTAGCAAAAATCACACAAAAATTTATGGAAATAAATGGGGTTATGTCCTTTAGCACTAATGTCAAGTCACCACCATCTCTCCACCAAATCAAGGACAAAGGAAGCATCAATTAGATACCAAAGAGAGTAAAAATCCACACTCATAGTCATAAAGATATGATTGCATGTCTCTCTGCTCTCGTTGCAATGCAGACACCTATTTGCTAAGAAGGGGCACCCAATCCAATAATCAGTTTTGTACTCACAAAGGTAATTTTGAGTCAAATAATCAGTTTTGGGTTCAAACGATTGTCAAAATCCACAATAAACAGGGCCTCAAGAAAAATTCTTCCTCTTTTAAGACTTCAAGCATACAGTCCAACATAGACGTTAGACTCTAGGAGAGGCACCCGAACTCCAAACCCTTATCCAACCAAAAGATGGCTGGTCCCAGGTCACCAGGCTATAGAAAAAGGACAGAACCAGAAAATACCATTCCTTTGAGATCTAAGGCCCTTATCCTCATTATCCCTAATGGAATAGGAGACATACACCTCATCAAGGACACCAAGAAGAGAGGCATAGTCCGTAGTTTCATCCTCTGAAGTTATGCCATAAAGGCCACCAAAACACTACCCT
This sequence comes from Tasmannia lanceolata, assembly GCF_043159265.1. Taxonomy (NCBI): domain Eukaryota; kingdom Viridiplantae; phylum Streptophyta; class Magnoliopsida; order Canellales; family Winteraceae; genus Tasmannia; species Tasmannia lanceolata. Next base: position 6,576,833 of record NW_027518683.1, read on the forward strand.
TACCACCAATCTCTAATTACAGTCCACAACATACCCTTTTCTCACAATCTAACCTATAAAGACCCGGATAGGCATCACACAAATAGACATAGGCATCACACAAATAGACACTAAAAGGGCGGCCCAGTGCACGAGGCTCACACAAATAGACACTACCTAACCACAAATCTTCCCAAAATCTAGTCTCATCCTCCCTCTCCAGTCTCCACCCTTAACCTATGAACAGAAGAAAACTCAGCTTTACCGCCACAAGCTAACAACAAAGCATCCGAGCCTTTACCACTACCTAAATCTCTCGCATTCCATCCCAACCCTCACCCCTTTTTTACCCATAAGAACTCTTCTACAAAGGGAATCTCTTCCGTCCTCTAACATCCAAAGCCACATAATGAGGAGTGATTACATGGATAACACAAGTCAGTTTTTTTTGTGGTTGGGAAGATAAGCATGTTGAAAGTCTTGGGAATATTTTTTTATTTTTATTTTTGAAAATTGACAGAAATTTCATTGATACTGTGAAAGATACACTGGGGACCAGAGGTCCCATCAAGTATTACATAGCATCAATTTAAAGGTGGTCAGAAGTATACTTCTGTCCATGGAGATAAAAGGAAGCATATAAACAGAAAGATCAGTGAAGAAGGGGAGTTGAAGTGGGTGAACGACCGTGGACAGAAGTGCCTCATTAGGCGAACGACCGTGGTCACTCAAGCCAAAATGGGGCTCTATCAATTGATTCTCCCCGTTGGGATACTTCGAACTTCACCAAAAAAAGTGACCAAACCCTAGCAATTTCCAGACGCGAGGGCTATCATCAAACCCAAAACAAAGCTATCTCTGATCCATCGGATCCCACTATAACAACCTCAAAAAGTCTGAAGCATCGCTCTACACCAAAAACCCCAAAGAGACAATCTAGACAGAGGATTTCTTTAATTCCAGAATAAGGCTCACCACCTCAGAAGTTAAAGCCTCCTCATCAAGACTCAAGATTGAGAGCTCTTCATCAGATGGAGCTTTCTCTTTTGATGCTCTTTTTCTAGAAATCGTTGCCTCTAGCTTCTGAATCCCCATCTTCTTATCCTCCTCCCAACGAAGGCGCCTTGATGTCAATTCTTCCTTCAATAATTTGATGTGATGAATAAGGGGTGCTTGTGCAGAGGGGAATGAGATTCTTTAATGGTGCACAAACCAGTTTGACTGAAAACCACTTCCGGCATCCTGTTTGCATCCTCCTTAAATAGCTTCCACTGCCGTTTTGAGAAGTCCCTAGTAACTTCTCTTTGAGTAGGTGAATGTTTAGATGCAGTTCCCTCCAGGTATGCCATCTTTTTTAGGAGTCTTAGTGAAGTCTCCATCTCAAACAAATCCACTGGCAACTTTCTCTTTTTGCCTAGAAGTGAAGAGGCAGGTCAAGAGGGAGGAGATGATGCACCCCTCTGTTTTTCCATCTTAAATCCAAGACCCCAAAACCAGAGGAAGCAAAGGAGGTAATGAACCAGAAAAGAAACGAACCACGTTAGAGTGGGTACTAAGGGAGGGCCAGTTAACCAAATCTGTGAAAAAACTCCCGCTATCATGAGGCCACATTAATTGCACCAAAGTGGCGTTTCCCAAGAGCTTCATTAATTCTTCCTTCGGGTTATAAGATTATCCCTACTACACTTAAACCATCCTCCAATCGTAATAGAGCAGGTGTCCTTGCCATTTCTCAACGTGCAAACCTCATTACCTTTGAGGGATTGCACATTAATATAACCGCCAAAACCCATATACACTAGGCTTTTTAACTTCGCACGCAAAAAAAAAAACACTATTTATACAGCTTCTGGATAAGACAGATCTACATTCTTCAGTAGTATCCTTAATGCACCAACATACGTCTTCTTAATGACAGCTACAGGCCTCCAGAAGAGTCAAACGAACTAGATCTTGTCAGGGGAAACAACCTACCCTTAGACTGAACCGGCCACGTGTTCCGTGAAAGGGCAGAGGAGACTTTTAGAAATCCGGGCCATATTTCCTGAATTTTGATTAACCCTGACTTTAGATAAGTCTACACTCAATCCATTGCTCCAAGGTAAGCCAGATCCATGCTTTAGAGAGCTTAGGTTGGGACCCAGATGTCCTTTCGGGATAGGTTTGGGAAGGGAGCCTAGCAACTTTCCACCGCTCACCTCTGAAATTTTGAAATTAGAATCCTGATCGCAGGGCGCCCGCAGAACCTCGGACTGGTTCTCAAGGGGGATCGCCGGTGGCCTACTCGTTGGGGGAGAATCAGACAGAGGGGGTTCGCTCAGGCTATCCGAAGGGAGCAGTTGAAGTCCTGTAGAATCCTAAATTGAGACTCCAACTGTGTAGCGTTGGCCGGAAACCCATAGCTTCATTGAGGGAGAAACCAACTTCCATCTAGGGGCCATGATTTTGGCAGATATAAAACTCATACACTGATTATGGGTTCCTTCCATTTTCACATCTATTACCTGCCCAAAGAGATTTGCCAAAGCTTCAACCGTCGATATAGCCCACACATGTAATGGGATGCCAAAGAACCTAACCCATAAAACCTCAAACCCCTGAATATAATCTGGGGACCAAAGGGAGAGGGAGAGAGAGGATAAATAGTCTCCCCAAGCCACAGCCCCTAAGGTCAAAACCCTTAAGGCCATCTCCCCCGAGTAAAAAACAAAGAGGATTTCATCCTAGAGAGCAAACAAGGACAAGGGAGGGTGGGGATATTCCAGGAACGTTTGGCCCACGACCAAAGGTTCTGAAGGGATCCAGACAAATCCTTCCTTCTGCCCACCAAACAGGCCTTGAGGGAGTCCATTCTCGTTTTCACCTCCTTTCCGGAAATAGAAAGGGATAATGACCCATCTTCCCCCGAAGAGGGGGAGATTACTCCAAAATCAGGCCAAGGGTCAATATCCGGAGATACCAAACCTCCAACCCCTGATATGGTGGGGGGTGGTGGGGGGTGGTGCAGAGCATGGAACTTTCTCCTTTTTACTCAGATGACACCAGCAACATCTGGTTCGTCGTTTAAAGTAAACATATTTGCAGGACGAGCAGAGCCAATCCCCACAGCGCCACCACCGGTCTTTGTTACTTTTTTCAATCTGTATCTCATTCACCGGACGGTAGACTACAAATGGTGACGCCTTTTTCTTCTGATGGCACCATCGACACCTACCCCTCCATTTGAAATTGTAATAAGCACAGAGAGAACAGAACCAGTCCCAATGACGCTGATTTTTCCTTTTTCTAAATCTGGCAGAATTTTCCCCACCCATCGAGATCCCAAGTTTTTTCAAACAGAGATCTAAAGTCTTGGGAGTATAGTTTTCCCATTCAGACCACCCTCATCTTTGACTGCTTATCTAGCTCTTGCCATCTACTTCTACACAAAGAGTAAAGACCCTATTTCTTTATCTGATTAGAGCTTAGATGCTGAGAACACTCATTAAAAATTTCCTATGTGAGTTTCATAAATAAGATCACATCATATTATGATTTTAATGGAAAAAAGGCATGAAATTTTACGAGCAAAAGGATGAGAAGCCTCATCAATTAGAAGCCACCAGCCTTTACATTTGCCATAATTCATGAAACTGAATTTATGGAGACAAGCCATCTGTTTTCTACCCATTGAGTCAAAACATGTTACTTTATCTGACTAAGACGCTGAGAATCATCAAAATTTCCTAATGAGAGTTTCATATATCATATCATATCATGATTTTAATGGAAAAAACGCATGAAATTTTAAAAATCCAGTGGATGAGAAGCCACAACAACCAGAAGCCACCCGCCTTTCATATTTGACACAATTCATTGAACTGAATTTATGGGACCTCATTCCAGGACCTCAGCCCATTATTGATTCAGCTTTAGTAACATATTGCTTGTCAGCGGGAAATTAAGACTTTGAGGCCCAATTTAGGCATGCCTTTCCAGATATACATAATTGCAGTTGAATATATGATAATCTCATAATAAAGGAACCTCCCTTTGTTCTGATTTTAATTCCTATTTCACTGCCTCCCCATAATTTATTCCATCACTCAGAATTTTCTCAGCCTCTATCATTCTATAAAATCAAAAGGGCTTGCCATGCTCATGTGTCCTTATGTTTCCAAGACAATTTAGTTAACCTGCATGTTTTTCCCTATGCCTCTTAAGACTTTACCAATTCAATGAGCAAAGATGGTTTACCATTCAAAAGAAAAAAATGAGTAAAGATGAATTGTAATTGTATAGCATCTCTGAAAACATATCTTGGGGGCACCCTAAAGTGCAAATGGTATCATTTATGACCATAAAGCCAAAAGTATGAAAGCCTCAGTTTAGATTTCAAAGAGAGAGAAGCCACTGGAAATGAGACATACAACAAGCAGTGACTGATATGAGGGTTTATTTGCCAGCTCATTACATGTGGGTGTGTAGCCAAAAGCCAGTCCTATAGATTGATATACATGAGTAAATAACCTTGCATACCTGCTCCGAATCAGGGATGCATACCATGAACCTGTATCATCCTATGTGATGGTGTGGTAGTTGGCTTTGGCTTTGGCTTTTATCAATCAGGAATCCCGGTATATTGGCTGTGGTGCCCACTTGAGATGCAAATTCAGCCGTCCCGATTTAGCACCTTCGAGCGGGAAATTATCCTTGTATTCCCCTTCCATTATAACCCTAGTCAGTGTCATGATACATCTCCCTATGTAATCCTGAAGTGATGAACCAAAAAGTTAAATATAATTGTTTATTTATCACTAGCACATTAAGTGTGCAAGTTAAGTCTGAATTAACCGACTCATCCGGTTTACTAGAAAGACTCGCTCAACAAATGTTTTCCTTTGTTTATTCCTTAGGCCCTGTTTGGATAGCAAGAAAAACATTTCTGATGGGTTTCTTTCCACAATTTAGAGGGAAATGATATGATTATGGTTAAATTCGACAGATATTATGATAATTTGCAAGTCCCTCTAAATAAAATTTGAATAGGATTGATTCCAATTATCTTTTTTTCATGTGTAAAAAAAGTAGGAAATTTTAGAAATATTTTTCGTTTCCAAACTTATCCACAAAATACTTGCCATCCAAACAGGACCTTATTTCAAAGGTTTTGACTAAGGGCTACCCCAATAATGGACCGCCAAAACAAAAGTGGTGCAGCCACAATATGAACTTCTGCTACTTGACAAGGTATTTGAAACATAACCAAAAGGAAAAAAGATACTGCAAGGTAATCAATAGAAAAGGAATAAATATGTCAACATCGCGTTAATCATTGATAACAACTGGTTAGCAAACTAACGAGAATTGCAGAACGTTACCTTCCCAAATGTGTCATGGTCCCAAACTTCCAAAATTAGCATGTCATGTAACCCATCCTCCACAACAAAATCAAAAGTCTGATTCCAGGCTGGATTTAGGCTGTCATTGACAACCTGAAAAGGCAAGAAAGGTGTAAATTTGACAAGAAAATAGAACAACGAAACCTGAAACGTACTGAAACATACCCTTGTTTTATTTTTTGTTTCTGTCTTCTTCATCTGGAGCACAACATAGGGGTCAGCCTTTCCCATCAGATCCATGGAAGGCAAGTATTCTGCAGATATTACTGTCACAGAAAGCACTCCCCTCACAATGACATCTCTTTTCCTGTGTGCGGATGCTTTCTCATTATCAGTGACCTCTGCCCCATCTCCACTTTTAAGGGCCTTCTCCAAGGAGGTCATTGAGAACTTTGGATCGGCAAAAGGGTTAGAACACCCATTCTCCATGCCATAAGGATAGTACAGGAGCTCCAAGTGCACCTAAACACAAAAAGGTGAAAGACAAGGGTGATTGCAACTATGAAAATGTGAAAAGAGAGAGCGGATATGCATGACCAATTTTGAAATTGAAAAAATGTAGATAAGTTTATGATGATGAGTCAATGATAGTGGAGAAACAATTGGAGAGCAGGTTACAAGAAAACATTATCAGTGTCTGTGGATAAGGTTTGTTTTCGAAATGTATGGATTCTTGATTCGAGATGTTCCGATCATATGTGCCCTAACAATGATTGGTGTTACTTACAAGCCATCCAACAGGGCAATCGTTCCTATGGGAAACGATGTCACTTGCCATGCTAATGGGATATGTACCGTGAAAATCAAAGTGCATGACGTGATTGTGTGGACTTTATCTGAAGTATGGCACGTTTTAAATTTAAAGAACAATTTAATATCTCTTGGGGCATTGGATACTAGTGGTTGCCGGTACAACACAACATGAGTTATGAGAATATTCAAGGTAGCACTAATCATAATGAAGGCACGGAAACGCATAGAATGCATTTCTTAAAAACAATCAAGCTTAGAGTGCAGCATTTTATGTTTTCCAGTCACAGCGTATCCTGTTTATCTAGGAAGGTAGAAGTCCTGTGACCAAAAAAGTCTTTTTTTATTTTCTAGCACAACATAAATGGCATTGGAACTCTAATACTTTATTAGTTTATTATATAAATTATTAGAGGGATTCTCAAATTTTTTATTCAATATTCACTAATATTTAATAGGAACTGATTAATACAAATTATTACATCGATTGTAGGATTGTATCTATATAACTCGACATAATCTCACTCTTTGGAATTGAATGAAGGAAATTAGATTTTCTCTTCCCCTATATTTTCTCAGCATAAAGTTCTAACTTACCAAAATAGAAGGTAGCAGAGGAAGGTTTGCATAATTCTGCCTTTAGTATTCTCACCTGACCCCGGTATTTATTGTCTCTTTGGATTTCCAAATCTTTGACCAATTTCAACCACACATCCTTCACTTTCCCCGGCTGAAGGTCCCTTAACGGTATTTGAACACAACCGATGAGCTCAGAAGCCTGGATCCCTTCATCGTCATAAATTTTTGCTGTTAAATATTGCGTAGATACATCTTCAACCACAAACTCGAAGTGTTCGTTCCAGACAGGATTCAACTGGTTGTTCTGAAGAAAATAAATGGTAATCATCAAAACATGGAGGCACACAACATAAAGGGAAGGGAAGAAAAAGAAAATGCACCTACAATTGTTTTACTTCTCTTCATTCTGTCACGTAGTGGACGTATATACACATAAGCAAAAGGATCGGATTTCCCAATGAAATCTTTATTTGTTAATTCCTTTGCTTGCACAAGCTTCACCTCTAATGTCCCAACGGGTTTCAACTCTAGGTCACTAAGCAACAAAGCATTACAGTTAGGTGTAGTCTGTGAAACAGATGGATGTTCTAGTGTTCAACTGTTAATTTGTATTTAAATCTTTGCATTTAGTAACATGAACATACCTATAATCCCCAGGTAAAATGGGAACAACTTTCCTCACCGGCCATGTTATGGTATCTTCAATAGCATCCCGAATTGTTTCCTGTATAAATGAATGAAAATTTTCATTAAATTAAGAAATCCCATATAAGGCCATTAAAAAAAACATAGAAGGCTCATAAACTCGGATACCATCTGCTGTTGCAGAAACAGATATATCAGCTATGACAAGGGAAAGATAAACACATTATATGCAAACAGATGTGATACCAGGAGAAGAGTGCAGAAAAGGTGCCTACCAATTCACTGTTCACATTGTAGGCAATAATGAAAAGCATAGTAGACGGACAAAGCAATTCATGAGCACAGCAGTTAGTAACTCTTGTTATCATAAAGAGTAAAATACTACAAATATATTGGAGTTATAACTGACACGAGTCTCATTTTAAGTACCCAATCTTCTATTTTACTTGTTAAATTACTAAAATAAGATTATAGGTTTTTTTATACTGATATTGGCACTACAATGTTTTGATAATGGGCCAAACTCACATTGTCTGATTATTTAACCAGCTGTCAAAGCTATTACAATTCCCAAAAAGCTCTCAGCAGCCAATTAAAATAGAAACGGCAAAGTGAGTCCGGCCTATGATCAAAATATGGTAGTGCCAATATCAGTAGCTCTTTTTTAGAAGATGGTAAGTATGTTAAGCCGCAATACCAATGCGTGTAGAGAAGGCTTTGAAATGGTTATTTCCTTATAGGCACCAAGCCAGGGTGTCAGACTTATGAAACATATCCACTTAAGTTGCAAGTTGTTAAAAAGAAACATTGCATTCTAAATTGAAGGAAACTATTTTTTAGAGACAAGAAAAACATTGCATTTCCTGCTTACAGCTATACAGTGACAAAACAATCAGAATTCATGATAAAAGCTAAATTTTTCACAGAAAAGACACCTATAAGGATGTTTAAACCTCCTCTTGTGGGCTTTTTGTTGATCAACCTCTACCACATTACACGTCAGGAATCAATAGATCTTTGGCGGTGCTGACTTGGACCTCAGGTAGCGGGATAAGGCGGCCAGAAGCAATTTGGACCTAGACGTAGGCTAGTAGTAAGCTTGGCTGCAGCAAAGCGCTTACCAAGCGTATCACAAGTTCACCTACAGGTGTTCTTAGCTTATGGGACCTTAGTAATGCAGGACAATCCCTAGGGAAAATCCTACAATCCTAATGAGATTAAGACTTTAGGATAATTTAGGGCTTACGCAAAAAACTAAAAGAACACTTAACAACTAACATAGCGCTGAATTAACGCCTAATTCATCTATGGACAACAGCAATAATGAGGCCTAAATAGCATAAATAATTGTAAAGATCATAATTAGGCATGAACTAAACCTTATACATATCAATCAAAGTGAGAAGGACTCGTTAGATGAAGTGATAATAGAAATATTAGTCCGAAAATAGGCCTACGCATGCAACCAATTAAAAGAACTAAAAGATAATGTAAGACCTATCAATTAGATGTAACAAAAGCATGAGAAATTAATAATAATCAATGAAGAAAAAAAAAAAAGTCCAGCAGCAGGAATTGGGTCAAAGCAGTTCAGATTTAAGCCATAGGGGTATTTTGGTAATGTTTGCAAATCTGGAAATTGAACAAAACTGCTGTCCAGATCTTAGGTAAGGTTTAGGTAGGTAAAAGAAAGGTAATTCTAGGGTTTAGGTTCTGATTTGATGGTAGGTTTAGGCTATGGATCTTTAAAAAAGGGTTTACGGGCTTTGAAAGGGTAAGAATTTGCAATATGGTTCAAAAAGGTTTGAAAGTTGAGATTCTTGTGAGTTTTAGGTAAGGTTTAATCATTAAAACAATCCCTCAAAATCTCAAAACAAGATCTTGAGGAACAAGGAAGATCTATGGATTCTGGGTTTTTCTAGTTTTAGGGTTCAAGAACAAAGAAAATAGAAAATATGATTTACTAACCTTGTTTGTGCTGATTTGATTGAAGAAATAGAAGAGAATGGATGAGAGGAGATGATTCCAAATCACAAGAAGAAGAGAGAATGTCTGGCTTCAAGCAAAACGTCATTTCTATTCAATATTCAAAAAGTCCCTTACATTGCTTTCATAAGATGTATTTATAAGAAAAGAAACCCTAGAAGATAACTTAAAACCTAAGCAACTAATCTCAACCATTCATCTAATCCAAAGTAAACTAAATAAAGTTAAAACTTACCTGAAATGGTAATCCTACCACTTCCTAAAAACACTCATAACTTACTCAAATTACATTCCAATCATGTGATCTTGGGCTATTAGATAGGTAATTGAAAAACCTTTCTAATAATACCAAAAATACAACAAACGGATGAGATTTGATGTCTAAAAAGTAGGCTACAAATAAAATGATGAAAAAGGAAATAAATAATAAAAAAAGGACACCCAAGTCTGTGGCCCATGTTAGAGTCTCCACCATCAGTCTCGTCCGCGTCTGCGCTTATAAACCTTGAATCCACGCCCGTTGTTGATGTCCCCATCACTTAGGTCCTCTATTCAGGCAGTCCCAAACTCACACATGACTATGATCTTGTAACACTCTTATTCACTCTATGTTGAGTAGGGTCCCTAAATCTTAGAACGCATCCAATGCCAATGGAGCAGGTAAAGCCTCTTGTTTTACTAACACCATTGATAGGCTTGTCTCTTATCAAATCTTCTGTTCTTTCATCAGGTTTTTGTTCCATCAATTTCTTCTGTGTGAACCAAAGTCCTTTCATAAGCAATTCACGATCCTAGCTTAGAGGATGCCATATAAGAAGAGATTAGTGTCCTCGAGAGAATTGGAATTTAGGATTGTATCTCTTCCAAAGGAAACAAATCAGATGTAAATTGTTACACTTATGGAAACATTCCAAACTTCGACACTATATCCCTGATAAAAGAGGGTAGTCCAACATTGCAGCAGGAAAAAAAACATTGCAGCAGAAGCCCAAGATCTTGATGCAATCTAATGAGGGAGAGACTGGATCCTTACATTTCTTATCCTCAGAACATCTCCATAAGGCGGGAGTCCTTTCCTTGACGAGCTGAAGCCCTTTCAATAGAAATTCCAAAGCTGCCTCTTTAGAAGAAAAAAAATCGAGGGCAGCGCCAATAGAACATCAATTTCATTTAGGGCTTTCATCTGGGCCTTCCCCTTGATATTCCTTCTTCTCGCAACCCCTTCCTCCAAAACATGAATAGGTGATGAGGGATCTTTTCAGTTTCCTACCAGGCAATGGCCAAGAAACTCTAACCTGATACTAGCTTAGGTCGGCAATAAGTAAAATATCGGCCTTGCCAACTGCTTTGTAATCCAGTTACTTTCCATCAGAAGACATATCACCAGAAACAACATCACAGAAAGAATGAAGGGGCCAGCAGGAGACTCCTCCACATCCCTCCGATGAAAAGGAATTCTGTCCCATTACCTTTGGAACTGGACCCTTCACACAGAGCACCAAGGTTTCTACCCCAGTTTTGGAGATACCACGATCTGCTCTCGGTTTCGGACACACCATCGATGGATTTGATCAGCACTGAACCAACATTTCTCACATTTACAACAAGAGATTCGATACCGAAAGTTCTGAATTTTTCAGCATCCACAAATTCAATCTCCCATCCACTGCCAATTGCATCATTTTGCTGCTCGGTGAAATCACTTCTCTTTCGATCAAACCTCCACCCAATCATCTTTTCTATTATGTTCGGCTGTTCCATCGTCGACCCTCGGAAACATCCATTTCTGTGAGCAGGACTTCTGCTTCTACCATGAGATGTCTAACACCTGGAACCACAGAGATGAAGATTGGACTCCAATCGCGAGAACTCACCGAAAGAAACAATCCTTATGGTTGAGAGATTTTGCTCGTCAAACCTTCATGTGGCAGTCTTTGCAGAGAAAAAATGAATATCCGTCGTTACCACAATCAGATTGGGCCCATTGAATTGATGAAAAGAGAAAACTCAAAAACTAAGCTTCTGGTTTTTCCATGAAAGGACTTCCGAAATCCCTCAATACTCTATCAGGGTATGTGAAGAAAAAATGCACAACAATAATCACAATAATCAGATTAACAAATCCCCTTAGGGCCTTGACATGTTCCAGATTGTGATGTCAATTGTAGGAGTTTGCATCATCATACGGGCTAGTAGGAACTTCTCAGTTTTTTATTTTCAATAAAAAAGGGATCAAGATCTGAATCTCTGAGATTGATAGAAAATTTAGACCTAGCTGGGACAATGAAAAGTCTCAAAAACAGAGAGTCGCTATAAATTCTCATTAACTTAAAGTGATAATACAATAATGCTTATACGTAAAAGAATCACGCTCAATCTACCTAACCAAAATTATGTAAATATGCATGTATATTAACAAGAGTATTGCCGAAAAGAGCAGCTAGGAACAGTTCCACAATCGAATTGTAAAATTGTTCGACTGAGAAGACATTGTCTTCCTTGACTCACTTTCCTTGACATACACATCAATCATTTAAACAGTAGAAATAGATAATTAAATCCCAAAGCTTAAGTTATTTGAGAATTAAGTAGATTCTAGCACAGCAGGTGCTCCTGAATAAAAGAATTATTAAGATAATCAGTTACAGATACACACATGAAAAATTATACCCAAACTAGATAAGGGAAATTGCTTGAACCTCAATAGCATCAGAAATTCCAGGGATCGACGATATATCACCTCCGACAACCTTAAGCGTGAAATCTAGTTTTTTCTGCATTCAAAACATCAGAAACATTGTTATACATAATAAGTCCTGCCAACTAATGAGTTTTTGGCAATGGGCTTCACAGAAAGAACTGTTGCACCTTTTCTCTCAACGAATACGAAACAGCTCCAAAGCAAGGAAACTCCTCCACCAGAGGCTTAAATATCAATCTAAAAACCCCAGTGAAGCCAATATTTTTGACCTGGATAAGAAAATTATGGACCAAAAATCAATCAAAAGACATCATATGGTGGAAGCACAAAACCTATAAGCTGTGATATACAGCCCCGAATGCTAATTCTCAAAAAAGCAGAGCATAGGAAAAAGAGAAAGGAGAGAACAACTTACGTGCTGTATTACATGACCTAAATTAGAAACCAAGAACAAGCATAAAAACTTAATAGTGTACTTCTATACAAGTGGGGAAACATACAAATGGGAGAAATGAAATGCCCAAACTGCTGTTGTATATGACCTAAAGTAGAAATCAAGAATCAAATAGACGTAGATCTATGATGGCAGCATATGAATTTAAGAAGCTACGGTACATGACCACAAAGTTAATTTTGAACTTCAAAAGAAGTGCCAAAACATAGATATAGAAAAGTGAAGATTTTCTGGATATATGAGATGTCATGGGTACATGAACCGTTCCTTAGTGATAAGTTGAGAATTTTCAAAAGAGAAAACAGATGTATGCACATGAAACAAAGAAAGGAAATTTACACTTAACTAGGTTTATCTAATCTACATGAGTATCAAAATCAAGAAAATATCATCACTCGTTATAGATATTCACAACAAAGCCATTCTGTAATCTGTGCAAAACTGCAAATCATTCATTATAAGAAAAACTTGTGATCCAACTCTTAAGAAAATCGGAACAACTTTAACTTGCAGCTCAAAGTGTTGCTCTATATTGAAGACCTAATACAAGATCAGTGTATATGTGCTCCATGGTCCACACCAATTCTCTCAACAATGGATCAGATTTCTATCCATCCAGTTCTGCAGTACTTTATTACCTTTCTTAGCCTTAAATCTTTTATTTTACTTGAGCAGCTCCTTCAGAACACTCATCAGTCAAGAACTATGGAGGTCGCAGCACCCCCAAAGCCAGAGATGTTAACCTATTCCACAACCAATTGTAACAACGAAACAGTGGGAGGGATCTCTATTATCCTAATCTCCTTTCATAGGGAGAGTCCTTTTCCTGATCAGAGAAAACTGCTCAAGCAAGCGGAAAATATCCTTCATATCAAGCTCCAAAAACTGGAGAACCTTGAACGACGCTGGCTTGATAATGGGGCTCAATTCCTAAGAAAAAAACAAGCGCTGAATTCAATGAAAAGATGAGAAATAGGATCATTCTCAGTCCTGAAAAGAAGCGCTTTTATAGCCCCTACCTCAAAAAGACAAATGAGGATTGGGAATTGATGCAGCAGCATAGTGGATAACCGGTTGAACAGCCACGTGGCAACTATATGACGTGTCCGTTTGTCATCCATGTGGTGCATCCATGTAGGTTTGACTTAGTCTATGGGTTATTGCAAGGGACAAGGGTAATGGAAGTTATTTATGTTCTGGGAGTTATTTAAGTTTTTCTCTTTTCTAAACCTCTCACTTCCCGCCTTTGCTTCCAGCACTCGCTTGCCACTCTAGTATGGGTGCAACTCGGGTCGGGTTGAGGCCAACCATAGTCCAACCCGACATAGCATTCCCTCAACCCTAACCTGACCCAACCCGATTCTCGGGTTGAGGATGGTCAACCCTAACCCAACCTGCCTCTAAATCTCTCAACTCTAACCCAGCCCATCTAACCCAAAATCGGGTCAGGTTGGGTTCGGGTTCACCTAGGGCCAAACAGAAATGCAAGAAAAAATTATAACCCAAAGAAAATCAAGATAAAATTAAATGACAGAGGTCAGGTTCGGGTTGGGTCAGGTTGCCAAGGCCTCAACCCTAACCCAACCCGAAATTAAATTGGATTGGCTTTTCCCAACCCAACCCGAGCCAAAATCGGGTTGAACTCGTCGGGTTCAGGTTGAGCCCGACCCAAGTTGCACCCCTACATTCTAGCAACTATGTTTCAAACAATCCAAGATTTACATTTCTGTCTAATCATGTTTTTTTTTAATGATTCTGTCTAATCATGTTATACTGGACAAGGAGTCAATCAAATAGATAAATCTTCCACAAATAATTTTCAGGGACAAGCAAATTTAAATCTTACATATTCAAATCTATGACAATTCCATTCATATATTAAAGTTAACTGCATATGTAGCAATTTGTTCACATAACAAAAACCTACAGCTTTGTCTGCGATAATAAACAATAAATCACCTGTATAGGTAGGGCGAGACCAACTCTAGTTCGGATATCAAGTATAATGCTTGGGTTACCATCCCATTGCAACTCTAACTCCATAGTGACCCCACTATCTCCATCTTCAACAATCGAAACTCCTAAAGGACATGGTCAAGAGTTTATCAACAAAGAACTCATGATTGTTAATTATAAACGTAGGCAGAGGGAAAAAAAATAAAAAAATGAAAATGAGCAATATGATGCCTTACTCACATAAAGTTCAAAAGATAAAATGAGCGCACAATGTATCCTGAGAATATTACGGTTCCATCTTTTCTTCATTCTTATGGGGAAAGCACTTAAATTTAGAAGGGACGGAAAAGAAAGCAACAAATAATTGCTTCCATATTCCAAATAGTATATTAACATTTTAGAAATGTCCAACTACGACAAAAATAAGAGGCTATATCTCCGAAGGATCTGAAGGACGAAGGGCCGAGTTTAGAGAAAGTCTAAATCCACCCCCACATTCAGGGACGGAGCCAGGAATTTGGTCTAGGGGGGGCAAAGAATGGTTGTTATAGCAAATTGGGACCCACACTTTTACACTTCATATTTCGATAGGTGAGGCCCACCATCACCCACTCACCCATGCGGGAGCCCACAATTTATACCGCATATTTTGAGGCAGTGGGGCCCAGTATTTACACCTCATGTTCTAATGGGTGGGGCCCACTATTTTACACCTACGCATAGTGATTTAACAAATTCCAAGCCCCCACTCGCCCAAAGGATTGCTTTCTATTTTGAAAATCTTAATAATTCCCGAGATTTTATATTTTGTGTGAACGTGAAGTCAAATATTTTTCAAAAAAAACTATCCGCCAATGTGATAGGATGATCCAAAGTGTTCATTTGTTGGGTCACAAAGTAAATAGGTTGAACCGCATAAATCATCTCCATGGGATGATCCTAACCCTTCAATCTATAGAGGTTTCTATATTGGGTAACCCATTGTAGATCGGATAGTTAGCATAATCCTATGGAGATATTTTATGAGAAGCGGCCTATTTACATTGTGGCCCAGGAAATGAACAGTTTGGATCATCCTAGTGATCTCCACCAATTGTTTCTGCTTTTGCCTCTTAAATCAAACATTCCCTCCCTTGGCCGGTTAGCCTCTATCCAGAAATTTTAGAGAGAGAGAGAGAGAGTTACTTTAGGTGGATTGTTGAGAGCTACTTATTAGGGGAAAAAGGCTAGCTTTATGAGAAAAACTATCATTCTTTACCAAAAAAGCATTAAATACTACGAATTTCAAGGGGGTAAATCCCGAATTTAAAGGGGCCAAAAGTATTAATCACATGAGCTTTACGAAATAATCCAAGCTTTATGAGAAATTTTCAAGATTTGAGGGGGGGGGGGACCCCACTAGGAATTTGGAATAAAATTCATTGTTTTATTTATCGGCTGTATACTACCAATTTTTCTTGTGTTTACAATTAGTTGTTTTAATTATTACATATTTACCAATCACCATAAAAAAAATCTGTGTATGTGAGAAATTGTGAGAAATTTTTTACTTCAGCAGCATCAAATACTTGTTATGATATTTCAACTAGATGATACTTCTACTATTAAGAAAAAGAAAAGAAAGGAAAAGGTAGATAGTATTAATATGCAATGGATATTTTACCAATAGAGAAGCAGGAAGAAATACAAGGGGCACAATATTCATATAAAATGCATGAAAGGCCACACAGTAATCTAATAGGACCAACCAAAATACATCACATTCTGACACAAATCTAGAAATGATAAGATAATAGTAGGGGAAATCCAAAAGTGAAAGTAACTACTTTACACACGCTATAGATAAAATTTAATAGCAATAATTTTCAAATTAATTAAAGAGGAATGCTAAACTGAAGGGTGACCTTGCAAAAACCAGCAACAGGGCACCCTCATAGGATCCCTGTCACCAAAGAGGGTTTTTTGCAAGGTTGCCCTTCAATTTAGCATTCCTATTAATTATAAGCCTAATTTGACTAACCTGTAAATTGTGGGGCAATAGTACCAAGAGTTAGCTTTGAAAATTTGAGAGAAGATAGGATGGCTGGTCTATATTGTTCCAAAACTGGCTCGACGGAAGTTCTAATCAGCTCAGATGCTGCCTGTAGCATCACGCAACGAAAATGAGCACTCCAATGTCACCACATGTTTGGAATTTGTTCCCTAAGAATACAAATGGAAGTCCCAGTAGAAGCAGTATTCAAATGGAAGTCCCAGTAGAAGCAGTATTCAAAGCCTATGCATGAAATTGACGAAATAAATATGAGAAAATGGTGCAAACATCTAAAGCATGGGGACAACAACCAAAATGCTACCTCATTTACATATGGCCAGATCTTCGTAAGTTGGGTGTTAAGCCAATTCAACTGCAAGAGAAAAGAGAGTATTTTCAATCTTCAGACAAGAAAGAGGTGGGCACCAAAGAGCACAATCACAAAACAAAACTTAAACCAACTCAACTTCTGACGCCGTGAGAAAACAACCCAAGAGGGGTAAAACTGAGCTGGAAGAATCTTCCTAGAGTCTTCCACTGTCAATTTTGAGAAAGACGCTATAGTCGCAGCCTGTAACATAAAAGGAACTTCTTAATTGCAAAAGCCAGAACAATCGTAAAAACAAAACAGCATCCTGGCAAATGCATAATCCAATCAATGCTAACTATCGTTCCCCAACAGAAACAAATTCTCAATCAGATTGAAGGATTATGAGATAGGTAGAGAACCCAATACTATCTTGGGTGTCTTTGGATTATATTTACAGACACCATTACAAGTAGTTTACATAAAACACATATAAAATATGTGCTCAACAACCTAAACTACGTACATTTAAAATTCAAAAAAACATAACTAAAAACTAATTGTTTCTACCACCCTACTATCCAACGGTCAGATCTTTTCAGATTTGATCTGATATATTCTAACACAGATTTTTATAAACATAACTTCCCCTTCCTTGAGGCAGATCCACCAAAACTGTATCCCACTAACCAGAGCATGAATTGTTAAAATCAAACAAAAGCAAGTCTAGGGCACAATATTTGCAGAAATCAAATTCCATTGGAAGCTTATAACAATGTTTAGAACGATAAGAAGACACCACATAAACATACACAAACCCTAGAAAAACCTAAAATAACTGCTATTCAATAAGTTAGGGCAATAAAACAGGTTTTCAATTACTCTCATCATAACCAAGAAATAATCCAATAATACACACAATCTCAGAGCTACAACATCAACTTATAGATTTCGCAGCCAAAAAAAATAATGGATTCATATTCACAAATCACAATCAATAAGAGATTATTAGAAGGCATAGAAACAAAAATCATATTCACAAATCACAATCGATGAAAGATTATTAAAAGGCATAGAAGGTGAGGAGTTTCTTACCAGCTCGCATCGGCGTTTGGATCGTAAATTCTCCGCGTGGACAAAAGCGATTATGATTCCAATACCGAAAGCGATTCCGAGCACAAGACCCATAAAAAACGACATTTTAGCAGGCAAAAAACGCCTTATCTCAGTTCTAGACCTTATTCTCTTCACCCTAACTTTTCCGAGGAAGAGCCGATTTTTCAAGGGACGAGAAACATAAAGATTAGCTGTGGATTTGGATTTGGATTTTCTTGTGGGGATAGAAAGAGGAAAGGAAAGGAATGGAGCTTCGAGATTATTACTCTGTTTGTTTTTCCCTTATTATTATATTGTATTTTTGCTCTTTTTTGTTCGTTGCTTTCGTTTTTTTTGTCTTGCCAAGGGGTTGTTGAAGAAAGGAACTAAGTTTCCTTTTTCGGCTTCTTCCAATCATCAAAGGGCGGAATACCGTATGGGGAATTATTCCACGCGTTATGAATTCATTGGTTTGGTGTCTCGTACATGGTGAACGGGGTTGTGAATTGAGACAGTTGGCAGGGCCGTTGGATAAGACAAAATACCTTGTTGTCGGCAAAAAAAAAAAAACTAAGGCTGACACGTCACACGCCGGAAATTTTGATTTTTTTTATTTTACTCATATTGGCACTACCATGTTTTGATAATTGCACTAACTCACCTTGTAAGCATTTTGGGAACCCTAATAAGTAATAACCTTTGACAGCTATTGAAATAATAAAAGACAAGGTGAGTTAGTGCAATTATCAAAATATGGTTGTGCCATTATGATTAGCCTTCTTAATTAAATTAGGGACTCTTTTTTAAGTAATTTATTCCTGAAATGACAGGTGGATGGTATTTGATTTGGATTTCATGTCAGTCGATTATTTAATTTTTTTAAATTAAATTACCTTTTTTTATTTCGTGGCTGCGGAAAAATAATATCTCTTTGGATTATCTAAACCATTCATTTGTCAGTCCCACCTGCTTGGATTTATCTAAAACTATGGCTTATCTGATGTGGGGTCAACAAATGAACGGTTTAAAAAATCCAAAGAGGTAGGGTCCACTGTACATTTTTTTTTTCCTATATTTCCATGGAAATGCACGCATGGCCATCGGCCGGCCACGGGACATAAAACCTCTATTATATGGAGTTTATATATGGCATCAGCATCTATTTAGGTGTGCGCATTTTTCAAAAAATTACAATGTGCCTGCCTACCTTTTTCAAAGGGAGATGATTTTTTCACCCCCTTGTAGGATTATGCGCCCCACTGTTAAAGTGAATTGTTGCAGACTTTTAACGCTTTTTTATGTCAAATCAAGTTAACAGGGGGTGAAAAAATCATCTCCCTTTTCAAAATCCAAATCAGTCGTTTGTTGGGTCCCAACATACATAGGCTGTGCCCAGAATAGTGTCGCTATGGGATGATCCTAACCCTTGGATCAGTAGAAAATCTCTACAGATCCGAGGGTTAGGGTCATTCTATAAAGATATTTTTTGGGTCAAGGCCTACTTAAAAGTTGGGTTTCAATGAATGAGTCGGTTGGATCTTGGATGTACTTTTAACAAAGTGGGCCCAGCTGATTTTTTTGAAAATTATGCTAACCTTCATGTCCACACCAACAAACTATAAGAAGGCATTTTCAGTCGACCCACTCAATCTTGGTTCCATCATAAGAAAAACAACCAGGTTAGAAATCCAAACCAAGCTTATTAGATCAAGGGCAAGGATCATCCAATCCTCAAGTCAGAACGGATCTGATCATGTAATGTCTTTTAGGAAGAACATAAAAGTGACTTCTTTCTTTAGAATTTTCCTTATAGATGATTAGTGTGATGGTAGGGCCTAACTAAATGACGATCCAGACCATTCATTTGTTAGGCCCCACTACTGATCAGGGCATGCCATGAAGTTTGTAACCCTCTTGTTTGCAGAGATTGTCCTAATTTCTGCTAAGAAATGCTACACAGTCGATTGTGTTGTAGTTTTATAGGGATTTGACCTCTCCCAAGGTCCACCGTTAAGAAGTAAGAACCACCTCCTTTCTTTAAATAAGATCCCCAAATCCACCATTTTTTTTAAAGTATTTTTTTTTCCATTAACCAAATACTATAAAGACAACCAGTAGGTTCTTTCATAACTAAATCATATTTTAGTCATCTAAAGAAAGGCTTTTTATATGCAATGAAAAGTGATGCCAATGTTAACTGAATCCCATTGCAAGCTAATGAGAAAAAGTGTAGACGATGTGAGAAATGGCATTTATAAACAAGGGAGTTCGCATATAAGTTCACTTAAAATAGTATCAACTCAATGCATACACCTAATTATTTTGAGTTTTGAGCAATTACAAGCCACTTATTACCACCATACCTGATTATGGATATTGGTCACACCATCCGTGCTCTTCAAAACTCTCCAACATCCAACGAAGTTTCTTGGCAATTTTGTGCCACAACTCATCATCTTTGAACCAGAGATCCAACCACGGAGCCATCAGTACGTCGCAACACGGCCAAGGAAAGCTCGGGGATGATTCTTCTCCAGTCTCCTCCTCCGCAGATTGCTTCCCCTACATGGTAACGCCCCGTCAGCAAACAACTAACAAAAAGAACACCGGCAGCATGTTTGAGACACCGACAGAATAAAACAACAGTTGTTTTCATTGAAGAGCAATCTATAGAAGATACCGGTGGATTCGGACAAGAACTCAGACACGGTAAAACCGAGTCGAATCAAGCAAGTCGGTAGTTGACTCGGGGAGATTTTAAATAGTGGAAAGACATAGTAATGCGTGTCCCCTCTTTTATATTGTGTAAGGATGAAGTTTCAGTAATTGAGATCTAAACTTATCATGGTAGGCCTGGAAAGATTTCAAACCCAGTCCTTGGCAGATGCGATGATATGCTTTACTCACCGGTACTGATTGTAAAATACAACAGAGTCAGTTGGCACTTGTTTTCCATCGTCATTGCGATTCCAAAGGTAGAATGCATGAGTTCTGTTCTTTATCTCCAAGGTGGAATGGCCATAACTGGCTTCTCTGAACGCGGAATAATCTGGTTGTGGGTTGGTAAACCTAGAGATGCCATAAGCTACAAAAATAAGAGCAACGCAATAAAGGATTGCAAGTTTAATACAAAATTTCGAAACATTTCAATGCATTGGCTCAACCTCAACAAAATATAAAATTCAAGGAAATGGTGAACTTCTGGGTTTTGAAGTCGACTTACTTTCCAGCCAAACCTTCTTGATTTCCTCCATCACCAACTGTTAGGTACACAGGAGCTGATTTGTCGGGTATTGGATAGCGGTCACCACCTGTTATATTGTAGTGTATGTTGGAGATGCGATACTGCAAAACAACAATATTCTCTTTATGAAAATCTACAAAACTGATAAGAACTGCTCGCAGAAATTGCCAGTGCAATGAGATTCATTGTTTCCAAAAGATTTTTCTTACAACCGATTCAACTTTGATCGACTCTGGGAGTTTTTAAACAACAGTGTTCAGTGCTCACTATGCCTGCACATAGGTACTTGCGACAACGAGATTGTGGTGAAATTTGTGTTTGGCCTTTTTAGAATGTTGGAGACAATTGAATGGTTTCATAGGGTTTTCAAACAAAATCTTACAGGAAATAGTAAAGGGACAAAAATGTCCCTGGAATTCTCTGTTTGCTTTCCTTGAAAGAACTTGGGCACAGCCAAAAGAAAACCAGAAATAAATTCCAAGAATTAACCATAAGAAAAACAAAAATGGATTCCAGCAATATCCAACAATGGCAGATGTATAGGTCAGGAGTCGAAAGATATAAAAGGGTGGCCCAGTGCACGAGGCTCCCGCCATTGCGGGGTCTTAGGAGGGCTAGATGTATGCAGCCTTACCCCTGCTTTGCAGGGAGGCTTTCCCGTGACCACCAGGTCACAATGGAGCAACCTTACTGTTGCGCCAAGGCTCGCCATCTAGGGATAGATGTACGCAGCCTTACCCCTGCTTTGCAGGGAGGCTGTTTCTGTGACTCAAAATAGATGACTACACCCTAATAGAGGACTATATATCACAAAGAAAAACAGAAATAGAGGACTATACCGATCTTTCATATGCATGCACATGCCCAGCAAAGACGAGATCAACTTTGTACTGAACAAACCAACTCTCAAAAACAGCACGCATACTTTCACCCTCCATGTAGTGAGCTTCATTACTGTTGTAAATTGGGGCATGCATGAGAACAATAAGCCAGGGTGTCTTTTCTCTATCCACTTGTTTTAGCTCATTCCACAGCCATTTCCATTGAGGAGTGTACTTCACTGGTATAATATTTGAAAGATTTTTCAGTCAGGAATATATATGGAATAAAAGTGATCACTAACACTAGAAAGGAAGCAGGCATGAGTAAAAGTTAAACATATGACACATGAAATAATAGGCCATCTGAAAGATAGAAGAGTTCTATCCCCTACATAATCCAACCCAAGTTCTGAACATAACATAGTGATGATCATGAAACATGTCATACATATGATACAGCTATAAATTAATTTAGGAAAACATTTTCATTGTTGGCATAAACAATCTGTGCATGAAATAAAATAGCCTGACAGAATCCAAATTATGCACACAATTTATTTTTACTAAATAGTAAATACATGTACCCAAATTTACATAAGCTGAAAATTTACGATTTTTCAAGAGGGGAAGTTCTTAGCACATGATAATCGTAAAAATGTGATGCAAATAAAAATGGGCTGCATGCTCCAAAAAATTAACGCAACAACTCAGTAAAGGCCATAGAAAGGGAGTTGCAAAAAGGTTTGGAAGTAGGCCCGATTGATGATGCCACCATGACATCATCACAGGGGCGGGCCCCATAAGGACCTGTTTGATGAAAAAATTCAAGTGTATGAACAAATGAATATTGAAGGATTTGTGATGAAATTTCTGTTAGTTTAGGAAGTCTTTCGGTAGGTATTTTAGATGAGCCCTACCAAGGGAAGTCTAATTTCTAGGTTACAAAATTATTTAATTATTATTTTTTAATTTGGTTATTTTATTATGTTTGATTATCAGTAAGTTTACAAATAGCAATTTCGAATGGTCAGCACGATAGGTTTAATTTATAGCTTGAGTCACTATAGCTTGGAAGTCTCACCCTCCTACAAGTGTTATTTTTTCATTTGAAAGGGGAGCCACAATTGATGTTCTTTTTAGTGATATAATGGAATTCGTACGGAGTTCTCTTCCTAGAACAGTACAAACAGTTCTATAGGGATTTAATCTGACTTTTCTTACCCCACTGCTTCTTTTTTTGAATTCTGCATATACTTTGCATTGCTATGACTTATTATTGGATGAACTTCATGGCACCTATAAGATAGATAATGCATTTCTGAAATATGTTCTCAAATTAAATTAAATATTAAGAACTTTAACACGGTCACTCTTTGGCCCAATAAGGAGCATATATGAGTGACAAATCTATAAGTAATAGCCAGTAGTGATCAACGATAGCTTTCAGATCTGTTTTACTTAAAATTTTCTCGAAAACTTGAGAGAATAACTAAACGAATTCCATGTTAATGTAGTATTTTAGAAAAATATCTTCACAAGATTAAACATTCTAAATAATGCCCAAAAGGTTATATGGGTACAAAAACAGGGGAAACCCGAAAAAGCAAAAAACAGGCAACAGCCTCTGCCACCAGGTTTAGACTTTAGTCATACTGCAGATCCATGTTTTACCTCAAAAGCTCAGGGAAATATCTTGAAATTCATAGTGAAAAAATATATCAAGGTAATAACAAAAAAAGGGACAGAGAAATTACCAAATGGAGAATAGCTAGAGAGCACAATGATATGAGCAGATGCACGTCGGATTGCATACCAAAGAGGAGAATTGCTCTTACAGGCTAGGAAAGGTGTTGTGTATCTGTGTAGAAAAGATTTGAAAGGAACAACTTCCCCCTATAGTCAAACAGAACATGGATAAAAAAGTGCATCGTAATATTGTTTAGTGAAGTTATATCGTATAAAAACAAGCTGACAATGGCACAAATAGGCTCAATTAGAATCCCTATAATACTGGTATTCCACATGTAATTAATCTAAGAATAGGGCTTAAACAAGTCCAAATGGCATCTTGTAATTTTGCAGGGAATATATCGTCCTGACCGTATAAGTGGCAGCAACCTAAACCATAATCATTGCAGTGAATACATAATCAATGGGAAGGATAAACAAACCACATCAATCACAAGCACCTTTATTTAATGGATTTTTAGAGGAAAAAATAATGATATAATCAAAATAGAAATGCCAGCATTTGCATGTTATATGACTTCTAATATTAAGTACACCACCATGGTCTGATCAACAACGTACAATTTCTAGTCCATGTATGTGCATCATGATTGACATCAAAGAAATAGTTACCCAGAAATATAAATAAAAAATATGAAACGAAAAATCATTTTCTAAAAGGAATTGTTTGAAAGATTAAAATATACTAAGGCCATAAGCAAGAACCACAAACAATGTACTAATAATGAAAAGTCAAACAGTGTGCTAATAATGGAAAGCCTGAAATAGAGGCATAAGAACAAGGTTATCTAACAAATTTTGCAAAGTTAGATGGGGAGAAGATGAAATTTAAAAATGGATGGAGACTGTTATATTGTGAGCCATGCAATTATGTGGCATGGACTGAAGGTCTCTCTACTTCTCAAGAAGTTCTTAAAAGTAACAAATGGGATGACCCATTTTACTTTCATTAAAAAAGACACCGGACGACTTCCAAGTGATCGAAGCTGTTATGGATGTTCTGGATCACTTCCAAGAATTTCAGAATACAATTGCTCCATAGGATGTTCTATTAATATGGATCACTTCAAAGAATGTCAGAATACAGTTGCTTTATAGGATGTTCGATTAATTGGGATACTCTGGGAGGATTTTCGTATTGAGTAGATAGTCTTACCTATTGGTTTATCCAAATGACTACATTATGTAAAAAACAGGGAAGAAGCTGTCGAATAACCTTGCGTAGGAGAGTTTTGGTGTAAGGTAGGCACTTTATCTGCTTAAGCCACTTGCAAAGACCCCATTTTTGCCCCTGGGCCCACTTGTGTAAACCATAAGGAAAATGGAGTGTGCATGATTAGCCAATGGGCTCACCGTGAATACATGGATGCAGCACAAAAAAGACACACCACTTTCCCATCTCTAAAGCAAGAAAGAGCCATGTTGAGTTTTCAGTTTTCGCAACCTAATCCATGCAGCCAACAGTCCACCAATCAACCTTGCCATCAAAAAAAGCTAAGAGGGATCTATAATGCTATCAAGGACCAACAATAATTTCAAAATGCCCGGTCTCAACTTGGATCGGTCAATTACAAAATCCGACAGCAATCAAACCTATGATTTGTGGACACGGACATGTGTCGTGTCGACACGGACACGGAGTGTCAGACACGGCAAACCCCTAAAATTTAGAAATGGGGACACAGCTAAAATACAAAGTATATATAATCATGATTTGTAGATACGGATTATGGTGTTGAGTTTCGACACGGATACGAGTTGTCTCACATGGCAACATCTAAAAATCTAAAAATGGTGACACTACATATCAAATTATTGATTACTATCATAATTTGTAACAAGCTAAATATGATATTCACTTAACAAACTAATAAATTTTAGAATTAATCAACTATAATCTGAAACAAATTATGAGATAATCAAATAATAATGCATTTATCAATTTAATCAAGTTCTCTTCCGTCCCCAATATACAACGAGAAAGGGGAACCAATATGATACAATGAATGCAATATTGAAATAAGAATTTGTTAAAGGTTTTAGGTTTATGGGAGGGGATGTAGCAGCAAATATTAGTTAAAGAAGAGCTAAAAGAAGAGTTTATAATAAAAGAAGACTTAATAATAAAAGAGGTAAACACAATATTCAATAATAAAACTAAATGTCACACTTGACACGGTACAAAAACATGTCCACATGCCAACATTAAGTCTAACACTTCTAGCAATACCTTTAAAAGTGGCCAAAGAAGTGTCAACAAGTGTGGACACGGGTGTTGTGTCGGACACGTGTGTAGGCAATAAATTCAAAGTGTCAGCTAAATCATAGAATCAAACTATCAGACCATCACTAGACCTCCAATCTAATCAACCTGTCAAATATTGTTGCAAAGATAAAAATTTGAGATCATGCAGATGCAATTGATGGAACCAAGCAATTGTATAGTGCCATTCCACACCCTTTTCTCTCTAACTTTTCCCAAATATCCCAGAATTCCAAACAATACCACCACCTTTTCTAACTTGCCCTCACCTATTTCAAAAATTGCAAAAGAACCCCTTCTCTGAAAAACCTTCTCTGAACCATCATTAACACTTTCTCATGGCCTACAAGAAAGTGACATAGGGTGTTGATATAATCAACACTTTCTCAAGTAGATTTAATGCAGCGGATATGCATAGGTCCTTCAAATAGCCTTGGTGCAACGGTAAGGTTGCTCCATTCTGACATGGTGGTCACGGGTTCGATTCACGGAAACAGCCTCTCTGCAAAGCAGGCGTAAGGCTGCGTACATCTAGCCCTCCCAAGACCCCGCAATGGCAAGAGCCTCATGCACTAGGCGCTCTTTTATATGGATAGGTCCTTCAAACCAGAAATGGGAGAAGGATGATAATAGGAGAAAGATTTTCTACGAATTATGGTGATTTTTTCATTTTCAGAATATTTTTGTTGGCTTTTAGCCTTTTAGGAAGTCCATGTTTTGGACAAGGTTCGGACTGTTTAAAGCTTTTAGAGTTTTTATTTGAATCGAGGGGTTTAACTAGGAGTAGGTAGCGGAATTAGGGCCAGCTCATAATTAGAAATAATTTAGGACAGAAAGTAATATTCTTAGAAGAGATTTGAGTTTGTTTTGGGGGACTGTTTAAAGCTTCTAGGGTTTTTATATGAATTGAAGAGGTTTAACTTGGAGTAGGAAGCGGAATTAAGGCCAGTTCATAATTAGAAATAATTTAGGATAGAAAGTAATATTCTTAGAAGTGATTTGAGTTTATTTTTTGTGGAAAGATTCTTTGTTCAAAAAAATTCTTGTTCGATCATACACTTGTATTTGGTAACATGGCTGAGGAATTGTTGTCATAAAATTTTTGAAGGCCCACGGAATACCAATCAGTGTTTCGAGACCGTTAATGTCCTACCAAGATGAGCAGATACTTCAATGTTGTCATAAAAATTTTGAAGGCCCACGGAATACCAATCAGTGTTTCGAGACCGTTAATGTCCTACCAAGATGAGTAGATACTTCAATGAGATAGATGGCTTGAGTTCTGCTCAAGATTCAACTCTTGCGACAAGAATTGGTCATGAACCCTCTGACAGAGGTCAACAATCCTTTCGAGAATTCTGCTAATCAAATAGGTGCTCAAGCTGGAACTTAGGACCCAACACAACCGGGATGTGGAAAGGCGGTTCTATATGAATGAGTTTAGGGGAACCAAAGTCAACATGAAGAAATGGAGGTTTAAAACTTCTACAGTATATATTTTGAATTGAGGAAGTTTAAGCTAGAGAGAAGGTTGAATTAGGTCTGGTTTATAATAAAAAAGACAATTTAGGTGAGAAAGTACTACTTTTAGAGGAGATCTGGATTTGTTTTATGTCAAACATTTTGAAAGAATTATAGCACGTCTAGGAATAATGTATAGGTGTTTTAAAGTTATATGTGTGTAGTAAAGGTCAAGTATCTTTTGTTTGGGAAGGAAAATGTTTGGGAGGTGAAAGAGTCTATTTATATGATCTAAAACATACCATTCAAAAAAAAAATGATCTAAAACACTCTTTGGGGGCGTTCTTAATTAATTACGAAAAATGAAGTTTATGCAAGGAGTTCAACTCTTTTCTTTGCTGTTTTCTTTATGTGGAAGCATCATATCATGGTCTCCTTGTCTTTTATAGAGGTATGTGTGTGGTCTTGTTCTTGGACTGAAATTGAATTTAAGTTTGAAACTTGTAGCTTTTATTCTATCTCTGCTGCACCAGGATTAATCTCATCCGTCATTTAAGAAAATATGAACAAAACTCATGGGCAAGGATGAACTCCAATGAAAGTACCTTATTCTCATGGGATAGGATGAACTCCAATGAAAGTAGCTTATTAACCCTTAAGCCACCCAATCACATGTTTCCATCTCATTTTTTCCCAAAATAAACCCCAAAGGCTCTTTTACACTAGCTATAAACAAAGCATCAAACGTAGGTAGATAATGCATGTATTGTAGGCATTAGTATAGAAATCACCAAAAAGTAGTCATAAGTTATTTAAATTAATGGCCTTCTTTTAGTTAGTTAGAAAAGAACTAGAAAATCCCCACAAATTAGCATCTGTCAGGGAACCTCTAGGAGCACGTGCAGAGGAGTGCCACAATTTTTTTATTTTTTATTTTTTATTTTTATTTTTTTAATGGTAGCCAACTTTATTGCAAACAAAGAGGACCAAGATCGCCAATACAAAGGAAAACAAGAACAAAGCAGAGGAAGGCTAATAGCCACAAGGTTGTCAAGAGATTTCTAAAACCAAGGCCAAGGCCACGTCAACTGAGAGAGTCGCTACTTGGATAGCACTTCGAACTAAATATTTACACTATAAGTTGGACCCCTTATTGCTTCATCAAATTTCTCTTTTCTTTATAAATGAAAATTTCAAATCACGGGGCATATATCATGCATGTATATACAAATAACTCGGCTTTCTTGTAGAAAATTCATGCACATGTGTGTTATCCTCGCAATTGTTGCAGATTATAATGAAAGATTTAGAGTTTCCTGTGTCTCTACGTCTGTCACAAGCTGTTATAACTTATAAGTGCATTTTAGGAAAGTCAATGTAGACACCAACAGAAAATGATGCCACAATTCACGAAATATCAGGCTAACAAGTACCACTCTGGCAGTCTGAGACAGCATTCCTAATGCTTCTGCAATTGGTCTATTTTATAAGGAACGGTTGAAAATCACTCAAATTTACCCTTTGAACCACACAAGCATAAAAATATATACAAAAGGTGATCATATGTGTGGTATGATGCAATCAAAGTGCTTCAACAAGTCTAATGGCATAAGAGAAAATAACGGAGCTAGTGAGAAAGGACATGAAGTTGTTCAAGGAAAATAAACATATTTACAAATATATGTTTCCCTAAATGGCAACAAATCATTCAAGATGCATAAAAACAAATATTACCAGATTAGGCATGTACTCTATTTCATGATTGCCAGCAGTCCAAATCCATGGTTGGTATGCAGCACTTCGCTCCAAAAAGCGGCCCCAAGTATCCCAGCGGAGACCATTCTCATGCTCATATCTATCAGAATAAGATAGATCTCCAACAAATAAGACACTCTGTCCTCCACTCTGCAGATAATGCTCAAGAGTGGAAAGAGAATTAAATGTTTGACCCAAATCACCTGAAAATAAAAAAAGGCATTCAGAAATGAGATGTGACATAGGTAATGTCAGACTGCCACAATATGAAGCTACAGAAGCAATTTGTACATTTGAAGCATAATTCCACAAGTAGGTATCCGGTACAAGAATCACAATCATATGATGCCGAACATCTGAAGCATGATAGTTAACACGAGTACATTTGAAGCATGATTAGTTAATTCCATTTGAAGCATGATAGTTAACCGAGCACATTTGAGGCATGATACTTAATTCCACAAGTAGAAGTATCCCGCACAAGAATCGTGATGACATCATGCCAAACATGATACATGAAGCATAATTAGGTATCTATGTATCATAGGCTTATAATGACCAGAAATGTTTTATACATATTGGGACATTTCCAGTGACTAATATGACAAGATTTTCAAAATTAATAAAATTTGGGTTTTCTTCCTTTATTTTATTTTTGAAGAAAATCATAGATCTATATTCCATTCAAAAGTTAACATAAAGTTATAAATGATTAGCAAAAAGCAATACAACACAGCTTCATAGAGGCATTCCTAACGTAGAAACAACTTACCTATAATACCAAAAGTGTAGGGGACATCTGGATCAATCTTTGGAGGTGTCTGAAACCAAAACTCCCGAGCAGAATCACCCATCCCAATCTTGTAGTTGTACTTTGTGTCATACTAGAAATAAGAAACAAAGAAATATCAGCTTTCTAAAACCATAGAAACCTATGTTCTTAATCAACTGAATAAAGAAGTTAATATTCAATGTATAAGTAGGTTAGGGCTGACAATACTTCTAAAAAACCAAGGTTATATTGGAGTTAAGAGATTAACCATCATTTTACTTTCCCTCCAGAAAACTAACCAGGTTTTGCTTTAAAACATATTTCATAAGGAGCATAACACTGTTTAAAGTTGGACATGTATCTCTCTTAATGCATTAAGATGATGCAATTTTTTCTGGAACAGTTGTTTTTGAATGCTAGAGGTTCCTAATGCACCTGATTGAAGGACAAATATGATCATGCTTCCAGTAAAATAGATGGGAAAAAAAGAGAATTCACATTTTTGGTTGCAGAAAACTGAAACCATCACTATACAACAAGAAGTTAAGTATGCAATAAATATAATTATGAAACGAAACTATACCAAAATCAGGTACCATTTACAACATACGAAATTTGGCAAGAGGGGATAGCTGCTGTGATCTTTCTACAGTAATTAATATTTTAGTAAGTTTCAGATTTGGGGTATGTTGTTAATAGTTATAATCAAGAGCTAACCATTGAGTCTTGACTCATATTTCCATAATAATGTATGCCACAATTTGAATTTTCTACCATTTTGTCTTTCCAATTAATGTTTAAAACTCAGATGAGAACTAAATCAAAGTAAAACTGAGTTGACTCAAGTGTGTTAATGATTGTTGCTATCAATTTTCCATTGACATGGGCGAGTCAAAGGAGTTTGTGATTGACACAGTACGGCCAAACTCAGACTCTGACGAGAACTCGGCCTAGGTAAAAAGGAGTCAATTTGGGCGAGCCGAAAATTGAACCAGGGAGTGGGAGTTTTCAAACATTGTCTTTAGTCCCCTAGTTTACAAGCTCATGAGTATCTCATGATAACAAATTGGTGTCAAGTATAGGCATATGTTCCACTTAATTTTTACTCTAATAATTACAATTTTGATGAGGTGAAAGTACATCGACAATATTCTCAACATATTAATTTCTCAGCCCCACCTGTCACTAAACAATAAAAAATTTGATGATAAACAGGTATAAAACTTCTATGTTTGAAAACAATTAGTCTGTGTAATTACAACAAAGTAAAACAACAATTGTTACTCCAAATTGTAGCATCGAGGACTAAAAAAACCTCTTTCTACCAGAATAATGATTTGAAAATTCATAACATGTATCACAGATTGCCATAACTCTTTAAAGAATTACCTCAAGGTTGTCAACAAGGCAATGATGAATGTAGCCAGATTTGTAATCGTAAAACGTGTAGTTTGTCACTTTTCCTTCAGCCCTATGATCGTATTGGTGATCTGATGTGCCATATAAAACTTCACTTGGTCCAGGTTCAGCCATTGTCACCCATGATATTATTACAGCCTTTCCGTCGTAGTCACCTTGGGTAATATGGACCTAAATAGGAATTAAAGGCAACAAACAGGAATGATACTAGGAGTTGGAGAACAAATTATTCCACTACAACAGGAGTTCATAATGACACAAGAATAATTTAAATCCCAAAAAATCATACAAAAAAGTTCTAGTAACTCTGCTTCATTGGAAAATACATGTCAAGCATCCTATAAATGGATTGCGTGCTTAATAAAAATGTTAAGAAGCTTGAATACTGGTTGGTCAGGCAATTAAATAAAGAAAAGTTATAGATTTAAATATTAATGTGCCATGTAATAATGCAATATAAAGGGCCTACCAATCTCAAAGTGAAGCAAGATAAATTTCACTAGCAAGTGAGAGATCCACCCCCAGTGTGCTTTCGCAACAAAATTAGGCTCGAGGCAGAAAAATATCCAAAAACTCGAAGCACATATGCAAAAGGGACAGTATACTCTTTTGGCTAGACATACTAAGGAAAATGAATAAGAGGTAGATAACCTCCTCATGCCAAAAGAATAAAGTAAAAAAAAAAATGTCCAAATCACAAAAATAAAAACATACCACGAAAAGACCATGATAAGTTACACCATCAGAAATGTCATTAAACTTCGATTGAGTTGTCTACATAGCCCTAAAGGAGACACATGTTCAAGGATATAGAAGAAATCAGCACTAACCATTGCAACTTTGCAAGCCAAAGATTCAAGACAGATATATATATATATATATATATATATATATATATATATATATATATATATATGAGAGAACATTTCCTACACACTTGTGTAGGTAAGTTACCTACGCACTACCTTAAAATACAGTGGGGGCCCACATTGTTTGGGTGATCCAAACAATTCATTTGAATGGTCCTCACATAGATAGGGTGTCCACAAAAAATCAGATCCATAGGATCATCCTAACCATTCAAACTATGGAGGCAAAAAATTGACTAATTTGTGAAGGTTTATACACGTCCATTTTACCTCCACAAATCGTAGGGTTGGGATGATCCTATGGATCTGATTTTTTGTGGACACCCTATCTATGTGAGGACCATTCAAATGAATTGTTTGGATCACCCAAACAATGTGGGCCCCCACTGTATTTTAAGGTAGTGCGTAGGTAACTTACCTACACAAGTGTGTAGGAAATGTTTTCTCATATATATATATATGAGTAAAGGGTTCCTGCGCTCGGGCGCAGATAAGCTTATCTGCGTAGAGTGCAAAAACATGGGTGGGGCCACATTGTTGGGAGGATCCAAAGCATTCATTTGTGGGGCCCTTTCATGGACAGGGTGTCCAGCAAAAATCAGCTCCATTGGATCACCATAGGGTATCCATTTGTGGGGTAAAAAATGGGCAGATTGGTGGCCAAACAATATCTGTCCATTTTCACCGCCACAAATGGACACCCTAGGATGATCCAATGAAGCTAATTTTTGGTACACACCCCATCCATGATGGGGGCTTTCAAATGAATGCTTAGGATCACCCCGGCAATGTGGCCCCACCCATGTTTCCAGCACTCGAGTGCAGATAAGCTATTGCAACTCCATCCACTTCGCCTATGTCAGATTCTACCCCACTAAAATTTCAGAATTTCTTCCTTATCCCAAAAATCGGGATTTTTTTCCTTTTCTTTAAGTCAAAAACAAAAAGTCACACCTTATCCTATTGCGTCAGAGATTTTTTTTATTTTTTCAATGTAAAATCGATAAATCTACCTTACCCAACTCTCCCCTGCCCCTCTATCTCTCCAAACTCAAAAGTCGGGAAATGGTGGTGAAGACGCTGCGACTTCGGAAGACAGAACTCGCTGTCGGCGCGTCAAAAACGGGCCAACGAACTCACACTGGTATCTCGCTCTCTGATTCAACCATTTTTTGGAAAATGTTTTGTGGCTCACTTGTTTGTCGTGTAGCATTTAAAGGGCTTTAAGAGGCTTTTCAGAACCGTGATATCCTCTGACATCCCTTTAAATACTACACGACAGACAAGTAGAGCGCATGTTTATCAAAATACTGGAGCGGAGAAATCATTTCCCTATATATATATATTGGTAGTCCCGTGTGTGTGTGTGTGTGTGTGTGTGTCGGTGTGTTCCCTTGAGTTCCTCGGACAATTTGACAATTTGCCTACAAGTACAATTCTTCAAATAAAATCATCATCATAGATTGTCCCTTCAAAATAGCTCAAAAATCACAAACTAAGAAAGTGGAAATTTACTTGTTCTGGTGCATTATAACCCTTTGGAACAGCAAATACTTGATTGTCCAGAGGAATGTCCACAGATGGCCATTGAGAACGAATAAAAGAACTTGTTATCCCT
Source organism: Tasmannia lanceolata (assembly GCF_043159265.1). Classification (NCBI taxonomy): domain Eukaryota; kingdom Viridiplantae; phylum Streptophyta; class Magnoliopsida; order Canellales; family Winteraceae; genus Tasmannia; species Tasmannia lanceolata. The sequence goes on from NW_027518683.1 coordinate 6,610,669, forward strand.
GAACTGGAATTGTCCACAGAGCTCAAAAGAATGAAAGATATAAGAGCGAGCTGAAACAAGGTCCAGATGCCAGTATTCTCTAACATGGTTGTCACTTAGGCAGCCTGAAAAAACCAAAAATTAATTTAGTATTGGCATTCCAAACCCAAAGAATGTCACTTCACGTTATTGCTAGCTACCATTAAGCAGGGATTTATTCAATTCGAATTATAAAGATTTAGAAAAAATATGTTACGATCCAATATGTGTGTGTGTGTGTGTGTGTGTGTGTGTGTGTGTGTGTGATTAAATCATACACCAACACTTGTCAACATAAATACCCCATTAAGCACCATGCAAGATTTCTTGCCACAAACAAAAGGCCCAGCCTCTAAGGAGTAGGTACATCTAGGATGCCTGAAGTGGAAGATAACAGGCCCATTTGGAAAACACAATAGTAGTCACAGCTAGAAATATTATTATTTGTTCTGTTCTTTTGTTTGAGAGAAAAAAGCTAGAAATATCATTAACAACAACAGGATATCGAAACTGAAACTCCACAAGAACATAGCAACATCTTGCGCGTTCAAGGAATCATGTGTACAGTTACCTAATTGTTTAATTACTCAAGATATTTTTAGAACATTCTCGCAATTGAGGCAAAGGTGCTGATGTTATGAACAAAAAGATCAGCTTCCCTTTCTAACTTTCACCTTCCAAAAATTGTACTTGGATTTTCTACCTCCTTTTTTTTTTAATGGTAGGATTTTCTACCTCCTGTATCACTCTTCTCAACATCATCCAATTTCCACTTGGTTTAAAAAAAGGGGCCTAATTCATGCCAATGCCCTCACCGTTAGAAGGCCGTAGCCTCACCATAAAAGCATGTAGGAGATTCTACAGTGAAGTTTATTCATGACTACGGCAAATTATTTCAAGCTTGGATTGAAATTGAGTCAAAGTTTGCCAGTTAAAATGCTAAAATGACAATACCAAATTGAGTCAGGAAATTGAACAAACCAAATTCGTAGAGTAAACATAGATGATTTGCCGAAACAAGAAAGCCATACAGAACAATTTTGTAGTATCTTACCATTCAAGAAAAAAAAAACAATTTTGTAGTATCTTGCCTATCTTTGGTCGTGTGGCACGAGATTCCAAAAATGTAATCATTTTTGTTGGTCTATTGTTCCTTGTTGATGGGTGCACTCTCTAGAGTTTAGACCTGTTTCATTTGGTTGTTTTCTTCAATTAAAAAATTACAGATTCGAAAATAAAAATTACATATAGTATTGTCAGTAGTAAAATACATGACACTTCACAGGCACAGTAAATTCACCATTATCCTCCACAATTCCACTCAGGGAACAATGTGAAATCACCAATAAAAATGATTCAGCGTGTTTTGAACAGGGTTCACAAATTCTTCCATAAGAAATTGAAAACAGTTCCATCACTACTGGCACCAATTTGACAGGTTTTTAACATTGGGTTCTCGACTTCTCGCAACTCTTTCTGGTTACGCCCTGATACACTCCATCTTTAAACCCTACATTTAGCCAGCCATTGGAGAAAAATTCCTAACCAAAACATCATAGATGATGATGATGATGATCAATAGGATCAAATTTCTTGGAGTTCACCACAAACAAACCACCAATTAGATCTGGTTCTCTATGCAAACAACATACCAAACTTGCATCACAAATACAAATAGAAAACCCTAATTTCAGTTCTATAGTTCCAATAACCAGTCCTCGTCACATAAACGGCAAAGTTTTATTTCATTTCCCAATAATCCAACGAAACCCAATATATAATTAAACAAAAAAAAAAAAACTAGAAGAAAGAGAAAGATCTGCAAAGTGGAAATGCACCACCTAAAGTACAGCAACTATACAACATTCTTCCTAAATTAGTTGTTTTTTCTTGAGAGAGAGAGAGAGAGAGAGAGAGAGAGAGAGTTTACTGACCCAAGAGGAGACCCAAAGATGAAGAAATTGTGGTGAAGATCCCACGCTACGTTTTTTAGATCTTTATAAACTGAGTCTTGCAATGATAGAGTCTTGCATTGAACTTGGCATCATCACAGTCCCCGATAGAACAGATTTCTTGTAGTATTTAATAAAGAGAAATTGTTAGTTTGTCTGTGTCGGGGACAGATTCTGTGGGTGTGAAACGTATAAAACGGTGAACTATAATGGGGGCAGATTTAGTGGCCCTGGGACAGACCAATTGAGGGATGATTCGAACCGAAACGGTTGTGAATGGGCCGCCATGGTTGAAATTTCTCACCTTCCGGGTAATAGTTGTGAAAAAGAGAGGGGAGTTTTAGTATTACCACCATTGTGTCAATCTAGTGTTTCTATTCTAATTCTAATTATCAACTCCACGGCCCAATAAAATGGGCAGGTCACACCACACCCTCATAAAATTAGGCTTTGTTCTTTTTAGATTCTGACAGCAAAATCACGCTCCTAAATTAGGCTTTGTTCGTAGTCAGAAATGGAAGTAATCCCTCTTCCAAGCACCATTTGTTAATAGAGCTAATGGAGGCCCTCCTCTTTCTCCAATTGAAATCAGACTTGCATACTTTGAGGATGTGAGTCTGTTTTGGGACCTGCTCGCCCTTTTTCATTCTTAGCAAAAGAAAACAACTCTGGAATGAATGTCTTTGATGTAAAATGTAGGGCGGGTGAAGGTTGAGTGAGGAATGTGAAACAACCAATTAATCCAAAAGCTTAAGCTATTAGAGTTGGCGTTATTTAATCATTTATACAAGCAATGCACAAAGACACAAAGATTTACGTGGTTTGGCAAAGCACACATTTGCGGCAGAGATGGCAAGAAAATCCACTATAAGAACTGGAGATTACTAGAGAAAAATAGTAACTCCAACTAATCCTACCAAAAAACCTAGCACACCCTTTACCCCCTTTCTGAGCTCTCAACCCTATTCTTAGACAAGAAAACAAAATAAGCCCTAAAACCTTTTATACAGAGCGGGTTAAAACAAGCTTATTCTAATTGGGCTGAAAATGACTTAAATAACGGACTGGGCCGAGCGGCTGGGGCCTTCACCTAGACGGGCCGCTTTCGGGTCGCACACAATATATCGGACCCAAATCGGGTTGAATTCAAGACACCCCAACTCAACATTTCCCTATCATTATTCTAAAAACAAAGGTAAAAGAGGCTAAAATGGGTGGCAATACCAACTCTTATAATAGAATGGCTTGTAGTTACTGGACGACCACTTCCAAATTTTCAATCAATGCAACAATGCCTATAGATTAGTGTGGACTACGAACTTTGGTAGTCCAAAGGACCACGAAATTTCACATAAAATAATACATGGTTTGAAAATACCCATAGATTTGACCATTTCTTGAAGTGTAAGCTTCTGGTTGATACACGTGACAGTGATGGGTCGCTCTGAAATACCCTCATCTCTCCAAACAAAATATTATCTCAAAAAATTGTTTATAGTTTTGCTATGTTTGATATTCGATTATTATTTTCCTCATATATTTTCCATTTTTTCAAATGTTCAACTCCAACTTCTTTTACACTTTATTTATTTGGCTAGGGGACCACAGCTTCACGGGGAAGCCGAAAGCCGCCTCTTTCACGTCCACAGAAGTTGCCTTTGTGTTTGACGTTTGACGTTTCCAATTGCACTTCTAAACAAGGATTAAAATTTCGGTTTCGGTGCCGGTTTCAGACCCTGGAATTTTGAAATTTTGGTCGAAATTTGGTGCATAACCTGAAACCAATATTTTATTTAATATTAAATTTCTGTAAAATATTATATTAATAAAAAAAAACAGTTTTTTTTTTGTCAAATTTCGGAAAAACAGAAATTTTAACCGAAATTCTGAAATTTCGACCGACATTCCGAAATTTCGGCCGAAATAGATGACCGTTTAGGTTTTGGTCGATTCGGTGTCGGTCTCCACCGAAATTTCGGTCGAATTTAAAACCATGCTTCTAAAGAGGGAGGAGCATCGTCTTTTTCAAAAAAGAGCCTGACCAAACGGGGCCTAAGACTTAATTAGAATGGGAAATGAAGAGCAGACTTCAATTATCAAGGTATATTTTACACCTCAGCACTTTTTACACGTTTTCAACTGTATGAAACAACCAGCTTAAGCTGTTAGAGTTGATGTTATTTAATAATTTATACTTCTTCACTCCCCTTAAACTCGTGGCCCCCCTCTTTTTTGGTTTGTCCGTACACCTGGATTTTTAATATCAGGGGGTTATTGCCTTGTTGGGTTTCGAACCCTGGACCCACCCTGGGGCAATTTCTCTGATACCATACGAAACAATCAATCTGCTAAAATATAAAAGATTAAATAGCACCTCCGACAAAATGGCTTAAGCCTTTGGAGCAACTATTGTTTATCATGGTCTTGGGGTGAATCTTACTTAGGATAGAGAGAGGGAAGTCAAAGAAAGGAGTAAAGCGCATTGCCCGCTTAGGTATTAAGCTTTATGCGCCTCGAAGTGAGAGGCGAATTGGTCAATACTAGATGAGGTCCTTATTTCAAACCTCCCGGAAATAAAAAAATCCAGAAGTCCTAAATTCAAAACTCCCGTAAAGCAAAAATCCACATGCACTGGCCAAACCCAAAAGAGGTGCCACATGTGCCACATGTAGGCCAACCCCAAAAAAAGGAGGCACCGCATGTGAGGGGGAGTGTTAAAGCATAAAAGATTAAATAATGCCTTTTCCAACGGATTAAACTCAGCCTGTGTTTTCATAGCCTATCCCAAGCCAGGATAAAGGATGAGGGTTGGCGTCAGGTTGGCAGCCGGCTGTAAACTTTGTCACACCATGAAGCAACATGTGCATAAGTTGAGTGTAGCGGAGATGCGAATGCTTAGATGGATGTGCTGCCACACAGTGTTTGATAGAATTAAAAATGAAGATATGTGTAAAAAGGTGGGGGTGGCACAATTGAGGATAAAATGAGAGAGCACCTCTTAAGATGGTTTTGACATATCCAATGCCGGCCTTTGGATGCTCCGATGAGAAGAAGTGACTCATGGCAAGTTGATGGAGTAAAAAGAGGTAGTGACAGACTGAAAACAACTTCGGTAGGGACAATGAGGTAAGACTAGATGGATAGGAACATAACATATAACTTGACATTTGATAGGAGAGAATGGAAGAAAATGATCCATGTAGACGAACCCAACTAGTGTCAAGAATAGACTCAGTCAAATTAAGCAGGGTAGATTCTTTCACCTTCTTCATTAAATTTTTCTAAAGGATTAATTAACCGACCCCAACTAGTTTGGGACAAAGGCTTAGTTGAGAGTCGAGTTGATTCCAACGGCTTAGGCCTTTGGTGTAACTGGTTGTTTCTCACAGTTACTCCAAAAGCTTATGCTGTTAGAGTTGGTGTTATTTAATTATTTATACTTGGCACTATATCTGCCAAAATGTTTTATTAGGTTACGTGCTCCAATTTGATATTTTATTTCTTTTCAAGTTTCTTAAAATTTGCTAATTTATTTAAATACTTTAGTGTGGGAAATGATATCTGCACTCCCATGTATAAATAGTGGCACTTATGAGTTTGTTAAGGGCCGTTTGGATGCCCAGAAGATTTTGATTTGGAATTCTCACATTTGCAGCCCTTTTTGCGTTGACATTTGGATCCGGATCAAATCCCTGAATTTCCAATTCAGCGACCGAAAGTGAGAAAAATCATATTTCCAAATAAGATGTGGAAATAAGTAATTGGAAATCCATATATCTGCCAATTTCTTTCACCCTCTTGGCTCCTCAACCTCTGCTTGCAGTAGGAAGTACCCCCTTCGCTCTGTCTCCTTCAACATGAGCTGGTAGAACTATTCATTTTGTACTCAAAACTCAATTCGAAATCCAAATATGAAATATGAGGTATCCAAACGGGCCCTAAATGCTGTATTGATCGGCTGTTGATAGTTTTTGGGAAATATAAGGGTCTTTAACCTCTAACTAGAAAAGCATACTAAAAAACGAGTGACGTTATCAAAACAAGGAAGTGCTGATATGATTTATTTATTTATGTTTTTACCTCTCATTGGACTTTAATTTTGTTTATAAGATGAGCAATTCTTCGGGTTGAAAAGAATTCATGGGCATTTATATAGTTAGTTTAAAATTGCTTGCTGGATCTGTTAGGCGACCCGTCAAACTCAAAACCAGCTGGCGCCATAATGTGAGCCACCATAAAGATATTTCATTTTCCTATCACGATAAGAGGGAAATGATAACGACACTATTTGTGGGCAAAATGGTCTTTTGGACTGTACAACTTCATTCTTTACTGCAGATAGTTGAAAGTACGAGCCATCCGTGAGTTCAGTCTTTAAAAACATTTTTTCGTTTTTACGCTGAGACTAAGATAAAACACTAGGAAGAAAAATAATTTTCTTGCTCAGTAGGCTCCTAAATAGCCAGCTGTTGGGCCTAGCTTGTGAAGTGGTTGGATCCATTGATCCAATCATAAGCCTGGCCAAATGCCATTGATCGGATTTATCCTAAGGTCTTATCTATCCACTCACCATTAGGGTCATGCTAAGAAAAGCTAAACCTTTGATTTTTATAGTTTTTTTTTATCTTAAACATTATGTCCGTTCGAAATGGAAACAAGATCATGTGAGGTTCGTCGTGACCATCTACAAGATCAATAGTCTATCAAAGACCCAAAAACAATAAATAAACAGATTGAAATCTAGTTTTCATCTAGAAAAATCTATGCAATAATAAGTGATAACAGCAACAGCAGATTTTGTCTCATTAAATGGCTTTCCACAAAACGAATATAAATCATGATTCATTACAATATAAAGCCTAATAAAATCAGATTATAACAATAATGCAATTCCCAAATTTTACATGACACACTTCTTTTGTTTTTTCCTTGAAAAAGAAACCCACCCTCTCTCCCTCCTTTCTTTTTCCCCTATTGTGTTTTTTCAAGGTGAAGAACCCCAAAGCACCTCTGCAAGAATAGTAGCTGCCTCAGCATCTGAAACTGCTGCTTCTCTAACTCTTCTCAAAACCTCCTGTTTAAAAGCTCTCTTCTCACTCTGCCTCAACCCTTCTCCCACTTCCAATTGTATTGCAAACCTCGCTACACAGCTTGCAAATGGATACTTCTCCAAAAATCTCTGCTCTCTACTCTTCTTTCTCCCCACCCTCTCAATCTCAACCCCCTCCACACAAACCCCATCTCCATTATTCTCCTCAAACCCACCCATCTCTATCAAATTCCCCCCATTTTCAGATCTCTGCATCTCCACAAGCTTCTTCACCAAACCCTCTTCAAGAATCTCTTCAATCGCTTCTTTTCTCCCAAAATACCCAATCTCCATCACACAATCCATTGCCACTGTTTTAATCTCCATATCTTCTAAATCTAAGAAGCTAATTATTTTGAGGATCTCACCGTTGGATTGGATTTCATCAACGAGTGGGCTTTTAATCCAACGGATCAGAGAGCAGAGGACTCTAAGAGGAGAAGCTGAGGCCATTGAAATAAGGGCTCGGACTGTAGGACCCATCAAAACCGGACCCACGAACACGTCCTTGTTGAATTGAACAAGAGCCGAAATTGCGAAAGCGGACCTCTCTCGGATCCGCTTCGAGCCCGTTGGGTTACAAAGGACCGATTCGAGAGCAGAGAAAACCCTAGATTTGAGTATGAGTTCTTGTAACTGTCTGTTGAAACCTTGTAAGATTCGGTTCTCGAACGCGGTCAAGAGTTGAACTTTTTCGTCGTCATTTTCGGATTTGGAGAGGGATTTGAGGAGATTTTCGACGGACTCTCGATCGATCCAGGTTTGGATTTCGGACTCAATGGATCCGGCAACACGAGAGATCTCGTGGCCCGAGGCCCGACGGCGGAAGTAGGACCGGAGGCCCGTGGTGTGTTTTGAGTTGTGGAGATTTTCGAGGAGGGTTTTGAGGTTAGAGAGGTGGTGAGAGAGGTTGCAGAGATTGGGATCGTTGGAGAATATGTTTGATTCGTGTTCGAGCTCTAAGAGGGCTTTAATGGAGTAGGGTTTGTTGTCTTCTTTTATGCTGGTTTTTGGTTCGTTTTGGAGCTGTTGGGAGGCTTCTTTTAGGGCTTCTAACACTCTCAAAACCTGGTTTTGTTGCTGATCTTCTTCCATCACTGTTCTTCTACTGTAAAGAAACTCTCTATCTCTCTCGCTCTGAGCATAGAAGAGGGGGGCGCCAATAGGATTGAGGTGGTCATATTCAGAACAAAAAAGAATAAAATTCCTTTTATTACCAGTCAGTCTTCGCGAACAAACGAACACTTGCGCGTTAAATTCCTAACCATGAGTCTTCCTTATTCCCTAGACGCCCATAGAAAACGGTAAAACTTTTCGTAATAATAAAACTTGTCCGAGTTGACTCGACTCGTACCTAAAACGAGTTGACTTTTTATTAACTCGTCTCTTATTAGGTGTAAGGTGTATACTGACGCTATAATGTATTATGAGATTTTATATGGTGTAAGACCGTATAGTCAAAAAATATTGTATGGATTACACCATAGGATGATCCAAACCGTCCATTTGATCGACCACGATGTAAATACGTTGTGCCCAAAAAAACCATTTCCGTAAGATGATCCTAGGCGTTCGACCTGAACTGCATATTATGGAAACCACGATCTATGATAAGGCTGGGATCATCCCTATGAAAATGACTTTTGGGGTATAACCTGTTTACCTTGTGGCCCATCAATGGACGGTTTGGATCATCCTATGGTGAAATTTGCAAGAGTAACTACACGGGCTTACACCATTTAAAAATATATATTAGATATTGATGTTTTCAAGATCTTTCCCTGGATTATAAGCTCTCTTGATATTATGCCCCTTTGGTTCCTTTTCTGCTTCTCTTTAATGTCAGCAGTCACTCGTTCGAGTTGGCTCGACTCAACCCACTTTGGAGTCAAGTTGATTTCTCGAGTTTTTTTAACCATGCATCCGACTCATTTCCGTATTGCATTTGGGAAGTTCTTGCCGTGTGGGGCCTACCAACACGAATTATATGCATAGGAAGCTACAACGAGAATCTTGACAATTGAGTATGTCATGCAAGAAGATCCCGATTTCATCCACCCTGGCCGTTTGATCCATCTGATTGAGGGTTGTGATCCTCTAAAGCACCGGGCCCACAGGAATGTGTTATCATTCAAGCAATTGTGGTGTGAAAATTCCCACACTAGAACATGTGGCGTTAGGAGTTAGGATTGTCCATCTCAATTTGTCCATTAAATGGACTCCCACCATGCGCAGATGCCAAAACTACATTGATCTAGCAATCCTGACCATACGATCAGCAGTTTGAAATTGACATTAAATGATGTTTGATGGCTAAGATCGCCGCCATCAATATCATATTTGATCAATTGGCAAGTTTTGATGCAGGACCCAAAATTACAAGTGGGCCACCTTTTTCAATGATCCAATGTTGATGGGCCCACGTTCTGTATGCCATGGCCTGAAGGTAGGATTGGTGGGCCAACAAATAGACGGTAGAAAATAAAGTAAAAGAAGCCAAACCCACGTGTTAGTTTTGCCTGCGTATGGCTTATAGTGATTGTATTTTTAAAGAAGATTGTGATTTCTTCGTAGGTTCCAGGAAGAAAGGTTAAAATCCTTTATATGGTTGTAAAAATGTTATTTCACATCCTTGCACAGCGTTCTCAGAAATTGCAAGGTATTTGCTTGGAATATTCGAATCTATGTTTGGAGCATCTAGCAAGGTATATGTGATTGGTATATTCGAATCTATGAGTGCAGAGTAGGGCTCACGTTATTGCATGTTGGCATGATATTGGAACCTCTATAGATGGGAGGGTTAGGATCATCCTATGAAGAAGATTTTCAGGACAGATCCTCCCTATGTCGGGCCCAACAAATGAATAGTTTAGATCATCCAATAGTATTATGGGCCCCACTGTATTTTTTTTTCTAAACACCTTATAAAAACCTCCTTTCTTTTGCTTTTCTTTCCTCTCTTCAACATTTGATTAAAGAAGTATTTAGACCGTCTGTGGAGTTGTTTAAGAAAGGTTTAATATGCAGGAGTTTAAAGATTTTGAAGGCTTGCTGTCTTGAAATGGAAAGATGGGACGTTTTAGTTTTACCTTTGCTTTTCTTCTTAAATGCATAACTAAGTTGAAACTTTCACTCCATTTTTTCAGTGGGTTTCATTTATATGAGGTTGGGTATCTGGGTGTCATCAAAATTGATGCATGCTTGTTATTTTATATAGAGGGGGAAACAAATCTTTTGGCCCAAGCAACGTGTGTCAAGTGATCAATCCGTTCGTATGGTGGGCTACCCAATAATTGTCCATGCCATGATTGGATGGTTAACTAGCCCCTTAATCTATTCGTTGATTTTTGTGGGCCCTAATCTTACACATGGGATGTTTAACTGAAATGGGACAAAGATCACGTGTATTCCCTTGTCATGGTCCACAAGATCAACAATCCCGATTATACATACATATCTCTATGCAAGACCCAATGTTGATCTCAATGGATGGGATGGATGTCTGTAGACACCCCATTTTGACCGTACCCTTAAAATCAATTGTTTGAGCAAAACCCAACCAAATCAATCAGCTAGGGTCCCAAATTTCACCCCAAGCTAGCTTAGGGTCCCATCTAACTCCCCGCAAAATTTCGTCGCGATCCGTGCACGTTTGCCTAGCGAACGAGCCGGGAGAGTGTGCGTAGTGTAAGCAGAAAAGGGGGGTGAATTATCCTGGAACGGTGCCAAACCTGGGCCGAATAGGATACGTAATTTCGTGCGCCTATCAAAATTTCGCGCACTGTTCAAATTTCCGCGCGTTCATCATTTTTGGAGTGCCGATATCAACCCCCCAGATACTCTATAAATGCGAATTTTAAGTCTTTTAAAAAAAAGAGAGAGAGAAAATCGGCAGAGAGAGAGAGAGAGAGAGAGAGAGAGAGAGAGAGAGAGAGAGAGAGAGAAATCCCCAAATCACTTTTCCGTTATCTTCTCCGACAGGATTCCAGTCGGAATCTGTGCAAGCTCCGACTATTTTTTCTTCTCTTTTCTTCTTCCCTTCACTCAAACATCGCTTAGTTTCTTCAATTTCATTATCATTTAAAGAGACCTGCAAACCCTAGCTTTTGCCTTAGCTTTTTGTTCTTGATTCCTCCGGTTTTCTTCTCCGGCTAATCATCTCAGGCGAGCTCATCTTCTCCGGTAAGTATATCCTCGTCTAGATCTTTCGTTCATCTTAGTTTTTTTTTCTTTTAAATCATAGATCTTCTCCGTTTCTTTTCTCCTCCGGATTCCTTAAGCTGTTTTTGTGTTACTACATCTCCGTTCAATCCATAACTTCATCTTCAACTTTAAAAAAAAAAAAAAAAAAAAAAAAACAAGATCTGAGGCCCTAAACCACCGATCTGTGTATTCTTTTCATTTTTCTTTTAGAAACCCTAGATTTAGCTTAGGAAACCTTGTGTTCGAGGCTCTGATACTCAAATCTGAGCATCTCACTTTTAGATCTAAGATTTTTCCTAATTTTTAGAGAGAAAAAGTAGATCTAAACCCAAACCTTAAGCCGTTCATCTTCTCCGGTAGATTTCAGCCTTCTCCGATCATTCTCTGGCCTTTTTTCTGATCTTTCTTCTCTAGTCGATAGATCAAAGCTCAAATCCATCCATTTGCTATGAAGTTTAGCTTCGAATCTCTTTGATATTGGCTATTATTCCTTCAGTTAGCATCTCACTGCCTCATTCTATCAGTTCAAGCTTAATTCAAAGAAAGAGAAGATTTGTTTGAATTGAAACCTTTCAAGTTCACTGGAATTTGAGAAATTAGACCAAATTATTGGCAAATAGATTGAAGATCTGGTAATTTTAGTACAAAGGGAAAGGTATTGAACAACTTTATTCAAGTCAGAAGCTGATCCTCCACTAACAAGGTATGAATCATTTTTATTTCAATGGCAGATATTATTTTCATGTGTATCGTTAGCTATTATAAGGAACTTTATGATTATATACTAGTTTACTCTGCTTGCTATGTGATAAGAATTTCACGCAGACAAAATTCATTTTTATTTATTCTTGTGAATAAGTTTAACTTGCCGTTGTCCATTGTAAAATTTGTACAATTGGAGTTTAATATTGCTCTTACATATTTGCCCATGCCTAAATTCAAAGAAGAGAAGTTCAACTGTAAAGGAGGTCTTCAAATCTTTACATCGAGAGTTAACCAACTGTAGAAAGAATATTTTTTTTAGATTTAAATTTCCGTTGAGAGATTGATTATTCAAATATTAAGCTTCTTTTGGTATTTTGGTTGAACTGCATGATTGTTTAGGATGTTTCATAACAGTTTCACTTAGAGTGTATTGTGGATATTTTTCAAAATTCTCAGACCCATACCCCTCCCTGTTTTGGTCTGAGAATGGGAGCCCTAACTGTTTGTATTTCATAGTCTCATGCTTAAGGAAACTTTGTTATGAATTATTTTGTGACTTGTCCTTGTTGTGACCTATAAGGATAATCATAGCATTGAGCATAGATCAAATGATTTCGTACAATGAATAAATACAGTGATATGCTAGATCGGTATTATTATGCTGATCATTTTCCTTAACTTTGGGTCTGTTCCTTCCATTTCATTGATTGCATGGAGTGCTCATATCAATTCCTCTTTAAAGAAGCTCGTTTGGAAGAGAGTATAACTCATTTAGCAGATGGAAGGTGGAATTAAATGTGGCTAGCATAAATAAATAGTATTATGTGAGTTCCTTAATTGTCTCTAGGTAGGGGAAAGTCCAATCCAATAAGTTCGTATGGGTATTCCTTTCTTCAAATGCCTTGGATCACCAATGAAGTATTGATGCAGGGGCTATGTATGGTAGCAGAAATTGAAATGGATATAATGCCACTAAAAAAAAAATCAAAAATCAGTTCTGGTGCATTTGAGCTTATATTATGCTTGGGTTATTCGTTTGAACTTAGTTTCTTATTAAAAATTGTGATGGTTATTGATTATTGAGATTAGGGTAGGAAAAATAAGAATAGAAATGTTAATGTGAAAAGGCAATCATTACAAGAGTGGGATTAAAAAAATTCTAGTGCTAAAAAGCAACCAAACATGGGATGGGACGAAATTCTTACTAAAACTTCCTGGGACAAAAATTTTACTGGCAACCAAACGGATAAGTGTCTTTTATAGAACTCTAAAAGACACTAAATGCAACCCCCCAAGTGCCCCTTGAGACACAAGGGTCATCTCGTCTCCTCCCTTAAACTTTTGATTGATTGATTTATTTCATTCTTTTATATCTATCTACTACTATAAGTTGGGAGGAAAAGAAGTGAATTTTTTGATTTTTTTGAAAATTATATGAGAATTACACATCACCCCCAAACACATAAATACCTCTTATGCCCTAAAATTCCAAACATCTGAGTGAAAAATACCTCCTATGTCCTTAAATTCTCACGACATCTCTCTTTGCTCATGTGATCTTCTTTCTCATATGCCCTAAAATTCACACGCTCGCTGCCCCAAGGTTATCCCTACCTTTTTACCAGCCCCTCTCTCTCCCAAAAGCCTATAATTATTTCTCTTCACAACTTTCGACGCTAACGTTCCCACTTCCCTTGAGAATTCTAAGTAAGCTAGAATTAAGGGATTTACTCCTATCTGCTTGCCCATCTTTGGTCTGTTTCTTTAAGTTCGTTCTTTTTATTTCGGTAGATCAGTTTTTGTCTCTGTTTATCTACAACATCATAGTAGAATCTTCGTTTTTGATCTTTTGTGACGATCCAGCAGAAACCTCTCTTATATCCCTCATGTTAAAGTGTTTTACGTATTCTCTGCTATCTACGAATCGTCGGTCATCAGCCTGTCCGGATGGCTTGAAACCCTAGCTATTTGAGGTATTTATTTAAGACTCTGATTTTGGTTTTCAATTTCATTTTCTTGATCAAACAGAGATAGAAATGTTCCTTTTTCTTTCTATTAATATTCCAAGAATTTTTCTAGGAGAAGATAGCATTTCTTTAGCATTTCGGGTTTGAAGAACATCACAGAAAGGTAATTTCTTAATCTTTCTTCCATTTGATATCTATTCCCAATTACTATGTCCATCTTTCTTTCATTTTATGGCAGCCAGAAAACCGGTCGCTCAAGAACGACCAGAACATGGGTGATAAACACATCCATTTCACAATCCTATGTATTCTCTCTTGATCTCAATAACTTTTTTTATGGTTTCAAAGCTGAACTCTGGCTCTTGCTCTCAATCCCTTTTTTATGATTTTTCCCCTAATTTTGATTTGTCGGCTGATTCGCTATGCAGAGTTACTATTTGAGTTGAAGATGGTTTCTTAATGGCAAGCAAAAAGACCCAAGAGACCTATACTTTTATTTATCCAATGATTATTTGTGATAAGTGTTTGGTGTTTAGTCTGGGTTGCTCTCTCTATTGGGCTTCCTATTTATATTTCTCCTTCTTTTTATGGTTAATGTATATTTTTCCTTCTTTTAATGCCCATTGCTTTGCTTTCTAGACCAGCGCCTGCAAATTTGTCCAATATTTACTTGGATCGGTTTCTTCTAGCCTATAACTTACCAAATTATCATCGTTTGTTGAATCTAAATTTGTTGAAGGCAATTTTTCAAATAGATTTCCAAGACTTGAACTCCCCCGTTTTTCTTTGGGGTTTTGCTGGTTTTCCAATTCTTTACTCAGAGAGAGTAAAGAGAGAAATTGAGATTTTAAGACTTTTTTTTTGCAGGAAAGAGCGCAAAAAGAGAGTAAAGAAACAGAGCCCTACTCTCTCTCTCTCTCTCTCTCTGCCTATTTCCATCCGTAAACCATTGAGATCTTGGTGGAAAGGCCTTTAGTCTTGAATATTCGTTTATGTCCCTCCTCTAATACGTGGACCGTGTGTGGACGGATGGCTGTTTTTGTGGTAAAACATTGTATTGCTAGGCTATGGCTATTTTTAATACACTTCTCAGTTGCCTGTTTTTTGTTCTTCTTACTTGTGGGATTAATGTGGGTAAGGATTGAGAGACTTGGATTGTTTTGTTCTTTTTAGTTTTGAGTGGTAAATAGCATTTTATGTTTGCTCTGTTTATATTTTTGGGTTTACTTTTCGTTCCATTGTAAATATGGTTTCAATGTTCCACACCATACAGTGCCTATTCACTAGATTTATGCACATATGAAATGTACAGGGAGGAGATCTTGGGGGTGCAGTTTGGAAGATGTGGCCAAAGTGCTTGCTGAATATTGATTGAAAACGAGGAGACAATTGAATTTGGGTAAGTCATAGATTAGGTGGATTTCAATGCCATTTTTGTTTTGTTTTGGTCATGGGTTTTGTTTTCACTTTTTGTAAGCTATCAGTAGTCTGAAAATTCTATTTGTGGCTATGGTATTCAAGGTGAAGTAAATCTCTCTCTCTCTCTCTCTCTCTCTCTCTCTCTCTCTCGTGATTCATGCTGAGCATGCATTTTAGTAAAAGTAAACTTCAAACTATTGTAGAAAAAAAAGGATGCAACCATTATGTTTGATGTTTTAACCTTATGTAAGATAGCTTTGGTTGTTTAATAGGGGACCTGGAATCATCTGATGGGATGGGATGGGATTAGGGCATCAACCACAGTTTTTGATGAAGTTATGTGATGTTTCATGAATTTTGGTGATCTTTTAGACCAGAAATCATTTGGTCCTTTGGTTCTTTTTTTTTATCACTTGCGGGAGAAAGTGATAGACGAGGAGAGTGAAGCTGAGTTTCTGGCAGTGGTTGAACTGAATAAGAAACCTCTGGGGCAGCGGTGTTAAGACTTACTACAATGGTGCTAACCAACTTCTCTGGCAAGAATTGATGTCCGGGTCTTAGGAACCACATCATTGGAACCCTGTTACATTACCGATGGGGACATGCATTTTGCATTTAAGGTGCAACCCAAGTTTCAGAAGTATTCCACGTCATCGCCGACACATTTGATCTTGATCAAATTTTAGGCATCCTTAATTCCCTGTTTATATTGCAAGAATGTATTTGAAAGTTATGAAAAGAAAGACTTTTCCCAAATGTCCTGCTTATAAACCTCATAATACATAACTCATATATTTTGTTCTTCATTCATTCAACTTTCATTATTTTCGATCTAAAATAACTTTTCCCTCCGTGCATCGCACGGGTTGTCCTACTAGTACTAATATATTTGACGCGAGGCCAATTCCTAACGATCTCCCAACGTACACGTGGCACGTGCCTATGAACCTACTAAGGGTGGGCCATGATCTGCAACGGTTAAGATCGTTCGAATGTTGCAATCTTCAGCCTATGGCCCACTTATATAATGGCTTTAATCGCCATGTGTTCATGTATGCCACCTGTACAGATAGGATGAACTGATACCGGGCCCGGAACCGGGGTGCAACTGGGGTTGGCTTGAGCCCAACCCTAACTCAACCCATGATAGCATTCCCTCAACCCTAACCCGAGCCTTGGGTTGAGGATGGTCAACCCTAACCCAACCCATCTGACCTGAAATCGAGTCCATCGAATTGGCTAGGGTTCACCTAGGGCCAAACAGGAAAAAAAAACACATTACCCAACTAAAATCAATTAGAGGGCGGAGGTCGGATTCGGGATTCGGGTCGGGCCTCTTTGGGTTGCCAAGGCCTCAACCCTAACCCAACCCAAAATTAAATCGGGTTGGCTTTTCCCAACCCTAACCCTAACCCAACCCAACCCGAGCCAAAATCAGGTTGAACCCATCGAGTTCAGGTTGAGCCCTACCCAAGTTGCTCCCCTACGAAGTTAGTCCGGGTGTCCAGTTGAGAGTGGCTCAGTGGGTCAACTAGTGAGTCAAGCTTATTGCGCACAGTGGTAACAAAATTTAAAAATGCAATGAAATTTTAGAAAAGCAAATAAATTTGCTAAAGTTTTCTTAAAAAAGCTGGGTCTACCTGCAAAAACTCATCAGTTTAATTTTGGCAGGGTCTTCCTGACACGTATCTATATAGTAGAAGAGAAACTAAGAGAATTTTTTGTAGAATTATACATCACTCTTTTTGACTTTTTTTAACAAAGGCACCCATTCAACACACATATTTTCAATCTTACCCCCTCATTTATGCTTTTAACAAAGGCACCCATTAAAGCCAAATAATTTCAATCCTACCCCCCCTCTTTTATGCTTTTTTAATAAAAAATCTATAGGGTGATCTTAACCATCCGATTTAAGAGGAACAACATATTATGGAAACCTCTATAGATTGGAGGGCTAGGATCAGCCTATGGAAATGATTTTTGGGGCACAACCTATTTATGTTGTGTTCCATCACATGGACGGTTTAATCAACCCGTGATGTGGTCCGTATAGTTATTTGTCGGCCCGTGCATCGCACGGGGTTTTTTACTAGTGTATATATATATAAACTATTCCCTAAGCTAGTGAAAAAGACCAAGCCATGGGGCCTCACACATGTGAGGACTTGTGTGAAGGGAAGAGAGGTAAAGGTCATATTTATAACCTCCATCCTCTCCTCAAAAACTTTCAACAAGTTGATGTGGGACTAAACCCCTATTGGTTTTGCTTTTGTTTCCCACTATATTTGGAGTTTTGAGCTTTTGTTTCCCTCTCTTTTTTCAAGTTTTGTCTTTTATGTTTTTTTTTTGTCTTGTTATAAACAAAAGTCAAAGCTCCCTTTTTTATTTAAATATTTTAAAAAATACACCGACAAGAACATATGAACAAAAAAAAAAAAAGACTCCAGAAGCATCACTTTACAGAAAGAGTAACAATAGTCTGACATTTTCTCCAGAAGGATATCAAAACAGAGCTTCTTCTCATCCTTCTTGGTCTTCTTTTGCTCCTTCAGAGTTGGAAAGCCTAACTGAGTTTAAAGGAGATTTCTTTCTCATAATAAACATATATTTTTCTGGAAAGAGATGGATACCCTAAACCTAGTAGATTTTTTTTTCAATTTAATCACATATTTTAGGATCATAAATCCTAATGTTTACCCATCCTTCTCACCCCCAACTTAGAAGGTGAATTCTTGGACTCACGTGCAGGGGCAACTTAGAAGGTGAAAAGTCTATAAAGGCCTGAAAGAATTGACGTTTGAGATGAATCATATAAAAGATCTAAAGTGCTTAGTGATTCAAAGGACAGGACATGCAGGGAATTTAAGAGAAAGATGACCATGAACTTTCCATCATTTTGGCTTTTAGAATAGTAAGTGTGGAATTTTGGCTTTTAGAATAGTATGGATAGGGATATGGATTGTATGTGAGACTGTGAGAGAGTGTTGTATTTGGGAGAACTGTTTTGTTTTGTCTTAGGCTCTGTTCACTTGCGTTCCCGGGAAAGCAAATCCGTGGAAAACAACCTCTTTTTACCTTGACAAGACATAAATCTGGTGTACACTTGCTTTCCTGAGAAAGTAACAAGCTTAGGTGGAAAATGTCAAATAATGACATGGAAATTGCCAAAAATGATGTGAAAATGTCTCTTTTCTCACAAGTGTGGGAAACCAAATCCCACTATTTTGGTCGGATTTGCTTTCCTGGGATAACTAGTGAAAAAAGGTGGGCAAGCAGTTTCTCGGGAAACCTTTTCCTGCACAGTTCCTGCGCACGTGAACAAGCGCGGGAAACCTTTTCCTACACAGTTTCTTTGGATTTCTTTTCCTAATGCCACGTCAGATTCCCGGGAAACCTTTTCTTTCCTTTCCCGGAAAAACAAGTGAACAAAGCCAGCCTTATAGAAAAGAGAATGAGAGTGGTAGGAAAACGTTGGGGATTGGCAAAATTTTGGGGAAAATATCCCATTTTTTAAGATTTTTTTGGGACCATTTTGAATGAAATTGAAAGAGTTAGGTAAAAGTACAAATACATCTTTTTATATATTTTTGGGTGTCTACTCAAAAGAGGAAGTTTTGACTATAAATTATTTAGACATTACGTAGTTGTATGAGGGGGAAAGGGGGGGATCTAGAGTGACATCTTAAGTAGGATTTATTGATTTGAGAGAGAGAGAGAGAGAGAGAGAGAGAGAGAGAGAGAGAGAGAGAGAGAGAGTTACTAAAATGGGGAGACACATTGGAAGTTTTAAAGGGAAACTTTTTCTTTTAAAAATTTTGCATAAAGAGTTGTGTAGGTTTGATAAAAAATAAAATTTTATATTTTTAATGATTTTGTACATGATTTAATCTTTGATTTTTTACATAAAAAATTATTATTTTTAAATTAGGTATATACAACATACTAAGCAAGCTTCTCTCCGTTGTCATTTGACTTTTTTTCCAGAATTGTTTTTTGGAAAAAACTTTTCCCTTCAGTTTGCAATAACTGTATTTTACCGCCCATTTACAAAATCTGTGTATCCTGATAAACCAATACCCCTACAAAATTTGGTTTACCCTTTTGTTTTTCCGATTTATGGCCCTTAGAAAATCGTCCCTCCTTTTAAAAATTAGTTTTGAATGTTTACACTCTCTCGTCTACGAAGTCTGTCTTGCCGATTTAGCCTCTGCTAAATTCAATTTTCGTTTACTCCTATTCGGATTCGAAATATTGGTTTGATAGATGGATCCCACTATCTCCCCCCACATGCACTCATGTTTTGAAAGGGGTTGGGGTACACCGTTTGACAACCATGGCATGGGTGCTGCAAACCATTTTACATCTTATGCATACATTAGGTAGGGCCCACCATTTTTCACATCATCTTTTATGGGGCAGGCAACTATCTCCACTGAAACTATGAATAGTGTAGGCCTACAATTTTACACTTCTTTTTTATGGAAAGGGTCCACCATTTCTCAGCTCTTTTTTTGATGGCACGGGTAGGTTCCATCATCTGTAGCCCAACCCATGAATAGAGTGGGGCTCCACCATTTTACATCTCATGCATACATGGGTTGGTGCATTCCAGTTTATACATCATGCTTTATGGGGTGGGCCACCATCTCCAACCAAACTAGGGTAGGGCCCACCATTCACACTTCATTTTTATGGCGTATGGTCCACCATTTCACACCTCATGTTTTGATGCGTGGGTCCATCAATACTAGCCAAACCCATGCATAGGATGGGCTCATCATTTTGCACCTCATTTTTTATTGTGAGGAGCCTACCATTTTAAACCCATGCATAGCATGTAGACCTGGCAAACGGGTGGGCCGGGCCGGGTTTCACCCGACCTGTACGGGTCCTGGTAAAAAATGACCCGGCAATTTACGGGTCACTAATTGGTTGACATGGACCCTACCGTATGGGCTGGGTGGACCCGCGGGTCACCCTTTTTTTTAAATGATTTTTTGTTTTTTTTTTTCTATTTTTTGAAAGATTTTTTTTGTACCTCACACCCATCTTTTACAAGTGATATAGCCATTTATGTTGACTTTTTGTCAGATTTGTCTTATTCATTGACATGGCGTTCATCATATGCAGCATTGATGTGGCTTTCATCATATGCAGATGATGGGCGGAAGTAGCTTTCTGCAAAGGTGGCTAGCCCCTCATGATAATAAGGAGGTAAGGTGTACGAGAAAAATTACGGGAAAATTTAAATTAGAAAAACTAAGTAAAAAACTACCGAAAAATGTACCTCTACAGAAAACTACAGAAAAATGTATTAAAATGTAAAAACTACGGGAAAAAGGTTATTTCACTTCTCTACGACGAGCACCCGCGGGTCCACCCGGACTGGCCAGTTTTTACGGGCCGGTTAGACCCGCAGATCATTTTCAAACGGGTCACAAATAAGTGACACAGACCCGAAAATTACAGGCAGGCCGGGTCGACTCGCGGGTCCGGATCAATTCCTGCCAGGTCTAATAGCATGGGCCCCAATTATTTGGATGATCGAAATCCTTGATTTTTGTCTGTGTTGTAGATAGGTTGTGCCCCAAAAAATTCTTCTTCCAAAGATGACCTTAATTTTTCGTTTCGTGAAGGTTTACATACCATGTTCATTTGTACGCAGATCGTACCTATCACAAGACTTGTGATAAGAGAGTGATTTTTACGAACATAGCTGGGCTAATTTTGGTAGCATCTTACGAGAGAAGATTTTTGAGGCACAGCCCATCTACAATTATACAAGCGAATGAATGATTTAAATCAGGAAGTGAGATATTCGCTCAGTTTTCTTCTCGGGGCCGTACTCTGTTTTTTTTCTTCTGTGCATGAAAATACCTGCACGATCACCATATAATTTCTCTTTGTAAGGGCTTATTAGAAAGAATTTTTATACAGAAAAAGTTTTATGCCATTGATTGGTTGGCTAAGGTACCCATCTTTTTTCAGTCCATCAAATAAATGGTCATGGTTAACCTACTTACCACATGTAACAGGTCGGTGACACAAGGAAAAAAGCCACAGTTGATCATGGTTAAACTAACTGTCTTAATCAAACCTTATTAATTAACCATGGAAAACTATAGCTGTCAAAAGGTCCAAACTGTCTGATGGAGCGGGACCAAACTTATTTGGACAGAGACCATCGCATCAAGTACTTCCCACACACAATTTAGATTCTTATCATAATGTTTGAAATCATGTTGGATTGGACCTACACGGGATTTGCTAGGGACCATCCTAGAAGGCATCTCGCGGACCGCTGTTGCATGAGAGAGAAGCCACATAGAATGAATTAAATGAATAGAACAAGAAGTGAGCCTATGTGGCTGCACTCTCACGCAACAGCCTGTCCGCTGAATGACTTATGCAATGGTCACTAGCAAATCCTGTATTGTAAATAAAAGAGTGTCTACGAAGAGTTTCATTATATAAATTCCTAATGAAAAGCCATTGACATCGTTTTGGACGGAGCATCTCTCTCTCTTTCTCTAGTTTATTCTCTCTTCTTATATCTACCCTCAATGGTAAGCCCTAACTAAAATTAACATAATTCTGAAGGCATTGCTTGTATCCAATTCATATTAATTCTTTTGTTTACGATCATTATTTTATGGTATTTGATAGGCAATTTTGCGGAAAGCCATTTCGTGGTGGGCTTTTGCACGATAGAGGACCCACCTTAGATGAATTAAATGAAATAGACAAAATCTGCCAGCCTATGTGGCTGTTCTCACATTCAAAAGCCAGCTGCGAAATGGCTTTCTATGAAATTTCCTAGCAAATCCCTAAGGGCCCTTTGGATGCAAAGAAGGATTTGATTTCTCTCAGATTTGCAGCCTTTTTTGCGTTGTAATTTGGATCCGGATTAAATTTTTGGATTTCCAATTCAGCGACTGTCAGTGAAAAAAAAATAGATTTCCATATATGCTATGCAGATAAGAAATTGGAAATGCACAGATCTAGCAGTTTCCTCAACCTCTCCCCTCCACTAGGAAGTACCCCCTTCCCTCTCTCTCACCCTCAACATGAGTTGCCGGATCTATTCATTTTGAAAACTCAATTCTAAATCCAAATACAATATATTAGGTATCCAAACGGGGCCTTATTTTATTTATTTATAAGTTTAAACCTGTCATAAAAATAATTTGAGTGAATAAACGGGGTAGTCTCACTAATAGTGGTAAGAAAATTCTATCTTTTTTTCAAATTTCAATTTGTTTCCAACCAGAAAACCCAAGGCACTCTGATAAACTGTCCGATTTGAAATAGATGGCGACCTAGGCCCTGAAAGTATGATCTAAGGGACACCCTCAATCAGATCCGCCCAATAAAGGGGTCCGCTAACTGCTAACACCCGTGTGAAAAACGTATCTAATTGAATTATTAGTCTGGTTTGATGCCAACTCATACACCATTGCTCATATTGAGATTCTTCCGGTCACAATTTACGTTACGTGCACGCAAATGAGATCGGGGTGCGTAACACGCACCACTCTTATGGTAAAACAAAGACAAACGGTCCCTTTCTCGTTATTTTTGCGAGAAGCAATCTTAACGAGGAATCAACAAAACATGCTTGTAGTGCGTAGGTAGGCCCCCATCATTTTGATCAATCTAGATTTTCCACCTTGCGGGACCCATCTCAGAAATCTCTCAGCCCCAATCCATCACTGCCGAGCCCACTTTAGGTCATTGGTGGTAGGGCCCACCTGTTGCATGGCATATGTGGGCCCCACCCTTGTTAAACCTAGATTGTCTAACTTGCGGGTCCCATCTTAAAACCCGCCATCCATCGACGATGGGCCCACCAATGTAGAGTTAAAATTTTCAAGCCCACTTTATGTCATTGGTGGTGGGGCACACCCGTTGTACGTTGCGTAGGTGGCCCCACCCTCGATAAATCTAGATTGTCCAACTTTGTGGGCGATTTAGATTCTTTTCATAGTAAAAATTTTCAAACATATTTCCTCCGACAAAATTTCCATAGATTTGCCGTGCGTACCAACCAGAGAAAATGTGAGAAGCGATTTGATAAAAAAGAGAGGTTGTTTCTATTCACAACCACTCCCGTCAGAGGGCCCATCCACATGCCGGTAGGTCACCTCACCAATGTCCAACCACGTGATAAAACAAAACTATCGGTCGTGGCAGCAAATCATCCTAAGCCCTCCACGTGTCTTCAATCCAACGGTCTTCTCCCTCCCCTCTCTATTTCTCTTTTGTCGTATTGCATGGTTTTCTCAGTTAAAAGCCCACATGAGAGAGAGAGAGAAAGAGAGTGAGAGAGAGAGACCTAGCAGAAACGAGAGGCCAGGATTCCTCACAAATCCATGGAATGGTAGCAAAAAAACCCTTATCCTATCCCCAACTCCCCTTTAAAGATTTCATCCAAAAGCCCTCTTCTCCTCTCTTACCTTTTCTTCCTTATCAAAATCTATTACTTTTCTGATTCTTATGAGTCTCCCGAACAATCTGGGCTGATTCAATTCAAATGCCAAGATTTGAAATGGGTCTTTAAATGCAACCCCAAAAGAAGCTTTTCTAAGACAAAATGGCCCCCAAAACAGGTCGTGGAAAGGCGAACAAAACCAAGGCAGATAGGAAGAAAAAAGAAGATAAAGGTTAGCTTTATTGATAAATTTACAATTTCTACTTTACAAAACTACTAAGGGGAGTGATTAATCGACCCCCATATATCTTAAATCGACTCCCCATGTGTCTTTATCTCTCCTCTGGGTTAGAGAGAGAAGAGGAGAGAGATACACTATTTGGGAGTCGATTTATCACTGCCCAACTACTAATTGTGCTGTATAAGATTACTTCTTTTTCAAATTTTTTTTTTTCTGTTTACAGTAGTGCCCACTGTTCTTGACATCACTGTAATCACTCCTTATGATTCCCAAGTTGTACTCAAGGTATACTCCTTTTTTCTTTTCCTTTTTCTTTGGAGTTTTGCTGTTTACTGTTTGCACACCTTGTTTTGGTAGATACGTCAGAGGGGAGTGTTTCTATTAAAACGAGGGGGTGTTAATACCAAACTCTTGTCCTTTCTTTCCTTCTAATTCAAAAATTTTCCTAGTTTCATCCGCCTGTTCAATTCAATGCAAGTTGGGTTTGTTGCCAATGCAGGGAATCTCCACCGATAAGATTCTGGACGTAAGAAAGCTATTGGCCGTCCATGTTGACACGTGTCACCTCACTAATTATTCGTTGTCTCATGAGGTAAATATTTAAATAATCATTAAGTATTTAATAACAGAAGCATACTTTCCATTTTCATGATATTCTTCTCTTGACAAACCCAAGTATCTTTACAGGCTCGACGGCAGAGATTGAACGATGCAGCTGAGATCGTCACGCTAAAACCATGTGTGGTTCGGATTGTGGAAGGTGAGAGATTATTTTTATTCAATCCTCCTACAATTTACAAGATTTATGCATCTGAATTTCATTTTTCCCTAGTTTTTATTTTACATTGATGAAAGTAAATTGGCTTACTTGGGTTGAAATGTAAGAGGCAATATGGGCCCACGGTCCAAAATCATCCGTCCATCTAAGCAATGCAAACTGGATGCACATTCAAGGGCTTGGATTGGACGGCTAGCGACAGTTGACTTGGCAAGTTTTTTAGAGCTACGTTGCATGGTGGCGCGTGCACATTAATTTATTAGGATTAAGTGCTTATTAGTTTTATGTTAAATTGTTAGGAAATTAAAAAATTGGGGGTATAATATAGATCGTCTGATCAACTCTTGTGGGGCCCAATTTTTATTTTGAGGCTTCTCCAACTTGTGGTAAAGAAACAATTTTCTGGAGAAATCTTTTTTCGTCAGAAATGTTTTTCTTGCAATCCAAACCGGGATTTATGAAGTCCCCGGGCCCAAGAACCGCACGTCTGCTACACAGTTACTCATCTTCTCTTGCAAGGCTAAAACAGTAAAACAGAAAGACAGAAATGGGCGTGGATTTGATACCGGCACTCGCTTATTTTGCTGTTGAGAAAGAACTTGCCGGTTTTGAAAATTGTAACTTTACGCCCACGAAATATTTGTTATTAACGGTTTTGCCACTGAATTTTGCAGAGGACTACATCAAAGAGGAAGAAGCAGTGGCACACGTGCGGAGGCTCCTTGACATTGTTGCCTGCACAACCTCCTTCGGCAAGCAAAGTAATGGAAAAACAGAACCAACACCCAAAACCAGAAAACAACAAACTTCAGCTCCACATTCCAATGGAAAATGCCCATCTTCGGAAAATGGCATTTCTGCAATTTCCAACAAGTACGACATGGCTGCGATTCAACCTCTTCCCAAGCTCTCTAAGTTTTACGATTTTTTCTCATTCTCTCACATCACTTCTCCTGTTCTATGTAAGTATTTTCTTCTAGAAATCCCTCCTTTTGTTTTTAATTGTATTGTCCTTTTGTTTTAGGGTTTTAGATGAGATTTTGTTCTGGCTTTTGTTGCAGATGTAAAAAGATGTGAACACCAGGCTATTGAAGAAAGGCGTGAGGGTGACTATTTCGAAATAGAGGTGTGTTAGGGGTCCTTAAGTTTTGATTGTTGTGTTCTGTTTCCTCTCTAACACATTAACCTACTTTCAAAATAAAAATGAAATTACATAATTACTCTTATACATGTTAAACACTAGTCCTCAAGTTGTGTTGTGAAGATTGGGAATGATTACATTTAGGAAATGTTGTAATGACAACCAACCTCGATTGTTTAGTGCATTCGTGGAATACTGTGTTAGAAAGAAATCTAAATGGCACTCTGATTCTTGCACCGTAGAGGTGTTGGGTGAATTGATGAATGCTGATGTGAAATTGATGAGCTTGAAGCTAGACAATCTCACTGTATGCAAGAGACATGGGATGCTAATTTAGATTCAACACTAGTCTTGGACATTGTTGGCTGCTTGTTTTTCTTCTAGGAGATTAGTTCTGAGAAAAATCATTATTTAGCTTAAGCGATTAGTGACAAAGGGGAAGCAAAAGACAGCAAGAAACTATGGCTAGATGAGGAGTAAATGTAACAAAGGATGCAATCCTGAAAGTGGAGCAAGTTAGCAGCAACCATGAAGTGGCTGATAGCGTGAACAACTTGACTAATTTCGGGTGTGGGAGTTGGAATTTTTATGCCATGGTTCTTGACTTCTTGTAGCCAAGTCTGTGACATGAGGGCTTGCGAAGGTGGGTTTAGCTAGAAGGGCCACTTATGGACAACGTAGAGTTGACGGAGCAAATTTTAGACAATCATCTATGGACATGACTTCCTCATGAACAACATTGATTGGTTGCAAAGGAATGGATGGAGAATGGGAATGTGAATAGTTTCTAACTCAGTCTCGTTGCATTAGAAAATGAATGAGGGTATCCTCCTCTTGTTAAGAAAAAAGTGATCTTACCTAAGTGAGGGATGGTGGTTCATGCACAATCATCTCCTACTAGAGGTTATGAGAGAGGAGATGAATGATAAAAATCTTGATTGCCCTTTAGACAAGGCCTTAATGTTCCACTTCACCTGTATCAAATTAGTATAATTTACTTGCCCATAAAGAGTTTCAAGATACTTGAACAAATCATATGTAGATAAGCTTTCAGTCCCACCAAGCTGATGGGGTTCCATGTAGGCAAGAATGTAGGCAAGCACAAGTTCATTCCTCTCCTTCGTTTCAAGATGCACATGTTATTGTCACTGGAGTATGTTGGCATCAAATCAAGTGGAGCCATCACCATAATCCAAAACAGCTTTTACTATGAGAAACTTCATCCTGGTAGCAGACCTTTTCCCTTAATTATTTTCATCAAATTAGGGGAGTTTTCATCCATCATACTTTTAATCATTAAAGGAAACAATAAACAAAGAAGAAACGAAGGAGATTGGTAAACTTACAGTGAGATGTTTAATGAAACATTATAACGGGCCTTGGTTGATCCGCTTGCTGGGGTTAGATTCGAGCACTAGCCGGATGGTTCTAGTATTTGTACAGCAAGGGGTGTAGTGATAGGTTTGACCAAGTTCTCTTATACCATGTTACCTTCAATAACACTGATACATTGCACTATGGCTGTACAAAAATAAATAATGTATTATGTGATTAAAAGGAAAGAAATGCAGTATGAATATAAAAGGAAGAATAAAAGAACAAAAAGATACATGATTTGCCTGAGACACCAATCTACTTAAGAATAACAGGAAAACTATGACGCTTATGCATCTAATAATTAACCCATCTACTTAAGAATAACAGGAAAACTATGACGCTTATGCATCTAACAATTATTATTTTATTTTTTTAGTTGGAGCTTAACTTTTATGCTTGTAAAGCTAGTTCAATAGAATTCATGGGTATCCATTTTCGACCTTTTTTTTTAATTTGAAAAATGGACATTTGCTTGTTTTCTTCTTAGTGGGTGACGGCATATACATTCATATATTGATTGTGAGAAACTGAATATGATGGTTAATCTGAGTTATTTCTATCACAATAATGATATTTTGAGTTAATCACTGTGAAATAAATGATATATTATGTGGAGTTGAGGCACATCACCATGTAAATGTTATAGCATGCTAAATGCCTTCTATGCTTACTAGCATTTCACACTTATTTTATTTTTCCACTTTAGATACCTCTGTTAGGTGTCACATGGCACCTAAAATGGTCTGAGTACATGGATAACTAAAGAGACAACACCGATGTACTTTGAATGGCTTGCCATGTGACCGTGGCTTGAACTAAACTCGGGATGGCCACACTGTTTTCTTTCACTTCGTGGCTGCATCATGTCATATGCACCTCATGCTTGGCGTTCTATTTGAATCATAATGTTATACCTTGTTTTCTTTTTTGAATCCATGTTTTAGTTTTCTAAAGGAAATTGGGACTTGCAGGTTAAGATTTGCAACGGGAAGCTAGTAAATGTGGTTGCCTCCGTCAAAGGGTTCTATACTGTGGGGAAGCAGTTTATCCAAAGTCATTCTCTCGTGGGTCTATTGCAACAGCTTAGCAGGGCGTTTGCCAATGTGGGTACTTCGTTTTTAGTCTCTATTGCTTTCAAAGAATTTTCCCCATGCTCGTGACAATATTACATACATTTATTAATTTATTGAAGAACTTTGTGCATATAATTTGGCTTATCTTCAGTTATTTATATTAAGGGAAAATCATTACAAAAATGCTAAGTTTATGCGAAATTGTGAACAAAGGGTATTGATTTGAAATTTATAAAAAAGGTCTTGTCAGGTGAGAGAAGATGGCTTTTAGGACAAATATACCCCTGCTACATCTTTTTTCTCTCCACCTTTTTGCACCTATCCCTATGCACTTATTACCTTCTCACCTACCACCTTCTTCTTCCTCAAGACTTTTCTAACGTGGAAAACTCCATGGAAGGGTTTTGAAGGTTGCCATTTACAACAGGGTTTGGTAATCATGAGGGTTTATTCATGATAAACTTATCGAAGCAGTGTTACAAAATGCAAAGAAAATGAATTTCGAGCTTAAAACTGAATTTTGTTGTTTCCCCAATTTTCAAGATAAATCCATTTTCTTTGCATTTTTTAATTCTAAAACATCAAAATCAAGCTTCAATTTATGGTTGCCTGCATGACGCTAAGATCACAATGTATATCCCTATTATCCTTCGAATTTTTACTCAATTTGAAAATAAAAATCTTTGGAATTATCCCTATTCTACTGGCTTCTGTCGGAAGTCCGAACAAAACTTCGGACTTCCGAATGGAAGCCAGTATACATAACCAAAATATTGGTTCCATTCGGAAGTCCGAAGGTTTGTTCGGACTTCCGAACAAACGTTCAGACTTCCGACGGAAGACGGTCAAACTTTGTAGTTCGGTAATTGTCATATGTTAGTGCATCCTTTTGGTATTTTTTTTCGTAATTTTAATACTTTGCTTCCATTTTTTCGTAATTTTTCATTTAAAACTTAGCACTTCAGCCACAAATCCGTAATGATTACTATTTTTTGCAAGTAATGATTACTATTTTTTGCAATTATGCTTTTGCTAGCCACCTTTGCACCCATATTACTTCTGCCAATCTTTGCATCAAAAGATGGGCCACAAGCCGAGAAGTTGCCTCGACAAAGGTGGCTAGCAAATTCCCATACAAAAAAAGGGAAATGTTATCCACACTACTGTATTTTGATGAGGGCACTCCTCATTTAATTAAAAGTACGGTATGGCCCCCCATAAGATGATCCAAAGCGTCAATTAGATGGGCCACAGCCTAAATTGGTTGTGTCCCAAAAATCATTTCCATAGGTTGATCCTAACTCTCCGATCTATAGAGGGTTAGGACCAACCCTCTAACATTCTCATCAGAGGGTTAGGATAAACCTACGGAAATGCTTTTTGGGGCACAACCTATTTAGGCTGTGGCCCATCTAATGGACGGTTTGGATCATCCTATGGTGCGGGCCATACCGTACTTTTAATAAAGTGATGAGTCTCCTCATCAAAATACGGTAGTGCGGATAACATTTCCCAAAAACATCTTAAAAAATACGGCAAAAATCCGGGTGACACGCGGGTGGACCCGGCCCGTACGGGCCCGGCGTGGGAACCACATTTTATACCCCGGAACCACTAGGGAACCAAATTTTATACCTCGGAACCACTAGGGAACCACATTTTATACCCCGGAACCACTAGGGAACCACATTTCTACCCCGGAACCACTAGAGAACCACATTTTATACGCTAGAACCACTAGGGAACCACATTTTATACCTCGGAACCACATTTTATACCCCGGAACCATTACGGAACCACATTTTATACCTCGGAACCACATTTTATACCCTCGAACCACTACCGAACCACATTTTATGCCTCGGAACCACTACGGAACCACATTTTCTACCCCGGAACCACTAGGGAAACACATTTTATACCTCGGAACCACTAAGGAACCACATTTTCTTCTCCGGAACCACTAAGGAACCACATTTTATACCTCGGAACCACTAGGGAACCACATTTTATACCCCGGAACCACTAGGGAGCCACATTTTATACCTCGGAACCACTAAGGAACCACATTTTATACCTCGGAACCACTACGGAACCACATTTTATATGCTGGAACCACCAAGGAACCACATTTTATACCTCGGAACCACTACGGAACCACATTTTCTACTCCGGAACCACTAGGAAACCACATTTTCTACTCCGGAACCACTACAGAACCACATTCTATACTCCGGAACCACTAGGGAACCACATTTTATACCTCATAACCACTAGGGAACCACATTTTATACCCCGGAACCACTAGGGAACCACATTTTCTACCCTGAAACCACTACCGAACCACATTTTATGCCTCGGAACCACTAGGGAACCACATTTTCTACACCGGAACCACTAGGGAACCATATTTTACACCTCAGAACCACTAGGGAACCAC
Source organism: Tasmannia lanceolata (assembly GCF_043159265.1). Lineage (NCBI taxonomy): Eukaryota > Viridiplantae > Streptophyta > Magnoliopsida > Canellales > Winteraceae > Tasmannia > Tasmannia lanceolata. The sequence continues at coordinate 6,641,506 of NW_027518683.1, forward strand.
ATTTAATGCCCTGGAATCACTAGGGAACCATATATTATACCTCAGAACCCCTACGGAACCACATTTTATACCTCGGAACCACTACGGAACCACATTTTCTACTCCGAAACCACTAGGAAACCACATTTTATAACCCGCAACCACTACGGAACCACATTTTATACCCCGGAACCACTAGGGAACCACATTTTATACCCCGGAACCACTAGGGAACCACAATTTCTACCCCGGAACCACTAGGGAACCACATTTTATACCCCGGAACCACTAGGGAACCAGATTTTCTACCTTGGAACCACTACGGAACCACATTTTATACATCGGAACCACTACGGAACCACATTTTATACCCCGGAACCACTAGGGAACCACATTTTATACGTCGGAACTACTACGGAACCACATTTTCTACTCCGGAACCACTAGGGAACAACATTTTATACCCCGGAACCATTATGGAACCACATTTTATACCCCGGAACCACTAGGGAACCACATTTTATACACAACAACCACTAGGGAACCACATTTTATACCCCAGAACCCCACAATTTCTACCTCGGAATCACTAGGGAACCACATTTTATACCCCGGAACTACTAGGGAACCAGATTTTCTACTCTGGAACCACTACGGAACCACATTTTATACCTCAGAACCACTAAGGAACCGCATTTTATACCCCGAAACCACTAGGGAACCGCATTTTATACGTCGGAACTACTACGGAACCACATTTTCTACTCCAGAATCACTAGGGAACAGCATTTTATACCCCGGAACCATTAGGGAACCACATTTTATACCCCGGAACCACTACAAAACCACAATTTATACCTCGGAACCACTAGGGAACCACATTTTCTACCTCGGAACCACATTTTATACCCCGGAACCACTAAATTCTAACATGTAACCAAATATGATTGTATACATAGAGAGATAGAGAGAGGTCAAGATAAACATTGCAACCAAACAAAGAGTCTCATAAATAGGGTGAAAAAACCAAAGCACAAAAACCATGAAAACATGAAGAGAAGATGTTAAACCTAACATAAGCTATGTTTATCACCCAAATAAGCAATGGAGATTTTTTTTCCAAACTACAATGGCAATAGTAATAGAGCTTGGAAACATTGGCAATGGAGCTTGGAAACGTTGGCAATGGAGTTTTTTTCCAAAACTACAATGGCAATGGCAAGCTTCAAAAACCTTCCATGAAGCCTTGAGGAAGAAGAAGGTGGTAGGTAAATGGCAACCTTCAAAACCTTCTCATGGAGTTTTCCACGTTAGAAATGCCTTGAGGAAGAAGGTGGTAGGTGAGAAGGTAATAGTGTATAGGGATAGGTGAAATAGTGGAGGGAAAAAAGAGGTAGGAGGGGTATGTTTGTCCTAAAAGCCATCTTCTCTCACCTGACAACATCTTTTTTATAATTTTCAAATCACTACCCTTTATTCACAATTTAGAATAAACTTTGCATTTTTGTAATGATTTTCCCTTATATTAAAAGGTTTATTGTCATGATTACCTTTTGATCACATGCAGGGATATGATTCATTGATGAAAGCTTTTGCAGACCACAATAAGGTGATATTCAGAAAACTTTTTGAAAGATTATTTAGTATTAGATTTCTGGGAATTAGAACTTATTAAACACAAGTTCCTAGCAGAATATGCCCACACAGTAGCACTTCTTGCTGAAGATTTTGTATTTTCATGCAAATTTCTAGTTTGGGAATCTTCCATATGGATTCCGTGCAAATACATGGCTTGTGCCCCCAATGGTTGCAGAGTGTCCATCAAAATCCCCCCCTCTGCCAACGGAAGATGAAAACTGGGGTGGCAATGGTGGTGGTCAGGGACAAAATGGTAAATATGATTATAGGCCATGGGCCAAAGAATTTTCAATTCTGGCGAGCATTCCATGCAAAACTGAGGAGGAGAGACAAATCCGGGATCGCAAGGCCTTTTTGTTGCACAGTCTATTCGTAGACGTCTCGGTTTTCAAAGCTGTTTCAGTAATCCGTCATCTTGTAGATTGCAATACACACTCCAACATTTCACCTGGAATTTCCCAAGACTCAGTATTGCATGAAGAACGAGTTGGAGATTTGAGTATTGTGGTGAAAAGAGATGTGGCAGATGCAAGTTTGAAACTGAGTGAAAAAATCAATGGCAGCGGAGAAGCTGGTATGTCTGCTAAGGAGGTTGCACGAAGGAATCTTCTTAAAGGGGTCACTGCAGATGAAAATGTGATTGTTCATGTAAGGATACATATATAGTCCCCTGTTTGCTTTTCTTTACAACCATGTATAATATTCTCTCTCATGTTATGAATAATGAATGAACCTAGTGCCCTCGCAGGATACTGCTGCTTTAGGTGTCGTCATTGTTAGGCATTGTGGGCACATGGCAGTTGTAAAAGTTTCAGGTGATAAGAGGAAAGGAGGTTACACAGCACAAGATATTGATGTTGATGATCAGCCTGGTGGAGGTGCTAATGCCTTGAATGTCAACAGGTATGATCGTTATAATTTGTCGAGAATTTATATGATGAAAGGCCTTATGAACTCGTACTCATCATCCCATCCTTGATATTTGATCCAACAGCAGCTCACTTTTTGATGAGCTTCTCTTGTATCAAATATCAAGGGTGGTACCTTTATCATACCACCTTAAGGTGTTCATACGGCGTTTCATCATATAATTTCTCTAATTTGTCTATGCACTTGCGTACACATAATAAAAGTTACCTTTGAAAAAAAACTTTCATACACATGTAGCTACATATATGCATACACAGGCACATATGAATGCAATAGAAGTCAACTAGGTCTTCAATAGATATGCATATGCATCTTTCCAGACATTTTTGAGTGAATATATCATATATGTGTATCAATCTAAATGTTTTCCATTAGGCATGTGTTGCTAGTTGCTATACATCATGCACTTACTAGATCTTGAAATCTGTGTGCAGCTTGAGAGTTCTGCTCCACAAGTCATGTTGCACGGAGTCATATTCAGATGATTTAAGGGCATCTAGGAGTTTAGTGCGAAGAGTAATTAATGATAGCTTGGCCAAGTTACAGGAGATGCCTGCCATTACTGAAAGAACGATCAGATGGGAGCTTGGAGCTTGTTGGGTACAGCATCTACAAAAACAGGAAACTTCAACAAGTAATGATTCTAAGAGCAGTGGGGAAGAGAACAAGTTCGAACCAGCTGTTAAAGGTCTTGGGAAGCAATTTGAACTATTGAAGAAGATAAAAAAGAAAAAAGATACCAAGAGTGGTAAATTTGATACAGTGAATGGTGATTCAATCGCTGATAGCACACATTTACTGGAATCGTCTGATTTACTGGAACTAAATGAGGGTGAGTGCGGCAGTGAAGCTGCAATAAAGAAACTCCTTCCTGAAGCTGCCTTTTTGCGCTTGAAAGAATCTGGAACCGGTCTTCATCAAAAGGTCTCTTAGTTGCTCTTTGGAAAATACTGGTTCATTTTATACTTGTAGGCATATTTCTTACTTGATTTTTCTTGATAATTGAACTTGTTTATAAAAGTACTGGGTTTGATTTTTGCTAGCTTTGAATTTTTTATTTCAGATGAAAGCACTTGTACACATTTTCTTTTTATTGTTAAAAATCGGTTATGTATCAAAAGGAGCATGTGATAAAACCAACATCAGAAAGTTCCGTCAAAATTTATTGTAACAATTAGTCAGATAACCAAATGATATCACTTAGATATGTAGTCGAATAACCGAATGATATCACTTAGATTTGTAGTCGAATGTGAGCTAGAGGATGCATGGGGAGTTTTCTTACATCAGCATCCAAAGAAATTAAATGCTGCAGGAACTATCAGTCAGATAGATATCATCAGAAGGCACATTTTTATGTACTTTTTACTATGTAGCGCATGAACATATTGTGTTATGATGCATTGTTTTGTTTGCACTTTGCAGATAAGTACTAACATGTAATGATGGTTGAGGATTTATGATTGGTTTTTCTTTAGTCCCATAGACGCTTTAAATTGATATTTGAAGATCGGTTTTGGTCTAACATCATATATTATTGGTTTGATTTTGTGCTTGCAAACAGTCATTAGATGAGCTCTCAGAGATGGCACATAAGTATTATGACGATATTGCTTTACCAAAGCTGGTAAGTCTCCATATTCTGTGACTACACATTTCCGGATCCACAACCTAAGCTCCTGTCTCTGAGTTGCAATTCTGATTTCTATAGGTATCGGATTTTGGCTCACTTGAACTTTCTCCCGTGGATGGACGGACATTAACTGATTTCATGCACACAAGGGGACTGCAAATGCGTTCACTGGGATGTGTGGTGAGAACCCTTAACACATTATCTGTTGATTTTTTTTCTAATTGCAAATGGGCTTCCTTTGGAAAGTTTTTCACCATAACCATAGGGCTGTTTTTACTGGAATTGGGAATGAGGGCATGGGCATAGGCTGTCTAACACAATAATCTTTAGCTTCTTTTATAAAATGTTTCTATACGGGCATAATGTTAGTGCTAGGAGATGGGCTTAGGTTGTCTAACTCAACAATCTTTAGGTTCTTTTATAAAAAGTTTCTATACGGGCACAATGTTAATGCTGGGAAAAGCTAAGAAATAGTTTTTCTCTTAATTTTTTACTGTGCACATAGGTGTGATGCCTATTTTGAAGTGTTTGAGTGACAGCCTTAGGGCAACTGCTTCTTCCCTTTGGTAATTTAATTTACATTGATTCTTTATCTCATTAAATGAACCAGGTTGAACTTGCAGAGAAGCTGCCTCATATACAATCACTTTGTGTTCATGAGATGGTTACGCGAGCCTTTAAGCACATAATACAAGCTGTTGTCGCTGCTGTTGGTAATGTAGGGGAGTTGTCTTCTGCAATAGCTTCATCATTGAATTTGTTGTTAGGATCCTGGACAAAGGAAAATGATGGTCAAGACTTAAATGAAGACCATGTTCTCAAAATGAAGTGGTTAGAAACCTTCATTTCCAAAAGATTTGGTTGGAGTCTAAAAGATGAATTCCAGCACTTGAGGAAGTTTGCAATTCTCCGTGGGCTTTGCCATAAGGTACCATCCATCAACAACTGATTTAAACTCAAGGTGGATTTGGATCATTCATGTCACCCACAAATTCAATATATTCCTGTTCAAAGTAATTTTCTTGTGCCTCATCTTTTTTATTTAGGTTGGAATGGAGTTGGCTCCTAAAGATTATGACATGGATATCCCAAACCCTTTTAAGAAATCCGACATTATCAGCATGGTTCCTGTGTACAAAGTAGGCTTTCAGTGCTCAACCCAATATTTCATCTTGGAAAGCATCTAGTGATAATTTTAACCTTGTACTTGAACTCTGTACTACAGCATGTGGCATGCTCATCTGCAGATGGTCGAACCTTACTCGAATCATCCAAGACTGCACTGGATAAAGGAAAACTAGAGGATGCTGTTAACTATGGAACTAAGGTGCTAAATCACTCCATTTGAAACAAGTTCTTCTGTATTTCTTACTGTTCTAAATGTATGACTCTTATCGATTGTTGTCTTGCCTATGTTGAACCTGAAGGCACTGTCGAAAATGATAACAGTATGTGGTCCATACCATCGAATGACTGCGAGCGCCTACAGTCTTTTGGCGGTGGTCCTTTACCATACAGGAGATTTTAATCAGGTAACTTCACTAAGAGTTCTGTCTGTTTGCAATTCAAAATAGTTAATACAAAAGCAATCTTAAATAAAAAACCACAATATGCATTGAAAGAGAATAGCAATAGAAAGACTGAATAGAACACAATGGCATAGATGAATAACCCTTCAAGATAAAGAAAAAACAATGGGATCAGAACTCATATCTTAGATGTTGAAAAACAAAATTGTTCCGTTACTTTATTATCTAACTTCATTTTGTTCCTCATTGCAATAGGCAACTATATATCAACAGAAGGCTCTTGATATCAATGAGAGGGAGCTCGGTCTTGATCACCCAGATACAATGAAAAGCTATGGCGATCTTTCTGTTTTCTACTATCGCCTCCAACACACTGAACTAGCTTTGAAGTAAGTTACATCTGCTTCATATTTCTTATTTTATTGGGCTTGCTAAACACAAACCTTAGTCTTTGAATTTTACATTTTCTTATGCGGTCCTGTACTATGGACTTGAACATTTCATGCTCTATTGAAAGTTTACCATTGCATTAAGTTTTTGGGAACAATAAGAAATATTTTTGAGAAGTCTCTTTTGGTGAGATGTGTTAATCATTTGGAGAAATTTCATTCAATTGTGTAATGTGTAGTTTCCTTAATCTTTACTTCTCTCTGTGTCCAGGTATGTCAACCGTGCATTGTACCTTCTTCATTTCACGTGTGGTCTGTCACATCCAAATACTGCTGCAACATACATAAATGTGGCTATGATGGAAGAAGGCATGGGAAATGCACATGTTGCTCTCAGATACCTGCATGAGGCCCTTAAGTGCAATCAAAGATTGTTAGGAGTCGATCACATACAAGTCTCTCTCTCTCTCTCTCTCTCTCTCTCTCAGACACACACACATGAACACTCATAAGTACAAGCACATGGTGATGCATATTCCATAGTTGCCTGCATGCACACACACATACACATTCATCGACTTTATTGGGCATACATGGAGATGCTTGATCCCTATCAGGCATTGATACGTGCATGCTAGTGTTCTGACCTATGTTGCATCAGTACGGATACAAGTGTTGGAATCCAACACGGGTATCGAGGGTCATATTCGACAAACCTCAAAAAGAATGATTCATTGATTCGCAAAAATATTTTAATCAATTCTCAAATTCTATTTTATTTTACATAATAATATGATTATAACAGGTAATATAATGAAATTTTTAATAGGCAACGTAGATATAATGTTTTATTTCCATTTAAGAAACTTACTATTATGATGGGTAAAACTCAAAGCATGCGGCAATTGTAAAGTCGTGGTAGTAGTATTCTAGAAAAAACAAATAAAAGAAATCTAGAAGTGTCTCAAAGAATCCAGAAGCATTGGAATCCGAGATGTGTTTGATATGGATTCTTCACCCATCTAGAAGAATCCATGTAATATGGGTTCCGACCAATAAACCTACATGCGCAAAGCTACACAATTACCTGGATAAAGCAGATAGAGGCACATGTTTTTCTTTAAAGACGCATATGACATACCTTAATACATTCAAGATACATGCCCTCATCTGCCTGTCCATGCCTCTGCCAAGCCGACATTGGTTCACGCCCATTGACCACAGACATTGACATATTTTACACTATCTACATAAATTTGTTGACTTATCCAATTGGTTATTATGATCTTATAAGCATGGTTTTAAATTTCGACCGAAATCGGATTTCAGTCAACCACGAAACCGAAATCGTAAATACCCGAAACGTTACTTTATTTCCGCTGAAAATTTGAAAATCAACCAACAATCTCGATTTTTTAACTTATTTAATATTTTCCTGAAATTTCGGAACTTCAGCCAAATTTTGGGATAAGATAAAATATTATATTTAACGATTTCGTCAAATTTCGACCGAAATTTCGGTTTCGGTGAGGACCAAAACGCATTCTGAAACCAAAATTTGAAACCATGCTTATAAGCACTGCTAAGAATTATACTATAGCTACCAAAAAATTTATTACAATAAAGATGGCACCAATGGCATGGAACGAAGCAATTTATTCTGGTTTCTTTTCTATCTGACAGACTGCTGCAAGCTATCATGCCATTGCCATAGCTCTTTCACTGATGGATGCTTATTCCCTCAGTGTGCAACATGAGCAAACCACTTTGCAGATACTTCAAGCCAAACTTGGATCAGAGGACCTCCGCACTCAGGTATATTTTACATGTGATAAATTTTGGGTGTTGTCTGGTTTGTTTATTTAAAATTACGGGCTTATTTAAAATTGCTGTTAAAAAGGGCGGCCCAATGCATGAGGCTCCCGCCATTGCAGGGTCTGGGGAGGGCTAGATGTATGCAGCCTTACCCCTGCTTTGCAGAGAGGCTGTTTACGTGACTCAAACCTGTGACCTACAGGTCACAATGGAGCAACCTTACCATTGCGCCATGGATTATTTAAAATTACTGTTAAGGTATAAAATATTAAATAACGCCATCATGAACAGCTTAAGCTTTTGGAGTTATTGGTTGTATCAGAGCAAAGGTCCTGGGTTGAAAACCCATTGATATTAAAAATCCACATGTAATGGCCAAACCCAAAAGAGGGTCCACATGTGCCATGTGTAGTCCAACCATTAAAAGAGTGGATACATTTGAGGGGGAGTGTTAAGGTATAAAATATTGAACAACGCCATCTCCAACAACTTAAGCTTTTGGAGTTTTTGGTTGTTTAACAATTACAATATGCTCAGATTTGTAGTACTGAACAATGTATATTCTAATGCAGGATGCAGCTGCATGGCTTGAGTATTTTGAATCAAAAGCATTGGAACAGCAAGAGGCAGCCCGCAATGGCACTCCAAAGCCAGATGCATCCATTGCAAGCAAAGGTCACCTTAGGTACTGATGTTATTGCCCACATACTTGGTTTAAACAGAGTAATTAGTTGGCTGTAGTTTAAAATCTATGCTCCATTGGCTCAGTGTATCAGATCTTCTTGATTTTATAAATCTGGACCAATACACGAAAGGAAGAGAGATGCAGAAGAAACAATGGCGTGCAAAGGTAGTTACATCATCCTCATGAATAATTGAATATTATCTTTTGTAGTCAGAGCAACTACTTTGGGAAGCTTTTCAGTTGTTAACTTACCAACTGCCAAATAAAATCAACCACTGAAAGTTGCAGTTTTGTGGAACACAATCAAGGACTTGAATTATTATGAATCTATGCTTTCATCAAGGTCGAGACAATATAGAATCTGTGAAAACTATTTTTGTTTTTCAAGAAGTTGATTGATTGTGCTTTTCTGATTATCAAATGGTGCATTCGTGGTTCAAAAAGTGCGAATGATTTGTAGTTACTTATTTTCTTTCTTTGTATCGATAAATCACATTTGGTTTTAGATCTTAACACTTTGTTATTTTCTCCTGCATATCCTGAACTTTTAGCTGGGTGCCAACTTTTTTTCCATGATTGGCTAGATTTTGCAGATTAGTGATAAAGCTTGCCAAGAACAAACTGCTGTGAATATTGATGACACACCAACAGCTCATACAATAGTAGGAGATTCTAGAGAGGAAGAAAGCCCAAAAGAATTTCACCCTGAAAAGATTAACAAAAATGATCATATCACAGCATGTGAGCCAATGTCAGTGGCTGTGATAGCATCAGAAGCAATGTCTGATGACGGATGGCAAGAAGCCAATCCAAAAGGACGGTCCGGAAACGTTGGAAGCCGAAAGTTTAGTGCAAGAAAACCAGCTCTTGCAAAGCTAAACATAAACCGCTTTGAGCCCTCAGATAAAACCTTGTCTCCAGCTGCAAAATCTAACTTTGCAACCTCTAGAACTGGTTCAACTGATGTGGGTGCTGCTGATAAGGTTTTGAAATCTTCAAGCCTAATTATTGGAGAGGATCCAAATAAACTGCAGGCAAAGAATCCAGACATAGGATCTCAAGTAAAACCAAATCCAAAAGTAACACCTATCTACAAGGTTCCTTCACCACTGTCAACACTAAACACAATGGCCTCAAAGTCAGTGTCCTACAAAGAAGTAGCTGTGGCACCTCCTGGTACGGTCTTGAAGCCAGCAGTGGAGAACCAGGTAGAAATTAACAAGGAGATAGTTGACCCCCAAACCCAAACCGATGATTCAGTTAAAACATCCATGGAGGATGATGAGGCCTGTGTAGAAGTAGCATTGAACGAAGAGGATGAAACTACAGGCACTACAGAGAAAGAACTTCAACCGTCCATCATCGAGTCATCAGTACATAACTTGGAAAAATCAACATCTGAATCGGATGAGAGTGACGGAAAAAAGGGTACAGAAACAAATGGAAGCAAGCTCTCAGCTGCAGCTCAACCATTCAGTCCAGGGACACCATCACTGATGACTCCTCCATTCAACTCAGTTGCTGGACCAGGTTTTTATGATGTGAGAACTGGTCATGGAACAATTTCGCCTCAACAGGTGGGAATTCCTAGAGTCCCTTGTGGCCCCAGATCACCTTTGTATTTTAGAACTGGCCACTCATTTCATATGAAACCCGGTTACGCAAACGGCCAGCTCACTGTTACGGACAAGGGCAGCTCCAATCCTTCAAAAACAATGAACCCACATGCAGCGGAATTTGTCCCTAAAAAGGAACAATTTCAATGTCGTGGGAAGCAATCAAGTCAGGAAATGGGTTCCTCAATTGCTGCAACTATGGAGTCGAATGATAATGCACTTTTGGAAGAGAAACAACTCAGTGAGAAAACTTCTAGTCAAGGTAGAGATGCTAGAGTGAAGAACAGTAGCAATAAGTTGCAAAACAATGAGCTTGCAAGGCAGATACTTCTTAGTTTCATCGTTAAGTCAGTTCAGCGTAATATGGATCCATCAAATAAGAGCAGGGCTAATCGGAGGAATAATGAAGTTCATGAGCAATTTTCTGATCCAATTAATAGAGACAGTGCAATAATCAAAGTTATCCATGGAAATGCTGATAAATTGGGTTCAGGGTCTCGATCAGATCACGAATTTCCCAAGGCTGTAGATGTAAATAAAAATAAGAACAGGGATGGAGAAGGGTTTACTTTGGTCTGTAACAGGAGAAGAAACAGGCAGCAGTTCAATAATCCCGTAAATGGGTTACATGCTCAGCAATCAATCTGCACTTCAGTTAGCTGAAGAATAAAGGGAAAAAGAAAATTTCTTTGAAAAGAAGTGGAGGGAATGCAGTTTAGTTCAAGTAGATTGATTTTTGTGGCGGGGGAAGACTACGGACAAGGTAACAACAATAAGTGTTTACTTGGAACATGTTTTTCTTTTCTGCTTGTCACTCTTTTACTGACAAAGGTTCTGCTCATCATCTTTGATATTTATTAGAAAATGGATGAAGGCAGGTTCCATGAAATCAGCTCTTCAACCTTTTTACAGACCCCTTTGAATGGTTTTGGTAAATTTCTGTAAAGAAGATGTTTCATTATCCTAAATTCTCTACATGGTCAATAAAAGCCTGTTGTTGAAATTTTAATTCAGCAACTTATATCAGTTTAGGCAGTTTTGGTGCTTCAGTGCACACCATGTACCATATCCTAATAACTGAATTTTTTTTTGGGATTTTTCGCACCACTAACCATGTTGCATCAGTAGGGGTGCAAGTGTCTGAATCCGATTCAGATATCGAGTGTCCGATTCAGAAAATCTCCAATAGTAAGATTCGTAGATTTGCCAAAATATTTTAATCATATCTCAAATTTTAATTTTTTCACATAATAATATGATTATAACAAATAATATTGAAAATTTTAATAGGTTAAGTAAATATATTGTTTTATTTCTATTTAAAAAACTTTAGGATTGGAATTGAGAAAAAAAAAAAAAAACACAGATAAAAGATATCTAAAAGTGTGGCAGGGAGTCACAAAGTCTTAGAATCTGACAGGTCTTTACAGGATTAGTGAGCTGCCGTATTTACGTCATGAAGCATTGGAATTGAGAAAATTCGGGTGCAGTATGCAAATTCGTGAGCATCTTTTGAATTAGATAGGAAATGTCTTTATTAGACCAGAATTTTCTGAATTAAATGCGAATTTTATGAATAATTTGTCAATTTCTTGTGGGGAGTGGTAAATCGACCCATGGGGGTCGATTTTAAGATACTTGGGAGTGGATTTATCACTGCCCTCTCTTGTCTATTATTTGTAAATCTTGTAAGAAATTAAGATTTATTGAAAAAGACACTATAGTGCTAACTGGCTAATATAACAAACACAGGCATTTAACAATCCTTCCACACTTTTTCTTGTCTTATTTGCAAAATAAGTATGTACAATGAGGGCGAGGTTTCTGAGCTCTAGCTCAAGCTAGAGCTCTATAAATACATCATCTCCATGTTGTTTCAATCATCCAACCCATTCATTTTATAGGACGGTGTTCCTAACAAACCATCTCCATACCATAATCATGACCATTCAATCCAAAGAAGCCTATTTTCTAGTCATCCATTCAATCTTTACAAATCCTAACCCTAACCATAACCTATAATCCTAACCATAACCATAACCCTAATCATAACCTATAAAATGAATGGGTCGGATGAGTCAAACAACTATGGGAGTAGTGGTTTATGAGCTCTAGCTCAGCTCAAAAACCTTTTCATAGAAAAACACATGCACACTTTCCGAAAATTTTCTAGGGGTGTTTCCAACAATCTCTTAATTTTTTTTTTCGAACATTTGCCTAGCCAAATTATTCCAGTCACTTTTCCGATGTGGATCTTTCGCTTTCCCATGGAACCCCAACACATCGGGCTTCTTTAGATACCTCTAAAAATTATTTACATATTATCTGGTACGCATATGCTCATATCTATCTATATATATATATATATATATATATATAATAAAGAGGAAGAGGGGTTTACTGTTCACTGCTGAGGTGGCACCCCTCTCCTTCCTCCCTCAAATCTACATGGCAAGATAATTCCTACGTGGCATTAGCAATTCATCCCCCCTTTTTTCCCATCAATACCCAAACGGCTTAAATCCCGCTAACTTGGCATATATGTAGATGGCATTTAATGGCTAGGATTGGAGATTGATTGATAAAAGTCGATTTCATTAATGAGGAGAAATTTTAGGAATTCTAAATTGGGTTAATTATTTAAAAAGAAGGGTAAAGAGATCTCTATTATGTAGGATTGAATAAGAGAGTTGAAGAATTGCGTGAGTTTTTAGGAAAGTTTTGGATGATTAAGAAGTTGTTGGAGGAGAGATTTTAGGAAACGTCCGTTCTCACAATAACTCCTCAAATCATATGCAAATTCATAAATTAACCAAACGTAAATATAACCTTTTTTCCAATAATAACAATATAAATTGGGAAATGATAAATGCACCCCTTTTCATCACTAGGGACACCCAGCAGCAGTGTATCAATGACTGCAGACGGGCTGATGTACTTCACGTTGGAAGGATTCAACGGATTTGATTGCCACGTACACTGCAGTTGGGTGTCCCATGTGATGAAAATGGGCGCATTTATCATTTCCCTATAAATTACACAAACACATTCTGTTAATTTCCATTTATGCAATTAATTTCTCTCATATTACTTTTCCATAACAGCCGATCTCCCAACCCCACCTAAAATCATAGTCTCTTCAGCTGCACCTAGGGGTGGCAAAATTGGCCGAACCGAACCGGAGCCGAAAATTCGGTTTCGGTTTGGTTAAACCAAACCGATTCAAAATTCGGTTTGGGGATCAAACCGAACCGAAACCGAATATTTCCAATTATTATGAGTAAGGGGTGGCAAAATTGGCGGAACCGAACCGAAACCGAACCGAAAATTCAGTTTTGGTTCGGTTTTGGTTTGGTAAAACCAAACCGATTCAAATTTCGGTTCGGTTCGGTTTGGGGGTCGAACCGAACCGAAACCGAACCATTGCCACCCCTAGCTGCACCCAGTCAATGCTAATGCGTTAAGTTTCATTAACACCGACGCATCATCTTCCTTTAACGCATCATCTTCAACCTCGATGGAATATGGGTGCGCAATCTGACCACCTGTTGAGGCCGCGACCGGACCACCCCTCTTTGAAGGGGAGGCACCACTCATGAAAGATTCTCAAGTACGTTCATGTTTCATGGCCGTTCAATTCTGTTTCTATTGTTTTCCTCAAATAAAGTTTGTAACTTATATTCTTCTTTGTTTCTATTCCCTTTTCTTAGATGAATATATTTTTTCACATAGGACTTGAAGGAGGTGATGACAGGAGTATTTTTTTCCCCTGCTCCAGTTTTTCTTTAGATTATCATTTTACAATGTTCACCTGTGAATTTAAATTTTCAATGCCTGTTTTTCTTAACTAATATTTCCTTTCATTTGTAAATCTATTTTAATTTTGGCTTTTGTAGGACGTAAAACACAATCATGGAAGGGTTTAGTTAATGTCGCAGTTTCAGGTGCTGCTCGAATGATATCAAACCATTTACTTTTCAAAGTATGGATTTTTATAATTTGAAGTGCAATAAGATGCTTGTGTTTAGAATTGATTGAAGAATGTATTCCTATTCAGGATTCTACAAAAATATATATAGGAAAAGTCCTTGCTCTCTTTGATGTTGGAATCCGATGGGGGCACGGCTGTCTTCAAAGCCTTTGCTTTTGATTCATTTTTAAGATGCTTACTTCCTTTTTAACGTGTTTTTAATCTGCTTGGATTTATAAAAATTGTTTTCCTGCTCTCATATTTTCTTTGTTGGTTTCAAACCATAGCCTGATGCATTTAGAGGTGATCGCTCCATTCAATTCTTCTCTCATATTCTTTTGCATCCATTCAATTTCTCCATAGTTTTTACTAATATAATTTTCTTCACCATTTTGTCAACCTTGAGTTTCTCATCTTTAACATGCACCCTGCGATAACTTTTCACACCTTTAGCATCCACCTTTGTCCCACTAGTTCATATATAATCTTATATGCAAATAGCGGGTTATAATACTTTGATATCTATCTTAGTTAATGGCTTCCGAAGTCACCTTAAAGTCCCATTTATAAATAAGATTCTAACTTAAATATCTTATTTGCTCCAATGTGCAATACAATGAAGCCCCAAGTCTGTTAAACTTGTTTGAATTGAATCATTAAGCAAGAGTTTCCCAATCGGATGGTAGGATGGTTGTATCAATTTAACTTTGATGGGCCCTACCATTTCCTTGCTAGGACCCATCAAATGAAAGATCCAAGTCAAGCCCTGATGTTATGTGGGTGGGCCAACCATTGCATTTCAAGAGAATTCTAGATAAATCGAGAATTTATATGGTGGCCGACAGTCAAACAACAAAGGAGAGAGAGAGAGAGAAAAAAAAAAAAAAAAACTCTCCCCCTTGATTTTTGCTCCAGGTCAAACCCTCTTTTTTTACTTTCCCCTTGATAAAACATCATGGGGGTTGATATTTTCTCTCTCTGCCCTTTATATGTAAAGGGCGGCCACCATATAATTTCTCAGATAGATCAGTCTCATTGTATCATCCCCATATTTATCTTTGATGAGATACACTTTTCTAATAAAAATATCTATAGTCCATCTCCACTTTGCAGTGATCTGAAAGCCGAAAATTGTACTGACCGTGTGTAACCATCAAATAAGTGACTTAGAAAAAGATGGTACAGAACAACCATGGTCCGATAGGTGCAATTATTGGGCATTCATCAATCTTCATCGATCTATTGTAGGGCTCACAAGATGGATGGTCCAGATTAGCCTGCCCTTTTGATAAAAGAACTCCTATTTTGATGATCGTGATGGAGATTAACCCAACTTAGACTCAAAGGAAAAGAAAAAGAAGAAGCTCATCAAATTCTAAGTGACGGCAGCATTTTCTGTTTTGGGAAACAACTTTCGGTTACCCAAATTCTCTGGTTTTCCGGGAGAAAGTAAAAGCTTTCACATGCCTTTGACGACAAGTGAAGTCTTGTTTAGAGAGAGGTTTCCGTGAAAAGGAAAGTAACAACGTGAAAGCAACACAAAAACAGTCTTTCGCGAGAAGATTTTGATTTGGATTTCTCACATTTGCAGCCCATTTTGTGTTGTGATTTGGATCCGGATCAAATCCTTTGATTTTCAAATCAGCGACTGACAGTGAATAAAATCAGATTTCCAAATATGCTGTAGAAATAAGAAATTGAAAATCCACAGATCTGGCAGTTTACTTCACCCTCTTCGCTCCTCAACCTCTCCCCTCCACCAAGAAGTACCCCCTTCCCTCTCTCTCTCCCTCAACATGAACTGGCGGATCTATTCATTTTGTATTCAAAACTCAATTCCAAATCCAAATATAAACTATGAGGTATCCAAACGGGCCCTAAGGGAATTTCTCCACATACAAAGCCAATCCCCCCCCTCACACAAAGCAAACCAAATTTAAAACATTCCTACTTCATACATCGATGATAAGTCAAGCAATAAAACTGGGTACTTTAACCTTTTAATATTAAGAAGGAAGTGATATATTCACCCTCTCCTTCCCGGGGCTACCCCAATGGATGAAAAGAGGGCGAATATATCACTTCCCTATTAAAATTCAGACGCTTTTCTAATTGAGTTTGGTATTGCCCCCATATATCTTTTTTAACTGCCACGAGTTTTGTTGATAGATATTTGACTTGTTTTTTTTTTTTTTTCTAAAATAAAGGCTTGTTGAGAAAATCTGCCACAAGATGAGCACCAAGATTTACGTGGTTCGGCCAAGCCTACATCCACGGGCAAGAAACACGATATACCTTTATGAGAAAAACAATATACAAGGACTACAATGAATTTAACCCAAAACCAACAACCCGCAACCCTTTCCTTGCTTCTTTTGCCCAAGACCGTACAAGAGAGTAACCCGAAAGAAAACCCTAGAAAATAGAACCCAAGAAGAAAACCCACAAGAAGATACCAAGAAGAAACACACACACACTCTCTCTCTCCTTTGCATATGACCCACAAAGAAAGAGAAACCTACTTGCGGTAACAGTAAAGAGAGCACAAACCTTCTTTTTATACTGGGTTTCCTATAACCTAAGAAAGATATCTCTAATCTGCCTCTTGTCTTCCCACTCCCACCCAAGAAAACCCACGTGGGTGGGAAATAAGGCAATTTTCCCAACAGCCCCCTTGATCATGCCAAATTCTTTTTTAAAAAAAATGATTGTGCCAATATTGAGTATCTTGTGTTAACTTTTTAGTAAAGTGATCAGAGTACCTTCCCTGAGCCCTTTATTTATTTTTTTGCAAAATGAGCATAGTAGCCTTCCTAATAGCCTTTGAGAGCTGGTTAAACAATGTAAAACAGGGCTAATACACCCATTACCAAAGCATCATCATCGTGCGAATGTAAGTAGCCATTTAGGAATAATGTTAAAATAAGGGACCTAGCAATAGTTTATAGGTTTAAGTGGATATTATTGCATATAAGGTTTATAGGGACTTCCATGTAAATATAACAATAAGGCCATGTTTGGCAGCTAGGAATTTTTTTTGCATGATAAATTAGCGTCTCCAAGTGGTGAAAGAGCGGTAGAGCATGTGATACAAGGAGAGATTTGAGAGGGCTGATTGAGATGAGGGTGAGAAATGGCTAAAAATATCGGATTTTGAGGTTAGTTTTTTGTTTTCTGATTTTTAACCACTTCTCACCACTTGGTGACATTAGTTTCCTGTTTTTTGTTTCCTGATTTTTAGCCACTTTTCGCCACTTGGCAACAATAGTTTCCTGTTTCTTGTTTCCTGATTTTCAGCCACTTCTCGCCACTTGGTGACACTAGTTTTCTGTTATTTGTTTCCTGCCAAATCCCTCACCACTTGGAGACACCAGTTTAGCCTAAAAAAAATAAAAATTCATGGTAGCCAAACGTGCCCTAATTGAAAAACTATTAGATTAGTATAAGGTTTTTTGGTCAAAAAGGGAACTCTTCCCTCTCTATTCTTTAAAAATAGTCACTATTTCAACAACCATCAATCTGGTCCTATTATGCCTATCTCATCACTTAGTTAGGGTTCAAAATTATGTCTGACAAGTTTGATGTGCACAGTTTGTTAGAAACGGGCTTCTTCAGTTCAGTCCTATTTACTAGCCTGTTATGCTCTTGCATTTTCATTATATATACTTGGGAATACCGTTCAAACCCTTCTCAAATGCCTCAATTTATGAGTGAGGCATAAATGCTCAAGTTATGCCCAAGTTGGAAGTTCAAAAATTATAAACGATAGCTGAAAATATTAGGGATGCAACTTGGGTCGGGCTCAACTATCCGGATTTCCCTATTTTTAATGAGATAGAAAATGGAAACTACATCTTAATCTAAAGTATATTACATGATGTTCTCCTAAAAGTACCATTCACGTTTTCTTTAGATAGGGTTCCCCAGAATCCCCTCATTCTTTAACCAAATATTTTAAAAAAAATCTACATGGATTTGCTAGGGTTCATCGGAAAAGGCATTTCACGGCTGGTCTGTCGCATGTCTCTATTCACTAGGTGGGTGGTGGGTGGTTTGACATGCGACAGACCAGCCGCGAAATGCCTTTTGCGATGCTAGCAATTCCCTCGCTCTGTTTGGTTGCTTGTAGATGGCTGGGAGAATAGGAGAAAAATAAGTCAAAGAGAATTAGACAAGAATGGAAGAGAATGGAAGATGGGGAGAATTTTAGGAGGGAGATTTGCGAGTAGTGTTTGGTTGCGCGAGGAAATTAGCGGAAGATGTAGGGTGTCATCAAAATATAGGTGGAAGAGAGAGAAAAGTAACAAAGAGAAAGAGAGAAAAAGAGAAAAAGAATAAGAAAAGAATTTCTCATAATTCTCCCCAACAAATTTCTCCATTTTGGTGAAAAAATGGGAGAAGATTAGGGGGGTGGCATCTCCGCCACGTAGGCGCCACCTAGGATAAAAACCAATAATGATGTCTAGAAGTTGTCTAGCGGTCAAAGGTGTAAATGACAACCAAACATGCTTTGGGGAGATCTCATGCTTTTGAAACTCGTACAATCCCTCCCAAACAAGCAACCAAACTTATTATTAGTAAATTAGCTAATTTTCATGATAAATGAAGGCACATAAATAAGACTAACTATAAATGTTTTACATACAACCCAAAAACTATGGGGAGTGACATGTACATCTTAAATCGACAAAGGGGGAAGTCGATTTATCACTAGGGCTGCAACTCGAGCCAGGTAAAACCCGACCCGCATCGACCCGACCCGAAAATAGCCTGGGTCGGGTTCAAGTTTCATGGGTTTCGGGTCGAGCCGGGTTCAGCATTCAAAAGCCCGCATGAATCTCGGGTCGAGCCGGGTTTGAAGGGGCCCGACCCGACCCGACCCGAGTTACATAAGTTATAGTATGTACATTTTTTTCTATTGTTAGTTAAAAGTTAAAGGGATAATTACATTTACACCCCCTCTAGTTTCTGACACATCCACTTCCACCCCTATAGTTTAAAATGTGACAAATACACCCTTGTAGTTTCAGTTTGTTTAAGGCAGGCCCCCTCAGCTGAAGGTTCGTCCATAGATTGAAGGGTTAGGATGATCCGATGGAGCTGATTTTTTGGGCACACCCTAACTATGTCAGGACCCATCAAATGAACGCTTTGGATCATCCAAACAATGTGGGCCCACATTATTTGGATGATTTTTTGGTAGTGTTTGGATTCGGGTAGGGGCCCACATTATTTGGATGATCCAAAGCGTTCATTTGATGGGTCCTAACATGGATATGGTGTGCCCAAAAAATCAGCTCCATCGGATCATAGTAACCCTTCAATCTATGGACGAACCTTCAGCTAAGGGGGCAAACCTTAAACAAATTGAAACTACAGGGGTGCATTTGTCACGTTTTAAACTATAGGGGTGGAAATGGATGTGTCAGAAACTAGAGGGGGTGTAAATGTAATTATCCTAAAGTTAAAAGTGAAAACCCACGCAGCCACTGTTACTGTATGTGAGTGTAATTTCTGCTTCTATGAGTTGAGTTTATTCAAGTGTTTGATTCAGCATTGTTTGATTGTAATTACAACATTGTTTGATTACAGCATTGTTTGATTCAAGTATGATTTGAGTGTAATTACATCATTGTTTGATTCAAGTGTAATGTGAGTGTAATTTCTGCTTCTATGAGTTGAGTTGCCTTGCCAAACAAGAATTTTCCTTAAAAATTTGCGTCAACGTGAAAAAACCCGACCCGAACCGACCCGAGATTTATCATGGGTAGGGCCGGGTTTGGGAATCGTGGGTTTTCCGAAAAAAAACCCGACCCGAGATATTTCTCGGGTAGGGTTGGGTTCTCCAAAACCCGACCCGCCCGACCCGAGTTGCAGCCCTATTTATCACTGCCCAAAACTATATGTGAATATTATCACCATCTGATTAAGATTAACATGTTACAAGAAGTGGGCTCCAATTGATTTGACATTCAAGGAGGGGTCTATCTATCTGTCTATAAAACCAGAGGTAAAAAAGAATTAAAATGGATTGTTTGTTTGTTATTTTGGGTAAATGAAATTATGTTTTAATCTGTAGAAATTACTCCCCAAGCTTAAATGCTTGCATTGACAAAACACAAATTCCAATAAACATAGAAAGAAGCAAATGCAAGATAATATAAATCACAAAGTCCACAATAACATGAATAAATAAAAAATCCCCCAAAAGCCGTTCGAGCTAAAACCCTAAAACTCAAGAACTAGACTCTCCAGGAGAATGCAAAGGAAACAATGGTAAAAGCTCAGGCTTAGAACTTCTAGGTGTAGAAGGGTGCAAATAAAAACCCTTCTCAGAAATTGCTTTCTCTTCCTTCAAAACATCCCACGAAGAACACGAAGAAGAAGAAGAGGGAGGTGAAATAGGAGTTTTGGGGCTGAAAGAAAAAAAATCGAGAGGAGAAATAGGAGAAACCAACAAAGCCTCACCTTTTATATTCCTCTGTTGGATAGAACCCAGTTTTAAACCTAGCATTTTCATGGTTTGTCTCCTCTCTTGAAGCTTGAATGTCGATCTACGTGGACCCATATCGGCTGATACGGATTTTCCCACCAATCGTGCCGGAACCGTTACGGGGAGGAGTTTTCCGGAGGAGTCCTCGTTTGGTCCGGTTAGCTTTTGGACTAGGGCTCGGAATGTGGAAGGGTCCGCTTGGACGAATGTGGTCGAACATGTGTCCGAAGAAGAAGACTGTTTGGTAGCCATCACACGGAGAGAAAGGAAGCGAGGGAGAGGAAAAAAATGCATAAAATGTGGGGTTTTTATCTCTGTGTTTATTTGTTGCTTTTTGACGAGGGTGATAATATATTCGCACCCCTGCAGGATGATTCATACCCTTTTGTGTGAATAAAGTCTGACGTTTTTTATCCTTTTTATTTTTGACGCTTTTTGACGTCAATTCGCGCTACAGGGGTGCGAATCATTGTACAGGGGGTGCGAATTTATGGTAGAGTGGTGTCTGGAAATAAGAGGGGAGAGAGTGGACGGCTGAGATTTGCTGGATAAGAGGTTGGGATTTGCAGAGCTAAATGTCAGGGGCATTGAGACGTGAAACGAGGGAGGGACAGTGGCAGGGCTTCTGTGCTCTGTTTTTGCGTGAGGGGGCGTGGAAATATCATTTCAGAATTAAGGATTTGTTGTTTTATGAGGAAGGAGGGTGAGGTTGTTTAGCGTATGTTTTTGTGTCTTATTCTTTCGCCCTCGAGAGAGATGGGACTTGGGAGAGAAAAAAAAAAACAATGCGAGGGTGAGTGCGTAGGTATTAAGCCCTCTCTTATAGTCTTATCGGTTGAGATGTTGGGTGGACCCACTTGTTGAACAGATAGGAACCATCCATTTTCAGTTGGGGTCCTATCACCTCGTGGGTGGGCCCCAAAATTGTATCATTTTCCTCACTTTAAATGAAGGTTGTAAAATTCAATTGCCTTGACATATTATACTTGTTACTTAGGATGCTTTCAACCGAAGGCACTTGGATAAAGTAACGGATATGATATCAGCACAACCATGTGTTGTGGAGTAGCTTCTTTTTGGGAACTGGAATAAACTTTTCACAGCTCTTCAAATGCTAAAAGACAAGATGCGTCTGTGCATATAACAAAACATGTATTAGTATCATTTCCCAACTTTAAATGCAAAATTAAGCTAGTGCACCCAAGTCTGTATCCTATGGAGACTACACATTATAGAAATCCCTACGGGAGGGTTAGGAACATCCTATGGAGATGATATTAGGGTACAGCAATTTACATTGTGGCCCATCAGATGAACGGTCTTGATCATCCAAAGAGGTGGGCCCCACTATACCTTATACTGTACTATCTTTCTCCATGCAATGCATCCACACTACCTAGATTGGGAAGTCTACTATCATGATCATATACATTACCAATTGAAGAGAGGAATATTTTTTGGATCTAATAATAATGGGGTTTGCCTTTTTCGCTCAAAAGCAAATCAAAAGCGAGATGATGTGTGGAAGAAAATAATCTTTGATGTGGGGAATTACTCCTAGGTTCTTATTTCATAAGGAACATTTGATTCGAAGATACCTAGCGAAACGTTCTTAACTCCAGATATTATCAGGTCACTAACCCATGCACTTGGAGACAAAGTGGACCACGTTCGTTTCCCACATAAACCATGGGATTAGTGTAGTGGGATTGGAAGAATGACCTTGAAGGATAATGCCCTGTTCATTTAAGATTATGTCAACCGATTGTGAGTGCAGAACCTATTATTAGATTCAAATTCTGTTTAAATTTGAGTCCAATAATCGGTTCAGCACACACAATCGGTTTTCATAATCTAAAACGAACAGGGCCTAAGGCAACAGATAACACTCAATTATCTTGCTTGTATTTGTTCTAAGAGGAATGCTAGGGACAAGCGGGGAACTAGCCGCTTTTGTTACACTTGTTACTTAAACATACAAAACATAAACCAAAATGAGAAATTCGCTCCCTCATTTTTTTTTTCTTCGCGCTTCACTCTTCAACCCGTCAAAAAGGTAATATACCTCTCACTCAATCCGTCCTCCCCATTTTCCCATGTTGAAATGACTGGAAAGGTAGAAATTTAGAACCCACTTCCTAAACTATCCAAAATACAAAAATCTGAAGAACAGTTATCCTCCATTTTAGATGAGTGCAGAGGGGATGGCAGAATTCATGGAAACTGTAGAAATCAGAATGTTTTGGATAAAAAAATATTTTCAAAGGAAATTCTTGTTTCCTCTGTTTGTATTGCAAGAAAAACATTTCTGATGGAGTATTTTTTCTCTGGAAAACGTTTTCATTCCACAATTTATAGGGAAATAATATTATCATGGTTGATTTACGGAAATATCATCATAAATCGAAGGTTACAATAATAAAAATTGAATAGGGATGGTTCTAGTTATTTTGTTTTCACGCGGATGCAAAAAGTAGGCCGTTTTACAATTTTTTTTCATTCTATTATTTTCCATAAAATTCCAGCAATCCAAACAGGGTCCAAGCATCAAAGTTGCCAAATGAAATTGTATTTTGTTATAATTAAGGGAAGAAAGAATAACAAAGTACCCTTATTTTTATTGAAGCTTTTGCAAAGACTAGTAAAAAGTGCACGTGCGACAAAGATACAAATAATAGAATGGCCTGAATAAGTAAAGTGAATATCAATATGGAAAAATACAAGAGCACTTTATACAGTGTCAACTTTCACTGCTCAATATGCATTATAAAACAAGGCTCACTTTTCATGGAATTGACTTGATTGATATGATTCTAGGGATCCTTCAGCTTTGTTTCTAGGTTAAAGGAAAGAGGATGTTGGCCTCAACAAATGTTCAAAGATCGCCACGATTTCACAAATGTGCTCAAATGCATCTATGGTGCCTCATCTACTACTGGCTGTGATGATCAGCTGTATACACTCCATGACTTTGGTCTTTCAGGGCTGAAGCCATTCATAATTCGTATCAGTTATTCTTGCAAAACAGAAATTTTCTCAAAAAACCTTTGCTGCAAAACATCAGACCCAGGAAGAATTTGGTTATTCATAGTGAACATGCATGAAAAATCTAATTCATATCAATTACCGTTCAAAAAAAACAAAAATCATATCAATCAAGTCACTTTTAGAAAAAAATTCAACTCGCACATATATTAGCAGTGTGTCCAAATACTTCCAATGGATCTCAAAGACTTTGCAGATGAACCATCCTCATGGAACTTGCATTTCTCCAAATAGCTACGATAATGTTAAGCAAGAACAGCTAAGAAACTAAAAAATTAAAGAAAGTTCAGAAAACTGATTTGTATGTACTTTGCGGTTCATCTCAGTTCTTGGCATATCCTTCGATCACTGAATATTTTTTTCCTTTCTTTCGAATCTATTTTGTACGAAATAACTCTAATAACTAATGACACACTGGATTACAACTTGCATTCCTCCAAATAGCTAAGAGAATGTTAAGCAAGAACAGCTAAGAAACTAACAAAATGATAAAAAGTTCAGAAAATTGATTTGTATGTACTTTGCTGTTCATCTCAGTTCTTGGCATAGCCTTCGTTCACTGAATAATTTTTTCCTTTCTTTGGAATCTATATTGTATGAAATAACTGTAATAACTAATGACATACTGGATTACCGTACAGACCACAAATACATGACTGAAAAAAGAAAAGAGATGCAGAAATATATGAATGGGAATAAGATAAAGTTAACCATGGGAAGTGTTGGGGATGGTGAGGCCACCAAACATATTCATCAACAAATCCAAATCCCATATTGTTGCTGGGTAAACCTGTTACCGAAACAAAAATAGAAGATAGTCTGGAATTTAAATGGAAAACAATACAAAAATTTGAATATAACCCAATTTTAACAACCTGTGCCACTGCTAATCTGACGAAGAAAGACCAAGAAGTATAAAAAGATTATGGCGAAAGCATGCGTAGCAAATGAAGAAAAGTGTGCCAAAATGCAAGAAACAGTAGAAAGATCATCTACAACTGCTGCTTTGGGGTTATTTCCTATTATCCCAGCCACTGCTGGTTTCATCCAGTCTAATCTTATAGTATTGCTTAGGAAGAATCCTTTAGAAATTAACTTCCTAATGAAGCACATTCTTGTATGCCAACTGCCCATTTCTCCATTTCTCAAGTCAAATCCAATCTTATAACTTCACCATTACAAAGAAAATAGAAATTCTAAACCCAAGAAGAAAAGAATGAAAGGTAATTTATTCACAGATTTTACATGAAAAAGGAGCTTTTCTTGAAAATGACCAGTAGCCCCCTTCACACCCTTGAAATACAGAAAAGAGATGAAATAAAGTTTGTTCGAATCCTCCAAATCCAATGCTTTAATAGTATTACGCATCTACCCAAGGACTTCACCTTACAAAGACCAGATCTTATGCAAGGGAAAATATGTAGGTGAAAGGAAGACCGACTCAAGAAAATAGCAGTTTCAAATGAAGCAAAAGAAAGACACGATTCTAATGGTAAAAAGGAAGAAAGCCTAGGATATTAAGAGGAAAATAGGGAGCTTTGCTGAAGTACACGAAGATCTTAAATGTAAAAAAATAGCCATGTCTTCAAAAAAGATCATCCAGAACAGAGCAAAGATCAAATGGAAAAAGGTAAATGACGTATGAAAACATGCATCTAAGAATAGCTACTCATAGAACCATAGTCACTGAAGAATCAACTTCAAATATACAATTCACTTAAACTATACCACTCACCTCGGGAATGAAAGAAGCAAAATCTGAATAGGAAAACTGTATATTTAAGTTACTTCAATTGTGTCCATGTCAATTTATAGACAAACATATACAAGTTGAATAAGGATCAAGGATAGAAAAGGAAGAATGTATCAAATCAAGTTCTCTGACCTGATGCCGAAAACTAAAAAAGGTCCAGTAAACTGTAGTGGGAGATGTACTCATTGTGAAATTAAAGATATCTTCATCTAAAAAGTTAAAAAATGAAAATCAAGAAGCCCCTCTAAACAAAAAGAGTTACAAAGAGGGGATCTTCTTTGCAACAACCTACTTCTATATGCATCTCCTACCAAGCTATGAAGCCTCCCATTGAACCTAATTGTATGTGACACATTTTTTTGATCAATTCAACAGTTCACATCTTAAAAGTTGTTGTAAATTTCTTTGCTTTGAGCATAGATCTATATATTCATTTGACTGGACTATCATTCGAGCCTTTTCCCTATAAATGTCGAAATAATTGATAGCATTCCATTACATGTTGGGCCACTTGTTCAATGATCCAAACTATTTATCTGCATAGCAAGACCTTGCAAATACATGATTCAGATAATTGAACATGTGGGGCCACTTGTACCTATGCTCACGCACCATATAACAACTCCTAAATGAATTACCCAATACTCTGCATAATGAAAAAAGAAACACAGGAAGGAGAATACACAATGTAACATTAGAGACGTTCAGTTCCAACTGCTATTAAGAAAGCATTTCTTTTCATTCACTCTAAGTTAGCAAGATATAACAAACAACAACAACTGGAAGAGATCAGGGCATACCTCATCCCCAGAATTCCAAACAGAATTTTCTAAAGTGCATCTCCAAAGGAATTTATTTCTAACAGTTATGCCTTTCTCTTCAACCATCACTTTTGCCGCCTCACCAAATGGCCTGTCAAAAGCATCAACCACAAGAACATCGTTCTCAATTGAGCTTCAATCCCAAATATAAAGCATACAGGCTTAAACTTTCAAAGCAACAATTTACATCTCGTGTTGAGAGGATTGAGGGTTGGGAGAGACCCACTTGCTGACCATGGGCCACCCCTTCTAATGTATTTATGGCTTCTCTTTTGGTGCGGCCCCGGGAAGAAAAAGGGACAGAGATATAATTACTCAATAAAAATTGGGCAGTGATAAATCGACCCCCAAATATCTTAAATCGACCCCGTATGTGTCTTTCTCTCTCCTCTGGTTGGAGAGAGAAAGAGGAGAGAGGTAGACACAAAGGGGTCGATTTATCACTCCCCTGAAAATGTGAGAAAAATGATAATTCAGCCTCATTTCTTGTTGTCATTTCCTGAAAATGAAGAATTAGTCGAACAAAAGGTGTAACGGAACAAATTTGGTTTAGGAAAGAGTGCTGCTACAGAGACAGGCTTCCTAACCAAGAGTGGAACGGAACAAATCCCAATATGCCACATGGCATATGAAGAGATAGTTTTGCTATTTTGAGAAAAAAGCAAAACAAAGACGAAGTTAGTGTTAACGTGTAAAGACGCTACTTCGTCCGTTCAATTCTCGGTTTCCAACTCCGTTACCATATCTTTATTCTTTAGGAAACCTTAACCAACGAAAATGGTGATTCTTTTTGTAGACATGGCGCATTGTGACAGTTGGTTTCTCCCATCACTGCGAGCATCTGATGCCCTATCATTTCCTTTTTAAACAGTATAGTGGGGCCCACTTTTAGGATGATCCAAGCCGTTCATTTGTTTGGCCACAACATAAACAGGTTGTACATCATAAATCGTTTCCATAGGGTGATCCTGACCATTCGATCTTTAGGTGCCAACACCATTATAGAAACTTCTATAGATCGGAGTGTTAATTAGAATCATCCTACGGAGACGAACAACAAATGAACGGTTTGGATCACCCTATGAAGTGGGCCCCACTATACTTTGTAAAAGTACTGATACCAAGCTTACTCAAGTGCGCCTTGAGGACTATGCGATTCACCCTGTTGTCATCAACAATTAGGGCATTTAACGTGTTCCTTGAGGCGGAACTAGAAGAGGAGGCGCCTAGATCAAGCACACCATCATCAACAACAACACCCTTCAGCTTCATGGAGCTAGAAGATCCCGAATTGAGCGGCATTTTCAAGAATAAATTGGTATCCCTCCTCTTCTGCATATATGTATAACGAAAATGTCAATTTTTTCTAAAAAAAATAATCCAACATTTACTGGTTTTGAAATTTTTTAGAAAACATAGGTCATGTTTGACAACCATGAAAGATTAATCATGGCTCCAAGTGTGTGAGAGGGGCGAAAAGGAGGGAGAGGGAGAGACTTGAGTAGGAATGGAAAGAGAGCATCAGCAAACCCCTAAAAATAGCAAAAAATATTACCTACTCAAAATTGATATTTTGTTATCCTGGATTTTTAGGAGCTTTTTATCTCTATATCTCTCTATCTATTTAAGGACTATTTAGGTGCTGGGAAAAAGTTCTCCACTAAAAATTTGCGGAAAAGTGAGCCACATCATGAATGAAGACAAAATCTGCTGAAAAGTGAGCCGGTGGGGCTGCTCTCACATGCAACAGGCCATCCGTGAAATGCCTTCTGCGATGGAAGCTAGCAAATCAACACACACACACACACATATATATATATATATATATAGAGGAAAAGGATTGTACACTCGACCGTACCTAAAGTTAGGTACGGTAGAGTGCCAAATCACATGGGTCCCCCATTTTTGGTGGGCATCTAAACCATTCATTTGCAAGGCCCCATCATAGATAGGGTGCATACCAAAAATCAGCACCATTGAATCATCCTAACCCCTCCAAAACTGGAGGCCAAAATGGGCAGATTTGTGGACAAACACTGTCTGTCCATTTTGGCCTCCACAAATGGATGGGTTAGGATGATCCTATGGAGCTGATTTTTGGTATGCACCCTATCTATGATGGGGCCTTGCAAATGAATGGTTTAGATGCCCACCAAAAATGGGGGACCCATGTGATTTGGCACTCTACCGTACCTAACTTTAGGTACGGTCGAGCGTACAATCTTATTCCTCATATATATATATATATATACATATATATATATATATATATATATATATATATATAGAGAGAGAGAGAGAGAGAGAGAGATGTTGATGTATCTTACATAATACGCACCTAAATATATTACCATTAATTAAGCTATACTCCATACATTTCTTAACATTAATAAAGCCATTCTCCATAGATATCTTAATAATAATAAAACTATACTCTATACAGAGGTATCAAAGAGAGATATGGATGAGTTAATAAGTATCAAACAAGAGCTAATTAAGATGCAGCATAGGGGTGGAAATATTATCTCATTTTTTATCTATAATAGAAAGGCGAAAGTAAGAAAAAACTAAGTTTCAGTCACTCATGAACTGGGAAGAAACTAATTAAGAGGGAGGGAGAAGACGCTTACCAAGCAAAGGATTGAAATGGAAGGTCTACGGCGATGATGCGGATGGAACTGAAATGAGTTTAAATAGGTATTTAGGAAACGCTCTTACCCGACTCATCATCTTCTTTTTCTACATCTGGCAAAGCATGCGGAGAAGGGAGGCAAAAATAGACGAAAAGAACTTTAAAGATACGCGATCAATCTCTTAGCCTTAATGGCGTGAGCTTGCAGATTTTCAGAGAAGTTTTCTAGAACCGAAATGGCACATGACCTAAGGCCCAAATATGAAGAGCGCGTGGCATAATCAGTTCTGAATCAAAATCTCACGAATATCGGTACATAGGTACCATCCAAATCTAGATTTTGATTTTTTTCGGCCGAAATATCTCCATCTTTCACTATAGGAATACATTCATTGGTGATGAACAAAAGTAGTCACAAAAAGGACGATAATCAGTAGAGATATACATTTAGCGACAGAAAAATATTTTTCGAAATATCTAGCGCGACTAAATGTTTTTGACGACGATTACAAAACCGTTTGGTCCGTTTCCAATTATTGCATAATCCTTTGATTATGAATACCACCAGAATTTTTTAACTATCGTTAATGAATTACAAATAGCTAGCAATGAAACAATAGTGACCTTTTTTCCCCTTTGCAATAAGTTGTTTGTCTTGTATTTGTTTAGACACATATTTTTTGGGGGATTTGGTAGCATCCATCGCAGAAGGCATTTCGCGGATGGCCTGTCACATGTGAGAGCACCCACCTCATGAATGAAGACAAAATCTGCTGAAAAGTGAGCCCATGTGGTGTTCTCACATGCAACAGGCCATCCGCGAAATGCCTTCTGCAATGGACGCTAGCAAATCCCTTTTTTTTAATGGTATTGTTTCGACAAATATTATCACATAAAATCTAAAATTTTCAAATCTTACAAGTCACATTGTAGAGACCTTCCATTATTTAAGATTAATGAGGCAAACATTTTTTTTCTAATTAACTATTGATATTCACACTGCCTTCTCTCCCTTATATTAAAATTCTTTTAGTTTACATTAACTACTAATAAAGAGATTTAGGGGTCGAACAAACATACAAGAAAATGGAACTATATATGTGTCTCAAAGCTAGGTTAATGACTATGTGCAATTTAAGGAATAGATTATATTAGCAACATGCAGCTTGGAGGAGACATTTTATGGAAAACAGGTATCAATAAGGTAAGAAATTCGAAATGTAGTGGGTGAGAGACTTGGGAATGATGGAGATGATCAAATTTCTAAGTAATTTTTACTTAAATTTATCCTCTGTATCTAAAATATATTCCATCTAATTAGTGAAGATCATTATTTAGTCAAGAAAAAAAAATTTGAAAAAGATTTCCAATAGAGTCCCTAAATACTACTTATGTTAGCATATATTAGACACTAAACTTTTATGAAAAAATTAAACACAAGGTAACTCTAAAAGCAAGATGGTTTTTGCCAAAAAAAATTAAAAAACCTTATATTGTAAGTAATATAGCGTAACTTTAGCGGCCTTTGCTTGAAAATATTGAAATGAGTTATATATTTGTATGATTTTGTAAATGATATTGTTCTTTTAAAAATTTTGAAACAACATGTATTTAAAATGAGATTTTGCAACATTGGGTATAATTAAATTTCATGAGGTCGGCATTTATGTAATGTTGCTCGTGCTTGGCTCATGATGGTTGGTGTGTCATGTGCTCCTGCCAATGGAAAGTGGTGCGTTCTCCCTCATATGTCAATGGAGGTAAAATAATTGACCCTGGCGACTTGTATTTGAGATCAACTGCGAGCAAAAGCAGTTCTATTACAGTCGCCTAGCACATGAGCATTATTTTGTTATTATGCATGTTCTGATGCGCACAAGTAGTGCTTTGATATGTTCTGATTCTGATTTTACATTGCAAACTCTGTTACATACCTAGTAAGTTCTGAGTTTCCGAATATGATTTTCTATTATGCATATGTTTTCAGCGTGCCTAGACTCAGTTATAGTTGAGCTATATTACCTATCGTCTTTTGAGCTCATTCATGGTTTCTTATTATTTTTTAGATCTCAAGTTTGATTTTGCATACGATCAGGGGAGAGACTACCACGTTGGGGAGTTTTAGCTGTGGACTTTTTGTCATTTAGGGATGTGAGTATGTTTGTTGTAGGAAAATTGATGTAGTATGAACAGTTTTGAGGATTGCCGATAAGAATTTTCGTAGTTGTTTATATAAAAAGTTGTAAAAGTTTTAGCTGCTCTGAAGACTACCCAGGTGATGACAAAGCATCCCTTTGGAATCTCTATACCGGCTTATGTTTGCTCGTGAGACTAGGTTTACTGTGTTCTTAGTCATGGTTACTAGCGTAAGGTAGGGTAGCCTTCTCATTTTGGTGTTTGTGCATGTCCTTCCAGAAAATTCAAATTTGTATGAAATGAAACATACAAAATAAATTTCGTATGTCTCAGACAGGATTCGTACATTCAAAATTTGTTGAGAATTTTGCACAATTTTACGGAATTTTTGAGATCCTAGCTCTAATAGTGTGATTAAGAGTTATTTAATGCGTAATTATTATTTAATTATCTACTGGATCTCTTGAACTTCAAATTACATTGATCTTCATTGGGGATTCTTGAGAATTATGGAAGAATTCTCCACAATTCTCAATATCGAGCATTGGATCTCATTGAAATCTGAGATTAGAACACAGATCTAGATGAAAGCATAAGAACCTAATCTAGATATACCTAAATTGGGGGAACCTTGAGAATTATGGATGGAAACCCTAATTTCTTTGGTTTTCCCCTAGATTTAGGTTAATCAAAGCTGAGGAATTTAAAAGAACAGCAAAAGAAGAACCTTAATCAGAAAAGCATATCTTCACACTTCATTTCAAATTTTCAATACGACTTGTATATCGCAAACAACCCCAATACGGTTGTCCATAAAAAGGGGTGAATTTATCAGCTCCCTTTAAGTATCTATAAAACCAAAAGTATAAATATCACTCCGTTAAACTAAAATAAAAATAAAAATGTATAGTTTATTATTTTGGAAATTTAATTTGTGTTTTAATATGTAGAAATTTAAACATAGAAGCAAAGGCAAGAAAATATAAATCACAAAGTCTACAATAACATAAAAAAAAAAGTCCCCAAAAAACTCCTCGAGCTAAAAGCCCAAAAAAATCAAGAACTAGACTCCCTAGGAGAATGCAAAGGAAACAATGGCAGAAGCTCATGCTCAGAACTTCTAGGTGTGCTCAGAGGAGAAGGGTGCAAATAAAAACCCTTCTCAGCAATCTCTTTCTCTTCAAAACATCCCCTGAAGAACAAAAAGAAGGAGGAGGAGAAGGAAAAATGGGCGTTTTGGTGCTGAAAGACAAGAATTCGAGAGGAGAAATAGGAGAAACCAACAAAGGCTCGCCTTCTATATTCCTCAGTAAGATAGAACCCAGCTTTAAATCCAGCATTTTCATGCTCCGTATAGTCCCGTGTTTTTTTCAAAAAAGTACTGTACGGATACATCATAGGATGATCCAAACCGTCCTTTGATAGACCACAACCTAAATAGGTTGTGCCCAAAAAGTCCTTTCCATAGGATGATCTTAACCCCCAAAAAATCATTTCCATAAGATCATCCTATGGAAATGATTTTTTGGGCACAACCTATTTACGTTGTGGTCTATCAAATGGACGGTTTGGATCATCCTGTGGTGTAAGCCGTATGGTGCTTTATAAAAAAATATGGGACTACACCGTATGAAAACTCATTTTTCTTAAGGGGTGGAAATGTAATTTCAGAATTCTTATTTGAAGGATTTGTTGTTTTGCGAGGAAGGAGGGTGAGGTTGTTTAGCTTATGTCCCTGTGTCTTATTCTTTCGCCGTTGAGAGAGACGACAGAGACAAGAAATGGGAGGGTTGGTTGGTTGGTAAATCAAGGAATTATAAGGTCGTTGCTTTTGTCAAGTCCTCTCTCATTCGATAAACTTTAAATGCAAAATTAAGCTAATGCCCTATGTCACTATTTGTGTGAAACAACCAGTTACTCCAAAAGCTTAAAACGGTTAGAGAAGGTGTTATTTAGTCTTTTATACTTTAACACTCCACTCACTTCTGGCCCCTCTTTGTTTAGGTTGGCCTATACGCGGCACATGTGGTCCTCTCTTTTGCGTTGGCCATTACATGTGGATTTTTGCTGTAGGGGAGGTTTGAAGTTTGAACTCATGACCTTTACTCTGACACCATGTGAAGCTACCAGTAACTAGTAACTGGTTGTTTCACCGTTTGCACCTAGGCTGTGTTTAGATTGTTGAAATTGGGAATCATAGTCAGCACCCTTTTTGAATTATCCAGCAAACGAAAATAAAAATAATAATTCAAAAATTCAATAATTTTTTTTATCCACTCAATTGCCTAAAGTGGATAATATTATTATTATAGTACATCATTTTTATTTATTATTATTAATAATATTAATATTTATTTTTAGTAATGACACACTATCTTTTGTTTCTAAAAGAAAGGTGAATTTTCTTTGTAGGTATAGGTCTGGTTTTAGGGTTTGGAAAATTCATTCAAGTAAGAAAGAGAATAAAGATTAAATGTTGCAATAAAATGTTCAAATTTGCCGAATAAATGGATACGGAAAATATCTGAATTCGAACAATATTTGCCGGAATCGAATTCGGTAATAGATATTAAATATCCGTCAAATTCGACTCTGAATCCGAATTCGGATAGTCTATACTGTAATCGAATTCGGATATAGCCATATTCGCTTCGAATCTGATCCGTTTGCACCCCTAGCCACAAAGTAAATATGTTGTACCTGAAGAGAGACTGCACATTATAGAAACCTATACTGGAGGGTTAGGATCATCCTATGAAGATGATTTAACGGAACAGCATATTTATGTTGTGGCCCATCAGATGAACAGTCTAGATCATCCAAAGAGGTGACCCCACTATACTTTATACTGTACTATCTTTCTCAATGCATTTCATCCACACTTCCTAGATTGGGAAGTCTTAGAGAAGCACGCCTATCATGATCATATATATATATATATATATATATATATATATATATATAATAACTTACCAATTAAAGGAAGGAGTATTTCTTGAGTCTAATAATAATGATTCGTCATTTTTAGCTCAAAATCAAATCAAAAGCGACATGATGTCTTCATGAAAATGGCTGCATTTCCCCTTCATTTTCAGGAAATGACTATAGGAAGACGTGGAACTATTACTTTTTGTGGCTAATTTTCCATAGCTTGGAGCAGTTCTCCTAACATACAAGTGGGAAATGATATCCACACTCTTTTGTTCCTTTCTTGAGGCCACGGCCCATAGTGTTGGTCCCATGCAACAGACTTCTAATGAGTGAAATAAAGGATTAAAGGTACAAGGTCAAGATGAACCCTCAACAGGGCTTGATGGATGAAGGGCCTAGGATCATCCCATCAATGTTGAGTCAACGGTGATTATTAGAATCGTGTCTGCATATCAAATCAATGGATCTGTTTACATTGATGTGGCATATTCGGACCCTAAAAGTGTCGGTTAGTAAATAGCATAACCGCCACTTATAATGAGGTTGCATCTTAATGGAGTGCAGATACCATTCCTCTATCGTCAGAAGTCACTTCAATTTTAAACCAGCCATCGTCAACATTTAAGCCTAGGTTCTAATTTCTTAAATAGGATTCGATAAGAACCACCCTACGGGGCTACGGGAACATTCTTAACTCGTTATATCAAGTCACCAACCCATGGACTTGGAAACAAAGTGGACTACGTTCATTTCCCATATAAATCATGGGGTTGGTGTAGTGGGATTGAAAGATTGACCTTGAAGAATAAGGCAACAAATAACACTCAATTATTCGTATAACGGTATAAGAAAGTCCGAGGAAATGAGGTCAGGAAAAGTAAAAGGAAAAGAAAGCAACTAAACGCTGGAAAACTGATGTCTTGGCAGGAAAGGACGATTTTCTACCTGTTTTCCGCGGCAAATTACATAACTAAACGGGCCTGAAGAGATTCCTTCCTTTGAATAGTTTCTGGCGGAGCCAACTATTTAAAGGGCTGTTTTTTCTTTGGATACCTCTAAAAATTATTCATGTATAATCAAATGATTTCAAGTATAGGTAAGCAAAATGCTCGCACATTAAAAAATATAGTCAAGAGTACAACTTACTCTTTTCAGAGAATTATTTAGTTAAGCATTTTGTAGGGCCAGAGTCATCCTTTGCTTCAAACTGTAGTCGCAGTGATCAGATAACAGGGAATGAGATGGAGATAGTGCCTAGATGGAGCATCCAACGCCCAGTTGGGTGAAGCTAAATTTTGATGGCTCGAGCTTTGGCAACCTGGGTCCGACGGGCATTAGAGGCCTTATTAGAGATGAGACTGGTGCTATGAAATGAGTTCCTCTGGGCCTATTGGAAACAAGGATTCTAATGAAGCAGGAGTGGGGCTTATTCTTCAAGCAATCAGATTTTCGGCTAGAGGAGATCTAGATATATATCACTATCACGGAGGACAACTCCTTGAATGTAATCAAGTGGTTAGACAGGAGGAACACACACTCCTGGAAGTTCTACGAGATGTTAGATGAGATATTGGATACTGTGGAGGGCCACTCGGTTCGGTTTCAACATACAAGGAGGTCGGCAAAATAGGGAGGCAAACAAGCCGGCTTGGGCTGGAGTTGACCGATTGATTTAGAGATCTTTGATTTCCTACCTCCTTGACTCTTATTGTTTTTTTTTTTTTTTTTAGATTTTTTTCGTTGTTTTCCATGTGCTCTCTTCCTGCTCGGTTGTGAGCCCTTCTTTTTCATTAATAAAACATAAGTGTAAAAAATAAGTGTAAAAAATTGTTTTATGCCCATTAAATGATATGAGAACCGCAAATAAGACAATGAGAAACCAACAATAAGCGTGCGCCGCATGGTCAGGAGAAACTGACCCCAAACACATGATTTATAAGCTTTACAAATTACAAGAAATGAAGATCCTCTCTTGCAAATTGGATAACTTTCTCGGTTGGTTCTTTCTAAACAAGGAAGTACTCACTTGCACAATGGTTTAATTTCAAAGGAGATCGTTTCACTCGCGACTAAATGCATCGCCCAAAATTAGATCATTCGCTTTCGCGCTGGGATTAAAAAAAACCTGATTTTTAGTTAGTCTAATCTCCACCAGTCACCAAAAAATGAATGTATTAATTTGCATGACAAAAGTATATTCATCTCTTGAGGGTACATTTTTATGACAAAAAGTATCCTCATCTTTAGACAAAATGATAAACATATCCCTACTTTGCAAGACAAAAGTACATTCATCTCTTGACAAAATGACAAACATATCCCTAATTTGCCAGGGTTGGCAATATTAATTAGTAGGGTTGTTTGGAAAAAACTCAACACAAATCCATATTCAGAAGAAGAGGGTGGGAGGGATGGAGAAAATAAAAGATGGGTTTTTATTTAAGTATAAGCTCAAGTATACTATAGTAAAACCAGTTCATAAGAGTGCCGAAAAGTTCAAAGCTCTAGCAGTATCAGTAGTAGTCTCCAACATTGATAAAGCGACACTGACGCATTTAATCAGTTGTTGATCTCCTCGAGGAGAGAGATGAGCTTCTCGCGGGTCATGGGTTTCACCCAGAATTCGTCTATACCCGCGTCCATGAATGCCTGAATTTCAGATTTGCGTGAGTTCCCGCTGACGCCCACTATCTTGCTTCTGATGCCCATCATCCTCATCCGCTTCGTCGCCTATCATATTAAAAAAGAGAAATTTCTTGTTAAAGTCCATGAACGCCCACTACAAGGGGTGGCCTGTGGAAGAAAAGGGGACAAA
Organism: Tasmannia lanceolata; assembly: GCF_043159265.1. NCBI lineage: Eukaryota > Viridiplantae > Streptophyta > Magnoliopsida > Canellales > Winteraceae > Tasmannia > Tasmannia lanceolata. The sequence continues at coordinate 6,678,316 of NW_027518683.1, forward strand.
TATATAATTTCCCTATAAAACATATGAGAAGAATGATATTTCAGCCTCATTTCTTGTCAGTCACCCACTTTTGTTTGTCTTTTCCTGAAAATGAAGAAATAGTCAAACAAAAGGTAGTAGAAATGGAGATTTCATAATGTTCGGAAAACTAGTTTTACCACCGAGCAAGAAACCAGTTTCAAAAGTACTGATAACATGCGCACAGCGTTTAAGATCTCGTAGAAATGCATTCATTTTTAGGAAAAGACAAAGAAGTTTGGGTGAAAATGCTAGGAAAAGGTGGAAATATTTCTCCCCGCGTTTTAATGAAATATAAGGACATTTTAGTCATTTAGCATTTGCCCATAGCCCCACACGAGTGAGTAAAACGTTTCAAGGTCAAAAGAGTCATTTCATCCTCGCAAGTTTGATGTGATGGAATTACAATCTTGCCCTATATAGGATTTTTCGCCCGTCTATGGCTTTTGCATGGGAAAAAACACATAGCACGTGAAATAAATTTACGGCGGAATCTAACTAAAGATCAGGCCACTAAGAATGAAATGAAAGTTTTGTCCCTACCTAAGTTCTGACTCTCTCGACTTAAGATGGGCGGCAAAATTTACCCCGATTCTTATGAAAGTGGACGTAAATTTTACACTCATTTTGAATAAGTTTTACGCCAATTCTTATAAAAATGGGAGTAAAATTTGGTTTATGCCCATTTTACCTCGAATGACAAGGGGAAATAGGTGAAACGTTTGTTTCATTCTCGTGAGATGCCTCACCTCAAGTCCGTCCATTATGGGCATTTCCATGTCAATCAGAATGAGATCAAATTTCAACCCAGAAGAGCAGATATTGACAGCCTCGAGCCCGTTCATAACCTCCACAGCTTTGACACCTAGAGTAGTCAAGTGCGCCTTGAGGACTATGCGATTCACCGTATTGTCGTCGACAATAAGAGCAGTTAAGTTGTTCCTTATGGCGGAGCTAGAAGAGGAGGCGCCTTGATCATGCACATCCTCGTCAACGACAACGCCTTTCATTTTCATGGAGCTAGAAGAACCCGAATTGATTGGCATTTTCAACGATAAAATTTTTATCCTCCGCTTCTGCATGCATAACGAAAAAAGAAATCCAAGATTTAGATGATTTGATTTTTGTTTTTATAAGAAAAAACATAGGTCATGTTTGAACACCATGAAAATTTATTCCATGGAATAATCGTGGCCCAATTGACTGCAGGGCGCACGCGCGCGCGCGAGAGAGAGAGAGAGCATTAGCAAACCCCTAAAAATTAGTAAAAAAAATTACCTACTTAAAATTGATAGGGATTTGCTAGCGTCCATCGCAAAAGGCATTTTGCAAATGGTCTGGTCAGACCAACCACATAAGCTCCCTTTTCAGCAGATTTTGTCATCATTCACCAGGTGGCTGATCTGACATGCGACAGACAATCTGCGAAATACCTTTTGCGATGGACGCTAGCAAATCACAAATTGATAATGTGTTTTCCTAGATTTTTAGGAGCTTTTCATACTCCCCACAAATATTTCTTGGAATTTTTTTCAAGGGTGCCAAACATGGTCATAGAAAATATTTAATTTTGAAAAAAAAAAAAAAAAGGATTACAAGAAAAATGCATTAGCCGGAAAACCCAATTTTCAAGAATTTTCTTCTCTGCATTCAAATAGCCCTTACATAGATAGAAAGATATAATAGAGATAGAAAGATAGATATAGAGAGATGCAGATGTAACTTAAGTAATAAGCTCCTAAATATATTATCAATAACTAAGCAATACTTCGTATGTATTTTAACACCAATAAAGCGGCTCTCCATAGATATCTTAACATCAATAAAGCAATACTCTATAGAGAAGTATCAAAGAGAGATATAGATGAGTTAATATGGTATCAAACAAGAGCAAAATAAGATGTTGCATAGGGGTGGAAATGTTGTCTCTTTTAAAGAAAGGCGAAAGTAAGTAAAACTAAGCACTCGCCCACGAATATAGAAGAAGCTAAGGGGGAGGGAGAAGACGGTTACCAAGCAAACAATTGAAATGGAAGGCCTAGGTGATGATGCCAATGGACATGAAATGAGTTTAAATAGGGATTTAAGAAACACTCTCACCTGACTCGTCGTCTCCTTCTTCTACATCTACATCTACATCTGGCAACGCATGCGGTGAAGAGCGGCAAAAATAAGGGGAGATAAGAACTCTAAAGATACGCGGTCTGTCACTTAGCGTTAGGGGGCGTGAACTTTGCGGATTTTCAGAGATAGTTTGATAGAACCAAAAGGACACATGGTCTGAGGCTCAAATATAAAGAGCATGGCGTAATCGGTTCGAATCAAAATCTCAGAGATATCGCTGCACGGGTACCATATGCATATCTAGATTTTGATTCTTTCGGCCCAAATATCTCCATTTTCACTACAAGAAATACATTTGTTGGTGAAAGGCAAAAACTATCGCCAAAAGAGGATAATTCGTCGCTATCTTCATTTAGCGACGGAAAAATATCTGTCGCAATATCTAGCATCACTAAATGTTTTTAGCAATGGTTACAAAACCGTTGCCAATTATTGCAAAATAGCATCAGATGAATTCCATCGCTAAAGGATTATGAATACCGACAGAATTTTTTAACTATCGATATCTCTAATGGATTACAAATACCAACAAAACAATAGCCGCAGTTTTTCCCGTTGATATAAGTGGTTTTCTTGTGTTTTTTGACAAATATTATCACATAAAATCTACATTTTTCAAATCTTACAAGTCACATTGTAGAGACCTTCCCTCATTTTAGCTTAATGAGGCAAGCATTTTAAGTTTCTAATTGACTATTGATATTTACACAGCCTTCTCTCTCTTATGTTAAAATTCTTTTAATTGACATCAAATATCAGTTAAGATATTTAGGGGTCGAGGAAACACACAAGAAAATGGAATAATATGTCTCGAATCTACAGGCTAATGACTATATGCAGCCTGGAGGAGACATTTTTATGGAAAATTGGTATCAGCAAGGTAGGGAATTCGCAATGTAGTGGGTGAGGGACTTTGGGAATAAAGGCGAGGATCAAGTTTCTAAGGAATTTTTACTTCAATTTATCCTTTAAATGTAAAATATATTCCAACTAGTTAACGAGGATCATTATTTAGTCAAACAAATAACTTTCTGAAACAGTTTTCTAATACAGTCTGTAGATACTACTTATGTGCTCATATATTAAACACTAAGCTTTTTGTGACAAAACTACACACAGGGTGACTCTAAAAGCAAGTTGATTTTTGCCAAAAAAAAAAACACCTTCCTTTTTCATTCTAATAAAAACTTCAACTGTTTTTACTTTAATAAACAATAAGACTACAAATTTTAGGCAAAAAACCATAGTCTTAGAATATATTAAGGGCCCGTTTGGGTACCCCTTGGATTTGGATTTAGAGGTGAATTTGGATTTTTAAATCCAAATTCGGCGTAAGAGGTTAAAATGATCAAAATATACCAAAAAAGTGTTAAATGACTTAAGTACCCACATGAAATTAAAAACTGATCAAAATACATCGTATTAGGTAAGATGACTAGAAAACCCCGAGTCAGGCAAAATGACCGAAATACCCCTATACCGGGTAAAAATGACAAAATACCCCCGAGTTGTGCGAAATTACTAAAATACCCTTATGACATAAAAATGATCAAAATAATCTTATACATGGTAAAATGACTAGAATACCCCAGTATCATGAAAAATTACTAAAATACCCATAGTCAAGTAAAAATGACCCATTGCTCATAAAAAATGACTAAAATAATTAAAAATACCATCATGAGATAAAAATGACAAAAATATGCCATATTAGGTAAAATGACTAGAAATACCTCTATACAAGGTAAAAATGACAAAATACCCCCGAGTCGTGCAAAATGACTAAAATACCCTTATGACATAAAATGATCAAAATAACCTCATATAGGGTAAAATGTCTAAAATACCCCAAGATCATGAAAAATTATCGAAATACCCCTATATCAAGTAAAAATTACCTATGACTCGTGAAAAATGACTAAAATGATTAAAAATACCCTCATGAGATAAAAATGATAAAAATACGTCATATTAGGTAAAATGACTAGAATACCCAAGGGTCATGCAAAATGATCGGAATACACCTGTACCGGGTGAAAATGACCAAATACCTTGAGCCATGAAAAATGACTAAAACACCCTTATGACATAAAAAATGATCAAAATACCCCCATATAGGGTAAAATGACTAGAATACCCCTGGATCATGGAAAATGGTTGAAATGCCCTTATATCAAGTATTTTAGGGCTTTTTGTTTTGTTAGATTTCAAATTCAAATCCAAAGAGCATCCAAACAAAAAAAAATTAATTTAGATTTGAAATCCAAATCTATGCGTGGTCATCCAAACGGCATTATTTATAAATTTGTGAATTTTAAAATTCTTGATTTCAAATCCATGGATTTTGAAAATCCAAATTCACCTCCAAATCCAAATCCAAGGAGTATACAAACAAGCCCTAAGGGCAGTGATAAATCCTCTCTCTCTCTCTCTCTCTCTCTCTCTCTCTCCACTATATGATTTATCACTGCCCTATATTAAAGGTTGTTATTGTCAATAAATGTTTGGTCTAGTAATGAGGATCTTTTCAGAAATACTTTTCAAATAGTTGAACTTTTTACAATCTCTCATGATTCATTATGATTAATTGTGAAATACTTTATATATTAGGTATTTATATACAAAATCCCAATCTATAATCTAATAGATGCGAGTCATTTTGAGAAAAAATGACGACACATCATATGGCTTCCAAATTTCAAATCAACTTGAAAGGAAAATGTCTACAAAAAAAAAGAGGTTAAAATACTTCAATAGGGTTTCAAATGTGTAGTATATATAATGAGGCATTTAAAAAAAAATCATAGACTTAGAGTAGATTTAAAGTTTGAAAAATAACCTTAAAAGGATTGCAATACGCTGAGGCTTCAATAGGGTTTCAAGTGTGTATAGTATACATTGCCCCACTACCACCCGAAGGTCCAACACCCCTCGAATTGTCCCCATCACTATTTCCTCACCTGCAAGTTGTAATCAACACACAATGTGTAATATAATTAGGAGTTTTTTAAAAAAATCTATATATACTTAGAGAAAATTTAAAGTTTGAAAAATACACTAACACAATTCTCACAACAGATGCTCACCATTTGGCTTATTTACATTGGGGCCTATTCTGTGAAGTGTAAATATAATATGTGCAACAAGTTCAAATCATAATGCTAATTTATTATGAAAACAAATTTTATTTTACCACGAAAAAAGTTCATTGGAAAGTTAAAGCAATTGTCGGAAGATTTTCAACAATACCATTTATATATTTTAATTATTAAGTAACATATATATAGGGGAAAATATTCCCAAAACTTCTTGGTAGATAAGAAGCTAATGGAATGCTTTGGATTTTGAGAATTGATTGTGAGTCTAAAACTGATTATTTGACATAATTTGTGTTTTATTTTGAGTCCAATAATCAGTTTTGGACTCACAATCAGTTCACACACAAAAAAAAAATCACACACACACACAAAGACAGTACCTAAACAATCCTAACCATCTTACCCACTTGCCACTAGTATGGAGGGCCCACATCTAGGGTAAATATGTATAATACAAATCTCATATTGCCAAAGAAAATTTCTCTAATTTCAAAATTATTAAGAAATAAATTCAAAATTTTAAAATTTATAAGAGTCAAGATATTTTGTAAGGGGAAATGATAAAATTACAACCACATAGGGAGGATTTTCCTTGAATGAAAACTTCTTTTAAGTAAGCTGATAGCGAACCTCCCACCGAAAGCTGGGATTAAACAAAACGTAATTTGTAAACAACATAAAAAAAAACCAGCTTTTTATTATAAGCTCATCTTATTCCACAAATCATCTTGCTAGTCATCTCTTGGGCGACGTCTAGCTGAGTTTCGGGTTCATGCTGAAGGAAGGTTCATGTTAGTAAGGATGGGGAGAGGCCTTCCCATATATGGAGCCCTCAAGACCATGGCATGATAAAATTAGATTTGATGGTTCGAGTATTGGTAATCTCAGCCCGATTAGAATTGAAGGCCTGGCCTCCTCAGGGATGATTCTAGTTTTACCAGGTGGTCGTTTTCTGGTTCGATCGGGATCAAAGAGTCTAATGAAGTAGAAGTTAGGGTTGTCTTGCAAGGCATTAGGTTTGCGGAGAGAAGACTTGAGCCGGTTAGTGACGGAAGGGAACTCCCTCAATGTCATTTTGTGAGTGGATGGGAGAAGCGCCTATCCTTGGAAGTTTGAGGGTTATATCAAGGAGATCCAAGATCGGCTAGAAGGATTATAGGTCTGCTTGCGTCAAGTTAGGAGATCGGTCAACAATGAATCGAGCATGAGGATAGTGGTGAAGAAGAGAGACCAGAACTTGAGGAATCAAGTGAATCATGGCAAAAAGTTCACAAGAAAATTTGGCCAACACGCTCACAAAGAGCCTAACATGCCACTTCTAAATTAGCTGATTATGTAACAGGTATTGAGCATTTGGTTCTCTTAGGCTTAGTGTTTGTCGTTCATATGTGTTGAGCCTGGTTCTCCCTCTCTCGCATGTTCCGAGGTAGGGTTGGTTTTGTGCTTTTATTGTATCATCTTTCTCTTTTTCTAATAAATCGTTAGGGGTCCCCGCTAAACCCCAGCTTACCCATAAAAAAAAGAAAAAAGGTCTGCTTTGACCATGCAATGTGGTTGCTATCCTTGCATGGGTTGTATGAAATGCTAGCGTGTTTGTTTTGGATTTTGGGAACAGATTGTGAATCCAAAACTGATTATTGATCTCAAAATTAAACGTAAATTTGAGTCTAATAATCAAGTTTTAAACTCACAATCGGTTCTCAAGATCCAAAATATACAGGGCCTAAATGCCTGCATGTTATGGTGTTTAAGATCCTTTTTCTCAATTATTGATGTAGGGTCCCGATTTTTTTTGAAAGAAAACCAAAAAACGACCACCTGGTAAAACTAGAATCATCCTTGAGGAGGCCAGGCCTCCGATTCTAATCGGGCCAAGATTACCAATACTCGAACCACCAGGGCCCCGTAATAATTGATATATAATTTCAATATTTGTATTTTGAAATTTTTTAAAGAATTTTATAAGAGCCTATTTTCTTTCTGAAAAGTTTGTTCATTTTCTACTCCTGATTGGGATTTTGGAGAATAGAGAATGAGAAGGGTCAACCGATCTCCAAAAAGAATGTGAAATTTTGAAAATGGTTTCGTACCGTTTGAAATAGCGTTTGAAATGCCGTTTTCCAAAACGGTGTTTTGGTTCAAACAGCGTTTTGCCAAACGGCGTTTTCATGTTTGGTTGTCCAGATCAAAACGGAACGGTGTTTTAAACGGCAAATAGAGGTATTGTGTGTTTGGTTGCAAATGCCCAAAAAGGGCATTGTTTTAGGGAAGTTGCTGAGAGAGAGAGAGAGAGAGAGGGGTTAGGGGAAAAAAAGGGTGTGAAAATGGGTTTTGGTGAGGGCAAACACGTAAAAACCCACAGCCCAAAAACTCCATTCAAAACGGCATTTTGCAAACGGACCTCCCCCCAATGCGCACCCAAACACTCCCAAACGGCCGTTTGGCCCCAAAACGGTGTTTCAAACGCTAAACAGTGTTTTAAACGGTACGCCAAACACGCAGTCAGTAGTTATTCCAGGACTTGCTCCCATACGGATCTTGACTTATTTCTGATTACATCGTCTTTTTCATACGTTTTTGCGCTCGGATTTTTATTTCCCTTTTTCTTATAGCAATATTACATTCTAATTAGCATCTACATTATTTAAGTCTGCCTTGCAACAAAAATAAGGGAAATGATACAAACAAAACCCCCCGTGTCTCCTCTCTGAACGGTGTCTGTGAGAATGGTTCACTGCTTGAAGATAAATTCACCCACTGTAACGTTTTTCTTCTAATTCTCTCAAATCTGAATTATCAGGGTATCTCTCCTAATTTTTGCTTCAACCTTACTTTTTGTACAAAAAGAAGAACGGAGAAAGTCACTTTTATGATCCATGATAAAAGTCAATTGACCCACACGGACTTCATCCCAGCCATACCATGCCTAAGATAAATGACTACAAAAATCAATGGTTGAGCATTTCTTTAGCCAGCCCAAATGAGGCTTGACGGATCAAGGGCCTAGACTCATCCGATCAAGGTGATCCCAATGCCATTTAGTCGGCCTTATAATTGCCCTTCAGATCAACTGATTGGATCATGTAACCAAACCTTAAGTGGGGCCCAGTCTCTTAATGACTTTTTTTTAAGCATTTTCCCATATCACTAAAAATGATATTTTTGGGGAAATGATATTTTCACCCCCTTGTAGCGTATTAAGGACTCCTCTTTTTACACTAGAAGGGGTGTGGCCCAAGTATGAAAAGGGGGTGAATATAAATCACTTCTCTAAAATTGGGATGTTTGACTTCAAAGACAAGAACACCTCTCAAGTCTCAACCTAACACTTTCGGCTTCTGTCAATCACAAGTCACACCTTTTTTTGGCATCTTGTACTTGCAATGCATATATTAGCGTCCATTAGCAAGTGGTTGAAATGATTCTTTCAAACCCCAAAAGAAGACAAAATTTTCATCACACACATAATTTATGTATAAAAATGTGATTTTATGTCTAATTTTTTAAGGTAAAACAAGACCGGGGCTTTAAAAATGGGCCTATAGGAGTTAAAGACTCTAACAAGGCAGAGGTTGAAGCTGTTCTCGTCATGAGATCATGCTAGTAGACTCACCTCAGACTGATGAGATTATCATTGAGGGGGATTCTCTTATAAAGTAAGCACAACAAACAATATCATATAAAGTAAGCACAACAAACAATAGGGTATCAAATGGACTGGATACTCACAATTTTTCATAACACATTGCACTGTTTCACTCTATTTGTAATTCATGTCAAGCCAAATATCTATTTGCAATTCATGTCAAGGATCACAGATAAGCTTCATGCATCAAGCACCTACCAGGTTAGAGGACAGTAACTGTTATTCTTAATGGCAAAACAAATATCAAGAACATAAGAGGACTGATCTAAGTTCATGCAAAGCCTAAGATATATCAACCAAAGCACTTAATGGTACATTGGCAAGACAACTATGCCGCCTAAAGTTTACTCTTCTTGTCTGGTTGCTAATTGGGCATCAATGTCCCAAAACTCCTTAACGGTAACTTACCTACCCTTATGAAGACTTAATTAGTTAGACATCTACTGCTTAAGCTCAGAGAAATACAAGCTCGAGAGTCCAAACCTGAATCTCGAATCTTTCCTGCTCCAATACTGGTGCAACTCTCCATTCTCTCATGAATGATAATGCCTATCAATATGCAAAGGACTTAAAAGGCATTTCTTTATCTCTAGCCAGTAACAAGATCCACAAAGTGCATTCTGTGCTATAGGTCTATCAGTTGCAATATAATTTTAGTCGTGAAGATTTTGGATGCCATAGGTATTCTTGAAATCTGGATAGAAGGTTTCTGTACAGTAAAGAATTCATTCCTATATTCCTTTAAAGCCGAGCAATTGTAAACGTGGATTTTCCCAGCTTCCTGCCTTCCTATTGAGCAGCACTAATTTCCTGAACTAAGCAATTTTTATTTACACGTAAAAATAAAATAAATCTAGTTGAGTCTGATGTAGAATATTCTGGCAAAGAAGATGATTTTGAGATGCTAGTTTTACGAGCTTAACTCTGTCTTCACAAGTAACTCTGCCATCTATGCCTCATAATTTTCCTCTTTTCAATCCTCCCAGCATTCTCTCTATTTACATATGATTTATTAGCTATTACACACAAGCGACCTCCACAATAGGTTAGAACCGCCATCAATTTGAAGAGGTATGAACTGAAACCTGAAAAACTTTTTACAATAATATCTTTCCAAAAATTGGGACTTAAAACAACGAGATGGATGAGTACCACAGTATTGCTCCCTAAAAGTAACGAATTACAGTTGAGGTTTGTGCAAACTCAACATCAATTCCTCAAAGAAAAGACCTGAGCAGATAGAAATTAAAATTCTTAAATCAGATTCTGAAAATTGAGTGTGCAGTGCATAAATTAGTACACTGCTAACTACACCTTCAATCATTGAAACTTTTGCTGATTCGTGAGAGAAATAATCAACCAACAACACTTGAATGTGCAGATAAATAATTGAAACAAACCATTTGAGAAAACATACCTTCATGTAAGCAAAATTTTCCGATTGCCGAATGGGTGCCTCGAAAATTTAGGCTCCCTTTACCCTCAAAAATGAAAATTATTTACTCCTCATAGATAACTCATAGGGCTCAGAGAGCTGCTTTCTCTACCAGTGATCATCAACTCAATTGATATAAGAAGTTCTATCACAGCAGATCAAAATACATATTGCTTTCACCAATCTCTGTCAAATATCAAGAGGCAAACAGATTTTCACTTGCTTTGTAATAAAGCATCTTCTGTACATAGAACATCATATATCCTTGAGCAGCCCTCACAACATTTTCACTAACTTGAGTGATCCAGGCATCATCACATTTGTACCATTGGTTATTTAGCCGCAGATAGGTTACATAATGGCCAGCATCTAATCTACCAGTGTGGGTAACCACTGCAAATAACTCAAACTCTGATGACAATTCAGTGGATGCTTCTGACTCATCACCATCGAAAGCAAAAATCCGATTGCCAAATCTACTCCTTAAAATAGAGGAAGAGAGGTAAGGTGCCATGTCCAAGGAAAATGGAAATTGCAAATAGCGGTCTACCTTCCTTGACGTTTTTCTCGCCGATGAGTGCTCAAACCTTTTGATATGGAAACAAGAAACAAGGGGAAGCTTTCTGATGGACATTTGTTTCAGGGACTCTTGCCTCACCTGACAGTGTTGGCAGAAGAACTTCTGGTCGGAGCCTAGTCTTTCGGGCCTTGTAAAGCGGTCTAAGCATCCCATGAGGGTAGATATTCCACTGCTTTGACTTGATACTACTGAACCTGTCTCACCGTTGCAAGCATGAGACTTTGTAGTAGCAATCTTCAAAGGCCCCTTGCTAGGTTCCAAGTCCAAAGAGATGTCTACACAGGGATCATACGTAGTAGAAGTGAAACCACAAACAGTACAAGTGACATCTGATCTCAATATGCCAGAGAATACTCTATGCGCAATACAACATTCTCCGTTGCCTGTGCTGCCAACCAAATATGGTTGTCAAAAAACTCTGAGCAGGAAATTTAACAGAGAGAAGTATATAGATAAGTCATTTTGACAATAACAATTCCTCTCATAATACTTGAATATGACATCCCAAAACAATGAAACATACATACACAATAATGCCAGCCTAGAAAGAGAGAATTACAGATAGTTTTGTATATTTAAAAGAAGAAACTGAAAAGCAATACATGTAGCTCCAAGACAATGTCTGCCAGCAAATCTTCACAGATGGGAAAACCCATAAATTCAAGTCATTTATGTTAGAACTTTTTGCAGTATTATTAGTACCTGAGAAACTAAGGGCCTTTTTTGGATACCCTTAAAAAATTGCACCCCCTTGCATTAAACAGGAAGGGATTCAAGGATTTAAAATCTATCATTTGGGGAAGAGAGGGTTTTCCACAAAAAAAAAGGGGGGGGTGTGGACTTGCTTACCAGGAAATGTAAAATTGAATAAGTGAACAGTCTGTAAATACTATTAACATTTGGCAAAAATCATAAGTAACTTTTCAGTTAATTGGGATTCAGGTAGTAGCCACTTAAGTTTACTAATAACAACTATCGTTCCAGTGCAGGTGGGGTATTAAAAACAGCATTTCATTTAATACACCATAGTTACCACTAGCATTCTCAGCATTTTTCATTTATAACATGATTAAGAAACAACACTTGGCTCTAAGTTCCAGTTGAGTTTGGCATTTCATGAAATAACTTTTCGTGGAAAAGACAGCAAGGAAGACAACAAAAGATATATGCTATGAAACTCAAAGAACACCAAAAGAGGGAGGACAAGCTGACAGATGGATAAAAAAAAACACAAGAATTACCTTGGCTCTGAGGTTTCCGTTGATCTTGCTCCACCTTTTCATGGATCCCATCGAGCATAGAAATGAAAAATTCATGCGCATCCTGTTGTTCATAACTTGCAAGGTTTTCTGCATGTTGCCACCAACTGCAACAAAAAAACCACAGTTTTCAAGTATCAAACAGAACTTCTCCCTCATATCTAAACATTGCGAAAATTTATACATATACCTACTTCACTAGATTTTGGGTAAGGAATTTATAAATCACACAAAGTAATGACCCCATGATTACAATACAATACAATGCAATGCACAACACTGCACAAAGAACCAATTTACTTGATTCTTGGGCAAGGAATTTATAAATCATACAAGTAATGACCCCATGATCACAATGCAATGCAATGTAACAGTTTTCATATGATCTGAGCTTACAAAAAAAAAATTAAAAGAAAAGAAAAAAGAATGACTAAGCAACCTGTAAAGGAATTTGGCAGGGCTGAAGGGCTTCCGATCGCCACCGGAGAATACGGCAGAGAAAATCGCATCCAAATCGCAAGCCAAACACAACTTAGACGAAGATGAATTCTTCTTACCACAAACACTAACATTGTTTGTTTTCTTATTCCCATTCTTCTGTTGACAGAGATAACGATTGTGCCGATCGCTCAAAAAATAATTCCTGAGCGGTGGCGTGTGAAGCAAAGCTTGCAAAACCGAATTCATAAAACACGTATTACCTAAATTGTTCAAACCTCTCAAACCCCAAGGCAAAGAATCTCCATTCATCAACTCACTCGAACCCTTCCCGATCAAAACCCTCTCTTTCGAATCCGGTACCCACGGCCGGTAATCTACTCTCCTCCGTTTCCTAGGATTCTCCGGCAGAACTGGCCGGAGGATCGGAGATCCGGCTCCGGCGAGAACAACGGCGGCATCGAAATCTCCGTCGTAGATCTGATCTCGGCACGCGCAGCAGAATAACTCGGCTCGATCTACATCGACTGCGATCTCGTGGCCGGAATTCATGGAGGCGTGGCCGGAGGCGTGTGAAGATTCCGGCGGAGACATGCAGGAGATCGCCGCGCACGTGAGGCACGCGTATAGTCTCCGGCCGGAGAAATCTCCGCACGTGCTGCAGCGAGGGATCTCGTTTGGATCTCGTCGGATCGCGGCTCGGCCGAGTGGCTTGACTCGGAGGCATTTTTGGAGAGATCGAAAGGGTTTTGGACCGTGTTTTGAGAGAAACTCGGTGAGATGAGGGCAGGGTTCGGGAAGAAGGGTTTTGTGGTGATTTGTGGAGGTCATTGAAAGATTTTGAAGAAGGAAAGGACAAAACCCTAGATTTTAAGTTGTAGAAGATAAGCTTCATCGATCAGATCGGATCGGGATTGGTTTCGGAGATAATTTTTCTGTAAACAACAAAATAAACGATATAGATTTTTAATCAGAGATGGTGAGAAGAATATATTTTCTGGTGTTGAATCTGTGCTCTGTTTTTTTTTTTTTTTTTCCTTTTTTATTTGAGGATTTCTCTGTTTCGGAGAAAGAGAAGAAGAAAGCTTGAAGGAGACGGAATTTTTTTTTGTTTTCTTCCTTTTTTTCTCTGTTTGCTTTTTGGTTTTTACTTTTTTTTTTTTTTTTTTTCTAACTCGTTGGATCCAAAAAGAAAGGAGCGAATTGGAATTGTTGGAGTGAGATGGAAAATTTTGTGAAGTCTTCTTCTCTTCTCTTTCTCTCCCTCTATTTTTCTCTTTTATAAGTAAAAAGAGAACGAAAAAGGAAATTTATTGATCGGTCGCTTATGAGCCATTGGATATGTTGACATGGGTCTTCTTTTATATAATTGGAAAACTTGGGTAGCCCTATAGGGTAATTGAAACCTTATAAATGAAAATTTTCTTCTATAATTCTAGTTATTAATTCTATACTATTTATAAAAATGGGAAAATCTATCTAAATATATGTAATTGGGAAAATTGGGTGTCCATCGATAAGTTTGCGGATTATTTATAATCTTACTAAAAAATTAAAAAGGCACGTGACGCGTGTTGATGGACTCAGACGGTTCGATGGACAAGATCTAGACACATTAGCTAGATACATGGACCCATTTCGGATCCCTTGACTTATGATCCGAAATCATTTCTAATTTTATCTAGTAGGACCGTTCTAAATCCAATATTGAAAGTGAGCAACCTGCACCGTTCTAAATCCAATATTGAAATTGAGCAACCTACACCGCTTAAGATGGTTTGAGCATATCTTACGTAGGCCTTTGGATGCTCCGGTGAAAAGAAATGACTCATGCTAAGTTGATGGGGTAAAAAGAGGTAGTGGCAGACCTAATACAACTTGGGTAGAAACAGTGAGGAATGACCTAAGGGCTAGGAACATAACAGAGAACATGACCTTGGTTAGGATAGAATGGAAGAAATTGATCTATGTAGGTGAACCCAATTAGTGTCAGGATTAGACGTAGTCAATTTGAGCCGGATAGATCCTTTCACCTTCTTCATGGAAATTTTCTATAGGATTCATTAGCCGACCCAACTAGTTTGGGACAAAGGCTTAGTTGAGTTGAGTTGAGTTGAGTATTGAAAGTGAGCAACCACAATTTGAAGGGTAAAGAACCTTTGATTATTGCAAGGGTTGGCAATTATAGCGTTGAAAAACCTATTGGTCATCCCAAAACACTGAATTTACTACTAGAATCACACATTCATATCCAACAACCCAATAAAATGGCATTATATGAACTATGGACCATGCACAAGAAGTTAGACTTAAAGAATCCTAGACAATGAGATTGGACAACTTATGTAATGATACAGACACGACTAAAGAACAAACTAAATCTGTGAACATGGAAGTACAAGTTTATAAGATAATCTAGGGGTTACAAATTCTTTCATGACAAAAGAGGAGTAATAAAAAGTCGGGATGTAAACTTTTCGAATGATATTAGAAATAAGTAACCGTGGGGCAGAGGGGTAATGAACCTTTGCTTATTGCAGGCAATCACAATCATAGGTCCAAATAACCTATTAGTCACCCCAAAACCCCTGAGTCTACCACAGTGATTAAACATTTATATCCAACAACCAATGTTGACTATTAACAAGATACCTAGAGCACCCTTATTTAGATGTGCAGGGAATTTAACCGGGTAGAACTCACCCCTAAAAGCTAGCCGTTAGAGGGAGGGTGCCCATTCCCTTATAACCCACCCACATCCACTAGTTTTAATCGATGTGGGACTATTTGCTTTTGCGTGGAACCCCAACAATCTCCCCCTCCACATGGAAGCAACGTGGGAAGTACGAGATCTTCTCCGAGGGAATTCCACCGTCCTCGGAGGCACATCAGGGTTACCGAGATCTTCTCGAGAGTTACCACGCCCCAGCTCTGATACCATTTGCAGAGAATTTAACCGGGTAGAACTCGCCCCTAAAAGTTAGCCGTTAAAGGGAGGGTGCCCATTCCCTTATAACCCACCCACATCCACTGGTTTTTCACCGATGTGGGACTATTTGCTTTTGCGTTGAACCCCAACAATGATTATCATCTTTATTAGTGTATGAAATGTGTCAATTCGGTAGACTTGGACACAAATAAAATTATACATTCTTGAATTTGGATGAAGCAAGAAAGTCATGTTAGTGAATTGTCCAAACTCTATGAAAGAATGAATTGATTTCATTGAAAAAAATTAGTGCTATGCGACTGTGATTTACCTGAAGGCAAAAATACCATAATTTGTAAATAATGAATACAAAATAAATGCAAGTAACGAGTCCATTGATAAGTTCAAGGCCCGGTTAGTCTTTAAAGGGTATTTATAAATTTTTTTATAAAAATGCATAGATTACTAGGAAACTTACTCGTTTGTCGCCAAGTTTGCCTAGTAAGTATGAGATTGGCATAGTGGTTGATATGGATTTAAGGCTCTTTCATATGGATTTGAAAATGGCCTTATTCTTAGCAGAAAGGTGAGGGCAACTATTTATACGAACCAACCCTAGGTTTTTCGAGTGAAAGGACAAGAGAAAAGGATATACATACTGAAGAAATATATATACGAACTAAAATAGTCTTCTCTTTAATGGTATTTGTCTTTCCATCAGTGAGTTCTTAAACTAGGACATACAGCTGACAAGCTTAATTATTTTATATATGTCCTAAAGAGCGGGAGCAAGTTTCTAATCTTGGTTCTATATGTAGATGATATACTGATTGCGGGAAATGATTTTGAAATGATTAATAGAACTAAGTCAAAACTTAACTCAAGGTTTGAGATGAAAGATAGGAACAAAGCATCGCATGTCTTTGAGATTAAGATTATTAGAGATATGAAGAATAGAGTTGTGTTTAAGCCAAGAAATATTCTTGAATTCACTACTTAAATGTTTTAAAATGTAGAATTATATTCCTCTACTAACACCTCTTATGATGGACCAAAGATTGTCTACAAGTTAATATCTGAAGAGATATGAAAGATCGAGAACTTCTCGAGTTGTTGGCAGCTTGATGTATGCAATGTCGTGTACTAGGTTTATATTAGGCTTATTCAGTAGACTTAGTGAGTACATACCAAAGCAATCATGATCAGGTTGACTGAGAGTAATGAAAAGAATAATGGAATACACCAAGGCTCCGTTTCTTTAGACGTAAAAATGGACATAAAATTTGTTTTGTAAAAATAACATAAAACAAAATTTACATCCATTTTTACATAAAATAAATGGAGCCTAAAAGAACTAAGCAATTAAAATGGTAGTTTCATGTAGAAAAACTTGAGTTCCATGGCTTCTTTGATGTGGAATTCACAGAGATGATAGCAAGTTCACTTTAGGATATGTGTTTATTCTGGGTGGTACGTGTACAACTATTTCTTGGTTAATTAAGGTATATCTTATTAATTAGGGATTTAAGGTTAAACGATACGAACAATCATCCTTATCAACAAAAGTAAATTTGGGCCACATTTGGATACCCGCAAGATTTAGATTTGGATTTCTCACATTTGCGGTTGGGTCAAATCCTTAGATTTCAAAATCAGCTACAAAAGTGAAAGATATCCGATTTTCAAATCTGTTCTACAAGACATTATATGGAAATTAATATTTGTGGCAATTACCTTCACCTTCACTACCCCTCGACCTTCCTGCTGCAGCATACGAACAGTCATCCTTATAACGAAGGTGCATTTAGGCCACGTTTGGATACCCGCAATATTTAGATTTGGATTTCTCACATTTGTAGTTGGATCAAATCCTAAGATTTCAAAATCAGCCACAACAGTGAAAGATATCCGATTTTAATCAGCTACAACAGTGAAAGATATCCGATTCTTAAATCTGTTCTGCAAGACATTATTTGGAAATTAATATTTGTGGCAATTACCTTCACTCTCGCTACCCGTCGACCTTCGTGCCCGCACTGGTTGATCCAGCGGATGCAACCTCTGCATCAGACAATCAACCTCTGCATCAGACATTTCCGTAGCTAACAAGATGAACGCTCCGGATCCTCTTCAGCCTTGCACGTGTACGATGAGAATGGGAGAGTGATCGTAGCATTCATCCACTGCGCTCTTTATTTTGAACATAAAATGACCCAAACGCAATAACGCACGAAAGTCGTAGGCTCGAGATTTTATTTGGCTACAGGAAGAACTCTAGCTTTCTCTGGCTAACTGCAATGGAGAAATCCACAGCGTTTTTATTCTTTTTATTGCTTTTGCAATTCTGCCTCCTTTCTTCGTCCCTTACGATTTCCTCCGGGTATGCCAACTTTTTCTCTAACCCTAATTTCTCCTTTTTATTGAATTTCTACGCAGAGTAGTGATTAGATGTTCGTCTCTTTGTTTGAAAATCTGTTAGGGTTTCGGAAACATTAAAAACTGTTTGAATTACGTGTTTTTTTTTTTTTTTTGTAGGAGTGGAGAAGGTCATAGCATCAATGGCCGCGTGAAGATCGAAGGTGTGGACTAGGTTTCCTTTTCCGTTGATTTTATTTTACTTAGTTATTACTACCTTGGCGATCGTTTTTTTTTTTTTGCTACTTTGGAAGTGTTCTAATTAAAAACCCTCGGCAAATTGTTTGGAAAAAGACAAGAAAAGGGAAAGGGAAAATTGCTTGAATTTTTCTTTGATTTAGATCTGATAGTTTTGCAATTCTTGTATTCAAAATTCTCTAATTAAGTTCTTTGGTTTGACCCTTTGATCAATTTGGGGAGGATTATGTTAGACCACAATTAAGTCACGAGGAGGCCGTTTCATAGGATGAAGTGAAGCTTAGGTTATGGGGATGAGGAGAAGTGGATAGGTGGTTCTATTTCTTGTTACAGTGAGAAGAAGAGGATGAATAGAGACGAAGACTCGAGCCTCCAATAGTGGGAGAGCTCTTTTATTAATCACTTATATAGGAAATTACATTGGTACCGTTATTGAAAGGGTTGCAGAAGGGCGGTCCAATGCACGAGGCTTCCGCCATTGTGGGGTCTGGGGAGGGCTAGATGTATGCAGCCTTACCCTTGCTTTGCAGAGAGGCTGTCTCCATGACTCAATCCCGTGACCGCCAATTCACAATGGAGCAACCTTACTGTTGTGCCAAGGCTCGCTGAAAGGGTTGCAGAAGAAAAGAAAAAATAAAGAAGAATACCGTAATAAAATATACTCTCCCCAGCACTCCCCCTCAAGTTGGTGAATCGATGTCAAGTGTTTAACAAAACATAGCTATCCATATTCTGCATTTGATCTAGCCATTGCATCTTACTTCTTGCTTTTTCCAACTCACTAAATTACTCCAACAAATTTGAAATACCCTAAAGCGAGTTAATGATCGGCACGATCAATTTTTCATTAATTTGGGCGAATCAACGGGGTTTCATCCACTTAGTAGGGCAAAACTCATACCTAGACAAGAATTCAACCAGGGAAAAATGGAGTCAACTCATGGAGTTTTTAACCATGAGTGAAATATCAAGATGCCCACTGTTTTTGTACAAAATGCCATATCTAGAGGAATACTTGAGACACCTCAAATTATGATGAATTTAATAGAATTGGAAGCATAAGCTATAAATAAGCAACGTGGGAAGCAGAAACATGAAGCAAAAGGTCTAAACCGGTGTTTAAAAATGCGGATGCGGCGCGGAACACAGCCAAAGAAAATCCTAGTCGACTACTCGGTTGACGCGGTCATAATTCTGGAGAATCAAAGGAGTGACTCTGTGGGTCAAAATGCGGAACATGGCCAAGGTAAAAAGGAGTCAACTCGGCGTAGTCCACGATGATGCAGGGGAGTTTAACTATGCTATAAACAAGAGAAAATGTCGGAAGCCAAAAGCACTAAGGAAGCGATGAGGAATGTAAAGAGGAAATGTGTGGGAAGTGTCATCGGAAATGATCATGAAGCATGCAATAATTTTCATTAGAAGCAAATGCGAAAGGTACAGAGGCAGGTAGGGTTATAGTAGGTTTGGAATGAAGGGTTAATGTAGCTTAAGATTACAAGTAGTTAAAAAGGACATCACAACTGATTAGAATTACATCTGATTTATAGTTTTACAATCCTTTTGTTTTACTCATTTGGATTTAATATCATGTTTTTGAAAAAAATAATTCAAATTAGTTTATTTGAAACTTAGGATGAGCTTTTTATGCTTCAAATGCACACCATTTCTAAATGGATCCTTTGACATTGCCAGAAGGGGCAACACTCTTTAGAAAAAAAATATATATATATATAATAGGAAGTGTAATCTTAATTAAGAGAGAGTGTTGGAAGTGCGCTTTCGTTAAATTTGGGAAGCGACAAGAATTTAGCTTACAAAGCGAGCTTCCCATCCAACTAAGGAGTTTCCGGTAACTGTGGTACTGCCTCCACATGTGACCTCTTAAAGGCGTGCGTATATTGGTTGACAACACAAACTGTACATGTGAGGCCATGCCTTGTGATAGTGGGTATGTCAACTTACCAACAATATCTTGATATCTCCCTGGACTATCAAGGGGTGTAACATCATCCGTGGACAACTTGTGATTGAGATTCATAGGAGTGTCAATCGATTTTAGTCCAGGTGTTAGACATGTTTCCTTTGTGACCGAAGAACAGCATGAGAGGTAAATAGATTTGTTTAGACTATATGGTAGTTTTTACTTTCCGTGAGATATAAATCCTGGTGGAGAACTCATTATGCAACTCCCCATGAAAGAATGCATTATCAACGTCAAGTTGGTACAGATGCACTTTTGATTAACGACATGCGATGTAGAATGTCATGCTTTGCCAAAAACTTTCCTGCAAGTTTTAATCTACCATGCGATGATTGTTTAGTCAGTAGTGTCTTGCTATGCCAAATAATATTTCCTGCAAGCATAATTTTCATAACGCAGGTCTTTACAAGCCTTGCCCTTTTAATTCTTGAGAAGCAGGTGTAGGATTCTAATAACGCACCCAAATACAACATGTGGCCATCTCCACCTTGGTTGTAGATTTTGAGACTTCATAGGGGCTCCCAAGGGTGCCAATGCAAATTGACGACTGTAGTCCTATCAAATATTAACTAAAAATTATTCAACACAGATTTCGAGATAAATTTGGAGTCTATGTCATAAAAAGCACAATCTTTCTAAGACCCGGAGAAGGTATGTTGAAGTCTCCGTTTCAAGAAACAATGCATAAAGAAATGTACAAATGCCCATTCAATCAGTACACCTATATGTAGTATATATGTATACTTGTATAAAGTTTTGGTATAAGATATGCATGTACGATATAGTATACAAGATTATGCCTTTCAATCTTCCTAGAGAACCGAACATGAATCAGATAGAGGAAAGAGCCTAACCTAAGCAAGACCCACATTTATAGACATTTACAAGTGGAGAAGGGATTTCTTTTCAATTCTAGGGGTGGTAAGTAATGGGTATCTCCATATTATGTCTTTTGGAACACATAGGTGACATTCACATGTGTGTCAAACCACCTAGATTTCTGGGTGAATGTCTTTTGATGACTATGGATAGGGCAACAACATGTTTAATTGCATATTGTTTTTTTTTCCATAGCTTGCTTTGAAGGTGAATATGTTCTTTTTGTGTAATTCAGAACTTGTTTTGGCAGGTATTGGAACTAAAGGGTTCATCCTTCCTGGCAAATCGTCAAATGTTAAAATCATACTCAATGGTGGCCAACAAGTTACTTTTATTAGGCCTGATGGCTACTTTTCGTTGTATCCTACCCCACCATCCTTTAACGCATTACATTTCTATCCTTCAACGCATTACATTTGATGCTCGATGAAATTTTAATTTTTCTTTATTGTAGACATGCAAATATACTCATTGCAAGCACGCACAAGAAATTTGTTTGTGTGATCAAGCCCTTGAAATAATCTTTCTTTCTTGCTGGAACTTCTATTTGGCTTTGTCAACTAAATTTCTATATGATAGAAGTTCTTCCCTAATGCGTAGTTTTTTTTTTTTTTTTTTTTTTTTGTATTATAGATTTCTGATGAATTCTTTCTTAATATCCTTCCAAGGCTTGTTGGAGAATTATTGCATCCACCATCTACGTATATTTATTGGACAAAGTTTATATATGATCGAAGTTCTTCCCAAATGTGTAGTGTTTTTTTTTTTTTTTGTATTAGAGATTTCTGATAAATTCTTTGTTAATATCCTTCCATGTCTTGTTGGAGAATTATTGCATGCACCATCCACATATATTCATTGGTTGACCTCAAGCCTAATTATAGACAGGGGTTGCCTTTTATGATTTTAAATATTATTTGGTGTCTTGAGGTCTTCTCGGCATTGATATATTCACGTTTATGTTCTCTCTTTCTTGGTAGTCATTGGCATTCATGGAGTTGTTGGGCCATCAAAATTAGCAATACTAGAAATTAGTTAGTAGAGTTTTGGGACTTTCTTTCGTGGATTTCGAATAAAAAGTGATAGCCTTCTTCTCGGTTGAGCTACGGGATTGGCAAGGAACCCATATTTTTAACAGATCTACGGCTTGCACTAGTTTTCAGAGAGGGGGATTTGGTGAGGTTGGAGCTCAATGCCAGCTATGAGGGGAGTGGGATTTGGTGAGGTTGGAGCTCAATGCCAGCTATGAGGGGAGTTTCTGGAAATAGCGCAACTTAGGGTAGATCGAGAAACCTTATTCCTAACATGAGTGAGGTCTTTATCTTTTGATGCATATTGTAGGCCCAATGAATGGCATATTTGCCATTAGAACTTTTAGAATTTTTATTTCCATGCCATTTAGTTCCTAGTATTTATATTTCCATGCTTTAGTTTTTAAGGATTTTATTTTCCATGTTATTTTAATTGCCTATATGTAGGCCTCATGTATTAGGGTTTTTAGATTTTGATGATGAGTTAATGAATTGAGAACAAAGATTCTCCCCTGTCCCTCTTCTTCTATTTCTCCCCTCTAATTTCTTGTCTTCTCTCTTCTTTCTTCTAATCTGTTCCCCTTCTCTTATTCTCTTCTTCTTCTCTTCATATGCTTCCTGTCTTTTCCCCTCTTTCTCCTATTTCTCCTCCTTTGGGCAACATCATCTTTGGATTTGCCCCTATGAAGAATATTCGGGACCTGAGATCCCAGACTAGAAAAACCCATGTGAAAGAGGTTTTGTCAAGGAATAGGCCTTCAGTTTTCTCTTTTCAGGAAATGAAGATGGTTGGTTTCTTGGTTGCAGATCTCAAAGAGATTGGATGCCCCGTGGATTTGGTTTCACTACCCTTGACGTAGTCGGAACAGCGAGTAACATCTTAGTAGGATGGGATATTGGAATGTTCTCCCTTGAAGGAGAGTTTGTGGGAGTTTTCAGTATGTCCATTAAGTTGAGGAATGCTATTGCTAGTGGGTTCTGGGCGTTCTCGGCAGCATACGGGTCGATCTAATGGAATAGATGAAAGTAGTAGAGAATATTCAAGACACATGATGAAGTTTCGGACCCAAATTTGAATGCACTCTTTTACGGCTTTGAAAAATTGTTGTTGTCAACATGGTTTGAAATTTCGGTTTCGGCATATATTTCGGTCCTAGCCGAAACCGAAATTTCAGCCAAAATCCTTAAATTTCGGCCGGAATTAGGTAAAGACGCTCGAAATGTCGTTTTTTTTGGCTGAAATTTTGTAAAGGAATAAAAAATTAATATTTTTTATGGAATTTCACCGAAATTACCGAAATTTTGTACGTTTCGGATATGTCAGATTTCGGTCGTTTCAGTGTTGGTGATGACCGAAATCCGAAATTTCGGATTTCGGTCAAAATTTCAAACCATGGTTGTCAATGAACCTTTTGGTGTAAGCCAGTGCATTAGCCATTTTTTCTTATTGTTTCCATTTTTAATTTCGGATTTCGGTCGAAATTTCAAACCATGGTTGTCAATGAACCTTTTGGTGTAAGCCAGTGCATTAGCCATTTTTTCTTATTGTTTCCATTTTTGAATCTGCCCAAAAATAAGGATGGTTAGGTGTTATAATTCTGGCCTTTTTTTTGGTCGAGCTAATGTGGACTTTCAGTTCTTGTGGCCTGTGTGTTGGTATTGAATGACAGCTGAACAAGGAATTTGTTGGAATGTGCTTGTAGTTTTACAATTCAAGGATAGTTATCAGTATATCATTTTATCTGTAGATTGTGCCAGACCTCATTTTCCTAGTTCTGTACTTCTTGCTTGACCGCTCTATAGCTTCTCTTGCTGTTATAATTTCCTGTTGTCAGTCATTATTCTCAAAGAAATTATGATTTTAAGTTTAGGGCAAGTTTCGTTAAACGTAATTTTTTTTGCATGTAATCTTATACGTTAATGGCTTCCAAAGTGGCCTTATTGTCCATTTAGAAATAAGATTAGTTTAAGATATTCTTATTTGCAATTGAGGAATATTATTAGTGGTATTCAATGAGGCCCTTAAATTCCAACCCGCAAGTACGCCATTGCTTGCTGATCGTATCAAGCTCTTTCCATTGGTATACTGAGCTTGGACATAACCATTCATTTGTTACATTTTCTGATATTGTGAGTTTTGGAGTGCAACATTGAATCGGTACTTGT
The DNA here is from genome assembly GCF_043159265.1 of Tasmannia lanceolata. NCBI lineage: Eukaryota > Viridiplantae > Streptophyta > Magnoliopsida > Canellales > Winteraceae > Tasmannia > Tasmannia lanceolata. The sequence goes on from NW_027518683.1 coordinate 6,702,516, forward strand.
TTTGTTGGGGGCAGAGAAGTATTTTTAAGAAGTTTGAAGAAGAGAGGAAAGTTCATAAAGAATAAATAGGGCTAGTCATTTCTTTTATAGTTTATAGAAATATGCTGGCTAATGGCTCCTTGGGTATTATTCCTTGACCTGCTATTTGAAAGCCACAATGTGCCAGCTGGGACTCATCTTATTGAAGTATCTGCGTTGGGCTATTTCTTTTCTCCAGTAAGGTTCTTATGTTTGCTTTTTCTGTGAGTTCAGATGATATAGTTGTCATGAATTTCATTTCTCATAAACCCCCTCTTATAAATGTTCAGGTACGGGTTGACGTGAGTGCTCGAAACCCTGGTAAGGTGCAGGCCGCACTGACGGAGAACAGGAGGGCTCTAATTGAATTGGTTCTAGAGCCCTTAAGAGAGGAACAGTATTACGAGGTGGGTTAAAGGTTAAAAAATGCAAGCGGTCTAATAGTTACTTACCCTATGATAACTATAGCTGTTGAACTTTACTTGAAGACTCTTTTTACTTGTCTTTACAGATCAGGGAACCCTTCTCAGTAATGTCTCTTGTGAAGAGTCCAATGGGTCTGATGATGGGCTTCATGCTAATTGTCGTATTTCTCATGCCCAAGCTAATGGAGAACATAGGTAATGTACTCTCTTATAAATTACAATTGGTCCAACTACTTTCCATAGTGTTAAAATTTTGGGGGCTTGCTGGTAGCTCACCTGACTTGACTTGGCTCTGGATGCTCTACTGGCCAAGTCTCACCTATCAAAGCATCTCTAAGTCATCTCCCAATTTAGCGCAAATTGTCGTAGTGGATCTGTTTTTTCATTGTCTCACCCAAGTTAGATTGATAGCTTATCCAAGCTAGCTATATTGTTTTTAATTTCTTCGTCATTTTTATTAAAAAAACAAAACACTAAGGGGCCATTTGGATATGTGGATTTTAGAATCTAGGATTATAAAATCCATATTTTAGCTTGAAATTTGTGTTTGGATAGCTAAAATCTTGGATTTTATAATCCACAAACCATAAGAAAACCAGGTTTTGAAATTCTCTCTCGCAGCTCGAGATTTCTAAATCCGAGATTTGAGAAACCACGGCTGGTCCCCCCCCCTTCTCTCTCTCTCTCTCTCTCTCAAAACCATGGGAATTACGATATGTTATCCAAACAGCATATTTTAAAATCCTAGATTGAATAATCGAGCTTTCTTCAATCCTAGATTTTATTTTGACATGCCCAACTCAGAGTTGGTCTGCTGTTGGTGGGTTGGGTCTTGGAAGGTGAAAATTAGTGGCTGCAGATATGGTTCCAGTTGTATTACTTGACCAAGATTTAACTTATTTTCTCCTTTCAGACCCTGAAGAAATGAGGCGAACTCAAGAGGAAATGAGGAATCAAGGAGTTCCTTCCCTGGCGAGTTTGTTGCCAAGGAGTGGTTGAGACCATGAGAACCTCATAAGCTAGAATAGAATCGGGGGACTCAATATTGGGTTTGACAGTCCCTTGCTTGGGAAGGTGAATGATTGGAAGTCTTTATCAGGAATGGTTGCTCTGTAGTCTATTTTTACCTTCATTTTTTGTGCTAGACTTGCTGCATGGACCTTTTTTAATTATTGCTGCATTGTATTAATACGATATTTGTTCTAAGTATGGGATGGGTGACCTACTGGTAGGGATGTCGATTTTTTCTTGGGAAGTCCAAGAGTAGTACTAGGATGGGTGACCTCCTGGTGAAGTACTCGTGTTGCACCCCTCTAATTTTTCTTCTAAAAAAAAAAAAATTGTTCCAAGTAGGGGTGTCGTAAATATCACAGGTGAAAGAGAGAACACAAGTTGGCTACTGAAATTAGTCATGGCATTCTTCTTTGCAGCTATCTGCAATTAGTCATGGCCTTGAATGTGCAATAGTAAGAAGTTCAGGGTGGATACTGTCTTCTTTGGCATGTCACTCTTCTCTGCTCTTCTTTGCTCTTATTTGTTACTGAAATTAGTCATGGCATTCTTCTTTGTACAATAGTAAGAAGATCAGGGTGGATACTGTTTTTTATAGCAGGAATCAGTTCAAGTAAGAAATTGGGGTGCTGTGGAGGAGCAAGTGATCCATAAGATACATGAAAATGCTTGGTACTCGGGGGCATAACTGAAACCGAAGAGTAGCTCTGGGGTGGGGAAAGCTCATTTTTTCAACTGCATAAAATGGGCGTGGAACAAATTTTACGCCCATGTTCCACTTGATGGGCATAAATTTTGTTTTACACCTATTTTACGCAGAAAGAAATAGAGCTGAACGGAATTAGTTTCACCCCACGCAAAATCCATCACCACCCAAAGAGTTTCATATGCTTGTGTAAGCACCCATTTCCCTCAACACCGTTGACAAGAAAGAAAACTCCCTGCTTTTGCCATTCAAAAAAAATAAAAAATCCCTGATTAAAAGAGGAATTTTATTATCCCTTTGTTTGGTGATTTTCAATGGAATATTAGGTAACCAAGGAGAGAGAGAGAGAGAGAGAGCTTTTGTTTTCCCCATTTTTCAGCTACTAGGCACCATCTCCAACTCCTCTACACTTGATAAACTAATATTCCATGAAAAAAAATTCATAGTTGCCAAACATGGCCTTAGCTTTACGAGAATACAGTGGGGAAATGATATTCTCAGTCCCTCTTGTTTGTTTTGTTAAAAATGGCTGCATATTCATCTCCTTTTTTGTCTTTTCCAAAAAAGGGTCTCTATTTTCATAAAAAGACAAACAAAGGGGGTGGAAGTGCTGGAAAAGGGGTTAAAATATCATTTTATCCAACAGTTAGACATGGGGTTGTCAAGGACCATGGTTTGAAATTTCGACCGAAATCCGAAATTTAGGATTTCAGTCAACATCGACACCGAAACGACCGAAATCCGAAATATTCTAAAAGTACAAAATTTCATAAAAAAAATATTAATTTTTTATTTCTTTAAAAAATTTCAGCCGAAATCGGCCCAAAAAAATGACATTTCGAGCATCTTTACAAAATTTCGGCCGAAATTTTGGGATTTCGGCTAGGACCGAAATATATGCGGAAACCGAAATTTCAAACCATGTCAAGGACTCAAGGGACACGTGAGGTTGGTATAAGATTGGAATCATTGGCACGTGCTTCCATTGCCGTCCTTCCATGATGGTGTGAGTGTGACTACTGTCTTTATTTGAAGACATACTTTTATTTCTAAGCTCCCCCTCTGTTGTGACTTGTGACAGATAAGATATACCATTACAAAACGACCCATGTCTTTTACGTTGTATTTGCCTTGGAAGGAAGAAACCCTTTCTAACGAAGGTCACATGTGATTCTTCTCTGTTTCAACTGGGTTGGTCGTGTTCTGCTTTTTAATACTGCTCAGCATTCCCAACTTGAAAGAGACAAGAAAATAAAGGTTCTTGAAGATATTTAAGGTAGAAAAGAAAGGTTCTTTGAATATATTTAAGGTACACTAAAAAGAAAAGGTTCTTTGTAGTCGATAGTTACAAAGTTCGGATTCCCGAACGATTGGAAGATGCCAATCTTCAAAAAATTAAGAAAATGTTTGGAAAGAGTTAAGAAAAAATTCGGGAAATTGTGTGTGTGTGTGTGTGTCTTTTTTTAAATTTTTATATGCCTATTTTTCTAGATAAGACACAGCAAAAAGGCACGGAAGGATTGTTAAGTGCATCAATTTGCTAGATTTGGATGTGACTTCAGTTTTCATTTTAAATGTCTCACGAGATACATATATAATATATAAGAAATTGAAAAATTATTCGTCAAGGATTGGTAATCCCATATATGTGTTGTACATCACCCCCAACCACCCAACCCTTAGTTCTTTTGTCAACTCTTTCTCCTTGACCTGTCCACATTTTTGATGCACCAAGTTTTATTATATGTCTGCCTGGCAAGAAGAAAAATCTGGGAAGCTTCTACGACTATCATGAGGGAGTCTCCCTTTCTACATCTACCATTGGTGTTGTTGTCACTGTCACACCAGATACCATTGAAGCGATTGAAGAACATTTCTTCCGCACCTACATACAATATGTAGTTGTATAAAAATATATACTCTGAACAACATTAATGCTCACCTTTATGTACTTTGAATAATGTTTTCTAAGACAGTATTCTCTTATATTATTATCACTGGACTTTTGTATTAAGTATTAGAAATAAAAAGTATAGATTCTCGGAATATGAACAATATTGGCTCCTAGTCTAAGCAATAAGATATAAGAGATTATAAATTTATGGAACATTAATTATTAGAGCCTCATCAGCATTTGGTTAATATGTGATTTAAGTTTTATTTAAAGGGGGGCCTTCAATTTATAGTCATATTACTCTAATAACCAAATTATATCCTTCAAAATTGTAGATAGGAAAAATAATTTTCCTGCAATCCAAAGAGAATCTTAGGACATGTTTGCAATCTTGAAAACAAAAATCATGGATTCTTGATCTACGAAGTCATACATGACTCATGAGAGAGTGATGGCGAGTGCGTGAGTGAGGAGGGCACCCTTAGAAAGGGTTGAAACATAAGCAAACAAAATTACTTCGCAGATGATTTTTTCCCATATGTTTTTCCCTCCTCACTGAATTTTTTCCATGGTTGTCAAGCATGCCTTCAGTCCCTGTTTGAAATGTAGGAATTGTTTGAAGAAGTTTAGAAAAGGAATTTTTTTTCCAATTTTTTTTTTTTTTTTACATTGTTTGATTTCAAAGAAAAAAAATACTAACTTGAACAACTGCCGCTCATGTTTTACTTAGAGGAGCCTTCAAGTTATAATATAATGATATCCTTATAAATAAGTCATTTTTTCATAATCATATCATTTCCCACTAAATCGTGGAAAAAATTAAAATTTCCTAGGATATATATATATATATATATATATATATATATATATATTTTGCAAGAAATATTATCCCCGCAATCCAACGGAACCATATGCCATGTTAGGCAGCCGTGAATTTTTTTTTTCTACACAAAATTAGTTTTTCTCAATTATGAGGGAGGACAAGAGACGGAGAGAACCAAGAGGACCTGAGTGAGGAGAGAATGAGGAAAGGATAAAAACAAAGAAAAAAAAAACTCAAAATATGATTTATTTTGGGAAATGATTTATGCGCCAAAGTGTTTTGATAAACACGCGCTCCACTTGTTTGCCGTGTAGTATTTAAAGGGTTCTAAGAGCTTTTTGAGAACCGTAATATCCTCTGACATCCCCTTTAAATACTACGTGACAAACAAGTGGAGCGCGTGTTTATCAAAACACTTTGGCACAGAAATCATTTCCCTTTATTCTTTCCTTGTTTTTTCAGCCTTTTCCCACCCTCTCTTCATTTATGCCCTTTCAGGTATCTCCTCACCCATCTATCACCAAATTATATACTAGCATTTCATGGAAAAAATAATATAATGTCAAGAAGTCTCGTACAGAGGTGCCACTTGTAGTCTTTTGTTAATTAAACTATGAACACACGTCTCCTGCAATGTGTATAATTCAATAACAAATGTGGTATGCACTCAATGCAAAGGGCACACACACAAGGAAGTGCAACTATATAGATATTTATGTGGTCTCACCACGTGAGGTTAGCATATGATTTTGATTATCCAACTAATTAAGGGGCCCCACTACAGTTTCTAAAAGTTATGTGAAATGTGGCATCTCTTTGCCTGTGGGCCTCACTACAAATTCTAAAGTTATGTCTCTGGGCCCCACTACAAATTCTAAATGTTTATGTGAGATGTGGCATCTCATTGGTCGAGACAGTGATGAGTGCTAAAACAGGTTAGTGGGTGGGGGGGAGTGAAACTAGCATATTTTTTCGAGATTTTATATGGAGTGTGCGATTGAACTCCTGTATTTTTCTGAAAGTACAGTGGGGCCCACTTCATAGGATGATCTATACCATTCATTTGTACAGGTCGGGGGATTAGAAGTTCTTAATTAACATCATACATGAATGGATGAAGCAAGTAAACCAGTGAAAGAGATAACATAGAGGTAAACCAAATCTATAGTAAAGAAATGAAAAATGAGAGGAATTTATGTTCATCTGAAATCCCTTATTGCTACCTTTCACTTTAATCATTTAGGGCATCTTTGGATACCCTCAAAAAAGTATTTGCTTATAAAATTATATGCAACAGATGGTTAATATTATATGCAACAAATGGGGTTATAATAGTTTTATATCTTATCTTAAAAATCATATGCAATTAATAGCTTCCAAACAAGTCTTTGCAAAAATGATTTAACTTAAAATAGTGTTATTTTTTCAAATAAGGTTCTGCCTTGGTGGTATCCAAAGAGGCCCTTACTTTGTTACTCTTCTGTTGTCTATTATTTGGTTGTTGCTTAAAACACTATTGTCTTGTTTTGTATAAAAAAAAATGTGATAATGAGAATCACTGAAGCAAGCAGAGAATCACTGAAGCAAGCAACCCCCATATCGAAAACTGGAGAAGCTATCAAGGATCAACCTTTTAGTAATCAAGAACAAATTTAACATACATTTACAAGACTGAGATATGGACTCAAGATTTTTGAGTCCAATAACCAGTTTTGGACTCAAAAATCGATTCTCAAGATCCAAAACAAACAGGGCCTTGCACACTTTGAGCAACATCATGTACTCCTTTGTTGGCCCAATTGGATATACTGACTTCTCGGTACTCTTTGAGCAACATCATGTACTCTTTTGCTGGCCCAATTGGATATACTTACTCCTCCCGGGGGCCGACGTCCGAGGTCTCCATCGAGGTTTGAGCATCTTCCTTAATCAGATGGAGGGGGGAGCTAGGAAGTGGAAGTGGAAGTGACTCTTTCAATACTGCTGTGGGCCAAATGGATTAGTGACAGTCCGTGAAGACAAGCCAAATTCATTGATGAGATTAGAGCTCTTTATTTTGTATAGGGTTATCTTATTTTTCCTCATTCCTAGAAGCACCAATGATTTAGCCAATCATCTTTTGTGTAACTACCGATTAGTCCAAAAGCTTAAGCAGTTAGAGATGGTGTTATTTAATCATTTATGCTTTAACACTCCCCCTCATGTGTGGCCTCTCTTTTTAGGTTTGGCCTACAGGTGGCACGTGTGGCCCCTCTTTTGGGTTGGTCATTAGATGTGGGTTTTTAATATCAAGGATTTGTGAAGCCAGAACCTGTAACTCCAATGCCATGTGAAATGAAGAATTACTCTAAAAGTTTAAGCCGTTAGAGATGGTGTTATTTAATCATTTATACTTTAACATCTTTCAAAAAAAAAAAAAAAAAAAACACCCACGAAAAAAAGAAGAAACCAATACAAGATGATTAGGAAGTGGAGAAAAGGGTTTGCACTATTAAAAGAGCACATGAAAACACATGGAAATAAAGCAAAAAAATCCAATACCTCTCTAAACAATTCCCTGCAATGAACCCTGCCACCCAAATTCCCATGACGCAGCCTGCTCAAAAATTTACAGGATTTATTAAACAAAGAAGCCACTCTGAAGGCCAAAGAATATCAAAACCCTAGCTGTACATAGGCATGATAAATCGTCATTGACACGGGCTGTTGCTGCTATATCAGGCACGAGAACGACGAGGTCATTGCTGAATATGCAATGCTTGCCATGGGTCCACGTTGCCGTGCCAGCTCATCAATGTCCCTAACAATGTTGAACACGGCATCTGGCTGTGCCAGTGCCAGCGCATTCTCGGACATCCTCTTCAGCTCTTCTGTCTTAGGGCCGAACCATTGAGCGACTAGATTTGCTGTTTCCATTGGGCTTTTAGAGAAGACCCCTGCCCCATTGTCTACAACATAAGGAACATTGCCAACCTCCTGAAAGACTCCAATTCATAGGAAAACAATAAGACTCTGCATTCTTCCATATCCTCTCACCAAGCAAGTAGACATTATAAGCCCAGCTCTGAATGGTTTCGGACTTGAATATGATCAAACTCTAGCAATGATTAGTGTAAGCTGAATAAAGGAACTCGTTTGCAAAACTAGAATGAATATAGTGATTGGGTTGGTAAGAGACGAAGAAGATTACCACTTTTAATTTTCACTTGATTACCCAACTTGACTGATTATATTGTGGGTTATAGCAGTGATCATAGTCCCCATTTTTTTAGTTATAAATGAACAATCCAAATTAGATCCTTCACAGTCAACTAATTGAATCATGTTTAACTCTATGATAAATGATGAATCAATATTTGATCCTTTGCAATCAACTAGTTGAATTGTGTTTAACTCTTTAAATGAAATAGAATTTAGGTGTTCATTAGCACTGACCTGTCCAGGGATGAAGTCATTGAGGATAATAGGAAGCCCCCTTATCAAAGCCTCAGCGATTGTACCAGGTCCTGCCTATAAATACCAAAAGCCCTTAGGAAACAACAGTCATATGAATGAACAGAGATAGAAGTACAGAGGGGAAAAGTATCACGGTATGATCTGAAATGAGTAAATCCCTCTAACATACCTTTGTTATGATGCAGTCACAAGCTCCCATCCATTTCTCCATCTGGGTCTCGAATCCTCTAATCTATTACCAAGAAAGTAGCTTTAAATGGGAAGGCAAACTAAGCATTCTAAACTTAAAGAGTCTATGATTCAATTTTTGTTGTAATCGGATAAAAGCAACATGAATTAACCTTGACAGGAACTTTCCATTGAATCGACTGTAGTGTAGAGGCTAGAATTTTATTGCGGCCGCATATGACAACAATCTGCCCGATTGGCCTAGAGAGCCCTTCATCAAAAAGCGCTTCTCCGAGGGCCCTTGCAGTCTTCTTAACGGGACCCATTCCCTCACCACCTCCCATCAGCAAAACCGCAGGCAATTGAGGGTCCATATCCAATTCTTCCCTTAGCACATCCTGCATAAGTGGAAAATAGTCCAGAGGACAACAAAAATTTTAAGTCCCATCTGGGATTACCATCACATTGCATGCTTTAGTTAAGATAAGTTTCATAGTGAACCTTAGATATAATTGCACGACAAAAAGATGGTCGAACAGGCAAGCCGAATACACGAATCTGAGAAGGTTCTAGGCCATCAAGCAAAGCCCTCTTGGATACCTCCTCTGAGGGGCAGTAGCATCTTGTGACATTGGTGTGAAACCTGGAATGAATTGAACTTCTTATCAATTATCGATCATGAAAAAGAGAAGGTTAATGCAAAAATTCAGATAAACTTGGCTATCAGACAAAATGGAAATGGCAAGTAAGAAATGGTTACTGACCATGTGGGGTGGCAAGTGTTGAGGTCAGTAATCACGGTAACAAAAACTACTTTCTTTTGAAGACCCTGCCATTTCAGAACCCATAGAGGGATATGTTGCATTAGAGGATGAACGCTTATGATGATATCTGGCTTGTACTCCATCAGACCAGCCTCCACCTCTCTTCAGATACAACAATAAACATGTTATACTAATGAAAAAATCCTTTGCTGTACATCCAGTGCATTACTAGTAGCGAATTCAAATAAAACAATCGTATTGATTACAACTCAAAATACAAGCTCCTAGTGTATAACTTCTATCAAACCTGTATGTAAAATCATTTTATCCTTAAAAGTCTGTCTTTCTCTTGTTCAACTTCAATCTAGTGCAAGGGTTTCTAATGAAAACAAGTCTAGTTCCAATTTAAACTACAATTCTTAATTGCTGGTAAAAATAAAAAGGAAAGTGGAAAATAACCCAAGAGGATCTATACAGAAAATGGCTATTGAGAAAGAAACAATATGTTGCAGGGTATCATCAGTAGCGATTCCAATAACCAACTGGGGACAGAGTTTGAAAAAACAGTCCTAAGAAATCAAAGATGAAAACATAAGAGAGTACCTGGCATGGTCCCAACTACACAATTATAAGCAAGATTAGATTTTTAATCATATTTTAAAATCAAATATGAAAACATAAGAGTATCTGGCATGGTCCCAAGACTCCTAACTACACAATTATGGGCAAGAATAGATTTTAATCATATTTAAAAAATCAACCTTAGAGAATAGTACCTTGCTGCAATTAAATATTATCGACTTGTAGATCAGAAATAAAATATAAACTCATTGGAACTTTCAACAGGTTGATGAACATGATTGACAATACCCCCGTCTTTAGAACAAGCAGTTAAATAATCCGGTGGTTAAAACTCGCAAGAAACACATACTTTGCATAAAGGGCGGCGATTGCTGCGAGATAAACGCAGTGAATCCAACGAGGAGAGGTCCCATGAAAGGCAACCTTCCAAAGCTGCACATGCTTCACCATGAATTTGTATTGGTTCTCCATGTTATTCAGCGGCCAACCCGCATGCTCTTTCCATACATCCTTCACAAAAACCTGAAATCAAACGTCCACCCAACAAAATAAAAATTAAAAAATAAATACATGAATTAACATAGAATCGGAAATAATAGATGAGAGAGCGAGAGAGAGAGAGAGAGAGAGAGAGAGAGGAATTACAACTAGTATCTATCATAAATGGGACATTTTAAACATAAATTCAAATTCTCTAAATGAACTAGGCCCAATAAACCACAAAATTACAGAAAAATGAACCAAAAACCTGATATCAAGCATCCACCCAACAAAAAAAGGGTAAAAATACTGGAATTAACATAGAATCGGAAAAAAATGAGAGGAATTATAACTAATATGTATCATAAATGTGACATTTTAAACAGAAACTTGAAATTCTCTAAGGCCCTGTTTGGATTGAAGGGAATTTCTGGAAAGGAAGATATTTGCAAAAAATTCTACTTTTTTACTCACAAAAAAGATAATTTGAACCAAACCTATTCAATTTTTATGTGGATGGACCTTCAATTTAGATGATAATCGTCTAAATTAACCATAATCATATCATTTCCCTCTAAATCGTGTAAAGAAAAAACATTGAGAAAAAAAAATTTCCCGTCAGAAATGTTTTTCTTGCAATCCAAACAGGGCTCAAATGATCCAGACCCAAATAACCAAAAATTACAGAAAAAAGGACCCAAAAACCATCACAGTGCCAAATAGCCTGCAAAACGTCTGAATTTAAAACCACAAAAACAAAACCATAAAAAACAATTATAAAAGAGAAATCATAGGAATAACTAACATGTGCAAAACCATGAAAAGTTGAAAACCCATCATTAAAATAACCCAAAAGAAGAATTTAAATCAGCATGAAAACACAAACACACGTTAAAAAAAAAAAAAAAAAAAAAAAAAAAAAACCTATAAAGAAACAAGAGGACAGAAAAGGCCCAAAATCGCAAACATCAGAAATACACCAAAAACATCAAAATTACACAAAAAGATTAAAATAAGAAAAAACCCAAAAAGAATCCAAAATCAATAGAGCAAATCACCCTATATTCTTCTCCGAATTCCAATTTGAAAGCATCTCTAATCGCTTCTGCGGAGGCGCGATGACCACCACCAGTATCGCTCATAAGAATCAAAACATTTTTGGTCCGTTCTGCCCCTAATTGCTCCATCTCCAAATTCTCACCATCATCAAGCTGGGTCCCATAAGGAGAACACCTCTTTTTCTGAAGGTAAGATCCTCCAACGCTCTTAAAAACCGTGTCTTTAAAGGACTTTCGTGGGGACAATAAAGACATCACCATGGTAGCGCCGGAGGACTCAAAACCCTCGCCGGAAAAAAAACAGTCCGGCGAGAGGGAGAGAGGGGGTAATTTTGGTAAGAGGTTTGGACAATATATACTAGAAGTTGAATTGGGGAAGAACTGAATCCTAGGTGGAGCGGGTTTCTAACGCTTATTTTTTGGATGCTGGAAGTACAAGGCAGGTTGTTTTGGGGGCGAGGAAGGGAATTTAATAGCCGTTGATTCGCATATTTTTTGGAATCTTCTGACAGGAAGATCCGGATCTTAAACAAGAAAGCCAGGAAGAAGGGTTATTGGGTTGACGTGGAATAGAGCGAGTAGAGATAGAGGACAAAATTAGAGGTCTGTCCTAGATAAAAGAGGGGGCGAGTATATTACTTCGCAAAACAAACGAGCGTGAGTGCTGTGCTGGCCTGCTGGGGTCCCCTTTTTTTATTATTCGTCCCCTTCTCGTCCTTGGGCCAACCCCTCCTTGTACTCCTCCTCGTAGTATAAAAAGAGTGGTCATAAGTCATAAATACACTATTGTTTAGAGGGGGTGGCCCGGGGAAAAAAAAGCGAGAATATATCACTTTTTTTTTTTTTTGGAAATTATGATTGTGGTCGGACCTTCCATTTGTGAATTGTTTTTTTAACGGGACTGATAAATTTGCTCCCTTTTCTTTCCTGGCCACCCCTCTATGTGTTTATGATTACTCTTTTTACACTACAAGAGGTGGTCCAGGGAACAAAAGGGGCAAAATATAATGTCGTTTTTTTTTATTGGATAGAGGGACAGGGTTAAATCAGCGCTTGAGAACACGGTGATCCTTTCAGGGTTCCACGAACAAAATCTAGCCGTTGATTGTAGAATTTTAATCTTATCCATAGGATATCCGTTCTGTATGGGACCAAGGCCATGTGGGTTTCCTCATGATGTTGTACAATATCAACAATCACAATTACATGTACATGGTTCCCATGTAGGATCCTAGAATTGATCGTCACTATTGATACCGATGGTGAAGATTCGGGCACTTTTCTTAGAGTCCGACTATGTAGAGAAGTCACTAATTATTAGGAAGAACCAAGGACAAATGGTTTGGTGAAGCGAAGAATACTTCATTAAGAGTTCGACCTATAAGACGGTGAACCGTGTCCACTACGGAACAAAGACTTTCACCTTTGATAGGTCTCTGAACTGCCCACATGATGAAATGCCTTGATTTTTTACTCCTGTGGCCCAAAAATCAAGCCAGACATTAATCCTAACCAAGGGAGTCAATGGATCATCACCCAGATGGTCCGATGAATTATCTGAATCCAAACTTAAACGGACAGGATCTAGACACATTATCAAGATCCATGGACACATTTTGTATCCTTCTCATAGGATCCGAAATTATTTCTGAAACAAAAGCCCTTATGACATATACTTTCGACGTTTTTAGGTTTTCTTAATATAATTTCGTCCAAAGAACATGCGTATGAAATAAAACCATCAAGGCAGTGCTAGAGGGAGATGAGAAAATTTAGAGAAATCATTATAATGATTTGCTACCGTCCATCGCAGAAGGCATTTCGCAGATGGTATGTTGGATGAGAGAGCACTTACACAGGCTCACTTTTCAGCATATTTTGTCTTCATTCACGAGGTGGCTGCTCTCACATGCAACGGACCATCCGCGAAATGCCTTCTACGATGGACGCTAGCAAATCCCATCATTATAAATTGAAGGTTGCCATAAATAAAACTTTGAACTGAGGTGGAACAAGTGACGTTTTTCGTATGAATCAAACAGTGGAAAATCAAGAAAAAGTGGAACGAGTCACTTTTCCGAAGAGGGCCTACGCTTATAAAACATCTTGAGGCCACCCACATGATCTTGGTCCCATTGGCTAACATACATCATACGAAATTACGAATGATGAATAAATAAAAGAAAATGATATTTGTACTCTTTGTTTTGATAATGACGTCATTACTTTATTAAACACTTGAGAGAGAGAGAGAGAGAGAGAGGTATTAATAAAATATTTCCATCCCCTTTCCAGAGAGAGAGACAGAGAGTGCTGTTAATAAAGTATTTCCATCCTCTTTCCACCTCTTTTGCTTGTCTTTCTCTAAAAATCATTGCATTTTCACCCCCCTGTCAATAACTAATGTAATAATATCTTCTCTATCTTAAAAAAATATCTTCTCTATCTTGACCCTTTCCAGTCCTCTTCACGTAATATACAAGTAGAATGAAAGGAATATAAATTCCCATTTCTTTACATTCCTTTTTCTCCCCCAGAATAGTTGGCAACCAAATAATAGTAAGAAATGGAAGATGTGTCCTTTATTACTTTCATTTTCCCACTTTTAGGTGCATACAAACGGACCCAAAATATGAATGCAAATTTACCTCCTTTACTTTGACTTTGTATAGGCTCGGTTTCTTAAGACCTAAAAAGGGTATAAATCAAAATGGAAACCAAACTTGAGTAAGAAATGGATAATGCTTTCTTTTACTCTGATATTCCCACTTTTTAGTCAGCCGAGACCCAAAAAAATTGGTTGCAAGTTTAAAAGAAATGGATAATGCTCCAAGAATTAGCCATTCTATTATCTAAGTTTTGGAGCCTCAGGGGAGGTTTTAAGTTTAAGTTTGATGGATCTAGTTTGGGCAACCCAGCCGGTATTGGGGGAGTGCTTAGGGATTTGGAGGGGGTGGTGAGGTGGGCTTTTGCGGGTCCTACTGGTATCGCCGATTCCAAAGCGGAGGTTCGTGTAGTGCACGAAAGAGTGAAATTTCTAGCGGGGAAAGACTTTAATCTAGTGGTGGCGGAATGTGATTCGTTGGTTGTCCGGTTCTCACATTTTTCCGTGGCGGTTTGTATATTTGTTTAATGTGCTCCTCTTTAAAGCTCCAACGTACCCATTATCCAAAACCCTCAAAATGGAATGAAGATACACGTGTTCTAAGATTGTCCCAAACATTCACCCTAACGTACTAAAGTATGCTTTGTTATTTTGAGGTATTCTTAGGCTACTGATATTGACACTACCATGTTTTAATAATTGCACCTACTCATCTTGTCTTTTATTATTTAAACAGCTGTCAAAGGTTGGTTCCCTAAAAGCTAAGAGAAGCCGAATTAAAACAGAAAAGATAAACTGACTTTTTGCAATTATTAAAACACAGTGGTGCCAATATCAGCTGCTATAGTTATCATTAAAAGCAGTTTTTTGTGGTGGCTTGAACACGTGGCGCCAGGGCGAGATTTGTTATGTACCATCCTGACGTGACCGTGTCTTCCTTATCAGCTTTTGTGCTACATATTTGCAGACCACGTGGCATAAGGGTGAGTTTTGTTATGGACCATCCTGAAGCGACCGTGTCTTCCTTGACAGCTTCTGTGCCACATATTTCCAGAAATGCCCCCGCCATGACAAATTTCACATTTTAGGAAAAATTTCCAATGGAGGACACCAAAATGTGAGAATTGTCAACGGGGACACACCTTTCGAAAAATTGTTAGAGAGGGACGAAATGGAGGTCATCAATCAAGTCTATAGAAGGGGGTTATCAACCCTCTTTAACAATTTTTCAAAATTGTGTCGCCCGTTGGCAATTCTCATATTTTGGTGTCCGCCGTAGTCAAATTTTCCCACATTTTATTACTCTCTCTCTCTCTCTCTCTCGGCAGTTCCTTGTAACCGTTATTGCGACTTTGCGAGAGCCTTCTTCACGTCTTAAGACTGTTTCCGTTTTTCTTCTTCTTCTTCTAATTAAAAAGCTTTCAGGTTATGAAACCGAAGCTCTAATTTCTGCGTTTCTTCTTCTCTCTCTCTCTCTCTCTCTCTCTCTCTTTATATATATATATATATATATATATATATATATATATATATATATATATTCCTTTCTCGTGGAATCCGATGGAAAACAACTTTCCGTTTCGAGAGAGCTTGGCAAACGCGATGAAACACGAGAGACGATGGAAATCTCAGGCCAAATCTTCCCAAACCAATAAAACCTTGTTGATCATGTCTTTCTTCTCTTGCCTCGCTTGGCTCTACGTTGCCGGAAGGTCAGTTTTGGGATTTCCACCGTTTTTCTTTTCCCCTAATCTTTTTTTCATTCTAATTGATTTTCTTTTGAATTTTCAGATTGTGGCAAGACTCCGAGAACAGAATTTTACTGTCTGATCTTCTTGAGAAAAATTCGCTTCAGGTTCGTCTCTTTTTCTTTCTTTTTATTCTTTTCTCTCTCGATCTCATATTCTCTTATTTATTATTCTTTTGGTAATTCGTTGTAGCCACCGAGAATTCTTACTGTTGAAGATAAGTTAACAACCCTAGGATGCAAGTAAGTTTTTGGGGAATTTTCGACAATTTTTACATTGATTTTCTGTTTTTTTTTTTTTAATCTATTCGTGTTCTTGTTTGGGAAGCAATGTGTACTTTGAATGGTTTTCAGAGATTTAAGGGAGAGAATTGTAGAGGTTGAGATGGAGTTGACATTGGCGAAGAGTCAAGGCTACCTCAGGAATCACTTACAAAAAAATGAGACTTTTTCAAGTAAAAAGCTTCTTGCTGTTATTGGAATTTATACTGGATTTGGAAGTCGTTTGAGACGGAGTAAATTCAGGGATTCTTGGATGCAAAAGGGTCAGTTTGGATTTCATAACCACTTTTTCTGTTTTTTTTTTAAATAATTTGCCAATTCTAATGGAAAGTTTTGATAGCAAAGGTTCATTATGTTGAAGATCATCACCAACTTCTCACTAAAGAAATAAGGAATGTTGACTGAGCCTTCAGATTCTGTTGCATGAGAAATCTTTTGCTATCTTTAGTCAGAATAAACGGAGGAAGACCAAGACTTTAGTGAAGTAGTATATGTTTGTTATGATTGTTAAAGTTGTTGCTATCATATGAAATCTTTTGCTATCTTCAATAAAAGGAGGAAGACCAAGACTTTAGTGAAGTAGTTTTAGATATTTTATATTTGTTAAAGTTGTTGCTAGTCTATTTATTTGTAATCCATTTCACTCGATTGATTAAGCAAGAAAAGCTAGTTTCAAGTCTCTGTTTTCTGCTCTGTTTTATTTACAATTGGTATCAGAGCTGAGGCAATTTTCTGGGAGAGTTGCTGAGGTTTTGGAGATTTAAAGACCTGCTGTTTGCTGCGATCGTATCTAGCTGTGATCGAAGACCTGCTGTTTGGCTGCAATCATGGATCTCACCAATTCAGTAGGTGGAATCGAGAAGCTAAATAACACGAATTATGACTACTGGAAGTCATGCCTGGAGTCGTATCTTCAGGGTCAAGATCTTTGGGAGGTTGTGAATGGAGCTGATGCCGTCCCTCCCAACTGCACACCCGATTCCCAGGATGCTTCACGTAAGTGGAAGATCAAAGCAGGGAAAGCTTTGTTTGTTCTGAAGGCCACCATTCAGAAGGATATGTTAGGCCATATTCGTGAAGTCAAGACGCCTAAGGAAGCCTGGGAGTCATTTGCTGTTTTGTTTTCTAAAACAAATGATGCAAGACTCCAGATGCTAGAGAATGAGATTGGATCAGTCTCTCAAGGGAACATGACAATATCCCAATACTTCATGAAAGTAAAAGGTATTTGTCATGATATCACCCAACTTGATGCAGAATCCAAAATCACCGATGCACGTACACGGAGGATAATTATTCGAGGTTTAAAATCCGAATACAATGGGTTCATTACAGCTATTCAAGGGTGGCCAGTTCAGCCATCTCTACTTGAATTGGAAAGTCTTCTAGCCAATCAAGAGAGTTTGGCAAAACAAATTGCAGGTATATCCTTGAAAGAAAATGAAGAGGTACTCTTCACAGGTCGGGGAAGCAAGCCCAAATCAAAATCAAAGCCTTGGCAAGGGAGCACTCAAGGAGGGGAAGCTTACAAAAATCGTGAATCAAGCTCAAGTTCAAAGAAAACATGGACATGCTACAACTGTGGCAAGCCTGGTCATTTTGCCAGGGATTGCTATGCACCAAAGAAGAAATCTGAAGAAGGAAATTCTGCTACATCGAATGATGTTCAACAGAATGATAATAGCGAGGACGAATGGAGCGCCTTTGTCTCCATTGTTGAAGACCAATCCTTGGTGGCTGAAAAGAAAAATTTTCAGGACAATGAAGAAGAATGGGCAGATTTTGTCTCCATTGTTGAAGACCAATCCTTGGTGGCTGAAAAGAAAAATTTTCAGGACAATGAAGAAGAATGGGCAGATTTTCTTGTCATTGATGAAGATCAGTTAGAAGGATGGGGAGATCTCCTTATCTCTGATGAAAAACCGTTAGAGTTAATTGAGATGGCTTTAACAGCCTCTAATCACGTGGTATCTACAAGCTCTATGGAGGAAAATGTCTCAGATCAACCAGACTATTCTAGAGACTGGATCATTGATTCAGGCTGTTCAAACCATATGACAGGAGATGGGCAAAAATTCCTCACAAAGACAGAGTACACTGGAAAGAAGATGGTAGTGACAGCAAATAATGCAAAATTGCCAATTGCTCATGTAGGAGATGCCGCTTGCATTCCAAGATCCAGCAATAAGCATATCCTGCTCAAAGATGTTTATCACGTTCCCAACATGAAGAAGAACCTGATGTCAGTATCTCAAATTACTAACTCAGGTAATTTTGTCATCTTTGGTCCAAATGATGTAAAAATCTACAAAGAATTGCAGATTTTTGGGACGCCTTGCATGGAAGGAAAGAGGGTAGAATCAATTTATGTAATGACAGCCCAAGATGCATATGTTGATAGAACTCGAAAAAATGAGACTGTTGATTTATGGCACTCTCGTCTTGCACACGTTGGATATATGAAGCTGAAAGTCATGATGAAAAAGCAATTGGTAAGAGGGCTTCCCGACCTTGAAGTTAGACCTGACATTGTCTGTTCTGGATGTCAATATGGGAAGGCACATCAGCTACCATACACCGAATCTGGGTTCCAAGCAAAACAGCCGCTTGAGCTAGTGCATTCTGACGTCCTCGGCAAAGTGAAAATTCCATCCATTGGAGGTAAAAGTTATCTATTAACATTTATAGATGATTTTTCAAGATATGTTTGGATATATTTTTTGAAAGAAAAACTTGAAGTATTCAAAATGTTTGTGGAGTTTCACAAACAAGTAGAAAATGATCTTGGCTATAAAATCAAATGTTTAAGATCTGATAATGGAGGTGAATTCTCATCAAATGAGTTTTCATCCTATCTGAAAGAGCATGGGATACGCAGACAACTTACTTGCCCCAATACACCCCAGCAAAATGGGGTAGCAGAAAGGAAAAACAGACATTTGGCTGAAGCATGTAGAAGCATGATGCATGCAAAAAATGTCCCAACCAGGTTTTGGGCTGAATGTATGAAGACCGCTGCATATGTTATTAATCGTCTTCCTCAACCAAAGCTCAATTTCATTTCACCTGTTGAAAAATTGTCTGGTGTTAAGCCCAATGTAAGTCATTTACGTGTTTTTGGTTCAGTTTGTTATGTATTTGTACCTGATCATTTACGCAGCAAATTTGAAAAGAAGGCTGTTAGATGCATTTTTACCGGTTACGATTCAGAAAGGAAAGGTTGGAGGTGTGTAGATCCATCCACTGGACGTGCTCATGTCTCGAGAAATGTTGTTTTTGATGAGGCATCTTCGTGGTGGTCACTAGAGCATGCAACCCTTCCAGACAGCAGAGAGTTCGAGGTAGAGCTACTTGAAAAGATGGGATCGGATGCTATGCTCGAACAAATAGACAAAGAACCAATTGAATCTTGTCAAAAGGAGATACACAATCGAGCAACCACATCATCTAGCCCATGGCAAACAGCTGTGCATCAAACCAGAACAGCAGAAGAGTTGAGACCATCTCAATGGAACGAACCAGAAATTGAAGAGGACAATACAGAACCTAGAAGATCATCTCGAACTCCAAAGCCGAATCCAAGGTATGCAAATTCAGCCTTAACTGCAGCATGGACAGTCACAATAGATGATGAAGTTCACATCAATGAACCAATTTCATTCGAAGAAGCTCAAGGAAAATTAGAATGGGAGAAAGCCATGGCTGAAGAAATCCAGGCTCTCAAAGAAAATGAAACCTGGGATCTTGTGCCTCGACCAACAGGAGCAACACCCATTTCATGCAAATGGGTATACAAAATCAAGACTAGAACAGATGGATCAATAGAAAGATTTAAAGCTCGGCTAGTGGCTCGAGGTTTCTCTCAACAGTTTGGTCATGACTATGATGAAACTTTCAGTCCTGTGGCAAAAATTACTACTGTTCGAGTCCTTATCGCTCTAGCTGCAAGTCAGTCATGGAAATTGTGGCAGTTGGATGTTAAGAACGCATTTTTACATGGCGAGTTGGATAGAGAAATTCTTATGGAACAGCCAAAGGGGTTTGAAGAAGACCCACGCTATGTCTGCAAACTCAGAAAAGCTTTATATGGCTTAAAACAGGCTCCACGAGCCTGGTATGGTAAGATTGCTGAATTTCTGCAAGCAAATGAGTATTCACTAGCCTCATCTGATTCTAGTTTATTTGTAAGAATCACTGATGGAAATACTTCAATCATTTCAGTTTATGTCGATGACTTGATAGTTACAGGGAATGATGTTGCAGAAATTACTAGAATCAGAAAAAATCTTGGAATTCGGTTTCAAATGAAAGAATTAGGAGAGCTCAAACACTTTCTAGGACTTGAAGTGGATCAGAGCAAGCATGGGATATTTCTCGGTCAGCAAAGTTATGCAAGAAGGTTACTTGATCGATTTGGAATGACAAGCTGCAACACCATTACAACCCCAGTTGAAATTAATGCAAAGCTTCAGGTAGATGATGGAGAGGAACTAGATGATCCAATCATGTACAGGCAACTAGTAGGGAGTTTAATCTATTTAACTCTAACTAGGCCTGACATAGCCCAAGGAGTTGGGGTTGTAAGTCGTTTCATGCAAAAACCAAGGAAGCCACATCTCGATGCAATTCGTAGAATTCTAAGGTATATTCAAGGAACATTGAATTTTGGTATACTTTATGAAGCAGGGAAGAAATGTGAAATTGTTGGGTTCTGCGATGCGGATTACGCTGGAGATCTTTGAACTCGAAGGTCTACAACAGGTTATATTTTCAGCCTAGGTTCCGGTGCTATTTCATGGTGCAGTAAGAGGCAGCCCACTGTATCGCTATCTACAACTGAAGCAGAATATCGAGCAGCAGCAATGGCAGCGCAGGAAAGCGTATGGCTAGTTCAATTGATGAAAGATTTGAATCAAATCACTTGTTGTGTGGTTAGTATTTATTGTGATAATGAAAGTGCAATTAAACTAGCTGAGAATCCCGTGTTTCATGCTAGAACAAAGCATGTAGAAATACATTATCACTTCATAAGAGAAAAGGTTCTTCGTGGAGAAATTTCCCTCATATCAGTTCATACAGATGAGCAAATAGCTGACATATTAACAAAAGGTTTGTGTTTGAAGAAATTTGTGAAATTCAGGAAGAAGTTTGGTGTCATAGAAAGAGAGTTGGTGCTGAGGGGAAGTGTTGAAGATCATCACCAACTTCTCACTAAAGAAATAAGGAATGTTGACTGAGCCTTCAGATTCTGTTGCATGAGAAATCTTTTGCTATCTTTAGTCAGAATAAACGGAGGAAGACCAAGACTTTAGTGAAGTAGTATATGTTTGTTATGATTGTTAAAGTTGTTGCTATCATATGAAATCTTTTGCTATCTTCAATAAAAGGAGGAAGACCAAGACTTTAGTGAAGTAGTTTTAGATATTTTATATTTGTTAAAGTTGTTGCTAGTCTATTTATTTGTAATCCATTTCACTCGATTGATTAAGCAAGAAAAGCTAGTTTCAAGTCTCTGTTTTCTGCTCTGTTTTATTTACACATTATTCAGTTTAAAACAAATTCTCAATGTGAATTGATGTTTGTTAAGCTAAATTCCGGGCCTCAAAAAAAAAAGAATTGATGTTGGGTGGCAAGCGTTTTGTTTTCAGTCATGTACATAGTTTAGTTAAGTATGATATTGGGAGTTGCACTAACTGGGGAGAGATTCCTTTGAAAATTTGTCCCGAGGTATTGAAATTTGGGTCATTTCCTTTTTGCTCAGAGGGATATATGAATAAGTTTTTATTTTAAATTCTGAGGACATTAAATTTCTTTAATTGTTCACTTTTTCATTCTATAATCTGCATTGTAGTTTTCTCTTTGTAATTTTTTCAAGTTTAATAACCTCTAGTCCATGTTTGGCCTCTTTCTAAAATTTAGTTAGATCAACTAACTTAAAGGCCATGATTTTTTTTCCGTCATGAATGATATTGAGGACCCTGGTGCTGAATATACAAACTCATTATATTTGATTGTCTCGGCTTGCAGGTGATTCCTTAAGGAAACTTGAGGAAAGAGGGGTGGTCATACGCTTTATAATTGGTCGGAGGTTATTCCAAAACTTAAACTGTTTATTTTTGTTGTGTACTGTTTATTTTTTAGTTTTTCCCTGTTTGGGAAATCCTCCTTTTGTATTTCTGACAGACTTATGATTGGCTAATCTTACGTCATTACCTGGACATTTCATATTGGCAGTGCGAATCGTGGGGATAGCTTGGATCGCCATATTGATGAGGAGAATAGCCTGATGAAAGATTTCTTGATTCTTGTAAGTAATTATGTTGCTGATGATAACACACAATTGACTATTTGGGTGCTGTGGCTTTGGGGTTTAATGTTAAGGCATCGACACATGTCTTTGTAAGACAATAACACTTATGTTCGAAGCTCCACTTAGTCGGTGATTTTTTTTTTTTTTTGGCCACAGTTGTGTAAATGATTTGAGATGAAACCTGTGAACTAATTTAGAGTTGAAAGGGTTGAGCTATTGGTAAATACATTTTGGATCTAAACTGTAGAACAGTTTGGTGATAATATTCACTTCCATACCATTTGTGTAAAATGTTAAATTTCCTTGGAATCCTATTAGATTGCAACATCCATTTTACAAATTGATTGTATTCCTATAATGTTTTAATACTTCAGTCCTTTTTTTTCTTCTAAAAACTCTCTCTCTCTCTCTCTCTCTCTCTCTCTCTCTCTCTCTCTCTCTCTCTCCATTACTACTAGTGTTTCTTAGTCATCTCTTTCCAATGAGGTCAGCAACCTGGTCTGTATCCCTTCCCATCTCTACCTTCTCATGTTCTTTATTTTCTCTTTTTTCTCACCCTCCTTTCAACCAAACCATGGATGAAACCAATGTCTCTAAAACTCACAAGAAATACACTTACAATATGAGGAGTAGTAGAGGGATGATTCCCCTCATCCTACGGCTCTAATAGTGTTCTCAAATCAACATCAGCATCGATTCATTTCATAATGGTTTTCTTTACCAGAATCAATACTGGACATGCCCGAATATTCTTCCTTTCCCTACCACATACAATATCTCTGAAACTACCATTAATGCTCTCTCTCCCTCAAAGCCACACCTACAGATTGCAAAACCACTTGCAGAAAACCTGATGGGAACAAAAAACTTAGTTTTTTTTGTGTGTCTGTGTGTGGTGGTGGTTGGGTGGGGGGTGTTGCATGGATCTAGAAGTTGGTAGGGGAAAAGTTTTGGGGTGGGGAAGTTCTAGAGGGAGTTTCAAGGGGCAGAATTGTGGGCTGGGAGAGCCTCAGGACCATACTTGTAGGAGCTGGGAGAGTTTTGTGGTGGTTGTGTGGATGCTGTGTCTTCGGTCTGGCTTGGGCCTAGCCAAGTTCCCTATTAATAATTTGATATTGATTATGAATAGCTTCCTATTAATTTGATATCAAATTTGGACGTGGTTCTAAAAACAGTTCCCTATTAATAATTTGATGTTGATCATGAAATAGTTCTACAGCCTTTTGAGAAATGTGTATGTGGGGACCTGTTTCATTTGTCGAAGTCTAACTGTAAATCTATAGTATCACTTCTAAAAGTAAAAGGAAATCCTTAATAGAAAATCTCATCACAGAAATTGAGCTAGTTGGCTGCTGATATTTATTGTTTTGATTCATTTTATAGAGCTTCAATTGTGTTTTAAAGGTTATTCCAATAAATTTCCTGCGATTAGCTTTCAGGCTTTTAGTGATTCAGTCAACTACTGATGTTCATTTGTGGGACATGCCATTATTTGAGTTGGTAATATGTAATCAATATTTACCTAGTTCTCAATTCTGTACTTGAAAAGGCGAAGTCTGGGATTTGAGATTCCTCTACCGGTGATTAAGTACTTTTTTAACTTGTAGGAAGGTCACGAGGAAGTTGTAGAAGAGTTGCCAAAGAAAGCAAAGTCCTTCTTCGGTACGGCTGTTGAAACATGGGATGCGGAGTTCTATGTTAAAGTTGATGACAAAATTAACCTTGACCTGGGTAAAGTTCTTATTTTTCTTGTTTTGTAAATACAAGAATGTTTAAAGTAATTGCATTGCAATATTTTCTGTTCATTAATATCAGCTTGGAATGTTAAGTAGTTTCATGGCTTAACAGATGGGTTAATTGGAATTCTTGAAAGCCATCGTGGCCAGCATGGTGCTTATATGGGGTGCATGAAGTCTGGGGATGTAATAAGCGATGAGTACGTACTTCTTTTGTAAGTTATAATTACTCTGTATTTTGAGTAACATGTTATAGATCTTAGGTAGGTGGGAGCACCACGTATCATGCCAAATCCTGATACGGTCCCCTGTATAAACTCTGAATCTAATTCCATCTTGGAATTTTTGTTTGAACCGCAAGATGTCCCTCTGAATCGTCATTATCTGCATAGTATTTCCCATTCAAGTGTGATAATTACAATCTTGCAATTTGTATCAGAGGATCAAGAGATAAGATTGTAAAAAGTTACTTGGAGTCTTTCGTCAACTTGTTGATTGCCCCTTTGGGATTTTTGTGACCTTGCTTTTGGTATTGGATAAGTTTATATAGCGTAGTTTTTCATTTTTAATTTCTGGGACATTTTATTAGAAGTACTTAGTTCTTTAATGTTGAAAGCATTCATAGTTCTGACGATGATAAGAATATATCTTATTGTTTCTCTCGTTTATTTCTGCAACATTTTATTAGAAGTACTAAGTTTTGTACTTGTGAAACAACAATCACTTGCTAAATGTGAAAGCATTCATAGATCTGTAGATGATTGTCTGACCATCAAAACACTTTATTAATTTTTTTCTCAGGGGGAAACCGTGGTATGAACCAGAGTGGTGGAAATTTGGCGATAATAAGTCGTAAGTATCTAGCACACGACCAATGGTTGGTTTTTTATGCAAAACTACTTAGCTTGCATTTACATGTTAGAAATCCATTTTGCATTGATTGTGAGCCCCATTTGTTCTCATTGAATAATTTATGAGCACATACTCATTATTAAGAACAAAAACTTATATATACCTTCGTTGTTGCTTATTTGGAGCAAACAATAGCAAATAAGTATTGGGAATCATTCTTAATTCAGTGCGTATTACAATATTTTTTTCCTTTTAGCAATACGATGCGTCTTGCCATTCAAAAATACAAAACAAAAAGGCAATACGATGCAGTCTGCATAGCGATGGTATAAATGCATAATTTGACAAGATTAGTGGAATTATGGTCTTGTTTGAACACATGAAATTCAAAGTAGAGGAAAACAACTTCGCTATATAATCTCCTAATGCAAGCTATTTTATGCTAAATTGGCAAGAATCTTGTTGATATAGACAGGTAAGACAGCTAAAGTATATCAGATGCAGATTCCACCATTATAAGCTGTAGGCTTGCCTGTTATAGCAATCATTGTTGAAAAAGGTGTAAAATATATTACCTTGAGGCCTACCTCAAGCTGGGGTGTAGGTCAAAGTACCGTACATGGTTTTAAATTTCCACGGAAACGATACCAAAACCGAAATGCAGACCGAAACTATAATCGTAAGTGCATTAGTGGTATATTATATCATAATGTATTGTATAATTGTATTTATATGAATTGCATGTGGAATGTGGTGAATGTACTATGAATTGCATGTGGAATGTGGTGTATGTATTATGTATACATATTTATGTGAATTACATGTGAAATGTGCTATGTACTGAATTATCAGACATGTGCAACGGCATCAATGAAGTTTTAGATAGACTGTCTAATTCTGTAAGGCTCTGTTCACTTCTTTTCCCTGGTGCTGTTTTCCAGGGAAAACAGCCTTTTTTTTCCCTGACAAGACCGAATTTCATTGTTCACTTCTTTTCCAGGGAAAAATATTATCATATGTGGAATTTCTAATTTAAAAGCTGAAAATGATGTGGAAATTGACTTTTTCCTATTACTCGAGATTTGGTTTCCGATTAAATATATCGGAAAGCGGCTTTCCAAGGAAAACGAAACCTTTTCCTTGACATTTTCCCTGGACTCCTTTTCCTTCTGTCACGTCACCTGGGAAGGAAAGGAAAACGAAATCCTTTCCTTTCCTTTCCGGGGAAAAGAAGTGAACAGAGCCTAAAGAAAAAAGAAAATAAATGTAAATTTTAGATTGTTCACGTACCTGCATTTAAATATCACAAGTCATATTAATAAGACATTATTTGTTTCACTTATTTTTAGTGTATTTAGATTATTTATACAGAAAAGAAACACATGAGCAAACTAAAATTGCGAATCAGTGGTGAATAGGAAACAAACTAAGCCCTCACCAACTCAGTTTACTGCCCCTACCTTGAACTTTGAACGGAAGCTGACCTGAAACTGTGAATTTGACAACTACTGTATGATTTACAGAGGTTCATATGTACTGAATATACCATTATTAAAGGTATATTTTTGAAAACTAATTGATTTAATATATGATCTTGTTTGCTTAAACTGGAATCCTTAAATTTATTGCTGGCTGCGTATTTCTTTTGATAATTGTGGATGCAGAGTGGAAATGCAGGAAAAAACTTGAATTGTTTTTTACAGTGAACATTCTCCTTTGTTTTATATCATATTAGGAGTTGATCCCCTTTTTTAGTATTGATAGAACTGTTATAAGGTTGGCTTCAATCTCTGCCTTCAGGTATTTTCGACATGCAGCTGGTTCACTATTTATACTTTCAGGAAATTTGGCTCGGTACATTAGTATAAACAGGTCGGTATCAACTCCTTAGCTAAGCCTTTGATCTTTTTCTTGGTGAAAGTGTGGAAATGTTAATACTGAACTTAACGAAATTTTGCTTAGCTTTAAGCACTTTTCACAAGCTGCTTATGTACTTTCTGTTTTCCCTTTCGGTGAAAGTTGACTCAGTTTGGATACTGTGGTTGATTTAGAATTTGCTAAAATTATCTACTTAGTCGTATTTCATGCTTATCAACTTGCAATTAGCTGAGATAGTGTGGCTATTGCCCAAGTTCCCACTTTCCTGAGCCCTTTGTTTTGTTGGTTATCATGAAATTCACGGAAGTAGCATTCTAAAAAAGAAAACAAACACAGGCATTCAAATTCTGTAATTTAATATTTATCTATTTTGCATCCTTCAGCTTAGAATTAAGGCCTTAGGAAAGTGGGCACTTTTTTGCCTGTCGCTAAGACTCGGCATTTCTTTGCCTAAAAAAAACTCTCTAAAAAATCATTATTTTTTTATGAATGGTAAATCTGCAAAGCATTCTTCTTTATTGATTCACATTCATGCTCATGGTTCTCATGACCATGGTTTTAAATTTCGGTTTCGGCTTATCTGAAACTGAAATTTCAGGCCAAATTTGGTACTGCTGCACGAAATCCCGGATTTTTGGGATGAAATTTCGATTGAAATTACCGAAATTTCCCATTTCGTTCGAAATTTTTTAATGGAATAAAAAAGTATTATTTTATTATAAATTTCGGCGGAATTAACAAAATTTCGAACGAAATTTGGTAAATTTTGGGAATTTCGGTTCCGGTACCATTTCGTTTCGTTCCTCACCAAAATCCGAAATTTCGGTCGAAATTTAAAACCATACTTATGACGTCACTCCCGTATGCAGTGCATCTCTACAGAGTTATGCTCATGATGATGTTTCGGTGGGTTCTTGGATGATGGGCGTTGAAGCAACCTATGTTGATGACACTCGGCTTTGCTGTAGCAGCTCAAGACAAGGTAGCTGTCCCCTTTTATAGGTTCTCATTGTGATCTGATTTTCCTTTAGACTCTGTTTCTTTCGACATAAAATGGGTGTAAAACAAACTTTACCACGCTTTTTGCCACTTAAAATTTGTTTTACACCCATTTTACATCGAAAGAAACATAATCTTATGAATGACAACTCCACAGAAATGTTCTTTCTTCTTTTAACTCTTCTAAGTATGGGGTTTTGAAGCCTAATAACTTTTATATATCTCAATGGCGTTTTCCAGACAGGATATGTTCCTTAGATTGAGAGTAGATACATTTTTGCTGCCAATTTTTTGGGCAACTATTGCTCTCCATGGCTTGAGGGAGACGGAATCTTTTGCGTCATTCAACATTAACTCAATAGTGGAATACAAGAAGTTAACATTAGGAATTATAATGCTTTGGAGGCATCTTTCATTTATAGACTGAAGTGGGCTCCTAACACAGTGGGGGTTGGTTCATCAAGCAACTAGGGAGGAAAATTTCTTCCATAAAATCAAAGACTGGACCAGAACCTTTTTTTAATGGCTGACTGGACCAGACCCATGCTCCAACAGAAACAGCAAAGGTAAGACTGAATAAGTTCATTCAGCCTTTGCCAAGCATCTTTCAACACGCCAATGTAGATGGGTCTTGTTAACTTGCTGCTATGAACTTGCCTTGCAAGAGATATCTAAAGGTTCATCATGTCAAAAACTTCCATGAAAAATGCATAATCATGCATTGAGATCTATATTGAAAATGCAACTTCGTGGGTAAAAATGCTCTCATTTCCAATGCTTTTCTTAGAATGACTTCCATGAAATATCTGTTTGTGCAGAAAGGACTACATTTCGACCTACTCAATTCCTTTGTTTTTGTTTTGTGATTCTTGGTTCTAGATTTGCTTGAGAGTGTCCATTTTGAATTGGTCCTTAACATGATGATTTGGCTTCATGGTGAAGATGCGTGGCTACAAGGAATGTGAACTCTACACTTCCTTGTTTCTCATTATGACTTGACATCTGCATATACTAAATGTTTCTTTCCTTTGTCATTCATTTTCTTTCCATGGAAAATTTTTACTAGAATTTTTTCTATGGTGGATTTTTTACACCTCATTCATGTCATGGATGGGGCACATCATTTTACAATATGTTTTGATAAGGTGATTGATGCCAGTCATCTTACACCAATGCATAGCATGGGTGGGCTCACCATTTTACACCTCATGTTTTGATATGGTTGGACCCACCATGTCTACCCAAACCCAATGCATATAGTGGGGCCTACTATTTTACACCATGTTTTGATAGGGTGTGCCCCACCAACTCCACTCAAGCCCAGTTCACATGATAAGAATTTTTTTAAAGGTGGAAGCAACAAATACAAGGATCCAACTACACTAACATTTATTTTTACTGAATTAAAGAAATTGATAATTGCTAGCATTGTGAATAGTGTAATGCTGCCTTACTATTACTGGGTGGCAATTGGGTTCACTCAACACTCTTTTATAGGCTTATAGGAGGCGTAAACCGGTCCTAAGAGGGTAGAGAACATTCTAAAAGCTTAGAATTGTGCAAAAGACTTCGGAGATACCTAAAAGTATACAATAATGTAATGCTGGCATGCTGCCTTACTATTACTGGGTGGCAATTGGGCTCACTCAATACTCTTTTATAGGCTTATAGGAGGCTTAAACAGGTCCTAAGAGAGTAGAGAACATTCTAAAAGCTTAGAATTGTGCAAAAGACTTTGGAGATACCTGAAAGTATACAATAACATGTGGATGTTATAGAATGTTTTTTAAGGGCCTTTGTAAAGAAATATATGGAGAATTTTAGAGAGCTCAGAAGTTTCTAGTATAATACTAGATCGTTTGTTGATTTTCATGTGGCATGATCAGGACTATTGGTGTTAGGGGAGGAAGTTTATATAGATAATAGTATGCTCCTCGTTTACAAAAAAACTCTTAACCTTGTATTCAACTGTTTTAAGGATTTTGGCATTGATCGACTAGTTCAATGGTCAAGGCTTTGTTCCTCAACCTGAAGGGCGTCTGAAGTTCAATACCAGCTTAATTCCCAAAAAAAGTATTGCCAAGGTTTTTTGCTTGAGAAAAATGCACACGCCTATCCATGCACTTGTATTCCTAAGTGGGTTTATGAACAATACCCTAGTTTTGAGTGGAAAATAGTTTTTAAATGGAAAATGCCACCTTGAATACACACCATTGTTGCTTTGTTTTCTCACTATCCATATGGACACAAATTGACGGATTAAAACCATCCAATGGAGTGGATTTTGATACATGACGCTGCACTAGTTGTGAGTTTTTAATCTTTTATATGGTGTAAGCCTGTATTGTCCTGTATTTTTCAAAATGTACTCTATGGCCTAACACCATAGGATATCCAAATTGTCCATTTGACGGGTCACAACCCATATAGGTTGTGCCCAAAAAATCATTTTTATTGGATGATCTTAGCCCTCCAATCTATAGAGGCTTCCATAATACGCAGATTTTAGAATCTTGGATTTCATCAAAATCCTAAATGGGAGACAAGAAAAAGGAGACCAGCCGCCGTTTTCTGATTTCTTGCCCTTTCTTTCTGACAGCAAAAGAGCAGGCAACCATATAGTCGGTATGCGAGGATTAATGTCGGATCCCAAGGGCAAATGATTGATTTACCCATTCAAAGCAAATTGAGCGAAGGACTTTCTTTAATGGAATATCTCATTTCTTGCTACGGAGCTCGCAAAGGAGTTGTGGATACTGCTGCACAAACATCAGATTCTGATACCTCACGTGTCGACTTGTTGAAGTAGTTCAACACATTGTTGCACGTATAATAGATTGTGGCACTATCCGAGGTATTTCCGTGTGTCCTCGAATGGGCTGACGGAAAAAATGTTGATCCAAACACTAATTGGTCGTGTATTAGCAGACGATACATATATGGGTCTACGATGCATTGCCGCTTGAAATCAAGATATTGGCGTTGGGGTTGTCAATTGATTCATAACCTTTCAAGCACAATCAATATATATTCGAACCCCTTTTATTTGCACAGTACATCTTGGATCTGTCGATTATGTTATGGTCAGAGTCCCACTAAGAGATTTCTAAAACTTGGATTTCTTACTTAAAATCCAAGAAACGTTGTCAGGACAACATACATCAGCTTGATCATGAACCCTATTTTACACTGTTTTCAAACCAAAACCTGGATTCTAAAATCCACATATCCAAACAGCCCCTTAATCTTTCTATCTCTACCGCTCCCTCATCACGCATGTCGCACCTTTCTCCTTCTCTGTTATCTCCCACCACTATCTCTAGCAGATACTACTCACCTAATCATCTTCTCCCTCATTCTCCCTCTCCCCGTTTCGCGCCTTCTTCATCTTCTCTTTTGTTCCCCTCCCTCCTTACTCCAGCAATTTCTCTCCATTTACAAAGCACATCTCAAAGAAGGAGCTCTCTAATACAGATGCATCTCAGCCGTTCGAAGACCGAGGACTCCAGAGTCATGATTGGACCATTGGATCGACCATAGGTCGAGACTAAGATTATGCTAAATCGTGTTTTTCTGAGGCCAGTCAATGCAATATTATCAAGAGTTGCTTTAGATTTTAATTTTATTTAGAGATTTTATATTGGCTTAAATAGCCTTCGTTTTAGTTTAACTAGGATTTTAATTTGCTTCAAGTTGTCACGAGAGATTTTAGGAAAGGTACTTTTTTTTATCTTTCCTTATTTTACTTGAAATAGGAATCGTCCACGCATAAGTCTATAAATAGACTTGGTTGCATGTCAACGAATTAGTTAGGCTGAGTTGATTTTGAATTGAAAAAATAGTAGATTGGAAATTGAACCTTGTTTCAGATTTATAATTGAGTTTTCATCTATCACTTGCCTTCTTCTTTTCACTTTTCACACGCCTTTTCCTCCCTGAGTCTACGCCAAAGACCCGCATACAAAATCAGAATTCTTTGTTATTCTAATCTGTGAAGAAGATGGAGGAATCAGAGAAAAGGCAAGAAAGATTGAAAGCAATGTGCATGGAGGCTGCACAGGCTTAACTCTAATATTCAGCTCTCTTCTATCATGCCTGTTCATCTCTCCAATCCTTTCATTGAGCCCTCTGCAATGCCACCCACTGCTGGTCCAAGGTTCGATTTCTACACTGACCCTATGTCAGCTTTCCCTAGTGGAAAGATGAGGACCAAGTACAGTAGCCATAATCCTCATGAGTCATGACTATGTTTCTCCTATCATCAATGGCTCTCCCATGCGCGGGTCATCATCGTCTAGAGTCTAGACCAAGGAGCCCTTACGTAAGTCCTGCTCCTGCTCATCAATCTCACATGAATTATTCTCCAAATAAGAGACTGAGACTATGAAACACCACATCCTGTTCCTATTTCTGGATCTTGGAGAGGTCCGATCAGAATGACTAGTCCATTATCAGGGTACACAAGGACTCCTACTAGTGTTCCTGGTATTCCTTTCTATGGCCTTCCCCCCAATTCAACAAGGGCAGTTTACACAAGCCTGGTTATGCACGCGGGCATAGGCCCGGAACTAGTTCAGTAAGAGGAAGCGATCGCCGATTGAGCAATGGTGGAAGAGGACAGTGTTTCCAAACACATGCATCAGCTCTGGAGATGTTACAAGATCCATGGAGGCTGTTGAAACCTATTGTTACAAAATTTAGTTGTGACCAAAAACCCCGAGACTCCAGACTCTCTAAAATCTAGGCTTCCGAAATCAGTCAGCATGAAAAGAGCCAAAGGTTCTCAAGTTCCCATTGGGTTCCATCCCCAATCAAGCCTTGGTCTCTCATTTGAAGAGGCTGTTAATGATATCAGAAAACTACCAAGAATGTAAAGTTTCTTATTCTTCAAATTCTATTTTCGTCAATTTTTTGTAGCCTACTTTTTAGTCATCAAATCTCAGAAAACTACCTATCTAGCAAGTCAAGATTATTCGATTTGGATGTGATATGAGGAAGTTATGACTTATGAGCATTGGTATAGGTCTATCACGGGATTTATATTTTATGGCTGTTTTAGTCTAAGTTTTTAGGTTTTATTTAAGCCACTTTTGATGGACAGTTCAGATTATAGTTGCTTATGTCTTAAGTTAGTTTTTTTAGGATTTCTTTTCTTATAAATAGATATTCTGAAAGCATTGTAAGGAACATTTTTTTATTATTGAATGAAAATTTGCCTTTGGGCTTTTGAGTTCTTTGAGAACTTTTGAGTATTTTCTAGTTCCGCTCTGAGAAATTCGACTTCGACGGGATCGAAGTAAATATCATCCCCTTCGACGGTGATCGAAGTATTCTATTCCCTACTATGGTGATTGAAGGGCCCCCTTTCTTCTTTAATTTATGTCTTGCTTCTGCTGCTAGGCATTGAAATACGTCAAGATTTTAGGTTTTCGGACTTCATCACATTCCTCATTGAAAGCTTGAGCATCTGTTTATGCCTTTTCTGGTTCACTAAAATGTTTAATATTCAGCTCCATTTTTCGTAATTCACTTCAATTCTCTCTTTGTGCCAAAAAAGGTACCTTGGTCTTTCTTCTAACCAAGTTTTTAAATTTCTATTTTGGTTTCAGTTAGAAATTTTGGAGGAAATTTTATAAAATCACGGAAAAGTATAGAAACATATTGCAAATGATAGAATTTTTAGATGAAATTTCAGAAAAAATGGTGAATAAATATACACATAAAACCCGTCACATAACCGAGACAACCATTCATAAAAACCATCACATAAGCAAGACACCTTGTGTGTTCAGATTGCATTCTTCCAAAGAACATTCTCGCGGATCTTCGAAACTTGTTATCTTTGCAAAATAACTTAGAATAAATCGACCTCTCCGGTGACAAGTTAGGGAACTTTGGTGAGATCCATCCACGGATCAAACCCAAGGCAAGGCAAGCATGGGAACAGCTGGCATGTCCATCAATTTCAACCAAAGGATCACTTCTTTCAAACGTTGGCAAGATCCTTCCTCACCTATTTTTCTTCAATTTGTCTGAAATGAATTAACAGGAAGCACCTGACGCAGGTTAAATCGCGGAAGAGAATGCGCTAGCTTGTAGATGGCATTAAAATCAAACTCCCAAAAGAAGGAAATAGGTCTGCAAATTTTTAATCCACTAGGGGCTTCAATAGCAACGATTGGTCAATAGAGGTTGTTTGGGAAGCTAACTAGTGCCTTTTCATAGGAATTCAGACAAACACCTTGCATGCAATTTTTATTCAAGAAAAGAACTCATGAATCCATTGTAATTAACTTCTCACTTGTTGTCCCAAAAAATGGCAGAAGCTTTAATTACTAAGGAACGGTTTCCCAAGCAACATGTAAGGGACAAGAGGTAGAGAATTGAAATTCCTATTCAAATGGCCATCGTGATATTTACCCAGGTAATAAGCTTCCATATCTTGTTTGTAGAATGCAATCCTTCTCCCAAAAATCGAACACACACAGGATCTGTTGTATGTTGTTTTCTTGCTACAAATTTAGGTTTAAATGAGCTTTAATTCAAAGAATGACTGACTTCTTACCTATTGAAGACAACATATACAATAGGAGGATTCCAATAGGAAAGGGATTTCTCCCAACTTAGCAAAACCCTAGTCTCCAATAAAATTCATCAAAAGCTCCCTTGAAAAGAAAGTAAAGTGGGTTTATATAAACACCCTTACAATGAAAAGACTAAAACACCACTGGTTTAAGGAAAATACCAAAAAAGGCATGAAAATAAGCAAATGACAAGATACCTCATATGTTTAGTGCTAGTGAAATAAAAGAAAGCCATGCTAATCCTAAACTAATGAACAAAGGTAGGCGGATGTAGAAATTCCCAAGGATGCTCCTGCATCAGCACCCATCCTCTTTTAAGTGGCATCATGAGATTGGAAGCCTTAGATCTCTATAATAATCTTTTTTCAGGAGAAATGCCAATTCATCTGACGATTGTGTTTGTGTCGGAAGATGCTTCCCAGAAATCTTTATCTGCAATTCCTGGTGCTTTTATATTTGGATGGGAATCAGTTGACATAAGATATGCCTACCAATCTGTGCAACAGCTCCTACCTTTTGACCTTGAATGTTTATAACCAGTTATCCGGTAATCTTCCACCCTCAATTGGAAATCTTTCAAGCTTGACTGCACTTCTTGTGGGAGGAAATCATTTGGAAGGTTCAATTCCAATTTAGCTGTCCAATCTGAAGTGGCTTCTTATGCTAGAAATATCCAATCCTGGAGTCCTTGCCGAACCTGAAACATATGGAAATCTTGGACTCATCGCACAACAAACTGAACGGGTCTATCCCCTCACAGTTAACCCAGGTCCAATAATCTATCTGAGAGTACCAGATTTCAGGGCTCCTTTTTGGGCTTCTTTTTGGGATATCCGATTTCGGCGGAATCTAAAGGAAGAGGAGATTGAGTCTTTCACATCTCTTCTCAAAATCTTACATAACACTTACCTGTCCCCTTCTATACCAGATAGATGGATATGGACACCAGATTTTCAAAGGGGTTTCACAGTAAAAAGTTTTTTTTCTGAAATTATCAATGGGAGACAGACAGGAGAACAAATGGAAGCGCTTATGGCTACCTTATATACCCCCAAGGATAGCGGCTTTTTCTTGGTTGGTTACGCACAGATGCATTCGTGTGAAAGACTTCAAAGGAGGAGTGTTCGGCTGGCAAGTAGGCGCGCTCTATGCTGTAAGTGCACTGAATCAATTGATCATTTGCTGCTGTTGTGCCCTTATTCCCATGAGGTATGGATGGGGATTATCAGATTTTTTCGGCATGTGCTGGGTATTCCAGAATAACATTTCAGAGATGATCATGAATTGGATGGGAGCTTTTCAAGGCCACTTGGGGCAGAAGTGCTGGCTTGCTATACCATTTGCCATAATATGGTACTTATGGTTAGAACGTAACAATAGAATCTTCAATGATCGGAGCAGGTCTGCAAGGTTCTTATGCCTCTCCATTATTATTGCAATTGTCTCTTGGACAATCTGTAAAATGGGTGGACCATACTCAATATCACAGGTATTGTGGAATGGAGTCACAGTCTTAACGGAAAAGCGGGGCGTAATGGCCATTAAGCCGAATTGGTTGCCACCGCCGGAGGGCACCTTAAAATTTAACTTCGATGGAAGCTCGTTTGGCAATCCAGGACCTGCGGGGTTTGGGGGAGTAATTCGGAACTCCAGCGGAAACATCCTTACGACATTTTCATGTCCGGCAGGGGTATGTGATGCAAACGAGGCGGAGGCTAGAGCATTATTATTCGGGCTTCGTTAGATTGGGAATCATAATTTTGGGCCTTCGATAGTGGAAGGTGATTCAATCAACGTCATTGCATTGGCGAGGAATCAATGTCCTGGTCCTTAGCGGCTCGCAAATCAGATTGATGAGATACGTGATCTCATAGGTATCATACAGCCACAGATGAAGCATCGACGGCGCACGGCGAACTCGTACCGGAATGACTGAAAGAAGAAGATTATGAAGAATAGTATATGATAATCATCTATTTGGAGACTATCTTACAATATAATGTCAAACCATCCCTTAAAGGTCCTTAAGGTGCACAACCTTTCCCTTACTTTTCTACACTTGTATCACTATGAATTCAAGCCTACATAAGCAAAAGCTGGAAAGTGAGCCTCTTTCAGTCCATGAAATTATTGAAGCTATTGAATGGAAAGCAATCAAATTATAAGGTACCCATCACAATGAGAACAATAGCTGAATTTTCATTTACATCACAACTACAATTCAAATAACAACCAGAACTGTTCAGATGCAACAGAAATCTACATAACCACTTGCTTATTGAAAACAAAATCATCAAACATCAAGTGATAGATGGATGGTTTGAGAAGACGATTAGATGGAAAGATCGGCCAAATCGAAAGTTCTAGACACGGCCTTGTACCATGAATCCAATCTTTTCTTCCTCTGCTCCTCAATCAACTTGGGTTGAAATATTCTGGCCTTAGTAGCCTTATCTCCGGCAGCGAAAATCTGATCTTCTGTCCAAACTCCTGCAGCCAATCCAGCGGCATATGCTGCTCCAAGAGCTGTCGTCTCTATGTCATCTGGCCTCACCACCGGACTACCCAACAAGTCCGCCTGCGATCAGCAGAAACATTTACCACATTCATGGTTTTAAATTTCGGCCGAAATATCGAAATTTTGGATTTCGGCCGGGACCAAAAATAAAAACCGAATAAATTTCGGCCGAAATTACAACATTTTTACCGAAATTTAAACCGAAACTGAAATTGCCACTGAAAATTCGTTTTCGGCTGAGGCCGAAACCAAAACTGGAAGGGGATTAAAATTAGTGAAAAATGTCAAATGAAGTGGACTCTACGAAGAAAGAGTACAAAATCATAATCAACCGATATGGAACTTAAATAAGACCGGAAACAATAGAAGAAGAGAAGGCTAAAGAAAAACAGCTAGAAAGGCAGATTTGGGAGTCTTCATAACACAGCTGCTTACATACATTTGAAAGTTAAAACCAATATTTTTCAGCAAGGTACGTCAGATTCCATAACCAAGTGTATCAAAACTTCAGATCCAACAAAACCCACCAAAATTTTAGAAGCAAAAATGCAAAATTTCAAAAAGCAAAGTGAAAAAAGAAGCAAAAAGTAGGTGGATAATTAAAAGGATCACATGAAACCTCTCTTAGGGTAATAAAATCAAAAGCAAATTGAGTTAGAAAAAATCAAAGCAGACCTGTATCTGCATCAAGAGGTTGTTGACTGTGGCACCCCCATCCACCCTAAGGAGGAAATCTTCCTTCTCTTTCATAGGCTCCCCTTTCTCCCCTGCATCTTTATGCATTGAATCAATCACATCATTCACCTGAAAACACATGCTTTCCAACACTGCACGGGCGATGTGCCCCTTGTTTGTAAACCTCGTGATCCCAATACAAACCCCTCTTGCATCATCCCTCCACCACGGCGCAAACAACCCATTAAACGCCGGTACAAAATACACACCACCAGTATTCTCAACTAACTCTGCCAATTCCTCAATCTCGCTCGCACTTCGAATTATTCCTAAACCATCTCTAAGCCATTGAACAGCTGCCCCCGCAATGGCGATAGACCCTTCTAATGCATAATTGGTAGGTGCATTGGGACCAAGTTTATAGGCAATTGTGCTAAGCAATCCATGGGCAGAATTCACAGGCTCTTCGCCTGTGTTCAATAGTATAAACGCACCCGTCCCATAAGTACTCTTTGCCTCGCCCTTCCTACAAGCCTGACCAACCATTGCGGCATGTTGATCGCCAAGGCAACCTGTGATCTCAACACCAGAGACCGGCCACCCATTTGCAACCTTGCCGATAATCTCCGAATTACTAATAATCTTAGGCAAGATTTCGATTGGTATACCTAAAGTTTCTAATGTGGGTTTATCCCAATCAAGGGATTTGAGATTCATTAACATTGTTCTTGAAGCATTTGAACAGTCAGTCACATGTAAACCAGTCATTTTGTTGTGATCTCTATCCTCACCATTGTAACCTCCAGTTAAATTCCAAATCAGCCAAGTGTCTATGGTTCCAAACAGGGCATCCCCTGATTGAACAGCCTCTTTAACACTATCAACACATTCCATCAACCACAAGAGCTTAAGGGCACTAAAATAAGTGCTAATTGGCAAACCACAAGTTTCCACAAAATGGGTTCTTCCTCCTGATAATTGGCTCTCTAATCTCCTACACAAATCACAAAATCCATGACATGGGTTATGCTAAAAACATGGAAAAGAAAAAGACCCAGATCTTAGAAAGAAGGGAAAACCTGCAAATTGAGCTAGTTCTGACATCCATCCAAACGATAGCATTATAAAGAGGCAAACCAGTAGATTTGCTCCAAACTACTGTAGTCTCTCTTTGATTTGTGAGGCCGATCGCCTTCAATCCAGCATCGACGTTATGCCCATCGGCTGTCGCCTTATCGAGCGCCTTCTCCATACAAATTCGAACACTTTCTAGAATTTCCTTAGGATCATGTTCAACCCATCTATCAATCCAAACAAAATAAAACCAATGAAGAAAAAAAAAAAACAGAAAAGAAGGTAAAAAACATAGAACAAAACTAAAAGGAAAAATCAGAACAGAAAGGTTTTACCCTGCTTCAGGATAGAATTGTGTGAACTCTACTTGATGAGAACCTACTGCCTTTGCATTAATATCATAAATGATGAATCTGGTGCTCGTTGTTCCCTGGTCGATCGACCCTATAAAAGTCTTTCCTGGCATCTCTCTCTCAACCTTGAAAAAACCAGAGGGAGAAACTAGAAACGGGGATGAGAGGGGGTTGAAGATATATAATCCTTCGTGGCAGAGATTTTTTTAGGATTGGATCAAGTTTATCTGAAACAACAACCCAATGAAATTTTTTTATTGTAATTTAATAATTGAAAGTCTTTGCAATAGAAAACTCCGCCCCTCTATGAATTCTCACTTGCTATTTTTTGATTTTTTTTTTTGTTCTTTTCTCCATAAATCTTGGTTTGCTACCCACCTCGTATTCAGCTCCACCGGAAAAGCATGACTACGTGGTGTTTTTTGGTTTGACGTTTTACTTTCTCCTTTTTCTATTTCAATGAATTCACGATCGAGGAGAACGTCCTGCCTCTTTTTTCTCCGTGACTTTTTCTCCCTCACTTTATGATGTTTGCAGCCCGGCCAAAAAATATTAGATGGGGGTGCACCTAACAAATTAGAGCCCTATGTTTTATTATGGGTTTGAATTTAGATTGGATGGTTAAGATTATGGGTTTAACTTTACATTGAAGTAGAGCGCATTGGATTGTTGATGACTCACGTGTCTGGCCATTGCCGTTCATCTTCCCACAATAGGATGATCCAAACCCTTGATTTATCAATCGTCGTTTAGATTTCTATTAAGACAAACTAAACCGTTGATTTTTTTTTTTTGAAATAGGTAAGCTAGGGTTAGGCGGACCCCGACCAGATATATTAAAAAGATCAATAAAGATACTACAAGAAAACAGAAAAGCAAGCCCCTCGCACATCAGAAGAAGGGCAAACAAACTATCAAAAGGGAGCCAAAGGCCACCCAACAAAACGGCAAAGACAAAAACCTAACCGCTTCAGCAAAATGAAAACAACAGCCACAACACTGCCAGAATTCGAACAGCTACCACAAAAACAAACAGCACCAGAGCTAACAGCAGAACCAAAAACACCAGCACCAAAAGCAGACCCCAATTCTCAGCCTCCCGGAATGAGCCCACGAAATGGGGACCTTATTCCAGTAGAGGGGATCGGGGAGATAGATGGCGGCTTAAGGAGGGAAGCAGCTGACTTTCCCTTTTTATTCTTCTTGCTCTGAACTAAATTCCAAGGACCTTCAGACGATGGGGACGATAAAGAGAGAGAAAGGTCCGGAGGCTTGGTCTGCTTTGTAGATGTCTCGGGGATATCAGAGCCAATGACTGAGAATTTATTTCTAGATAAGGCACTATTGGTATAAGGGGTTTCAGGATGATCCAAGCTGATCCTATTATGAGCAATTGGAAAATCAGAACTTAGCTGAACAGCTTTATCACTATCCTTAGTGATTGGCCTCCATTCCTTTCTGTATTGAACAGAGAGAAGGGGAGGAGGCATTTGGTTCTTAGGGCATCCTTCAGAAGAATGACTAAAATCAAGACAGGTTTTGCAAGGTTTGGGCTTCCATTCATATTCTACAACCTGAGTTTCATCTCCAGTAGGGGTTTGGATGTGGACAACATCAGGAAGGGGGCTTTCGGCAGTTAT
Source organism: Tasmannia lanceolata (assembly GCF_043159265.1). Taxonomy (NCBI): domain Eukaryota; kingdom Viridiplantae; phylum Streptophyta; class Magnoliopsida; order Canellales; family Winteraceae; genus Tasmannia; species Tasmannia lanceolata. The sequence continues at coordinate 6,743,154 of NW_027518683.1, forward strand.
TTCGACACAAACTCTAGCAAATTGTAATCTTGAGGCCTCAGCAGTGTGAGAATCCATGTATAAAGGTTTGCCAATGATGCTAGATAGCTTTCCAATACCTGTAGGAGTCCAGAATTTCAGGTGCAATGCAGGGAATTTAATCCAAATTGGGATAGTTGAAAGTTTCAGCTTCTCCAAAGAACAGCCCGGAAGCCATTTCTGCAGGATGAGAGCACGACCCCCAAAGGTGGTGGGGTATTCCAGGACTTTAATGCAGTCCTCTTCCAGGTTGAACTTGAACAAGAAAAAGCTATTAGGGAGAGCAATTAGATCAAAGTCCCCTTTCAGCTGCCAGATTCTCAATAAGTGGTTTTTAATAGCAGTGAAGTAGGGCCTCCGACCAAGAAAATAACCTAGAAGACAGTTTTCCCATTTAGACTTTGCTTCAATAAAATCACCCTCCTTGAAAGCTGCCTTTATTATGCCATCTTCAGTAGTTACCGGGTTGAAAAAAGGGACAGAAGTATCAACTGCTTTGGTTCGACTCTTTCCAAACACTTCCTTCCATTTGCCCTCTGAAATTGAGGAGATGGAAGGAGCTGGTCTGGAAGAAAGGAAACAGGGAGCAGAATCCATGGATCCATTAGCTAAAGATCCAGAAGGATTATGGGAGCTGCTGGGAGGACAGTTGGCCAGCATCTGACAGGAGCCAATAGGACTAGCAATGATAGAGGGGGATGGGAGACGAAAGGTACAAGGGGTAGGACCAGCTGGGAGAGGCCAGCAGTCGCTACACTTGAGATCAGGGGGAGAAGCTTTTTTCTCAAGAAGAGGACTAGAAAGGAGCGGTTCAGAAGGAGACCCCAATACCGAGGCATTTATCCTCATAGTCTTAGCAAATCCCATCTGAATCTCTACACCTTTTCCATCAGAATGGTTTTCATGTCCAGCAGTTTCACTCAGAGAGCAGGGGTTGCCAAGAGAGAACTCAGCTTCACAAGGTTGGACTTCCGAAGAGAAGGACGGATCCGATTCAGATAAGAGTAATGCTTCCTTCTGAGATTGCAACTTTGAGCTGAGAAGGGAGTATATATCTTCTTCACCCTCAATATGGATTTGAGGTTGGGCCTTTGATTTTCTTCTCCCATTCTTTCTCTTTTTTGATGATGAAGAAGCTTTCGAAATAGGAGAGCTGAGCTCCTTTTCTATAAGCTTGAGATATCGCATCTTCTCTGGAACTGATAACCGAATGCTATTAAATCCTTCATCATCACGGAGAGCGCGGAGGTCCAGCAAAGTCTTATTCGGATTAGGAATCAGGTCGATCTTGTGCTTGACCAGATCAGAGAAAGAAAGAGGTTCGATCTCGGAATCGCTTGCAGCAGAATTTTTTATAGCATTGATGCCAGGAGACCAGAAGTTTAGACGCCCAAATGAGTGGGGAGGAATATCCTCATCAGAGCCATCATGAGAAGAGTCAAGGCCCTCCATTTGACCTTAAGAAAAACAGAGGCGCAAATCTCTCTCACACTCCAAAATGGACGATCTCCCTCCACCCGATGAGATCGAAATCCTGAGTCGACTCAGCGAATCCACCGATCTAGGTCGGTGCAGATGCGATTCAAAAACCCTCCGATCTGATCTCTCTCTCTCTCTCTCTGCAACGAAGAAAGAAGCCGGAAAAAAGTGGCCGGATCTGTACCACCGTCAGACGAGGCGAGCTACAGCCGATCTATACAATTTCCTTACTTTTCCGGCGATCGGAGACGGATCCACCGTTGACTCGACTGTCCGTTCCGATCTAACATCCGATCGTTCCTCGGGAAGCACACGTGCCTTCCCCCGCCCTCCTCCCTCTTCTCGCCCACCTCCTTCCCTTACCTGCTCACCTGGCAGATAGCCGATTCGTGTCTGCCTCCAGCCTCCTGATGGCTTCCCGGATTCCCTCGGTCTCCCCGGACAGATCCGGCCTCCTAGCGACCTCCCCGGCCAAATCCGGCCTCTCGACAGTTAGATCTGGCCTCCCGACGGCCCCTCGACTCTTCCGGCCAGATCCGGTCTCGCAACGGCCAGATCTGTCCTCTCAACGGCCAGATCCGTCCTCTCGGCGGCCTCCCGTCGGGCAGTTTCTTACTAATCGCCGGAGAAGGGGAGAACCGGAGAAGGAGGAGGTGGAGTAGATCCCGCCGGAGAAGGAGGACGGCCTGAGAAGGAGGAGGAGGAGGAGATCCCGCCTTGATTGCTGTAGTCTTCTTTTCTCTGCTCTTCTATCCCCTCTTTCATTCCAAACTCTCCAAACCCATCTCATAAACTTGTGAGAGATAGTTAGGAGAGGAGATCCCGCCTTGATTGCTGCAGTCTTCCGGCCAGATCCGGTCTCTCAACGGCCAGATCTGTCCTCTCAACGGCCAGATCCGTCCTCTCGGCGGCCTCCCGTCGGGCGAAGGGGAGAACCGGAGAAGGAGGAGGTTGCCTTCACTCCGAAGTAGGTAGAGATTTTTTAGGCAAGGGTGATTTCTTCTAAACCGTTGATTTTTGTTCGTTTTAATCTATTGGATGAGATTTCCATTTAGTGGTGAACAGGAAAATGTGGGTCACCCATGTCTGGGACGTACACATCCCCCTGGTGGGACCCTGAGGTTGATTATTAGGATTGAAATTTGGGATTAACACAAGGTGAGGCCCACCTAGACAGTTCTTCATCGTAATATTGTGAGGCCCTTACGATTGATTGGGATGCCCTCCCTACTAGGCTCCACTTAGGCCCTGTTCGTTTGGGATTGTCCCAACCGATAATCTGTTTGGTGCTGACAATCGGTTGAGACAAATCCCAAAAGAACAGGGCCTTAGGATTGCCCACGGCTGAAATAATTGGCTTGGCTTTCTAGCTCAATGAAGATAAAATTTCTTTGATTACCTCGTCTTTTAACAACAAATGTTAAAATATTTTATTGTAACGTTATGGTGACTGTCAAAAGAAATATAGACTAATTGCTACCACCCATCTTTTTAGAACTAACAATAGGTTACCAAATAAAGAAAAGATGCTGTTATCCACAACCTCTAATTTGATATATGTCATATCCATATCTTTAAAGTCAGGCAAGACGACACCCGTATGTATACTAATCTACTACAATATAGCGGGAGGAAAAAGAAATTTCTTTTCTTTTTATCTGGGATTTACGCATTACTCTTTTACCACTAACCCCTTTGCTGATATCTAACATCTATCTCTGTGAGAAATTATTTGAGGGTAAAATCGTAATCTACAACAACGAAAGAACTACTTTATATTATTCATGCAGGACACTTACAAAAATATTGACGGATTCCGGGCACAAGAAGAGGAACAACAATTATGGAAACCTCTATCGATTGGAGGGCTAGGATCAACCTATGGAAATGATTTTACGGGCACAACTGATTGATGTTGTGTTCCATCACATGGACGGTTTGGATCAACCTATAACCCTCTATAGATCGAAGGGTTTGGATCGACCTATGAAAATTATTTTTAGGGCACAACCTATGTAGGCAATGGCCCATCTAATGGACGGTTTGGATCATCCTATGGTACGGGCCATACTGTATATTTTAATAAAGTGAGGAGTGCGATCATCAAAATACGGTGAGTAGTGCCATTATAAAATATGGTAGTAAGGACATTAGCATTATATATAATTTGAAACTATCGTTATTACTTGGATGTTCCCACACTGGTCGGGTTCAACCTGAATTTGGGTTCCATCTGAAGAAGTTCTGTATATGTGTTTTTCTTTTTCAACATTGAAATAGTCTCCACAGCTCACAATGGACGGTTTGGATAATCCTATAGTGCGGGCCATACCGTACTTTAATAAAGTGAGGAGTGTGATCATCAAAATATAGTAGTGCAAATAACATTTCTCTTTGTTAATTGTTAGTGTTTGGTTTGGATTTTGAGAACCCGATTGTGAGTTAAAAACTGATTATTGGTGACTCACTATTGGTTCTCAAAATCCAAAACAACCCGGCGTCAGTTGAGGTGGTCAACAATTGGTACCATATCAAATCGGGTCAACCCGACCCAACCCAACCCGAATTGGAAATCGGGTTGGGCCGGGTTGGGGAAATTGCAAATCGGGTTGGGTCGGGTTGAGCCCAGTTGGGTTGGAAATCAGGTTGGGTCGGGTTGGGTTGGAAAATATGGGTTCGGTTTTCATACTTTTTCGGTGAAAGTGAAACAGATGGAGCGGAATCAAGTGACTCCATTTCTCTCCAAGAATTCAACCCAAATTCATGCCAGCAGCAGCTCCGAGTTGGAGAAAAAGGAGAAAGAAATAAATAAGAGAAATTATATAATGCAAGGCCGTATGAACACGTAAAGGTAGTACAATAAGGACCCGTTTGGATGCCGAGAAGATTTTGATTTGGATTTCTCACATTTACAACCCTTTTTGCATTGTGATTTGGATCTGGATCAAATCCTTGGATTTCCAAATCAGCTACTTGTAGTGAAAAAATATCATATTTCCAAATATGTTGTGGAAATAAGTAACTGAAAATCCACAAATCTGGCAGTTTCCTTCTTCTTTGCTCCACAACCTCTCCACTCCACTAGGAAGTATGCCATTTCCTCTCTGTCTCCCTCAACATGAGCTTGCGGATCTATTCAATTTGTTTTCAAACCTCAATTCCAAATCCAAATACAAAATATGAGATATCCAAACGGCCCTAAAGGTATTGCCCTTGATATTTATTTAACAACAGTTCCTCAAAAAGTGAGCCGCTATTGGATCAAATATAAGGATGGGATGAGGAGTACGAGTTCATACGGCCCTTCATCATATAATTTCTCAATATATAAGCTTTAACATGAATTATGTGGCACGTTTTTTTACATTTCAAGGGGTGTGAATTATCCTACAGAGGTTGTGAATTTATCATCACCCTAATTAAAACACAAACCAAATAGTACAGAAAAAATAGAATTTGCAATACTCACTCAACTAAGCCTTTGTCCCAAACAAGTTGTGGTAGGCAAAAAAAAAAAAAAAAGAATTTGCAATCATTCAAACAAAATTGCATATTTTTAAAGTGAGCAAACGATTGAAGGGTTGTTGTCTGATAATAAATGTTAAATAAAAAAAATTGGCATGGAGAATATGGCTGAATTTAAGGTTGTCAGTACCAAACTCGTAAGAGTCAGATATACACCTCTGGGGTGCAAATCGGGTCAGGTTGAGACCGACCCGACCCAACCAATTTCCAACCGGACGAGGTTCAACCCTACACTACCCAACTCGAGGAACGTTTTTTTCCAACCCGAACCCCACCGAGTTCAACCCGACCCAACACTAGTTGTTGGGCTAACAAAAAAATGTGATAAAAGATGTCATGTTTTACTCAACCTGACCCCACCCGACTGGTTGAACCCAACGGATATACACTTTGAGATAGACCTGGCAAAAAGTGACCCGGACCCGCGGGTCCACCCGGCCCGCACGTAAATTTACGGGTCCGGGTCACCTGTTGGTGACCCGTTAGAAATTGACCCGCGGGTCCACCCGGCCCGTCAAAAGTGGGCCGGGTCGGGTGGACCCGCGGGTGCCCGCGGGTGCCCGTAAAAAAGTGCAAAAGACGGTTTTTTTACTTTTTTCCGTAGTTTTCTCGGTAATTGTCATATTTTATATGTAATTTTTTTACTTTTGACCTTTTTACGGTAATTTTTCATTTCAAACTTAGAAATTCTGAGAATATTTCAAAAATCCGTAATGATTACTTCTCTTTATTCTTTTGTTGCTAGCAACCTTTGCCCCAGACCGTACTTCACCCAATCTTTGCAGCAAAGGAGGGGCTACAAGCCGAAAAATAGCCCAGGAGAAGGTGGCTAGCAAATCCCTAAATAAAAAAAAAACTCTTAAAAAATACGTCAAAAATCCGGGTGACCCGCGGGTCGACCCGGCCCGTACGGGCCGGGTGCGGGTCCAATGTCAATGACCCGTAGAATTTTCCGGGTCACTTTGACCCGGCCCGTTTGACCCGGACCCGTACGGGCCGGGTCAAAATCCGGCCCGGCCCGCCCGTTTGCCCGGTCTACTTTGAGATTCAACAAAAGGAAGTGATATATTCTGCCCCTTTTCTTCCCTGGCCCATAACTACTAATTTTTATAGTACGGGGGGGGGGGGGGGGGGGGGGGTGGAGCCCATATTATTCTATGATCCAAACCATTCATTTGTTAGGCCTCACGTAATCAGAGCTTCTAGCGACCTTTCTAAAAATGGGCATGTGTTCTTAGCAAATCTTATATTTTATCAACAATATTTCGAAGTGTATGCTCCTTCAAATGTTATTTTCCCTCGTTGTTGACATCTTGCCTGGTATTGCCGCTATAAGTGTGAGATGTTCAGAAAAAAGTGCCAATGTCAGACTGGGGGCACAAATATCGGTTTCCTTTAAAACAAATCCCAAAAACAAACGAAAGAGGAGGCCTGCCTTTGACTTGGGAAAGATGGTAATTAGAAGCTGCTTAACTAACTCAACCATAATTCAACAACTATAATTATGTTCAAATACTAAGGCCCTGTTTGTTTTTTATCTTGAGATTCCATTGTGACCTAAAAACTGATTATTGAACTCAAATTTACGTTTAGGCCTTTGAACTGAAATTTATGTATTTAGGGATTTGCTAGGGATCATCGCATAAGACATAATAGTGGATGGTCTGTTGGGTGAGAGAGCAGCTACATAGGCTCACTATTCAACAGATTTTGTCTTTATTCATGAGGTGGCTGCTCTCTCATGCAACAACCGTCCGTGAAATGCCTTCTGCGATGGTCCCTAGCAAATCCCACATAATTTTAAGTACGATATAAGTTTAGGATCATCCTATGGAGATGATTTTTGGGGTATGACCCAAGTCCAACAAACGAATGGTTTGGTTCATCAAAGTGTGAGCGTCCCACTGTCTCTGAAAAAATAGGCTGCAAATTATGAACAAGGAAAGAAATACAGGATTGTAAGACTGATGTTCGGGTCCTGTAGAGAACTGACTTTAATATGTCCATGAGTGCATGGTTGACAGAAAAATCTACAGTATCCATATCCCGGAAAAGGATGGCCAGAGAAAATAACCAATTCACAAGGATACACAGAGTAGTGAGCAACATTACCTATAATTTGTATTAGACCTTTCACATTCGCAACACCAAGGTGGCCATACTTAATCAGAAATCTCGTGTTTAAGTGTGCTTCGACTGTAATTATCATTGCCCGTCCACAATCTACACTGCTGATATCTGCATAACATGCAAATAGAAGTGCAGATAACATTGTGTAAAGGACACAGATCAAGCTTAAAACAATTAATTTTACTTTCTTTTCATCAAGAGAAATAGCTAATAATGGAAGTAATAGTTCATAGCTTTAAAAATATATAGCACTAGTACACTCCTTATTCATGCATTCAAGTATTTTTTTCACTGTTGGCATAAACAAAATGTGAACTACATCTAACAACATGATATGAAAGCATAAGAGCACAACTATGGTCCTTTTCTGATCCCTCAACAAACTATATAGAAATAGTTCTTTCTTTACGAATGTGATACATGGATTCCATCCTAGAATGCATCTTAGCATTTTTTCCACTACTCGTCAGGAAAAGATTACAGGTATACTGCATCTTTATGGATTTAAGCACTGTGGAATAGCCTTGGTCATCAGCTACTGGATTTCTTGTTCAGATTCCCTGCTAAACATTTGGAAAATATAGAGAACTGCATGCAGTTGTATGAATTATGTTGAGTTGGGTGTCTTGAATTCAACCCAGTTGGGACAGAAAAAAGTGTGCGGCCTTAGAGCAACCCGCCCACTATTTAAGTGAGTTCGGCCTGGTTTGGGTAAGCTTGTTTTGACCCACTTTGTATAACGTGTTTTACTGTTTTAGGGCTTATTTCGTATTCTAGGTTTTCTGAAGAGGGTTGAGAGCTTAGAAAGGGTGAGAAGAGTTTACAAGGGTTTCTCAGTGGGATTGGTGAGAGATACCGATTTTCTCTCGTAATCTCCACTTCCTATAGTGGATTTTCTCGCCGCCTCTGGTGTCTTAGTGTGTTTGCTTGTGTTTGCCTATTTTGTTTTGCTTTGCCAATGAAATTGCAGGTTGCTACGGAGTGGGGTTTTCACAACAAATTATCTTTGGTTTAGAAGTTCCATCTCAATTACAGCCCCATTAACTCCTCCTGTTAGTTTCATGGCCCTTTGACATCTATAGAAACCTATTTATAACATGCAGATATGATTTTTTTTTTTTGGCAAGTTGGATCGAACCTGTAACTCCAAAGTTGAAGCACAAAGCCTCTTCTACAGAGGAGCTACAAGCCCAACTCCCTACTGCAAAATTCATGCATGCTTTGATTATTATGATATCATCAATAATGTATCAACTGTAACTTGCGTTCTTGACTAGAGGCCAATCATTGAGTATAATATTATCCAAGTTTATGTAGCAACTGAAGCTATCTGGAGATGGATCCCCAATCGGGTGTGTTGTTGCTTTCACCTCTAATGTGTCTGCAACTAACTTTCATTGCCGTGTGGATCATCCATCTCTACAAAGGTTTATAATGTGTTAGTTCCGTCACTATAGTCAGTCCCTCAAAGAGAGTGTGAGGCTTGTCAATCGGGCAAGCATCGTTGTATCATTTGTTGGTAGGAATGTCCTTCAGTCAAGGATATGAGAAAAAAGAAGAGAATAAGATGCTTCAAGGCGCGTAATCGCTTTCCTTAAGACAATATTCGCCCCCACCAGTTGTGTGCAAAGGGGATTCGCGAATTGTCTCTAAGATACACTGAAGCCTTGTAGAACAATTCTACAAATGTTTGATGACGCTTTGCACAAGCGGAATCAAACCCAAAACACCTTTCAAGAAACTTCAAGTCTTAGAGAAAATTCACTAAAACTGTTTCTGCAGAAAACAGATTTTAGTGCTCTGTTTTATGAACAAAATTTAACTTGAAAAAACAAGTGAGAGAGAGATTGCTAGAGAGAGAAGAAAACTACAGCAATAATTGTTTTTCTCATTATTGAAAAGACAGATTTCTGCTCTTTTTATAGAGCACTAGATGTCTATTGTCCAAGAGAAACATCTCTTCAAGACATCCCTTTGATTGGTTTGAATAATAACCATTCGATCACAACTCTTTGTGATTTAAGTGTCTTAGATCACTCACAAAGTGTCCTTTGTGTTTGAAAAACATCCATGACTCTTGGGAAGCAAAAGACATGAAGAAAGGATGAAAAGCGGAAGTGAAAAGCCATGTCCATTTTCTCCCAACGGATAGTTTTTCGAACAGCCGCGGTCGCCCGCCGGCATGCTTCTTTCCATTTATTTTTTATGATCCAAAGAACCGCGGTCGACAGGGCCTTCCGGGGTTGATCGACCGGGTCTTCCGCGGTCGACCTTCGACACCTTCCTGGAAATCAATTAAGTTTCCAGTAACCAATCCGCGGTCACCCGGGACACCCCAGTTAACCGGCCCTGTCTGACAATTATTTTTATATTTAAAATTAAAAACTTGTAAAACCATTTTAATTTTCAAATACCACTATGCATTTGAAAATCTCTAAGATCATTTCCTCCTAGAGTTGAGAGTCATAAATCTAGTCCTTATGTGATATTTGGGTCTAATTTGGGACAGCTATTGTGTCTTGATCTGAAAATGCTCAAGGATTCATTGCAAGAATATTGTGCCTCCAATGGTATAAATAATGTGTGCCCATACTCCACAACAAAATGGAGTGGCTGAGTGCAAAAACTGGCATTTGCTTGAAGTTGAAAGAACCACGATGATTCATATGCATGATCCAAAACACTATTAGGAGATGGTGTACTTTCCGCATTCTATCTTATTAAGCGTATGCCTTGTCTTGGATAATGATATCCCTAACTCCATTTTTGTTTCCTAATCTGCCATTGTTTACTCTATCTCCTTGTATCTTTGGCTGCGTTAGTTTTGTTCAGAATTTGGATCCGGGTCATGATAAGTTATCCCCTCGTGTAACAAAGCATACTTTTTGGGTAGTTCTCGGGAGGGATATCGATGTTATCATACCAGCTCTCATTGTTACTTTGTTTGTATTGGTGCCACCTTCTTTGAAGGTACGTTTTATTTCTCTGCAGAAGGTCAGCATCTTGGTGTAGAGTTATTTAATTGCACGCAGGGGGTGCATTCTCCTGCTTCAACGTGCTCTACTCCTATTCCTGTGGCCACAAGTTATAACAGCCCAAGAACACCAATGACATCACAACCTCTAGCTCTCAAACAGTGTGCTACACAATCATCCCCATCTATTGCAGATCCTTCAACTGAGCTTCCAGTTGCATTATGTGAAGGCACTCGATCTTGCACTAAACATCCTATTGCTAGTTTTGCGTCATTTCATCATCTATCTACTGTATGCTGTTCGTTTTCCTTGTCCCTTTCCACTATTTTCTATTACTAGGTCAACATCAATAGGCTCTGAAGCACTATGGGTGAAAAGGTGCCATGGATGAAGAGATGGTGACCCTTTACAACAATGACACATGGGAATTAACAGATCCCCCTCACGGAAAACATGTCACATGTTGCTGGGTGTATGCCATCAAACATCATTCTCATGGTACTATAGGGCGATTGACAACTCGCCTTGTGGCCACGGTTATACCCAAACATTTGCCGTATATTACTTTGAGACCTTCTCCCAACTCCCAAGTTGCTCACCTTAATAAGGATCTTTATTTCCATTGTTGTGTTTCATCGTTGGCCTCGAGTTGCTCGCCTTAACACAATCAGGATCCTTATTCCATTCGTTGTGTTTCATCACTGGCCTCTTTATTAAATCGATACAAAAATGCCTTCCTACATGATGAGTTGCAAGAGGAAGTTTATATCAAACAACCACTAGGATATGTTGTTCAGGGAGATTCTAAAAATGTGTGTTAGATGAAAAATGCCATTTATGGTCTAAAACAATCGCCGTGAGCTTGGCTTGATAAATTCAGTGAGGTGATAGTGATGTACAGGTTCATTAACGGGCTGGGTAAAAGTCAATTTCAAATAGTATGTAACAAGCTGGGCATGGATGATATCTATGCACCAGGGGAAGTAATAGAAGTGTGATTAAATGTTATTGTAAGCCATTTCACCCATTTAAGGTATTTTGGGTATTTCCATTTATTATAACCTAATAATAGAAGTGAGAGAGAGGGAGTAGTCATTCATGACCATCCTTTCTTTCTTCTCTCCTTTCGTCACTTCACCCTGATGATGGCGTGCATCATTTTCTCCATATTCGACGCTTGTTGGAAGAACATTCTTTGATTACTAGATCAGTCCTTTTTGGTCCTCCTTTCAACTACGGAGTTCTGAACTATGATTTGGCCGACACTTTGAATTTAGTGTAGAAACACGTGTCGTGCGACACCCGTGTCCACACGTGTCCACACTCCTTTAGACAGTTTTAAATGTACTGCTACAACTGTCAATAACTTTACATGTATGAAAAGGAGTGTCAAAGAAAAGATCAATGGCCAGAAGAAGACGTAAGGTGACTTGGTTGGATTTTGCATGGAATTATTGATAACCTCTAAAGCACTCGTGAGGTTATAAAGCAAGATCTTTGCCATCTCTCGGATGTGGTTTGTGCTCGTTCTTCTCTCAGGTGTTAAAAGTAACCTGCTGGTTTTTCCCCCATGGAAAGGCCCCCTGACCCCGTTCACTCTGAATCCTCAGAGGAGGAAAATGAAATCTCTTTTGCTTCACTAAGGAAATGGTCTCCAGGTTTCCTACGAGGTGCTAATGCTGAAGCGGAAACTGAAGATGAAGCACCCCCTAGCTGTTTGGAAACCAGTTCTAAAGCTGAGAGTCTTAACTACATCCAGTTGATAAAATATAAAATAGAATCCACCCTTCACCCATCTGGGTATCTTTTGAAGATTCTGGAAAGCATCGACAAGGGAGAATTTGAAAATCTCAAACCTTCTGTGCAGGAAAAAATGAAATTTTTGAAAGAAATCGACAAAGAAATCAGCTTGTCTCATGCTCAATCTTCCTCCAATGAAAGCAGTTTGAGCTCGAAAAAGAAGAAGAGAAATAGGAAGAATTCAAAGGTTTCTCTTCAACATCAGATTAATGTTGAAGAAAGCCTATTATCTTTCTCTCAGGAAGTTTCTGAAGAGGATCTTGAAGTGGAGAACTCCTCTGGTTGTCCAGCAAAAACCACCACGGTTTTGGATGGGAATACCACCCCGGTTTCAGGTTCTAATACCACCTCAGGTTTTCCCTCCTTAGTGCTTGCTGTTGAAACCAAAAGGGGCAAGGCATTAAATGCTTCTGATATTGGTGCAGTTTCCTCTGTTGCTGTGTCTGTCCCAATGTCTGACTTTACTCTTGGAGATAATATTTTCAAAGGAGGCCACTCTCATCTTTCTACCCTGCAAAAGAAGACTTCACCTGCGACCCCACCTGAGTCCCAAAAGTCTGTAGAAAAATTGAAATCTTTTTCCCACCCAAGAAGCATTGATAAACTAATTAGCATTGAAAATGAAAAAAGTTTAAATGAAACTGTAGAGTCTTGTGTTGGGTCCACATCTAAATTGCAGCTATGAAGGTCTTCTCAATCCGGCTGAAAATTTGAATTTCATTTCCCGCCATGCTAACTCCAACCTAAATGATCTCAGTACCAAGGAGAATGACATAGCTAATCCATGCGCCCCTGGCCTCCTCGCAGATTGTTCTTCAAACCCAAAGACAGAAATTAGAGGCCTCCAAAGTGAAAAAGCTGGAAACTCCATATCTGCTGGTAATGGCTCCCCTCAAATTTCTTGGACAAATGGTCCTCATATCTTGGAGGCTCCTCCTGGAATGCAAAACACTCCGTGGAGCTCACTCTTTGTGCATCCCCTGCAAAGCCATTCCTCAAATCTGGACACTTTTAAAGATACTGATTCAGAGGAAACTGAGATTGATTTTGAAGATGAGATTATTCAGAAATCTGAAAATAGATGGGGGAACTCTCTAGTGGGATATTTTCTTGGGAAAAAGCATTACTTGATCGCATTAAGTAATCACCTACATAGAACATGGAAGCTAAAAGGATCTTTTCAGATCATATGGATTCATGGGGGTTTCTTTCTTTTCCAATTTAATGTAGCGGAGGATTGTGAGATGATCCTAGAGACCAATACAACTTTCGGTGGCCGCCCTCTTGTGCTTCGTCGATGGACGCCTGATATCTGCCTTGAAAAGCTTTCTTTGTCCACTATTCCTATATGGGTCCGGCTCCCTGAGTTGCATTTAAAATTTTGGACACAACAAGGGATAAGCAAAATAGCCAGCAAGCTTGGTAAACCACTCTATAAGGATGCTCATACCACTGATGGTACAAGGCTGGGTTATGCAAAGTTTTGTGTGGAAATTGAAGCAGGTAAGCATCTCCCTGAGTTCCTGGATCTCAAGACTTCTTCGGGCACATCCCACCAGAAACTTGTCTACGAATGGCGGCCTCCATCTTGCAATTCATGTAAAACTTTCGATCATCAGACCGCTGATTGTCCAAAAAGAGAGCCTCAAAAGGAAACAAAACTGGAATGGAGACCGATTCAAAGCAAGCCTAGTGAAAGGTTGGATACCGCTCCTCTTGCCAGTCGTGCTGTGGGAATTCTATCAATGGAGAACCCAGTTCCTGAAGTTCCATCTATACCCAGTCGAAACATATTCTCAGTGTTAGATGAATCGATTTATGACCCTGAGAAGCAATCCCCCATTGAGTCTACTCAAATTTCTTCACCCTCCCTCGGGAGCCCACCAACAGGTGAAGGAAGCTGGAAGGAAGTCCAAAACAAGAAAGCTAAGAAAGGGAAACAATCGACCATCCTCCTCTGGCCTCCCTCTTCTTTTGTTCTGCCTTCGACTTCAAAGCCACCTCCAAATTAAGGAAGGGCGTGTGCCGGCTTTGATGTGGAGATCCTCTCCTTTGGGTTTCCTTCACCGATGGAAGTTAATTTGTTTCTGACCCCTGTTGGTTTTGTTTATGTTTTCTCTCTTGTTGCCCTTTTGAGCCTATTTTGTTCGTGCTGTGTTGCCCCCTTGTCTAGGTGGGTTTGTCTCTATGTTCTCACTGTAATACCTTTTTTCTTCTAATATATCTGGTCGGGGTCTGCCTAACCCCAGCTTACCTATCAAAAAAAAAAAAAACTTTACATGTATGTATGTGTATAAGTGTGCTATGATTTCTATATTTTTAGGGGTTGCCATGTCAGATACCCCGTATCCGTGTCAAAACTCGGCACACGAATCTGTGTCAACAAATAATGACTATATGTACTTTCTATTTTAGCCGTGTCCCCCTTTCTAAATCTGGGAGTTTGCCGTGTCTGACACTCCGTGTCCGTGTCGACACATGACACTCATGTCCGTGTCCACAAATCATAGGTTCTGAATCAAGATCGCGTGGTGGGTTTTGAAACCACATATCTAAATGTTGTTTTTTAGGGTTTAATTTCAGATCAACTAGAAACCTGATAGAGTTCAGATCACAAAGAACGTCCAACCCAATAAATAAAAAAATAAATCTTCATTCACCCCATACCAACTTGCAGACAGTGTTTCCTAATCTCTTAGTAGCAAATTACAATCGAAGACAGCTTTTCAATGAGAGAGATGGATGAAGAAGATAGGATGTTGGATACCAAAGATTAATTACGAGAAAAATAAAACATCAGAGTAGGTTCACATTTATATGGCAAAAACAACGGCAGAAATTTCTAAAAATCGAAGAGTCTAGCTGCCAAATAAACATGTGCTTCAATTACAATTTCTACAAGCCAATTAAACATGTATTTGAACAGCAAGGTTGTCAAGAAAAATCAAGTATAAAAAGATAATAAATAAAAGTTCAACCATATGACAGTTGATACTATCCAAAGAGGTACCTGAGAGATGCAGTCTTTCCAGCATAGGATGCCTCCACAGTGTGCTGCCGTTGCAGGATACTTAGCTAATATGTGAAACCAACCTACTACTACAAATGAAAATTATTACAAAGAAATTAATCTCATAGTAAACTAGAGCTCCAGAATGGATGTAACTTCCAATATATTTGGAAACCTCAGAATAGAACACGATGTCATAAACCGAGCCTGTAAAACTCCTCTGCTAGAAATATCTCAGTACAAAAAATCTAGTTCATGGCCCAAATCACCGTTCCAACGGATGGACATGTAATCATTTGAGCAACAAGTTTCAATCCTCATTTGAACAGTTCACTTTGTCCTCCAATAGCATCAACCTTCAAGGACATGTCAAGACACAATGGGCAGGGGGGATCCTGTTTATCCAACTCAGATGTTCTCTGCTCCAAGCAGTTGGCATGGTAAGCATGACCACAAGCTAAAATTGCAACAACGGAGAGATCACTAGACGACATTGTGTTTCCCAAGCTAGAAGATAATTTGCGTGTCAACAGCTTTAGGCATATCCCACATACCATTTTTACTACATCAGAAGGTGTTGAATCCATTGTGGCATTGAACCTAATTCTTTCAGGCCTGCGAAAAGCTTTGCCTATATTCTCTGCAACTTTAAAACAATGACTATCATGAGAAAGGGAAAACCATTCTTAGATGAAACTATATGCTCCAAGAAGATCCAAGATTGCCCACATATCTACATACCTCCATGGCATCCAGATTGTGCATTGGAATGACCAGTCAACTTAAAGGAAAGCCTGTCCTCCAATGTTGGAGCAGCATGTTTAAGAAGTGAATTTAGTTTATCAGTATTGCTACATGAGATTTGCCAAGAGTAGTGATGGCCATAGTGATTGCGTGAACGTCTGCAGAACATTGAACGACCGAGATTGTAATGGTAATGTGAGGCTGAAGTGTGGCCATGTGGATTCCTCATAGGTCTACCTGTGGTATCCATGACAAATTGGAGAGGCCTTGCTGCACCGGAGTCAACCAAAGCCTGAGAACAATTGAACAGAGATATATAAAACAAATCTAAAGGAGCTTGTTCCGAAATCAGTGACATTAAAAAAAGTGTCATGGTGGATCAAGAGAGATAGCTAGCAGAACAACCAACTTGTTGTGATGATGATGGATCCATTCCAATAGAGCTTGGTACTCTGTCTGCAATTTTGAAATAAAAAGAGGCTTGTCATTCTGAAATCAGATTTTTGAATGGGTGACTCCAATAAAGATAGAATATATAGTCCGGCACACAACCTTGTGGCTACCAAAACCTTGATGCTAAAGCTCTAAAATTGTTCAATAACAAGCAAGCGTTAAATTGGCAATCTGCGAATTCAACTCCTGTCATCCTGAACTACATTAAATAATGTACAAGAAAACATGCAAAAAGACTTGCAACCAATACAAAAATATTAGCTCTAATAGCATATATGAGTAGCTTTTGCAGCTGAAAATGACAAAAGGAAATGGTATAATGTAATTGGAGGCTGCTTTTTCGGTTCACCTCATTGGCGCCCCCTCTCTAGACGTCTTTATTACACTACTACAGCCATGACTTCTTCGTCCTTACCAACTAGATGAGACAAATGAATTTCGACATGAAGTGCCTAGATGATATGAAGTGGCAATCATGTGCGACATATGCCAGTTTTAGATGAACATACAAATGTGAAGGTTTTTACATGCCCAAGGCAGGGAAGTCATGTGCCCTATCATTGTACTTCTTGTATGTGATTGAGAAATGATGTTTGTAGTAATGTAGTCACTCCTCCCTTCATATTTCATTTGACATGGATAGAACAAATAATAATCCAAATCCCTACAGGCTGAATAAATTCTAGATGATGTAAACCAATAAAGAAGCCAATATTGTATGTGTGTGTGTATGTTTGAGTGTCTAGGCAATTTTGCAAAAAGCCATTTCGCGTCCCTCTTTTTAAAGAGAGAAAGCCACCTCATATTTGAATTTGTTTTATTCCTTTAATTCATATGAGGTGGCACTTCTCTCCTGAAAAAGACGGGCTGTAAAATTGATTTTGCGGAATTGCCTAGACACTCCTATACATATACATACCCATACATACATATATGCTATATAATAGTAGATCTGTCATAATTCATGGAGTCTGATACGTCGGATAGCATGACTCAAAATTAGAAACAAACGGATATGCTCATTACAAGTTCTTCAAACCCTAATAGAAATCCATGCCAATCTGCTTATTGATTAATTAGAAGTGAATATAAAGACAACTAAAATACAGAAAAAAAAAGAAGGAAAAAGAAAACCCTTCTAAAAATTATTGAAACAGAGTATTTAACGACAACAAAGAAAGAAATATGAAACCCAGCAACAAAAACCCAGATCATAATAATAGGAAAAAAGAAAAACAACCCAAGTTGGAACTAATCAAAGAAAATGAAGATTCAAAACGATCCAATTATGAACAAGAAAAAAGTTGAAAGGAAATAGGCGAATTCAAACATTGCCCTTCTCGTTGCACTACCTTCAAAGGAGGGCTGGAATTTGAAAAATCTCGTGGCTTTGAGGACTTAAAAGCAGTATGAAGCTAACCTCTTCTTGTTTGGATTTACGGCCAAGAAAATGAGAGGAGAAAGAAAAAGAGAAAGAGAGCAGAGATATAAAGAGAGAAATGGTTTGGTTTCTCTTTTTACGAAGACGTGGGAAGAAAAGGCAAGGCCATGGATTTTATTTTTAACCACCTCACGCCACGTCAGCACCGCGCAACGCTGATTTTGAAAATATAAACCATTTCCTTGCGCCACGTCATCCTAGCGGGGCCCATTACAGAACTTAAGATGCCAAGTCACCCCAATGGCTACTTTGACTCCCCACGTGTCCTTTCATCTTGTGGGCCCACCGGGAGCACTAAAGTCGTGCTAATCAGGCAATCCGAGCCGTAGGCAGTCTGCCACCGAGATTGGGTGTTCAGTTTCAAGGAAAAGTATAAGAAAAAACATTAACTATTGCATTTCGTTGGATAGAAACGGCAAGTGAAGTTCACACATGGTGAGGCACTGAGACCCATACATTATGTAGGTCCAATTTGTGGACATCTACAAACTTTGTGTGGGGCCCCCACACATAGTGCGTGTTTGGCGTACCGTTTAAAACGCCGTTTGGCGTTTGAAACACCGTTTTGAGGCCAAACGGCCGTTTGGGAGTGTTTGGGTGCGCAGCCTCCGTTTGAAACGCCGTTTGAAACACCGTTTTGAACCCTCAAAACGGTGTTTTGCAAACGGAGGGGGAGAGGTCCGTTTGCAAAATGCCGTTTTGAACGGAGTTTTGGGTTTTGGGTTTTTACATGTTTACCCTCACCAAACCCATTTTTACACCTTTGTTTTTTTGGAAGAGCTTACATTACACCGTACAAAATCTCTGATAATGATTAATTTGGAAGGATATTATCATAAATTGTAAGTCTCTCTAAACAAAATTTGAATTGGGTTTGTTCCGATTATCTTTTTTTCAAGCCTAAAAAAAGTAAGAAATTTTAGAAATATTTTTCCTTCCCTAACTTTTCCACAAAATTCTTGCCATACAAATATGACCATAGGGGCCTTCTATACATGCACAATTCTTTGAAAAAAGACCTCTCTTTTACTGGATTACACGTCTCGTAATGGCTCCGTGAAAGATAGGCAGTGGGCGAAACCAGAGTTTATCGGCCGACCCACCGACAAATAATCTGGATGTGAAAGATAGTGGGGCCACCTGCAAAATTATGAGGATATCGTGTATTTATGAGTCAAAAGGTGGGTCCCACTTTTTTAAGATATGATAGTGGGACCCACTAGTCCACTACCCTACCCATCACCATGTGAGAAACTTGTCTGTTTTTTTCTGAATTGAAAATGATTTCCCACCTCCTCTTTAGCATACCCTATACCTTTTGTTTTGTATTTTTTTGGCAATGATGTTTAATTTTAGTAGTGTTTGAATGAGATCCTAATGACCTTTTAATATTTGGCCTAATGAGAGAGTAGTTGAGTTACATTGAGGCCAACCAAACAATGTCCTTTTTGGTCATTTTACCACTAAAACTCTGTTTTGTGGCATTTGTAACCAAACACACAATACCTCCGTTTGCCGTTTAATATGCCGTTTTGATCTGGCCAACCAAACATGAAAACGCCGTTTGGCAAAACACCGTTTTGAACCAAAACACCGTTTTGCAAAACGGCGTTTTAAACGCTATTTCAAACGGTACGCCAAACACACCCATAGTAGGACATATAAGCTTCCAAATAAAAGGACTCTTAACAAAAGTAGACACCATATGTGGTAGACCCAAAAATAATGTGGGTCCCATGTGTGACCTTCCACACGCCTAATGTAGGGCCTGACACATGGTAGACCTCACACCACATATAACCCCTCAAATAATAAACTCTCAACTAAAGAAGGCCTCATATGTGGTGTGCATGAAACATAATGTGAGCCACATATATAGTGGACATGCAGTGGGCCCCTAATGTGGCCATCCACACACCTAGTGTGGGGCCTACACATGATAGGTCCCACACCACATATAACTCTCCCAAATTACTGAAGTCTCTGCTAAAGTAGATCTCATATGTGGTGGACTCAACGTAATGTGGGCCCAGATGTGGACTTTGGCTACGCATGAGTGAGGTTCATTGTACATTTGTACATCCCATTGAACAAGACAAGACCCATTTGAAGTGATTTCGAGTTCCATTGTGTGTGCATCAATAGACAAGGTTTATAAGGGCAAATGGGATAATTCTATCACTAATCAACTAGAAGAAGAAATTGTACTTCAACATCTTAGAAAAAGAAACGATGTAATTACCTTTTTAGAATACCCTAATAGACAGTGCATCACTTCAACAGAGGGAAAAAAAGAAAGAAGAGAAAACCTTTCCTCCCAAAAGCGAATAAAACTAAAGAGAAAACCTGTATTTACTATAACCTTAATTCCCTTTCCTCCCAAAAGCAAATAAGACTCCTCCCAAGAGTGCCTCCTACATTACCCTTCTCACCTTTAGGTGGGCCTCATGTGGTGGACCCGAAACATAATATGGCCCACACATGTGTCCATCTATGAGTACAAGAGTGAGTGTCTAACCGAAAGTAAAAGATTTTAGAAACATTTTTTGGCCTTGACTGACATGACACTTGTCTTCCAGAGCAGAGGAACTATTAGAAAAGTATGTGAAATGTGTCGGGGTTGAAAACCTAAAGAAAATTCAAGTCTGTATAAGAGAAAAAGATTTTAGAAACATAATATGGCCCTACACTTGTCTTGATATAGGTGTCACCTCTTCATAAACAACACTTGTTTACTCAAACATCTTTAAACCAGAATAGAGACAATCGTTTTCATGTCACATTAAGGTTGAGGTCAATCACAAATCATGCCCACTAAAATTCGAAGTCTCCCGTGTCTTTATTTACCAAGTTACGTTGTTCATGTTGTAGCCTCACAATCCTAAGATTCTCAGCAGATAAGCATCTTCCCGAATTCCTGTAATTTTGAATATAAATACAATGAACCCAGCTCCCTCTAGGTTGAGAGGCGAGCACTGTTTGGATTTCAAGAAAAACAATTTTGACTGATTTTTATTTGGAATTTGTTTTTTGATATGATTATAGTTAATTGAGAGGATAGTATCAGAAATTGAAGGTCCCTCTTGTAAGAGTAGATAGATCTAGCAAACCCCTATAGATGTGTTTGGTTGCACAAAAGGCACTATGGTTTAGGGTTTCTGCTTTGCATTTGGGTGCCACCAGGGCAGAGGCACATATAGCATGAGGGGGGCCATGGCCCCCTAATGGCTTGCAAAATCCTTTTTATAATGCATGGCTGTACATGCATGCATAGCTATTTTAGTGGCCATGCCCTTTCCCCCCTGAAATGACCAATACAAGCAAGTGTAAATTAGTCCAGCCCCCCAATTGTAAATTCCTAGCTCCGCCCCTAGGTGCAACATCACCAAAATCTATTGGTTGGTTGCCAAAGTTGCATTGGAATACTTGGAAACTACCGTACAAGTTTCATAGGTAATTATTGCATGTCTGGGGAGGTGACATCGATATCCCCTCCTTGTACCTTTCAAGCCAAATTTCTCAAAAAAAAGTGCAATTTGGCTTGAGAATGATGCTTCTCTCTCTCTCTCTCTCTCTCTCTCTCTATATATATATATATATATATATATATATTGGTAATGGTACCCCATCCCACTACTCTATGAGGTTGGAAACCAAACACCACTCATCACTATTCTACGAGAAAGTTCTAGGTGAATCAAATGCTTGTCTTCTCCCTATTGACTACTTATACCACTTATCTATAAGGTAACTAGTAAAAATTGAATACCTTTGGTTCAAATTTATCAATTTAGTATGTCGAGAAAGTAGGAACATTTAGATATATTTTTCCTTTTCCAAAAGTTTCTCGAAAATTCTCGCAATCCAAGCATGGCCTTAGAATGTAGATATATATGAAACGTCCTCTCTCTCTCTCTCTCTCTCTAATAGGGAATTTATATTCCCTTCTTTTTAAAAAAATGGTGAGATATAATGATAAAAAAAACTCACAAGCGAGAGGGTTCGGAGCAAATAGAAAGCTGACAAAAAGAATACAATAATAGTCATAGAGGTAAGAAATCAAAAATCTCTAACACCAAGCGGTCAACTCCGACCCGGGCAAGCCTATCTGCCTCCCTATTTGCCGACCTCTGGGTTTGCTGAAATCAAACTAACTGGCCTTCCACAGTATCTGAAATCTCATCTAACATCTGTAGGAATCTCCAAGGGGGAGTGAGTGATCCATCTAATCACTTGATTATGTTAAGAGAGTACCCCTCCACAATAGTATTATCCAAGGCTGCTCTAACAATATAATGCCTTGGATCGCAACCCTCACTTCTGCTTCGTTAGAATCCTTGATACCAATTGGCCCATAGAAGGCCCTTTTGGTATCATCAAACTCTGTCTTTGATAAGGCCTTCGATTCCGGCTGCACCTGGGTTGCCAAATCTAGACCTGTCAAAATTAAGCTTCATTCAACCGGAGTTAGGGTGATTCCATCTGGGTTGTGCACCACCTCTTGAACTCTACTCGTACAGATCTCCCTCCAACAATGCCTAATAATTGTTGTCGAATACAACTTGAAGCAAAGGAAAACTCTAGCCCAAGAAGTCACTAGCCATACAATCCTCAGAGGAAAAAGAGTCGCTTCTTATTCTGTTTTTTAAAGTGTAAGCATTCCATTCCTTCCAAAGGACCTAGATCGTTGCCAGTAGAACAAGATTCCTTAAGATCAACCCTTTCCTTAGGCCAGGACTCAAAAGACAAAGACTCTAGGAGGTTGGCAGAATGAGCAAGGAATGCCAATTAGATTCCGAAACTGTCAAGAATTTTAGCCCATGCAAATCTAGAATACTTGCAGTGGAGAAGCAAGTGATCAACCAATTCTCCCTCCTTCACGCATAGGGCAAAGTGGTCTACGATAAGCATATGCCGTTGACGAAGATGGCCGATGGTTTGGATTTTTTCCTGGAAGGCCATCCATCCTATGGCGTAGACTCTCGGGGGTGTAACACTCCAAACTCTGGAAAGCTACAATGAAGGGGGCTGGAAGCGAGGTGGATGTAGGACGGCTTCACCTCCTTTTTTGTCTTTTCCTAAATTTAAACATTTAAAAAAATAACAAAGGGGAGGGGATCAATGCAGACTTGTTTAGGGAATAACAAATCAAAGAGGATCGATAGTGGAAGAGTGGGTGGAAATCTCATTTCTATGTGTATGCCCAGTGTGTATAAAACCAAAAAGTAGTCATAATCTCCTCTTCTCAAAATGAGGCCTTGCTTCTTGTAAGCTGTTGTTTTTTGTCTCTCGTGTATAAAAATTACAAGCTAATATAACGTCCATTTTTCTGTGGGCCATCATCAAAACGGAGAGAGACGTGGACCCACTCACAAACTGAGATTGTCGAAATGGCCAATGTGGATAAGAAGGGTATCTGCAAAGATGATATGGAGGCAACTTGGACAACGATAAAATAGAATTTGGATGAAATTCCCCCATTTTCTTGGTTAATGTTATCATTTCATGATTCTCGCTATAAATCTAACAAAATCTTTGGTTTTCACGTGACTTACAGTCATTGTGCCCCTTTCGTTTCAAAACTCCCTCCGTCAATCGTAGGACTCACTTTTAGCTCTGCGGAGTTCTTATCTAAGCCTGCATTTTGTCTTAAGAAGCAAGGTTTAAAATTTCGGTTTCGGTACCGGTTTCGGACCGTGAAATTTTAAAATTTCGGTCGAAATCTGGTTCTTGACCCGAAACTAATATTTTATTCAATATTAATTTCGGTCTAAATTTCGGTGAAATATTAAATTAATATTAAAAAAACATTTTTTGCCGAAATAAATGACCGTTTCGGTTTTGATGCATTTCGATGTCGGTCTCCACCGAAATCGGTTGAAATTTTTGACCATGTTAAGAAGTCAATCAAAATTCCTTTGACTATCATGAATTATGACCGCATCAACTAAGTACTTCCCAGTGCTGGACTAGAATTTGCTTTGGCAGCCCACATCCACATTCTAAAACGTTGTGTTCCCTACATTAGTCCCATGCCATTCTGCAGGGTCCCAACTATTTCCAACCAATTGGACCCAGCAAATTTAAGTACCATTTTCGAAACATCCATTACTATGTTACTTCATGGTATGATGAGTTGATGTTTCAAACTCTTTACTATAGCTACGCAAAGTAAGCTTTTTAAGTGATTAGTTTGGTTTGGAAAGTCTGATTATGTCCTGTGCATTCGAAACAGGGATAATACCACCCAAAGGTAGTCCAATTGATTTAGGTAAATCATGTGATCTTGTTCAGTAAAATCTTATGTTTGTTGAATCAAGGATGATCTCATGGCTCTATAATTACTTAATTTTTAGGCTCTTTTTTGGATTTTGAGGATCGATTGTTAGTCGAAAACTTTCTCAAAGGCATGATGATAAGAGCCAAGAATAATCCCATCAAGCTATTCTCAATGGCATCAGCCCCAACTTATAATTGCCGTTCATAGTAACAAATCGGATGTAGTTCAAGTGGAGAATTGGCCCAATAATTATCTTGGAGAATAACCACCTCTTTCTTTTTAGCATTTTCCTTAAAAAAACAAATAAAACATTATCACAATCGAAGATTCAATTCTCGTGACACCATACAACACCCAAGAAATCCAAACGATAATTCCTTTTCCCCGGACCCACCAATGTTGTTTTTATGCAGCCGTGGGTCCCACAAAATTCTCAGTTCTCGACCTTCTCTGCTTCACTCCCATTCATTTAAACCGTGACAGAATACCCAATATGAGAATCAAAGCTGGAAAGCTACAGAAGAAATAAAAAGGGAAGTGTTATCAGCACAAACCATATTTTGATATTTGCACAAACCCAGCTGTCTTTTCTTCTTTAATTGGCTCGTGAGAGCATTTTGGGAAATGTGATTACCTTTTGACAGATCTTTAAATACTAAAAGACAGCTGGGTTTCTGCAAATATCAAAATATTATCGTGCTGATATCATTTCCTAATAAAAAAACACATAAAAAGAAAAACAACAGTGTTATCCAGTAGGGAGTGATGCACGCCATTCAAAAAACGGTCTCCCCCACGCCCGTGACGTCACGAGACTCCAAAGCCGTTCGAAAAAGCTCCCCAATATCCGAACCAAATTAATTCAAAGGAAAATTGATATCAGTACCATCATTTTTTATATTTTCACTAAAGCATCTTGTCTTTTAGTGTTTAAAGAGCTGTCAAAGGTTATTACAACTTACAAGTTCCCAAAAAGCTCTCACCAGACAATTGAAAAAGAAAAGACAAACTGGATTTGTGCAATTATTAAAATATGGTTGTGCAGATATCATTTCCCATAAGAAAATGCCAAAATGGAAACAGTAAATATGAAAAAAAAAAAAAAAACAGAAAGGGAGTAATAATCTCTGGGATACCATATTTTGATAACGGCACTACTCAATTTGTTTTACACTTACCTGATTGGATGTTGATAGCCACTTATCATTGGATGCTAATCTCTTTTTTCCTTTTTGGTAGGCAAGCTGGGGTTGAGGCGGCCCCTACCAGAACTTCATTAAAAAATTAATGAAGATTAACATCCAATGATAAGTAGTGTAAAAGCTGTTAATCTCGAGTAGCGTAAAAGACTTGTAAGTTGTAACGACCTGAAAAGCTAATTAAAGAAGGGGAGTGATAAATCGCCTCCCATATATCTTAAATCGACCCCCCCTGTGTCTTTCTCTCTCTAAACCATAGGAGAGAGAAAGACACATAGGGAGTCGATTTCTAAAGAAGTGTAAAAGAAAGTTAGAAGTGCCGTTACCAAAATATGGTGACGTGGATATCGGGCCCAGAAAAGCAATGAAAAGGAGAATTTTGATTCGAACACGCATCGGCGTCTAAAATACGCCATATGGCTCTTTCTAATATGCGCCTCCCACACGGAACAAAAAAGTGAAGGAGGGTATTTCGAATGTCTCTCCCCCTACCTGTAACGCTGTATATATTAAGTAGATAACAGAGTCATTGAAACGATAGACCATACAAAACCCCTCGTTTTCTCTATCTAAGTAGGGTTTCTCTCCGGGAAGAGTTTTCTGAGGGAAATCTCTCGTTCGAATCTGCAATGGGAGAGGCCATTCTTTCAGATCTCTTGACGGAGATCTTGATTCCGGTCTCCGCCGTTATTGGAATCGCCTTCTCTCTCTTCCAATGGTTTCTCGTTTCTCGTGTTAAGCTCTCGCCGGAGCGTCGTTCTACTCCGCCGGAGAACAAGAAGAACGGATGCTCGGATTATCTGATCGAAGAGGAGGAAGGCCTAAATGATCACAGCATCGTTGTTAAATGTGCTGAAATTCAGAACGCCATTTCTGAAGGTCTGTTTAGCTGTAGATCTCAGCTTTGTCTTTGTTTTTTTTTGCTAGATCTAGTAGTTTTTTACTGATTTTCTGAGTTTTCGCCTTTTTCTCCGTTTTTATTCTTCTATTTGGTGTTGATCTCGTCTCTGTATGCTCCGAAGTTTAGGATTTTGACCTCCTTACCTGTTTGAAGCTGTTATTTTATTCGTCTATTTTCATCTCTCTCAAAAAATCTCCTGTGTATTTTAGCTTATAAGTTTGTGATTTCTTGCATCTTCTTCTATGTCTCAGTTAGAGGTAGGGTTTCCTGATGAAACTAACACTTATGCTGCTCGTGTTTGGGGTTTTTATGACTAATCTGGAATTAGGAGCGCTTTGAACAACAGAAAACTTATTCAGACCAGTTAATAATTTGCTTTTTTATGCATAATATCCTACTGTTTTTTTTTTTTTTTTCGGTATTTCGTTCTTGTTGCATTTGTGTTGCGGTGAATATACATTTTATTTTCGATGTTTTGTTGTTGTTGTTGTTGTTTTTTAGCGCTCTGTAGTGCTTAACATTGTTAGTGTTAGGGAGAAGTTACCTTTGGTAGGATTGCACCAATTTAAGAATTATTATTCTTTGTATCACTACTTCGTTAACTACAACATTCAGGTACTTCTAATACAACAGCTGCAAAAGTATTGAATTATTGACATTAGTGTCTTTGTTTATTCTTGCTTTTGCTGTTACCATCATTTAGATTTGTTTGATGAATTATTTACCCATGCTTTTTTCTTTTTAAACGTAAAATAGTTTTTCTATTTGTGCTATCTTGTTTGAGTGCTTCTAATGTCATCTTGTGGTTCTTGTTTGTTCTTTGCGGATAATTGGGTTGTGATGCTTCTCAAAATTCTTTCTTCTGTTCAATAGTTCGTAGCTCTTTTGGCTGTAGATTACATGATAGAGCCGATTAATCAGTGTATGGATTTGTAAATTTTATGTGTGTGTGTATTTGAACTCTAATATCTGCTATATATGGATCTAAACAGGAGCAACTTCTTTCCTTTTCACGGAATATCAGTATGTTGGCGTTTTCATGGTTGCTTTTGCAATCCTGATTTTTCTCTTCCTTGGCTCTGTGGAGGGCTTCAGCACAAAGAGCCAGCCCTGCACGTATAACAAGGACAAGATGTGCAAGCCTGCTCTTGCTACTGCCATCTTCAGCACTGTATCGTTCTTACTTGGTGCGATCACTTCTGTTGTTTCTGGTTTCCTTGGGATGAAAATTGCAACATATGCAAATGCCAGAACTACTCTAGAGGCGAGGAAGGGTGTTGGGAAGGCTTTTATCACTGCTTTTAGATCTGGTGCTGTTATGGGCTTTCTACTTTCAGCGAATGGCCTCTTGGTGCTCTATATTGCCATCAACCTCTTCAAGCTGTACTATGGTGATGATTGGGAAGGCCTTTTTGAGGCCATCACCGGTTATGGACTTGGTGGGTCTTCCATGGCTCTCTTTGGCAGAGTTGGGGGAGGCATCTATACGAAAGCTGCAGATGTTGGTGCAGATCTTGTGGGTAAGGTTGAGAGGAACATTCCCGAGGATGACCCAAGGAACCCCGCTGTAAGAAAACTCACTCTTATCTGAATACCCAATTATCTGAGCTTCCTTTCCATGATGCATTTGAATTATACTATCTCTACCTCTCATGGGAAAAGCTATTTCTTTTGCGTTTTTAGGTGATTGCTGACAACGTAGGTGATAATGTTGGGGATATTGCTGGGATGGGATCTGATCTTTTTGGATCATATGCAGAATCTTCTTGTGCTGCCCTTGTTGTTGCCTCTATCTCTTCTTTTGGAATCAACCATGAATTTACTGCGATGTGTTATCCCCTTCTCATTAGCTCTATGGGGATTGTTGTTTGTTTGATCACTACACTTTTTGCGACTGATTTCTTCGAAATCAAGGTAGTGAAGGAAATTGAGCCAGCATTGAAGAATCAGCTCATCATCTCCACTGCTCTTATGACCATTGGTATTGCGGTTGTTAGTTGGATTGGCCTCCCATCGTCCTTCACAATCTTCAATTTTGGAGTACAGAAGGAAGTGAAGAACTGGTAAACCTTCTATGTGTGTTTATGTTTTAACAATAGTGGGGCATTGATCTCTTTTGTTAGCATCTAATCTTTGAGTTGGATTTGCCAGGGAGCTGTTTTTCTGTGTTGCCATTGGTTTGTGGGCTGGACTTGTTATTGGGTTTGTAACTGAATATTACACAAGCAATGCATACAGGTAACCATCAAAAGGTTTACTATTTGTCTAGCATGTTTCTCCATGGTACTTTGTGTTTCAACAGTGTTTCCCTTTTTTGCAGCCCCGTGCAAGATGTGGCTGATTCGTGCAGGACTGGAGCAGCTACCAATGTTATCTTTGGGCTTGCTTTAGGATACAAATCTGTCATTATTCCCATTTTTGCTATTGCCGTTAGCATTTTTGTGAGTTTTAGCCTTGCTGCCATGTATGGTATTGCAGTAGCTGCCCTTGGAATGTTGAGCACAATTGCTACTGGCCTAGCCATTGATGCTTATGGCCCAATCAGTGACAATGCTGGAGGGATTGCAGAGATGGCTGGCATGAGCCACAGGATCCGTGAGAGAACAGATGCCCTTGATGCTGCAGGAAATACTACTGCTGCAATTGGAAAGGTATTATATTTATATATTATATAATGCTGGTAGTAGTTCCTATTTTTGCAAGGAATGATGGTGCCATATGAGTTATGACTATAGTTTTCTTGACTCTCTTTTCTCCTATTTCCAATCCCTTTTGTGCTCAACAATGTTCCAGGCAGTTGTTAAATCATTTGATCTACGATGATAATCATTATAATGCCATTATTTTGCTGTGTGTTGGTATTGTACCACGTAAATACAGTCATTTGGTCGTGAAATGCAAGGGTCTTTCACCTTTTGAGAAGGATGGAGAAAATGAGAAAAACCCTAGATTTTAGTTGTTAATTCTGTTCCTTCTAGATGGAATTTCCAGAATGTTCAGTTCGTGAGGAAATCGGAAGCCTTTGTTCTTGTTAGTTCTGGTTATTCCGGACCGTCCCGGTGGTATTGGCTATTCTGTTTGTTCTGGTCATTATTTTTATTTTATTTTTTTACCATTTTTTTTAGAAAAGTTAGATCACTTGTTTAGTTGAAAAACAATCTCCAATCAAATGTGGGGGTATAACAATAACAAAAACCTCTCTTTATATGGATTGTATATGTGGTACTTGGATTATATTGATTTTCATTGAATATTTCCATGTTATTCATAAATGGTAGGTTTAATGCAATATGTAATTATGTTTTTCCTTCTATTTTTTGTTTACTATTTGTTTTATTCCTTCATTTTTACTTTCTATTAATTTCTCTTAAAATTTCATTCCTGAAGAAATACTGAATGCACATATGAACAGATTTGACAACTAAGCTCTAGATTTATATAAATACGAGTGACTATCTGGAGATGTCAAGCACTCGCCTGTGCTCTATGCTCAGTTGACATGCCAGAAGTTAGGAATGCCCTGCTTTTGTGTAAAGATATGCATAGCATGTCCATGAGGGGCACAAGAAGTTAAATTTAAGCTCAGCAGATTCACGTGTATATATACTTACGTGCTGCAAGTGCATGTGTGTATTGAATTATTACCACGGAAATTTTATGCAAAGTTATTAGAAGGAACCTTGTTTTTTATTCATGTCTCCTGTTTTTGTTTAGAATGAACTGTAGTTCACTTAACTTAAAAATATTTGCTATGGCTAATCTTTTATGTATCTCTCTTTCTTTTCCTAATTTTTTCCTGATCGTAACTGGATTTTTTTTATCATCCTCTTTTTAGGGCTTTGCCATCGGATCAGCAGCCCTGGTGTCTTTGGCACTCTTTGGTGCCTTTGTGAGTCGTGCAGCAATTTCAACTGTAGATGTTCTGACCCCGAAAGTCTTCATTGGGTTGATTGTGGGTGCCATGCTTCCTTACTGGTTTTCAGCCATGACCATGAAGAGTGTGGGTAGTGCTGCCCTGAAAATGGTGGAGGAGGTCCGCAGGCAATTCAACACAATACCAGGTCTCATGGAAGGGCTTGCTAAACCTGACTATGCTACCTGTGTCAAAATCTCAACCGACGCCTCCATCAAAGAAATGATCCCTCCTGGTGCCCTGGTTATGCTCACACCCCTCATTGTTGGGACCTTCTTTGGTGTAGAAACTCTATCTGGTGTCCTAGCTGGTTCACTTGTTTCTGGGGTACAGGTAATTAGGAATACTCTACGATCATAAAAGCATATCACAATCCTCTTTTTTTTTTTTTTTTTGTTAATTCTCAAAAAAAAAAAGAAGGTCTAACTTTGTCTTTTTCTGGTTCTGATCAACAGATTGCAATATCTGCATCCAACACTGGTGGTGCATGGGATAATGCCAAGAAGTATATTGAGGTAACATTTGTTTCATTTCTTTTCTTGAACCCTTAAATATCTCATCTCCTTATGTTAGTGGTTCACACCATCTAATTTTTAGAATGTTTCTTGAATCCTATCACCACCTGTACTTTGGATTTTAATAAAGTCACTGTTTATCCCCCCAAAAAAAAAAAAAAGATTTCTTGAACCCTTAAATATCTCCTGCCCTTATCTAGATTGCATTTTCACTTCATCTTGACGTTACACTGACCTTTAGTAAGCAATCCATTTTCTTCTATGATGAAATTTGTTTAATTTATGTTGATTTGGTAAGATGCTGTCTGTATCGCTTTTATTTCTGCTTCTTTCTCTGTTTTCTTTCTTTATTTTCCTTGTATCCTGACCATTTCGGTCCTCAGGGTGCAATTTTGGGTCAAGTCAGGTTGAGCTTTTGCTTTTTTCTTTTTCTTTTTTTGGGGAAAATATTGGGTTGAGCTTTTGCTAACAAAAGAATTGGAATCAACCCAAACCCATCCTGATTTTATGGTAAAAGCCTAACCCAAATTTCCAAAAATCGACCCGAGTTGCACCCTTACTTTCTCTGGCCTATTAAAAAAAAAAAAATGTTGCTTAACGCTTTCAAACTGTGGTCAGGCTGGTGCTTCGGAGCACGCCAGGACTCTTGGCCCGAAAGGGTCTGACCCACACAAGGCAGCTGTGATTGGTGACACCATCGGAGACCCACTTAAGGACACTTCTGGGCCGTCACTTAACATTCTCATCAAGCTCATGGCGGTCGAGTCTCTCGTGTTCGCTCCTTTCTTTGCCAGGCATGGAGGCCTGCTCTTCAAGATCTTTTAACGTGGGAAGAAAGACAGAGCAGTTAGTGTCCTAGTAACTATGCATCATATCTTCTTTTTTCTTCATCTCTTCATCATTTTCTACTCCTGTTAGTTATCAAGTTCTAATTGTAGTGCCATTTTCTTCAGTGCATGCGCATAACTTGGCATGGGCTTTTTGGTAGATGGTGATTCTTCTTTTGAATGAGAGGCTCTCGTTTTCTAAACACGGTTGGGCCCCAATTTCTGTAATGTTATTGGTTTCTTTTGAAATAGAGAGAAACCCTTTTGAGATATATGAGAATAGCAGATATTAGAACATTGAGAATGGCATTGGCTAGATTGATGGTTGAGATTGTCCAATCATCATAACTTCTCTACATTTGGCCAAATCCTTGATCCTAAACAATATATAAATGTGTCTACGCCGCAGATTTTCTGTGATCCAACGGCTCTGATCAGCATGCCGAGTTGAGATGCGGATATTATTACTTTGTCAAGGGTTTATACAGCGAGTCTGACCATATCACATGTGTCTTACCGACTTCTTTTCCTCTTTCCCCGCTGATATTTCCACCTTTGTTTTCTTTAAAACACCCCCTTTTCCATCGTTTTCCACATCTCTTCTGAATCATTTTCCAACTTTTAGATTTCCTCATTTTCAAAAGAAAAATGAAGTAAAAGGGCTTATTTTTCTTTTCCAAGCATTGTTTGGTATCCATTCGCCATTCACATGACAGTCCTTGTCAGATGTGAATCATCCAAATGCAAGCCTTTTTTTTAAAGGGCAGTGATAAATCTACACGTAACATCTTAAATGGACCCCTATGTCTTTCTCTCTCCTCTGGTTTAGAGAGGGAAAGAGGGTCGATTTAAGATATATGGGGGTCGATTTATCACTCCCTTTTCTTTTCTTTTTTGAGAAAGTGTTGGTGCGCTCCAAAAATGATGCGCTCAAATTGTTTAAAACGTTTCCTATTAGTTCCTGTATGTGGGACCCAAACATTTAGGACAATAGGAAACGTTTTAAAAGCGCATCATTTTGGGCGTACCAACACTTTTCTCTTTTTTATTACTGTTCGACTTTCCTCTCAAACCAAGACGGAAAAATATAGTAAAAACACGGGAATATACATCCTTTTCCGTCTACTTCTGTTCTACGTACCTATCATCCTTGGCTATATTCTCCTCTAATTCAACCTTGGTGCTGATGCTGCAAAAATGGTGAGAGGGGTAGGGCGGGTGGGAGGAGAGATTTGACAAGGCACCAATGAGTTGAGGGTGAGATGTGGCTAAAAATTCAGGAAAAATTCGATCAGATTTTGAGAGGAGTTTTTTGTTTCATGGTCTTTTAGGCCCTTCTTGCTCTCTCCTCACTCAGTCCCTCTCGTATCTATACTTCTCCGACTGTCCCTCGTCATTTTATAAGCTACTATTCTAGGGAAAAAAAAGAAGAAAAAACTCATGGAAGCCAAACGTGCCATCCACCTATCTAGGGTTATGATGCAAAACCCATCCACGATCTTTTTCTTTTCTTTTTCTTTTTTTTGAAAATCGACTTTTATTGATATTGGACGCAGTGGTACAACTAGGGGACAAGCTGTCCCCAAGAACATAGAAAGAGATAATATACCTATATGTTACATTAAGATAGAAACTGAAAAAGCTTTTGATAATAGTGGCTTTGATTATCCCTCAGCCGCCGAGGTAGCCATTATAGCCGCATGTGATAAAATGGACATTGATTCCGGTGATACTCCTTTGGCCAATTGGTCCATTTTTCGTTTGCTGATCTACGTACCAAATCCTTGATTTCAGCAATGTAATTTTGAAGCCTCCATGGTCCCTTCAAGTTTTCACCAAATCCTTGATTTCAGCAATGTAATTTTGAACCCTCCATGGTCCCTTCAAGTTTTCTGTAGCCCATGCAATCGCATTCCATGAATCCCCTTCGAAAATAAGTGGTTTGGAGATGTTATTTGAGCACCATTGAAGGCCAAATAGCATAGCACTAACATCCTCATTTGCATCGCACATTCCTATCGGTCCCGAATAGGACACCACAAGTCTCCCAACTGAATCCTGTATTACCACCCCATTCCCCCACCCACACATTCCAGCCTTCCCGGGATTACCTATTGAACTACTGTCGAAATTTAGTTTTAAAATTGAATCTCGTTTGCATCCACCCATCCATCTTGTGGATGCTTGTGAACTATTTCGGCTCCTAGACCGCCTCAGGTTCCTAGATAAATTCTGGTTTGCAAAATAAAAACTATTTCGGCTCTGATAAATTTGGGGGCGAGAGTGTTTTGGGGGTATTTTAGTGAGACAAGGGTGTTTTCCCTTGTCTAACACATTACTCCAATCAGTTTTGGACTCAAAATTGCATTTTATTTTGAGTTAAAAAAAATCCTTTTTAGACTCAAGATCGATGCTCAAAATTCGTAACGAATCGGGCCTAAGTAATTCTTGGCAAAATTGAGTGATTGGTTCACAGCTGTAGAATCAATTTTGGACTCAAATCGATTCTACATCCTAACGAAAATACACATTATTTGGATATAGAATTAGTTTGAATCTAAAATGATTCTACACAGCGATTCAATCGCCTCATTTTGCCCAAGAATCAGTTTGGACTCAATATTGATTCTCAAAATCCAAAAAAAACAGGGCCCGAGTTTTCCATGTGTTTGTACATACAAAGAATTTTTGTATCTATTACACTCCCATTTCTTTATTTCTTATTCATCTGTCAATCTTTCATTTATTTTTTCTTCCATTAAATTCTGAACAGAAATGAAGAGTATGATCAATAGAGTACAACAGACTTCCAAATTGCTTTATTGGACTTCATGTAAATCTTCTCTGTCCTCCATTTATTACTTAATCATGATTTTCAAACAAACTTACAGTTTCCACACATTCCAAAATGGTTGGGGTCAGACCCTTTTTCAACCATGTATAGGATTGCGCTATTAGATTTCCACCATGCACAGAATCTTGATAGATTTCCACCCATGCATAGCTACCTACAAGCAGGCACATCAATATTGGGAATGTGAGCAAATACAATTGAGAAGGGAGCAACAGTTATGGGTTCTGATGAGTTAATCTTTACAGGTTGCAAGGAAGGAATTTGTCCATCTAAAGATACATCCAAGATGTTGCCATTTAGCAGCATAGTTTGGCTTTGCAGGTCTCCATCCTTAGCAGTTAGATGATATTCCTCCCTCATAATTCCAACGATTTTCTTAACTCGATGCATCCTGTTAAATTTTGTCCTTGGAGCCACCCCGTGACTATATTTCTTTGCTCCACTAACACCAGACTCAGTAGTTACTTGCACTTGAATTGTGGTGCTGTTGTCGAGGTTGATCAAGAGCAATGTGATCCCTTGCTGTAAGAAATCCAAGACAATGAATCAGAAAGAATATATAGAAAAAATCCTCAGAAGAAAGTAAAGTTCGACTTACAGAATTTTTAGCACAATGTGCATATGCTCGTATATTCTTAGTCCCTGAGAAGGTTGTCAAAAGAACATTTCTTCCCATTAATCGATGCCAAAGGAGAGCACTGCATCAAGCACCAGAACATCAATCTCACGTTTACTATTGGAGTCACATAGTTGATATCAATCCAAATTGATGCATATTAATTACCTGTTTGGAACTTTAATTCAGCTATTAGGCCAAAACGAAACAGCCATGAGTTTTCCAATTTGGGTTCTTAATTTCACAAGATAAAGGATTAACAGTTGACCGACAGATCAAAAAGCAGGACTCACTCACTGAAGAACAACCTTCATGAAGGGTGGACATTCACCTATAAATTTCCAAATAATTGAAAATACTGATCCAAAAGGAACTGGTGGCTCACCAAATGGTATTGAGGGTTTACAAGAGAATCCCGCTGGAGGGGATTAATCATCACAAATTCAAGTGGCAACTTTGTTCACAGAAATGATTAATTACTTTGAAGCTAGGTCTTGAGTATGGTTTGATGGAAATAACTGAGACTGCATTCATTATGGATTTGAGATTACAAAAATAGAAAATGTGAAATCATGAAACAAGTATCATAATTCAGTGAGTGAATCTGAGCTTGATTTCATGTAGTTAAAAAATTCAATATGGCAAAAGATTTAACCTGTAGTAATCAGGATTCGGTTTGAAGGTGGTTGTGTTGAGTAGCCCATAGTTTCCGCCAATTAAAGTCTGTCTGCAATAAGTTTTGGTGTTGTACGTTGATGACATGCCAAGCTGATCCAAGTACCTATCAATTAAAGCACAATCAAATATCAAGGAAATAGATCATAAAGCCCCGAGATATCAAAATCAACTAGTGCTAGCTTACCAGAAACTGAATACAAATGCATTGGTAACAAGGTTGCGGCCACTATTATAAGCTCCTCCTGCCTCACCAACCCAAGCAGTGGCTGAAGTTGGGGAAGTACTGAGAATATTCTGGAGGTTGCTGAATGTCACCGCCTCACCATCAAGGTAAGATGGATTTAGAATCTTGTCAATCAAATGATTGTCAACACCTAAGTAGTTGAGTAAAGGTATGTGGATCAGATTAGTTTTATGAAACTCAGATAACTAAAGACATTGCCTTATTCGAGGAGTTGATTTTCGTACCTGGGCCAAGATTATAAATGTGATGGGTAATAACATCTAGTGAATTGGGGAGTGTTCTATCAATGAGTTCTTTGAACCAATTTGCATCAAAGAAACCCCCTGGTGCAAGTATTAATGGCTTGACCTTGAAACCCCTGTAGATGTCTTGCACAATGGATTTGAGAGAAATCACGTCCGCGGCATATTGATCTGCTCCAATTCTCACCCCAACTCCACTACCACTCAATTCATTTCCTGTCAAGCAAACAAGCTTTAATGTCTAAACAGGCCAATATCATTGATTTGTCACAATACACGATATATTGATTTAAAATGCAGGTTTTGAAACCATTTCCAAGGATAAAGTGACATTGATAAGGAAACCAAGGATTGAAGTCATGCATCATATATAGATGTAGTTGAATTTTTTCACTGTTGTTCTAAGCTGTTATAAGAGTTTCCTTGAAAAACATTAGCCTGGACTTACTAACAGATCTCTGTTAGTATCTTTCTAAAATATTCCAAGATTGCTTTTCAGTAAAATGTGCCTAGTAATAAATTGTATAAGAACATTCTACTTTATTATTTGAAATCTCTCTCTCTCTCTCTCTCTCTCTCTCTCTCTCTCTCTCTCTCTCTCTCTCTCTCTCTCTCTCTATATATATATATATATATATATATATATATATATATATATATATATATATATATATATATAGATAGATAGATAGATAGATAGATAGTTGAACCATGATACTGGCATTCTAGTTCTGTATGATAGTTTTCAGTTTATTTTATGTTTAGCTCAGCAAGCAGGGTGTATTAAAAATTCTTACCAAGCTCCCAACCACGGATGGTGTAGCCCTTATTGACAGTGTAACGGATGAGCGAAGCCGCATTGGTGGAGTTCCAAGGTCCTCCCAATGAACCATCTGGCATAGGCACCCTTCCATTCAGTGCATTTAACCCGAAAATAATCGCTGCACTGATTAAGAAATGCAAATTGTTAGACAAATGCCTGATCCTAAAAATAAAGAAAACAGTTATCACTTTAACGCACGGGCAAAATCTGTTGTGAAGTTCCAAAGAGAGGCCAGGACTGAATTCAGTGCCAATATCACAAAAAACATGGGGAAATGATAAATGCGCCTCTTTTTATCACTCGGGACACCCAGCAGCAGTGTATCAATGACTGCAGAGGCGCTGATGTACTGTATGCCAGAAGGATTCAAGGGATTTGATTGCCACGTACATTGCAGTTGAGTGTCCCATGTGATGAAAAGGGGCGCATTTATCATTTCCCAAAACATGGACATCGGAGGTCTAGGATCATCCTATGGAAATGATCTTTTGGGCACAACCTATTTACATTATGGCCCATCATATGGAGTGTGGTCCGTACAGTACTTTCTGAAAAATAAGGGACTATAAGGGCTTACACCGTATAAAATCTCGAGTGGAATGTACATAAAGAGGCATTCATGTTCTACAGAACTAGAATAAAATCTCTAAGGAGAAGACAGTAGTAAGCAACTTGGTCTTTCTGAAGAAGTATCTTACTTGGCCTTTCTGAAGAATTGGTTCAGTTCATCCCATCTAGACATGGGTAAGCAACCTTGAGTGAAACCAAACATCTCCGAGTTGTTTCTCACGAACGAATTACAAGGTTGTAGCGGGTCACCCATGTCGTATATGACCTTATCTTGCAGAGTACCCCCCAATCGAATTTTGAGCGGGGAAAATGCTGTAAATTTAAACATTGAAAAGTGGAAAATGTAGATTACATGGAGGGTTAGCTTCTATCAACCAAATTAATCGCAAAACAAGTTGAATTTGCAAAATACCAGGAAAAACTCCCTTACCTTTGATAGCGTTTAACATAATGGGATTGTTAAGATCCTACACAAAGCAAAAGATTAAAACATATGAATTTCAAATCATTACTTTAAATCAGAATTTGCATTTCCAGAAACGTGGTATCAATTTATCAAAAAGAAATACCAGATCACAGAGGGCCCAATAAATTTTCTAAAGATAAAACAAAAATTCCATCATTTGGCTCATCTTAAATGGTCAGAACTCCCAATATATATTTAATGAAATCAAGCTACCACTAATACAGAATGAATAAAAAATGAAGGATTGCCAGATTGAGGACATGACTTGTATTTAAAGTGGATGCAACTCTACATAAGAAACAGAGACCATATTAGTGATAAAAGCACATCCAAGCATCAAAAAATTATGTGAAAGTCACCCATGTAAATCACTTTCATTAATCAAAATACAAAATAACATCTCATGGAAGACCAAATCTAAACAAATAAAAACCAAGAGCAAGCAAAGAAGCAAACTGAAATCTGAAGATCAAGTCTACTTCAACCACCTTCAACAATAAATTCAATTGATTTCACAAAGCCTGAAATCAACACCTAAAAAAATAACCAGATTAGGTAGACTCTCACAGGATTTTGAATAACCCATGGAAAAATCCCATCTAATTCATTATCCTCATCAACCAAAATCAATGAAACAGTAAATCAAACTGCAACTGAAATAAATAAAAAAGAAAAAAAACCTTGTTTAAGTAGAAGAAAGTCACATTGGATATCAAAAACCCATATGTAGTTTTTGTAAAATTAATATATACTATTAAATATTTTTTCTCAAATAATTACGTCGCAGGAATTTGAAAAACAATTTCCAATTTGCCTGATCAATTAAAGGAACATTTTGAATTGAAGAAATTGAAAACAAAACTGTTAATCCGTAAAAAGGAAAAATTCCCTTGATCAAATCCAATTCAAAGTGAGGGTTACTTGATTTGAAAACTCTCTAAGGACCTGTTCAATTAAGATCATGACAACCAATTGTGTGTCCAAAACCAATTATTGAACTCAAAATTAAACGATTGTGAGTCCAAAACCGATTATTGGTCTCAAAATTATGTTTAATTTTGAGTCCAATAATTGGTTTTGGATTCACAATCGTTTACAAGTCGTAACAATCTTAAACAAATCTTAAACGAACAGGCCCTGAGGGTTGTGCACATTGTGGCTTTATAGTGATCATCATTAATCCAAAAACATTGATCTAACAAATAAATGGATAAAGAATATACCAGATTGAGCAGCGAGTCAAGACCCCAACTACAAGTCCCATAATCACACTTCTCTGGAGGCCACCAATCCAAAGTAGCACAAATAAAATTGGGATCTGTTCTTCCAATAGCAGAGCTTCCATTAATAAATACAGTCCCTTCTCCAACCCCATATTTTGAACCTCCTCCTGAGTCCTGACTAAGCACTGTAATAGAACCAGCAACAAAAATTGATAACCAAAAACACAATCCCAACAGCTGAAAAAGAATACTCATCTCGGTATTCAAACAAACCAATAGCATTTCAAGCTCTCAATGAAAAGAAATGGAAGAAAAGTGGGTTGAAAAAGAAAAAGGTGTTGAACTGTAGAGAATCCATTGGAGGAAAAAAATTATGAATAAAACAAGGCCGAAGGAGAAGAGATAAAGATGGGTTTTGTAAGGTTTTGTAATGATAGTGAAAAGATCAAGTTAGGTATCTATGCTGCCTTACTAATGGGTTTTGAGTGACGCCATTACCAAGCAATTTAGAGCTTTATTTTGCATTGGAATTCTCTCTTATTGGTGAGAGTTGTGGAGAACAGAGGATTTAAATATTGCATGGGTTTTGGTCTTGTAGACTGTTGCTTTTGCCTTTGCTTTTGAATGCTTTTAATACAATTAAAGAAAGATAGACAGCTTTTATTTGGAGCCTTCTTTATTTATGTCACGTAAAGGAGCACGCTCTGATCACCAACAAATAGGAAAAAACAAAAAAAGAAATGTATAGGATGGTCAATTAGTCAAACTTCAAACCATCTATCTCTTTGAAAATTTCTCGTACAATTAAAATCTTCAATGGAGAGAGATACGTTTGAAAGTTGAAACTAAAGAATAAGAAGGAGATTCGATTGGAATAGCTAGAGTGCCACCTGAATTAATACTCTTCAATGGCTGAATTGGGTGATATCAACACAACCATATTTTGATATTTATGCTAACCAATCTTGTCTTTTAGTATTTAGAGAGGAGTCAGTCAAAAGGTTATTACATTTCCCAAAAGGCTCTCACGAGCCAATTAAAGAATAAAAGACAGCTGGGTATGTGCAAATATAAAAATATGGTTGTTCTGATAGCATTTCCCTTTTTTCAGCTGGGAGATGAATAAATTAAAACATGGCCCTATTATTTTGTAGATTTGATCTATGTTTTCTGTTAAAAAGTATGAAATAATTGATGATTTTGTAAGATTCCATTGGATGAAATCCTACCGTTCATCTGCTTTGATGTATGGCCCACCTGAGACTAGGTTGGTTTATGATTTGTAAGCTTCCATTGGTTGAAATCCTACCGTTCATCTGTTTTGATGGAGGGCCCACCTGAGATTAGGTTGGTTTTGTGTTTCAAAGGTATCTCCAATCAGCCAATGGTAGTGCTGGGACTATCTAGCTTTGGTAGCCCTAGGGTTAGTTTGACTTTACATTTTCTATTGTGCGGGAAGGTAGGGCAGGTACGTGATTCTCGCACTGGTTTCCTAAAGTAGGAAAAAGGGCGTGCCATTATCATTATCCACATCATAAAGGTTCCTTAATAATACCTCTCACATGAGGTGGCGTAAAATACAAATCTATCTACTTCCCTTCCGACAAAGAGAAAGTGATTTGGTTGTTTGTTTGTTTGGACGTCAGAGCAGAGGGCCTACCAATCCTATTTACTAATAAAAATATAAAATCAATGTGAGAAAGGATATCCACACACCCTTGTTTTGATAATTGTGCCCCCCCCTTTATCAAATACTTATCTTGATATTAGCTTTTGGGGAATTACAACACTCTTGAACAGCTAATTAGAAAAATAAAATGAAGAGTAGAAAAAGTGAGGGCCAATATCATTACCCAAAGCATAAATGGTTCTGCCCTAGACAGACCTCCCCATAGAGACAACTCTTTAACAGCTAAGCATAAAAACAAAAATGAAGAACAGAGATTGCCAATATCAATTCTCAAAGCACAATGGTTCTTCCCTAGACACGTCCCACCCCATGTTCAAAGTTCAAACCCTTAAACAGATAAGTAGAAACAATATAAAAAGAAGAGAAGAGAGTGCTAACATCATTCCCAGGAGAATAATGGCTCTGCCCTAGACACCCCCACCCCATATAAACACCTACACCTCCCCCCATGCACATATACACTCTTTAACAGCTACGTAGAAAAAAAAAATGGAGAGTAGAAAAGAGATTGCCAATATCAATTTCCAAAGCATGATGGTTCTGCCCTAGACACCCCCACCCCCATATACACACACCTACACCTCCCCTCTAGTGAGGGCAAAACCATTTAGAATGCAACGCATTAACGGGTCCCCCAAAACAGTTTCCTAGTCTGAAATTGCAAGCATTGTCTCATATTTTCCTCCTATTTGGGTTGTATTTGGTGAGGGGCAAACCAAAACCACCAAATCTTAAATCTCATCAGCAAGAGTCAACCACTTCATTAGTAGGTTGGATGGAATCTTTGTTTAGGTATAATTTACTTTATTAGACTACATACCAAAATCTCTCAAATGATTTTGACATGTTACCAAAACCCACCGCTAAATAGCCAACACTTCCATCTGGGTTCGAGGGAAAATAAAATTGGGTGGCATTTGTGGCAACTTCTTTTAACTTTATACACAGCATCACCCTTTCAGAACCCCACAATTTCTTATCTTTTCCAGAGCTTTCATGGCACAC
Source organism: Tasmannia lanceolata (assembly GCF_043159265.1). NCBI lineage: Eukaryota > Viridiplantae > Streptophyta > Magnoliopsida > Canellales > Winteraceae > Tasmannia > Tasmannia lanceolata. The sequence continues at coordinate 6,784,775 of NW_027518683.1, forward strand.
CATTCTTTTTTGCTTTGCCTTTAATCAACATCCACTCCATTATTTCATTATTACAATCACAGAGCTGTCCACTTCAAACGGTGGATAGGACAGAGGAAGCCTGCAAAGCTATATCAGATTATGGTGAGTTCGGAGTTAGGACAAGATGCCCCTCATTTAAGGACGACTATCATGCTGTCCTTCTTCGTTCTACTAGTTGTTGCATATAAGAGGCAAGCCAGTTAATGGCCGAAAGTAAAGTTTGATGCGTACCATTAGGGCTGCAACTCGAGCCGGGTTTTACCCGACCCGCATCGACCCGACCCGAAAATAGCCTGTGTCGGGTTCAGGCTTCATGGGTTTCGGGTCGAGCCGGGTTCAGCATTCAAAAACCCGCATGAATCTCGGGTCGAGCCGGGTTTGAAGGGGCCCGACCCGACCCGACCCGAGTTACATAAGTTATAGTATGTACATTTTTTTCTATTGTTAGTTAAAAGTTAAAGGAATAATTACATTTACACCCCCTCTAGTTTCTGACACATCTACTTCCACCCCTATTAAGTTTAAAACGTGACAAATACACCCTTGTAGTTTCAATTTGTTTAAGGTAGGCCTCCTTAGCTGAATTTTTGTCCATAGATTGAAGGGTTATGATGATCCGATGGAGCTGATTTTTTGGGCACACCCTATCTATGTCAAGACCCATTAAGTGAACGCTTTAGATCATCCAAACAAACCATTCAAAAAAAAAAAAATCATCCAAACAATGTGGGCCCACATTATTTGGATGATTTTTTTGTAGTGTTCGGATTCGGGTAGGGGCCCACATTATTTGGATGATCCAAAGCGTTCATTTAATGGGTCCTGACATAGATATGGTGTGCCCAAAAAATCAGCTCCATCGGATCATCCTAACCCTTCAATCTATGGACGAACCTTCAGCTGAGGGGGCAAACCTTAAACAAATTAAAACTACAGGGGTGTATTTGTCACGTTTTAAACTATAGGGGTGGAAGTGGATGTGTCAGAAACTAGAGGGGGTGTAAATGTAATTATCCCAAAGTTAAAAGTGAAAACCCACGCACCCACTGTTACTGTATGTGAGTGTAATTTTTGCTTCTATGAGTTGAGTTGATTCAAGTGTTTGATTCAGCATTGTTTGATTGTAATTACAACATTGTTTGATTCAAGTGTGATGTGAGTGTAATTACATCATTGTTTGATTCAAGTGTAATGTGAGTGTAATTTCTGCTTCTATAAGTTGAGTTGCCTTGCCAAACAAGAATTTTCCTTAAAAATTTGCGTCAACGTGAAAAAACCCGACCCGACCCGAACCGACCCGAGATTTATCATGGGTAGGGCCGGGTTTGGGAATCGTGGGTTTTCCGAAAAAAAACCCGACCCGACCCGACCCGAGATATTTCTCGAGTAGGGTTGGCTTCTCCAAAACCCGACCCGCCCGACCCGAGTTGCAGCCCTACGTACCATTATCTACTATTAAAATGGCTCGCTTGTAATAATAGGGCATGGGAATTGATATTTCCACCACTTACTTTGGACATGGTATTAGTTGTCCTTTGCAAAATTAATACTCAACTCAACTCAAGTAGTTGGGGTCGGCTAATGAAAATTTTCATGAAGAAGTGAAAGAGTCTACCCGCGGCTCAAATTGACTAAGTCTATTCCTGTTACTAGTTGGGTTCGTCTACATGGATCATTTTTTTCCATTCTCTCTTATCTAAAGTCATGTTCTCTGTTATGTTTCTAGCCATCAAGTCTTTTCTCACTGTTTCTACCCAAGTTATTTTCGGTCTGCCACTCCATCAACTTGGAACGACTCACTTCTTCTCACTGGCGCATCCAAAGGCCTACATTGAATATGCCCAAACCTTCTTAAACGGTGTTCTCTCATCTTCTCCTCAATTGGTGCCATCCCCACCTTTTTACGGATGTTTTCATTTTTAATTTTATCTAACCTTTACAAAATTAATTAAAAAATAAAATATAAAAAGAAAACAGAAGTGATATATCCGCCGCTTTTGATTACTTGGGACACCCAGTAACAGTGTACATGGCAATCAGCCCCATTGAATCCTTCTGACGTGAAGTACAGCAGCCCCTCCCCAATCATTGATACACTGTTGCTGGGTGTCCCAAGTAATCAAGAGGGTCAGATATATCACTTCGCAAAGAAAAATAGAAGGATCTCTTAGAATATATCAAATGTCAATAGATCTAATATAAATATCTCAATTCAATTAATTAAAGAAAAAGGATGCTAAACTCACAAGCGCCCTTGCACAAACTGGTCACAAAGGGCGCGCCATGTTATTGTGTGTTGGGGCTCAAATTAAGGGAGCTGCACGTCACCCTATGTCCTGTGCCCACAGACAAATGATTAGGGACACCCGGAGTAGGAACTCTGGGAAAACCGTTCGACCCTTAAGTCGGACCGAGGCAAACAAAATGACAACTTAACAATGGTAGTTTAGGGGTTACCTAGTGGTAGTGACCCTATAAACCTCGAATATGTAGTGGAGGGTTCTCTTTGGCAGAGGTTCTGGGTGCGATATGACAACGATGTGGCGCTGTATAATCGCTGATACAGGCGCTGGCATGCCAGTGCTTGACAAGTACGGTTGTTGGGATTATTCTAGGTCTGTGATGTGGTGTATCATGAGACAGCCTACTGCTAGTAGAGACTAGTCAATAAATGGTGGTACTAACCAAGGGTTGGCGGAGACGGAACTGTGATAAAACATTGTACGTCCTTGTGAGATCTGCTGGTAGGTTTGGATGACGGTTGAAAATGTGTTGTTTGAACGTTAGGAGTCAAGAATAGGCATAGACTCCATGACGCCACGCGGACCCTAAGGGCTCCGGCTCGGATGCGGGTCCCGAGAACCTCCGCAGGACCTAGCCTCCAGACCTATCGCGTAGGGGCTGTCGGCTATGAATGGTGGGCGGCCGAGGGCTCTATCTTGGCTAATGCGACAGCGAGTCAATGCGGCGGCGCTCGGCCGTAGCTTTTGGTCAAGAGGGCCTCTCTCTGACGGGCCCTTGGGATTTTGGACTATGGGAAGAGGAGTGACTGGCGGCACTCGACCATGGGCCACCTGGCCAGTTTAGGTGCTCGTGGGCCTCGTGCCATGTGGCATCAATTCGAGGCGTGACGAATAGGTTGTCAGATTATGACAACCGATTGTCAGACATAACCTATTATTTAGGTTTTGGTCTGAAAATCGGTTTTGTCAGACATAATCTGAAATGAATAAGGCCTAAGTTTATGCCAACCGATTGTGAGCCCGAAACCGATTATTGGTAATTTTGAGTCAATAATAGGGTTTAGGCCTCACAATTGGTTGTCACAACCCAAACGAACAGGGCCTTACTCACAATCATTTGGAACAATCTAAAACGAACAGAGCCTAAGATGTGATAATTAAGTCAGATTATGATGTTTTATCCTTTTTGAATTAAAAAGAAAAGAAAAGAGAGAGATTAAGAATGAATTTAAGAACTCTTGTTAAAGCAATGAATTTAACTGAACGGATTAGTATGGCCATCCCCATCATCCATGGTAAAGCCTCACATATAAACGGTCTGGATCAGTGAACAAGTGGACCCCATTGTACTTATACCCGTTTAAAAACATACGCACATCTACTGGTGCAAATTAGTATCCGCACCACCCATCGTGAAGACTGAAGAGAGAGGGAGAAAGATGATGCGACGGAAGCCAAGCAAATTGGAGGTGAGGGTAGAGGATAAGGAAGAGATTGAAGAAGCACGAAGGCGTTCTCTTGCTTCCAAAACCACCACTTCCACTAACCCCACCATTTCTCTCCTTCAACAATTAGATCGCCCCAAAGACCCTTCTACCAAAGCCCAACGCATTGGCCTCACCCACCAATAAAAACCCTAACCCTAACCCTAACGCTAACTCTCCTCTTCTTCTCTTTTCCCCTTCATTCAAAACCCTAATCCTAATTCTCCTTTTCTTCCTCCTCGTTCATTCAAAACCCTAACCCTAACTCTCCTCTTCCTCCTCCTTCATTCAAAACCCTAACCCTAACCCTAATTCTCCTCTTCTTCTTCCTCCCCCTTAATTCAAACCCTAACCCTAACTCTCCTTTTCTTCTTCTTCTTCCTCCTTCATTCAAAAACCTAACCCTAACTCTCCCCTTCTCTCTCCATTCAAAACCCTAGACAACGCAAAAAGAAAAAGAAAAATAGAGAATAAATGGAAGTCGAGGTCAAGCTCCGCCTCCCGGACTCCGCCGCCCACCAGAAAGTCTCCGATCTCCTCTCCCCATTCCACCTCAAAACCCACCTCCAAGAAAACATCTTCTTCGACGGCGCTTCATCCGAACTCTCTTCCAAATTCGCCATCCTTCGCCTCCGATTCTACGATGGCGACTCCCTCTGCGTAGTCTCCCTCAAAGCCAAAGCCACACTCATCGGCGGCATAAGCCGCGTAGAGGAAGACGAGGAACCAATAGATCCCTCAATTGCACGAGCCTGTGTCTCTGAGCCTTTGCGATTTGGATCCGTGATCAATTCAAACAGGATTTTGAAGAGGGCGAGGGACGAATTTGGGTGTGGGGATAAGGGTTTTGTGTGTTTGGGAGGGTTTCGGAATGTTAGGGTAGTGTATGATTGGGAGGGGCTCAAGCTGGAGCTGGATGAGTCGCAGTATGATTTCGGAACGAGTTATGAGATTGAATGTGAGAGCGCCGATCCGGAGATGGTCAAGAAAAAGCTCGAGGAGTTTTTGACGGGGAATGGGATACCGTATTCGTATTCGAAGCTTTCGAAATTTGCGGTCTTTCGATCTGGGAAGCTACCTGAGTAAGAGATATTTGCATTTGTTTCTTTGCTTTGTTTCTTTTCATAGACAATTTGACTTTGGTAGTGGTTGATTGGCTCTAGACAATCGATAAAAATTGTTTAGGTATAAATAAGTGTTGCTTTGATATGGTAATTTTTCTTTACTAATTAATGGGTCCGAGATTTATATCACTCTGATTTTTAAAGTTAAGATTCACTTACGTCCAAATTTGTTTTGGTTTGTTGTTGGATATCGTGGGCATTTTTGGTATGTTACGAAGCAACTGAAAGAGATCAACAAAAAGAGAAAAAAGAAGAAGATAAGTACAATACTGTGAATGAACTCAAAACTCACCATCCAAAACATTGTTTTCATTGTGTAAGAGAATGGAAGTCACTAGTTTAATCTTTTGCAATGCTTTGAGTGCAACATCTCAAAGTATTGGCAATTGGGAAATCCTTAGTGAATGGCTCTTCATGAGGATCTCAGACAGCTTAAAGTGGATCTTCTCAACACTGCTTTCCAATCAGTACAGACCTTAGAGGCAGGATGTAGACACAACTGGACTTCATTTGAGGTCGTTCGCTATTCCCTTGGTGCATTGGAGCGGACTTCAATGTGACCTGGTTTATTCATGAGAGGGTAGGTCGAGGATTACTTCCAACATGGAAGCTTTCTCCGACTTTGTAGGAAGACATGCCTTTGATTGATCTTCCTTTTATTGGTGCTCGAGTCACCATGCTACCCCCTTGATTAGTAGAATTGATCTTTTTTTTTGTTTTGCTTGGCTTGGGGCTAAGAATTCTTCACCACCCTTTAGATAAGAACGAAAGTCACTAGTTTAATCTTTCTGAATGCGTTGAGTGCAACATCTCAAAGTATTGGCAAGGGGGTAACTATTAAGGAAGGTTTGGGGAATTCTCCTTGACTGATTGTTCATGATGATCTTGACTACTAAAAGTGGATCTTCTGTGAGGAAGATGATGTACAAATAATTGGCAATTTGACTTTGGTAGTGATTGATTGGCTCTAGACAATCGATAAAAATTGTTTAGGTATAAATAAGTGTTTCTTTGATATGGTAATTGTTCTTTAGTAATTCATGGATCTGGGATTTATATCACCCTGCTTTTCAAAGTTTAGATCCATTTACGTCCACTTTTTTTTGGTTTGTTGTTGGATATCGTGGGCATTTTTGGTTTGTTAGGAAGGAACTGAAAGATGTCAACAAAAAGAGAAAAAAAGAAAGATTAGATGCAGTACTGTGAATGAACTCAAAACTCACCATCCTAAACATTGTTTTCATTGTGTAAGAGGATGGAAGTCACTAGTTGAATCTTTTGCAATGCTTTGAGTGCAACATCCTGAAGTATTGGCAAGGGAGTAACTATAAAGGAAGGATTGGGGAATTCTCCTTGACTGATTGTTCATGTTGGTCTTGACGACTTAAAGTGGATCTTCTGCGCATGGTGCAATGAGTATGGACCTCAGAGGTAAGATGTGGACAGAATTGGACATCATTAGAGGTCGTTGGCTATTCCCTTGGTGCATTGGAGGGGACATCGATGTGATATGGTTCATTCATGAGAGGCTAGGGTGAGGATTACTTCCAACATGGAAGCTTTCTCCAACTTTGCAGGAAGACAGGCCCTTGGTTGGTATTCATTTTATTGGTGCTCGAGTCACTATGCGACCCCCTTGATTAGTAGAATCGATCTTTTCTGTTTTGCTTGGCTTGGTGCTAAGAATTCCGCACCATCCTTTAGGTAGCTCTTCTTAAACCAATATAGAACCATTCCCAGAAATTTCCCTGAAATGATCAAAATGTTTCCACTTCCATCCCCACCAAAACAAAATTTAAATGATTTCCTTTTATATCATTTTTTTTCTCCAAAATTTTGACCGAAATTCCCGAAATTTGACCGAAAGTCTCAAAATTTGACCAAAACTCCCAAAATTCGGCCCAAATGGTCGGAATGACAAAAAAAATGGAAAGATGTTATTATTTCCATTTCATTTCATTACTGCATAGAATGATATTTGGTAGGCAACATCATTGAACTGCACATCTTGTGCATGCGATGTCAAATCGGCACGGACAAATAATACGTCGTAACTCTATCGTATTGAGTCTATTTACATTCGGTTGGGGTTCTTAGAGAGGAGACTGGTCATTGTAATTTCTTATACTTTGGTATTGAATATACTATTCTAGATATGCGTGACAATGCATGTCACTCGGTGTTCGATGTGATTAAGCCATTATGGATGGTTTTGTTGCTTATGTGATGATTTTTATGTATGTATTTGCGTTTATTCTAGCATTTCACAAAGTTCCATCTTAAAATTTCATCATTTGCACATGCTTTTTTAAAGATTAAAAACTTTGATCATTTGCGTATGTTTCCATGCATTTCCTTTATTTTACAACATTTCCATCGAAACCGAAATGTTTCCATTTGCGTGACGACTGAACCCGAAACCGGAATTTAAAACCTTGGTCCTGCGATCAATGCCTTTTAGATTTGAGTTGGTTGGGTTAAAGGAGTCAAAGATGGTGGGAAATTTAAGCGAGTTGTGGAGTGAGGCTGTGGTTCTGTCCACGGGTCTGTAATTAGAAGGTAAATTTCTTGAAATTAAATCCAAACGGAATGAAATTGACAACTAGAGATGTGAGCACTATGATTCCCTCGTTGGCAATTTGATATATCTATGAAACCAAGGGGATTATCTTTATGTTGCATTTATGCTTTTATGTTGTTGTCACGTTTAGTTATCATTTTTGTTGTTTTGTCCAAAACAGATGAAACATTTCGTTGCCATTAAAAAAAACAGACAAAGCATTCTATATTGGTACCGTTTAGAAAAATTATCTTCTAATTTTATTGTGTGTGTGTGTGTGTGTTTTTGTTTGTTTGTTTTTTTTCTGCTTTTGCTCTAGGCTAACCCAAACCCAATCCAACTCCACCTGACCCAATTTGAAAAAAAAAGGGTTAGATGGATCAGACGGGTCGGGTTAGGGTTGAGAGATTTATAGGCAGGTTGGGTTAAGGTTGACCATCCTCGACCCAAGGCTTTGGTTGGGTCGGGTTAGGGTTGAGGAAATGCTTTCTCGGGTTGGGCTAGGGTTGCCCTCAACCTGACCCAACCCAAGTTGCAAACCTAATGTTTTGATGTTTCCTGACTATCCATGAATATGTATTATGTAATATTAGGAAACCGATGGAAGCATAACATATTCTTATGGTTTTGGGGGAGGATGATGTTCTGTATCTGTGTTACCTGGTTCATCAATTCACTTGGTTCATTTTGTAGTTTGTGGTTAGTTACCTTCATTATGAACCTGGTTTGTTTCGAGTAGGCTTCTTCAGTTCGTGAGTTTAGTATGCTCTAGCACGTCTTTGGTTATACTTGAAAGGAAATCATTCAAATCCTTCTAAATCCCAAATGTGTGGAATTTGGGAAGTCTGAGACTCAAGTAGAAAAAGGAGAAAATGTAAAATAAGGAAACCCAGATTATATAACCATTTATCTTTCATGCTGATTCGTATTTGTCTTTTATTAGGGGAGAGTATGGGTAGTCTAATAAAAGAGATCTCAAGGTATTCTTACTATTAATGCTCGATGATCCAAAAAGAACATGAGAGAGACAGAGGCGTAATTTTGGATGTGTTCATATATGGATCAAACCCTCTTCCACATTTTTAATACTTATCCCGTAGTCAGTCTTTTATAACCCATCTTACTTCCTCATCTAAAGAAAGAATATGAGGATAAATGATGGATCATTTGGATGGAGAGATATTTTGGACAGACAGGTTTGGGCTTCTTGGGTTTGATGCTCTGCAACTGACACCTGTTGCAGTTTTATGGATCATTTAGATGGTGGGAAGTTCTTGTTACCTGGCTGATGAAGAAAGGTGTGCCATTCGAGTGGGACAAAGCCTGTGAGAACGCCTTCTGCAGCATAAAGGAATACCTCCTCAAGCCTCCTGTCTTAGCTATGCCAATCCCAGGGAAGCCATTGATCCTCTATATTGCAGCGCAGGACAGATCCCTAGGTGCCCTTCTTGCTCAAACCAATGATGAGGGGAAGGAAAATGCCCTCTACGACCTGAGTCGAACTATGGTGGGAGCCGAGTTGAACTATTCTCCAATCGAGAAGATGTGCCTTGCTCTCATATTCACGACAAAGAAACTCTAACATTACATCTTGGCGCGCACAGTCCACCTTATCTCGAGAGCCGATCCCTTGAAGTACATCATGTTAAGACAAGTACTGTCTGGGAGACTAGCTTAATGGGCATTTTTTCTCTCGGAGTTCGACATCATTTACGTCCCACAAAAGGCCGTCAAAGGACAAGTACTGGCAGACTTCTTAACTGATCACCCGATTCCAGCTGATTGGGAGTTACATGAAGATCTCCCGGATGAAGAAGTCTTCGTTGTGGACCTTCTGCCATGATGGAAAGTCTTCTTTGACGGGGCTGCTCGAAGAGACGGTGCAGGTGCTGGGGTTTTCTTTGTCACCCCACAAAAGGATATTTAGCCTTTCTCATTCGTCCTCACTCATAAGTGCTCAAACAATGTCGCTGAATACCAAGCCCTCATCATCGCCTTGGAGATAGGCTTAGAGATGAAGCTCCCTCAACTCAAAGTATATGGAGAATCCAAGCTTGTCACCAACCAACTCCTGACGAAGTATGATGTGTGCAAGCCACACCTCGTGCCTTACCATTGTCGTACTACACAACTCATGGGACAGTACGACGACATCACGATTGGGCACATTCCAAGACATGAGACCAAACAAGCTAACTCTCTCACTAACTTGGCCGCCACGATGGCCTTACCTCCAGATGAGACGAAGGTGGTTTGTGTATGTTAAATATGGGCCTTGTCGACACCTCCTCCCCCCATCGAGGTTGAGGAACAAATAGAGTGTCTTTGTCTTCAACACTGAAATTGAAGATTGGAGACAACCCCTCATGGACTTCTTAGAGCATGGAAAGCTTCCAGAAGACCCCAAGCACAAGACAGAAATTCGTCGTCATGCTCCTCGTTTCTTCTATCACAAGGACCAGCTCTATCGATGCTCATTCAATGGAACCCTTTTGACATGTCTTGGAGAAGGAGAAGTCGATGAAGTCTTGCAGCAAGCTCACTCCGGTGTATGTGGGGCTCACCAGTCAGGACTAAAGCTTCATGACCAAGTAAAGAGGATGGGGTACTATTGGCCCACGATGGTAAAAGATGCAATGGAGTTCGGTAAGAGATGCAAGCCTTGTCATTTTCACGGGGACTACATACGACAACCTCCTGAGCCGCTCCATCCTACAGTGGCATCGTGGCCATTCGGCAACTGGGGCTCGACGTGGTTTGTCCATTGCCTAAATCTTTGAAGCAACATCTTTACATCTTGGCGGCTACTGACTTCTTCTCCAAATGGGCCGAAGCCGTCCCTCTTAAGGAGGTAAAGAAGGAGACTGTTGTCCAGTTCATCAAGAATCACATCATCTTCCGATATGGCATCCCTCGCTTTATCACCACTGATAATGGGAAAGCTTTCAAGAACAGCTTGATGAACCACCTCAGCCTTAAATTCGAGATCAAGACTAGGAACTCCACCACGTACAATGCACCTGCCGACGGCCTGGTGGAGGCGTTCAACAAGACCATCTGCAAGTTGCTTGAGAAGGTTGTTTCTAAGTCAAAGAGGGACTGGCATGAGCAAATTGACGAAGCACTGTGGGCATATCACATTTCATGTCCAAATGCCACGGGGTTCACACCCTACTCTTTGGTGTATGGAGTTGAAGCGGTTCTTCCAGTGGAACTCCAAATCCCATCTCTACGGATTGCCAGCCAAGAGGGTCTCACTGAAGATGACAACGTCAAGTTACGACTCGCTGAACTTGAGGCATTGGACGAGAAGAGGTTGCAAGCACAACAATGGATTGATTGCTATCAAGCACGCTTGTCCCGAGCCTTCAACAAGAGAGTCTGACCAAGAACGTTTCAAGAAGGAGAGTTGATTCTCGCGGTAAGACGACCCATCATTCTTTCTCAACGCTCAGGCAAGAAGTTCGATCCAAAGTGGGATGGGCCACACGTAGTGAAGGAAGTCTACAGTAGTGGTGCCTACCTCCTCATCACTCCTGACGGGCTTCTCCTCAGACCCTTCAACGGAAAGTACCTCAAAAGATACTATCCCTAGGAGCATGACGCTCCATGTCACACGAGCCTAAATTGCATGATACTCCTGGCCAGTTCGAGTATAAACTGTGAACGGCACGAAAAAAAATTTTGTGCTACTCATAAACTGTGAACGGCATAAACAAAATCAAATATTCTATTCATTGTACTACTCATGGCCCGCATGAGTATAACCTGTAAATGGCCAAATAAAAAAAAGTGGGGCCATGGAGAGTCCACGCCCCACACAAAAGTCCTGTTAGACGACCACTTCGAAGGAAAAACAAAACACCATGGGGAACTAGGGTAGAGGAGAGGGATTTACCAAGTATGGCTCTTGTGTTTTGGCACTTTTTAGTACCTTTGTCAGTCGTCTGACAATTTCAATAGTTGGGAGTGCTTGCTTGCCAAAAAGGTCTTTCTTAACTTTTCTCAGAGAGAAAGTCTCTTCCGAAAGCGATTGATAAAGACATCTGTCATATGCTTGACTGATACCATACCACCAATGGAAAGCGACGCAAGTCCCATTACCCCGGTTCCCTTTTCTCTTTCGTTAAGTAGACTCGTCAACGGTGGCAGAGTAGTAACCGATCTATCACTCTGGAAGTTCAACTAAAGCTACAGCCGGCAAGTTCTTCTTTCCAGTGAGGAGAATTTCTTAACGGATTCAAGTAATCACTATCTTATGAAACCTAAACGACTACTGCGGACTGGACAGAAAGAAGGATAGGGACTGTAAACTACTACTGTAACAAAGACAGATATTCAAGGGGAGTTGCAAGATTGAAACTGAAAGTTACGACTCCGAGCACTTCTATTGGGTTGGTTGTGGGTGCCATGATTTTCCAGCCTTGACCATGAAGACCCTGGGTAGTGCTTTCCTGAAAAATGACGGAGGAGGTCGCCAGCAATTCAACACAATACTGGGTCTAACGGAAGGAATTACTAAACTTGACTATGCTATCTTTGTTAAGATCTCCACCATTGCCTCCATCAAAGACATGATCGCACATGGCGCCCTGGTCATTCTCGCGCCCCTAGTTGTTGGGAGCTTCTTTGGTGTGGAAGTCTCGCTTTCCAGGTGCTCCTGTTGGGACTTGTAGAAATCATGTATATGTCGAGTACCAGGAAGAACTTGGGAAGATTCAGCTTGAATTAGAGCCCTACCATAGAGGGGCATATACCTTGCTGTGTACATGCAACTGCCAAAACGTGAAATGATGGGGAGATGGCGATGAATTTGTTAAAAGAAGGGTGCTAGAAGCACAAGGAATAGCATATTAGAAGCCTAATGAGAGCAAGTTTCCTGACAGGCTTCTCTGCTATCATTTCCTTCTAGCAATTCCAAGAGGGTAAACATGGAACTCATTTACAGGCTCCCCTTTCGGAGTCCCATGAATGACTCACTCCATCCCCGGCCGAATGGCGTATATGCAAAAGAAGATGGGGACGAAACCTTCGCTTACATGTTGGAGAGCGACGGGGCCGCTTGGATTCACCTTGGCCGATCAAGGAATCTGTGCTGAGGGAGCTTCACCATTGATGTTTTTTATTCTTCAAAGGTGGGATGATCATTTGATGCATCAGAATTTGATCATGCTTGTTGTGGCTAGTAATGGGCAATCAAATCAATGGTCCTACTATGTACATGTGTCCCAAATGGCGATGGCCATGTTTGTCACAATTGTTAAACTCTTGTAAATGAAAAGAATGGTGCAAAGTGTTGGAGGAGCTCACGATGCTAGCGCTCTCAGTAGTGATGCTTGGGAAGGCTACCCAAAGCTATATTTATACCCAAGAGTACCCTCTATTCATGTAAATAAATAAAAAAAAAAGAGAGAGAGAGAAGAACTGTGGGGTCCACCCTCTATAATATATTATAAAAAAAAAAAAGTGACCCATTGAGGTCCACGACTCTCTCAAACATCTCCTCTCTCTCTCTCTCATCATACTAACCCTCTCTCTCTCTCCCTCTCTCTCTCGTGACTTTATCTCCTAATCTCTCTCTGTCTATCTCCTACCAAATATCCTCTCTCATCATCGTCTCCAGTAGCAGAAAGAAAGTGATACTCTGGAGATCGAGAGTGGAACCGATGGTGTAACCTAACAAATCCCTAAATGCCACATGCCACATGGGAGGGTAGTTTTGCCATTTTCATGAAGAAAAAAGCCAAAATTCAAGGGACAGATTTCTAATGTGTTAAGAGGATATTTGTTCGGTTCAATATGTTAAGTCTGAGACTCAAGTAGAAAGTGGGGAAAATGCAAGAGAGCTGGAAATAAAGAAACCCGGAGTATATAACCACTTATCTTTCACGCTGATTCCTATTTGCCTTTTCGTAGGAGAGAGTATGGGTAGTCTAATAAAAGAGATCTCAAGGAGGTATTCTTACTATTAATGCTTGATTATCCAAAAAGAATATGAGAGAGACAGACGTAATTTTGGATGTAGTTATATATCGATCGAACCGTCTTACCCTCTTCCACATTATTAGTACTTATCCTGGAGTCAATCTTTTATAACCCATCTTACTTCCTCATCTATAGAAAGAAATATGAGGATAAACGATGGATCATTTGGATGGAGAGGTATTTTGGAGAGACAGGTTTGGGCTCCTTGGGTTTGATATTCTGCAACTCACACCTGTTGCAGTGTTATGGATCATTTAGGGGCCGTTTGGACATGCGGATTTTAGAAACCAGGTTTTAGGTTGAAAAACAGTGTAAAAGAGGGTTCATGATAAGCTGCTGCATGCTGCGCTGACAGTGTTTCTTGGATTTTAAGTAAGAAAACCAGGTTTTAGAAATCTCTCCCGCATCCTCGATTTCTAAAACCTGGAAACATGGGGTGATCTGCTGCTCTCTTGTTGCTGGAAAGAAGGGTGAGAAATAAAAAAACGACGGCTGGTTTCTTTCTACTCTCATCTCCATGTACAATTTTGAGGAAATCCAGGTTCCTAAAATCCGCGTATCCAAACGGCCCCTTAGATGGTGGGAAATTCTTGAATTTTTTTTATGACATAGGGTATCCCCACCCCAATTTTTAGGGCGGGGGACTATTCTCTACGGATGCACACAATCACTCGTAAACCACGCGCATCGGGTAAGCCCTACCCATGACTTTAAGCTAAAGAGCCACAACCGTATGGGTTAAATTCTTGAATTTTTGAGGATAAAGATCTACCTTAAGATGGTTGGCATGGTAAGTTTTGATTTACACCGATATCTTGGTCTCATCAACACCAGTTTTTCATGGGCCATACGGTGGACAGCATCATTAGGAAATTGACATTTGATTTTGACTAGAAGCATCCCCAAAACAAAAGTAGTAGCTAGGTGGAAACCCCATCCTAGGAACGTCTTCGAACTCGACATCAATGGTTGCTCCATTGGCAACCTAGGCAGGGTAGGGATTGCTGGCATTTTAAGAATTCAGAGGGGAGATATCATCTACTCTACTAAAGCTGAGGCACGTGCTCCTCATCGCTGTTTGTATGTTTTCTTTAGTCAGGTGGAGGGCAACCTTGAGGTGGAGAGTGACTCGTTCAATTCTTTAAAATGCCAGCAATCCTACCCTGCTTAGGTTGCCAATGGAGCAACCATTGATGTTGAGTTCGAAGACGTTCCTAGGATGGGGTTTCCACCTAGTGACCAGTGATGGCCCATGGAGATTAGCCAAGTTCATTGATGGGATTAGAGACCTGAGTTTGTACAGAGCTATATCTTTTTTGCGTATTCCTAGAAGCACCGATGATCTGGCTGATCATCTAGTTAAATCAAGGGCTTCTAGTGGCCTCTTTTACTCCGGCCTTTAGTCTCTTTTCAGTAACGAATTCAAATCCTACTGCCCTGGTGGAATGGAAAGAATGATTTCGTCTACAACACCCGACTTGACAAATGCAATTTCTTCATCGAGCCAATTCCATCATCCGACCCATCAATTGAATGCTATAATTTCCCTAATGTCCTCTATTAATAATAATCATTATCCCTCTCTGTAAGTTCCTTAATGTCCTCTATTAATAATAATCATTATCCCTCTCAAAAAATTATAGGAGGGCAGATGACCATTGATTTTATGTTTAGAGAAATTTGAAAACAAGTTTGCTTTTACTGGATGATCTCCTTTCAGGATGGAACCTGCTCACTATATCAATGGTTCGGATCACATCATATACATGTATTATGCTGTCATTGTAATACAATGAGGTGCTCCCACCACGGCATAGTTGTTCCCACATGTGATCAATCTGACCGTTCACTTGATGGTCCTTGATTTTGACCGCAAGTGGACCACAAAAGATAGAAAACGCCCAATCCTAACATCTAATAATGAAATATTCCTCAGTATATAATACCTTACCCAATCTAAAAAACTACATAAAGACGTGAAAAAAAAACGCGCATTTTGGGATGTTAGGGTTGGAATGGACTAAGTTGAGTCTCAATATAATGAAATATTCCTCAGTATATAATACCTTACCCAATCTAAAATGTGACTTCAACTTAGAAGTGTAAAAGCCAAAAGAGAAGATAGAAATTCAAATAGGCTCTGTTCACTTCTTTTCCCCGGAAAGGAAAGGAAAGGATTTCATTTTCCTTTCGTTTCCTGGTGACATGGCAGAAGGGAATGGAATGAAGAGGAAAAGACTTCGTTTTCCATGGAAAGCCTCTTTCCGATATATTTAATCGGAAAGCAAATCTCAAGTAACAGGGAAAAAGTCAATTTCCACGTCATTTTTAGCCTTTAAATGGACATTGATCCAGTGATCCTCCTTCGGCCAATTGGTCCATTTTTCGTTTGGGGCCCGTTTGGATATACCCCTTGGATTTGGATTTGGAGGTGAATTTGGGTTTTTAAATCCAAATTCGGCATTTGGCAATCCTTTATGACATCTGGATTTGGATTTGAGTGAAATCCACAATATTTGCAAATTCCTTATGTTAGTGTAATTTTTTGGATTTATAAATCCTTTATGCGAGTGGTTATTTATAAATCTAAATCTGACCCGTAAGGGGTTAAAATGTCCAGAATATACCAAAAAAGTGTTAAATGACTTAAATACCCACATGACATTAAAAACTGATCAAAATACATCGTATTAAGTAAAATGACTAGAAAACCCGAGTCAGGCAAAATGACCGAAATACCCCTATACCAGGTAAAAATAACAAAATACCACCGAGTCGTGCAAAATGACTAAAATACCCTCATAGAGGGTCAAATGATCAAAATAACCTCATGACATAAAAATGATCAAAATAACCTCATAGAGGGTCAAATGACTTGAATACCCCAATATCGTGGAAAATTACTAAAATACCCCAAGATGAAGTAAAAATGATTCACGGCTCATAAAAAATGACTAAATGACTAAAAATACCATCATGAGATATAAATGATAAAAATACGCCATATTAGGTAAAATGACTAGAAATACCTTTACCTGGTAAAAATGTCAAAATACCTCCGAGTCTTGCAAAATGACTAAAATAACCTTATGACATAAAAATGATCAAAATAACCTCATATACGGTAAAATGACTAAAATACCCCAAAATCATGGAAAATTATCGAAATACCCATAGATCAAGTAAAAATGACCTATGGCTCATGAAAATTGACTAAAATGACTAAAAATACCCTCATGAGATAAAAATGATAAAAATACGTCACATTAGGTAAAATGACTAGAATACCCCCGGGTCATGCAAAATGACCGGAATACACCTATACCGGGTGAAAATGACCAAATACCCTGAGTCATGGAAAATGACTAAAACACCCTTATGACATAAAAAATGATTAAAATACCCCCATATAGGGTAAAATGACTAGAATACCCCTGGATCATGGAAAATGGCTGAAATGCCCCTATATCAAGTATTTTAGGGCTTTTTGGTTTTGTTAGATTTCATATTCAAATCCAAAGAGCATCCAAACAAAAAAAAATTAATTTAGATTTGAAATCCAAATCTATACGTGGTCATCCAAACGGCATTATTTATAAATTTGTGAATTTTAAAATTCTTGATTTCAAATCCATGGATTTTGGAAATCCAAATTCACCTCCAAATTCAAATCCAAGGGGTATCCAAACGGGCCCTTGCTGATCTACGTACCAAATCCTTGATTTCAGCAATGTAATTTTGAAGTCTCCATGGTCCCTTCAAGTTTTCTGTAGCCCATGCAATCACATTCGATGAATCCCCTTCGAAAATAAGTGATTTGGAGATGTTATTTGAGCCCCATTGAAGGTCAAATAGCATAGCACTAACATCCTCATTTGCATCGCATGTTCCTATCAGTCCCGAATAGGACACCACAAGTCTCCCAACTGAATCCCGTATTACCACCACACTCCCCCACCCACACCCCCCCCCCCCCCCCCCCCCCCCCACACACACACACACACACATTCCAGCCTTTCCGGGATTACCTATTGAACAACTGTCGAAATTTAGTTTTAAAATTGAATCTCGTTTGCATCCACCCATCCATCTTGTGGATGCTTGTGAACTATTTCGGCTCCTAGACCGCCCCAGGTTCCTAGATAAATTATGGTTTACAAAATAAAAACTATTTCGGCTCTGATAAATTTGGGGGCGAGAGTATTTTGGGGGTATTTTAGTGAGACAAGGGTGTTTTCCCTTGTCTAACACATTACTCCAATCAGTTTTGGACTCAAAATTGCATTTTATTTTGAGTTAAAAAAAATCCTTTTTAGAATCAAGATCGATGCTCAAAATTCATAATGAATCGGGCCTAAGTAATTCTTGGCAAAATTGAGTGATTGGTTCACATCTGTAGAATCAATTTTGGACTCAAATTGATTCTACATCCTAACGAAAATACACATTATTTGGATATAGAATTAGTTTGAGTCTAAAATGATTCTACACAGCGATTCAATCGCCTCATTTTGCCCAAGAATCAGTTTGGACTCAATATTGATTCTCAAAATCCAAAAAAACAGGGCATGAGTTTTCCATGTGTTTGTACATACAAAGAATTTTTGTATCTATTACACTCCCATTTCTTTATTTCTTATTCATCTGTCAATCTTTCATTTATGTTTTCTTCCATTAAATTCTGAACAGAAATGAAGAGTATGATCAATAGAGTACAACAGACTTCCAAATTGCTTTATTGGGCTTCATGTAAATCTTCTCTGTCCTCCATTTATTACTTAATCATGATTTTCAAACAAACTTACAGTTTCCACACATTCCAACATTGTTGGACTCAGACCCTTTTTCAAACATGTATAGGATTGCGCTATTAGATTTCCACAATGCACAGAATCTTGATAGATTTTCACCCATGCATAGCTACATACAAGCAGGCACATCAATATTGGGAATGTGAGCAAATACAATTGAGAAGGGAGCAACAGTTATGGGTTGTGATGAGTTAATCTTTACAGGTTGCAAGGAAGGAATTTGTCCATCTAAAGATACATCCAAGATGTTGCCATTTAGCAGCATAGTTTGGCTTTGCAGGTCTCCATCCTTAGCACTTAGATGATATTCCTCCCTCATAATTCCAATGATTTTCTTAACTCGATGCATCCTGTTAAATTTTGTCCTTGGAGCCGCCCCGTGACTATATTTCTTTGCTCCACTAACACCAGACTCAGTAGTTACTTGCACTTGAATTGTGGTGCTGTTGTCGAGGTTGATCAAGAGCAATGTGATCCCTTGCTGTAAGAAATCCAAGACAATGAATCAGAAAGAATATATAGAAAAAATCCTCAGAAGAAAGTAAAGTTCAACTTACAGAATTTTTAGCACAATGTGCATATGCTCGTATATTCTTAGTCCCTGAGAAGGTTGTCAAAAGAACATTTCTTCCCATTAATCGATGCCAAAGGAGAGCACTGCATCAAGGAACCAGAACATCAATCTCACGTTTACTATTGGAGTCACATAGTTGATATCAATCCAAATTGATGCATATTAATTACCTGTTTGGAACTTTAATTCAGCTATTAGGCCAAAACGAAACAGCCATGAGTTTTCCAATTTGGGTTCTTCATTTCACAAGATAAAGGATTAACAGTTGACCGATAGATAAAAAAGCAGGACTCACTCACTGAAGAACAACCTTCATGAAGGGTGGACATTCACCTATAAATTTCCAAATAATTGAAAATACTGATCCAAAAGGAACTGGTGGCTCACCAAATGGTATTGAGGGTTTACAAGAGAATCCCGCTGGAGGGGATTAATCATCACAAATACAACTGATAGGGAAGTGGCAACTTTGTTTACAGAAATGATTAATTACTTTGAAGCTAGGTCTTGAGTATGGTTTGATGGAAATAATTGAGACTGCATTCGTTATGGATTTGAGATTGCAAAAATAGAAAATGTGAAATCATGAAACAAGTATCATAATTCAGTGAGTGAATCTGAGCTTGATTTCATGTAGTTAAAAAATTCATTATGGTAAAAGATTTAACCTGTAGTAATCAGGATTCGGTTTGAAGGTGGTTGTGTTGAGTAGCCCATAGTTTCCGCCAATTAAACTCTGTCTGCAATAAGTTTTGGTGTTGTACGTTGATGACATGCCAAGCTGATCCAAGTACCTATCAATTAAAGCACAATCAAATATCAAGGAAATAGATCATAAAGCCCCGAGATATCAAAATCA
Source organism: Tasmannia lanceolata (assembly GCF_043159265.1). NCBI lineage: Eukaryota > Viridiplantae > Streptophyta > Magnoliopsida > Canellales > Winteraceae > Tasmannia > Tasmannia lanceolata. The sequence goes on from NW_027518683.1 coordinate 6,804,436, forward strand.
ACTAGTGCTAGCTTACCAGAAACTGAATACAAATGCATTGGTAACAAGGTTGCGGCCACTATTATAAGCTCCTCCTGCCTCACCAACCCAAGCAGTGGCTGAAGTTGGGGAAGTACTGAGAATATTCTGGAGGTTGCTGAATGTCACCGCCTCACCATCAAGGTAAGATGGATTTAGAATCTTGTCAATCAAATGATTGTCAGAACCTAAGTAGTTGAGTAGAGGTCTGTGGATCAGATTAGTTTTATGAAACTCAGATAACTAAAGACATTGCCTTGTTTGAGGAGTTGATTTTCTTACCTGGGCCAAGATTATAAATGTGATGGGTAATAACATCTAGTGAGTTGGGGAGTGTTCTATCAATGAGTTCTTTGAACCAATTTGCATCAAAGATACCCCCTGGTGCAAGTATTAATGGCTTGACCTTGAAACCCCTGTAGATGTCTTGCACAATGGATTTGAGAGAAATCACGTCCGCGGCATATTGATCTGCCCCAATTCTCACCCTAACTCCTCTGCCACTCAATTCATTTCCTGTCAAGCAAACAAGCTTTAATGTCCAAACAGGCCAATATCATTGATTTGTCAGAATACATGATATATTGATTTAAAATGCAGGTTTGATACCATTTCCAAGGATAAAGTGACATTGATAAGGAAACCAAGGATTGAAGTCTTGCATCATATTTAGATGTAGTTGAATTTTTTCACTGTTGTTCTAAGCTGTTATAAGAGTTTCCTTGAAAACATCAGCCTGGACTTACTAACAGATATCTGTTAGTATCTTTCTAAAATATTACAAGATTGCTTTTCAGTAAAATGTGCCTAGTAATTAATTGTATAAGAACATTCTACTTTATTATTTGAAATCTCTCTCTCTCTCTCTCTCTCTCTCTCTCTCTCTCTCTATATATATATATATATATATATATATATATATATATATATATATATATATATATATATATATATATATATATATAGTTGAACCATGATAATGGCATTCTAGTTCTGTATGATAGTTTTCAGTTTATTTTATGTTTAGCTCAGCAAGCAGGGTGTATGAAAAATTCTTACCAAGCTCCCAACCACGGATGGTGTAGCCCTTATTGACAGTGTAACGGATGAGCGAGGCCGCATTGGTGGAGTTCCAAGGTCCTCCCCATGAACCATCTGGCATAGGCACCCTTCCATTCAGTGCATTTAACCCGAAAATAATCGCTGCACTGATTAAGAAATGCAAACTGTTAGACAAATGCCTCATCCTAAAAATAAAGAAAACAGTTATCACTTTAACGCACGGGCAAAATCTGTTGTGAAGTTCCCAAGAGAGGCCAGGGCTGAATTCAGTGCCAATATCACAAAAAACATGGGGAAATGATAAATGCATCTCTTTTATCACTCGGGACACCCAGCAGCAGTGTATCAATGACTGCAGAGGCGCTGATGTACTGTATGCCAGAAGGATTCAAGGGATTTGATTGCCACGTACATTGCAGTTGAGTGTCCCATGTGATGAAAAGGGGCGCATTTATCATTTCCCAAAACATGGACATAGGAGGTCTAGGATCATCCTATGGAAATGATCTTTTGGGCACAACCTATTTACGTTATGGCCCATAATATAGAGTGTGGTCCGTACAGTACTTTCTGAAAAATAAGGGACTATAAGGGCTTACACCTTATAAAATCTCGAATGGAATGTACATAAAGAGGCATTCATATTCTACAGAACTAGAATAAAATCTCTAAGGAGAAGACAGTAGTAAGCAACTTGGCCTTTCTGAAGAAGTATCTTACTTGGCCTTTCTGAAGAATTGGTTCAGTTCATCCCATCTAGACATGGGTAAGCAACCTTGAGTGAAACCAAACATCTCCGAGGTGTTTCTCACGAACGAATTACAAGGTTGTAGCGGGTCACCCATGTCGTATATGACATTATCTTGCAGAGTACCCCCCAATCGAATTTTGAGCGGGGAAAATGCTGTAAATTTAAACATTGAAAAGTCGAAAATGTAGATTACATGGAGGGTTAGCTTCTATCAACCAAATTAATCGCAAAACAAGTTGAATTTGCAAAATACCAGGAAAAACTCCCTTACCTTTGATAGCGTTTAACATAATGGGATTGTTAAGATCCTGCACAAAGCAAAAGATTAAAACATATGAATTTCAAATCATTACTTTAAATCAGAATTTGTATTTCCAGAAACGTGGTATCAATTTATCAAAAAGAAATACCTGATCACAGAGGGCCCAATAAATTTTCTAAAGATAAAACAAAAATACCAAGAGCAAGCAAAGAAGCAAACTGAAATCTGAAGATCAAGTCTACTTCAACCACCGTCAACAATATATTCAACTGATTTCACAAAGCCTGAAATCAACACCTAAAAAAATAACCAGATTAGGTAGACTCTCACAGGATTTTGAATAACCCATGGAAAAATCCCATCTAATTCATTATCCTCATCAACCAAAATCAATGAAACAGTAAGTCAAACTGCAACTGAAATAAATAAAAAAAGAAGGAAACCTTGTTTAAGTAGAAGAAAGTCACATTGGATATCAAAAACCCATATGTAGTTTTTGTAAAATTAATATATATTATTAAATATTTTTTCTCAAATAATTACGTCGCAGGAATTTGAAAAACAATTTGAAATTTGCCTGATCAATTAAAGGAACACTTCGAATTGAGGAAATTGAAAACAAAACTGTTAATCTGTACCTTGATCAAATCCAATTCAAAGTGAGGGTTACTTGATTTGAAAACTCTCTAAGGACCTGTTCAATTAAGATCATGACAACCAATTGTGTGTCCAAAACCAATTATTGAACTCAAAATTAAACGATTGAGAGTCCAAAACCGATTATTGGTCTCAAAATTATGTTTAATTTTGAGTCCAATAATTGGTTTTGGATTCATAATCGGTTATAAGACGTAACAATCTTAAACAAATCTTAAACGAACAGGCCCTGAGGGTTGTGCACATTGTGGCTTTATAGTGATCATCATTAATCCAAAAACATTGATCTAACAAATAAATGGATAAAGAATATACCAGATTGAGCAGCGAGTCAAGACCCCAACTACAAGTCCCATAATCACACTTCTCTGGAGGCCACCAATCCAAAGTAGCACAAATAAAATTGGGATCTGTTCTTCCAATAGCAGAGCTTCCATTAATAAATACAGTCCCTTCTCCAACCCCATATTTTGAACCCCCCCCTGAGTCCTGACTAAGCACTGTAATGGAACCAGCAACAAAAATTGACAACCAAAAACACGATCCCACCAGCTGAAAAAGAATACTCATCTCGGTATTCAAACAAACCAATAGCATTTCAAGCTCTCAATGAAAGGAAATGGAAGAAAAGTGGGTTGAAATAGAAAAAGGTGTTGAACTGTAGAGAACCCATTGGAGGAAAAAAATTATGAATAAAACAAGGCCGAAGGAGAAGAGATAAAGATGGGTTTTGTAATGATAGTGCCATTGGAGGAAAAAAAATTATGAATAAAACAAGGCCGAAGGAGAAGAGATAAAGATGGGTTTTGTAAGGTTCTGTAATGATAGTGAAAAGATCAAGTTAGGTATCTATGCTGCATTATTAATGGGTTTTGAGTGACGCCATTACCAAGCAATTTAGAGCTTTATTTTGCATTGGAATTCTCTTTTATTGGTGAGAGTTGTGGAGAACAGAGGATTTAAATATTGCATGGGTTTTGCTCTTGTAGACTGTTGCCTTTGCCTTTGCTTTTGAATGCTTTTAATACAATTAAAGAAAGATAGACAGCTTTTATTTGGAGCCTTCTTTATTTATGTCACGTAAAGGAGCAAGCTCTGATCACCAACAAATAGGAAAAACAAAAACAGAAATGCATAGGATGGTCAATTAGTCAAACTTCAAATCATCTATCTCTTTGAAAATTTCTCGTACAATTAAAATCTTCAATGGAGAGAGATACGTTTGAAAGTTGAAACTAAAGAATAAGAAGGAGATTCGATTGGAATAGCTAGAGTGCCACCTGAATTAATACTCTTCAATGGCTGAATTGGGTGATATCAACACAACCATATTTTGATATTTTCGCTAACCAATCTTGTCTTTTAGTATTTATAGAGGAGTCAGTCAAAAGGTTATTACATTTCCCAAAAAGCTCTCATGAGCCAATTAAAGAATAAAAGACAGCTGGGTATGTGCAAATATAAAAATATGGTTGTTCTGATAGCATTTCCCTTTTTTCAGCTGGGAGATGAATAAATTAAAACATGGCCCTATTATTTTGTAGATTTGATCCATGTTTTCTGTTAAAAAGTATGAAATAATTGATGATTTTGTAAGATTCCATTGGATGAAATCCTACCGTTCATCTGCTTTGATGTAGGGCCCACCTGAGACTAGGTTGGTTTATGATTTGTAAGCTTCCATTGGTTGAAATCCTACCGTTCATCTGTTTTGATGGAGGGCCCACCTGAGATTAGGTTGGTTTTGCGTTTCAAAGGTATCTCCAATCAGCCAATGGTAGTGCTGGGACTATCTAGCTTTGGTAGCCCTAGGGTTAGTTTTTACATTTTCTATTGTGCGGGAAGGTAGGGCAGGTACGTGATTCTCGCACTGGTTTCCTGAAGTAGGAAAAAAGGCGTGCCATTATCATTATCCACATCATAAAGGTTCCTCAATAGTTACCTCTCACATGAGGTGGTGTAAAATACAAATCTATCTACTTCCCTTCCGACAAAGAGAAAGTGATTTGGTTGTTTGATTTGGTTGTTTGTTTGTTTGGACGTCAGAGCAGAGGGCCTACCAATCCTATTTACTAATAAAAATATAAAATCAATATGAGAAAGGATATCCACACACCCTTGTTTTGATAATTGTGCCCCTCCCTTTATCAAATACTTATCTGATTTGCTGTTGATATTAGCTTTTGGGGAATTACAACACTCTTGAACAGCTAATTAGAAAAATAAAAATTAAGAGTAGAACAGTGAGGGCCAATATCATTACCCAAAGCATAAATGGTTCTGCACTAGACGGACCTCCCCATAGAGACAACTCTTTAACAGCTAAGCATAAAAATAAAAATGAAGAATAGCTAACTAAGTAGACAAATAAAAAAATGGAGAGTAGAAAAGTGATTGCCAATATCAATTCTCAAAGCATAATGGTTCTTCCCTAGACACCTCCCACCCCATGTTCAAAGTTCAAACCCTTAAACAGATAAGTAGAAACAATATTAAAAGAAGAGAAGAGAGTGCTAACATGGTATTAGTTGTCCTTTGCAAAATTAATACTCAACTCAACTTAAGTAGTCGGGGTCGGCTAATGAAATTTTTCATGAAGAAGGTGAAAGAGTCTACCCGTGGCTCAAATTGACTTAGTCTATTCCTGTTACTAGTTTGGTTCGTCTACATGGATCATTTTTTTCCATTCTCTCTTATCCAAAGTCATGTTCTCTGTTATGTTTCTACCCATCAAGTTTTTTCTCACTGTTTCTACCCAAGTTATTTTCGATCTACCACTCCATCAACTTGGCACGACTCACTTCTTCTCAATGACGGATCCAAAGGCCTACATTGAATATGCCCAAACCATCTTAAACGGTGTTCTCTCATCCTCTCCTCAATTGGTGCCATCCCCACCTTTTTACGAATGTCTTCATTTTTAATTCTATCTAACCTTTCCAAAATTAATTCAAAAATAAAATATAAAAAGAAAAGAGAAGTGATATATCCGCCGCTTTTGATTACTTGGGACACCCAGCAACAGTGTACATGGCAATCAGCCCCATTGAATCCTTCTGACGTGAAGTACAGCAGCCCCATCCCCAATCATTGATACACTGCTGCTGGGTGTCCCAAGTAATCAAGAGGGGCATATATATCACTTCTCAAAGAAAAATAGAAGGATCTCTTAGAATATATCAAATGTCAATAGATCTAATATAAATATCTCAATTCAATTAATTAAAGAAAAAGGATGCTAAACTCACAAGCGCCCTTGCACAAAACTGGTCACAAGGGGCACGCCATGTTATTGTGTGTTGGGGCTCAAATTAAGGGAGCTGCATGTCACCCTATGTCCTGTGCCCACAGACAAATGATTAGGGACACCCGGAGTGGGAACTCTGGGAAAACCCTTCGACCCTTAAGTCGGACCGAGGCAAACAAAATGACAACTGAACAATGGTAGTTTAGGGGTTACCTAGTGGTAGTGACCCTATCAACCTTGAATATGTAGTGGAGGGTTCTCTTAGGCGGAGGTTCTGGGTGCGATATGACAACGATGTGGCGCTGTATAATCGCTGATACAGGCGTTGGCATGCCAGTGCTTGACAAGTACGGTTGTTGGGATTATTCTAGGTCTGTGATGTGGTGTATCATGAGACAGCCTACTGCTAGTAGAGACTAGTGTTGGGATTATTCTAGGTCTGTGATGTGGTGTATCATGAGACAGCCTACTGCTAGTAGAGACTAGTCAATAAATGGTGGTACTAACCAAGGGTTGGCGGAGATGGAACTGTGATAAAACATTGTACGTCCTTGGTGAGATCTGCTAGTAGGTTTGGATGACGGTTGGAAATGTGTTGTTTGATCGTTAGGAGTCAAGAATAGGCATAGACTCCATGACGCTACACGGACCCTGAGGGCTCCGGCTCGGATGCGGGTCCCGAGAACCTCAACAGGACCTAGCCTCCCGACCTGTCGCGTAGGGGCAGTCGGCTGTGAATGGTGGGCGGCCGAGGGCTCTATCTTGGCTAATGCGACAGCGAGTCAATGCGGCGACGCTCGGCCGTAGCTTTTGGTCAAGAGGGCCTCTCTCTGACGGGCCCTTGGGATTTTGGACTATGGGAAGAGGAGTGACTGGCGGCACTCGACCATGGGCCACCTGGCCAGTTTAGGTGATCGTGGGCCTCCTGCCATGTGGCATCAATTCGAGGCGTGACGAATAGGTGGTCAGATTATGACAACCGATTGTCAGACATAATTATTTAGGTTTTGGTCTGAAAATCGGTTGTCATAATCTGAAATGAATAGGGCCTAAGTTTGTGCCAACCGATTGTGAGCCCCAAACCGATTATTGGTAATTTTGAGTCAATAATAGGGTTTAGGGGGCTCACAATTGGTTGTCACAACTAGACCTGGCAAAACCGACCCATGCCCGCGGGTCGACCCGACCCACCCGCAAATTTGCGGGCACGGGTCCGGGTTTTAGTGACCCGCCAAAATTGACCCACGGGCCACCCAACCCGCAAAAACATGGGTTGGGCCGGGTCAACCCGCGGGTTTTTTGCTTTTTTTAGTTTTTATTTTTTCTTTAAAAAACCTAAAAAAGACTGAAACTTTTTTTGTCTTTTATTATGCCCTAAGTCCCTAACTTAGCTAGGGTTTCTTTCTTCCTTCGTTATTTCATTTTTCCCAAACTCAAAGAGACAAAGACAGAGAAGGGGACGCCACCCCATTCCCAAACTCACTCCCTCACGAGTTACACTCGGCCGAGTCATCGCCCTCTCTCAGCCTCTCTGCCGAAGCACAAGTACTCTCTCTCTGTCTTCGATATTTTTGCTTCTTTTTTTTTGAAAATGAAAATTTGAGACTTTGAGCCTGATGGATTGGAATCTACTCTAAATCGATTGGTTTGTGTGGATTAGATCATTGTGGACCTATGGTTACCATTTTTTTTTTTTGGGGGGGTTTTGATTCATTTGTCTTGGTTTTCTTAAAGTGGTATTTTATTGGAATTATGCATACTATTTTTTCTGTTCTGTTTGGTGGTTGACTTGAGGAACTGAAGATTGTAAATTGGTTACAAGGGTTTGATGAATTTTGCCTTGTATAAGACTTGTGGTTTATTGGTTTTGACTTTTGAATGATACTCTTTGATTGATTATTTATCTATTCTCTATCAGTTGAAGAATTAGTTGCCTTATTTATTTTTCATTTACTGTCCGAATCAAATGAAGAACTGATGTTTGAGCTTTTCATTTCTTTCTTTTGTCATATTCATGATTCAATTGAACTGTTTGTCCATTCATGTTGCGATTTTATGCACCATAAATCCAGAAATCCCTACATTAGTATGTGTACACATAGCTAAATTGTGTGAACAAATCCACAATGAAGATGAAGGAGAATAAAGAGAAAATAACACTTCGATTAAGCTAAAGGGATTAACAGCTATAAAGCTTCTAGAGCTAGGGCTTCTACAGCAAAGCTGAACACAAAGGCCATTCATAATTAAGAGATTCTCTGATTCAATATAAGTTTCACCAGAAAATCCTGTTACTTTCGTTAAGGTTTTTAGAAATCATCTGCTTGGTTTCTACTGAATTTTTTTAGAATAACCTTTCCCACTGAAAGATCCGTCAAAATCTTATTCCAAATTTCATCATTGATTTTCCTCTAGGTATCTATCATCTGACCCCCACATTGTTGGAGGAATTCTTGATAGCTGGGAGATGTTTATTTTCCTATGATATCCACATGGAGATGTTTATTTTCTATGTTTTACTTTTAATAGACTTTTTAATGTTATTTTGAAGGTCTTGTGGAGTCTACGAACAACAATATTCCTACGAATGCGGACAGCGGTGACGAAAGTCCTTCTGAAGATATAAGTATTGCTACTATCGGTAACACTTCTAAACGCAAATCTCGTATTTGGGATGAGTTTGTAACATATAAGGATGAGAATGTAAAAGATAGAGCAAAGTGCAAGAAATGCCCAAAAACTGTTGGAAAATGTATTGGACGCTCCCATAAGGATGCAAATCAAATGCATATAGGTTATGATGCATCCTTGCGTGGCAAAAGAATAAGTCAAGAGACTTATCATGAGAAAGTGGCAATATCCATTATGAAACATAATTATCCATTTTCCATGGTAGAACATGAAGGCACTAGGGATCTTCACATCTATCTGAATCAAGATGTAAAACCCTATTGTAGGAACACCGCTTAATCCGACTGTTTGAAAATATACAAGGGAGAGAAAGAGAAGCTTATGGTTGCTTTGGGGAAAGTTTCAAGTAGGATATGTCTCACTTCGGATGTATGGTCATCAATCACAACTGAGGGTATATTTGTCTTAGGGCACATTACGTGGATGACAATTGGAGGTTGCATAGTAAAATTATTAATTTTTGTCACTTTCCTCGCCCACACAACGGTGTTCTTATGGCAGATAAAGTATTTCAATTTCTTAAGGATTGAGGAATTGAGAAGAAATTTTTTTCTCTTACTTTAGACAACGCATCTAGCAATGATAGCATGCAAGAAATTTAAAAAAACCAACTTATTGTGCAAGATGCCTTGTTATGTAAGGGTGATTTTTTTCATGTTCGATGTTCTGCCCATATCTTAAACCTAATTATCCAAGATGGTTTGAAGATTGCTAATGTAGCCATAAAGAAGATTAGAGAAAGTGTGAAATATGTTAAGGGATCTGAGCGTAGAATAATAAAATTTGCTGAGTGTTGTGAACAAGTTGGAGTGAGACACTCCATGAGTTTGCGGATGGATGTATCGACTAGACGGAATGCCACATTTTTAATGCTTGAAAGTGCCATCAAGTATCGTCTTGCATTTCAACGTTATGCTATGATAGAACCAGGGTACAACTATTGTCCATCAATTGATGAACGGACAAGGGGGGAGGAAATTTGCAAAATGCTGAAGCCGTTTTATGACATTACAATGCTTTTATCGGGTTCCGATTACCCAACGGCAAACTTATATTTCCAATGTGTGTGGAAAATTCAAATTCGTTTACTTGAAGAGAAGGAAAGCGAAGATGTTGTAATTAGTAGCATGTCAGATGAAATGATCACAAAGTTTGAAAAATATTGGGAGTCTTACAGTGTTGTGCTCGCTATGGCTGCTATTCTTGACCCTCGGTACAAGATGAATGTTGTAGAATTTTGCTATAAGAAGATTAATGACAACACATACAAAGAAAAGGTGGCATGTGTCCTAGCGGCTATGAATTTACTCTTTGAAGAATATGTTTCTCAATTTTCTGTGGACACTTCGAATCACGCTTCAGCTATGACTAGTGGCGACGTTTGCATTGATGATGACTTTAGTGTAAGTTACACTTTTTTTAAATATTCTTATTGTATTTAATTTTTTAAGAAGTATATCTAATATAGTTGATGTTTAAATGATTTAGGAATTCGATTACTATGAGAGTGAATTTTGTACCTCCAAGAAATCCGAATTAGACCTCTACTTGGAGGAGACAAAGTTTGATCATAAACAAAAGTTGAATGTTTTAGAGTATTGGAAAGACAACGCTGGTAGATATCCTATTCTCTCAAAGAAGGCACGTGATCTCATGAGTGTGCCAATAACTACCGTTGCAACGGAATCGGCCTTTAGCATTGGAGCTAAAGTTCTCACCAAATATAGAAGTTCGCTAAGACCGGAAAATACCGAAGCCGTAATTTGCACTCGCAATTGGTTATTTGGTTATCAAGATCAATGTAAGTTTTAATATTTAGTTTACCTACCATAGTCCATAGAACTACTAATATTTTTTGAAACATTTACGACTACTAATAATTACTAGATGAAGATCCTATGATATTTAATTACTTACATTTGCTACATGTAGGTGAAGATCCTACGGATGAACAACTCGTAGTACCATTATCCAAGGTTTCTCCTTTGGAATCAAGAGGATCAACTAACACTAATGTCATTTGATTTGGTATAGTTTCTATTAATTGATTTGGTAAAGTTTTTATTCATTGTTTCTATTCATTGATTTGTTATAGTTTCTATTCAATATTTTCCAATAGTTAACTTTTCATTGATTTGGTATAGTTTATATTCATTGATTTCATATAGTTTCTATTCATTGCAGGAGCCTTCTTCACCGGAGTTGGGAGACAACTGTCACAACTCTAAAGCATAGAAGCAAGCAAATGCAAGACGTTTTTGTTATTAATATTTCTTGGACTATTCTATGATGTTTTAGATTTAATGGGGATTATGTTTCTATGATGTTTCTTTTGGGAAAAGGTTCTATGATGTTTTGCTTATGGATTTAATGGCAATTATGTTTCTATGATGTTTGGATGGTTAAGAATAAAAAGGTTAGTTCCCAAAGCATTTTTCTAATTTATGTTGTAAAATGAGATTCTTTGGTTCATTTCTTAACATTGGATTGTTCTTGTATTCCTTTGAGGGGAAATACTGTATATCTCCATGTGATTGTTAAGAGCTTTGCATAAACTCTATGGGCATGATGTGAGGATCATTTCTGCAGGTTGGTATCAATGTATCTCCAGGATCCCATTAGAGCATGCTCCCCATACTTTTGAATTTATATTTTTAGGTATCTAAGTTTGGGAAATGATAGACTAAATACTGTATATATGTTTTACTAGAGCACTCTATGGGCATGATGTGTGGATGAGGAACATTTGTGAGTGATAGGTTTGGTCAAGAGGCTGATCTCCCTTCTAAGAAGATCAATATGCAAATCGATCTATGTATAGAGGTTGACTACCCTCTATATTGAATAATGGCAAACCATTTGGCCTGCTAATCTTCTTGGCACTTACCTGATGACTGCATCTATTTGTTCCTGCATGAAAACTGAAAAAAATAAACCTATTTGTTTTTTCCGTGCAGTCTGAAGTTGTAGCTCTTGGTATGATGACCGGATCAATGGGTGGAAGCTTTTTTGAAGTTCTGACTTCATCCGACTTCTATAAGAATACCAAGGTTGCTTTTCTTCCATGACAGACTCAATAAGTTTATTAAATATGATTATATTATTGATTTCGTGATTTTCTGGTTTTGACATGTTACATGACATTATACATGTTCGAGACATCTCAGGATCATTCCGCTGGGCCCCATTTCTTCCTGTGCAGAGTTCTGACTCGTTTCTTACCATGCTTTTGCTTCTATCCGTACAGAATGAAGAGCCTTCCTGTGGTTGATCTAGGTGGAGGGAAAATTGACAACATCATCACACAATCTGCCGTTGTTCACATGCTGGCAGAATGTGTTGGACTTCCTTGGTTTGAAAACTGGGGCACAAAGAAACTTTCAGAACTGGGCCTTCCTATCATGAAGCCCAATCAATTAGTGAAGGTTTTCTACTATCTGTTTCATTTAGTGGAATTGTCAATGAAGAAAGCTATCCCAGTGCGTTAATCGTTGATCTGCTCCAACGGGCTAACATGGTTGGTGCAATCAGTGGACCACTTCTGACTTCATGACATCTCAGAAGCCCCATTGACTGCAACAACCATTTCAGCATATCAGAGCACATTAAAATGGCTGGTACATTGGGATATCATTTCTCATTCAGTTTTTTTGAATGGCTGTATCATTTCTCATCCTCTATTATCTTGCATCTTATTATTGATTATTGATTCTTTAAAGAATATGAAAAATACCACCAGGATACTTTTGAACATTAAAGCTCTGCAGTGTGTTGAGAGATTCTAGATAAAATTAAAGGATCATCTGTCATTTTATGCACATTAGGAGATCAGCGAATAGTGTGGTTGACCGCCTGGCTAGGGTAGGAGTAGAAAAGGAAGGCTTGGAATTTTTTTATTTTTTGCCTCAATGAGTTTAGGCCTTTGTTGTTCAGTTTTTGCATTTTCCTTTCTTTTTCTTACTTCCTTGTAATGTTGGGGTTGAAGTTTTAATCACAATAGTTCTCAATTTCTTGTTCTTTTGTTTCAGGTGAGCGAGGATGAGCCTGTTTTGCAGGCATTTAAACTGTTGAGAGAAAAGGGTATTGGTGGGCTTCCAGTGGTGGAATGCGGTGGAATGAAGTCAGTTGGCAATATAAGCATCAGAGATTTTCAGTTCCTTCTAACCGCACCTAAAATATATAATGACTACAGGTCTGTGCTTTTATTTTATCCGTTCTTTCAGTGCTGTTGTCTTTCTCAACACACAAAATTGCATTAGTGGTAGACCTAAGTGGCTGTTTTCCCCATAGTTTCAGCACTCCCCCATGTCATCGTTCACTTGACGAAGTTGACGCTCTTTTACCTTAGCCGCATAATTGCATTAGTGGATCAGTTGTAATTAGCAAGGGAGCTGTCAAGTGATGGCGTAACAAGGTCTAAATTGCACCTAAATTGCATTTTGGGTTTACTTGAACTAATTTAAACATAATCTCCACCATGTTTGATCAGACATAAAATGCAAATCTGTCTGAAAGATGGCCCAAATTGCAATTAAAAGGGCATTTTGGGCCCACATCCAGATGCTTATGAAATAATTCATGCTACTCCAAATGTGAGGAGTGGAGTGGGAATCACTTCTAAAGAAATGATCATTTTTTTTTACTATTTCTCAATGAAACATGAATGTAGAAGCAATCCTCTGAAATTGAACGTCAATTTGATTCTTGAAGAACTTTTGATAACACTTTCCATGTAACACATGGATTGAATTCATTTAACATTACTCACTTTTGCCTTTGATTAAGCCAATATGGTTTATTGCGTTCTTGTAAGACCTGGATGTGTATCCGTCTGCATGGAACCTACGAGCCATATACTTTACTAGAAGCTGATGGATACTAAATCCGAGGACTCTCCATTTGAATGCCCTTGAGAGGGGCTAGAAAATTTCTAACTTTTGATTTTAACTGCGTGTTTGAAAGACCTGTATTTGATCCCAACCCTCCGATCTGAATGTTAGAGGGTTGATCACTTGATCCTAACCCTCTATAGATTGGAGGGTTGGGATCAACCTATTGAAATGATTTTTGGGGCACAACCTATTTAGGCTGTGGGCCATCTAATGGACGGTTTGGATCATCCCACGGTGCCGGCCATACCCTACTTTTAAGTTTTAACATTTTCCTAAATTAAAAAAATCGTTTAAATTTAACCACTGTTTGAATTTGCGGGTGACCCGCGGGTTGACCCGGCCCACCCGCAGGCCGCGCGGGTCACGTAAATTCTGACCTGCAAAAATGCGGGTCATTTCCTGACCCGACCCGTGTGACCCGCACCCGCATCACCTGCTGGTTGACCCGACCCGGCCCGGCCCACCTGTTTGCCAGGTCTAGTCACAACCCAAACGAACAGGGCCTTACTCACAATCATTTGGAACAATCTAAAACGAACAGAGCCTAAGATGTGATAATTAAGTCAGATTAAGAAAAGAAAAGAAAAGAAAAGAAAAGAAAAGAGGTAAGGCCATCGTGTATGTTGATATTCATTTGAATTAAAAAAGAAAAGAAAAGAAAAGAGAGAGATTAAGAATGAATTTAAGAACTCTTGTTAAAGCAATGAATTTAACTGAACGGATTAGTATGGCCATCCCCATCATCCATGGTAAAGCCTCACATATAAACGGTCTGGATCAGTGAACAAGTGGACCCCATTGTACTTATACCCGTTTAAAAACATACGCACATCTACTGGTACAAATTAGTATCCGCACCACCCATCGTGAAGACTGAAGAGAGAGGGAGAAAGATGATGCGACGGAAGCCAAGCAAATTGGAGGTGAGGGTAGAGGATAAGGAAGATATTGAAGAAGCACGAAGGCGTTCTCTTGCTTCCAAAACCACCACTTCCACTAACCCCACCATTTCTCTCCTTCAACAATTAGATCGCCCCAAAGACCCTTCTACCAAAGCCCAACGCATTGGCCTCACCCACCAATAAAAACCCTAACCCTAACCCTAACCCTAACTCTCCTCTTCTTCTTTTTTCCCCTTCATTCAAAACCCTAATCCTAATTCTCCTTTTCTTCCTCCTCGTTCATTCAAAACCCTAACCCTAACTCTCCTCTTCCTCCTCCTTCATTCAAAACCCTAACCCTAATTCTCGTCCTCTTCTTCTTCCTCCTCGTTCATTCAAAACCCTAACCCTAACCCTAATTCTCCTCTTCTTCTTCCTCCCCCTTAATTCAAACCCTAACCCTAACTCTCCTTTTCTTCTTCTTCTTCCTCCTTCATTCAAAAACCTAACCCTAACTCTCCCCTTCTCTCTCCATTCAAAACCCTAGACAACTTATAAAAGAAAAAGAAAAATAGAGAATAAATGGAAGTCGAGGTCAAGCTCCGCCTCCCGGACTCCGCCGCCCACCAGAAAGTCTCCGATCTCCTCTCCCCATTCCACCTCAAAACCCACCTCCAAGAAAACATCTTCTTCGACGGCACTTCATCCGAACTCTCTTCCAAATTCGCCATCCTTCGCCTCCGATTCTACGATGGCGACTCCCTCTGCGTAGTCTCCCTCAAAGCCAAAGCCACACTCATCGGCGGCATAAGCCGCGTAGAGGAAGACGAGGAACCAATAGATCCCTCAATTGCACGAGCCTGTGTCTCTGAGCCTTTGCGATTTGGATCCGTGATCAATTCAAACAGGATTTTGAAGAGGGCGAGGGACGAATTTGGGTGTGGGGATAAGAGTTTTGTGTGTTTGGGGAGGGTTTCGGAATGTTAGGGCAGTGTATGATTGGGAGGGGCTCAAGCTGGAGCTGGATGAGTCGCAGTATGATTTCGGAACGAGTTATGAGATTGAATGTGAGAGCGCCGATCCGGAGATGGTCAAGAAAAAGCTCGAGGAGTTTTTGACGGGGAATGGGATACCGTATTCGTATTCGAAGCTTTCGAAATTTGCGGTCTTTCGATCTGGGAAGCTACCTGAGTAAGAGATATTTGCATTTGTTTCTTTGCTTTGTTTCTTTTCATAGACAATTTGACTTTGGTAGTGGTTGATTGGCTCTAGACAATCGACAATCGATAAAAATTGTTTAGGTATAAATAAGTGTTCCTTTGATATGGTAATTTTTCTTTACTAATTAATTGGTCCGAGATTTATATCACTCTGATTTTTAAAGTTAAGATTCATTTACGTCCAAATTTGTTTTGGTTTGTTGTTGGATATCATGGGCATTTTTGGTATGTTACGAAGTAACTGAAAGAGATCAACAAAAAGAGAAAAAAAAGAAGATAAGTACAATACTGTGAATGAACTCAAAACTCACCATCCAAAACATTGTTTTCATTGTGTAAGAGAATGGAAGTCACTAGTTTAATCTTTTGCAATGCTTTGAGTGCAACATCTCAAAGTATTGGCAATTGGGAAATCCTTAGTGAATGGCTCTTCATGAGGATCTCAGACAGCTTAAAGTGGATCTTCTCAACACTGCTTTCCAATCAGTACAGACCTTAGAGGCAGGATGTAGACACAACTGGACTTCATTTGAGGTCGTTTGCTATTCCCTTGGTGCATTGGAGCGGACTTCAATGTGACTTGGTTTATTCATGAGAGGGTAGGTCGAGGATTACTTCCAACATGGATGCTTTCTCCGACTTTGTAGGAAGACATGCCTTTGATTGATCTTCCTTTTATTGGTGCTCGAGTCACCATGCTACCCCCTTGATTAGTAGAATTGATCTTTTTTTTTGTTTTGCTTGGCTTGG
This sequence comes from Tasmannia lanceolata, assembly GCF_043159265.1. Classification (NCBI taxonomy): domain Eukaryota; kingdom Viridiplantae; phylum Streptophyta; class Magnoliopsida; order Canellales; family Winteraceae; genus Tasmannia; species Tasmannia lanceolata. The sequence continues at coordinate 6,820,867 of NW_027518683.1, forward strand.
GGCTAAGAATTCTTCACCACCCTTTAGATAAGAACGAAAGTCACTAGTTTAATCTTTCTGAATGCGTTGAGTGCAACATCTCAAAGTATTGGCAAGGGGGTAACTATTAAGGAAGGTTTGGGGAATTCTCCTTGACTGATTGTTCATGATGATCTTGACTACTAAAAGTGGATCTTCTGTGAGGAAGATGATGTATAAATAATTGGCAATTTGACTTTGGTAGTGATTGATTGGCTCTAGACAATCGATTAAAATTGTTTAGGTATAAATAAGTGTTTCTTTGATATGGTAATTGTTCTTTAGTAATTCATGGATCTGGGATTTATATCACCCTGCTTTTCAAAGTTTAGATCCATTTACGTCCACATTTTTTTTGGTTTGTTGTTGGATATCGTGGGCATTTTTGGTTTGTTAGGAAGGAACTGAAAGATGTCAACAAAAAGAGAAAAAAAGAAAGATTAGATGCAGTACTGTGAATGAACTCAAAACTCACCATCCAAAACATTGTTTTCATTGTGTAAGAGGATGGAAGTCACTAGTTTAATCTTTTGCAATGCTTTGAGTGCAACATCCTGAAGTATTGGCAAGGGAGTAACTATAAAGGAAGGTTTGGGGAATTCTCCTTGACTGATTGTTCATGTTGGTCTTGACGACTTAAAGTGGATCTTCTGCGCATGGTGCAATGAGTATGGACCTCAGAGGTAAGATGTGGACAGAATTGGACATCATTAGAGGTCGTTGGCTATTCCCTTGGTGCATTGGAGGGGACATCGATGTGATATGGTTCATTCATGAGAGGCTAGGGTGAGGATTACTTCCAACATGGAAGCTTTCTCCAACTTTGCAGGAAGACAGGCCCTTGGTTGGTATTCATTTTATTGGTGCTCGAGTCACTATGCGACCCCCTTGATTAGTAGAATCGATCTTTTCTGTTTTGCTTGGCTTGGTGCTAAGAATTCCGCACCATCCTTTAGGTAGCTCTTCTTAAACCAATATAGAACCATTCCCAGAAATTTCCCTGAAATGATCAAAATGTTTCCACTTCCATCCCCACCAAAACGAAATTTAAATGATTTCCTTTTATATCATTTTTTTTCTCCAAAATTTTGACCGGAATTCCCGAAATTTGACCGAAAGTCTCAAAATTTGACCAAAACTCCCAAAATTCGGCCCAAATGGTCGGAATGACAAAAAAAAATGGAAAGATGTTATTATTTCCTTTTCATTTCATTACTGCATAGAATGATATTTGGTAGGCAACATCATTGAACTGCACATCTTGTGCATGCGATGTCAAATCGGCATGGACAAATAATACGTCGTAACTCTATCGTATTGAGTCTATTTACATTCGGTTGGGGTTCTTAGAGAGGAGACTGGTCATTGTAATTTCTTATACTTTTGTATTGAATATACTATTCTAGATATGCGCGACAATGCATGTCACTCGGTGTTCGATGTGATTAAGCCATTATGGATGGTTTTGTTGCTTATGTGATGATTTTTACGTATGTATTTGCGTTTATTCTAGCATTTCACAAAGTTCCATCTTAAAATTTCATCATTTGCACATGCTTTTTTAAAGATTAAAAACTTTGATCATTTGCATATGTTTCCATGCATTTCCTTTATTTTACAACATTTCCATCGAAACCGAAATGTTTCCATTTGCGTGACGACTGAACCCGAAACCGGAATTTAAAACCTTGGTCCTGCGATCAATGCCTTTTAGATTCGAGTTGGTTGGGTTAAAGGAGTCAAAGATGGTGGGAAATTTAAGCGAGTTGTGGAGTGAGGCTGTGGTTCTGTCCACGGGTCTGTAATTAGAAGGTAAATTTCTTGAAATTAAATCCAAACGGAATGAAATTGACAACTAGAGATGTGAGCACTATGATTCCCTCATTGGCAATTTGATATATCTATGAAACCAAGGGGATTATCTTTATGTTGCATTTATGCTTTTATGTTGCTGTCATGTTTAGTTATCATTTTTGTTGTTTTGTCCAAAACAGATGAAACATTTCGTTGCCATTAAAAAAAACAGACAAAGCATTCTATATTGGTACCGTTTAAAAAAAATTGTCTTCTAATTTTATTGTGTGTGTCTGTGTGTGTCTGTGTTTGTTTGTTTTTTTTTTCTGCTTTTGCTCTAGGCTAACCCAAACCCAATCCAACTCCACCTGACCCAATTTGGAAAAAAAAGGGTTAGATGGATCAGACGGGTCGGGTTAGGGTTGAGAGATTTATAGGCAGGTTGGGTTAAGGTTGACCATCCTCGACCCAAGGCTTTGGTTGGGTCGGGTTAGGGTTGAGGAAATGCTTTCTCGGGTTGGGCTAGGGTTGCCCTCAACCTGACCCAACCCAAGTTGCAAACCTAATGTTTTGATGTTTCCTGACTATCCATGAATATGTATTATGTAATATTAGGAAACCGATGGAAGCATAACATATTCTTATGGTTTTGGGGGAGGATGATGTTCTGTATCTGTGTTACCTGGTTCATCAGTTCACTTGGTTCATTTTGCAGTTTGTGGTTAGTTACCTTCATTATGAACCTGGTTTGTTTGGGGTAGGCTTCTTCAGTTCGTGAGTTTAGTATGCTCTAGCACGTCTTTGGTTATACTTGAAAGGAAATCATTCAAATCCTTCTAAATCCCAAATGTGTGGAATTTGGGAAGTCTGAGACTCAAGTAGAAAAAGGAGAAAATGTAAAATAAGGAAACCCAGATTATATAACCATTTATCTTTCATGCTGATTCCTATTTGTCTTTTATTAGGAGAGAGTATGGGGAGTCTAATAAAAGAGATCTCAAGGTATTCTTACTATTAATGCTTGATGATCCAAAAAGAACATGAGAGAGACAGAGACGTAATTTTGGATGTAGTCATATATGGATCAAACCCTCTTCCACATTTTTAGTACTTATCCCGTAGTCAATCTTTTATAACCCATCTTACTTCCTCATCTAAAGAAAGAATATGAGGATAAATGATGGATTATTTGGATGGAGAGATATTTTGGACAGACAGGTTTGGGCTTCTTGGGTTTGATGCTCTGCAACTGACACCTGTTGCAGTTTTATGGATCATTTAGATGGTGGGAAGTTCTTGTTACCAGGCTGATGAAGAAAGGTGTGCCATTCGAGTGGGACAAAGCCTGTGAGAACGCCTTCTGCAGCATAAAGGAATACCTCCTCAAGCCTCTTGTCTTAGCTATGCCAATCCCAGGGAAGCCATTGATCCTCTATATTGCAGCGCAGGACAGATCCCTAGGTGCCCTTCTTGCTCAAACCAATGATGAGGGGAAGGAAAATGCCCTCTACGACCTGAGTCGAACTATGGTGGGAGCCGAGTTGAACTATTCTCCAATCGAGAAGATGTGCCTTGCTCTCATATTCACGACAAAGAAACTCTAACATTACATCTTGGCGTGCACAGTCCACCTTATCTCGAGAGCCGATCTCTTGAAGTACATCATGTTAAGACCAGTACTATCTGGGAGACTAGCTAAATGGGCATTACTTCTCTCGGAGTTCGACATCATTTATGTCCCACAAAAGGCCGTCAAAGGACAAGCACTGGCAGACTTCTTAACTGATCACCCGATTCCAGCTGATTGGGAGTTACATGAAGATCTCCTGGATGAAGAAGTCTTCGTTGTGGACCTTCTGCCATGATGGAAAGTCTTCTTTGACGGGGCTGCTCGAAGAGACGGAGCAGGTCCTGGGGTTTTCTTTGTCACCCCACAAAAGGATATTTTGCCTTTCTCATTCGTCCTCACTCATAAGTGCTCAAACAATGTCGCTGAATACCAAGCCCTCATCATCGCCTTGGAGATGGGCTTAGAGATGAAGGTCCCTCAACTCAAAGTATATGGAGAATCCAAGCTTGTCATCAACCAACTCCTGACGAAGTATGATGTGCGCAAGCCACACCTCGTGCCTTACCATTGTCGTACTACACAACTCATGGGACAGTACGACGACATCACGATTGGGCACATTCCAAGACATGAGACCAAACAAGCTGACGCTCTCACTAACTTGGCCGCCACGATGGCCTTACCTCCAGATGAGACGACGGTGGTTTCCGTATGTTAAATATGGGCCTTGTCGACACCTCCTCCCCCCATCGAGGTTGAGGAACAAATAGAGTGTCTTTGTCTTCAACACTGAAATTGAAGATTGAAGACAACCCCTCATTGACTTCTTAGAGCATGGAAAGCTTCCAGAAGACCCCAAGCACAAGACAGAAATTCGTCGTCATGCTCCTCGTTTCTTCTATCACAAGGACCAGCTCTATCGATGCTCATTCAATGGAACCCTCTTGACATGTCTGGGAGAAGGAGAAGTCGATGAAGTCTTGCAGCAAGCTCACTCCGGTGTATGTGGGGCTCACCAGTCAGGACTAAAGCTTCATGACCAAGTAAAGAGGATGGGGTACTATTGGCCCACGATGGTAAAAGATGCAATGGAGTTCGGTAAGAGATGCAAGCCTTGTCATTTTCACGGGGACTACATACGACAACCTCCTGAGCCGCTCCATCCTACAGTGGCATCGTGGCCATTTGGCAACTGGGGCTCGACGTGGTTTGTCCATTGCCTAAATCTTCGAAGCAACATCTTTACATCTTGGCGGCTACTGACTTCTTCTCCAAATGGGCCGAAGCCGTCCCTCTTAAGGAGGTAAAGAAGGAGACTGTTGTCCAGTTCATCAAGAATCACATCATCTTCCGATATGGCATCCCTCGCTTTATCACCACTGATAATGGGAAAGCTTTCAAGAATAGCTTGATGAACCAACTCTGCCTTAAATTCGAGATCAAGACAAGGAACTCCACCAAGTACAATGCACCTGCCGACGGCCTGGTGGAGGCGTTCAACAAGACCCTCTGCAAGTTGCTTGAGAAGGTTGTTTCTAAGTCAAAGAGGGACTGGCATGAGCAAATTGACGAAGCACTGTGGGCATATCACATTTCATGTCGAAATGCCACGGGGTTCACGCCCTACTCTTTGGTGTATGGAGTTGAAGCGGTTCTTCCAGTGGAACTCCAAATCCCATCTCTACGGATTGCCAGCCAAGAGGGTCTCACTGAAGATGACAACGTCAAGTTACGACTCGCTGAACTTGAGGCATTGGACGAGAAGAGGTTGCAAGCACAACAATGGATTGATTACTACCAAGCACGCTTGTCCCGAGCCTTCAACAAGAGAGTCTGACCAAGAACGTTTCAAGAAGGAGAGTTGATTCTCGCGGTAAGACGACCCATCATTCTTTCTCAACGCTCAGGCAAGAAGTTCGATTCAAAGTGGGATGGGCCACACGTAGTGAAGGAAGTCTACAGTAGTGGTGCCTACCTCCTCATCACTCCTGACGGGCTTCTCCTCGGACCCTTCAACGGAAAGTACCTCAAAAGATACTATCCCTAGGAGCGTGACGCTCCATGTCACACGAGCCTAAATTGCATGATACTCCTGGCCGGTTCGAGTATAAACTGTGAACGGCACGAAAAAAAATTTGTGCTACTCATAAACTGTGAACGGCATAAACAAAATCAAATATTCTATTCATTGTACTACTCATGGCCCGCATGAGTATAACCTGTAAATGGCCAAATAAAAAAAAGTGGGGCCATGGAGAGTCCACGCCCCACACAAAAGTCCTATTAGACGACCACTTCGAAGGAAAAACAAAACACCATGGGGAACTAGGGTAGAGGAGAGGGATTTACCAAGTGTGGCTCTTGTGTTTTGGCACTTTTTAGTACCTTTGTCAGTCGTCTGACAATTTCATTTAGTAGCTCGTGGACCAAGATGTGGTGCTTTTGCCTACCTATATACCGTTATAACAGATAATAGTTGGGAGTGCTTGCTTGCCAAAAAGGTCTTTCTTAACTTTTCTCAGAGAGAAAGTCTCTTCCGAAAGCGATTGATAAAGACATCTGTCATATGCTTGACTGATACCATACCACCAATGGAAAGCGACGCAAGTCCCATTATCCCAGTTCCCTTTTCTCTTTCGTTAAGTAGACTCGTCAACGGTGGCAGAGTAGTAACCGATCTATCACTCTGGAAGTTCAACTAAAGCTACAGCCGGCAAGTTCTTCTTTCCAGTGAGGAGCATTTCTTAACGGATTCAAGTAATCACTATCTTATGAAACCTAAACGACTACTGCGGACTGGACAGAAAGAAGGATAGGGACTGTAAACTACTACTGAAACAAAGACAGATATTCAAGGGTAGTTACAAGATTGAAACTGAAAGTTCCGACTCCGAGCACTTCTATTGGGTTGGTTGTGGGTGCCATGATTTTCCAGCCTTGACCATGAAGACCCTGGGTAGTGCTTTCCTGAAAAATGACGGAGGAGGTCGCCAGCAATTCAACACAATACCGGGTCTAACGGAAGGAATTACTAAACTTGACTATGCTATCTTTGTTAAGATCTCCACCATTGCCTCCATCAAAGACATGATCCCACATGGCGCCCTGGTCATTCTCGCGCCCCTAGTTGTTGGGACCTTCTTTGGTGTGGAAGTCTCGCTTTCCAGGTGCTCCTGTTGGGACTTGTAGAAATCATGTATATGTCGAGTACCAGGAAGAACTTGGGAAGATTCAGCTTGAATTAGAGCCCTACCATAGAGGGGCATATACCTTGCTGTGTACATGCAACTGCCAAAACGTGAAATGATGGGGAGATGGCGATGAATTTGTTAAAAGAAGGGTGCTAGAAGCACAAGGAATAGCATATTAGAAGCCTAATGAGAGCAAGTTTCCTGACAGGCTTCTCTGCTATCATTTCCTTCTAGCAATTCCAAGAGGTAAACATGGAACTCATTTACAGGCTCCCCTTTCGGAGTCCCATGAATGACTTACTCCATCCCCGGCCGAATGGCGTATATGCAAAAGAAGATGGGGACGAAACCTTCGCTTACATGTTTGAGAGAGACGGGGCCGCCTGGATTCACCTCGGCCGATCAAGGAATCTGTGCTGAGGGAGCTTCACCATTGATGTTTTTTATTCTTCAAAGTTGGGATGATCATTTGGTGCATCAGAATTGGATCATGCTTGTTGTGGCTAGTAATGGGCAATCAAATCAATGGTCCTACTATGTACATGTGTCCCAAATGGCGATGGCCATGTTTGTCACAATTTGTGAATGAAAAGAACGGTGCAAAGTGTTGGAGGAGCTCACGATGCTAGCGCTCTCAGTAGTGATGCTTGGGAAGGCTACCCAAAGCTATATTTATACCCAAGAGTACCCTCTATTCATGTAAATAAATTTTAAAAAAAAGAGAGAGAAGAAGAACTGTGGGGTCCACCCTCTATAATATATTATAAAAAAAAAAGTGACCCGTGAGGTCCCCGACTCTCTCAAACCTTTCCTCTCGTTCTCTCTCTTCATACTCACCCTCTCTCTCTCTCGTGACTTTATCTCCTAATCTCTCTCTGTCTATCTCCTCCCAAATATCCTTTCTCATCATCATCTCCAGCAGCAGAAAGAAAGTGATACTCTGGAGATCGAGAGTGGAACCGATGGTGTAACCTAACAAATCCCTAAATGCCACATGCCACATGCCACATGGGAGGTAGTTTTGCCATTTTCATGAAGAAAAAAGCCAAAATTCAAGGGACAGATTTCTAATGTGTTAAGAGGATATTTGTTCGGTTCAATATGAGAAGTCTGAGACTCAAGTAGAAAGTGGAGAAAATGCAAGAGAGCTGGAAATAAGGAAACCCAGAGTATATAACCACTTATCTTTCACGCTGATTCCTATTTGCCTTTTCGTAGGAGAGAGTATGGGTAGTCTAATAAAAGAGATCTCAAGGAGGTATTCTTACTATTAATACTTGATTATCCAAAAAGAATATGAGAGAGACAGACGTAATTTTGGATGTAGTTATATATCGATCGAACCGTCTTACCCTCTTCCACATTGTTAGTACTTATCCTGGAGTCAATCTTTTATAACCCATCTTACTTCCTCATCTATAGAAAGAAATATGAGGATAAACGATGGATCATTTGGATGGAGAGGTATTTTGGAGAGACAGGTTTGGGCTCCTTGGGTTTGATATTCTGCAACTCACACCTGTTGCGGTTTTATGGATCATTTAGGGGCCGTTTGGACATGCGGATTTTAGAAACCAGGTTTTAGGTTGAAAAACAGTGTGAAAGAGGGTTCATGATAAGCTTATGCATGCTGGGCTGACAGTGTTTCTTGGATTTTAAGTAAGAAAACCAGGTTTTAGAAATCTCTCCCGCATCCTCGATTTCTAAAACCTGGAAACATGGGGTGATCTGCTGCTCTCTTGTTGCTGGAAAGAAGGGTGAGAAATAAAAAAACGACGGCTGGTTTCTTTCTACTCTCATCTCCATGTACAATTTTGAGGAAATCCAGGTTCCTAAAATCCCGTATCCAAACGGCCCCTTAGAAGGTGGGAAATTCTTGAATTTTTTTTATGACATAGGGTATCCCCACCCCAATTTTTAGGGCGGGGGACTATTCCCTACGGATGCACACAATCACTCGTAAACCACGCGCATCGGGTAAGCCCTACCCATGACTTTAAGCTAAAGAGCCACAACCGTATGGGTTAAATTCTTGAATTTTTGAGGATAAAGATCTACCTTAAGATGGTTGGCATGGTAAGTTTTGATTTACACCGACATCTTGGTCTCATCAACACCAGTTTTTCATGGGCCATACGGTGGACAACATCATTAGGAAATTGACATTTGATTTTGACTAGAAGCATCCCCAAAACAAAAGTAGTAGCTAGGTGGAAACCCCATCCTAGGAACATCTTCGAACTAGACATCACTGGTTGCCCCATTGGCAACCTAGGCAGGGTAGGGATTGCAGGCATTTTAAGAATTCAGAGGGGAGATATCATCTACTCTACTAAAGCTGAGGCACGTGCTCCTCATCGCTGTTTGTATGTTTTCTTTAGTCAGGTGGAGGGCAACCTTGAGGTGGAGAGTGACTCGTTCAATTCTTTAAAATGCCAGCAATCCCTACCCTGCTTAGGTTGCCAATGGAGCAACCATTGATGTTGAGTTCGAAGATGTTCCTAGGATGGGGTTTCCACCTAGTGTCCAGTGATGGCCCATGGGGATTAGCCAAGTTCATTGATGGGATTAGAGACCTGAGTTTGTACAGAACTATATCTTTTTTGCGTATTCCTAGAAGCACCGATGATCTGGCTGATCATCTAGTTAAATCAAGGGCTTCTAGTGGCCTCTTTTACTCTGGCCTTTAGTCTCTTTTCAGTTACGAAATCAAATCCTACTGCCCTGGTGGAATGGAAAGAATGATTTCGTCTACAACACCCGACTTGACAAATGCAATTTCTTCATCGAGCCAATTCCATCATCCGACCCATCAATTGAATGCTATAATTTCCCTAATGTATTCTATTAATAATAATCATTATCCCTCTCTGTAAGTTCCTTAATGTCCTCTATTAATAATAATCATTATCCCTCTCAAAAAATTATAGGGGGGCAGATGACCATTGATTTTATGTTTAGAGAACTTTGAAAACAAGTTTGCTTTTACTGGATGATCTCCTTTCAGGATGGAACCTGCTCACTATATCAATGGTTGGGATCACATCATATACATGTATTATGCTGTCATTGTAATACAATGAGGTGCTCCCACCACGGCATAGTGGTTCCCACATGTGATCAATCTGACCGTCCACTTGATGGTCCTTGATTTTGACCGCCAGTGGACCACAAAAGACAGAAAACGCCCAATCCTAACATCTAATACTGTATCTTTTGTTCTTGGACATGGATTGTCAAAAACTACATAAAGAAGTGAACAAAAAACGCGCATTTTGGGATGTTAGGGTTGGAATGGACTAAGTTGAGTCTCAATATAATGAAATATTCCTCAGTATATAATACCTTACCCAATCTAAAATGTGACTTCAACTTATAAGTGTAAAAGCGAAAAGAGAAGATAGAAATTCAAATAGGCTCTGTTCACTTCTTTTCCCCGGAAAGGAAAGGAAAATGAAAGGATTTCATTTTCCTTTCCTTTCCAGGTTACATGGTAGAAGGGAAAGGAATGAAGAGGAAAAGGCTTCGTTTTCCATGGAAAGCCTCTTTCCGATATATTTAATCGGAAAGCAAATCTCAAGTAACAGGGAAAAAGTCAATTTCCACGTCATTTTTAGCCTTTAAATAAGAAATTCCACATATGATAATAGTTTTCCCCGGAAAAAAATTGAACATAGAAATTTTGTCTTGTCAGGGAAAAAAAGGGCTGTTTTCCAGGGAAAACAGCACCAGGGAAAAGAAGTGAACAAAGTCATAGGGATAGAGGGTGTAACCGTCCTCGTGAACAATGGTTACACTTACAGCCATGGTTTTATATTTCGGTTTCCGACCCCACCTAAATCAAAATTTTGGAAATCCGGCAAAATGTTAAAAACAATATTTTATTCGATACCAAATTTCAGAAATTTTGGTTGAAATTTCGGTAAAATATTAAATAAATTAGAGAACAGTTTTTTGGGTGAAATTCTGGAAGTTCGGATGAAATAAAATACCGTTTCGGTGTCGGTCCGGGCTGAAACCCTAAATTTCGGATTTCGGTCGAAATTTAAAACCATGGTTATAGCTTAGCCACATAAACATAATGACAAGTATCACGTGCAGAATGGCCCATGGTTGTCCGATTTAAAAAATGGGGCCCACCGTCTCTAGTCACCCTTAAATTCAGGCATGTCAGCAAGATTATTCTTTGTTGCGCCGATGAGGATGCCCTTTCAGCTGATTTATGCAAGGGCGCTCCTCAGTTTAGCATTCCTCATGTTTGAGAATGTAAAAGCAGATCTCTTAAGCCAAATTGGTAAGGTAGAAATTGCACTAAACTAATTTATCGGTTATCGAATCCAGATCTCTTCCAAAAAATAAATAAATAAAGAAACAAGAAAAAAAAAGAGAGTATCAATCTATGATATCATACACAAGTTTTTTTTCTTGTCATTAGTTTTTTTATATGGAAATTTTTCACCTCGATATTTTTTTCATAGAAAATAAAATTTTCAGCATTTTGCAAACCCATTAGCCATGGAGATTATTTTTCCAAAATCAAGAAATTTCCCCCTCTTCAAGGAAAATCATCAACCTATGTTTTAATGGGTGGGGTCCACCATTTACGCCCATTGCATATGCACAGCACGGGCTGGGAATGCTAGGCAGAGCATATGCTCTACACAGTGGGAGTTCCCTTTTCCAGGGAGGACTAATAGGCACACAAATATAAAAAAACAAGAGAGGTAAGAATACCAGCTTTAAAAAAGTAATAGATATCGGAATAAAAATTGAATAGTTCTCATTGGTTTCCTCCAAGAAGGTTGCAGCTCATGGTATCTAATTTGAATATATGCAAGAAGCTTAAAAAGTATAGATACCGGAATAAAAATGTCACACTACATACATGTATGCCCTGTCCCTCCATGCCTTCAAAACAAGCAGTGATAATCTCTAAAAACCATACTCCAATAGGCTTAACCCCTAAGGTCAAAGTTATTAAAGAGAACTGCAATTCAACCAAAACAATTCTAGCAATACCCTACAGCTGCAGCAGTACAAGGCTTGCATATAATTTGTCCTTCACACCCATTTAAGAGAACCCAATTAACTTTCAACATCAAGGCTTGTTACTTTTTTAGAAGTAGAAGACACTTACTTTTTAAGTAGTTGAAGCCAGAATACACACTTTAAATTATGATGACAGTTAATATTGTATATTCTGAGCTTTTCTACCATACTAAAGACCTGAAAGTAGAAGGAATCAGCAATCACCCCCTTGTAGAGACTGATATCCCACACCCTTGTTTTGATAAAAACACCCAACTCTTTTATTTTAAACCAACAGCTACACAACTGTTGGCGGCTAATCAGAGAAGACTAAAAGGCACATAAATATTAAAACAAGCAAGGTATGAATATCAACTTTAAATAAAAAGAATTTGATCACACTTGCTACATGTCAAAGAAGGTTAACATGTAAAAGAACACTTCCATGAGTAATGTTTCTACGAGAAAAAATATTGGAGAAGTTCTCATTGGTTACTTTATATCTCTAATTACTTTAAATATGGGAGAAAAAATATGGAAGGTTAAAATATAAAAAGAATGAGATTGTTGTAGCTCATGATATCTAATTTGAATACATGCAAGAAGCTTAAAAAGTAAATATAATGGAATAAAATTTCACACTACATATATGCCTTGTCCATCCATGCCTTGAAAACAAAGCAAGCAGTAACAATCTCTAGAAACCATACTCATAATTAGGCTTGAGTTGCAGACCTAATAGCCTGTGTATACCTTCACACACATTTAAGAAAAACCCACCCATTTTAAGAGAACAAGCATAACTTAAAAAAATCAAGGCCTGTAACTAGTTAGTAGAAGCCTTAATGAAGGCAGAATACCCACTTTAAATAATGATAACAGTTAATACCAATCTATCAGGCATTCAAGACCAAAAAGAAGGGAAGGAATCAGCATTCATCAAAAAGTTAAACGCCCCTTCATTCCATGATATGATAATTAAAGTCATATATGAAGAGATAGTTAATTCACAACTAGGCAATTTTCCTCTACTTTATCAAGCCAACAACAACTTTTCACTCCTACCTTAGCCCTACCAAATGACAAAAGAACCTACAAAAGGACAAAAGAACCTACCATACTCACTTTCTTTTCTTGGAAGGTGGCTGAGGAACCTCTTCTTCCTCATCCTCATCCTCATCGTCTTCCTCATCATCATCCTCGTCTTCCCCATCATCATCATCGTCATCGTCGTCGTCGTCATCATCGTCATCATCATCCTCGCTCCCTTCCTCGCCATTTGCCTCCGGTGTATCCTCCGGATCTTCACCATTGACGTTCCCTTCATCACCTGATAAGTCATCCTCACCCCCATCGTCATCTTGATCATCAACCCCATCATCATCGTCATCCTCATCATCATCGTCCGTCTCACCATCATCCTTATTCTCAGGAGAAACTTTGGGTGTGCTTTGGCCGAGTATAGCTGGAATATCTCTGTGGAAGAGGGGCAAGTATCATCAGTTGAGGTAGACTTATACTCGTAGATTTGAGATTTCCTATATCTAAATATGAAGAAAGGAAAGCAAGAAAGAGGATCATACCCCTCAATTATGTCGGCCTCCTTCGGCAAGACACACATTTCATTAGACTGCAAGCCCATCTGAAACAAACTTAGTTCATGTGGGTAAAAAGAATAAAATTATGACATTAAATAGTATCTGAGTTGATAGAGAACAAAAATGAGACTAATGGGTTCTCCTGACTCCAAAATTCCGTCAAATATACAGAAACCAACAATATAGAAAGATTACTAACCCAGCAAGATAAAACTAGCCAACTACTCCTAAGGCCCTGTTTATGATAACCGATTGTGGGGTCCTCAACCGATTATTGGACTCAAATTTAGTGCAATTCTCGGTCCAATAATCGGTTGGAGACTCCAAAATCGGTTGTCATAATCTAAAACAAACAGGGCCAAAAAAAAAAAACATGAAAATGGCAATGACAACCCTTTATCCAATATAATTAAAACAGAGGTAAATAATCAACACATAGCCTTCCCTCCCGTCAACCTCCATCCTCCTTAAAATCTACATTCTTTCTCCCAACAACAGTCAGAACCATATGAAATGTTCTAATTGACTTACAGTAATAGTGGAAAATCATAATAGTGTCATAAATAATAACTATAAATCCTAAAATCAGGTCATGCTTGCTAAAATATGAAGCAATAGCTATACAGAAATCATAAGAATAAAAAAAAAATTGATTCAAGTTACAAACCGCCTATTGAAACAGCACAGAAGATTTTCTAGCAGTGATTGTAGTACACTAACCATGTAATATGGCAACAAAACATATTTCCATTGGATGTACAAATTTCAAGCAAAAATGAAGCAAGACCCATCCTCAAAAACCCTAGCATTTGATGCTTCTATGGGTAACCTAGGCTTTTTAAGTCTCTCTAGCTGAAAAAGCCATCTTTGAAATAACCACCAAATCCAGCCTAGAGCCTGAACCATCATCAAAAACCCTAGTCTTTGAATCTTCTATGGGTAACCTGACCTTTTAAGTCTCTCCAACTGAAAATCCAATCTTTCAAATAACCACAAAATTCAGCATTGAGCCCTATATGAGCCATAGAGAAAGCTAAAGCAAAGTCATAGCTTCTCATAAACCCTAAAACCAAAGCAAAAATCTTCAGAGGTAAGAGAGTTTCTTTCCCCATTCATAACATGACAGAAACCCACATCAAATATCCCAGATTTAAGACTTCAATATAGCCAGAGAAATAATATTTCGAAAAGAAAAAACATTGGGAAAACCCTATTCCAAACCCTAGTTCTATAGATATCTTGCTATACAAACCCTAAATAAATAATAAATAAACAAAACCTAAAATCCAGAACAGAAACCCAAGTTTTAAAACCATAGCAACCTAAAAAAAAATCCAAAAACCCCAAAATAAAAGTAGGCAATCCAACCAAAAAAAAAAAACTTTAAAATCTTCAAACCCCATTAAAGAAATAGCCTTACAGAAAAACCCAAATGAAAAAAAGAGGAACTGAACAATAAATATAGAAAAAACAGAGCTTGAATGAAACCCATACCGCTAACAAAAGCCACAGAACAGATTTACTAGCAACAAGAACAGTCTCCACCACAACAGATTTCATAACTGAACAGAGCATCCTCTCCAAAACAACCACATCATTGGAACCATTTCTGGAAAAACCCTCAATCTCCATTGTAATACAGATAAAAACCCTAAATAAAAACCTTGGAAACGAAAAAATATATATAGAGAAATAAAGGAGGAAGAGACAGAGAAGCTCTTGGTTGCTGCTAGGCTGCTCGCTCTATCGCGATATTACAGTGGAGTGTAGAACGCTTGGGACGGGTGAACTCGGGTTAGGGTTAGGGTTCTTTTCGTAACTTCGCGAGGGGGCTAAAAGGAGAATATCTTTTTAGGGTTTTGAATGATTTCCCTCGCCCCAGTTTAGGGTTTTGAGGTTATTAACTGCATTCAAGTGGGGTACAAGCTATTGAGTTAGACCCCGTACCGATGTAAATAAATCTCATGTCGTGTGGGTAAATTTTGAATAGGAAGAAAGTAAATTATAGAAAATAAAAATTTCCATGAAAAAATATTCAAAATGTAAAAAAAGAAAAGAAAAAAAATAATGGATTTGCTAGGGATTTTCTTAGAAAGGCATTTCACGGCCAGCTGTTGCACGAGACAGCAGCCACTTAAGCTCACTTTTCAGCAGATTTTGTCTTATTCAGATCATTCTTTTGAGGTGGTTGTTCTCTTGTGCAATAGCCAGGTGTCAAATGCCTATGAAATCCCTAAAAAATATATAGAAAATAAAATTTTGCAATTATCCTTTAAAGGGATTTGCTAGCAATCATTGCAGAAGGCATTTCAGGGATGGGCTGTTGCATGTGAGAGCAGCCACCTCAGATTAATTCAATGAATAAGGACAAAATCTGCTGAAAAGTGAGCCTCTGTGGCTGCTCTCACAGCCCATTCGCGAAATGCCTTCTGTGATGGTCCCTAGCAAATCCCTTCTTTGTACATCTTAATATCTTATGGCAGCTATAGAATCTCTCCCAATTGCCCAATTCAATGAGCTTGCCAATAACTTTATTTTCTTTGGTAAAATATCAAACAAATTTTGTTGGAGGATTGGTTGACATTCGATTCTCGAATCTTCAAATTGTGATGAATTATGGTACCCTAAAGAAATTTGGGCTTTTTTAGAGTAATGCTAGGGAAACCAATTTTACAACCGAGCAAGGAACTGAACAAATGGGTTGTTGCCACCACATCACAAGCCGCCTACAACCAATCCTTTGGTTTAGGAAAATTAACAAATAGTTGATCGGAAGAAATGATGTGGTTGTAAGACAGCTATACTATGCTATACTCTGCACAAGGTAACATATGGTCAGACGACCACCACGGAGTGATTTCTCCAGGAAGGCCCTCCGATGCTTAAGTTAGTGATTAAAACAGATGATGTAATGCTGATGAAAAGACTATGAATATTAAATTTCGGGATTCAGTCCTTACCTTAGAATATTTGTGAGCTATTTATAGTGGGGGTTTGGGTCTTAGATTACCCTTTTACCCTTGGGGACAGGTGTCAACCTCTTGTTGGGTTAAACCTTACCTGTCTCTTATGCCCTTGGAGAGGTGTTGACCTGTGTGGCTGGGTAAGGATTATACTAAGGCTTTCCATCTTAGGTTGCGACTACCTCATTGCCCCTTATTGGTTGATGCCTTTACTGGCCGGTCCCAATGCCACGTGTTATTTTATGATTGGAGGGTCCTTTTGGTCCCCATCAGTAGGTTTCTCCCATTGGTCTTTTTTGTTGTTGTTGTTGTTGTGTGTCTCCCATTGGTCTTACTCTTGGTTATCATATCATTTTCCTTTATATGTATTTATTAAGCAAGTTTTTGAAAAAAAATCCATGGAAAATGAATTTATCAACCAGTAGAAAACTCAATTTCTTAGGGAAAAAAATCATACTTTCCCTAGAGGCCGCCCATATGGATTGCAGGAATGCCCCTAAGAAGTTTGGGAAAATAACGTTTTCATAAGCTCTTGATTTTCATAAGTAACTTGAACCTCCTCAGTACGAGTTTTATCTAGAGAAATGTTTCACAAGAAGTAACTTGAACCTCCTCCAACTTATGGAAACAAAAAAAAAATCCTAGGAAAAAATTTCCACAAACAGGGGACCTTGCTCACCCTCCTTTTTGCTGTTTCATTACTCTTTTGAACCCTTGAATATTATTTAGTTTCAAAATTTCTCCTTTTCCTCCTTTTTTTTCGTTTTCTTTCGTCATTTTTCCAGAGAACAAGGAAGTATATTTAGAAGATGATAGACCTCATAAATCAGTCAACATGGCTTCGGGTATGGGTCCCGCTCTAAGGATCATGTGTCTCCCAAGCCCCACAAAGTGCAAAATCCAGCTCATGTATTTTCTTTTCTCTTGCTTCTTTTGAATTTGTATTCAAGGATATCATGACCCTAGTGGTTCTTCCCTTTTCCTCATACATTGTTCTAAGGACTGGGCAATAGTCTTGTTTATGCTATTGTATCATCTTTCTTTATTGGGAAAACTACTAAAAACCCCCTAAATAAAAACTTATCTACACAAATCACCCCAAAATTTTCTTAATTACCAATGGGGCCATAAATAGCTTTTAATCTTGCATTTTACCCATTTTACCCTTATATCATTCTTATAAATCCCTAAAATCTCTCCATCCATTAATCGTTTGAACTCTCTCTCTCTCTTCCACGCCTAAAATCTCTTCATGTCACTCTTAACTCATTGGTCTCTCCCAGCCAAGGTTTTAAATTTACCGAAATCAAAATGGGCGAAATCAAAATGGGCGAAATGTAACTTATTTCGGTCGAAATTTCAATTAAAAATTAATTTTTAAATCCTTTACCAAATTTCAACCGAAATTACTGAACTGAAATTTCGGTCCAAAAATTCGAAATTTCGCACCCCATTACCAAATTTCGGCCGAAATACGGTTTCGGTGGGGTCCGAAATTAAGCCCAAAACCGAAATTTAAAACCTTGCTCCCAGCATACCCCATAGAGATGTCCTCTTTTTTTGGTAACTCTCTCTCTCTCTCTCTCTCTCTCTCTCTCTCTCTCTCTCAATTAAAGAAATTACATGGTGGATGGCCATGCATGCAGCCCAAAAATACAGTGGGCCTACATTACTTTGGTGATCCAAACCATTCATTTGTTGGTCCCAGACATAGATAGAATGTGCCCAGAAAATGACCTCCATAGGATGATCATAACCCTCCGATCCCCATATTAAACCTAAATAAATTGGAGTGTTAGGATCATCCTACGGAGGAGATTTTCTGTGCACTTCCTATCTACGTCAGGGACTAACAAATGAATGGCTTGGATCACCAAAATAATGTGGGCCCACTGTATTTTGGGCTGCACATCCACGGACGGCTAAAATTTCTCAATTAAGAGAGAGAGAGAGAGAGAGAGAGAGAGAGAGAGTTCAAACTATACTTATTGAGAGAGTGATTACTGGATGGAGAGAAGGATTAATGGATGGAGAGATTTTAGGGATTTGTAAGGGTAATATAAGAAAGGGTAAAATGGGTAAAATGCAAAATTAAAAGCTATATGGCGTGATTGGTAATTAAGAAAATTTTGGGGGATTCATGTAGATACATTTTTATCTTGAGGGTTTCTACTTTCTAGTAATTTTCCCTTCTTTATTTAATATACTTGCCTAACCCTAGCTTGCTCGTCAAAAAAAAAAAAAAGAGAGAGAGAGAGAGAAAGAGAGAAAAGCTTAAGGCCATTCATGCCAAACAAACATGGTCAAATCTACTATTTTTCAAGTATTTATTTTTAGATAACTAAATAATTAATTTAATAAAATAATATTTACTATCATCAGTTTTTTACTCGCAAAACTTTTAAATAATATAAAATTAAGAACGTGTTGAAGAAATTAAAGAATTTTAAAAAATAGAGAATTTTCTTTTTCTTTTTTCTTTTTTTGATGGGTAAGTTGGGGTTAGGCAAGACCCCTACCAGATAACATAGATAATGAAAACAGATTACATCTAGGGGGCTCAAAAGCCAACAAAGAGGGAACAAGCTCCCATTTACAGCTCAAACACCCAAAATAGGCACACACAAAAAAAAAAAAAAAACCTACAAGCGAGGGTATAGAGTGCCATTAGAATCATCTACAATGATGGCCAGCAAATCTATAGGGAGGTCAACCACGGGGATATCCGCTCCCTCAATGCAGCAAGTGGGTTTAGAGAGAAAATCAGCAGCAGCGTTAGCTTCCCTCCACACATGGGATAACTTCCAATTCGTCAGACATAAAAGAGCATCCCGAATATCAGCAAGAACCGGGATGGCCTTTCAGGGGCAGGTCCAATCATCATTGATGACATTCACAACAGTGAGAGAATCGGATTCAATCAATGTATAAGTGAGACCCTTTTCCGCTGCAAGTCTAGCCCCCAGAAGGATAGCCTTCATTTCCGGCACATGAATTCCTTCAGCAGGTAACCTGACAGAAAAAGCAGCAACCTCCTTCCCCGACGAGTCACGAATAAGCCCACCCAACCTAGCATTATCACCATGGATGGCCGCATCGGTATTCAGCTTGAAAAACTGAATGTGGGGCTTATCCCAGGAACAATACTGAACAACTTTACTAGCTTGGAAACACCCTAAACCAAAGAATTCAGCGATTTTCATATTGCTTTGAGTCCTGGGATCTTCAAGCTGGAGAAAAGAGAGCCTCGAAATGATAATGGAGAAGATAGAATGAAGGATTTGTTGCTTATGCCGAGGCTGAGTCCCATGATATCTCTTATTCCTTTCTTCCCAAATCTTATAGATAGCAGAGCAGAATCCAACTCTTATAATAGTCGACACCTGACCATTCCCATTGATTTTGTTACGGATCCAATGTTCTTCATCTAAAACCTATTTTTGAGGCTCTCTCCTATGACCACACCTCCAAAGGACAGATTTCCAAATCCAGGCCGAGAAAGAGCATTGGAAAAGGAGATGATCAACAGACTCCACTCCAACATGACACAGTAAGCAGTTGACCTCCCTATTAACACCGAGGAACCCAAGCATGTCCCTGGTGCAGAGCCGATTATTGAGAGCCTGCCAAGCAATGAGACTATGTCTCGGGATGTGCCCATTGGCCCAAATAGTCTTAGCCCAAGCCGGCCGAGAATACTGAGTTCTAATTTGGTCCCAAGCCGATTTGAGGGAGAACTTCCGATCAGGAGAAGCTTTCCAAATGACCTTGTTTTCAGAATCTTTCAGGAAAATCCCCGTACTGATAATGCTCTTGAGTTGGGACAAATGAGGAAAGCTGATTATCTGGTCCTAGCTCCCATCTTCATGCATTCCCGCAATGGTAGCATGATTCATCTGATTGAAGAACACTCCTTCAGAAGTTTGCTTACAGATAGGACCATTCGGATGCCAGGGTTGAGTCCAAAAATTGATCCCCTTCCCATGCCCAATGATATAACAAACTTGAGAACTAGCAAATTCCCTGCAGTTAAAAATACTTCTAACCCCCCAAGGAGGTTTCGAGGCATAGGCCTTTCCCAGAAATTCTTCTTCTTGAGATATTTAAGTTTAAACCAGTTAACCCACAATGATTTCCTGTTATTAACAATGTGCCAAAGAAGCTTAACCTGAGCTTTATTAATGTACCTCCCTCCTCTTTTGGACGGCAAATAAGATCCCAGGAGATCGAATGATATTTTTTCACCTGATCTTTGCCAGCCCAGAAAAAATTCTGAAAAATCTTTTCAATGTCTTGAAGAATAGCTTGAAAAATAGAGAATTAGTTTCTTAAAGATATGGAAACGAATTTATGGAAACTAAGAAATGAGTTTTTGTAAATGTGTTTCCTTAGCATTTAAGGAAATACGAGAAATGAGGTTTGGGTATGATTTTGTAAGAAAAGGGATATGGGTATGACCAAATTGAGTACACATTTGTAAGCCTCAATTTCTACAACAACCACATAAGACTGGTTAATTTGCGGGAGCTGCAAAAAGTGGAAACCCAGAAAAGGACTAGACTATTGCAGTAATATGAGCCACGTGAATCAGTTGGGTTGGAATAAGTTAGGTTTAGGGTTTGAATTTCAAATTGTGGGTCGAAAAATTTTAGGCTATAATTAGGGACATGATTTTCTCACCCCCACTGTAGGATAATGCGCCCCACTCTTAACATGAATTGTGCGTGAAATCAGTTACAAGGGGTGCGTATTATCCTAGGGGGGTTGCAAAAATCATCGCCCTATAATTATTAGGGCATCTTTCTTTGCTGATATGATGCCAGCTATAGAATCTCCCAAATCAATTGGTTGGTAACGTTATTTTCTACACTAAGATATCAAACACATTTTGTCCGAGGATTGTATGACATTCGGTCTTTGGCTCTTTGGAGAGTCTCTAATACATGCAAGTATGGTGTACGTGTGTAGTTACAAGTAGTTATTGTAGGATTATGTTTTTTAGATTTGTAGGTGTTAGTTATTGATTATATGTCATGTAAGTGGTAATGGGTTATAGAAGTGGGCAAATGGGTTAATGATGTTGCACACCTTTGTGTTTGTATTTAAGTTCTTTATTTCAATGAAATGAGAAGAAAAGAAAAATTTACAGCAAAGGAGACTTTGTTTAGGAGAGTCATGGTTCCTCTCGATTTGAACCATTAGGAGGTCCGGTTGCCTCGAATCAACCATTCCCTCATCTCTTTCTATCTTTTGATTTTGTTTATTTGCGTTACGGCCAATTAGGCACGTAACAGTCTCCCTTCAGTTTATCATTTTCTGGAGCGATACTTATTCTGGGGTTTCAGAGAATGGAATATTAATGTTTCCGTGAGAATGGTTCCTTGCTTGAGGATAAATTCACCCCCTTTAACATTTTTCCTTACCTTTGAAAGTTAAGGTAAGGAAAATGGTCCGGGTAAAGGGGGAGATTTTATCCGCCCGGGGGTATCGTTTCCCTAAAAAATGGTCCGGGTAAAAAGAGATTTTTTGAGTTGATTTTTAGCTTCTGTAAGTACATTTTGGCCCATTTTTCTCAGTGAGGGCGATTCTTGAGTTTCAAAAATAGAATCAACAGAATGGTTACCAAAAAAAATCCTACATCTTCAAAAAAAAATTAATTGTAAAATGCAAATGCTCTGTGGAGGATACTATGGTCATTTTGTAAAATGTGGGCATGGTATTCTCAACTTTACCATTATCATCTTCCAAAATTATTGATCAAACATTTGAAAGATTGAAAAATCAAGGTAAGTTACTCATGATAAGAGCATTTATAGAATCATATAAAAAATGACTTAGTTATAACGGATTTGCAAGCATCAAACCCTTAATGCTCTGTACGGTTGCCAGGTTTTTTTTGTTCCCGGGAGTTATGTGGGAGAAAAAAATACCTTGGGAGATAGGTGGGAAAAAAAGAGTCCTGGAAGTATCCTGGTAAAATAAAAATCCCATGTTTGGTTATGTGGGAGAAAAAAATACCCTGGGAGATATGGTGGAAAAAAAAAACCTTTGTTTGGTTGCTTGAACTGTTGGGTAGAAAAAAATTCTTCTCAAGCTTATTTTTGGTTCCTGAGTTTATTTTTGTTCATAGGGTTATCTTGGGATGGGATGAAAAGGCAATCATTACAAAAGTGAGATTAAAAAATTCACCCACAAGTAATCATTACAAGAGTGAGATTAAAATAAACCTAGTGCTAAAAGGCAACCAAGCATGGGATGGGACCAAAATTTAACTTACTCTCCCACAAAACTCCCAGGAACAAAAAAAACCTGGCAACCAAAGGCATTTCGCAGATAAGCTGTTGCATGTGAGAGCAGCCACACCGGCTCACTTTTCAGCAGATTTTGTCTCCTTTTATGATGTGGCCGCTCTCACATGCAACGGCCCATCTGCGAAATGCCTTCTGCAATGGACGCTAGCAAGTCCCCAGTTTTATAATTTATAAATGGAAATGATATGGTAACTGAGGATAAGACCGATGGGAGAAACCAACAATCACAATGCCCCATGCGTAGTTTCCTAAACCAAATGAACCCGTGTACGTCACTGATGTGGTGTCAATAACAGATTTGTTTGGTTTCCAACTCGGCCGCAAACCTTGATTTTTGATATCGTCAAATCACCTATTTTAAGTGTTTTGACCGGATCAAAAATCAAGAGCTAGGTATCCGGTCGGCCATCATATAAAAACTCTTACTTATTTTACTAAAAAAGGACTTTATCACAAGGGAGGAATTGCTAGGGATCATGCGGTGGCTGCTCTCATGCAACAGACGGCCTGCGAAATGCCTTCTGCAATGGTCCCTACAAATCCATGGTGGGGAACAAAAGTCATGCCATGTGGTGGGAAGACAAAGTCATGGAGACAACTAACAGTTTGATGAAAACATATTTTAAAGAGATTCTGAAATTCATTTATCACTTTCTTTGTGTATATACCCTTGGGATTGAAAGTCAATCTGACAGAGTCCAGCGATTTGCTAGGCAATTTCAAGCCATTCGGCGGCTTACGAGTAGAGGGAACAGCCACAGAGCTTACTTTTTAGGAGATTCTGTCGTATTCACTTAATTCATCTGAGATGGCTGTTCTCCCGGGGAAAACTGAGCCACACCACCACTTTATGCCAATTTTTTGGTAGGTAAGCTCGGATCGAACTTGCAAACTATAGGTTGAGAAACGAAGCCTCAACCATTGAGCTACAG
This sequence comes from Tasmannia lanceolata, assembly GCF_043159265.1. Taxonomy (NCBI): domain Eukaryota; kingdom Viridiplantae; phylum Streptophyta; class Magnoliopsida; order Canellales; family Winteraceae; genus Tasmannia; species Tasmannia lanceolata. The sequence goes on from NW_027518683.1 coordinate 6,844,272, forward strand.
GCCCAAGTTACTTTCAGCGAAATTGCCTAGCAGATGCCATAAGATTAAGATATCTAAATGAGAAATGATATCAGCGCTCCAATGCTTTGATAGTAACGCTCGAGTTTCTTGTCTTTTAGTTTTTAAAGGGCTTGTGAGAACTTTTTTTGTAACTGTAATAACTTTTGACAAAACTTTAAATAGAAAGACAGGAAACTTTTAAAAAAAAAAAAAAAAAGACTGGAAATTTGAGCGTGAGTATCAAAACATTGGAGCGCTGATATCATTTCCCTATTGCTATATTTGGTTGCTTGAAGTTAGCTGGGAAATTAGGAAAAGAAATAAGTAGAAGGGAATTAGACAAGCATGAAAGATGGCGAGGAGACTAGAAGAAGAGTGGTTAGTGTTTGGTTGCGCGGGAAGATTAGCAAAAGATGTGGGGTGTCATTACCAAAATAGAAGGTGGAAGAAAGAGAAAGGGAAGAGAGAGAAAGAGAGAAGAGACTAAGACAAGAATCTTCTCCTAATCTCCCACCCAAATTCCCACCAAAATGGTGAAAGATGAAGATTAGAGCGGGGAACATTGCCGTCACATATGCATCACGTGGGAAAAAAAGAAGCTAATAATGATATCTCTGGAACATGTCTAGTGGTCAAAGGGAGTTTGGGCAACACCAACATGCTGATCTTCTAAAGATCTCCCAAAATGACCAACCAGGGGGCATGGAAATGTCTAAAAGTGATGTACTGACGCAGCGAAAGGATGCAAAAAAATAGATCACCCTCTCACCACCTAGGATGAAGAGAGATCATTGTCTCTCTTTGATATAAAAAAAAAGGAAAAAAAATCTTTGAATACACAAGAAGCAAACAAAATAAATTTATTCAATGAAGAATAAACTTATTTCAATTTGCTTCATTCCCTATGTATTCAAGGGCTTTCATCAAAGGAGACGGTGTTCTTCTTTAACAAGTTGGGTGAATACTCCCTTGAATACAATCATTAACTAAATCTGCTTGACTTTTACATAATATCCAAACCACCTCCAATTAATAAAACTGTTTAAATCTTATTTCTATATGCTTTCATACAGTTTTTTTTTTATAATTTAACCAAGTCAATTAGACTTTTTTTTATCGAACAAGTTGACAGCTTCCTAAGAACAACGACAGCCTATGAGAGAAAGCTTAAAATAAAGAAGGGTTATCTTCTAAATGAGATTGACTAGCGAAACGATCTTTCCATATTATTCTCTTACGGATTGGATATAAATAACTAAAATTTCCACATTGTTTCCTATAATAATGTGTATTCTCAGTACTAGACCATGTGAGGGCAGACAAACACCAAATGCCACTGGGACTTTCAAGTTTCAACCAAGGTGCATGACTTTACAAACTCACCGGCTAGCACAGCTCCAGTCAATCTATTCAAGAGGACGAAAGCACGAACTGAAAAACAAAAAAGTTGGTATTAGAAATGGAGTAGATAGAAGAATAGTGAGTGATTCTGTTAGCCATTAGCCTATTACTATAGTGGTTTTGTTATCTATTACCTCAATAAGAATATGACTCTTTGTCTGCACGGATATTATCATTAACCAAACAGGCTTTGAAGCCCTTCTTCAAGGCCTCTGCATCCAAGTTCTTCCCGATAAATACGATCTTGTTGATTCTTTGTTCATCTGGTCCCCACAATCTATCAGGAGAACCCTGGAATATGTCATGAACTCCCTGTTTCATCAAGCAAACAAACGGGTGATTAAAACAGGGAAAAAGTAGCCAGCATATAGGAGAAAGGAGGATAATAGCATAGACAACACAACTACAGAGGAACTAAGATGGCAATATGTGGTGGTTAGTGGCAGTAGAGCGATGAGGGGGTTATTCTTCTGATGGCAATGGCATCACAATGTTTAAAATGTATGCAATACAAAAGACTGAAGTTTTGGGATGATGTTAAAATGCTTAAAGCCAATTTGGACATGGATAAGAAAGACAAATTATGTTAACAGAAAACAAGCTACTTTCAGGATAGAAATAAGATACTTGTATGGTGGTACAGACCTGAAAAACGAATCTCTCATTCATACCCTCAACAGAAAGGAGACCTTTCATGCGATATATATCATCACTGCGTTCCAACAATAATGTACCTAAAAACATATTGGCCTGCAGTAGAGTTTGGATTAGAAGAGAAATCCGATAGAATTAGATTCTAAGGGTATTGAGTTACATGTCCCAAGTAAAATTGGATAAGAATCGCGAAGGAAACTGGGGTACAATTGAAAACAAAAGGGCAAGGAACTTAAAAGCCAACCTTGTCAAGATCTAGGTTTCCTTCACAAACTATGCTGACAGAAGAAACTCCAGGATCATGTGTATGATCATGAGCATGGTTATCATGATGTTCTGCGCATCACACATGCAGAACACTAATTAGTATTCTTATAGAGAAAGAGTAAAGCAACAGTGGTATGATTCACAGATGGATCTAAAGTGAACATACACCAAAGTGCAAAATAAAATGATAAGAAAATTTATACCAGACAAAAACCATGAGAACACACTTGTTAATCAGCCAGTACCCAAAGGGCTGAGAACCTATGATACATATTATTTGATACAAATTTTTTAACAATTTATCTACACACCATCAATATCAAGTGTATGAGTTATATTGTCACTTCCTTTACTTGATTTGGCATGGTGTCATTACAGATCCCATGGGTTTTTTTTTTTTTGAATGGTATTACAAATCTCATAGTTATCGAGTGAGATAAGATAAAGAGAGACTCGTGAATCAAGCTGAAACAATTGACAAATATAGTACATGACTGTAGAGTTATTCAAAGACAATCAATCGGAATTTCATGATCCCTGATAGTTTCAGGTATATTTTTATATTCTTATTGACTGGAAGGAGATTATACATAATTAAAGTGATAAGCTAAGACTGACTTATTGCTACTGTCTTGTAGGATTCCTTTATACTTCGCATATAGAAAAATGTCATGAAATGTATAAGGTGAAAACTATATGCGGAATGTTAAAAGCATCTTTTCTTAAAATGGTAAGAAGGTGAAAAGATTTGCCTATTTTATTAGAGGAATTATATAGTGTCCATGTGTATTTTTCCGACGAAAAATAAGAATGGCAAAAGTACAAGTGGGGACGAACAGTTTGTTGATACAAAGCAGTCATTTGTTGGGGTGTACAATAGATGGGTCATAAACCAGAAATCTCCTCCATGGACAATCCCTAACCCTCTGATTTAGAAAGATGTCCGCAACTAACATTTTTTTAAAAACTTTCCGAGCCTTCCATTTTACACCCTAAATATGAATGGTCAGAATTAGCCAGTGGAGAATATTTTGGGGAATGACCAATCTGCAGAGGCGATCAATAAATAAATGGTTGGGATCATTGGAGAAGTGGTCTCTTGGTGAACTTCTACACGAATTATTTTTCTTTGGAAAAGAAGGGCAGGATGGCACATAATCCCTTTTTATTACTTGATGCTAAAAATGACAGCATCAGTAGACAGCATATCACCTTAGTTCTAGTAGAGAAGGAAGCAACACCAGAAAGACAACAACAGTTAGGTTCAAGAAGGAAAAGCTTTTTGGCAACAATATGCTGCCTTTCAGTGTTGAAACCCTAGTTTATCCATATTGACCATGACTTAATGGATTGCTATGTGTCAGAACCCACGTCCTGGCATATTGATATGTATCGCCAGGGCTGAAAATTGAGAAAATATGCTGTCCTTATTACATTGACAATGAGGGTAAGCAGCTATGGGAATGTGCAGATCAAAAGAGTAAAAACTGACCATGTTTATGGTCGTGCTTTTCATGATGATGATGATGATCGTGGTCATGACCATGATCGTGATGGTCATCCTCGGAACCTTCAGCACTTACAGCACTCTCAATCCTGGCAACGTTCAAATGAACAGTTAACATAAACCAAGAAATTTGTTAAGCAGATTAGAGAAGTAAAAGATCAGGCAATAAAACATAACCCGATAAAACCAGAAATCATTTTTTATATTTGAAGTATGAAAAAGGAGAAAGAAAATGAGTCTGTATGCCTAGTGTCCAGCCCCACTTTAATATATACAGCACGACCTCAGGGTCCAAGGAATGTCAAATATGTGATAATCCATCCAAAGGGCCGTGGTGTCGTACAGGTAAATTATGCACTCCAGCTACCCTAAAATCATAAGGGTACTAAAATCAGCACTCGCACGAAGAAGTTCCTAGGTTTGATAAAAAAGAATCAATAGATCTTCCCCCACAAGGAGACATGTTAACATGGTTGCACAAAAAATCACCATAGGCTGTACAAGCTCCTTATTTTTTACAATATAATTAGATACCTGCCCCTACATACTTCCGAGTTCCGAATGCTCATGAACAATTCAATCAAGCTCCTAAATGGACCTTGCACAGGTCAGTAGCTTTAGACATGATTTTTATCCAATTACTGCTCAGGAGGGGGCATTTTGAATGAGAAAAGGTGTAATCTGACTTGCCAACGGTGACAGGTAATACTGCCTTTTTCATACAATCTCATGGCTGAAGAAACCTATTCAACTTCCTTAGGGAAACTCACTCGGTGTGGAATCCTGATGTGAATCAGCTATCACAAGCGCAGAAAGTTGAAGACAACCTTTTAGTTTTTTAGGAAAGACTACAAGCCCAGTTTATCTCCATATCCTTCCTCTGGTAAAATATAGGATAATCATAAATAGAACATCATTTATTTTTTATTTTTCTTTCTTTGAATGGTAAACACTAAACACCATTGCTATGGTGGAAGAGTTTTACACAAATGTTCCCTTCCATGTGTAGAAACATAATAGAAAATTCAGATCCCCAGTCAAAGACAGAACTGAAGTTAGCTTCAGCGTATTCTACATTATTAGCATCATTCAATTTCAAAAATATTTTGTACATTTAACAATTCAAAGGAAAGGAGAGGACTCTAAAATCTGTTAACATTCCTCAAGAATAGGCTACAGCCTGTAAATGCCAATTCTCTACAATTTGCTATTGTAAAATTAGGACAGTAGATAGATATCATCTCCAATATAGAGATGCATATAAAATTTATTTTTTGACACTTCATTTTACAATTTTTATTTTTTTATATTATTTATTGTTTTTTTCTGAGATGATTTCCTGATCCTATCCTAATAGAAGTAATAAATTTTGAGATTCCCTGGCAAGTACCTGAGCTAATAAATTGCTAAGAACAATATTTATCACCATGGTTCAAGCATGATTCTAGAGCTTCTCACTTGGTAGCGGTTAATCATATTCTTTGGCACCTAAAGGCATTATATATATATATATATATATATATATATATACTGAGAAAAGGACTGCCTAATCTCCTATTGTGACAGGTGCACCCTTATTGGGGATTGTAATATGGAAAGTGAGAAATATAAAGTAGCTACAACGAGAACAAATGCAAAAGCTGAATGAAGATGCATTGTGATAAACAAGCTGCAGTTACTATACCCACCAATCCCATTTCCACGTAACAACTACATTTGTATAAGCAGAGCCACTTTGTGAGTTGTGACAGCTTGAGGGGGATTCCTGTTAAGTGTATGTAAGGGTATTTCTGTCATTTTTAGGTTCCTGCACATTCTTGTGATTACCCTTATGTTTAAGGTAATTTTTGCACATTCCTGTTAGGATGCAATGAGATATGATCATTATATGAATGAAGACTTATTACTAAATAGTGTGCAATTTTATCCCAAATTCTCCACTCATCAGGGTTTTTCTACACAAGACTACAATTCAACCATACATTAACCAGATTATTGAAATGGGACTCAATGGAGGCAGCATTTCCAGATGGCAGATTCACATTTAATTCTCTCTCTCTCTCTCTCTCTCTCTCTCTCTCTCTCTCTCTCTCTCTCTCTCTCTCTCTCTCTCTCTCTCTTATAATATATATAGGGATTTGCTAGGGACCATCGCAGAAGGCATTTCACAGATGGTTTGTCGCATGTCAGACCAGCCACAGAGGCTCACTTTTCAGCAGATTTTGATATCATTCACGAGGTGGCTGGTCTGATGCGACAGACCATCTGTGAAATGCCTTCTGCGGTGGTCCCTAGCAAATCCCTATGTATATTCAGAGAGAGAGAGAGAGAGAGAGAGAGAGAGAGAGAGAATTAAATGTGTAACAGGGGGGCCACATTTTTTGGTGGGATCCAAAGCATTCATTTGATGGGCCCTTTCATGGATAGGGTGTCCACCAAAAATCAGCTCCATTGGATCACCTTAGGGTGTCCATTTGTGGGCCCAAAAAATGGGCAGATAGTGGACAAACAGTATCTGTCCATTTTTTGCCCCACAAATGGACACCCTATGGTGATCTAATGGAGCTGATTTTTGGTAGGCCCCCATCCATGATGGGGCCTTTCAAATGAATGCTTAGGATCACCCCAACAATGTGGCCCCACCCTTGTTTCCTGCACTCCAACGTAGATAAGCTATTTGCGCTCAAGCGCAGGAACCCTTCTCTCTCTCTCTCTCTCTCTCTCTCTCTCTCTCTCTCTCTCTCTCTCTATATATATATATATATATATATATATATATATATATATGCTCACTTAGAATCAGACTGTTGTCCACCTGAACTTACAAATATATTTAGGCATTTGCTTAGTAAACAATACCAGTTGTATAGCTAGCAGCCTAGCACCATGCTCGGGCATCATGTAAAACTTTATATGGGCTCCATTAACATTTAAAATTGTTAATAATACCATCGTAAAAGTTTGCTATAGTTTTCCTTTCCTTTTCAAAAAAGAAAGAAAAAGAAACTAACTTGTGATTATTATTCAAAAAAAGAAAAAAAAAAGAAACTAACTTGTGATACATACATCCCAGCATTTGGGTCAGGAGGCACATAAAATATGTTCCAGTGTCTTTTCATTTGCCACATGAATAGTTCAAATGCAATTAACTTCTATGATTGGTATCTTTTCTGAAATTGATATCAACTTTGCTCAACTTATTGAAAAGCACTTACTATTCTAGGATCGAAGAAATAAAAGGTAGAAACAATTATAGGATAATTAGTCAGTAACAGAAGTTGTACAAAATTATTTTCAACCACAAATTTTATAAATCCTTTCTTTTCTGGAAATATGTAGCCGTTGGATCACTGCAAAGACAAAAGGTAAAGAAATAGTACCTCTCCAGGTCAAAGCCACCAATCCCAAGAACATAATCCAAATTAACTTTACCAAATGCAGTCTTCTTTAGATGAGCCATGTGATTGATGTTCTGTATTCAGATATGTAAACAGAAACAACCAGGAAAATAAATTGACATATTTAGTGACAATAGAGCCTAATTAGCATATTTAAGAAAATGCAAGCTGAATTTCTAACCTTTATCCGCTGGATCAATGAGGAAATTTCTGTCTCACCAACAAGGTCCGTCTGGGGACAGCACAGCTCATTAGTAACACTTTAAAGCAACCAATTAACATCTCTACAAAAAGCTTTAGTGTATGCCTAAATATATAAACCATCACACTTTTATCAAACAAAGCATAAGAGCAATAAAGAGAAAGTTGTCCTGAATGAGAAGAGTATGGCAGATAAGTGGGTGTTAATGAGGATAGCACATGGCACGCTGGAAGCTCTAACCAGGTAGTAATTTTTTTTCCATTTTTGGTACGTGCATGCGGACATGCTGGTAGGATGGGGATGGGGTCATGGTCACAAATATTTGCCTTGGGAATTTCTCGGGCGGGTGTATCTAAGGATTTTTTTTTTTTTTAATTTTTAGGTTTATATTGGTAAAAAACTTGAAAAAAATAAAAATATAAATACAATAATAAATTATTCCAGCGGGATATTTTGGTCACATTTTGCAGTAAAAAATATGAAGGTATCCCAATGATTTAAAGTTAATCTTAAAATGAATCTCCCTTACCATTAAAATTTGCCCATACACCTTTCACAGGGGAAAGGACATCCCAATTAGACTCCATCCTATCTTAGACATAAATCTTAACAAAACTCACCAACTTCCTAAACCAATGAATTGAACATACAATTACTTCTTCGGACGAGAGTTCTGCTGAAGCTGGTAATCTTGAGGCCTACCCACAGCTGACAAAAGGCACTTGTCAATGAATTTCAGAGATTTGGTCATTTGATGAATTACGAAACGTCTTAGAACTATGGAAGCCTCTTTCGAGCTGCATATCTACGATGAACCAGCTAGTTTCATGCTTTCTCTGATCATGTTCTTTGTCGTCTCCTACATCCACGATAATTGGTCTAGGAGCCTCAGATCACATGACAAGTACGAAGATGGTTTTACTTCCTAATATTGTGTCGCGATAAAGATGATGCCTAAACAACTGATGGGTCATTTACTTATATTTTGGGGAAGGGAACCCATAAGCTGTCTCCTGTGTCTTTGTCCTTCATTCACGTTCCATCTCTTTTATCTGATCTTCTATCTGTGAGCAACCTTACCAAAGAACTGAAATGTAGGGTAACACTTATCCCATCATTTTGCATCTTTTAAGAGCTGAAATTGAGGATATTGGGTGGTGGTCGTGAGACAGGTAGTTTATATCTTCTAGATAGGGTTGGACCTTCGGCTCCAATTGCCCTCTATTTAGGGTGTGTAGCGGATAATGATTGAGTGATACTTTGGCATTCCAGACTTGGTCAATTGTCTTTAGTTGGGTCTCGGTCATATATTTCTAAACATTATTGCATCAAACAATGTGAGACGTGTCAGTTGTCAAAACAATGTAGTAACATCTTTCCTCCAAGCACCAGTAAAAGTTCAGTTTATTTTCATACTTTCACTCAGATGTATGGGATCTTTCTCTTAAACTCTTCTGTTCAGATAAACATACTTTGTTTACTTCATAGAAGACTTATCCAGAGTTACCTGGATCTTATGATGACTACAAATCAGGTGTATGGTATCCAAAAGATTTTTCATGAGATGGTACTGAACAAATTTGGGACCAATATCAAAATTCTGTCCTCTGACGGTGATGGAGTAGCTAAATGGAAAAATTGTCACCTTCTTTAAGTCACCAAATCTCTTATGATTGGAATGAATGTTCTTAAGACCGGTTGGGATGAAGCCATTCCGATTGCATTGGATGCCTTCTCATATTCTTAACGGCAAATGTCCTATTCATGTTCTTATATATTGTAAGCCTAAGGGAACTTTTTAATGGATGCTATTCTATGATAGAATGAATGACTGAAAAAGACTATTCTTTGTTGCTTTAAAAAATTGTGGTTGTGAAGCCATCATTCTCAAGGTGTGAAGCCTGGAACATGGGTGTGATGCCAGGGTATTACTAGTGTGATTCTAACATAATCTTCTTCTTGCTTTCCTCTACAAAAACAATCTGCCCTGGGAACCATAAATATTCTTTCCCCTTGCCCAAAGCCTCAAAACCCTAATTTTTCTTCTTGTTTTACCCTTCTCATCTCAGCCTAAACGCTGCCATGGTTTTAAATTTCAGCCGATATTTCTTTCCGGCTGAAATATTTTGTTTCCGACAGCTATCGAAACGAAATCCACTTTGATTTGGAAAATACCATATTCCGTCCAAAATTTCAGGATTCCATTAATGTTTCGGTTGAAATATGTGAAACATGCAACTTTTCAGATAAAAAGGTAAAGTTTCTGTCGAAATGTCAATATTTCAACAAAAACTTTGACAAAAATCAACTCCACTCGCAAAAAAGAGATGAACTGAGATTCCTATACGATATTTCTAAAAACAGTGACAAAAAAAAGAAAACCGGTGGTGAAGAATCCTACCTGAATTTCGACTGTGATTTCGTACCGAAATGTTTCTGTGAATTTACAAGATTTTGATCGAAAATTCGTACCTAAACCGAAATGTTTCCGTTTCGCTGATGATCGAAGCCGAAATTTAAAACCTTGAACCCTCCGTCCTTTAATTTGATCAAAGCCATGTCTGCACCTTCCCGGCATACGTCAACATCTTCCCAACAAACTTCTATACCTTCCCGACATATGTCTGCATCCCTCCAAAACTACTTTGAACCTAATAAAAATGTTTTTTTGAAACTAATCACATGTTTTAGGATCTAAAAACCTAATTTGTACCCATCCTTTCACGGCTATTCCATACTGCAACAGTCCTACTGCAACAGTCCGCTCTTGCCAGTAAATTCAGATCACTACAGCCTACATAGCCTATTTCCTTTGCCCAGACCTTATTCCTCATCCTAGTCGACTAAAACTGAAGCCAAATCTTTGAAAGATACGTTCTTACATAGATCGACCTATGTGAAATTGGTACTAGAGCTAGGGGTGCAACTCGGGTCGGGTACAACCCGAAAAAAAAAAAAAAAAAAAAGTCGGGTCGGGGTCGGGTTGAGTTTTCCCAACCCAGGTTGGGTTCAGGTTGAGGGTTTGGGCAACCCGACCTGAGTGAAACCCCACATTTTTTTATGAAATATTTTTTTGTAAGCTTAAAAACTCGGGTCCGGTTGAACTCGGGTCAGGTCGGGTTGGCCCAGGCCAGCCCGACCCGAGTTGCACCCCTAACTAGAGCGAAATATTATTTCTTCTTGAAGTGGTACTAAGTCAGATTTGGTATCAGAGCTAGATGTCCTATTAGAGCGAAGTATTATTCCTTCTCGCAGTGGTCTTGTAATTGATTGCCATCAGAACCATATATCCACCCTTTCATAGACCATCAAGCATCACCATCTCATTGCAAACCCATTTCAAAGTGCAATCAAAGTTCAATGGAAAAAATGTACCTTGTTCACTATAATGCGGTCTGCATATGCAATTTGCTCAACTGCTTCATTGACAACTCCTTTGGGTTTAACCTCATCCAAGTGAAAACCTGCATGCTTTGCATCAACCAAAGTAACAACACCGTCTAGTTTGACATCATTGAAAACCTTATCCTCTGCATAGAATGTTTCGATTATCGGTGCTGGATTTGCTAAGCCTGTGGAGCAGAAAACAAAATCTTAGGAGAAGGAATGATTTTGAAAATTTTCAGAAGCATGCACCTAAGAAAAATGGAAGTCTACCATTAAAAAAAAAAGGAAAAGAAAAGAAAAGAAAAATGGAAGTCTGCTAGGAAGTCCATATAACATGTGAATGATTAAGTAATAATAGATGGTTTACATGACTATTAAGCATTGCATACAAAAGGAAAATAGCTGGGGGAGAAGCACCACACAGGTATCAAAAATCCCAAAGACCATGTTTTTCGATAATTGGGAGAGAGAGAGAGAGAGAGAGAGAGAGAGAGAGAGAGAGGAAATACACTTTGTCGTATGATCTTTAAACTACTCAGTCCAGATTCTCTTAGCAGCCCCTAATCGAGGATTTTTATCATCTATTGTAATCCACACAAGCAAAGCCACAGCCAAAACCTTGAATCTAGAAAGGAGCTCCTGCTCTCAAAACATATTACAACAGTCCTTTAATTGCATGGAAGAGAGCGCTTCAAGGTGTATTAGTAAAGGCATATCCTTGGGTGTAGACAATAAAAAGATCATATCTTAAAACATCATCATTAACAACACCACTCATTTCAAAAAAAATCATTAACAACACCACTTGCATCATATACCATTCGTATAAATATGATGCTGTATAATTTGGACAGAGTTCAGAGGTATCAGACACGATAACCACAACAAAGCCAGTATCCTGACACATCCATACACATAAAAATATGTAACTAATGCTGTTTCCATGACATGGTGGTACAACCCGCAAAATTTGCAGGGTGCCAAAACTGCTATATTCTCTCATACAGTACTCCTAAAAGGGAGAAGAAATCATCACTCCCTTGTGTTGATAGTGGCACTCTTGTCTATTTTATAGTTTTCTGAAGGGCTGATGATTGCATTCCGGGAATTGTAACATAATGTTTCATCCGAGTAAAGGGCTAAAATATAGAGTGCCATTATCAAATCAAAGGGAATGTGGATATTATCTCCCTTTTAGAAAACCTGTTACATTTGGTAGGTAAAAATATGTAATATAATATCAACCAGGAGAAAAAATTAATAGAACATACAAGAAACAAAAAACATAAGAGACATAAATCCACGACTTTCTAGGGTTCCATGCCAACATGTGTCCAATATGATGCATATCCTACACTGATGCATGTTCTTGTCAATGAAGTGACATTGTCACATACCTTATAAGAACTAAAAAAATTAACAGAAATGTATATCTACCTGTAGTCTCTATTACAATATGATCGAATTTCCCTTTCTTTTTATCAACCAACTCTGAAATCATACGAACGAGATCACCCCTCACAGTGCAGCACAGACAACCATTATTGAGCATAAGTATTTCCTCAGCTCCAGTAGTTTGCGCAGCCACCAATGAACCATCGATATCAACTTCACCAAACTACAAATTGAAGAACAGAAAGTAAAACGGCACCGTAAGTGAGCGACAGTGTCAATGGTTAAAATGCACAATGCATGGACCACACACAACATCGGAACCCTGTGCAATCTCAGGTATGAAATAATTTGGACAAAATTCCCAAGACCAATTCTGTAATCACCTTTTAAAGAACCATTCATAAAATCAGAACTGCTTAGTCCCTTCAAACACATAATGCACTCAAGAAGCAAGGGACTAATGATATGCTACAATGAAGTTGATGAATGGCTTTTCTCATCATATCAGTACAACAATCGCTCACCATAGAAACTCCTACGGTGATCCAACAAAAATAATTTTTTCATGTTGGTTCCTTTATTTGCCGATAAAATTTCCTTAATCCTATCAAAACCCAAGGGATGGTATCAAATGAATTATGAATTATGACATGCATTTGATCATTATTTTTAACAAGAAAATTATTTTTAACAAGAAAAAGAGGCGCAATGTGTGGACATGATGTATGTAAAGAATATGTGATATATGCCTAGATCACTAATTTATAAGCATACGATACCAATATGTGTTACATAAGGAGACACACAGTGTATTATTAGCATACAATACAACTATGTGTTACATAAGGGATTTGCTAGCGTCCATCACGGAAGGCATTTCACGGATGGGCTGTTGCATGTGAGAGCAGCCACATCATGAATGAAGACAATTTTTTGAAAAAATGAGCCGGTGTGGCTGCTCTCACATGCAACAGCCCATACGCGAAATGCCTTTTGCGATGGACGCTAGCAAATCCTGCTACATAATTATATTTATATGATTTGAATGTGAAATTCGGTGTATGTATTAGATATAAATATTTATATGAATTACATGTGAAATGTGGTATGTACCAAATTCCAGACATGGCAACATCGAATGTCACCAAGTTTTTTATGTTGTTAAACCATTATGGGTGGTGTTTTTACTCATGCAATGATTTTTTGGTACGTACTTGTGCTCATTCTATCACTTCCTGAAGTTTCACCTTAAATTTTCATCATTTGCATATGTTTCCATTTCCATGCCGACCGAAACCAAAACCGCAATTTAAAACTTGCATGAGATATGATCAAATAGTATGCTAGAATAGAACTCAAGATTGCAAACATGAACTGTTTCTTTCAATTATTATCGCAATAATTAAGGGTAAAACAGTTCAGTAAATGGAGTTCATGGGTGCAAAGGAAGTTAATCAACAAGGTTCAATAAACATGTTAACACGAAATATTTTAAGAGTGCAAAGAACTTAGTAAGATTGAATAAACCATTAAACGTAAAAAAAAATACCTCATTCTCAATCACTGCTATGCGCTTTCCATGATCAGCAGTCAAAATGTAGTTCAATAAAGTTGTCTGTGAAAACAACAACCATAAAAATTGTAAGCAAGAATGTCTTTGGTATTGCCTTTACCCATGAAATGTTTTCACAACAAGATTTCACATTACTACTAATGACTAAACAATGTGACTGCATATCGATCATGAACTCGTTTCACTTAATCAGTGTGAAATTAATGAATGGGTCAACATAGCTTAGAATATAGTGTGTAACGCACATTACCCATGCTCCTTGTGCACTCAAGCAGCCCCATTCCCATTCTTACTTGAAAGGGGCTTTTCATAGAATGGAGAGGAAGAGAAGAACATGGTACATTTATTGGATAAGGAAGGATGGATGCAAAGTGAGATTAGGAGAGCTATGTTGTCTCATAGACCTTTTCTTGTTAAGCTGCAGCAGAGAATTTTCACCAAACATAAAGAGCTATGGATAATTGTTTTGGAGAGAATTACACTACTTCCAACAGAGTTCTTTGTCAAGTTAGTGGAAAATGAACAAGCTAGTAGTTAGGGAGGCCAATTCAGATTTCATCAAGTCTATGCATTTGAGAATTGGGATGAGTTTTGCCTTTGGTTGGATTACGGTGCAATAGCTAGCAACTTGGCAATATTTTTTCCATCTTGAATAGAAATGCAGTGATAGCATTGATTATCTATCTTACTAGTATATGTTCCTAACCTAAACATCCTATCTCAAGCATATAGTGTAGACTTGAAAGCCATATCGAATCCTATTAGTCGTTCTTTTTACTTTGCTTGTAGCTTATAGAAAGATCAACACCAAAGCCTAATTGATGAACTCCCTCCCTTTATCTATCTTTTTTCTTTGAACGATTCTCCCTTTATCTATTTTGTCTTTTTGAGTGATTTTCTACCAAAAACATAAAACCTTCCATGTGATGAACTTTAAATTCAACTACCTCCTTAACCAAGGTGCTTTTTATGGGAGTTGCCTCAATGGCATCTTATGTCTCATATATTCCCTCTTTGCCCAATTAGTAGCTCACCTTCCGTAAAGTCTTTTATCTTAAATGGGATTGTCCTCTGATGATAACCCCCACCCCAACCCAGTTTTCTTTTTTTTTCGAAGATTTCCATATTGGACAGGTTGTTATTTTCTCTTTTTTCTATTCTGATGATCAATATTTCCTATTTTGGTCTCCGTATTTTCTATAAGATGTAATGCTGTACGGATTTTGGGCAAGGAATAAATCAAGTTTAGTGCTCTGCACGTTGGAAGCCGAGTTTCGTCGAATTAACT
The DNA here is from genome assembly GCF_043159265.1 of Tasmannia lanceolata. NCBI lineage: Eukaryota > Viridiplantae > Streptophyta > Magnoliopsida > Canellales > Winteraceae > Tasmannia > Tasmannia lanceolata. The sequence goes on from NW_027518683.1 coordinate 6,859,344, forward strand.
CTCAATTTTCTTCATCTTTCTCTACTCTATTTTCTTCTTCATCTTCTTCTTCTTTATTTTCTGTTTTAATAGAACTTTGTTCTATCACACACAGACACATACACACAATAAGTTATCATTAGGGATGCATCCTTTCAATAGTATTCTGAGTTATTATATCATCACATCTACAATTTCATTCAAATTGTTCCAGAGTATGTTTCCAGTATGCCCACAATCCAAGCTTAAAATGCAATGCATAACAAAGTAGGAAAACATGAGGATTAAAAAAATGAAGGAATTACCTTTCCGGAACCAAGAAATCCAGTGATAATTGTAGCGGGAATGCGAGTATCAGGAGGAATCTTAGTCAAAACATCCGAACTCTCGCTCTGAGTCGCGGCCGAGGCTGCAAAACTACGAACTCGTGTCTTTAATTTCATGAATCTATCCAAATTCCGAAACCCTGAAGATATAGATTTTAAGGAAACAGAAGAAGATTTTCTGTAGGTGTGAAAGGAGACATTTTTGGGTGTCGATGGGAAAGGTAAGAATGAGGTCTGAACCCTAATCGTGTTAGCTGGTCGATTTAAGAATCCAGAGAAGGTAGTTGCCAAATCCGTGGATATTACAGGCATGGCTAAAACAGTTAGTCTAGGGCAAGAGGGAAAAATGAAGAGAGTGGAGTAGGAGGTATATAAATATATTGTGATGAGTTCGAGAAGAGGTTTCTGGTTCTGGAGCGAAGATCTTATCGCCACGGCTTCTAGAAGTTTCGGGTGGTTTTGAAGGACTCGTCTTAAAGTGGTAACATGACGACGTCAGTGCGTCTTATAGATGGAACACCCAGTTAGTGAATAGTGAGAGGCTCGCATTTCTCTTTGGTGAGACGAGTATTTCTAATGAGGAGTAGTGTTCAGATTCAGAGAACGGGTACTCGGATTAGACGCGTCTGACTCTAATTTTTCCTTTTTTTTACGGAGAAAGGAACATTAAAAACTAAGATGGATGGAGGGCTTCTCAAATGTGAGATGGATGGTCATATCTAAAGTAGGGTTGCAAGTTTGCAACTCGGACTGGGTTGGGTCGGATTGAGTGTAATCCTAGACGAACACGAGGTAGCATTCCCCCAATTCTAATGGGTCGACCCTAACCCAAACCCAACCCAACTCGCCTCTAAATCTCCCAGCCATAACCTGCCTCTAACTCCCCCTATTTTTTTATTTTTTTAAAAAATCGTATTGGTTGAGTCGGGTAGGGCCCGGAGAAAAAGAGAGAGAGAAAAGAGAGAAATATAATAAAAAGCATAGCCCTGAGATTTTTTGTCACGTTGCTCAATGCCTCAACGCTAACACAATCTGCAGTAAATTGAATTGGCTTTTCCCATCCTGACCCGAGGAAATGCCAACCCAACCCGAGCCAAAATCCAGTTGATTCCGACCCAAGTTGCACCCGTAATCTAAAGAAGCACGTGATAAGCAACCGTATCTCACCATTTTTATGACGTTAGTTCCAAAAAAATAGTGTATATACTCCCTCTCCATAGGAGAGCAGGATAGAAAGAAGAAAAATGTTTAGGGCAGTGATAAATCGACTCCCCATGTGTCTATCTCCCTTTCCTAGAGGAGAGAGAAAGACACATGGGGAGTCGATTTATCACTCCCCAAATGTTTATTGTATAGTTATTAAAGGTATATTTTATAGGGGACTTAAATCCTAATAAATCAGAAGAGATTGAATATGAATCTCATCCTAGCTGTATTTGGTTTCGAACTCACAGTCAGTTGTCATTATCTTATACACGACATAAACGGAGGTCATTTTTTTGAAAATTAAGGTGTCTTTGGGTGAAGTGGCTAAAAATCAGGAAACAAAAGTCAGGAAACTAGTGTCTCCCAAGTGATGAGAAATGACTAAAAATCAAAGAAACAAAAAACTCCTCTCAAAATATAAGGCTTTTTCCTGTTTTTTAGCCACTTTTCACCCTCATCTCAATCATGCCCTCTCGAATCTATCTTCATCTCTCACCCGCCTTACCACACTCTAACTACTTCGAGACACTTAGCTATCATTGAAAAAAAAATCCTGACTGCCATACAAGACCTAATACTCTCCCGAGGTAATGTCTAGAGTCCTTAGCTTCACTTGTCTTTTCCATGTGGACCTGTGACCATGTCCAAAAAAGTTTGGCACATGGGATGAGGACAAAAACTCTCTCTTGCCACCTGATTACATCGATCAGATCCCAATGCAGTCCAACGGTCAGTTTTAGATTCAAAATTAATTCTCAAAATCCAAAAGCAACAGTCCAATAATCAGTTCGGACTCATCAGTTCTCAAATCCAAAACAAACTGAATCATAGGCTCATCCAAATAAAAAATCATGTTCTTGTCAGAAAATCAAAGGACATATTTCCCTTTTCCTAACATTATTTGGTTGCATTTATTATTCATGTGATGGTCATTGGCTGCAAATTTTCCAAATGCAAGCCGTTTTTCCTCTCAAATCAGGACGAAGAGAATGGGAATCAATTTTCCTTCTATATAACACACAACTCTTTGAGAGAAATCAGATTTTTCAAAGAACCAAAATGCAGAAAGATCAATAACTGCACAAAACTGCAATGATCAATGAAACTATAAACAAAAACTACGTGGTGATTTTCATAAGTTACAAGAACTAAAGACTAAAATTTCACCTCCTTTCATGGGGGAGCCAAATCAGGAAGCTGCAACAGAACGGGGTTTATGGTGATGAGCATCGTTTCGTCCAAGACCAAGACCCAAGCCCAAAGGGACAGAGTCTGTCTTACTACCATTGTTATGGTTGCACTGGGAGGAATGCTTATGTCCATGAGGTTGTGTGGGTTTCGAATCCATGTCCACGCAGACATGCCCATTACCATTAGGGTGATGAGAATGGTTCTCCCCATTTTGCAAGTCTGTATTCCTGGTCATCTGAATCATCCCAATTTCCTCTGAATGAATGGAGGGTACCACAACCTCGTTATCTTCGTTGTACCCATTTATCAAGAAATCTGAGCAGTTCCTTCGAATGCCGTGATCATATGGATTCCTGAACCGACCGCCGGGTCCTCTGAGATAACCATACCTCATTGCATTCGCCATTTCGTTTGTTGTAATGTTGTGAGATATCTATGCCATAAAAAAAGGAATCTTTCAGTACTATTAACATGCATAAGCTGCTCAATTTATAGTATTGAATTAGTCAAGTATGCTTTAAAATCATCTTGGGCTATCAACTTTTTTTTTTTTTGAAATGGTCTTGGGCTATCAACTTTATTAGGTAAGAGATACAAAAATCAACAACACAATCAAGTTCTGTTCGCCAAGCAATGTCATAACATGTCATCAGAGTACCTGAACAGTTGAGCTGGAAGTTACAACACGCTTAATTAATCTAGTATCATTTTTCCTTGGTGGGTAAGCAGGGATAAAACAGATAACCCACCATCATGACCCGTATATGTTGTGACCACCATGGGAATAGGATAGACGTGTGCCGTTAAAAGTATGGGAAAAGGATATCAGTTAGTTAGCATGGCAGATATTTGGTTATAACCAGAGTCAAAGAGGTATTTAAATGGAAATACCATTAATTATATTTAGCATTTTGGGGTGGGTCTAATAATAGTAACCAGTGATGTTTCTGCATAAATATAAAGCCGTCTTAATTTCAGTTTGTTTTCACAAGTACATTTTTAATAGTCTTTGTACAGCTTATTTTGTATGTTTTCACTTTTTCTTACACAACAAAAATTTTACTTTTCACTTCACATATTAACGTTCTCCAACTCCTAATCAACCTGTAACTTCTTTTTTTTGGCCTAAAAGCCTACTCAAATAGTCAGTCGATTGTAAAAAATACCACCGGTAAGATCCCAACACAGCATAGAAATTACAGCATTACTTGAAATGGAAAAAGTAAATGAACAATCTCTAGTTATTTTATTTACATACCTGTGAAGCTTGTACAAGAGTTAAGACTGCCACACCGAAGAAAAGAAAAAAATCCATAATCAGAAATGATATAGCCCCAATATGATGAGTGCCCGCATGGTTCATCCAAGCTCCGAAAGAAGTTGGAGCAGCTGGATCAGTCAAGAGTTCTACATTCCAAAAACAATGTCCTCTTTCAGCCAAGTGAAACCAATAACGACTAGGAAGTTGAAGAACAAAAATGGCCCATTTCAAAAATAAATAAATAAATAAATGACTAAAGAATGGAACAAATCCAAGATGGCACATACGTATCAAAGTCACGACACCAGTAATCACCATTGCAGAAATTTCGAGAATAAGAAACATGAAGAAATCCCATTTGTTTCTCTGCAATTGCAAATGATCAAATAGTCAATCAGATAATAGGACAAAATTGATTTTAACTAAGATGCAACCCATCAGTGTCAAAGCACCTTGCCAATGCAATTTGAAACCCACGGACAGTGATGATCAAACTGCTCTACACAACGATCACAGGTGGAACAGTGCTTTGCGCGTAGAGGCTTGACAATCTAAAGAATGAAACACACAGATTTAAGAACTTTTCAAGAGTCTGAATGGTAATCAATGAAACTAGTTAAAACTTAGAGTACCAAAGAATAAAAACTAAAAGGGAATGGTACCTTGCATGTTGAACAGAGCTGAGACCAATTCCCAGCCAATAGAGCAGGATTATCCAGTTCCATCTTCAACAGAGGGTCCTGTTACGTAATAAAATAGTAATATCATTGGTAGATGTTCAAAGAGAAATGCAAGTCCAAGATATAGATGGAAAGAAAATGTCAAAACCAAGCAACACTTATACAGGGTTAAAGAAGTGTCCATGAACTTGTAGAACAGACCCACTTTACAGATCTCAGTTTTCTTGCACCAGAGTCTAACCTTAAAGGCTTATTTTTTCCCAGTTAATGATTGTGGAAGAATTAGTAACAATTTTAAATCAACACAGTCCCAAATTTTACTTAACAGAAGCCCAGACAAAGTATGAACAAGGAAACCTACAATAAGTCTACGACTCTCCAAACTTGTCATTATCTCAACATTTAAATGGATCATAAGTAGTATCTTGTTCCATGTGGGCCAGAAAGGAGGACAAGCTATTTACTTGCACAAAATACCCACGTAAGATTTATTTATGAAGCATGTGCCACACTTTTTTTTTTTTTTTTTGAATGATAGCAAGTGCCACTCTTTACGATGACTGAAACTGTAGAAGATTTGTTTAAAATGTAATCAAAGGCTGCCCATCAACTTTGGTTCTTATTTTTGGTGAAGGATTCATCACTATATCAATGAATCAATGTCGTTTCCCAAATAGCAAACACCACCCTACGTTCAAAAAATAAAATAAAATAAAGGAACTATGATCTTGATCATAACACAATGCATGTCAACAGCAATCCATAACAACATTTAATTAGGTCAATGCATGTCACAGTGCTAATTGGAGAAAGACTAGTAAATGTCATTATAACTAGTAAATCTCTGTGCATTGCATTGTAATTTTTTTCCTTTTTCCTTTTCTTTCTGTATTTTTTTACCATCTCGGTCCTATTAATGAATCTTTCACCATTCAAGAAAAAAACTAAAACAAATTAGCACTGCTAGAGTGGGGCCAAGAACAAATCCAAATGGAAGAGACCAAGTGCCCAAAACAATGGAACTTACATCATCCTTCAGATTTTGTGAATCATGTATATTCATTCTGATGTAACCAGGATCCTTCCTACAAGGAGAAAACAAGCCAATATAGCATTAGTCAGCTGAGACCCAACTCTTCTGAGACCTATAAAAAATATGATTCTAACGAGTGGCCTACAGCAATGTCAAGAAACAAACAGTGTTGGACCAAATACACTATATCTGGAGGGATGCACCCATGGATTGCATGAGTGGAATATATGTGTGATTCATTATTTCAAACATAACTTAATACTACATTCACAATGTTAATAAAGAAAAACAGGAAATAGTATGCATGTTCATACCCAAACATGGTGAGCATCAAAGATCCAACAAAGAGGAGGATTATGCTGCAATATGGAGGGATTTTTTCCCTCCTAAGATGGAGTTGGGGACCACAACTTTTAATAGGATAGTAATATAGATTCCATCTACAATGGGGAAATGTTCTAACATATTTTGCAACAAACTTCCAATCAATCTCTTTCAAAGATCAATTTGCATTTTGACAGATCTTCATTGAAAATAATTTAATCAAGACATCTGCAAATGGAGCCAATCCATTTTACAAGAAAGCAAAGATTTCAATTCAATCCAGAAGGCTTTTTTTTCTTGTGTTTCTGTGAATTGAACATGTTGTGCAGATGTATTGCATATTTCTGGCAGTGATATAATGACCCGACGGACTAATGTGCATGACACACACGCGGGTTACGTGTGGTGAGATTTTCTTAGAGTTTTATTGGCCGAGAAGGAGAGTTTTGTAACGTTAAACCAAAATAGTGTAACTCTTCTCCCATGGACACAGGCACACTACCGAACCATGTAAATCTTGTGTTCTTGCTTTGTGTAATTGTATTTCTCGCATCTTTTTTTTTCTTAGACATTTCCTGCACATCATCGTGTTTGATCCTATTAGAGAAGGTATTTCTTGGTTTTCTATGGTGTTCTTGCTTTGTGGGATTGTGTTTCTCGCATCTTTTTTCTTGACATTTGCTCCACATCACGCTTGATCCTATTAGAGAAGGTATTTCTTGGTTTTCTACATTACTTGTGTACGTGTCTGCACTAGTCGTGAAAGGGAAGCAATCGAATCGGCACAACATAAAAGAGAATTCTAAAAGAAAGAGGCCCATTATTTGTGCACCTTATAATCTGCACCAAGAAAAAAATAAAGCTACGAAAACCCGACTCATTAAGTTGAAAGGAAAGAATTCCACCCTTAAATGCACATAATAACAATAGATGATGAATATCCTTTCACCTAAAAATGAATCTACCCGACTCAACTCAACTCAACTAAGCCTTCGTCCCAACGCTAATGAATAACTCAACTCAACTAAGCCTTTGTCCCAAACTAGTTGGGGTCGGCTAATGAATCCTCTAGAAAATTTTCCTGAAGAAGGTGAAAGGATCTACCCGGCTCAAATTGACTAAGTCTAATCTTGACACTAGTTGGGTTCCTCTACATGGGATCATTTTCTTCCATTCTATCCTATCCAAGGTCATGTTCTCTGTTATGTTCCTAGCACTCAAGTCTTCTTTCCTCATCTAAAAATGAATAAAAGAAAAAAAAGTTGCTAGCAAGAAATGAAAGAAAAACAATTCATCAACTGGGCAAGTAACATTGTATATGGTGCAGCATATTATAAATTTGTTAACAACCTCCTTCAAACAAGAATTATAAGATCATTACGTGAGTGACTGGCCACAAAGTACAAGTGGAAGTTCCTACTGTTTTTTTGGGGGAAAAAATCTATAGACTACGGGACAAAAAGAGAATAAACCAACAGCATGCTTGCTGAAAAGAGATGCAAAACATGCATCATAAATTCTTTTTTTGGTATTCAACTAGAACTTCAGTTAAGAAAAGCAGAACTTAAGTGTTTCAAAACTCGTATTCGGATGAGAACTCAGCCAAGGTAAACGGGGATTGAATCGGGCGAGTCAATGTTTGATGGGGTCATAAACTTAGACAAGTCAAAGAAGTTTGGATTGACTTGGTAGCAGAAAACACAGTCTCGGACTAGAATTATGCCAAGGTAAAAGGGCATCGACTCAGGTGAGTTCGCCCATTGAGACAGGGAGTTTTTAAACAGTGGTGCTCAATAGCCACGGCTGGCTGAAAACACTACTTCACGCTAAAGCATCACCATCTCATGGGCTCCTCCCAAGATCTGTAAAAGAAAACCCCATCCTTCTACTCACATTCGGAATCGCACCACTAACACGATTGATTCTCCAACGGCCCAGGCAACATGATATAGCTCGAGGGAATGCATTTAAAGAAACACCCTCCACTGAAAGCTTCACTTCTAGGTCAAAAAAATAAAAAATAAAAAAATCCAAGGACCACTAAGGAGAGCCATCGTCTCAGCTTCATTTGGATCTAAAATACCAATCAGACCAGAGAAACGTACAACTCTCATTTCCCATTCTAAAAGCTCCCTGTTGGATGGAGCTGAATTACCAAAAGAGTGTATTGGGGGTGATTTGCCGCAACTTTGGCCAGTCCCCTTCCACTATAAGTCTACAATTGAGGTCCAAAAATGTGTTTCCAAAACTAATGTTTTTTTCTAGCCATTCACCTTCAAGATATTATGGTATGAGAGGATCGTTGTTAGTACGGGTTTCTTTCCCCCTTTGCAGCCAATCTAGGAACGCCCCTTCTTTGGTATGGCACAAGCGTAACTTTGATGGAAGCAACAAAGTGATTATCCTTAATTCTATTGAAGTTAGGAAGGCTTGAGGATTAGGGGGTAATAAGATGACCCCTCTGTCCGCACCCCCCAGTATCTGTCTTCCATGTACTCTTTCCTCTTACAACATTCTATTATCTCCCAGAGAAAAAAGAATAAAAAAGCATCTATCAGTATGTAAGCACTAAAGAAAATACAGTAGAGAATACCTGCTACACCTATAAAACATTACTAGTCCAGCACTTGCAAGGAAAACTCCCAACCATGCAAAAAGCCCAAATGCAGCCGTTAACTTCAACAGATCTGATGCTGAAGAAAAGGTAAGAAGAAACAGCCACTGTTAAAATAATATCACGGCAAGAAAGAGATGATGCAATTCATAAATGCAAAGACAAAATTACTATACCTGTTATGACTGAATGAATATAGGTGGCAAGTAGGACTAGAATCACACACCAAAGTATAGGTGCAAGCCCTAGCTTTGCAAGCTTTCCAAGACTACTGTTACCATCAAAACGTTTGTCTAACAATCGTCTAGCGTTTCCCTGCAGACACATATATCTCAAAAAACATCGCAAAATCTCCCAGACCAATTGGCAGTTTGCACTACTCTATAAATTTCATCATGGTTTTTTTAAGAAATAATATTAGGCATAAAATACAAAGTACATACAACGTCTGAAAATTTTATAAAGCTAAGATAAAAAGAAAATAATTTCCTTAAAGGCTATTAAGTAACTCCCAACATGGTCGACGAAAAAATTTCCTCCAGTATAAACTATGACAGATAATGGGATCTTACAAATGAAAGTGATGGGGACTATCAATGAGAATGAAAAGAAAAGGAAGCACCAACTAGGAGTGTCGTATGCATGCCCTAGGGGTGTGATTATCAATCTATTGGTTTTTATTTTCAGCATCAATAAAGAGCTCAGGCCACATTTGGATACCTCATGTTTTTGCATTTGGATTTGGATTTGAGTTTTGGAACAAAAATAAATCAATCATCCTGATGCTCATGTTGTGAGAGGGAGAGCGAGGGAGAGAGGAAGGGAGGGAGGGACGTCTGGCTGCTGCAGCAGCAAGGTCGAGGAGCAGCAAGGGTGAAGGTAATTGCCACAAATATTGATTTTCAAATAATGTCTTGCAGAACAGATTTGAAAATCCGATTTTTTTTCACTGCTGTAGCTGATTTGAAAATCTGAGGATCTGATCCAGTTCCAAATCTCAACTACAAATGTGAGAAATCCAAATCTAAATCTTGTGTGTATCCAAACGCGGCCTTATTTTATTTGGGAAGTTTTTACTTCAAAGTTGTGAAGTCGTATAAATAGAATTAGAGAGTTAAAAGTGTTATTTGTTAGTTTATAGGCGACCTTGAATCCTTGACTCTCATGAGTCCAAGTCCTAATTGGGTTCTTTAATTAATTACTTTATATTAAGGGTTTTTTTTTGGCTTGTAAACATTATGATTAAAAAACCATTATGATTTATGAATGAAAATTTTGAGTGCATTGTAGCCTCTTCTCTACGGTGTGGATTCATAATGCATGCCTTTCTAGGTGGATTCCTAAAGAGCAATGAAGGATTGCTTTGATAATGAGTGCGGTGTTTCCTAGGTGAATTCCAAGATACCATTGGAGGATTCCTCTGGGAACCCTCATTCCCTACTTATTCCCCTTTCTACACTTTCTCAAGTACCTTAGTTATTCCCTTTGATTTTTCCTTTTCTTTTCTTTTCTTTTTTCTATTTTCCTATTCCACTTTTCCCACGTTTTTAAATTTTTTGTTATTCTTCAACCGTTGGTTTTCATTATCATTCATCATTCTCAAACCTTGATTTCTTGATTTCAAATCAGAGATTCACTCCGACGAGCCTTTTTCTTGATTTCAAATCTCGATTCCTGAATCTTGGTTCATAATTCTAACTTCTTGAATAAAAAAATTATCATATAATTGTGCTTCTTAAATCTAAAACCATTTTCTGGAATTTGAAATCTGTGATTCACTCAGAAAAACCTTCTCCTAAGATTCTTTCATTCTCTTGGAGTTTTTGCAGTATCAAATTGGAATAAGAGCCTAGGTTTCAGCACCATGTCTCCAAGAATTTGGAGAACTTATGAAGTAAAGTAGATAGATCTGCAAAGGGATGAGCTTCTCATCTAAATATCAGAAAAGTTGGATCTCCATATAGAGAGACTGCAATCTTTGGAAGGTGGGTATAATTAGTTCTTGGTGAGATGGAAGGGTCGTCCAAAGTCCAATAGTACTTGGATCACAGTAGCAGATTTTCAGTTTCTCAATCTAGATATTTATGAGTAATACATTGGCATACATTCGTCAGAGATGGATGCTTTCGCACTGGGGAGAATGATAGGGACCGTCATTGACATGGCTAGTTGTAGTCGAGAGTCATGGATACTTGGACAGAAATAAAATAACCTGAAGCATTTTAAAGCCTTGAGAACATAATTGGCAACTTGATGTAACATATTTCCAGTGTATAATGGATAATTCAAAGTTGGTGTCATACCTTTTTAGGGCAGGTTAGTTGGTGTTATGCCTGAAACTCTTTTCCCAGGAAAAGAGTTCCTACTCCCTAGAGTAGATAAGTTATCTACTCCCAAGGCTTAAAATACAGTGGGGGCCACATTGTTTGGGTGATCCAAAGCATTCATTTGATGGGCCCTCATATAGATAGGGTGTGCCCAAAAAATCATCTCCATATGATCATCCCAACCCTTCAATTTGTGGAGGTAAAAATGGACGGGTATAAACCTTCACAAATCTGTCCATTTTTTTCCTCCACAAATCTTTCGATTTTCATTTTTTCCAAGAATTCACAATGAGCATCTAAAAACTAGAAGCGGGATTCTGAAATCAGGAAGCATGGATAAGAACATGAGAAGTAGACCACCTAATAACATATTCTCTTCCAAAGCTAGCTAAAGGAAGAGTAGAGAAAACATGAAACAACAGAACAGGTAAAAACCTTACAACCATGATAGTTCAATGATGACTCAATTTAAATGTATGGTTCCAAGAAAGCAAAAAAGTAACAAACTATCAATTTTCAGTTTTAGATGAAACACCACTGTGGAATACCAGGTGTGCTTTGGTTGTCGAATACCTACAAGGAAAAAAGCAACTTGCCGATGATTCTTATCAGAAGCTAGTTGAGCGGGAGTAAAGCCTGTGTTATCAGTCACCATCAAGTCTTCTTTCTTCCCGGCTTGAACTAGCACTGTGCATGCCTCCAGATTCCCCCTGATAGCTGCCCAATGAAGAGGGGTACAACCTAATGGCATAGTGGTAGAAACAATTGTGAGGTATTATTATTGTTCATTAAGGATAGTATAGCTGATACAAAAACATTTCCTTCTCTAAGGTCACAAAAATGTAAATGTGTCTGTCCCATATGAAAACCAGATGTAGGAAAAGAGAAGGATAGATTACCCTCTTTATCTTGTCGCCCTCTATAAGCATCCAAAAACAAAAGTAGGCGTATACAATCAACAAAACCTTTATAAGCAGCCCTACAAGCTCAAAAAATGAACAAAATGAGTCACTAAACAGTTGGTCTTAAATTTCTCCATGGCCCATAAACATTACCCAGGATGAAGCCAGAGGCTAAAAGAAATGACATGCTAATTTAACTTTAAAGAATTTTTTATTTTTTTTTGAAAGGTAACAGTAAACATTCCATTCACCAGAATTTAACTCTAAGGAAATGACATGCTAATTTAACTTTTTTCAAAGGCCAAGGAATGAGGATCACTATTCTGTGCTGGAACCTAAACTGAAACTGAAACTAAAACAAGATAGTGTGATGCCAACACGAGAACTCATACAACAGAACTCTTTCCATCACCTAAGTAGCATGCATATAAAGAAGTAAAGGCATTGACATTAGACATGTCACAGTGATAAAAGTTTCTGAATATGAAAACATAATGAGTACCCAAGGCAAGCAGTAACATACCAATGTAGGGGGCTCCGTCCATCATTATCAGGCACATCTGGATCAGCATTCCACTTTGTAACAACATGATAAAGGAAAGCCGTCTGACCATACTGCGCTGCAACATGAGTTGTCTGCAATCAAGAAAAAATTTTATCAAAAATATTTGTAGGAGAAACCTTGGCTTAGATCCAATCAGCAGTGAGAATACCACTACTCAATGACAATGACGTATGAATATGAAATCAAACAATCATTGTATCAAAGCAAATCAAACAAACTTCATCAAAAATTGAAAACATACTGCAAACAAACCCTAAAGATTCAATTTAATTGACAGTTCATTGGAATCTAGACATTGTTATAATAAAGTATCGTACGAGTCAAACAATCTCATATAACATGTCCGCGAAGACACATAAATTAAGAGCTAGATTACAGGAAAATGGCTCATCCAGAGTCAGACAACCAAAATTTGATGATCAAGAATTTTGGAATAAAATAGTGTGGCTAGTTCTTTGTTGAAAATCTCTCCTTGCTGAAAATAAATTATCAAAGTTGCAGAAGTACTCACTGAAGGCAGTCAAACTAGTAAAAGTGCAGAAAATGGAAGCATGTATAGTTCAGCAAAATTCCATTGCTTTTATATACGTGTGTGTGTGCGCGCGCGCGCGTATTTTATCTCATACATCGTGCATGAACAGTTATTCTCTACTGTTCTCATAGATATAATGAACCATACAATAGCTTTTACAGATTGTTTTTTTTTTAGTGATACATAATTTTATTGAGGAAAGAAAAGGGGCGAACCCCGTGACCGAGATGGACAATACAATGGGAGTAAGAGCAAAGACATGAAACAGAATACACCAAAAACACAAAGCCCCTCAAGGAGGGATAAAATAAAAAAACACCAGGCTATCCCTCTTGACCCCACTAGAGCTAACCTATCTGGGCCCTAACTTATGCATAGCTTGGGTGGCGATGATGGCCCATCCCATCAAAACATGAGCTGTAAAATGTTGGCCCTACCCATGCTATACATGAGTGTAAATTGGTAGGCACCACCCTATGCACGCCACCCACCCATAAAAAAATGAGGTGTGAAATGGTGGGCCCCATCTCATAAAAAAGAGGTGGAAAAAGGTGAGCCCTAGATTATGCATTGTTTGGGTGGAGTCATTGGCCCCACCTCATCAAAACATGAGGTTTAAAATGATGGCCCCACTTGTGCTATGCATGGGTGTGCAAAAATAACCATAGAAAAAATTCCACTAAAAATTTCTCATGGGAAAAGTTTTTAAAAAAAAAAATCTTGGAAAGAAAGCGAATGACAGTGGAAAGAAACATGCTTAGTATATATTATTGATGTATTTATGGTTATTGGAGCATTTCTTGAAGTTTTATCTTTATTTTTCACGCATTTGCCTGGACTTCCATACACTTCCATGATTTTTACAAGATTTCCAAGGAGTTTCATAAAATTTCCAAGAAGTAGTTCCACTTCCGTGGGGATTGATGCCTAGATCAAAACCGGTGTTTGAATCCTTGCACTTTAACAAGCATCACCTTTACAACACTAAGAATCATACTCTCAAAGTTGCATTCCTCCGTAGGAATACAAACCATTTTTTTGAATGGTAATACACACCATTTTTTGTCTGGTTAAATAGTTTTTTTTTTTTTGTCTAGTTTGTTTATTTAGACACCATTTTTTTTGTCTCATTTGTTTATTTAGACACCAATTTTTTGTCTAATTAAATAGTTTGCATTCCCATTTTCATCCCACCCAACCCCCACAAGAAATCCCTTCCAAGAACAAAAGCTCTCCTTAATCCTTTCCACAACCAACTTCCATACAACCTTCCATGTGTCCAATAAAAAGAGGAAGACACATGTAAGTCATTGGAAGCACAATTTTCTAACAGCCAAATCTTCAATCTAATCTATCTAACTTTCTCTAGTTCCAAAATAATGAAAGAACTCTTTGTGCTATTTATTTCTACTCAATTCCACCTCGAGACATCAAACCGTCACCCTTAACAATAGTGACCCACGTGACAAACATCATGGTGTTGTTAACAAACTAAGAATGCATGTCACCATTCTTACAATCAATTTCTTTTTCTCCTTAGCAAACATGATTCATCTTTTGCTAGTGGTAGAAGGTACTCATTCAGTCATTCAGGAGGTAAAATGCAGCCTCACAACCAACCTAAGACAGAATTCCAAAATATGACTCCTTTCTAGTTTGCCCTTCTATATTGGAAGTCCCCAACACCAATTCCCAACCATGCCCACCTTATTCAACCTAAATGTTCGAATACCCAGTTTCCTCCTTTTAGGCCTCAAACCTATCATATGTTACTAATGAACTACTCTCCACTCCATGGATGCAATTTGAAAATCCTCATGTAAAGACCAGTTGGAATTTCAAAGAGACACTTGTTAAGACCTTAGGGCATCTTATCAGTGTATCTGGCCATTTCACATAGTTCGTTCTTGGACCAGTCACAATATCCTTACATTTCAAAGGTTACGGGACATATATGTACAAATAGAACTTCTTGAGAAGCCGGTACAACTCAAAATTTGGAAGAGACAATTGTTAGTACTTGAAGTTAAAAAGTGTGTGTTACTATTCTTTTTGGAGCCCTGCGTGATGTTTGAGTATATGCCATTAATTTACATCTACATCATCAAATAACAATAAAACTTTACTGCCTCAATTAAAATGAAAGCAATATTAAAAATAGAATCACAATTAATAGAAGAAAAGTAAAAGGAGTGACCTGATATCCATAAAAATCTGCCACATTCACGCGGGCACCCTCCTGAAGCAAAAGCTCAGCAACTTGGATTGCGCCCCGTACCGAACTCCAATGAAGCGCCGTCTGCCCCGTGTGATCCACCGCATTCACATCTCCTCCATGCTGGCCAAAGAAATTTAAACAAGGAAAAATCATCCACATATACTAAATTACTAGAACAATTCATCCATGTCGTCAGAATAAATATAAGAATGAAGAACAAGTAATTCATATATCCTCCAATCAGGTAAAAACCTCATCTAAAATACCACCATTTAAAAAAAAATAAAAATAAATATATAAAATTACAAGACCAGAACAAATTTTCAACTAGCTTAAAATCCCCATCCCAACCAAGTTGTTAAGTGTTAGGAACCTTATTAAATTATCTTTAGTCTATATTTTATAAGCTTCCAAAAAAAAAAAAAAAAGTACCGCTGTAATTGCTTGATTTAGGGAAAATTATATGTTCTAATTTCTTGACCTAGAGTAACTATGCAGTTGAATTAAGGAGTTAATTGGGGTAGAAATAGTACAAAGAAGAGCGTGATTGTAAGGGGAGGAAAAAAAAACATAGAAAATTATCAATATCGGTTGGAAGTTTAGGTTTCCTGGAATTAACCTAATCTTGTTCTTCTATTAGCAGTGCTTTATCATTCAGAAAAAGGGGGAAAAGAAAAACAGAAAATAGGCACCTCGATTATAAACTGGGCCGCTGCAGTCCGATTATTCAAAGCGGCCCACTGTAGGGCGAAATAACCGAGTCCATCGGGCTCGGAAACGGAGCATCCTTCGGATTCAACCAATCTCTGCAACTTCTCCAAATCTCCATACGCTGCTGCCGTATAAATATCATTACGAAGCTCCTCACCCTCAGACGCACCAGTTTCGCGATCTAGAGCTCCTCCTCCCTCTTCAACCACCTCGATCTCCGACGCCATTTTTTCTTCTTCTTCTTCTTCTTCTTCTCCGATTTCTTTTTCCTTATTTATTTAATTGAGAGAAGAAGCTTCGGCGAAATGTTTTTTTTTTTTTTTCAAAGCCTCTGACAAATATTTCACCATGGATCGGACGCGGAGAGTTTTTTTATTTTTTTTCTTACCGTTTGGGATTTTGCTTTGAAGGGGGTTATTCTGTATTTCTGTGAGAATGGTTTCCTGCTTCAGGATAAATTCACCCCCTGTAATGTTTTCTTCGCCTTTAAAACTTAACGAATAACGTTAAAGGTGGGGATAGGAATATGGAGGGTTGGTTGATTTTTTGTCAGCCGTCGTTAGGTTCAATTGCCTCTTGTCTCCAGATTGATAAGGACACCCCCCTTGACCCAACACGGAGAAAACCAGAAACCAAAGCAAAATCAAAGTTAAATATACGTATCTGGAAATAAAAATCCTATAAATAAAGATGATCACAATTAAATAGGTGAACATGAAAGAGACCAAACCAGCATTGGATTTACCTGGAACTTACCTCGTAGAACAGTGGTAAGTAGTATCTGGTTGTCATTACCAATATAGGGAGAGAGATTCATGTCACCTTTTCATAGAATGATTAACTAGGAAACATCCACGATAGTCTCCTCTCTTGGGATGTCAAATGTTATATTGGCAACTAAACAAGAAATTTTGCTTATGTGGCACCCAATCCCACAAGTTCTAAAGGAATAGGACCACATACGTGCATGTGGGTCCGTTAAATGTAGTATGCTAGATCAACCGTCTCTATTTGACACATTTCCTGTGGGATCCATTTTTTTTACGGCTACGATTGAATCCTAACGTATTTGTAGAGGCAAAAACGTCCACACAATTGCCCTTGGCCTCGATTCCTTGGTTTGAAATTAGTGGGTGGAGTGAAAAATATTCGTATCTTATGAAAAAAAATGAGAAAATGCACATTTTAACTTACGGGAAATAACAAAAATACTATTTTTTATCTTATAGAAAAATATGGAAGTCCCCTTATCACATGAAAAATGACAAATACTCATATTTCAAGGAAATGGAAAAGATTACTATGCCCCGTGTAAAATGATCAAACTAGTCCCTATCTCAGAAAAGTTAACCAAATGCTCTTTATCATAAAAAATTACAAAAATGCCTACATCTCACTCAAAATTACCAGAATACCCCTCTTATTGGAAATGGCAAACATATCCATTTCATTTTCCATGATACTTTGATAATTTTCTATGAGATGGGTTGCTTTGATCACTTTACGTCATGGGGGTGTTTTTGTTAATTTCCATGACCATGAGATGGGTTTGTTGTCATTTTCTGTAAGAAGGGTATTGTTGTCATTTTCCATGATTTAGGGAAGTCTAAAATGAAGGGAGCCCTTGCAAAAGAGAGGTCAAAGGGCTCCCCCATTGGCCGCACATCACCATCATCATTGGCCGCCATCATGTAACATGATGGCGATGTGCGGCCAATGGGGGAGCCCTTTCACCTCTCTTTTGCAAGGGCTCCCTTCAGTCTAGAATTCCTCTTCTTAAGATAGCAGCATTTTGGTCATTTTTTTATGAGGGATAATGATATATATTATGATTTTCTATGAGAAAAGGATATTTTGGCAATTTTCAGAAGATAAGGCTATTCTTTTTCTCATTTTCTAGACTCTCCTTTCCCTGTTTTTTGGTCAATCAAGCAGTGGCAAAGATGGCAAAGAAATTTTGATTTTATTTCCTCAATTTTTAGTAGTCATATCAAACGGAGGAAGAAGTCCATGCACCATTGAAACGTAAGGAGGAGTTGAGCGTTCAAATTCCTTCTAAAAACACGTAGACTAATGTTTCAGAGGAAATGAGTGTGCCTCAAGCCATGGGCGGATCTGTGGGGGGGGGGGGGGGGGGGGGGGGGTGGGGGGGGCAGTTGCCCCCTAAGATTAGTACTGGTTTAAATAGGCAATTGCACCCACTCCCTCTCTCTAATGCCCTCCCCTCTCTCTCTTGACTAGGGGTGTAAACGGATCGAATTCGGAGCGGATATGGCTATATCCGAATTCGATTACAGTATACACTATCCGAATTCGGATTCGACGGATATTTAATATCTATTACCGAATTCGTATCCGTCGGATATTGTTCGAATTCGGATATTATCCGTATCCGTTTATCCGGTAAATTCGAACATTTTATTGCGGCACTTTATCTTTTTTCTCCTACTTACTCGAATGAATTTTTCAAACCCTAAATCTAGACCTCTACATTCTCTTCACAAAATTAACTCTCAAACCCTAAAATATATGAGATCATCTTCTTCATTTTAAAACAAAGGCAGAGAGAGAGGGAGGCGATGGGGATGGATGATAGTGTTGGTAGTGGTCTTTGGGTTTTTTTTTTTTTTTTTTTTTTTTTGCATATGATGGAATGGGTCTGGATTATTTTGGTGGAATTGGTTTGGGCTATTTTTGTTTTTATTTTTATTTTTCTAAAAAGAATATTTACTTTTCTTATAGAAACAAAAGATAGTGTGTCATTACTAAAAATAAATATTAATGATAAATAAAAAGGATTTACTTCTCGGATTCGGATGTTAAACGGATCGGATATACCATTTACCAGATTCGCATCCGCTAAGAGCCGGATATCTCATAAACGGATTCAGATAATATCCGCTTGAAACGGATTCGGATAATATTCGCTTTAGACGGATTCGGATGCGAACGGTAATCGAATTTTCGAATATCCATTTACCCCCTACTCTTGACCGACTAAAGTATTCATTTTTTGTTGTTATTCTCTGAACAAGTACAAAGTACCATAAGAAAATTATGCATTAAAGGAAGGGCAAAAGGCAAAAGGCAAAAGGCAAAAGGCAAAAAGTAAAGGTAATAATGAGATTTGAGTGGCAAAAGTAAAAAAGAGACGGATGTTTTTGCATTTTGTGCGTACGAGTTCACAACCTTGTCTGTTGTGCAGGTGTCATAACAAAGAATTTCATCTCCTCGCAAAACGAAATCCCCTTTTGCTAGTAGCCCCAATGAAATTTTAGATATGTGTAAATTTGTAGTCCTTTGGATTGCCAGTTATAGAAACCTCTAGATCGGAGGGTTAGGATGATTCTGTGGAGATGATTTACATGGTGTAGCCTATTTATGTTGTAGATCAACAGATGAACAATTTGGATTATCCTATGAAGTGGGCCTCAGAGTACCTTTTTAAAAAATATAGTACTTCTCACGTGCACCGCAACATGTAAAATTTTAGGAATTATTGAAATTTTCAATGTAAAAAGCAATTCTATTTTATTTTATCGTGGGGGTGCTTGGAATTTATTAAATACTAGCATTATTGGGCCATGCTATGGAAGGGTGTAAAATAGTGGACCCCTCCCATGGTGTAAGTAGTGGGCTCAATTACTTCAAAATATGAAGTGTAGTGTAAAGTGGTGGGCCCTTAACGTGCTACAATAATAGACATCCTCTTGGCTCCCACCCTCAAGCAAATTTGCCCCCCTTGAAGAAAATTCCTAGCTCCGCCTCAAGCACATGGGATTGATTTGTGAGTTTATGAAGTGGATCACAACACTCATGCTCGATCTTCTGAATATAGTGGTGAAGAATAAACTCTTATTCATGAAGCTAGTGTGGGAATCTAAGTATCCATCTCGCCTTAGGTACAAGGCTAGGTCACGTAAGCTAAGTTGACTCGGTTACTTATCGCATGGGCGTGAGGCTAAGAGATAGCAGGCAAATTGATAATTCTAAGGGTGTCTCTATTGAAGCCCCGAAGGAGAACAAGAAGAGGACACAATTTGGAAAATTTCAATTAGAATTTAAGAAGATAGGATGTGATATGCAGTACCATTTGGATACTTAATTTCAAATAGGATATAAGAAGATGAGAAGTATAGAAAAAGGACCATCTTTATCTTATACAGAGTTTTGCCTTTGCATCTATACTAACTCTATTATTGTTCTTATATTGTAATAAATAAATATTGTTAAGCAAAGCACCTATCCCCATCAAGTACACTATTGCCCCCCACCAAACACTCGTCGCATGTGCCAAACACTCGTCCAAATAATAGCCCTTCTTTCCTCCCAAATCAAGAGAAGAGGGAATGTAAACATGATTTTTACTTGAAAAATATTGTGATTCTACTTCTGCTTCTACCCCTTCAAGCTAAAACCTGCGTAGCATTTGATCTATGATCCCTAATAAAATTGAAACATTCGAGAAGAGTTCGGATTCAGAGACTTTCTATATCTATGACAAATCATAAGATCCATTATTTGTTTGTAAGATGAGGAATGATAGATACAAGGGCCTTAAATTTATCCACATCATTAAGTGAAACTGAATTCAGTTTCTCAACCGACTTCAAAAATGAGGCGGATCTATTCAAGGGCCCATGAGATTGCTTACTTGGAGAGTTACTTTTATACTATTCCATCTATCCTTAAAATGGCATATGTATGCATCCCAGGCGTTTCTAAAATGGAATCACATCTAGAACTCCACCTTCCCACATTACAGAGAGAGAGAGAGAGAGAGAGAGAGAGAGAGAGTCTTCATAACAAATTAACAGAACAGGTCAGAAGTATTAAACCATCCAAAAAAAAGAAAAAAACAGTCACCAGTATTATTACTGTATTATTATCAAGGCCTTACGGGTGTATCTATATACCTTACCTATATGTAAGCCTGCGCTATATCTCTACATCTGCAAGAACTAGAATTGATCCATATATTCCAAAATCACCGGCTGCATGGAAAGAAGAAAGAAAGGAATCAATCTTGTGTACAAGGACTAGATAGGCTCATGCTGAATAAGCAATTCATAGTACAAAAGTGAAAAAAGACAGTACCAAGCAAATCTGATAAATCCTGAAACAAAATGCAGGTCGCGAAAAATACCTGTGTTCACCCTCCTTAAAATGATGTAGGGACAAAAGCTGGAAGCATTTTGATCATCTCTGGGGTTGATCTGAACTTGAGGCTACAACCAGGGGCGCTGTAGACATGCTGGTAGCTGACCCGTTCTCTGTCGGTGGGGGTATGCCCCATTTTCCTTCACTTTCCAGTGGTTCTAAGACATGGACTCCACCATCTGTTAGCCCCAGAGCTAATTGATTCGGTTCAGATGGATGCACAGCAATCACGAGCGGATACACAGTTGAGCTGCAGTTCGAGAAAAATTAGCAAATCAGGACCCGCTGTAACTAGAGTGAAACATGCTTCCAAGGGCTACTATTGTAATTTGACAGAATAGTAAAAAAGGGTGGCCCAATGCACGAGACTCCCGCCATTGCAGGGTCCGGGATGGGCTAGATGTACGGAGTCTTACCCCTGCTTTGCAGAGAGGCTGTTTCCATGACTCGAACCCATGACCACTAGGTCAAAATGGAGCAATCTTACTGTTGCACCAAGGCTCACCCACCGGAGAATTCTCATTTCAACAAAGCCTTTGTCCCAAACTAGTTGGATAAAGGAGAAAAGACTGCAGATTTCTGGTTACAGAAATATATTACATGGGTACTTTGCCAGTTAGGAATATATGATTCATTTCTGATAGTAGGTATCAAGAATGAAATTTCTCAATCATGAAAGCTACTATAGGCACACCTCTTGCAGTAGAGATGAAAGGGATGGGCGGGAGTGATAGGGGTGACAGTGGAGGCAAGACCGATGTTAGTGATGAAGGAGGGAAGAGAAGAATGACTTCAAATCAGAAGAAGGGGTCAAAGGAATTGGTGGTGGTGAGGTTATAGGGGAAGTGGTGGAATTTGATAGGGCAGAAACTGGAGAGAGAGAGAGAGAGAGAGAGAGAGAGAGAGATCAAAATGTAATTAGGTTGTGCCCCAAAACTCATTTCCATAGGATGATCCCAACCCTCTGATCTATAGTAGTTTCCATAATGTGAAGTCCCTCTATATATCTCTATAGATCAGAGGGTTAGGATCATCCTATGGAAATGATTTTTTGGGAACCACCTACTTACATTCTGGCGATCCTATTGGATGGTTTGGATCATCCAATGGTGTTGGTTGTACCATATTTTTGGGGAATTTGCACAGGTAAGCTCCCTATGCAAACTCTTATATTAACCACCCCCCCCCCCCCCCCCCCCACACACACACACACACCCACACCCACACCCACACCCACACACCCACCAACCACGCCACCCCACCCACACACACACACAGAGACATACACACACAGATATATATATATATTCTGGCGCCTCACCAGTCAAACTAATTCAATATGGAGAAAGAGGGACGGTCTGAGGTAAAAGTAGGGGAAGTAAAATGAAAATTACCTTCTCAAAAAAAAAGTCAAATGAAAATTAGCGAGACATTCAAAAAGGCATTCTCAAATGGAGACATACAAGCAGAAAGAATTAGTATATGAATAACAAATGTTCAAGGAGAAAAATATTATTCACAAAAACAAGCTAATTACTGCCATCAGAGGTGAAAATCTACACGGACATATAACTTAGTACAATGAATCTAATCACTCATCTCAAGAGGCGCATGGGTTACCAAAAAAGGGTATGCCATCATCACAATTTAGCCTATCCAAACAGTTTATGTATGTTTAAGTTCTGTCTGGGGCAATGACCATACCTGACATTTGCTGGAAGATAAGCAGCTGGATTAATCCGACATCGTAGTCTGAGGTTTGCAGCACTAAATACGCATACAGTTGCATCCAGAAAGCTAGCATATACTAACTGGCTGTCACATGAGAATGTGGCATAGGAGATTGGGGCAGAAGTTTCACGTGGAACCCACTATAACGACACGAAATAACAATCAAAATTTTGAAATCACATTGTATCATTTGTCCAAAGTAATTGTCTATCTAGTAATCATTTATGTTATATGAAAAATACCTGCTTCACACATTCTAGTTTTGAATATTCAAATATCGCAATTTGAGTTTCATGTACAGCCAGGAAGTGCGTCTGATCCTGGTGGAATTGTACCCGTGTCTCTGAAACTGTCGCCGTCGGCCCACCTGGAACCTGCAAAAATCGGCTCTTCTGCTTCTCCCACCCATCAGTCTCCCACACACAAAGCTGCACCAAGAAACATCACAAACCATCAAAGGCATAGATGATGAAAGTGGAAATTCTAATTAGGGAAAGCCAATGAAAACAGAGAGTGACCAAAGATAGCATGGTCCAATATAGCATGACGAGAAGAGGCAAAATATTAACCTGGGCATCAGCTCCGGATGACACCAGAACATTCAATACTTGTGAGAAGGCAAGGCCAGTGATTCTTTTTGAGTGGCCCCTGAGCTTGCTTTTAACCTGCATGAACGCAAAGTTTTAATACCTTGTCGATGCTGCTTCTTTAGTCATCAATGGGACATATAGTTTATCAAGTTGTACACCATACCTCATCAACACGGACGTTATATATCTGGATTGTAGAGTCATCCATGCCTATAGCAATTATATTGTTATCTTGGGGGTGGAAGGCAAGAAATGTTGCTGCCGGTGGCGGACCCATGAATGTCGTCATTGTCTGCAGATATCAAATGGAAACCAGATCGGGTCAAAATTGTGAATACACGATAATTAACCATAACAGCTAAGACTGTTCTTCATAGATCACCTTAAATGTTGCCATGTTGAAGAGGGAAATTTTTCCTCCCGATGCGGACAGGACATAAGAATCATTCTTGGACAAAGCAAAGCAAGGGACAGGTTCTTCAGGGTTTGTGTCAAGTCTATCATTGGTCATCAATATGCCACTTGGCGGCTGCCATAATAGAGGGGGAACACTGGCTGTTGCCTACAAAATGAAGCATCGATGATAAAATTATCAATGCATGTACTAATTTTTAGAAAAATGCAAAACAGTCGATGGATGGAGCATTTTGGTGCTCTTTCACCTTGCCACTTGGATTACGGTCATTTCGTTGCCACTTCCAAAGCAGATGAATGGCATTGGATGCTAACGCCAAAATGGAAATGCCTGAGTTAGTATAAATCAACCTCGATATCTGCAGTAACCAAATAAGCAGCTAAGAACAAATACCTTGTTTCAGAAATCTAATAAACCAGAGGTCATGAGTGCAACAGATATTTCAAGAAGAACATTACAAAGAAAACAGAGGACTTGTTGCTGCCGCATTAAAATGGGAAGATGACATTTTGGCCCTACAAACATATTAACTAGGAACCCCTGTGTATGTCTGCAGGCACAATTTTGTGCATCAACCATGGTAGGAATAAAACTCGGTCCTGAATTTTATTATCATCTCTTGCTTGTTCATCCTATTTCCTGTCAGAAAAAAGTAACTATTTAACTTGACTTTCAAGTTAACTAGCTGCCAGATAAATACTAGAAGACCCTTGCATGCTTATTATTGTTCATGCTGTAATCTTTTCTTATGCTAACATTTTTTGGTAAAAGGGGTATAGAAATGAAATTGCACAGGAGATGCTGCCTGTGATCTACTTTTAGAAGATATCCGGGTTTCTTAATTTTCAGGTAATCGTTTCAAATTAGACCACTATACAGGTGGAATATGTGAAAAATTATCAGAACTATTGATCTAGTTGTCCACTACATGGATCCACCAAAGTCCAAAAAATCGGACAAACTATCTTAGTTGTCCAATTAGTGGCCTGAAAACGAACATTGAAATAAAGGCTACGAAAAAACCGGCAACAATAAACATCAAACAGGCAAAAATCATCCAATCACTGAAATTTTTAGAGAGTGGCTTGTTGAAGTGGTAGCCCCCATCTCATCAGTTTCATCACCATACATATGGTAAACCTTGCACATGTACCATCCATGGCACAAAATATCAATATTGGTCAGCATATCGGCCGAAGGTCGAAGCCATACATATTGGTCAGCATACCAACCGAAGGCCGAAACTATACACATCTGCCATATTGGCCGTAGTGGCGTGAATTGAGTGATATAGATTCTCATGGTCTAAATAATAGAGCAAAATGCAATGTTTCAACCAAGTAAATTTTTTTACGTTTCAACCAAGTATTTGTGTTTATTTCTTTTCTTCTTTTTTTTGATAATTTTTATATATTTGCTTCAACTGAAACCAACGTTTGATATTTTTAAGGTGGTTATTAGATTTTGATTGTTGGCAAGCATATTAATCTGTTGTACTTTTGCTTGTCTGTCAAGTTTTTTAGTTATTACTTCAACCAGAATTATAGAAATAATATTTTAATAAATGATAAAATACATGATAAAAACATGTAAACACTAAGATCATTGTATAAATCATTAGATAATAAAGGACATGAACTTGATGAATAGATACTAAATACCTCTCAACTTTAAGTTGTTGACTGTTAGGGTGAACAAATGAAAAAATATAATATAAACGGCATTAAAGAAATTTTTCTACTAATTTAGGGAGCTATTTGTGGGCACGACTTTAAATTTCGGTTTTGGTCTTGGTCACCATGGAAACATTTCAGTTAGAAATTTTAGTGAAATTCATGTAAAATCACGGAAACGTATGGAAACAATGTGCAGATGATAGAATTTTAGGATGAAACTTCAGGAAATGCGAAAGAAAGCACAAATATAAACTTAGAAACAATCAAATAAGCAAGTCAATAATTCATAATGATTTAACAACATCGAATACCTAGTGACATGCGCGATATCTGATATTTCAGTACATACTGCACTTCCCATGTAGTTCATATAATTGTTGTACATATTACATTGCAGCACATGTCACATGCAACTCATATAAATATAATTATGTAACACATATTAATATAGTATAACACTAATAGTCTTTTCGCCATGCGTTTCAGTTTCGATATCATTTCTGTTGCGATGGAAATGGAAATATTTCGATCGTTTCGTGTCAGTTTCGGTGGAAATTTAAAACCATGTTTGTGGATACCATTATCCATTAGTTCTCTAGCTACTATCAATGGAAGTGTATTGCACATGTGACTTTCTTGTTTTTCACACAAAACCATCTCCTCTCCAAACACAGTTGATATACTTAAATTAAAGGGACAACAAACAAAAGAGCTTCGATTTTCTGTCACCTTCCAAATCATAGTAGCCATGTCAGGTTTTTCAAAAAGCCTTCAATTTTTTTTACTCATGAATGATAGACGTTTTGCAGCAAATTGAATCGCCAGTCCTTCCACAACTGTTAGATTTCCATCTAGCTCTCAATTGCCAAGCCCTTCAAACCCTCTGCTTCTTTGCTCTTCAAGAATGAGGATTGGTTGATTCGAAAGATTAGAGGAAAAAATTGTGTGGATGGAGCATGGACAGTTTTCTTCGTGTTGACGTGTCTTCTCTGCCCAGGTTCTCATTGCAATCGACGATGTTTTGGTGCACATAACATTGATTATGAGCTTAAATGTGTTAGATGCCATGAAATAGCTTTAGGGATCTTATGGAGAGATATCAGATACAGTTTCAATGATCAATCATATAACAAGGATTTCTTTAATCGTATCAATGGGTGACTATACCGACCCCAACTAGTTTGGGACAAAGGCTTAGTTGAGTTGAGTTGAGTTGAGTTGAGTCGTATCAATGGGTGACTGAATTATTGTATCAATGATTCAGCAAAAAAATGGATATCAGTTTGTATAGTTCGATATTGACAGTTTCATGTCCGCATCGATCGATATGGCAGATATCCAACCAATATGGCCGTGATATACAGTAGGATGAGAAATATCAGAGAATATCGTGTTTGCTGATATTCCAATATGATACCAATATTTAATTCCATGTTACCATCTATATGGTAGGGAAGATTCAAAGATGGATCACTTCAACAGAAAGCCTTGACCAAGATGGTCAAAGGCAACAAAACAACAGCATAGCAAAACATCTCTCAAGGGGGGAGACAGCCATCTCGAGAAAATTGTTGCAGAATAATCATGGGGACCAAGCATTGAGTTTAAGACAAATTATCGATTAAGGGAGCTACCATCGATCCATGGTTGATTATGAGAACAAGAGAAGGCAAATCTCATCCTGTGCAAAGAGGTCCCATTAAGCTGGTTTGCTCCACATGAACTGCACAAAATTTGATTATCCATCACATGCCACTTTGGAAATCAGAATCCACCTTAGCTCAGATTCCTTCACTGCACCCATCAAAAGTTAGATTGATCCAAGACTCATATGTTTTTCTTCTTCTTTTTGAATGGCAACGATTTATTGGCAGAAAGGCAGTGCCCAATGACAGATGGTAAAAAAGTTAAAACACAAAGAGGAAAACCCATTTAAACTAAGAATACATCAAGGCGGGGGAAAATATCTTGTTTTTTTTGGTTAGCCGAAGGGTTCAACCTTGGTCAATTTCGCTAGTCATGTTTTGATGACTCCAAACACAATATAACATTATATCTTGGTTGTTTTACTAATGGATAAATGCTGTCGGAGAATTCTTCTTGAAGGTCACAAAGAAATACATAGAAGCATGGAAGAGGGCACAAAGATTGGAGCATGGAGCTGAAGGAAGGGGAAGACGATCCATTGAGCAAGAGGAAGAGGAAAGAAGACTAAAGACTTGAAGGGGCTGTTTGGATATGCGGATTTTAGAATCTTGGATTTCCTCAAAATCCTGGATGGGAGATAAGAGAATAAGGAGACCGTCCGTTTCGTTTGACTTTAGAATCTGGGATTTTAAGTAAGAAATCCAGGTTTTAGAAATCTCTCCCCCATCCCGAGATTTCTATAACATGGAAACATGGGATGATCTCTTACTCTCTTGCTGACGGAAAGAATGGCGAGAAATCAGAAAACGACGGTTGGTCTCCTTCTTCTCTCATCTCTCATCTACGATTTTGAGGAAATCCAAGATTCTAAAATCCGCGTATCCAAACGGCCTCAAAGTGTTTCTTGAAGGAATGCCTTAAGAGTGTAAAACTAACCCCTCATAGTAATTTATAGATAATGGCACTAGGGAAGTTTCAAACAATTTTTAAATTATTTTTTAATAGAAAGTAGACTGTTTAGGTTTCTGGAATACACAAGAACATCAAAATAAGATAAGAAATGAGGGAGATATAATTTTTTGAAGTTAACAGTGCAAACCGGACAAAACCTAGTATGGATGGATGTTCGCCCGTGGGAGTAGCCCAACGACCAGTTCCCAACGGCTACTTGCACGGACATCCTTGGGTCGGGTTTTACCCGAGCCGCACTAACCCGACCTAAAAAAAGCCTGGGTCGGGTTTCAGTTTTAAAAATCCGACCTAATCTCGGGTCGGTTTGGGTTTAAAGGGCAAAAAGCCAACCAGAACTAGGTTATGTTCTCAAATTATTATAGAAACCCAAATTTTTGCAGGGAATTCAGACTTTTCACGGATTTGATTCCAAAACCTGGTCACATGTCAACATCCCCACCCGTTCTCTCGCTCTCCCGTCTCTCCCCATCTCGGCCCCCATTTTGCTCTCTCCTCCCTCCCCCCATCTTGTCCTTTCGCTCTTCCCTCTTCCCACAATCCTGTTACCAATCCCGAAGTAGCAATACCTACAGTCTCTTCCTCATCTGATCCACCTCTTCTAGGGTTAACGTATGGGTTCGAGAGTCGCATATCCATCAACTACATGCCCCAGAAATTAGTTGCATTGTTTTCCTCTTCGATTCATTCTCTCTCCTGTTCTTTCAGAATCTCGTTTTCACTTCTGAAGGCCTAAGATGTTTCAGAGGCTAGGGAGAGGTTTTCTGAAGGATATGCTAGTATTAAGGACCTTTTGGATATGATGATCTTTATCTTTGTTTGAAAGAGGCACAAGATGAATTTTTTGTTTGTTGAGTTGAATTAAGTTGATCGGAGTAAAAGTCCGTGCCGAGAAGATATTTCTCGGCTTTATTTCCATGTTTTGAAAGGAATCGGAGGATTGCCGATTAAGGAGCATTAGTGCCTTTGCTTTATGTTTATATCGTAACGCACACATGTATCTGCAGTTGTTTTCATCGGTAAGGCATTTACTGTTTGTTTGGTTGTCCAAGCCAACATTACCAAAGCAGCCGAAAAAGAAAGAAATGGAGTCTTTTTCACAATATTCACAAAAACAGCAATCACATTTTCAGATTGATTTTCAACTAGAAGAAAGATGCCACACAGCCATAGACCATGAATAACCGATTTCCATAGTAAGTAGACTGTTTAGGTTTCTGGAATACACAAGAACATCAAAATAAGACAAGAAACGAGGGAGATATGATTTTTTGAAGTTAACAGTGCAAACCGGACAAAACCTAGTATGGATGGATGTTCGCCCATGGGACTAGCCCAACGATCAGTTCCCAACGGCTACTTGCACGAACATCCTTGGGTCCGGTTTTACCCGAGCCGCGCACTAACCCGACCTAAAAAAGACCTGGGTCGGGTTTCAGTTTTAAAAATCCGAGCTAATCTCGGGTCGGTTCAGGTTTAAAGGGCAAAAAGCCAACCAGAACTAGGTTATGTTCTCAAATTATTATAGAAACCCAAATTTTTGCAAGGAACTCAGACTTTTCACGGATTTGATTCCAAAACCTGGTCACATGTCAACATCCCCACCCCTTCTCTCGCTCTCCCGTCTCTCCCCATCTCGGCCCCCATTTTGCTCTCTCCTCCCTCCCCCCATCTTGTCCTCTCGCTCTTCCCTCTTCCCAGAATCCTGTTACCGATCCCGAAGTAGCAATACCTACAGTCTCTTCCTCATCTGATCCACCTCTTCTAGGGTTAACATATGGGTTCAAGAGTCGCATATCCATCAACTACATGCCCCAGAAATTAGTCGAACTGTTTTCCTCTTCGATTCATTCTCTCTCCTGTTCTTTCATAATCTCATTTTCACTTCTGAAAGCCTATAAGATGTTTCAGAGGCTAGGGAGAGGTTTTCTGAAGGATATGCTAGTATTAAGGACCTTTTGGATATGATGATCTTTATCTTTGTTTGAAAGAGGCACAGGATGAATTTTTTGTTTGTTGAGTTGAATTAAGTTGATCGGAGTAAAAGTTCGTGCCGGGAAGATATTTCTCGGCTTTATTTCCATGTTTTGAAAGGAATCGGAGGATTGCCGATTAAGGAGCATTAGTGCCTTTGCTTTCTGTTTATATCGTAACACACACATGTATCTGCAGTTGTTTTCATCGGTATGGCATTTACTGTTTGTTTGGTTGCCCAAGCCAACATTACCAAAGCAGCCGAAAAAGAAAGAAGTGGAGTCTTTTTCACAATATTCATAAAAACAGCAATCACATTTTCAGATTGATTTTCAACTAGAAGAAAGATGCCACACAGCCATAGACCATGAATAACTGATTTCCGTAGTATGCTTTAAATTTAGCCTCCCTATCACTTTCACATTGTTATTCTAGTTTCTGTCTATATAGGTGTACTGTCTTCACAATTTTTTTAACACTTGGTAATTACTATATGACAGGACTGCAGTCCATGCTGTCCGGCCCTCTTCTTGTTTTTTTTTTTTTTTTTTGAAAATGGTAGGCAATCTATAAAAAAGACCGAGATGGCCAAGTACAGCGGAAATAGAAAAGAAGAAAAAATACAGCAGATAAAGAAAATACAATCACGGTTAGTGAGAGTC
Organism: Tasmannia lanceolata; assembly: GCF_043159265.1. Lineage (NCBI taxonomy): Eukaryota > Viridiplantae > Streptophyta > Magnoliopsida > Canellales > Winteraceae > Tasmannia > Tasmannia lanceolata. Next base: position 6,890,037 of record NW_027518683.1, read on the forward strand.
AAATAAGGCCAAGGATTCCTTAGAGAGACACCCTCTCTAGCTAAATCGTCCGCTACTGAGTTTGCTGAGTCCAGCCCTCTTCTTATCCTCTTTCTTGCTACTTTCCCATCGTCACTCCCTTCTATAATTATTCTCTACTATTCCTGCAGCCTAGGGACTGTTGGACTGCAGTTTTGGGGTTGTTTGATACATACAACCCCCTTTGGTCCTCTTTCGCTGCCTTCTTGATTCCCCTCTATATCTTGTTTTCTCGGGGTTTGCACGAGCATCTCTCTGTCATAATTTCCTTCTTAGCCTACACAAATGGTGTCAGCGGCGGCTCTGCTTTGGACTGTTTGAGCGTCCGTGATTCTTCATCGCCCTCTTGGCGTCCGGTGTGCGAGATTCAAGGTAGATGTGCAAACTTTCTAGGTGAGATCATTTGCCCCCCCTTCCCCAATACCCTAGCTTCTACTAGAGTCTTGAGATTGTTTATGCCTTGTAGATGGTTAGTTGGGCCCTAGTTCTATTGTTTGCTTTTATTTCCAGATAATATTCAGATTCCCAACTCTTTGCTTCACACACACACACACACACACACACACACACACACACACACACACACAGTCATCTTTTGGTGTGATCTATTGGTGCGATGGATGTTTGGTCAGATACTTGAACTTATTGTTGAGGTAAAGCAAACTTCCTAACACGAATTGACTTTCTGAATGTTACTCTGATTTTGTGGCTGGTTTGGACTATCTTAATTGGGGAATTGACTCATTAAGCTCCTACGTAATCCGGGATTACCCGTGAACCTCCGGGTTTGCACCAAGAGATCTACTCCACACACCCTCATTCCGCCATCAACCAACACACACAGACAACTATACCAACAACAAATCACGAGTAGGATGGGTGGTTGAAGTTGGCACTAGATGTTCATATTTACAATCAAGTGTATCCAACAACTTAGAATAATGCAAACATCCAAGATGTTGTGTAATGAACCAAGTAAATAACTCAAACTTAAAATGAAAATTTACGCTTTCGTTTTGAAGGAAGGATTTCATTAAAACAAACTTAGCTAGGACAAAGTTCCTGAAAATTGGGCAATACTTGTATAAGTTACAGCTATTTACTACCATAAATAGGAATACAATCAATCCATTGACCAATTATACACAAGCACAACCAGAGGGTGGTATCACCCATAGGCACTTAATAACTTAAAAGTTATTGCAAAAAAATTAGTGGCCATGACATAACTTTTGGCTGGAAAGAAATTAATCACAAGTTATGAGTTATGATGCACGAGACATGAGCACAAGCATTACATCGGAATACATGTATGCGGGCATGTGGGCTCAAAATGACCATGGGTACACATACACGCTGTTCTAAAAATGCAAACAATTGTACTATCAAATAGCTGTCGGCAGAAGTGAACTCATTCAAAACAGCAACGAAATATTCCAGAAAGAGAGTGCTTCAGGAAGTATAGTCATGCAGTCATAAGTGCCATACACAAGTGATACCCCATATGTGCCCCATATGGATAATGGCCTAATTGGTCTGTTAAATACTTCAACAGTATCTTTTCTATGGAAATAATGCCATTTTACATACAAGGTATCATAACAGAAAAATCTTACCTTGCTTGTTCTCAAGTTATCAGGAAGCCTCAAGGATCGACATTGCACTGGCTCATTAATTTCAGTGAGCTTCCAGATCTTCGATTTTTCAATGGCATCATCCATTGATCTGGAAGATTTTACATCCCCCAAACTTCGGGCATCATCATTCTAGCAAAATTGATTGCGTATGTTAGTGCAAAAATGGTTTGTAATATGAAGATACATTTAAAATTATGACAAAGCTCTTTATAGCTGAAGAATCAAGAATTGTGATGAATGACGACGAAGATCTTTATGCCTAGAGAATCAAGAATAATAACTTTTTCCTTTTTATAGATAAGCACGAGGATTAAGGGCCTCAATGCTACGTACTTGAGATCATCACCAATATGGCAAAGGGCTTCAATGATTATAAATAATGGGAAAAGAAATCTAGTTGGCTTTGAGTTACAATGCTAACAATCCAAAATAAGTTAAAATGTTAAGGGAGCATCTGGATTTAGTGAAAATAAAATTATGGAAAAAATATCCAAAAAATCCATTGAAAAATTATTCCAGTCTAGTAGGGTTGAAAATTACGTAGAAAACACTAAACTTTTTATTTTGGAAAAAAATCCATATAAAATGAGTTAGACAAACACTGGAAAACTCATTTTCCAGGAATAACTTCCAAGCAAAAATCCCTGCATCCAAATAGCACCAAAAAGAATATAAGAATCTCACACAAAGCATTCCATTTATAGCCACCCCAGATGCACCTCTGTCCGTAATAGTTAACAACACCAACACTTGGCATCGAGCTTAATGCATTCTGCATGATATTACTGGTGATTAGGCTTAATGCATTCTGCATGATGTTACTGGTGGATTAGGATTAATCATTTTTCATCCGTGGTCAGCCTTCAACAGAAGATCTTATAGGCCTACCTTAACTGCATTCTCAGATACAACCCTTGAAGCATCAAGCGAACGATTTTCAAATGTGCGCAGCAACCGAAGTCCGTCAACATTTGCCACTATTTTAATCCCATTATCACTTGTAGAAACTGCTAAAAATGTCCCCTCCTTGTTAAAGCGGATACGCGGGCTTGCCTAAAAATTGAAAAAGGGAAATGAGTTCAACTTAGGTCACACTTCTTTTGCGTTGAATGCATGGTCAAAACTTAAGTAGAGAGATTCTCCAAGACTTACTGGTAGACCACCATCGGCATCAATAGTTGTCAAAAGGTTGACGTTATCCACATCCCAAAATTTGATAAAAAATTCATCACCAACGGCCAAAAAACGGTTCCTAGTGGTATCAAATTGCACAACACCCGAAGAGCGTTTTCGAATTCCTTGGTACGTCCTTTTCACAGCCCCTTCACTTTCATTCCATTCAACAATGTATGTATCCCCATCTTTACTTGTCCCACATGAGAAGAGCCTGTAAAGAATTCAAGGGAAATTTTGACACATTGCAATGAGAAATATGAAATCCGAGAAGAGCTCGACCTATCAAAAAAAAAAAAAAAAAAAAACTGGTAGAGAAAATCAACCTTGAGCCATCAGCACTATAAGCCATTGTAGTGCACCCGTGACCTGGAGCATCGTAATCAACTCTAGATCCCAGGTTGTCATACAACCATGCCTTTATCTTTCCATCTATTGATGTTGAAAAGATAAACTAAAACATAAATGTATAAATTCATTAGGAGCTGTTGCAATCACAAGCTGTCATGAACTACAGCTACAGGAAGCCACAACAAGTATCTGAAATCACAGCAAAAATCTGAAGGAAAAAAATCTGAAATCCTTTCATATTTAATCTAAAACCACCATAGAAAGTGCATCAGATTAACAACCTACCTGAATGTTTTCCTTGTAATGAGGACAAACAGAAAAAACAGGGGCCTCATGGCCTTCAAAAGTATATTGTTTAGCACCAGTAGCTGCATCCCACACCTAAGATTACTAAAATATTTTAGTAACGGAATTCCAATTTTATCTGCTATCGAGTAATAATTGTCATTCATGAAAAGATAACCTTAATGGCCTTGTCATCTCCGCAGGTTATGACACATAGTTGCTTAATGGGGTGAGAGAAAGCGAGATCATTGACACCGCCAACGTGAGCTTCAATCTAGAAACGTACAAACAATGTCAGGAGCAAAATAGCAACCAGAAAACAGTAGTTCACGGAAGGACAAACCAAACACAGAATACACATACCTCTAAGTGCTGCCGAATGTCATCACGACCATTGTAATAATATATTTGCACAATGTGCCTCGAATATGCAACTCCTAGAAAATTGAAATGAAAACATCACATAGGAAAAGTGAGTTTATTTCCACAGAAAGTCTCATACATGTAACCAAATTCAAGGTGGAATAATTCCTATTTTCATAAGCTTACCAAATAAAGAGCCATCAGGACTCCACAGTATACGGTTAACAGATACACTAGGATCTTTAACTAAAGCCGCCTGATTTCCATTGAAAACAGTTTAAATTTCAGATTTTGCAACAGTAAAAGATGTTCTACAACAACTCCAGGACAAAGAAATATGGGGTTCATTCTTCAAATTATCATGTAGTAGAAAAGGAACATACCTGGAGAAGCATTGAGCATGCTCCAAGATCCCAAACCTTGAAATTTTTTAGAACCAATCTTTCCCTAAAACCAACATCCCACAACCCTATATCCCCCATGTTTGTACCAACTGAAGCATCACAATCACAAGATATTAGCAAGTTGAATGCCATCTCAAAAAAGCAAGAAAGAATATCAGTACTGTTTTGGATGAATCATGGTTGAAAGTTAAAAGTGAAAGTTGACATAAAAGGAAACAATGGATTCAAAAAGCTGACCAAGAAGTATAGTCTGCCGGACAGGATGAAAATCCATGCTCGTGGGAGATGAGCCTTGATTCAGTGACCATACGACAGTCTTGGGCAAGTCACCTGGTGCGTACATCTGGCCGGGGTAGGTTACTGGCAATATATTTACAGGGAGATTTACCTGCACAAAGTTCAAAAGGTCAATAGAAAAAGGTAACAAGACATAAATATTAAATTTAAAAAAGAAATCTACTACTATTAGAGAAGTTCTGGATCCACGACCCAAAAGTAGAACAGCGAAGTGCAGCGCTATGAGAAACAATTCAATGTACCTCATCAGAAATCCCCATGGGCCTTGTTCTTTTAGATACATGATCAGAACTCGCCGATGGATAACCTACAGAAGGATTATTAGCTGGTGGAGTCCTAAGATGCTTCAAAATTGCAGCTACCACAACACATTTCTAATAGTGGAAGAGTTAACAGATTAAACTCACCATATGCATTTGTATGAATATCCATCTGCATTGTTTAACAAGTGAAGTTCAAAGTTCTAAAACAAGCATAATCAAATAATTTAAGCTACCTGTATTTGTAGGAGCACTAACTCCAATAACTCCTCCAGAAACTGCAGGATGGTTTACAGTGGATGGATTTGGCATCCATCCAGCTAGGGGAGTTGGAACTGTTGCAGATGCAGGTTGAAAAGGCTGAAGACAAAATTAAACCATTCAGTTGGATTTAGAGGAAGGCTTTGAAACAAGAGCAACTCCATGCCAATTTAAATAAGCTTGATTACCCCATGTGCAACCAATTGAGGAAAACCTCCAGCTCTGGGAATGGATCCGAGCAGCGGGTTGCTTGCAGGTGAAGGCGCACGTGGACCAATTGGTTGTCCGCAAGAATGGTCAACAAAAAGGGTTCTTATATCTGGATTAGACCTTGGGTTTTTACAAAGCTGATGCTGCCAATTTAAGCTGCTAGATTATGTAATGACATCAGTTTTCCCTTCATAGCCTCAAAAGCATATCATTGTATAAGTTTGGGAAACCACTAGATCTCAAATGTTAAAAAAGAAGGGGGAACTTGTTTGCTCAACCTAGGTCATTTGTAAAGAATGAATTAACACTCAACTCTTAAGCACTTCATCCCCATACTATGAACATTTTTGCAAGACTACTACCACAAAAATATGCATACTACTAGCAACCAGTGTTGCAGATGACTAAAACATCTAAAGAGAATATGGAACCATGCTAACAATATCGATTTGCACCATGAACAAAAGCGTAAGACTATATGGACTTGCAATTACCTTTGATTAATGAGGGTCCGTAGCCTCGCATTCTGGAGGTTAGGAAACTGCAGTTTTTCACGGAAAAGGGGATTTGCTTCAATCAGCTTTTTGAGCTCAACCAGCATTATCGTTCTTGCAGACTTTGTATCTCCATACTTGGAAAGTTGCTCATTTTCCCTAAGCAATGCATGCTTGTAACATTAGTTTCCATGCAAGGCACACCCATCTTATCTGAGCTAAAACAAGAATACAAGTAATATTACAAAATCCATACCTGAAATTCTCTAAGGTCAAAAGTTGTGTTATCTCCTTGAATAGTTCTTCATTAAATGAAGCAAAAATTTTCAAATCCTTAATAAGGATCTCTAAAGCCTTTGCACGGTCATGCCTAGAAAAATTTGGACCAAACTCAGATCTAAAAAGTAAGTAAAAATCCAAACAATCCTAAGAAAAGAGGGCAATCGGGGAACGTAGGCTTACTTATCCAGTGCCTCAAGGTACTTTTGCTTTCGTAATTCAAAGAAGATCTTCATGGAGTACCGGTTGTCATCGACTTTAGTGAACCCCGAAAGGTATCTCTCGACTTCATCCCAATTTCCGTTGCGCACCTCGTCCTCAAAATACTTCATATTGAAAAAGAAGCCAGATTCCTGCTCGAGCCTAACCAAACCAGAACCCTAACGAATTCAGGGAAAAAAATAAAAAATACAAACAGATATCAAATGAGAGAACCAAATAAACTCCACAAAAAACGTACCTATGGACCGTATCCTTGAACTTCTCGTCATCGAGGAACTGTAAAATCAAGAACACGAGCTCTCTACTGAGAGAAGACATTGCAGTGTCACCGTCCTTGTCCAACTCCCCAAACCTTTCAAAAAAAGAAAAAAAGATCAACAAAAAGACTCAGATCTTCTCAACAAAACATAAAAGTATAAAACCACCCCTCTTTCAAAAAATCGGATGGAAAAATCTCCTAGAAAATAAGGAAACGCATTAAACCGCTCAGAATCGAACCAAAAACCAAAAAGATTCAACTGTTATCGGTAAAAACATACGAAACCCCTGTTTTCCCTTTCAAATTGCCGAAAATAGAGAAATCCGCAGCGGAAGCTAAAATCGTAGTTACGAGTTGCAAATCTAGGGTTTAGAACAATCAAAAGCGTAAAAAAAGCTTCAAAGACACGGAATCGGAGATGAATGAAAAGGAAAACGAAAAAGGAAAGGCAAGGAAAAGAAAAAGAAAAGCTCTAAAGGCAAGATTCGAACAGAGAAAAAGGCAAAGAGAGAGAGAGAGAGAACTTACCACGAAGAAGCCTGAAGAGAAACCCTAGATTTGGAACGAAGAAGAGAAAATCAAAGGAAAGAAGACGATCGCTTTCTCTCTTTCTGAAAAAAGAACACAGCATCTTGAGTTGCAGAAAGGGCTTATTTATAGGCAGAGGCGACAAGGAGAATAAGATAAGTAATAGATCTTTTCGGGAAATAAGAGCAACTACCTATCAGAGAAGGGGTGATATGATAAGTACAGAGAGTGGGCCCCAGCAGAGGAGGCGACGTTTTGTCGACTTTATTGGCGCGGAATATCGAGCAGACAGCTGTCTTTCCTTTTTTACGCGGAGTCCAAATAGAGGACAAAACCTTTACTAGATTTACTATTTTAGCCCCAAGCATTTAACTAATTACTGGATATATCCCTCACTTTTTAAGTATAAATATAGGAGTCATGTGATTGGCGCTTTGATTTCGTTTATTAGTGGAAATGATGACAGCGATATTTCTCTGCGATTTTTCGATAAATTGAGTTTGTCGGATAAATCCGAAAGATACGTCGGGTTCCAAAAAAACGGTAACTTTATACCATGCCGACATTTATTATTATTTAATTGACAAGACCGGACAAGATTGAAAAGTAATTATCCTAGTTAAAAAAAAAAAAAAAAAGGAAAAAATGACCAAATAAATGGGCTTTCTACTGACTATGACGTGTCAAGAGGGGTGTTTTCTAAATCACCAATCAAGAGTGCATATGACTAAAATGCCCTTGATTCTCTCTCTCTATCAAATCACCTTTTTTGAAATGATTACATTTACAATACAAATCCCAAAATCCACCTTTTTCCCTCTTCTTCTTCTTCCTCCCACCTAAAAAAAAAAAACGTACGTCTGAAATATCCAAAAGCCTCCATTGTTAGATGCCAAAAGCTTCATTCTATTGCTGAAAACCTCATTTTTAGATGTCAAACTCTTCCTTGCATTGCATAACGCCTCCATTTGCAACAACTATTGCAAAAAAACATTATTAGATTCCGAAATCGCAAAAAATCTCCACTACAAACCACCATTCCATTGCACAAAGCCTCCATTTAATGAAAATGTGTGTATTTCTAGCCATCTCCCTTCTATTTTCATTATAAGGCATGTTTACAAACTTGAATGAAAGTTCTCCATGTTAAACTACTGTTTTCCATTGCACAAAGCCTTCAATCACTATTTAATCATATTTAAATTACTTTAAACACTTTATAATCATTTTTATTTTACTGTAAACCACTAATTTCTTAAGTTAAACCACTATTTCATTACGATAAACCACTACTGAAGGCCACTAAGTGAGTGTTTATAAGTGGTTCATATAGCTTATTTGGTTAAGAATCCTTAGTAGTGGTTTATAATCCTAAATAGTGGTTTATTTAGGTTTACCAGTGGTTTATAGTGTTTATAATTGGTTTATATGGCTTAACAATGGTTTAGAGTGTTTATAAGTTATTTATATAGGGTAAGCAGTAGTTTATAGTGTTTATAAGTAATTTATATAGGGTAAGCAGTGGTTTAGAGTGTTTACAAGTGATTTATATAGGGTAAACAATGGTTTATCTAAGCATATCAGTGGTTTAGAGTGTTTATAAGTGGTTTATATAGGCTTATCAGTGGTTTAAAGTGTTTATAAATGGTTTATACACGGTAAGAAGTAGTTTATAGTGTTTATAAGTGGTTTATATAGGGTAAGCAGTGGTTTAGAGTGTTTACAAGTGGTTTATATGGGGTAAACAGTAGTTTAGGGTGTTCCCAAGTGTTTTATATAAGCCTAGCAGTGATTTAGAGGGTTTATAAGTGTATAATATATGGTAAACAATGGTTTAGACAATGGTTTAGAGTATTTATAAGTTGTTTATATAAGTCTAACAGTGGTTTAGATTGTTCATAACTAGTTTATATAGGATTAACAGTGGTTTGGAGTGTTTATAAGTTGTTTATACAGTGTTTGTAAGTGGTTTTTATAGGGGTAAGCAGTGGTTTAGAGTATTTACAAGTGGTTTATATAGGGTAAACAGTGGTTTAGAGTGTTTATACATTGTTTATACAGTGTAAGCAGTGTTTTATAGTGTTTGTAAGTGGTTTATATAGGGGTAAGCAGTGGTTTAGAGTATTTACAAGTGGTTTATATAGGGTAAACAGTGGTTTAGAGTGTTTATAAGTTGTTTATACAGTGTAAGCAATGTTTTATAGTGCTTGTAAGTGGTTTATATAGGGAGTAAGTAGTGGTTTAGAGTATTTATAAGTGGTTTATATAAGGTAAACAGTGGTTTAGAGTGTTTGTAAGTGGTTTATATAGGTGTAAGCAGTGGTTTAGAGTGTTTATAAATTGTTTATACAGTGTAAGCAGTGGTTTATAGTGTTTGTAAGTGGTTTATATAGGTGTAAGCAGTGGTTTAGAGCATTTACAAATGGTTTATATAGGTTAAACCGTTGTTTAGAGTGTTTGTAAGTGGTTTATATAGGTGTAAGCAGTGGTTTATAATATTTACAAGTGATTTATATAGGATAAACAGTGCTTTAGAGTGTTTGTAAGTGGTTTATATAGGCTCAGCAACGGTTTGGAGTGTTTATAAATTGTTTATACAGTGTAAGCAGTATATGTCTCGGACTTCCGAGACATATATGTATTTTATTCCGACATTCCTGCGGAATTTCGAGAATTGTCTCGGAGTTCAGCACTATTTTTTTTTAAAACTGTGACATTTACTGCGGATTTCCGAGAGAAAATCTTGGAGTTCTGAGGCACAAAATTTTCAGTATGACTTTTCTGCGGAATTCCGACAATTGTCTCGGAGTTCCGACCAAATTTTTTTCACTGTGAAGTTTACTACGGAATTCTGAGATTTTTCTCAGAGTTCCGTAGTTCCGATCACGGAACTCCGAGAAAATTCCCGGAGTTCCGAGCAGTATATATATTTTTATATATACCATTGTTTGTTTGCAATGATAGGCTTATACAGTAAAGATACTTCATGTTTGAACTACATGTAGTATAAGATACTAGTGTAACACCACATTGAGTGCAATATACGTTGGCATCTTCCTTTAAACTAAAAAAAATAACTTCTTCGAGAAAATCAAACATTCTTTCCATTCCGAGATAATCTGATATATGCCTTATATCAGATTTTCTCTTGACATAAAAATATTGAAACTAAGACAAAAAGGTTATTGCTACACTCCTTGGTCATGAGAATTCTTTGATACATCCAACATGAACAGTTCAAGCACGAGGAGGGATGTTCTCATTGGAGGTCAATCAATCTACCCATTGTCCCACAAAATTTCAAGCAACACCAATGCAACCCAAAGCAATTTGAACAACAAAAATGAAAGCATAAAAGGGAAAACGGGTTGTAAACTTTATCCAAGAATAGAATCCTTTTTATGAGGCAAAACAGTTGGGAGTACAACCTATAAAAAAACAGAGATGGGAGTACAAAATAACCCTTAAAAATGATCACAGGATCTGTACAACAACAAAAAGACAAGTAAGAGATCGCAGGATCTGTACAGAATAACCCTTCAATGGTTCCCTCCCTAGACAAGTAAGAGAGGAGTGGACAACAACAAAAGGACAAGTAAAAGATCACGGTCACCTGCAACAGCATCACCACAGCCCCTACAAGTTGACAATCGTGCTACACCTGCCATCTAAGAAATCCTCCAGTAGTTGTCTTCTCATGACCGTGATATCTGCCTGAGTGAACTTTGGCGGAACATCACCGGTAGTCAAAATTGCCTTGTGCAATCTTACACCTTCTAGGTTAAGCAAGCCCCCAAATGGGCTTCTACTTAGGAGGGGCAGCATCTCGACGTAACATAAGAAGGCTGCAAAAGAAAGCATTATCAGATATATACCACATTAGCAGAAATACAATACTTAAAAGAATAACTGGAGGCCTTACCATGATTTCACAAGATGATTACTATATGCCAAAGATGGAATCCAAGCCAAAAAATCAGAGGTGGACCTATTCAGACACAATGTGAGGAAACAAATTAACAAAGTTGTCCATTTAATTTCTCACAAATTCATCACCTTTAGACTACTGACATGTCCATTTAATTTCTTAGAAGCCTATTAGGGGGTTGAGCAAATCACTAAGGAGAATAAACCCCTAATTGTCCAATTACACAACTATTAACATGGACAATTAGGGGTTTAAACCACTGATTTCTCACAAATACATCACCTATAGACCATTGACATTTCCATTCTATTTCTTACAAGCCTATTAGAGTGTTGAGCAAATCTCTAAGGAGAATTAACCCCATAATTTATCTATTAAACAACTGTTAACATGAAAAATTAGGGGTTTAAACCCCTGATTGCTTGCAAACTCAACCCCAATATACCAGGGAGCCTAATTTATGGGCCATTGACATGTCCATTTTATTTCTTAAAAGCCTATTAGGGTGCTGAACAAATTAGTAGGGAGCCTAATTTATCAATTAAACCACTGTTAACATGGAAAAGTAGGGGTTTAAACCACTAATTTCTAACAAATTCAGCCCCTATAGAGCAATGGCATGTCCATTACAAGCATATTAGGGTGTTGAGCAAATCATTATGGCAAATAAACCCATAATTTATCAATTAAACCACTTATTTGTGACAAATCAGGGGTTTAAACCACTGATTTGTGACAAATTAGGTTTTTAAACCATCAATAGTTACTTAAAACACCTAATTTATCAATTAAATGACTGATTTCTCAGAAATTAGGTGTTTAAATCACCGATTTCTCACAAATTAGGGGTTTAAACCACCGATTTATCACAAATTAGATGTTTAAACAACTGTATAAACAACTGCTTTCTCATAAATCAGTGAGATTGGTTTAAACCACTGATTTCTCAAAACCCTTACTTAGAAAACGACATAGAGAGTGAGAGGGAGAGAGATGGGTTACCAACCTGTGAGAGGAGTTGCCGGTGAGATTTGTCGGTGATATTTGCCAAGAGAGAGAGAGACTTGCCGGAAATTTTTCGCCGGCAGGGGGATTCACAGAGAGAGAGAGAGTAAAAAATAGCGTAAAAACGATTGGGTTTTTACCAACTCAAACGTTTTTAAAAATGAGGGTATACTTGTCCGAAACCCACCCAAATCTGTCTATGTCACTTCAATTTTGTAATTTAGAAAATACCCCCCTTGTCACCTCATAGTCAGAAGAAAACCCTTTTTTTTAGTCATTTTCCCTAAAAAAATGAAAGGTATTTGATTTAACCCCAGTTTCCATTGCAGGAAATTTTTAAAAAACCCAACCCCAAGTTGTGTAGCTTGGGTCGGTGTCGGCATCGACCCGAGAAACTATCTTGGCTAGGGTCGGGTTTATGAATCTCAGGTTTTCCTAAAAAAAATTAGACCCCAGTCCGAGATAATTTTTCAGGTAGCATAGGGTTTTGGAAAACCCGCTTGACCCACTTGACCCGAGTTACAACCCTACTTTATATCATGTCCAATCAGTTCCAAGTCACCATTATGACTATATTAACAAAGATATGCTAGTTAAAGTATCATGATAAAGTGATGACAAATATGCATACGATGCAAAGAGATAATGAGATTTGATATGATTTTCTCGTTGCTGCTGCAAAAATCTAGGCCAAGGCTTTCCAGCGAGAAAAGACGGCTAGATGGCTCCCGACTGCAACCTCCGCACACGAACGAATGTCATAAAACTGTCCGGGACTTTGGGAGGCTATCCAGTGCCTAAGTCAGAAAGGGCAATAGATGCGTAATGAAAAGCTACATAATGGTTTCCAAATCCGTAAGTTTCCCTTTTATAGAGAGAGTCGTAGTGAGTTGGGAAAGTTGCTTCTTGAGACTTCCCTAATTGATCGAGTTTCCTAAAAATTTGGGTTTCCAACTTTATCTCTAGCAGCTGTGTTTTGGAGTTTCAACTCTAGAGATTTTAGGGCTTACACAAGAGCGGTGAGATTACCCTTTTACCCTTAGCGTGTTTTGGTCCACATGTCGATCTCCGATTAGGTGCTTATTTTTACCCCGAGCACTTGTCTTGTTAGCATGCCATGGAAATTGGAGATCCATCATCTGATTTCGGTGCCTTTGAATTAGACTAGTTTGTATGGTGTTGGACTGACGTGATATGTCAGGGAGAATTACAGTTTGTAAAAAAGAGTTCCTTGTGAAAAAGAGAGAAAAATGATATTTGCGCTCCCTTTTTCTTCTCTGGACCACTCCCCCTAGTGTATTTATGACCAAGGTTTAAAATTTCGGCTTTTGTCATTAGCAAAATGGAAACATTTCAGTTTCATTATGAAGTTTCGACCTAAATTTTGTAAAATCACAAAAATATTTCGGTATGAAAATACAGCCAAAATCTAGGTAAGATTCTTCGCCATTATTATTAATATTTTTTTTTTAAAGAAATATTTAAAGAAATCTCTTTGTTCTTTCTCTTTTCTACAAGTTGAGTTGATTTTTGTCGGTGTTTATGTAGAAATGTCAACATTTCAATAGAAAATTTACTTTTTAATATGAAAAGTAGCATGTTTCGCATATTCAACCGAAAATTTCGAGCAAAATTCTAAATTTTCGAAATACTAAAATTTCGGCCTAAATCTGATGTTTTTGCCAATCCAGTGGATTTCATTTCGGTAGCTACTGAAATTGAAAACCATGTTTATGACTACTCTTCTCAGGCTAAAGAAGGTGTCCCAAGGAAGAAATGGGAGCACCTAAAGAAAATGGGAAATGATATTTCCACTCTTCTCATCCGTCTTTTCTTTTGATGATGAATAATAGTTGTCCACAGGGTCCGCGATGAATGATCTAGATGGATGAATGGATTTTCAATGTGCTTAGTGAGATAAGTAGATAAGGGAGTTACACCACAAAGTTGAGGTCAAGACTTATTCTTCTATCTAGGCTTAGCTTTTCCAGTCAAATGTCTTTGATAACACCTTAATCCGATGAATCGCAGCCCTTGATCCATTATCCATCAGTTAGGGTTCCACCGAGAAAAGCTCAGGCCATGTTTGGGAGCCACGAAAGTTTTTTCCATGGAATATTAGTTTATCAAGTGGTGGGAGAGGGTGAGAAGCACAGGTGTGGAGAGTGTGAGAAGTTGCTATAAACAGGAAAAACAAAAGACCCCACTCAAAATAGAGTCCTTATTTTTCAGCCACTTTGCATCACCTCCTCACTCATGCCTCTCATTCTCTCTACCCCTCTCAATCTCATTCTCTTTGCCCCTCTCAACACTTGTTAAGCTAATATTCAATGGGAAAAAAAATCATTGGTTATCAAACATGGCCTAAATTGTTGATCTATGCAGTGTTTGCAAAAATAGGGTTAATCGATACTTTTCAATGAAATTACTAAAAGGGTTTAGAATCATGCTCACCAAATTTTACAATCAGGCCCTGTTTGGCTTGCAGGAATTTGCTGGAAAAGTTTGGAAAGGAAAAATATATCAAAATTCACCTACTTTTTTTCGAATAGTTCGCCTACCTTATTTTACACACGAATAAAGATACCTTAAGCCATCCCTATTCAATTTTTATTTAGAGAGACCTTCAATTTATCATGTTATCCCTCTAAATTAATCATAATTATATCATTTCCCTCTAAATTGTATAAAGAATAAATTTTCTACCGGAAACATTTTTTCTTTCCAAGCTTTACTTGAGAAAAATGAGAGATATTCTATTTATCCTAAGTTTGAGTGCTGTATCTCTAAGGATTCCTCGGCTAATTTTGACATATCTTGCTAAAATTTGATAGTATAGCACCGAGTTTTTGAGATATCTTGCTCAAATAAGGGTGTATGGCACATGTCAACCAATTTGTAACCGATTTCATTTTTCTTAGTTGTTGGGTCGTTTCCTTAGTCCCTTTCTTTTCTTGTTATCATTCCCTTTAATAACGAATTAATTGTTCAAAAATATTGCTAAAGCTGTACAGTATACATGCATTGTTTGTTCTAACTTATCTTCAAGTTTCCCTTTCTTTTTTTGTATTTCTGTATTTTTGCTTTTTTATACTTCATGAATTTTTCCATTTTTATTTATGTGAAAAAGTCATGATTTACCTGATTCGCCGTGTCAACCCACCCCACCCGAGACTCAACCAAGCCTGTAGTCACGATTTTTTCAACCTCGACAATGAATTGGAAATTCGTCCATGAGTTTACCGCCTCTTTGTTTCTTTGTAGTGTAGTTTTTCCTTTATGAATTGGAAATTCGCGCGTGGGTGTGTAAAGAGAGCTTGGAAATTTGTCCATGAGTTTAGCGCCTCTTTGTTTCTTTGTAGTGTAGTTTTTCCTTTAGCTTTTGTTTTGAGTATCTCGCCGTGGCTTGTATCTCTCTTTCTTTTAATAAAATTATCATCATTCCAAAAAAAAAGAGACAATGAATTGGAAAGACTTATGACAGGAAACAAGGCAAATAATTTCACATTAGAGGCAGTGGTTATAGAATGTGGCATCAGAATTTAAGTCCTGTCATGCAGTTTGAACTTGCACACCCATTTCCAATTGGGTCACAGGAAACAGGGGCAAGAAATAAGGTTAGGAACTTGAAAAAACAACACACAGAAAAGTTGGAATACCAACCTCATAATTTACTACATTCACATGAAATTCTTCTACTTCAGGTATCCAGCTTTGCTGCTGCCGATGCGTAGCTTACACTGCTATCTCTCATGCTTTTGCACTGGCTTGACTGTTCATATCGTAGGAAACTAATTTTTACTTTTGTCGAGCAATTCCTCAGCATCTGAGATTAACAGACAGGAGAAATCAATTTGACAGGATCAAACCCTCTAACATGGATGAACCTTAAAAAGATGAGATATTATGAACTCTTACATGGAGAAAAACGCTGATGGGATGGCGCCCACAGATAGTGTTGTCACAATCTGATAGATACTCTTTGAACGCGTCTGCATCTCCCGTCTCTATGATGTCCATGCCCATTCGGTCCAAATTTTCAATGGACTTGTAGATGGCCCCATATTTATTGTCATAATGTAAATAGTTGAACCTAGCAACCGAGTACAACCAGACATGCAACAAGTCAAACTTTGACGTTAAATTCTACAACATTCGCACATTGTAAGGGCTAAGTTGCATGATGAACATCCCGAACTATCAGATGATTTGGTAGACAGTAAACTATAGGCCAGGTTTGAATTTCAGGACAGTTATTCACGAGATAAGCAACCCCAAGACAAGATGCATCACAACAGTGACAGTTTGGGGGAGAGTAAGAAGAGGGGGGGGATTTAGAAATTTATATCCACCAACTGAGTTGAAGAAATAAGCTTTTGTGACTAACTAGAGAAAACACTCAACATGAACATTAGAATAATAATCCAACCAAAATCTGAACTGCGGAGTAACACAAACTGTTGCAAGCACAAAATAAAGCCTACACTGCTATAAAAGAACAGGTAGCGCCTGATTAAAAGAAGGATACTTTAATTGAATGGAGATTCAACAGTTCAGGTAAAGAAACAAACAATATTAAAAGTAAAAGGTATGGTTCAATTAATCCATTATTCTCCATTGGAGAGTTGGGAGAGCAATGGTGGTAGAGCTCGTCAGTTTAGTTCCTCTGTTGGTACGAGGGAACCATCATAAGTGCTAGTACTAGGCAGGAATGGAAGTAGGTGTTGGTTGATACCGGCTTAGTTTTACATATATAATTTAGTATATACATCCCTGTAGGCACAGTGATTGATACCATAGTCAGTGTGATGTTTAAAAAGGTTCAGCAAATCACAGAGAAAAGCACACAACATTGATGTTTAGTTCTCCATATCCTACAGATACTATGAAGTGGAACAACCCGGGGAAGCTGTTCACAACGGGATAGAAATCCTTGGAGAAGTTGTTCCTAGGATTAGCCATCTGGCTTGATAAGTTTATCTAGTTTGTTGTTCACAGATTTTGTTCTGGAAATCCAAGAACAAAGGATGAAGCGAACATAAGATAGCAAGTCTATCCAAGGATAAAATAAACCCTAACTTGTTATTCCTACGGTGAACAGCCCCAAGAAAGCCGCCTAGTCCTTAAACAACATATGACCATTTTGTTCATTCAAAACTCATAAAATGGGAAATATTGCCTCGGATGAAAGGCGGAAAATAATGTCCAGTTGGCATACCTAGACACCTATTCCTAGTGTATATATAGGATGCCAATTCTGTAAGCAGAACTGAAACCATACATGCCAACTTGAATTGAAAACATTCTTTACTGTAAGGATTGGAAATGCCAAAGGGGGAAGCACTAGCATGAAGATGCAAAGAAAGAAGGCATTAACATGAAGATGAAAAACAAATCTACTGAAAATAAGAATTCAGAAAGTTTATAGCATATGCAGATGGCCACCCACTGGTTCTCCAAATGCCACCCATGGGTTCTCCATCAAACGGAAAAGAGAGCAGCAACACAGCAAAGCTCAATAATAAATACTTAAAGTAAATAATGTTTTGAAAATGGAAATGGATATCAATTGTAAAAAGAAAGTTTGGACAGAGATCACCAACAAACAGCAAAAAGGGAAGAACAAAATTAAAAGGCCAGGTGAAGAAATAAAGTCAGTGAATAGTGTACCTTGACCCCCAATGGCAGAAGTCTGACGACACGGAAAAAAAATTCTTTGGGTCATCCACATATTTGGCCAGCAGCTGTCCATACATGGCTTCATTTTCTGAGCGAAGAGCTCCAACCAAAATGGGTACAATTTTTACTGGCCAACTGCATGGAACAATCTAAAAGTTGGTATTCGTGAAGTGGGATATGGGGAAGAGGATTGATATAAGTAAAATTACCCTTGAAATACTTTAGCAAGATAGGGCAAGTGCATCTCCATGCTATGTTCGGCTTCATCTACATTAAGATCCATAAGTTCAAATTTTCCGGTTGCCCGTAGTTCATCATTAACTGGTGTCGTGTCATGCCAATATAGCCAGATACAAAATATAGATGTCAGTGAGTTTTGTTTTGCTTCAGTTTAGTAGCAAGCCAAAAGAATAACAAAATACAGAAAAGGCTATACTAAAAGATTCTTCAATAGCCAAAGCAACGAAATAAGAGCATACATATATTGTAAGAAATAAGGGTTACTTCTTGTATGGGAATTAGATTATATTTGGGGGCTATTTATGTCTTTTTCATAAAATTTAGGGTTTTATCATTAATATAGCTCAAAGAGGAAACTATTTCATTCACTCCATCTCTTCTTTCTCATTCTCTTCTCTATTCTCTCCCTCTACTACTCAAACCTCACGGGATTTTTTTCCATGTTTTTCTAAGAGAATCAACGTCTTTGACTGGTTGACGTATTGATGACGTCATCAGCCCATATAACTGACATTAGCAATCGTACGACCATGGAGTAGGTCTTAAACCTGCATGGCTTGGATGCACATATCATTCTCGTTATTATGGTAGTTTTTGGAAACTTTTTGGGCGTTGATTGATATTTTTCAGGTTTTTATAGAAGAAAATCCAGAAATTCTGTATCTTTTGGTTGATGAGAGTTTCTCTTAGCTCGGGGACCTGCTGGGAAGGGGATTACTTCCATTCAGGTATCTGTTCTATGCCCTATGAGGCTTTATAAATGACAATCAAGCGGCAATCAGCATAGCAAATAATCATGTCTAGCAGTCACACAGGCTCACTTTTCAGCAGATTTTGTCTTATACATTTAGTTCATTTTAGGTGGCTGCTCTCATGTGCAACAGCCAGCAGCAAAATGCCTCTCTGCGAAAGTCCCTAGCAAATCGTGTGTATGTGCTTGCATGAGGGTAAGAAAAGAGATTTTCAATCTCGAACTAGTCCAATTAATTGATCAACTAGAATACGTTATATCAATCAACCCATGTCATGTAGACGTCATGATATTTTCAGAACACACTTACAGGGAAACCTTTAGAAGAAAATTTAATTGAATGACTAAACGCTAGTGAGTATAACATTTAGCACGCATATATATATATATAACATAGTTACCATTGTAATACCTTCCAAATCAATCGGCAGGTCTCCCAAAGGCGTCTTGTAAACAGTGGCTCTCGAAAGAGCACACTTTGGAGTGTAATAATGGTGAGATGGTCCCAGAAGGAACACCCGAGAACTGAAATAGCATATTTCCTCACATATTAGAAACATAGTAAGAGAGAGACAGTTTTAATAAATAGCATGAAGAAAGCATATTAATATTTAAATGAGCTCACCACTACCTTAGAAAATTCCAGAATTTCCCGACTATGAGATCATCATGCTTCTTGCAATGAGAAGATGAGTTTGGACACAACAATGATGATAAAGACATTCAGATCAAAGGCATGGATAATTTCAACCTACTAAATCGCATTTTAATCCTTTTTGTTTATGACTATTTAGATATAAGATCTCATGGACTAGAAGGTCAAGTAAGAACCATTATTGCACCATGTACGACCTTCAAACCTTTTCAAATCAAATATGATTTAAATTGGAATAATCAAGAGGTTTTGTCAAATTTGAAAATCAGCTAAATGTTAAAATAAATACCTTATCCTGGAACAATATAAAGGATGTGAAGGATAGTGGTGGCGTATTGTCCTTAATTTCAATTTCAAATAGAAAAGAACAAGGAAAGCCCTTAGTACATGACAGAAGCTTCCAAAGGCATTTGATCAAACCAAGACCTACTTATAACAAAAAGAAAAAGATAAATAGAGCCCAATCAAATATTTTATGATCCAAAGAAAAAGAAGAAATTTTTTTATATGTAATGGTTATCCTACAGGCCTACCAAACATCACTTCGCTTTTTTTTTCCCTACTCTATTAAAACACAGTAAACAGAATAAAAGGAAGCCAATATAATGCCACAAAATAGTAGATGCCCTAATATAGCCTATAACCATGAATATCTTCAGCAACAGTAATGGCTAATATGCTGCAATGGTGTCAGTCTGTTAAAATGGTTTTCTTCAAGTAAAATTTTGCTAAGAGTAGCACCAAAAGTATGAAGGAACATCAAGTCTCTAATGGACATCCAATCTATGATCCTGATTTTCAAATTCCATGTATGATAATGACATATCTTGGATCGAAATGTCATTTGGTTTAGGGGAGGAATGTAATTCATGAATAAATGAAAATCTTCAAATTGAAAAATAAATAATGAACTCACATGCTTTCTGGGTCGATATTACCAAATGCAAAGGCTGCACAGCGACCTGAATATGAGTAACCAGCATGCCTGTAGTTTGGAATTGAGTGCCACCAAAGGATCAATAAAATACAACTACAACAGCTGAGCATGACATTGATGATCTCACAAGCAATGAGGAATGACATGTACACTTACGGGGCAATCACTCCTCTTACATCTGCAGATTTTGCAAGGCCGGATGCTCTGAGCCATCCTCCAAGCTCTTCGTCAAGTTTGTTGGCTGACAAAGGAGGCCATATTAGGATCACCAGAGAAGAGAAGTAAACATGATATATTCAAGTCAACTAAAAAAGATAGTCTTTTTGGGTTCTTTTTATACATTGAATATTCGGAGGAGCTTGAAAACCAGTTCTAGAAGAAATTGTGCTATCAAGTGCCTAAGGATGTACACCCAACATGGCAATTCACCCCAAATTGCAATTTGGGTTTACATCCAAATGCATCCCAAAGGGTTTCATAAAACTTTTTGCTACAGGTTTCTAATTAAAGAGAGGGTCAAGTAGAAGAATAAAAACAGTAAAGAAGTTTCTGTTACTGGTCTGTAATTAAAGAGAGGTTGTAGAAGGAGAACAAAAAACAGTAAATTTGATCCAAGCGTATAAAAGCGATTTTAGTCTACCAATTCTGTAAATAGTCTACTAATTATGTAATAGATGGGAGTAGAGGAACAGAAGGCCTTTTAGTACCCATAATCTAAAATTAAAATTATCAACAAAAGATTAGAACTTTTCAAAATTAAAAATAAAAATCAGAACATTGAGAATAAGAAGAGTTGGGGTTCACTTACGGTTGTCAGAATACCAGGATCCTGCGTGTGATGCTCTTCTCACCCTTTCCATTTAAATTATTCGAGCTTCGAAGAAGAGAGTCACTGAAAGAGAGAAAGCAAAACCCTAGACTCTGAGAGAGAGATTACGGAATTGGGGATCCGATGCTTACTTGTTGGATGGGGAGATATGATGTGTTACCTTTTTTGGCCTTTCTTCTGTCCTCTGCCTTTGATTCCGCTCTTGTACTTCTGCGTATTTTCAAGATGTCCAGTGGGCCCCTCAAAAACAACAATCTATCATGGATGATCCTAACCCTCCGATCTATCGAGAGGATTAGGATCATCGTTTGGAGATGATTTGTTGTCGTCATCAGTTCTTATGGGCATATTTTTGAAGAAGTACAGGAGGGCCTGCCTGCCTTATTCGAACATCTAAGCTATTCATTTGAATTGCCCAAATAGGGGCCCAATGTTTTACTTTTACAAGATCGACGGTCTTGATTTCAAATATATGTGCTCATGTGGGACCAAAATATTGCCCTTGATTGTAATGAGGATGACAAAGAGGACGGATTGTACGGGGCCCAAACTATCAAACAAGAGATTTTCAGGTACTGGTTTGGGAGAGGGTTAGGGTTTATGAAATAAATCAGATGGACCTAGAAGCGGCCATGGCTCCACCAAGAGGAAGCTGTCTGTTAATTTTGAGGGATGTGATATATTCACCCTTTTTTTTTACTTGGGACAACCCCCTCTACTAGTATTTATTACCACTCTTTTACACTAGAGGGGGCTGTCCCAAGTAAATATAAGGTCTGATGATCTGATTAAAATCCAGTCACAATCCCCAAAACTAATCTCCCAAGGGGCTTGCTCTCCACGGCCAATTGCATATATTCCTGTATGGGAATGAGAACTGGTCTCATGTAACCACTGCACCAAAAACTCCATCAGTGAAATTCCTAATGAGCAACTGATCTCATGTAACCAATACACCAAAAACTCCAGAGCTGATGGAATGCCTTAGGGCAGGCCCTTTAAAACTGTCCAATACCAGGCTGCCCTTTAAACCTTTCCCAGACCATATTGGGTCCCACCTAGTCCCATACTTAAGCAGGCTCCCACCTAGGCCAGTAACATTCCACTATGCTTTTGCATCTGTTGTCCTTTGCCATTCACTTTGTGGCAGCTTTCACTCTAGCCTTTTTTTTCTAGGTGGCCATTTCCATAGGTTGCCCTTTTCATGGCGGCCCACTCTATGGTAACTTACTATCACTTTGGCCTCTTTACCATGTAGTCCTCTCCATAGGTTGCCACTTCCATGAACATGTGGCAGCTACTCTGATACCAAAAGTCAGGTACTTGATCAGTACGTCAAAAGCTCAAGAGTTGATGTAACACGTTTGGCAAGGGCCTTTAAACCTGTCCTATAACAGACTGGTCCCAGCTAGTCCCATACCTAGGGGTGGCAAAATTGGCCAAACCGAACCGAAACCAAACCGAAAATTCAGTTTCGGTTTGGTTAAACCAAACCGATTCAAATTTCGGTTTGGTTCAGTTTGGGGGAACCGAAACTGAAGATTTCTAATAATTATGAGTAAGGGTGGCAAAATTGGCGGAACTTATCCGAAACCGACCCGAAACCGAACAGAAAATTCGGTTTCAGTTTCAGTTTGGTTCAACCAAACCGATTCAAATTTCAGTTCGGTTTGGTTTGGGGGTCAAACCGAACCATTGCCACCCCTACCCCTACCTAAGCAGCTCCCCACTTAGGACCGTAACATCTCATTCTCTGCAAAATACCCCATTTGATGGGTCAATGAACTTCTTGTTCATTACATTAGCAAAAGATTATTATGTATAGATATGAAGCGAAAGCCCTTCTAATGATGCAAGCAATGAGATACTATCCTGATTTTTAATATATCTGGTGGGGGTCCTGCCTAACCCCAGCTTGCCCATCAAAAAAAGAAAAAGAAGCAATGGGATACTCAGTTGAGGAAACCCAAAAGTAACAGACTATAATTTCCTATAAAACTTACAAACAGTTTAAGCACACTAGCAGTATCAATAAATTACATAGAAACCTCAGGAACAACGTGAATATCATTACAGGTATTACAAAGAACAATTTCTGAATCCAATCTTCCACTTATCATGACTGAAGGGGGCAGAGCAGAAATAAAAAAATGTCTGCTCCTTTATATTATCTGTATCTCAGAGATAATTATGCCCCCGTGTGAAAGAAAATGCTATAACCAGCTGTCTAACTCTAAAACAAACACCTCAGTTGGAAACCAATACCTTGTTTCCCATTTTTTTTTTGTTTTTATTTATAAGAACACACGATGCAATCTGAATGCAGCAACCCAAGCGACCACAAACCCGAAAAGATATTCCAACCACCGACCATTCGGCAGGAGGATACACACCAACATTTGACAAACAATACCTTTTTTTTTGTCGTAAGAGCAGGCAACAAGTCTGAATCTAACAGCAAGAAGCAGCAACTTAATCTGCAAAGAGAGAGTTCCAGTTAGAGTATACTAACCAAAGTCATATGTCAGTAGACCACAGACTAGAGCAAAATTAATTCAAAATGACAAGTCAATAAAGAAACAACTAACTCATTAGAAGCAATAAAGAAAAAGTATGAAGTCTGAATAAGCTGAGCAAGCAAGACTGAGAAACTTCGAGGCTCTGTCTTTTACTGGAAACGAACATAAATTTATCAAAGCGTGTATTTAGAGGGTAGTTTGAAACTTCTTAACAGAGAACCAGGTCCTACTAAAACATTCATGAGACAACTACACACAGGCACATTGATATGGCTAACATATAAGGTGGAGTTAATACATATGGAGTTGCTTGCCTTCTCAAAGCTCGAAAGCCTCTCTACCTTTTCTTTGCTCATCAAATCTAAATGACTGTTTTCAAAAAAAAAAAAAAAAAAAAAAATCAATGGTAGAGACCTGATTCATATATTCGTAGGACTACATCCTCGAGAAACCTAAAAGTCTGAAAATAACAAATTTAACAATGCATACGCTTCAAACAATTATTAAGAGATGACTAGAGAAAGTACATCACTGTTTAGAAACACAATTTTTCATATTTCTGACAATTTGATACCAATATGAAAATGGATTTTTCCACATGTTGGACTGAAGAGAGGACCATTTTTGGTCCATTTGTATTTTAATAATTAAAATAATTTTGGGGACATTTGAAATTAAAGGGCTTACTAGGTATTATCAGAAAAGACGAAAACAGCATAGATAACAATGAAATTAAAAAATTAAAAATAATGTAGCAGGAACCAAAATTAACTAAAACAAAAAACACCAAGACTGGGGATGCTTGCCACAATAGCAGAAAGCTACTGTCATGTAGCATCGACCAAAACTTAGAGAAAAATCTAAAGCATCACACAATAAATTCAATAAAAAAGAAAACAAAATAAGTAAATGATGCTTTCCAAGTTAGTCATCCCAAGATACTAAGAATATAAGAGACTAACTGGATGTGACGGTACCCGTATAATTGTCGTTACATACTGTTCACCAGATTGATGGCTTCCCAATACCAAAATTAAACAGTAGAAGTCCATCTAAGATTGTCAAATTAGATTACTTGTTGCAAGTTCAGTTAGATAGCATGGGTAGATTATGAGAAAGGTGTTCAATTGTTGCCACAAGGAGAAGACCCTAAGGATATTATATAGTGAACAACTTGGAGAGTGGAGACGTAAAATCTGACGAAGTGTTACACCTTTAATATTATAATAAGCATGGATCATTCTGGGGTTGAATTGTAGAGAAAGCAGCACATGTTACTTGTTGATTTGTTTTAGGTTGCTGGATGTGGTGATTCAAACGAACAACATCTGGGGCAGAATGTGGTCTAACAAGCTCACACTGAAAAGCAGTGAAATACCTGTCTTTAATACCTTCTCACCCCCAAAATCGAAAGAAATTTCTTCACCCTATTATTAAGCATATTAGAGTAAGGGGATTAATTGGGTATTTATAAAAAGGGTTAGAAAGACTGGGCATGAATAAACATAAAACAGTTATCATCTAAGAAACTCTGAGAAAGTCACTAGTGTACCCAATGCTATCTACAGGCCTCTATGGCCTAGGATAGAAACCAGAAACAATTACTGTCAACTAGTTAGATTCATCCAGCTTCTGTCTCATTAAAAAAATGCTTTCTTGATTTTGGTCAATCTCACGGCTTGCTTTATTTTGGAAGAATGAGAGGGCACATTAAAGAACAGGAGCAAGAAACATGATAAGCGCCAAAGGATGATATCAAGTATTTTAAACGGAGGCAGCACTGAGTCACTGACATGAAGACAAAATGACATCCTAAGGTAGCACATATGACTAATGTTAAAGAGAGAATACTTTAAAAAATCAGAGAAGTGATGTAAAAACAGGGGAGAATAAGAGAACAAACAGGGAGAAATGATAATAAATAATGCGTGAATCAGACATAGAGATAATACAAAAAGGAGTGGTAAAAAGGTAACACAACAAATTGTAATACATATTTAAAAATAAAACAAGCAACCTAGTGCAAAATTAGAAACCGAAAGAGGAGAAATGATACAAATAAAAAAAGTGAGTCAAGTCACTTTAAAAAAAAAAAAAGTGAGTCAGACACCGAGATCATTTTTGCAAAAGGGGATTTTATTTAGAAGAGGAACTGAAGAGGCCTTCAACCGAGATGGTCAAGGCCATACAAATGTAGAAAAGCTAAGCACTCACTCAATAAGGATATGATAAAAGAAAACTGTTGCACCCTTCGTAACACTACTGCGAGCGAGCAAGCAAATAAGTGTGCCCATTGGCGGACCGGAAAAGTGTGTTGGAAAGAAATCCCATGCCCCTCGATGTGGTTCAGAATCTCCAATGGGTCATCAAATGCCATGTGTAGTCGCTCCTATCTTTGACTCAATGGATCATGGTTAATGAATCACCCATAATGATATGAGTGTCAAGCTCGACACCGACAACATGGAGAATACTTGTCATAAGCATAGGGACTCTAGCTTCCTTAGTCAATAATGGCCAATGTACATCAGAAATCCTATACTACCCCGTCATGATCTGTAAGAACATTGCCCATCCAAGCACCCATGCTTTCCTAAGCTAGTATCATCAAAATTCAGATTGGTGGGGGGGGGTGGGGGGGGGGGGGGGGGGGGGGGGGGGGGGGTGTGTGTTTGCAATAGAACACCCACAAACCCATTCAGTTCCCTCAGAGAGATACCCGATAAAGAAAAATGTGGTACAGCTTTAACATCCCCTTCACCAGAGATAGAAGAAAGAGAACCATGAGCTAACTGAACTTTCTCCAGGGCAGAACACAAAGTATAGGTAAAAAACAATGACATACCCGTCATGTGGTCTGAAGCACCAGAATCAATGATCCATGATGAAGAATCAGAAGAATTCATGGTATAGCAAAAAAACGTGGGTGCTTAACTACCTGTTGCGCAAAAGGCGACGTGAAACTGGCGTGGGTGGGTGGGTGAACACTCCCGACACCAAACACACACCAACTCTGTTTAACATAAAAGGATACTTTCTATGAGCTACTAGCCTATGCATACTCAGAAATTTATGCTAATTTATAGCATAAGGAGACCATCTAACCATAAATCCTCCCAAAACCTAATACGCTCACACTAAAACTGATCCTCGAATAAAAGTCGACACGAAAATGACATAAAGGAGACCCAAGATGAACACACAGACCACCATGCACATGAACTTCTACCCAAGGCAGGTCCCTACAACCCACACACCCCATCTATGCCATATTTGTTTTCATCAATCTTACGCCAACGAGCCTCCTTTACTTCATTGAATCCCTATAGCATTCCTCACTAAAGCCTTCTCATTGTGAGAGCCTTTTGGTTTAATACATGTGGCTGGTAACAAAGATAGGTAATTATATTTGCCCCCACTCTGCACTTATGCATGATGACAATAACCAGATTTTAAAAACCCACAAAGGTTTTAGATTATGAAAGATCAGAGATTAAGAGCAAAAGAGTTTTCGAAAGCTGCTTTGAAATGTTCCACTGGATTAAAAAAAGATGCTTTACTGCCTTCTAGCTATCTACTTATGATGGACTAGTCTGTGTGATAACAGAAGCATTTTTGTGATGCAAAACAGTCCAGGGGCAATCAGCTCAACCTGGTGAATGTGAGGTTTTGGTATTCATAGCCAAAGAAGAATAGGCCTCCACTTAAAAATTGAATTATCAATAACATAATTGCTTGGAATGATTCCCTATTCATGTGCATAGCATTGTGAGTTTTCATGATTTCTCAAATCTCAAGTCATTTGACAATTAAGAATTCAACGGAATTGGGTCATCTAATTTTATACTGAATATATGTGGTGGAATAATTTGCTCCAAAAATAAACATCGGGAGAAGCCCACTAACAAATAGGGTCTCTAGAGCAGACACATGCGCGCGTGCGCGTGCGCGCGTGCGCACATGTAACTCAATGGTTGAGGCTTGGCTTCTCAACCTTGAGGTTGCAAGCTCGATTGCAGCTTACCTACCCAAAAAATGTTAAACGTTAAAAAACAAGTGCCTTTTCTTGAGGTTCTGTGAGGCTGGGATGTGTATCACGGCATCAATCCAATAGGAAAGTTCAAGTTTAAAATCACTACAGAGAATAACCACAAAGAACCACACATTAATGTCACGAAGATATTATCACGTTATGTCTACAAACTTGTTGTTGTAGGATTTACCTAAATCAATCAGCAATAATGCTGCCTATGGACAATGGAACAGTAAAACTCTGATCTTTTGCCTAATGAATTGGACAAATATATCACAAATGCTCCAAGATATGATGCAATTTTGGGCCCGGACGCCGAAATAATGGTTCTAGCCTGAAGGAGGGTACACCACTTTTCCACCTTTTAGCATCATACATTTCATTCCATGCCTGTACTATCTCATCAATCTTGAATACCAACCCTATAACCAGAACAAAAATGTCAGCGAATCTCTACCACCAACTAAGCATGTCTAAAACTTTCAAAATAAAAGAGAAAGGCACACTTCTATTTAAGTGGATCAGCATATTTTTACCTTCTTGAGCAGTTTCATTGGAACAATGATTCTTTCTCATAACAGCTGTGTCTATTCGAGAAGCTCCGGCAAGTTCAAACTTTTCTATGGCAGCTTCCAAACAATCCTCCCAGAACTCTACCCCTAATTTGAACTCTACAACTGAGCGTTCATATAGCATAGTGCCCCATAAGATGTTGATCTGAGATCTCATGTTTGCAGCTCGCTCTGCAGCCTCATCAGTTGACATCTCTTTGAAAAGCCCATCCAACCCCATTTTCTGCAATGGCGTTTCTTCCTTAACTGGTGTAGAGAGTTTGCTAAGACGCTGAGACTCCATCTCCTCCCACATCTGTGTGCCCCTGTCCATGTTCGCCTCGGCATTGTCGAAAAGCTCAATTACCCCTTTAGAAGGCCATGTCTTCAAATCTAACTTGCTTCCAACTGCAAAATACCACGAAAGTTTTGCTTGCTCAAACTGCTGTTGCCCTAATGCAAGAAGGCCTTCATAGAAATCAGGTTTTATTTTTAGAGCTTCTTCATAACTCTCCCCTGCTCTCTCATATTCTCTTTGTGCCCACTCATTTGCACCTTTAACCTCCGCAAGTATAGATTCTCTCGAAGCATCCTCTGGTAAAACCACTCTCTTTCTCGCCCTGGACATATGGGCATTCCCACAGTTGAACAATGCTAGAGCTGCCATCTCCTGAAACTGTTCTGCGGCAATCTCAAAAAGGTCTTGTGCTTCTTCACTAGTGACGGAATCCTCCATAGCCTCAGCGTAGAGCTTAATCCCAATCTCGTGAAGATCCAAATATGCATCGGAATCAAGCCCCACATGGTTCTTGAAGTGCCGAGCAAATTGGACGACCCAGTCATCTATATATGAAGATTCCTTTTCCAAACCCGGTTTCATGTTCCCATTCTCAGAGACATTATTTTGGTTTATCTCAAGTTTTTGCAACTCTACCTGAGTTTTCTCTTCCTCAAACAACAATAGCTCTTGCTCGGGATTTACTTGGATGATGTACAACCTAACCGATCCCTGAGGTTCGGCCGATGCTTCAGCCCATCTTAGCTCTTCAGTGGTGGTGATTGTTACCAAGTCACCCTCTTGGTCTTTGTATTTTATGAGAACAGCCTTTGAGCCCGGGAACCGATTTCTAACTATTTCCCTCAGCTGCAAAATGGTACAATCAGCTGGTAACTGAGCCCATCTTATATCCTCCCCCAAAACCAGCTTCACAGTCCTCATAGTCTCTTCCTTAGCATTATCGTTCTTTTCCACAATTATTTTTTCCTCAGACTTGGTTTCCTCGACCTTGCTACTCTTTTTCTTTCTTGTCTTCTCTTTCACGACTTTGAACTGAGGAGAATTGCAAGGGGATTCAATATAATTTTTAACCAAAACTACCCCTTTGTCATCCATCTTGATACCCTTTTTCTTAATCCCTTTTCTAACCCTTTCTGCAATCTCCAAAGCCATGAGATTATTTGGCTCCAAGCTCAGAACTACACCAATGTCTTTCAAGGCCAAATCCAATCTATTCACAGCTTCGTAACACCTCGCTCTTTTCAACAGAGCTTTACTGTATTTGGGAGAAACTTCCAGAGCCAAATCACATTCCTTTATCGCCTTGTGGTACTCGTCAGGGCCCATTTGCATAAAGCAAGCAGCCATGTTGCTGCGGAGATATGCTACATCTACATGGCTTTTAGGTAGAAGCTTAAGAGCTTTCTCATACCTCAACATGGCCCCTTCATGATCTCTCTTTTGGAACAGCTTGTTGCCCTCCTCTTTCAATTCCTGAGACATGTTAATAAAGACGGTTGTGTCATCATCGAAGGTTTTACCGCTCAGCTCTCCGGATCTGTTCTGTTTCAAATTCGCATCACTAGTTTTGCCTCCTAGGTGCTTCTTTTTCTTCCCACTGGGCTTCCCCATCATAAATTCAACAACTTTAACAGAACCCAATAGCAAATTCAAGTAATTTAGTTCTCTCTACAACCTAAACTCTCTGATTTCCATTCAAGCATATGATAAATTATAAGAAACATTCAAGGAAGATAGATTTTGAGCTTCTGGCTTCTGCATAATAAATAAGTTGACTAGAAAGCCCTAATTCCTAAAAGCCTCAAATCTACAGCACCTTAAATTCTCAAACCCTAATTCTTCACAAGCAGTCTATTTTCATACTATGAAGATTCAAAAGAGGTTTCTAGAAAATGGGTTCTTCTTTGCATATGGAGTTCCTCAACTGTAGGGTATTGAATTGGAGATAAACATGCCCCAGTTCAAGAGAATGCCCTATTTAATATCAATTTTCCCCCTTTCACAACAACACCCAAAATTATAACATAAGAGTTTCTCCAAAATTATGAACAAAAACCCCCAGTTCAGAAAAGAAACCCTAGTTCTGCATGTGAAATTCTAATTTAATTAGCTAGAAGCAGCTCAAATAAATCACAAAAGTGGATCAGGAAACTTATCTGGGAGATGGGTTTTCCACAGAATGCAAATTCCGGTAATTCTTAACGAGATTTTCGAATAAAACAGTCCAAAAACCGTTTTTCCAGGGGTGGGGCGGTGTGGCTTACCATAAACGCCACAAAAAAGCTGAAAAATCCAACTATTCTTTCCAATTTTATTTCACTTTAATAAAAAGCATGGCCTCCATTTCGTAAACTCCAAGTTTCAAGCGAACATGAGCAGAGAATATAATAAAAAGAGAGAGAGAGAGAGATGATGATTGGGAGATTTAGTTTTGAGGTCGAATGTCTGGATCGTTAACTATTCATGAACTTCGGACGGTTAAGAGAATATTAAATGACTAAATCGTCCTCATCATTTGTTGAAAAGAATTATTCCTCCTCGTTTGGAGTTTAGATTTATGCAGTGCTACTAACAAATTTTCTTTTCCTGAGGAATGATAGATGCAAGGGCGCCATTGCATAAAGAACAGGGTCCTTGATTGGATCCATTACATTTTTGGTAACCCTTTTAATCAAGGACCCTTTTGCGCCTCTTTATGCAAGGGCGCCCTTGCATCTCTCATTCCTCTTCTTTCTTTTTGTCATTTGTTTTCTTTTCATGAAAATTTTTTATTGGAAAATTATTTCGCAGAAAAATGTTATTAGAAATTCTCTGCCGTGTATTCTTTTACACCTCGTGCAAAAGAAGAGAGGGACCAATCAATTTGCAAAGCATGTTTTGATAAGCCAAGGCCTAACAACTTACACACATCCATAGAAAGGGTGGGGCCCACCATCTTACACCTCATGTTTTGATATGGTAAGGCCCACCATCTCGACCCAAATTCATTGATATGGTGGTGTCCACCCATCAGCGGGCCTACCATGACCATCTCCACCCAAATCCATGCATATGCTTTTATCTTTATCTTTTGATGAGATAAAGATAAAAGCATGAGGCATAGTATATTTTTTCTTCAAAAAAAAAAGATAAAAGCATGAAACACAAGACATAGTGCAGTTCATTGATTTTTCTTTTCTTTTCTAACCCGAAGAATCTCCTTCAACAAAACCAAATAGAAAAATCTGTGACTGATCAGTCCTTTGAAACAAAGCTCGGGGGTAATTCCGGAATTACATTTTACGCAACGGTCGCTGAGCGACGAGCGCAAGACAAAAGCAAGCAAAACCCACACGACATCTTTTTTCTCCTGGGACGAAAAATCTAGAACACGACGCCCACAAGCTTTTCACCAACATCAACATTTAATAAAATAAATAACTTTTTGATAAAGACACCCCTCTCTTTGACCGATTTTAGATATCATCCGCGAAATGTCGTCTGCGATGGACGCTAGCAAATCCCAAGTTTTAGATATCATCCTCCAAAAAAATATTAGAAAAGTAATAGGGCAAAAAGGGAAAGGAACCTAAGCATATTCCAGACATATACCTTCCACTCAAATTTTAACAACCATGCAAGTGCTAAGCTCATGGTCCCACATCATGTTATACCAAACTTTTGTTGGCCCCCACCCTATTCCAAACGGACAAGTGTGATGGTTGGAGAATGCTTATATTTTGCTAAAATAAATGGATTTTGCATAGAGGAAAAGACACGGGATATTAAAATGAAGGAGAGAGATTCTCTAAAAGGCAAGGGTGGTTAAGCTTCTTCCTCAAATATTTGTATTTGGGCCCCACTTGTGCCTCATGTAAATGATCCAAACCGTTGATCTGAACCGCAACCATAAGTCCAGTCAAATGCCATTGAGAACTCCGTGGTAGGATGATCCTAGGCCCTTCATCTAAAATGACAATTGATTTTCTCCATACACCTCTCACACATGTATTTTCTCTACAGTCCTGGTCTAGTGATGAACCAACATCTCTACCTTCAAGATCAACTTTAAGCTGTTTAACTTCAATTGTTTTAATTACAGAGAAGATTTTCCACACGTTCCCCCCATTTAAGCTGTTTTACTGAAATCCTTAACAGTGGCTGTAGAAGAGGCCAGCAGAGCCATGTACTCTGTGATGGCCTCACCTTCTTTTGTAACTTCAATATCATAGTCTGATAATGGGTCTCCACTCAGCTCTTGTGCTATTTCATCCTCCATTTCCTCATCTCGCTCTTCTGTATTCTTGATGCCTGATGAACTGCCTGTTACCTGATTGTCCATGGGTGGAATAGTAGAATCCATATTGTCATTCAGTGGAATGGTTGAAGCCACACTGTCATTGACAGTGTCTGTGGGGTTTGGGATCTGATCTCCAATAAGAATACTCAGTGCCTCCTCTTTTGTATCAGAAGCGCGCAAGGCAGCCATCACTGTACAGAGAAAACTTGGGTGGTGATTTTCCATCCTTAGAAAAAAGAAACAACGCTAATGGCAAGTTTGGCAACTACGAAAAGTTATTACATTAAACATTTGTTGGCACAATTGTGAAGAGGATATGGGGAGGAGGTAGAAAGGGAGACTTGGAGGGCATGAGTGGAGAGACCATGGAAACAGCATGAGAAATCCCTAAAAACCAGTGAAAAATATACACTACTTCAGGTTGGATTTTTTCCCTGTTTTTGAGGGGCTTTTCATGCTCCCCTCACACCCACGCAAGTCTCTCCCTCTCAGTCCATCTCTCACAAAACTGGCCCCACTAATATTCCATGGAATATTTTTTCATGGTTGCCAAACATGCACTAAGTTTTATAGTGAAATTCACAAGAAAACAAAGGAAAACTGAAATTAGTAAAGCAGATATACAGGACCTCTTGCTCTTTCGAAACCCATGGATATGAGATCTTCAATGTCAGCATCTGCTGGTTGCTTCTGCCTCTTTCGTTTCTTTGAGTCGACATAAAGCTGTGAGCCAAGAGGACCGTATGAGGTTGGTTGAGTCTGAAAAGTGTTTGGAGCCAATATGTTTATAGAGAGAAAATAGACTACCTGTATAATGGACTTGGCTTCTGGGTTTGTCAAATCGTCCAAAGCTTTTTGAGTGTCGTTTTCATTTCTTCGAAGAGCTTCTGCAGCAAGGGGCTTGTCGAACCTGCCAAATGCAGAAATGTTCAAATGTCACACTGTGAACTAATGAAGTCTGTACCTGAATTGAAAAAGAACATGCTAAGGTTTATACAATGTGGTGAAAGTAAACAAACTTCATAAACATGGCGCAATATGAACTGTTCTGGGTGGGCCTGTGATGTGCATTATCAATTGCAAGATGTCTGATTTTTTTATTTTTCATTTTTTTTAACGGAACGAGATGTCTGATTTATCAGCATCTAACTATCCTTTGAGAATAAAATATTACGCTTTTCTTTCCTTGTGCACAAGACCCACATGAGGACTTATTTTCTAAGTAGTCATGAACTTCCTCCCTCATCGGATGTCTTTTCTAAACTCCAACATGCATCTATGTCCTGGTCTGGAGTTCACATTGCTGTGGATCGATATGCCCCGGTTGTTACAGGCGGCTATGGTGGTAACCATGGTTTTAAATTTCGACCGAAATCTTCGGATTTCGGTCAACACCGAAACCGAAACGGCCGAAATCCGAAATTGCTGAAATATACCAAATTTCGGTCGAAATTTCGTCAATTTCGGCGAAATTTCAAAAAGAATATTAGTTTTTTATTCCTTTACCAAATGTCAGCCAAAATTTCGGTAATTTCGGCCCCAAAAACCGACATTTCGTGTGACCCTACCGAATTTTGGGATTTCGGCTGGGTCCAAAATTTATGCCGAAACCGAAATTTCAAACCATGGTCATAACTATGTCGGTGGTTTTGGTGGTGGTAGTGGTAAGGGTGGTTATGGTGGTTGTATGTTTCATTGCCATCTTGCCCATCCTTTATTACACAGTTTGAAGATTTCTATTATGTCTCTGAGTCAGTTGTCATCCTTAGACTGTGAAGCTTTTCAACTCAGTGAGCATCACAAAGTATTTTATTTGTCTCGAGTTAATAGTCATGTCACTTGTCTTTTTTAGTCAACTCATCCGATGCTTGGGGTCCTATTCACGTCACCTCTTATATCGGTTTTGTGTACTTTTTCACCCTTGTAGATTATTTTTTAAGAATGACTTTGTTGTAGTTAATGAAAGATCATTTTGAGTTGTTTTCTTTCGTTTTTTTTTTTTGCATGGTGGAGAGTTTTTTTCTTTCTTTAAATCCTTCTATATGAAAATTAGACACAATTTGGCGCTTCTAATCATATTTTTAGTCAGAAAATGCAAGGAAGTATACCTCTCATCAATTTTGTGAGTTCATTACTGGGTATGGCATGAAACATCAATGTGCTCATACACCTCAACAAAATGGGGTTGCTGCATCTACTTAAGATCACACTCACTTTACTTTTTCAAATGGAAGTACATAAAATTTATTAGAGTGATGCAGTCTTAACTGCTTGTTTTCACATCAACTGGATACCATCCTCTGTTGTTCTACATGGTCAGACTCTTCATTCTATTTTGTTCCCAGATACTTCCTTGTATCTTATTCCTCCATGTATACTTGACTACGTATGTTTGTTCATTAGCTGGGTTCCGGCACAGACAAGCTGGATCTTCAGGCTATCAATTGTGTCTTCTTGGGGGTACTCTCATAAAGGTTATAAATGTTTTAGTCCTACTTAGCATCGTCATTTTATTTGCGTTGATGTTACTTTCTTTGAGTCAATTCCTTTTTATCAGATGAAAGTCAATTCATTGATCTGGATTTGACACCTCTGTCTCTTCCTATGCATGTTGATGAGTCTCCACATTCGACTATCGTGACTAGTCTTGAAGTCACCCATCACGCAAGTATATTTCGATGACATGTGATTACCATCATCTACTTCGACGCCTGCAAATACTGTTTCAATACGTTATTTACCATCTGCAACTTCTGTTTTGGTTTTTCTTCACCATGATCATAATGTCCCTATTGTTCAACAAAAGGCTAAATGCACATGTAAATTCCATTTACTCTACTGCTCATCATATTGATAAGGTTGTAACCCATGCCCCTGTCATCTTTTCATTATTTTATTTCTAGACTATCTTTGTCAATTCCTAAATATGTGCAGAAAGCTTTATCTGATCCTAGGTGGAGGACAACAATGGAAGTTGAAATGCACACCCTCCATAAAAGTGGTACTTAGGATCTTGCTCCTCTTTCTTTCGGTAGGCGTATATTGTCAAGTTTAATATGGATGGCTCTATTGAGAAGTTGAAGGCAAGCCTAGCTACCAAAGTGCACACAAAGACATGGTATTGACTATGCCGAGACTTCCTATCCAACGGCTAAGATTGCTTCTATGCAGGTCATTATTTCTCTTGTGACCAACCTTGGTGGGTCCCTTTATCAACTGTGGATGTGAAGAATGCCTTCTTGCATGGTGATTTGCAAGAAGTGTATGTTGTAAACCGAGGGATCTCTAATCTGCCCAAAACAAGATCAAACTCGATGCGCAGCTGACGACACGATGAGATGCAAGAAACAAAAATATAAAAAGCAATAAATACAAGATTTACATGGTTTGGCAGTTCGCCTATGTCCACAGGAGAAGAGAGTCTCACTATTTTGATATTAGGGTTAAACTCTCTTTGCTACCTTTTCTCTTAGCCAAGAAAAGCCAAAATTCTATCACTCGTAACCCAAATATGTGGCACATATATTATGCCACAACATCGGAATTAGTATTACACCAAATCTTGACCATCATTTGTGTTGGGCATATTAGTCAGCAAGAGTGAAGAGTGACTGTCAGAATACATGTGATGTAGGCCCATAGAAGAGAAATAGAAGGACGAAGAGAAGAAGAGAGGAAGAAGAGAAGAAGAAGAGAAGAAGAAGAAGAGTAGTAGAAGAAGAAGAGAAGAGAAGAGGAAGAACAGAGGAAGGGGAAGAAGAGATAGGGAAAGAGAGGAAGAAGAATAAGAAGAAAGAGAAATTAGAGGGGAGAATGTGTAATCACTTCAATTAATCATCAAAACTAATAATCCCTAATACATGAGGGCCTTATATAGGCAATTGAAATAAAATTCTATGGAAAATAAATAAATTTCCTAATTCTAAATAACATGGAAAATAAAAACCCTAAAACTAAATACCATGGAACTAAAAATCCTAGAAACAAAATAACATGAAATAAATTCCTAAAAGTCCTAATGGGCAAATATGCCTCTTATTGGGCCTACAATCCGCATCAACATGACATCTATACAAGAGTGTATATGAAGCAATCTCCTAAGTTTGTTTCTTAGGGTGGAGTATAGAGTGTATGTCAGTTGAAGAAGTTCATTTATGGCTTTAAGCAGTCTCCACATTCCTGACAGTGATACTGTGTTATAATTTGGCATGAAGTGGCAACATGTTGATCATTCAGTCTTTTTTGTGACTCGAATTTTGGAATTGATAATTCTGGCAGGAAGTGAAGATGCGTTGATTATTCTAGTGGTGTACTTCATGACCGCATTACAGGAAGTGATGTTGCAGGAATTGAGAAGTTGAAGATATTTCTTCAGCACAATTTCGAAACCAATGACTTAGGAAAGTTTAGATAGTTTCTTGGTATTACAGTAGCAAGATCTAACACTGAGATTCATTTATCAAAGAGAAACTGCGTGTTAGGATTTACTAGAGGAGACATGATTATTGTGCTCAAAACCAATTGAAGCTCCGATTGATCCAAATACTAAGTTTACTATTGATCAAGGAATGTTATTGGATGACACAATTAGATGTCGTCGTATTGTAGGGAAGTTGAATTACATGACCCTCACCATACCGAGTATCTCGTTTGTAGTGAGCACTATTAGTCAGTTTACGAAGCCACCTAGAGCACTTAACTGGGAAGCTGTAGTGTTGGTCATAAGGTATCTCAAGGGAGCTCGCTCTCAGGTGGGGTTTGCTATAAAAAGCCAATGGGAATTTACATGTCACTGGGTATACCGATGCTGATAGAACAATATCACCTTTCAACTGAAGGTCTACTATTGACTACTGCATCTTTCTTGCGGGCAACCTGGTGACATGGAGTAAGAAACAAGGTTGCCAGAGCGGGAATCGAAAGCGGGAATCGAAGGCTCCCGGGATGGTCGGAAGCGGGAATCGTGGAGTCACCGGGGAGTCGCAGGGGAATTGTCGGGGAGTCGCTGGGGAATTGGGCATCGCCAGGGAATCTCCGAGGAATCGCCGGAAAATCGCGTTTCACATAAAGTAGGAATCAGGTTTCCGGAGAATCATAAATCGCGATGGGTTCCCGGCGAATCCGAATCAAGATTCCCAGTTTTTGGGGATTCGAGAAGATTCCCGTTTCGGATTCGAGAACCCGGGAATCGAGGCTCCCCACTCCCAGGGAAGAATCCTGCTTCCTTGGTAAGAAACAAAGTGGAGTGGCAGGTTCAAGTGCATTAGTAGAGTATTAGGCTATGAAACACACTACATTTAAGTTAACTTGGTCAAAGAATTTGCTACAGGAGTTGGGATTTCAAGTTATCTAGGATGTTATTTTGTGACAATCAAGCCAATGTGCATATATCCTCTAATCAAGTCTTTCATAAACAAAAAAACAATATTGACATATCCCAGTTTGATACTATCGTACCAAACTGGGATTATATGATTATATATTCCCCAATCTAGAACCCCACCCTACCTGAGAAACTATCTTAGGTCGGGTCGGGTATTTTTGGGGAAAACCCATGATTTCTAAACCCGGCCCTACCAAAGATAGTTTCTCGGGTCGGGTCAGGTCGGGTCGAGCTTCATGCAAACAATTGCAACACTATCATCATATAATTTCCCTATAAATCATGAAAAGAAAACAAAATAAGAAAATATTTTTAGTCAAAGAAAAGGTTTTTCTTACGATCCAAACAGGGCCTAAAACAACACAACATTATCCTCGCTGCCACTTAAAGAAGAACTGTTATCTACTGGAATGAAAGTAGCGGATGCATTCTCATATCAATAGACATCAAGGGCACTGATATCAGTATTCGTCAAGGTACGAAGTGGGACATGGAGATGAAACCTTGGAGGAAGCCAAAGCAGCACTCCATAAACTAATTAGCAAGGGTTGGACCCCAAAAGATGAAATGCAAAACATTCATCACCAATGTCATCATGAACTTAACCTACTATAATATAAGCTTTTTGAATAAACTTATTACCACATGGCTTATGAACTTTTGTAATTCCTTCTGTGTAAGAGAGATTATTGTTATATGAAGGGGAGATTGAAAAGGTCCTGATTAAGAAAAAAAAAGGAAGGGGGATTTTGTATGCTGAGATTTCAATATCCAAAAAACATGAGCAAAAGTTCTCTGCTCATTGCCTTCTTCTCCATCTTCTCCTTCCTCACCCTTTCCCTCTTCTTACCCTTTTTCTAAGATGGGATGCAGCGTTGTACAGACTGAAGACAAGAAAATAAAAACTTACCAACTTCATCAGTAAAGGACAAAAAGAAAAATGCAATCAATGCTACACAGAGAAAAAGAAACCGAATTTGTCTAGCTGGCAGTGGGTTGGGCGCCACAAAAGTAAATCGCACATTACATAAGGCGTCAAGCCAATAGGTGGCCACGTATCAAGAATTCCTATTATATAATAATAATATAAAAAAGATAAAAACGAAGAAAGTAACTCGGACTTTTTTGGGTTGTCAGGTTTTTCACCTTTAAACCCGGACCGACCAGAGAATGCCGCGGGTCTTTGAATCTTAAACCCGACCCAGCCCAAGGCCCGTGTTATTTGAACCCGACCCATCAGTTTTTCAGGTCGGGTTGATGCGGGTCGGGTAAAACCCGGCCCAAGTTGCAACCCTATTATTAACTCTTTTCTCATGGTTCTCTCCTCTGTTCTTTTCTCCCCCTTCGTCTTTCACCGCTAACATGACTAATGGATGGAGAGAGCATCTTTCAAACCAACAATCTCAATGAAAATGTTTGCAAGATGCCATGGGCCCACGGTTGTGTCGGATGCCCAAATGATTACAATAGCCAAGTCCCCCTCAATGTATAATAGGTCTTCCGCAAGGTGCTCCTGATAAACCTCATGACCTATGAAACAGCCGTTGCTTTTGGGTCCTTTAAGTCCTCCGTGCCTATGGGATTGGAAAAGGGCTTGATTATGTTGCCCTTTGTATTTTTAGCCACTCCTCAATCCTGCCTGGACCTAGACTACCCTGATGGCTACCATCAAAATTCGACCAGAGAGAATTAAGGAGGGGAGGTGTCCATCCAGTCACAATCCTCTCTGGTGCAAATTGGCTCAAAAATATAAAATACATAAACTTCCAGTAGCAAAGAATATCTCGCATCCACACCCAAAAACTCTTTCTTAGCATATCTCAATTGAACAAGGGCATCTTACTACAAGAGATAATTCTTCCAAAAGAAGCATCTGAGCATCCAAAAGCCTTCCGTCTTCTTGTTGCAAAGACCCCACAACACCATGTATGGGCTTTATCACCAAAAGGACCAGAATCCCAGCTAAGGATACATCATGCAGTTTTCACTGAATGTCAGATATGGATGGCACCACAGATATTTGATACCAAGGGAGAGTATTTATTCTACTCCACTGAAACTTGGCAGTACATTCCAAAGATTTAACTCAAGTTTTCATAGAACTGAACTTCTCTGATTGAACCTCCACAGTTTTCCCAGTTTTGGGAAAGAAGATTGATAGCAAGGCTTTCTTGAGCTGCTGGTATAGTGTGTGGAATGTCTTAAAAAATCAAGTGATTGACCACATAACTTAGAAAAACCCACAATTTGTGAACAATAAAGATATTTTTCAGAAAGTTAAGTAGACTATTTGATAATAACAGTTGAGCCTGCTTACCCAATGGAGACCAATTCATTAAGTCTTTGAAGATTGACAGCCCTCTTCATGGTAGTCATCCCGTACCTCTTCTGTTCCCTGCAGATTATTAAAATATTAATGATATCATTATAAAAGGAGAGATGAGTGACACGGCTCCATTTCCAAAAAAAACAAAACATGAGTGAAACGGCTGATATGAATGCCTCACATGATCTCTTTTCTTCGTTCTAAATCCTCCTGATTTCTACGCGCTTTCCTTTCCTTTTCCTCGACCAGAAAATCAACTGCCCTTTCAACATCTTGGTTAGTCATTCTTAATGCTCTTTTCGCTGCCATCTCATTGTAGCCCATACTCATAAGCAGTGATAAGGCTTCATCAGGAATTTGAAGCTGAGGCCAAAGATAAAACATTGTATTGAAGCGAAAAGACAACAAACAGGTAAAAATAAACAAGCAATTCCCTCAAAAGAAATTCCATCTTGAATATTTTCCATTGACAAGAAACTGTTTAATATCAGATGAACGGGCATATGACTTGCTTGTTTTTATGTATTACATATTTTTAGCCAGTCCAGATGTCTTACAGGCATTTTCTAAAACATAATTTCCAAACATAAATCTTGATAAGTGCAATGAAAATAACAAGAAAACCTGAAGGTATTTGACTTGTGCGGAGGTCAATGCTTTCTGGGATTGTTCAAAAAGTCCACTGTGATAAGCCACCACCCCTTCCAAGAGCTCCAATCTCAAGTATCTGTTTAGCAATTAATAAGAGTAATTTGTCTTAAAAAGGCAGGGAAATCTACTTCAAGAGTGAAATTTCTAGGAAAAAAACAGCCATTCAGATAGCATCCACACATGGATGAACCACGTGTACACCCACAGAAGATAGGACCTATATAAGAATATTTAGTAAATAAACGATAACCTTACATTGCAAGCTCTGGATGGCGGCCTGCTTGGAGGAGTCTAACACGAGTTGAGTCCTTCCCATGGGAGCGTTCAAGCCCTTCTCTGGCTTTTGCAAGGCGTACTCCAGCCATTGACAGCCATGAAATGTCACGGAGCATGAAATAACACCAAACTGTGTCTATTTGAAGTATCGGTATATTGTCAGTCATCTGGAGGCGGAAAACATGGATGCTGGATGTTGATAACCAAAATATATGTGACCAACCCCTTTCAAAAGAATGAATTAGTTAACTCACCTCAATAACCTTGGGATCACAGAGAGAGAAAGCCTCCTGCAAGCAAGAAATCAAGCTAGTTGCAATTTGACACAACCATTTTTAATAAAGTATCCCTGTCACCTATCTGAAGAAAGGATGGTTTCCATTTCACTCTTGACTAGACAATTGATGAGAAAAAATAATGCCTTGTTTAAAGTTTTTAAAAAAAAAATGCCTTGTACCTAAGGAGCATAACAAATAAAGGGAAAGGAGAAGCTGCATTGTAATCTAGAGGAACGATATGGTTTCCGCCTATTTTGACAATGAAAAATCAGGTCATGCAAAAGTACAGGTGGGAGTCAATTGTTCAATGATCTGAAGATTCTGAACCATTCATTTGTTGGTCCCGATCATTGGTAGGCCATGCCCCAAAAGTTTTCCCCATTGGGTGATCCTAACTTTGAACTTGTCCTTTGTAATGGATGATTCAGAAAGTAAGAAGGCAACAATGCAGACATTTCCATAACCAGCAGATTAGGAATGTTTAATGTAGGAGATTTTTGGTAAGTGACTCATCCATTGTGATGCCTAGAATTTGAATGGCTTGGATCACCAAGCTACAGGGTGCCACTCCCACCTTTGCTTTTTCCGTCGGTGTTTTTCCTTGGAAAACACATGCAGACACCATAAAAACTCCTCTTTTAACTAACCTCTCCCATGGCAAGCACATCTAATGCATCCTTGTACTTGTGCTTTTTAATCAGCTGTTTAGCATTTGCATGAAGCATCAGACCCATCATCACTCCCCTGTCCAATGATGGCCAACTTATGAGCAAAAATTGACAGAAAAGACAAAAAAATGAAAATCTCTTCGATACAAATTTAGTAAACACATCCAAATATTAGATTGGCAAAAGCATACTGCTGATCAGTCTCAGATCCCAACTGAACTTTCTGTCCACTCTGATCTTCAAGCTCTATATTGAAGTCTTCCACTGGTAATGAACTCTCTGCATGCCTCTTGGCCAATGCAACAGCGGCAGCCCTGTGCCATGGGGTTAGGAAAGAATTCTAAATGAGAAAATGAGTGGCGGTTTGAACATAAAAATCAGTAAAGTAGAAAAATATGACTGCAGTGATCCAACTTGGATATAGTTGCACTAATTATATGGCTTAGCCCCATGCAGATTGGAGCTATAATTCTTTGTTGATAGACAA
This sequence comes from Tasmannia lanceolata, assembly GCF_043159265.1. NCBI lineage: Eukaryota > Viridiplantae > Streptophyta > Magnoliopsida > Canellales > Winteraceae > Tasmannia > Tasmannia lanceolata. The sequence continues at coordinate 6,932,851 of NW_027518683.1, forward strand.
AAACAAACTAAGAGGAAGAGTAAAAATACATAAAATAAAATAAAAAAATTTAAAATAAAAATAAGATATTGGAACAGTAATTAAACGAAGTAAAGAATATTATCCCTTTTGGAAAGAAGACAAACTTTGCTTCTTCACATGTTCAATTCAGAAACTAATGCTGCAGGGAATCACCGAATTATGACTTAAGATCTAACTTGAGTAGGGATAGATAGCCAGTGTTATGCAGAGAGAGGACGTCAATAAATAAAAAATCTACGCTTGAGATGGAAAGAACAGGTTGCAGAAAAGGTAGGTTTAGATATAGCCGATCCTTGTTCAAAGTACGCATGACCATGATTTTTAAATTTCAGCAGAAACATTTAGTTTTGGTCGAAATATTTTGATTTCAGCTATTGCCGAAATGAAATATACTTCGATTTGGGAAAATACCAGATTTCGCCCATTTTCGGTCAAAATATGCGAAACAATCAACTTTTCAGAAAAAAGAAGCAAAGTTTCTGCTGAAATGACGACAGAAATCCTGACAAAAATCAATTCCACTAGCAGAGAAGAGAAGAACAACAAGATTCCTTTAAGATATTTCTAAGAAAACAGCAAAAAAGGAAAAAAAAAATCAGTGATGAAGAATCTTACCTGGATTTCGATCATGATTTCGTACTGAAATATTTCTGTAATTTTACAAGATTTCGGCTGAAATTCCTACAGAAACCAAAATGTTTCCGTTTTGCTAATGCCCGAACCAAAACTGGAATTTAGCCCATGACAAAGTTGCATGGATTTGATGCTGCTGAGGTCGATCAGGACAACGTATTTTTGAATGGCATTTTCAAATCCCAAGGCTGTTGAGACAGAACCCATAGATCAATTGGATGATGCTCTGCATTACAACCTAAAGGCCATGTTGATCACAGCTTACGCAACAGAAATGTTACATGCTGTTACAGAAAGTGAAAGTCTTCTAGTTCACCAGCCTTCCATGAATCATAGAAGGGAAAGCTCTAGATAAAGACTTCAAGCAAGATATGGATTTAGAATGACAGTTTGCAGCACATTCTGTCCCATAACAGACAATCCTTAAAACCATCAGAAACTTGTGGCTTAGCAATGCATTTTTCCCCGTGCCTTAAATAGGCAACAAATTCCAGGGGAGACATGTGATCCAAGAAGAGCTATATGTCATGCTGATGTAGGCAGTGGACCACCAATGGCTCATTTGCTGCACAATGTTGGTGATTGTGCCATTCTTTTTTTCTTAGGATGGTGGATTTTTTTTTAGAATAATTAGATAATTTAGTTGGGGTTTTTGAATAGGCAAAGTTACACCAGTCATCTTTCCAGTGTCAGATAGCATTGTTTATCAGTTTGTTTAGGCAACAAATTTCTTTAATAGGGAGGTTAAGTTCTAGGATTTGAGTCTAAAGTTTGTAATTGGTTCACAATGGGAAAATTCTTTCGTGTATGTATGTGCACGCGCACGTGTGTATATTGTATTGGGGGGAAATTTGAAAGATACAAAATTGTATATTTTATATTTGAGGATGTTACTTTTCTTCGAGGTATTTCTCTTCAATTATATGAAAAATAACAGTACCATCCAAATAGTTTCTTCATATTCTACTGAATTTCTTCGCTGGATTTTTTTTTCAATCAGCCCCGTATATCAGTGCATTCTCGTGGATTTAATACACTGGAAAAGGCTAGGGTCCAATCAGAAGGAGAAATTTAATGGGAATTTGTAGAAAAAGGACTCCAACTTCGTCGCAATACCAAGTGAGGATTCCAAGATCTAAGATGTTGGATAGAGGACCTTGTTGTTGAAATTACTCTACTCAAGGTACGTGGTATCAATGAGACTGTTGGGGTATTACCGCCTTCAATAAAAGTGTAAACACATTCATTAGCCAGTGATCCACCCATTTTGTCAAGCACAATTTAATACGGAATTAAACAATCCTTAACAGTTAACACTAACCTATGAATCTGGTTCCATTCCAACAAAAGTCTTGCGTACAAGAGATTTTTTTTTGAGCAACAGAGACAAATATATTTAAAAGATGAAGAACACCTAGAGCGCGCACGAGGCGGTCCTGCAATAGCTAAAAATACAAGCAGAACGTGATTGCCCACTAGGGCAGGGGAAGAGCATCAACTATAATTAAGGATGGAGATTGGACTCCCACTCTTGCGAGTTCATCTGCCCTCTCACTAGCCATCTTCCATACATGATGGAGGGGGATATCTCTCCTATCTAGGCAATCCATCACCTCATCAATCAAATTCAGATTTCTCCAACTCTCTCAGGAAGACAATAGAGGGCGAGCCTTGGCACAATGGTAAGGTTGATCCATTGTGACCTGGTGGTCATGGGTTCGAGTCACAGAAAAAACCTCTCTGCAGAGCTGGGGTAAGGCTGCGTACATCTAGCCCTACCCAGACTCCGCAATGGCGGGAGCCTCATGGACTGGGGCACCCCTTTTTTTTTTATCAGGGAAACAGTGCCACAAGATGACGTTCTTGGAGTCTCCTTCGATAAGCAGCTGCTTTAGTGGAAGGTTAGCCCATATTCTAACACTAGCTCTAATAGCCATACTCGCAATGGTGTTAGAATCAGTGATCCCCTCCTTTAAGTAAGCCACTCTTGTTGAGTGTGATCACAAATGATCACGCCCACTCAAGCTAGAGCCATCAAAATTCAGCTTGAGAGAACCTGGTCTCATGTTTTTAAATTTCTACCGAAACTGACACGAAACAACCGAAATGTTTCCATTCCCATCCCCACCGAAATCGATAAATCAACATCTTAAGTGTAATAGCGGTGTGCTCAACTCAACTAAGCCTTTGTCCCAAAGTGTAATAGCAGTATACTATAGCAATATGCATAACATTATTATCTTTATATAAATTGCATGCAAAATGTGGTGCATGTATTAATATTTATATCAAGTACACGCAGAAGCAAAATTACATACTATTCAATAATAACATAATAACACCTAATCTATGGGGATGTTATGCCATGAACTGTCATACCAGAAATCTGAAATAAAGGACCGAATAGCTCAAATAAATCAACCATCCATCAACTGCTTAAAGATAAAGCTTTCCTAAACCTATTGAAACACCACTTGGTGAAACCCACTCTCCTAAACAAGGAGACTACGAGCCATGGAACCAAATGCAAGCAATCTCATAAGGTCCACTTATGTTAAAAACCATACCAAACTAAAGTAGTCTAAAGGATAGTTTCAAAACTCTCCCGCATCATTGTTGACTCACCCGAGTCGACTCCTTTTTACATTGGTCGCGTTCTTGCCCAAGTCCGCATTTTTCCCTACAAAGTCATAAAATAAAATAAAAAAATCGTTTTGACTCTCCAAAGTAGTCAACTGCGTCAACCGATTACTCGGCCGCATTGCGCCAAGTCGACTAAGATTTGCTTTGGCCACTTTTTGACCCGCATCTGCATTTTGAAACACTGCTCTAAAGATATTCTACTTGAGAATGTAAATTTATTTCCAAACTCCAACAAAGATAATGGTCTCAGATGTATGATATGTTTCTAGCAAAACAAAAAAACACTGACAAACCTGAATAAACTAAACTCAATCATCAAGATTTTCCTCAAAAGTAGTCCTATGTCACTGCAATTCTACAATTTCTAGCTCCAACCTATACCCACTATGAAATTCCAGTACACCTCAATCAAGCAATATAAAAAACCAAAATAATTTCTTGAAAACCTAGAAAAATAGAGAGGAGCAAATTTAGGGCTAATTAGTGATGTTTACCTGATTCTAGAAAGCCTACGGGATCGCTCCTCCTCAGCGAGGAACTCATCTTTGAGTGATTTTCCATGATCGGCTGAGACCCGACTAGCCAAGATCTTTGCATTGTTCTTTAAACCTAATTCGATCAGACTCTCCCCTCCCCTCAAAATCTTCCCTCCGCATATCAAATTAATACATTCGGGAGGAGAATTTGAACGCTTTGCTACCTCTTCTCTCAACATGGGTAATGTCCAAATTGCTAATTCCACCTCGAGAACGCCCGACCATGCTCCCGCAATCTTCACTTTCGTGGCTTCTGATTTCTTTGATGAAGGTTCGGGCTCCATTAGAAGAGGTGTGTTAGAAAGAGAGTGAAGGGGGAAAAACAAGTTGTGTACTTGTGTGGGTTTAATGTGAAGAAAATTTATAGGATTCTTTGATAGAGATTTCGGTCCTTTTTACTTTTTTCTAGTCTGTCCACCCAAGAAAAGGAACGTGCTTTCCTAGTTGCTTTTTTGGGATTTTTCCTTCTCTATTTTGCTTCGTTGCCTTGTTAAGCAAGGCAATAAAAGGGCTCATAGTGCCCTCCAATCACTTTGCTTTGTCTAGGCTTTAGGCATGCTTTGGTTTATCAGATGATATGATAAGATCTGATCTTTGATCATATGGCAACCTACTTTAACTAATTACATTAAGATAATTTCTTTTCATCTTTATCTTTTATTATCTCTCCTGTTATTTAAGCACCTTTTTACCTGCTAATGAAAATCTAATTGTGATTAATAGAAAATCTTCATATTTTTTTAGTGCTGCTAGGGAGGACCTGTGTTTTTGGTAGTGTTTGGATTCGGATATGAGCCCACATTGTTTGGATGATCCAGAGAGTTCATTTGATGGGCCCTGACATAGATAGGATGTGCCCAAAAAATCAGCTCCATCGGATCATCCTAACCCTTCAGTGTGTGGACGAACCGTCAACTGAGGGAGCCTACGTTATACAAATTGAAACTACAGGGGGTGTAGTTGTCACGTTTTAAACTATAGGGGTAGAGGTGGCTGTGTCAGAAACTAGAGAGGGTGTAAATGTAATTTTCCTTTTTTTTAACTAGATGTCAAAGGCTATTACAATTACCAAAAAGAGAGGTGTCAAACAAAGTGAGTTATCTCATTATCAAACTGAAACCCAGTATCAGTGACCATTTATGTTAGAGCATGAAGATCCCACCGTTGGATCATCTTCGTGGAAGATTTGGAAAGTTTGTTGGATGGAGCAAGCTTAATAAATTAGGATTTTAGATTTGATTTGGTGGTAAATTGAGGTACGTAAGCTTATTAGGTAACTATATTAGATTTAGATTATCTATTTTCCTTCTCACTTAATCTCTTTCCATGTTTATTATATTCTTCTTTATATGTTCATCATGTAAGTGCTCTATATAAGCACCATTGATCCTCTTTGTAATTCATTCAAGAATCAGTAAAATCTTAGAATCTTACATGGTATCCGAGCAGCCGATCCGGCCCTAATTTAAATTTCCGCGATTTTGATTTCCGGCGGCAGCTGGTGTAGCCGTCCTTAACGCCGTCCGCCGGGTACTACAACCATTATATCCACCGTTGCCCATTTCCACCACATTTCTGCCACTGCTGCAAATCCTTAGACCTTCTTCATTCCAAAATCCTTTCCAAAACAATGAAAAGCGTGTTGTCTTGGCCTAATTAGTTTTGGTGAAGAAAGCCCTATCAATGTTCCTCCATGTCTCTCAACCTCCTTACCTTGACGAGCATGCAGGTTTTTTTTTTTTTTTTTCCTCCTGGGCTCTTCTCTTCAACTTACATCAATAGATACTTTTCCTTTGAAGGAAATGTATTTTTTTAAGCAGCCTTTGAGTTTCTTTTTCTATCCATCTCTCATTTCTAGCAAAGGTGTGGCACCACTTTCCAAAGCCTTGCATGGTATTCCAAACAGCATCCCATCCTGTGATGTGAGAGAGATGGTATGGAAATTATCATCCTCATTATCATCCAAAACCCCTATTCTTTTGTCCTTTGGCAAATCATCCACTTATCCAAATTGATAAAGGCACCCCTTCCATTCTAATTTTACATCTTCGATCTCTCAAAAATGAAGTGAAAAGTGTGCACCCCTACTTTGATGCCACAATTCTCCTTTGATCCCTACACTTCGAAGGAAAAAGAGACTTCCATGCATTGTCCAAATTTTCAAAGTTCATACTTATTACCGATATTTGCCGCTAGTCACTTGTTGCCGCATCTTTTATTTTATTTTTTCCATCCCTTTTCTTTGTCCTATTTCAGTTGAGGTACCTCTTCGGGGTGCGTGCCTGAAATAGGTTACTCTACTCAGTTGAGGGGCCTCGATTCTTTGAGGTCCGTGCCTGAGCAAGTCAAATTTCATGAGGATCGGTACTTGTTGACCCATAATTTCTTGTCCATCGAGGCTCATTCTTGCCAATTCCAGCATTGGTCAATTGTGACCAATTTCTTGCCCATTCCGGCATTGGTCCATAGTGACCCATTTCTACTCGTCCATCAAGGCTTGAGTATCATCTAGCCACATTAAGGCTATGATCTATTGGATTTTAAGCCCTCTTCGCGACTCAACAAGCGGTGTCTTCTTCGGCAATCAGTATTGGTTATCATCAGATATTCGGCAACAACATCAGGGGATATTTATCATCAATATACACCGGTGCTCTTCAAATCAAAGGATTCTATTTTCATATTGGGGATTTTTTTTATTGTAATCAAACGTATGTTGATTTTTCAATCCACATACGTTTGAGAGGGCATGTTAGAGTATGAAGATCCCACTGTTGGATCATCTTCGTGGAAGATTAGGAAAGTTTGTTGGATGGAGCAAGCTTAATAAATTAGGATTTTAGATTTGATTTGATTTGGTGGTAAATTGAGGTAAGTAAGCTTATTAGGTAACTAGATTAGATTTAGATTATCTCTTTCCCTTCTCACTTAATCGCTTCCCATGTTTATTATATTCTTCTTTATGTGTTCATCATGTAAGTGCTCTATATAAGCACCATTGATCTATTATTGGGGAATTTCATTGTAATCAAACGTATGCTGATTTTTCAATCCACATACGTTTGAGGGGGCATGTTAGAATATGTGAGATCTCAAAGTCAGATATGTTGAATTCACACCTTTGGATCACCATGATGCTAGATTAGGCAAGTGGGCTGAATGGGGTAACCTAGCTAGATTAGGTAGCTAGCTTAAATTAGCAATTAGGCTAATTTTAGTAGGTAGGATTTCTAGAATTATCTCTTGCCTTGGTTATGTTTATTTCTTACTATGTTAATCTTATATGTGCTCTATATAAGCACACCTTGAGATCCATTGTAATTTATTCAAGAATAATAGAAATTCTCTAAAATTCTTCAATTTACATTTTTATCTCGGAACAAGTCGGGAAAATATGGGTTGAGTCTTTAGCTCAATTGGTAGAGGCTTTGTTCCTCAACCAAGAGGTCGACCCCCCATTTTACCTACAACAAAAAGGTCAAGGAAAATAGAAAAGAGGAAAAAAAAAGAAAGAAGCCCTGTGGAAGAAGCGACAAAGATGGAGGTCATGCAAAAGTGAACCCTTTGAAGTTCTCTCATGCTGGTTTTTGCATAATTTCAAATTTCAAAGGGACATTTCACGGCTGGCTTTTGCACAAGATAACAGCCACCTCACATGAATTAAATGAATAAGACAAAATCTGCTGAAAAGTGAGCCTACGTGTCTCTTTTCTCGTGCAAAAGCCCGCCCTGAAATGCCTTTCCATGAAATTCCGTAGCAAATCCCTTATCCTAGACAAAAATGAATTAATACATTATGGCACATTTTGTTAGTAGAGAAAGTGTGATTTTGCATCATATACAATCTAAAATCAACTCGTTTAAAAAATTTCATGGATGAACGGTTAAGATGGTTCGATAGATGTGGATTTTTTTACCATCGTGACCATCCACTGTAGGGCCCACAAAATGAACCTCCGTTGTTCACTTTTCCCAAGCAACAAAAAGCCCTTCTCCTTTCTCAACCATTCTAAGAAAACAACAGCGTAGACACAGACATGGTAGAGAAAACAACCCCTTCTTCATCTTCTACTCCCAAAAAACGAAGGAAGAAGAACAAGAATAACCCAAATCCTCATCTCAGCAAAGGAGAACTCTCCACCCTAATCTCTCATTTAGCCTTGGCCACCGCATCCTCCCACCGATTCCTCTCCCAAAACGACCTCCTCCTTCACCCAACCCAAACCCTAACCCTAGAATCCTCCATCAAATCAATAGCCCTCTCTCTTTCCAAACTCCACTCCCTCCTCTCAAACCCTAACCCTAACCCTATCCCTACCAAACCCCTCATCACCTTCTCCCCTCCCTCCCCTTGCTGGTTCCAACGCTTCCTCTCCACCTCCCATGACTCAGACCCTCGCTGGATCGAATCCTTCCGAATGTCCAAACCCTCCTTCAAACTCCTCCTCCAAACCCTAACCCTAGATTCCTCCCCAACCTCTCCTCCACCCAGTTACCAGCTCGGCGTCTTTCTCTTCCGTCTTGCCCACTCAACTCCCTTCAAATCCTCCGGCCGTCGCTTCGGCATGAGCTCCGCTGCGGCTTGCCGCTCCTTCTACGCAGTCTGCAAAACCCTAAACGATAAACTCTCCAATCTCTTCGAATCCCCCTCCAATTCGAAGAATCGGATCTCGTTCTGGTTCCCTAATTGCCTCGGCGCTATAGTTTTTCGCCGGTTTTTTGTTGATCGAGGGTTTGGGAATGATGGGTCTTTGATAGTTCAGGGTGTGGTTGATTTTGAAGGGAGGTTTATGGATGTTTCTACCGGATGGCTGGGGACGATGACGCCCGATACGATTTTACGGCAATCGAATCTGTTTTCGCGGGTTGAGGAATCTGAGGAATTTCTTAATGGTCCTAAGATTGACATTGCTGATGGGAATTCAGTAAGACAGTATTTATTGGGGGATTCTTGTTGCCCTAATTTGCCTTGGCTTATTACGCCATTTTCGAGTAGGAGTAAGGATGAGAAGGGTTTGAATCTACTGTTCAATTCTGCGCATAGTTGTGGGATGGAGCTTGTTAATCATGCGTTTGGGCGAGTTTTAGGGCAATGGAGGCTTCTTTCAATGAGGTGGAAGAAGGAATGTCTTGACTTTTTTCCTTATGTTATCATTGCAGGGTGTTTGTTGCATAATTTTATAATCAAATGTAGAGAGTCAATGCTGGATGAGGCAGGGGATTATTTGAGGGATCAGAGGTTTGTGGAGTTTGATGGGAAGAAGAATGAGAGTGGAGAGAGTGTTCGTGATACGCTCGCATCGCACTTGAATCTGGTAAGCCAGAGGGAATGAGGGGTATATGTGATTATTGCCTGTGGGTTTTTGTTCATAGTATGCAATTTTTATGTCACTAAAGTCTGACAACTCAGAAGCCATGGATGCTCTATGTTGCGATGTTTTTTTGGCAGATTCTTGTTCTTAGTAGATACCATGACAACGCTAGTTTTGACATTGTTTTTCTGTTATCTTAAATTAATCTGTTGTTTATGGGAAACAAGAGTTTCTTGGTTATATCAGTGTGACCTTGCAATTCTTTTGCACTTCCTTTTCTTCTTGTCTGGCCTTTAATTTCTTGAGTAGGGTTTAGCTACAAACTTTGGAGATTGTCACTAATATTACATCATGGGAGGTGTTTCCTTCGTTAGCTACAAACTTGTCATGGCGTATCTCTTTGATTGAATTTACCTAATATATGGTATTTGGTTCTGAATTGGCAGTTCTTATGAAGCAAATTATGAGGGAAAAGCACATACTAGTCATGGAGTTAGACCTAGGATGAGAGAATGAACTACCTCAGTTTGTCCTAGAGATAGCTTTAGAGAAAGATCTCTGGTTAACCAGTGACATCAACGACAAAAACATAATCTCCCATTTGCAAGGAATGTGAGTTCTGAAAATCAATTTCGGTACAAATATTAGAAGCTAGTATCATATAATGAGAAGGTGATCTGCAGCAATATGCAGTGTTCAAGCAAGGAAAACTTTGTTTACTAATAGATTATTTTCGAATGGTAGAGCAATATATTAAAAAGCAGATAAAAAAAACAAAGCATAGAAAAAGCAAAAATACAGCAGGAAGAAAAAAGAACAGGTATCGAGGAGGTAAGAAATCAAAGACAGATAAGCTCTCTTTCTACTCCTGTCCGAGCTAAGCAATCCACGTCGGAGTTTAGCCCGATCTCCGGACATGCTGATATGACTCTGGGGCATCTTCCACTCAATCGAGGATCTCATCGAACATGTGTGCAAATCTCCAAGGAGGCGATTGGTTACTGCTCGCCCACCGAATAGCATCGAGAGAGTTCCCTTCGACATTCAATCTAGATCCGAGCTCCCTAAGATCCTTATCCCCTGTTGCAGGGCTCTGACCTCCGCTACATTTGAGTCCATTTTTCCAATCGGACCCAAGGCCCAAATGGTATTACCCCTCTCATCCCTTAGGACTCCGCCCACTCCATCTGGCCCTGGGCTACCTGTGCTGGACCAATCAAAGTTAAATTTCAGCTTATTTTGACTTGGGGATTCCGAACTAGGAGAAGGGACGTGCGCTTGTGTTCTACTATCACACGTCTCTCCATCCCCTCCATAAGGAGCTCGGATCTTAGTAGGCTGTCTGCAGAGAATCAGAAGAAGCTGGCATGCTTAAGATATTTAAACCAATTTACCTTTCCTTGAAGTGGCCAAAACCTCTATACAATAATCTGGAGCTTGACTTGAAAAATGCATTTTTCCTTCTGTACAGTAGAAAATATCTCACAGCTTCTGAGTTTAAATGATATCTAAATATACCAAATCATCTAGGAGATGATGCCAAACATGAATCATTAGAACATACATAATAAAATCCTAAATGCCTCAAAATTGTGGATTGCAAGAAGTGAAGATTGATTGCAGTTACGAGGTTAGATCACATAACAAACCAAGCACTTGAACCTGCATTCCAGTCATAAGTTGGACAAATTATCTTTCTCATCATACAATAAACTGGATTAGTACAATATAGCTTCTTCGGAGTCAGTTGATCTCTTGGCTGGAGATAACTTTAAATTACACCTACACTTTGTTAAGACAAAGCAAGCTTGTACTAGACATTCTGGTTGCCCCTCTCAGGAACTAATTCCTATCTCCAAAGTCGAACTTCAATCAACTGATCAAATCAATACGTGTAAATGGGCTCTGCTAACATAATGCAACTCTATCAGGTCCGGCCTCTCCTTGTTTGAAAATATAATCCCTCGGACGATAAATGATATGGAATGCAAGAGCAGTTTACTTGATTGAGAGTTTGAGGAATTAATAATGGAAATATTTCTCTCACCAAGATACTGCCATTGGTCTCTCTATGAGCACAATGAGATTGTTCTATTCCAGTGGCCTTGCCCTTTCTCAAGGGGTTCTATACCTTAAACTTGAGAGGCAACATCACTACAATTTTTAAGTTCCACCAAGAAATAGAAAGTTCTAAGGCAAAGTTCATTCTCGTGATGCTGTGGTACCCGACAGACAAAGTGTGCCACGTGTGTGATTGGTGAATTTCCCGTTAAACCGAAGTGATATCTATCATGATATGATGGCAATAACTGATTTGCTTCGGTCTCATGTCAAAGTCATAAAACTGGTTCCCCTAGCATAACTTGGCCCTCTTTGTTTTGGATTTTGAGAACCAATTTTGGGTGCAAAACTGATTATTGGACTCCAATAGTAATTCTAAGCCCAATAATCAGTTTTGGACTTGCAATCGATTCCCAAAATCCAAAACAAACAGGGCCTAAATTCCAGTTATAGCCATATAAAAGGAAAAAATCGGAATGCCATGATTGGATGAAAAAGAAGTGGGTCCTCCTGCTCTTCTGTATTCTTCTTCAATCATGGTTGGAAAATGGAAACACATACATTTAAAAAACAAGGCCGCTTGACATTTTACCTATTCCTATTCCAAGAGCCCTGACTAGGCGGACAGTCACTTCGGGGAATCAATCCTAACGATCAATTTGAGACCGTCGATCCTGTTGATCATCATGAGGCACCACTCCACATGGTCTTGGTCCCATTATTTGGAATGTGCCTATTATTTTATCTTTTCTGTATCTGTATAGTGCATTAATAAAAGCTGGGCACTGAACACTGGATGGATTCGAAGGACAAAGGAGTCAATAGAAAAGTTCAGTTTCAGTAACACCATATACAACTGTTCAGTAGCACATCACATGATACAAAGAACTTACAAACACCAAAGAGAGAGAAGATACATGCAATCCTTTTTCTTCCCCGGGCCACCCCTTGTAGTGTAAAAAAAGTGGTCATCAATACAATAGAGAGGAGTGGTCAGGGAAGAAAGGGGATGAATATATCAATTACCCACAAAAAAAACTGGTATATGTACATATGAACATTGCAGCTGCTGCTGTACAGAGAGAGTGGACGTGGAGAGTTTATCATCCTCTAGTCCCCATTGGATCAGAACTGTACATGAAACTCCAACAAATCATAATCAGTCTCATTGCCGAATTGCCATGATCATAAAGATGAACTGTCGAGAGTTGAGACGAAATATGAAGCTTGCTTGTTTCAAATTTAAAGGTAGAAATTCCCAGCCTTAACCTCCAGATCCTTCAATTGCAACTAGTTGAAAACTGAAATGAGTGACCCTTCCCTACGGTACATCTGCTGTCTTGATTTCCAATCTCGACGTGAAATTTTATGCCATGTATAAGAAGAAAGGAATTCCGATTACTGAACCAACTGCGCAAAGGGGTAAGCCTCTGAACAATTCCACCAACATGATAGAAGCCCAGCTACACCATTCTCAACTGGTTGGGTGATATCCCTTTCCCGTCTTTGTAGAACACCCAAAAACTCCACAGAGCTTAAACTCCCATCATGGTTTGTGTCAAAAATATGGAATATGATATCAACCACATTGTCAGTTACAGAGATGCCACAGACCTGCCATCAAATTGAACACTTGACTTAAATAAAACTTCTAGTTTACAGAGAAGAGAAGAAAAATTCGTTCAGAAAAAAAGGAAAACAGAAATTACATGGGATGCAGCTCGTTGGAAATCCTGCTTTGTCAAAAAACCATTTACTTTCCCATAACTAAAGATTGCCAGAGCCAATGGTTGCAGTCTTTTACGCAACTCTGCGAAGGCCTTGAACTCCTGCACTTGCACAAGATGAATGGCAAATAAGAAAACAAACATGAAACTGGAAGCCATGAACAAGGCGTACGAACAATCTCTAACCTCGAAGGTGACACGTAGATCTCTGAGATGTGGGTCATTGTTCATTTCATCAACCCGATCAAGGAACTTGTTAATATGGTTCAAGTCGGCCGAAGCAACCATGGACAAGGCGAAATCCTTGGCTGATATTGTCCCTTGTAACTTGTAGTCATAATGGGCGAACTCCAAACGCAAAATCTGTAAAGGTTGGGGAGATTAGCACATAGCAACTTAGGACTCAATTAAAGCATCCTTGGTTGCTGATGAAACATGCCCTTTCAAGTGGTACATAAGGAAAAAAAAGTGAAATAGAAAACAAAGAAACTAGCTGCTGGTCATGTCAAACCCATTATTAGCAAATTAAAATAGTATGGAACTTTATTTCTTGTAGGTGTTTCAGAGCCTCCACAACTAATTCATATATGCTCGGAATTCTGTTCATTCAATTGCTCCCAGAGATAGGTCTCACCAAATTATACTTTGTTACGTTCAAATTCATGCCATGGTCTTCAGACTGGAGACTACAAAAATTTTCACATCATCTATGTTCCTAGTTACTATTATCCATATATCCCTTGTGAGGCATTGCTCCTCTCCATCAATTCCTTGAGGAGATCCCACTAGCAGGATATGGATTGTGGGAATTAGAGGGGTGATCTTTTATTTTGTAGTTCTCAACTGGAAACCGCAACACTGATTATTATTAAAACCCTGCAAAAGATCTTAAGTCCCTTTTGGGAGCACTCTATTCGACGAACAGATGGCTCAGAGTGTTTGGACAGCTGCAGATGAAACTATACAATGAGGTTCACGTGCAAAAGAAGTTATCCCGTGCACATTGTCCAACCCTGAGATATGTTATTACTTAGCTAACGTGTAGGCCAAGTGCAAGACACTTGGCAATACGGTGTGCTTCTAAGGGTTATAGGCCAACCTTCTGAAGCAACTCATTTCCAATCTGACTTGCGAAGCTGCAACAGATTAAGAACACCTTACAGTTCCAGAATCCTATGACCTAGGTTGACCCCTGCTAGAACTATGCAATCCCATTCAAAGCTTATTAAGCAAGCTCTCAGACCCTTGGGTGATTTTTTTCATATTTTTTTGCCCTTAAAATTATACATGGCCCTGACCTGGGGCAGTAAAAACTTGTCAATTTTCTCTGGGACATAGTCATGATTGACGAAAAAATCACCAGCTTTACTACGAGTATTTTTGTTGCCATCAACATCAAATATCAACTAGAGGGCAGACTTCCTTGCGGTTCCACAATGAAGAAACTAGTTCCTCTGAAAACAGTACCCTTTCAACACAATACTACTACGCTCCCTTAAGAGAGTGCAAGATCTAATATTAGTTGGCCTTTTTAATACATGTATTGTATTTCTCTTATGAAAAGTAAGGATGCGTTCCAGATACCAATTAAAGCCACTATACAGTCAATTCTTCCAATCTTCCATTATTGTGGCTATTCTCAGTTAGGCTTCTTATGGTCCACACATAAGAATTCTTCTAGGGGGTCTCAGGGTTGAGATGTTCATATTCCAAGCTGAAAATGAAGAAGGCTTACAATTAGTCAAACTGTAATGTCATTAATCTGTCCTCCATTCACATCTAAATTTGCATGTCTTGGATCCTGTATACTCAAAAGAGGCAGTTGCTAAGACCCACACAGTCCTATTTGAAGAGAGGCAGTTAGTCATGAAAATTCCAGAGGTAACAAAAGACTCAAAATATCTTGGTGATAATATGACATTATGACCCATAGTTTTAAAACTCCACCGCGTCCGAGTCAACTCCCTTTTACCTTGGCCACGTTTCCCGTTGCACCGCATCCACGTTCTGTGTTGCACCGTATCCACGTTCCGTGTTGCACCGCATCCACGTTCTGTGTTGCACCATATCCACGTTCCGTGTTGCACCGCATCCACGTTCCGTGTTCTGCCCTACAGAGTCAATAAAAACTCTCTTGACTCAAGTGCCAATGCATACATGCAATTACTGCATGAAACTATTTCTCTAATGTTTACCCAAGTCTCCACAGGATGGAAGGATTAGGTTAATAGCTCAATTTTCCCCAAAAAAAAGGAGACTCTTTTGACTCTCCCAAACTATGACCGCATAAACCGAGTACTCAGCCGCGTCAACCAAGTACTTGACAGTGTCGTGCCGAGTCGACTAGGATTTTCTTCGGCCACGTTCCGCGTCGCATCAGCATTTTTAAACACTGTTATGCCCACAAATTAGATCTGAAGATTTTCACCCATGACAGAACTAACTTAATCACTATAAACTGAGAACTGAAAACACTTATCTCAGGCTTCCCAAAGGATGAGGTTCAGAACCCATTAAAGCTTCAGGAGTATGGTAACTCTGGATATTGGCCATTCAACTCTACCTCCATCCAAGAAATTTCCCAATTATCTTAGAATTCAAGGCAGGTGTGAGATGCCAAAAGACAATCAAGAAAAAATAGAACCGACATCACAGCACACATGCCCTACCCAAAGAATTCCACAACAGTTTCGAGAGCGACTCCAACCTGATCCAAAGGGACAGCCTGTGCAGCTATATCCAGTTCATTGGACAAAACCCTATCTAGAAGAAAGCCACACATGTCACCCATGCACAGAGGATTGACAAGATCACAACGATCTACACGGTAAACGTATAAGTCGAATAGTAGAGGAGAAAACCAATAATAATATATACCTTCAAATAGAAGTTCATCACCTCATATCCAAATATAAAAAATATTTACTCCATATCGTCAAAATGCATTATCTGATCTTAACTGTGATTATCACATCAGCATGAATAATGAGACAAAAGGAATATATGAGAAAGCAATTATTTAGAAACAGCCACTAAAATGAAGTGAATCTCACTGATTTTCTAATGTAATTACTGCCATCCATCATCTTCAAGATATGAGAAAAGCAGGCAAAATACCTCCACTTAACCAAGATCACCATGATGGTTTAGATAAATTGACAAGTTGTTTATTTTCTCTGGAAGGCAAATTCAGATTACCTAGGATCAAAATTTTGCTGCAACATCAAAATTTACCGCACTTCTTCAATCAACATGGTGCACTTTTCAATAAACTAAGGGCCACACATTTCCAGTTTTATGCCTACAACCATTGAGAGGAACTATTGCTCTAACAAATAGATATTGGGCCAAACAATCGTTGAACCATCAAATGCCAATGGATACATGCAATAACTGAATGAAACTATTTCTCTAATGTAGAAATTTACCCAAGTCTCCACAGGATGGAAGGATTAGTTTAATAGTTGTTGACATATAACTCCATGCAAATCAATTCAACATTTATAAAGACATGATGGTCATACAATCTCGACACAGACCTAACAATGGCTCTTGTCAACAGCAATATCCATGAAGAGCAGCCTAAAAGCATCTAATTACAACTTCTATCAATCACCTTCTAGGAAATATACTGGGAAGCACAAAATTATGCACACCTTACGGGTCAAAGGCCAAAATGGACAAATGGTCATAGTCAGCCCATATGTGGCTTAGATGACTCAAAACACCTCAATAATATCAAAGTTTTTATATGAAGGCAAAAATCTCATAGTCACTTGGTTATGGTCATGGGGCCCACATCTCCAGTTAGACCAGGAAGTAATATCATATCACAATTCCCATTCTTCCGACAAGACTCAGTTAATAGTAGCCATACTAGATGCTTTTATTCTCACATAGGATGCGATACATAAGATCCTTCTGCCTTAAAAAATTTAGGAATTGTATTTTTATTTAGCCTCGTAATGGTTTCGACTTTCGAGTATACTACATTATTGCCTGAACAAATTATATTCCACAACTGATGAAAACAAGCAGCAGATACTAAGTCAATCTTAATAGTTGGGCTGCATCCTCACTTGTGGTTAAGTGAATCTTTTAAAAAATCAATTAGAAACTCATGTAATTTAAACCACATTGATTTAATTGCCCTTATTAGTTCTTCCTCATTTTTTTTATTATAATTTGGTATATTAAACTTTGGAAATGGCAATGCCAAAAATTTTGCTAAGTTAGTATGGATATAGAAATCATATAATATAATATCACAAGAAAATGGTTAGTGGTTCAGAAAATAAGACATCTAATACAAATGGATATGCCCAAACCGTATAAAATACATGTACATACTACATACAGTATCCAATAAAATGATTGTTATCATATTGCTGAATACCGTTATACCCTAAGCTTAGACAAGTATCTGAGTACCCAGGAAAAGTTGGAGAGCCAGAGAGTAGTCAGGTCCCTAATTGCTTTGACAACGGTGTTCCTCGTTATCCAAAACCAAGTCTTAACCTCTAGAAATGCACTCTTTGAAATCCTTTTTTTTTTTTGAATGGCAAATAAATTTCATTAAAAAGAGCAGGGACCGAGAGAGACCCTGAGAAAACAGAAAAAGAACAAGAAAAGAAAAGTATGATACTATCATGGCTAAAAAGTATTTATTCATGAATAAAAGCTCACCTAGATATCAAGCCAATAAGAAAATCCATTATAACTAGTGAAAAAAAAATCCAAGAATTCCAAATCACAAAATGAATGATAATTGATAAACATGCCACCACTGCAGATTACTTCCTGAATAAAATTCATGAGAGAGATAAGAAAATCATACTTCATCATGCAAATCTTTAAAAAATTCAACAAATTTTTCATGTTGGAGGCACTCATTTCCGTCCTTGCCAAAGAAGTACTCCACTAGGCCCCCATTTTCAACAGAACCTCCAACTTTGAGCCCAAAACGCAGCCCATCCTTATGGGAAGCCCCTTGTCGATTATATGATCGCATCAAGGCCATAACTTTCTTAAACTCCTCTTTCTCTATTGCTCTGGAAAAAAGATGTAATGAATAAAAAAAATTAATCTCAGTATATTGACATAAAACGCATAACCGATATTATAAAAATGAAAATGAACCGGGAGATAGCCATGATAAAAAATAGTGATTACCAAGTAAATGCACTCTCGTATATACGGTAACTTAGTCAAAACATGAACAAGTATAATGGCTGCATGAAAATGCTCACAACTAAATGGATAAAATGAAGAAAATCCAACATTATTCACTGGAGCAGTAAAATGAAAACAAATTGAGTAGATAAAATTATCCGCTGCCAATGACTTCCAAGAAGCAAAAGATATGAAATAGCAAATAGGATGGTACCAACAACCAAGAGATATATAATTGATGCATCAAGAAGCCCTGAAAATTGGCAAACAGTTATTAGCATGATCAGAAAACATAAACACCTTCACTTCATAATGAAAAAGAAGCCAAAAACATCCCATGACTGTTCAGAAATTTGTGGAAGGCACAGAAGTGGACAACTTGACAAGATTATATGAATAAATGTAGCCAAATAGGTGCTGGTTTACTTGTAAGTCATATCCAATGAATACTCGCTGCTTAAATCCTACGTTTTCGGGTGACGAGCTGTGTATCTTTAATAGCTGTCTCCAAGAAAAATACTCGACTGTGCAATAAAAACAACATGGGAGGTTCCAACAGAGCCAAGTTTTTCGGCTAACAAAACACTTCCACTCTCCATTGGCAAATCTATATGCTGGGAGCAGACCATGGCAAATCCAAGACACTATAAACATGTAGAAATTCAACAACACACCCATACCACTTCCTTGTCCTCGGTACTATGACATCCAAGATTACTGGGGAGGTGAATATTATTTCTACTTTTTAAGTGGTAAATTTAAGTTTTCTGAATTTTCTGTAACTTATTGTTTTGAGAAAAAGTCTATACTAAAGCTAAAAATAGTAAATATTGTAGATATTCATTAAAATAACGAATATCTATCACCATTACCTATTAATATTTTTCTCTTTTACTTCATCGAGTCCAGATTCAAAGAGCTTTTTAACAGCCTGCAAATTTCCCCAAGTCAACCATATCTATCATGTCCAGTAAGCGTCGGTAACACAACCAGAACAATACATTTCATGATTTACAATGTGCCATGTCTAAAACATAAAACAGATGTTGATTGTCGAGTATAATAAGCTGGAGTAATTTCATAAGAAAGGAAACAAAAACAGTGAAAGGAAATATGGCGCTATATGCACTGTCTAATAAGACATTAAAAAACAGCCAGTCTTTGTAACTAATAGGATTTTCTGGGATTTAATGAAGGGTGCAAGACATACCCATTATTGTCAAGGTCGAACATTTTAAATGCCACAGAGAAGCTTGTCTCTGGGATGCTGAGTAGGGTGACAAAAAAGATGTACCTGTTACAAAGTAAATTAGTAAAGTGAACACAGATTGATAATACTGACAAATATTTAATTTGAAAGGCCATAAGGAAAGAAAAAGATCTACATTTCAGATCCCTATGTGTATGTGAAGAGAAATATGACAGATTGGTAACTCACTCCGGGAAAGATATAAGTCCATCATTGTCAGTATCAAAAAGCATAAAAAAAGTTGAATTGGCACAATGTAACTCTCCAGGGCGACGCTCGCCTCTCAAATAACCTTCTCTCACAATATTGGATTCAGAAGGAGGAAAGACAGGAACAATTGCTCGCATCAAGTCTGCTGGTGTCATAAATAGCTCTCCTTCTGGGGTCCGGAAAGATGCAAAGTATTCAAAAACCTGGAAAGGAAACATGGTGAAAGAGAAAAAGCAATGAGCAAAATATATCACTGCATAATATATTCATTAGCTCATTATGCAAACCATAAAGTTCAATAAATACAAAATAGGAGAACACATATTGATTCATTGTCATGAACAGATTGAAGCTCAAGGAGGATGACATAAAACAAATTCACTGGGTAGAGGCGTGATGCTCTATTTTAATTGGTAAGAAATAAGCTTCATGAGAAAAAAAAAGAGTAACCAAAAACAATATTTGACGCCTAGACAAAATCAAAACACAAAATCTTGATGGAAACAAAACAGGGAAAATATAAAAGATGGAAAAATTATTACCTCGAGCAACAATGTTCAATAGGCAGTACATATGACCAAACACATATAGCCAGTTGTTAGTCCAACTCCAGGTTGATTAATTGTAAAGTAATACGATGGCCCAAAATACAACGCAAAGCATGTCTGTAAGAGATTTGGAAAAGTCACCTCATTAAGTTCTTTTTTTTTTTTTTGCTGATTGGCAAGAAAAACACGAGTGTCGCATGTCAACACGGACACGGAGTGTCGGACACGGCAAATCTTCAAAATTTAGAAACGGGGGCACGGCTAAGCCAAAAAGGGGGACACGGAAAAACCATTAGGATACAATGAATATAATATAGGAGCAAGCGTTTGTTTAGGGTTTTACGTTTCGGAGAGGGGATATAACAACAAGTATTGGTTAAAGAAGAGCTAAAAGAAGAGTTTATAATAAAAGAGGTAAACACAATATTTAATAATAAAATAGAATGTCACACTTGACACAATACAAAAATGTGTCGACATGCCTACATTAAGCCTGACACTTCTAGCAGTACATTTACAACTGTTGACACGTGTGTCAGCAATAAATTCAAAGTGTTGGCTAAATCATAGCCATTGAGGAAAATAACACATCATTCATATAGGCATTAGTGAAGCTTGGAGAAGGTGATGGAAGGTTGGTAAATCAAACCTATACAACTTTCCTTCCATTCCTTCCGGACTGCGAAATTGTCTGCCCTCAACCTTCAATCTGCTATGTCGATGTATCTGCTCTTATCCACAGTTTTTGCCTTCCAAATTTGAAAAATTGGACACTTGAAGACAGAGAAACAAAGTGCCTTGCTGGGAAAGGGCTTTTGATGCTTATTTTGATGGTATTGTTATTGGAGTTGTAGAGATGGAAGGGAAAGAGAAGATATGGGTTTGGTGACGACATGCGAGACACATACATAGACGATAAAGAAGTCATTTTATTTTTCACTGCTATGAATTCGTTTGTTTTTTTTACTTTTGGTTTTTGGATGTGTCGCACAACACACCCATAATTAGAAAATGTACGATAAAAAAGCAGCAAGCCAAAAATATGGGTTTAAAACATCTTCAACTCAAAAACAAATTAATAAAAAATGTCCAACAAAAAGAAGATGAAAACAATGGGTGAGAAAGGAGATTAAAACAACATCATAATAAAAAAAAAGGTGTATGCATAAAAAATTCTAAAATACATATCATCAAATTCTAAACTACAAAATAACTACCATGTTTTATCCATTCCTCATCATATTTAACTAACTGAGTTATACATAAAAAAAAAATTAAAATGTCATAAGACTTATGAAAGTTCTATGGAGTGTTCATATGGACATAAGGATCTTTACTTTGACTCTACATTACATGAGACTAAGAGAGAACCCTATTTTTGTATTTCCAAGATGCGCCTGGAGCTTATAATGATATAACTAAATTAAATAATTTATAAGCAGACACTAAATCGGACAATTCGAAAACACTTTTTTTTCACAACCAACAATAGCTCTCAATTCAACACATCTAGTATCTCACCAAAGACCTCTCGGGGGAACATAAGAATCCTTATTTCCCTCTCTCAGAATGAATTCATCAACAAGAAGAGCTCAATTGTAAGGAAAATGAGAAGCATAAAGAAGAAGAGCAAAAGGGAAGGAGAAAACAAATCCCTATGGAAGAGATACTCGTCCACTTTGTAGTTTTTCAATATTTTTTTGAAAAAAAATGAATGACATGAATTTTTTTTTTCATAGTTCTAAAGCTTCATAAATGAATAATGAAAACGCCGTCGGACATACATTTTCAGGAAAAGAAGTGTTGAAGACGTATATTTTGAAAACAAAAGGCGAAATTTCGCTCACATCACACCCACAGCACGTGAAAAACTAATGGTTTGCTTGTTCTGAGTGGAAGTAGCATTCCTAAGTAGTTAGTATAAGTATATAACTACATAATACTTATATAAGCTTTAGGGATTAATTTATATGGAGGATAATGCATATGTTGCACTATCACTTCAGTGAAGTAAATACTTGTGAAGTTCAATACCTTCTCAGGAGGACTTCGCAACCTTATCCGTTTCTCATAATTAAAGAAAACTCTCCTCCTATATGCCTCTGCAACGAAAAAGAAAGATCACTAATTAAAGCCAATAATTAAAATATGGTTTTATGGTATCGTGATTAGGCCACTTAAAAGATAGGGATGTTTACCTATAAATCCCTAATTTATAAAATATGTTCCAATCAGTAATTGAGAATCACAATTTAGCCGAATAGTTTAACATTTTTAAAATGTATTTCCAATAAGTCCATAAATACTACTTGAGTTAATGTAAACTAGTCACTAAGTTTTTGTTTGTTTTTTTTTTTTTTGAAAAAATGCCCTTTAAGAACTCTAAGAGGGAAAAAAAATTGTATTTTATTTTAATGAAAATTATAAATTTTTAATACAATCCACCAAGAATAAAAAATTCAAGCAAAAAATCATGATTTAGAATTGATTGAAGGGCATTTCATTGAAAATGTTTGATGTAGTCTCTGGGGACCTTTTGGAATATCTTAAAAAAAGTACAATTATTGGCCATTCATAATTTTCAATTATTATTTGAGAAATACTTTGCAGGTGAGGGATTTATAGGCAAAAATCCCCACAAATATAATGTATTTATATATGAGGATATGATCCGATGTTGGAAACCAATAGCATGATTTTAGTTTTTCGCCATTTCATAATTTTCAATTATTATTTGAGAAATACTTTGCAAGTTAAAGGATTTATTGGCAAAATTCAATATAATGTATTTATATATGAGGAAATGATCAAGTGCTGGATGCCAAAAGCATGATTTTGCTTCCGTGGACATCATCACCATCCTATCAATAGAGTTATCCGTGTGTGCCACTATCACTACATCATGGTCAAGTTATATGGAAATAAGAAGAAAAAAAAATTCTTGCTGATATTTCAGTGTGCCCAATCAATCTTTCCACTAGAAAACACAATGTATATTGACCAATTTGATACATACCAGCAGTTTTTGGAAAATTGTTTAAACAGCTAGTGTCAACTACACCTTGATTACCTAGTCGAACAATTAAGGTTCAAACAAACAGCAATACTAGAGTTATCTATTCTCCCATAAATGATCACTAACTTGACTCAGGGATCTCCTAACGTGTCTCGACTATCAGGTTGGGAAGATGAATGAGTGGGCCCAGTCACTTCTCTTCCAGGTTTATTTTCATCTTTGTCTAATTCTTTAGTCTTCTCTGAGCAGGAGCATGGGAGCAACAAATTGATGGATAGATGACATGTAAAAGAAAGACAAATAGAGAGCTAAAGGTAATAAGAGAGAGAGGGAGGGAGGGAGGGATGTATTGATGAAAAACACAACATTAACAATTGGTAGGAGAACCTAACATATATTCTTAGATAACCAATAAAAGGCTGATTCTTATGACATTTTTAGAGAGAATGTGCAGAAATGAGCATGGATTTTGATCATAAATAGTTAAATACCAATGAATTAGTAGGATTTTGTTCTTATGGAATGCTCTATATGTTAAAACATGAACCAAACCCACGTTTCTAATGTACAGGCTAGATTACGAATTTTCATTGATAACATAACAAAATTTGAAATATTAATCACGATATGCAACATACATCATATACTATACTAGATCCAATTTGGAATATTAATCACATATACAACATACATCATATCCTATGCTAGATCCAATAGACAAAATACAACATCAGTCAGATATTTTAAGATGCAACATTAACAGAATCAATTGATTCAATGATGAGAAGATGTTCAGAAAAATTGCAATTTCAACTAATTTATAAAACTCACATGAATCCAAACAAACCCAATAACAAAATCCTTTCTTAAAGATTTTACCCTTCCACCCACTACTCATATAAACAAAACCCATGATAGAAAACCAAAAAACTCCATGAAAAAAAAAAGAACACAGAGAAAGAGAGACACCTCCAAAGATGTATTTGGGTTTCCTCTCTTGCTTAGCCTCATGAATGGCAGAATGGTTTTGCAGATCATCTTTCGTTATGGTCTTTGTTTCCCAATCAGCGTAACAGAATGAAGATTCAGGAAAAGAAGAAGACCAAAAGAAGAACCCAAGGCTCGAACCCACAATTATTCCAGAAACAGACGTCAGAAAAGCCCCAAATGCAGAGCCCTTAGTCTTATCTTCGTAGTTAGACTCTCCAAAGGCTGCTATGTTGGAGAAAGGACGAAGATTCAGCCGTTGGATACCAACATTTCTAATAATCGAAGGAGAGGATCTCTTCAAGGATGCCCAGACAGACATTGTCTTTGTTTCTCGTCTTTCACAGAGAGAGAGAGAGAGAGAGAGAGAGAGATGAGAGGAGAGAAATAGAACGATTCTGAGGGATTTGACTGATGAAAAACCTGTTCCAAGATGGTTTTTATTGAGCTTGGTTGGATAAAAAAGGAGCGGATTTTTAGATAGTAGTTGACATTTGTTTGCTCTGTGGGTATGGCCCCTTGTTTTCTTTCTTTTTTTGGACCTTTCTTTCAGGCAAAGGAAAAGGAAACATCCTAGAAAGTACTTCTCTAAAGTCTCTCTATGTTCTGTTTTGTTTGGCTATATTGATCTGGTGGACCCCTATTAGTCTACTCTCACATATCTATCTGGGCCCATCGGCCCCATCATAATCAACTGACTTATGAGTTATGACATACTCCTTTGGGAGAAGATAAATTCGCACCCCCTGTAGGATGATTCGCATCCCTTTACACATAAAAAAAACGTTAAAAGTCTGCCAGAATTCACGTCTTCAGGGGTGCGAATATCTCATTGCCCTTTATTTCCATGGCCAAAAGGCGTTTTTTTTAGGATCTTATACGATGAACGCGCTTGGCAAAATACGAGCATAGAAGTATAAGTGGGATCCAAACCATTGGAACATAGAGAAATCTTTCTCCGTGCCACGTGGCAAACATGGTTTGTTGGGTTTAGAGCTTGGTTTTACGTCCAATTCCCTTTTTTAAATCTCACAATCCATGTAGTGACCACAAAGATAGAGGGCTTGGATCATCCAATGAGGGTGGATTTTGCTCCTGGCCAATCCATGGCGAGGATCATTGTGCAAGTATGCCCCACCTGTTATTCTACCAGTGGGATTTGGCATTTTGCGGTTGGCTATGGCATGAGAGAGCAGCCTCATAGGCTCAATTTTCATCAGATTATGTCATATTCATTTGGTTCACTGAAGTGGCTACTCTCTCATGCAACAGCCAGCTTTGAAACTTCCATGCAAATCCCTTTACCAATTCATATTTTTACTCAAAAATAAGTATCCAACATATGAGAATTCTTATATTTTAGGAAAACACCGTGTGGAAAACAAAAACGGAGGTGATATGGCCGATGATTTGACCCATTTCAAGATTTATTCATTGCTTTATAGGGATTTGAGTCACTTCCTTTGTCTTTTAGTGGATGTGGCTCCACTGGTCTATGCCCGTTTTTCTAACAAAACGGATTCCGGTTTTGCTAGCAGTGCTTTATTTTGGGAAATGATATATCTTAATCACTAGGAATGCCCCCTGTCACTGTATCAGCGGCTAAAGAGGGGCGGTTGTACTTATGTCAGAAGAATTCAATGCCCTTGACACTGACAGGGGGTGTTCCTGGTGATCAAAAGGGGCGGATATATCGCTTCCCTTTATTTTTTATAACGTACTGTAGAAATTAATGCAGCTAAATGTGAGAGCTTTCAAAGTAAGTACCAAAATTTTGACAAAAAAGAAGCACGCAAAGGATATACTAAGAACGAGAGATGAAGAAGAGTTTCTCTCTTAAAAAAATTAATACAACTTGGCTTATAGAAAGGTATGAGCTTTCGTCTTTAAAAATAATGATACGAATACGTTATGGTGCAGGACCAAGTTGCAAGGTAGTTATTGTAGGGATTTGCATTTAGGTTTGTGGGTATGTGTTTTAGAGTTATGGGTGGTAGTTATTGCCTATGTGTGATGTAATTGAGTTAGTGGGTAGGATGTGGCAACTACTTTTATTCTTGTATTTAAGTAGAGTATTTTAATGACATTAGGAGAGAAGAAGAAATTTACAGTACAAAGGAAACTCTGTTCTAGGAGAGTCCTCTCTCCCCCATTTTTTTTATCTTTCCTTTTGTTTATTTGTGTTACGGCGATTAGGCACGTAACAACTGGTATCAGAGCCGTTGATCTTGCGCCATGGCTGCGTCTTCGGAGTTTTGAAAATCCATACGTGAATAGGGGTGTGTAGACACCCGATTTTGACCTGACCGTAAACCCCCAAAATCGAATAAGATCTCGAAATCAAATAAATTCCCAAAATTAATTGGATTCCCGAAGTTGAACAAAATCCCAAATATGAATTTTGAAATTCTGAAAAAATCGAGCCCTGATCCCCGTACCCATGTTCCCGAAATTTGCAAAGCCTACAAAAATACCCCTGAGTTTTGATACCAACATTCTATTTGAGTCCCCCGAGTCCTAATAAATACCCGCACATCATATTTCGATATTTTCAATAACTTACCTTGCCTTTTAGTGTTTAAACCGCGATTAAATGGTTATTACATTTTCGAGTGAAAAAAAGGAAGAAGAAGACAAGCTGAGTTTGTGCAATAATCAAAACCGGATTGTGCTAGTGTCATTTGTTTAAATGAATGAGAAAGTGGGTGAATTAGCAAGAAAGGGAGTGTCAGTACCAGTTCTCATTTGCAAAGAAAAAAAGAATTTATTTTCTCTACCCGAAGCCACCCCTGGTTGTGTAAAAGTCACAAGGCCACAAATACACTAGCTGGGCTGTACATAGTGGAGAAAGGGGTACAAATATATCAATTTTCCTTTAAACAAGAGGGATCGGGGGGGTTTGGCTTCCCATTGGCAAAAAAAAAAAAAAAAAAAGATGATGAAAAACACAGAGAGAGAGAGAGAGAGAGAGAGAGAGAGAGACAGATAGTAAGGAGAGAGAGAGGTGGGGTTTCATCCATTTTTTTTCCGCCGGCCTCATGCCATTTTCTCCGGCCAAACCTTCATCGTCGGCGAGCTTCTCCGACCCCCCCCCCCCCTCAACACAAGATCTACCATCATCACCACCATCTACAACCTTCACTCCACAGCCACCATCAAGCCCAACTTCATCTTCTTCACTAACACCATGTCTATCATCAAACCCATTTATACCCAAATCAACCACCATCTTCACCTACACTACTACCTCTACAACCATCTCTAACCCATCTCTTTAACACCACCCCATCAACAGACCTCTTTTTTTTTCTCCTAACCTCCATTGATTCCGGTCACATTTCGCCGGAATCCGGCCAAATCACCGCCACCTCTAACCCATTTCTACCCAACTTAAACCCCACCACCATCAGCCACCTTCTCCACCATTTTCTTCTTCTTCTACCTCCAACATTTTCTACAAACCCTAACCATATACCCTGTTTTAAACCCACCTCAGTCGTACCCTCATTTTTGTCTTCACCCCATTCGGTCATACAACTGGGTCCGATCACCATTTTTGCCGGAATTCGACCACATTTCCGCTGGGCCGATTCATCCGCTCAACCTTTTTCATCCCACCAAATCTGTGATTTGCTAAAATTTCCTGAGAAATCCAAGCGGCGGCAAACGGGAGAACTAGTGCGGGAAACCGGAGCTCATCCAACCCTATTTGTAGAGCAAAGAAGGTGATCTAAGAGGTAAAGACCACTTTCATTTTCTCCCTGCAATTTTACTTCGTAATCATCTGTCTGTGTGTGATTGTCTTGCTGACGGTTGTTACATTCATTACCAAATTGTTCTGAAATCGCTTTGATCGAAATTCTTGTGAGTTTTACTCGATTCATCTATTCATAAATTTTCATGTTTTACTCGCGATTTCATACTTTCTTGCTGCTCATCGTGTTGATCTTGAGATTTATATCCTATCTCTTTCGTTTTGATTGAAAGAGAGTTGTTTGGGTTTCACAAATATCATTGCCATTCCTCATTGTCATAGATTGCATGAAAACCGTCTTTCTTCCTCGTGTAATTTATTCCATTTCATGGCATGTAGAAAATTGGAATCAACCCAAATTGTAGGGTCAGAGGCTGTGATAAGAAATATAATTGCAGAGGCATGGTATTTTCTAAAATGATATTCCTGTGTAATGATCTGTGATAGCAAATTCATCTAGTGATGCGCTGAATGTTGTTGCTGAAATATAGTGCCTATATTAGTGTCAAAGTCAAAACGCAGTAGCAGGCCTTTGTTTGGCATCCGAAAGAGGAGCTCGGGATTGTGCTCTTTGAAGTCAGTGTTCATTTCATTTCAAGGTTTTCGTGGTTGTATCCAAAGGAAGAGGACAGAGAGAGGGTCTAGTTGGCAATTCCTATTCCATTTTGATTTCTTATGAGTGTGTATCCGAATAGTGTTAGTGATTTTGGATTTTCAAAATCATGTATTTTGCATGTTTTAGTGTTTTGGAAAATATTTTATCAAAAGCGTCTGGGAAAAAGAAAATGTTTTCTTGGAAAGATTTGCTTTTACAAAAGGATGTAAAAGTGTAGTTGAAAAGATAGTCCCGTACCGGATGAGAGAAAGGAAAGAGAAGGGCTTATAAAGCACTACACTTTTCTAATACTTGTTGATTGCACATTAGGTTGAACCCATGGTTGGACCCGCGGGACGGTGCAACGCACCGTTCGCGCGCGCGCTGCGTGGGCAATGGGCTATAGGGCGCATAGTGTCGTTTTATTGGCGCTTTTTTAGGAGTGTGATCAAATGGGTTGTGTCCCTTCCCCCAACGGTCAAGTGCCAAGGGGGTGCGATCCACACCGTAGATGGTTGATCTAACGATGACTGGGTTGGAGAGAGGTTTTACTCAAACCAACAGTCACCTCTAGGATTGATCAGGACCGTTCAATATCAATGGGTGCGATCTAACGATCAGATTTCAAACATTCTGAAAAGGTGCCCTGTAGAGGTATTTTTCACACTGAAAAGACACCAGGTGGTCTACAAAATGTGCAAAATTCAGTCATTTCATATAGAAAAACCAATTGACAATTCTGACAGACTTTACACTCTCTTCTACACTCATACAAAATCCCCAAGTATTTCTACATACTATTTTTCTTTTGTTTACTGTTCTAGATATCGGAAGGGCATTTCGGGTTTGATTCCGCTAGTGCTACGCGTCATCAAACATTAGTAGGGCTTCCCTACTAGGCTTCATTGTATCTCGGAGGCAATTCGTGGATCCCCTTTGCACACTACTAGTGGGGGCGAATCTTGTCTTAAGGAAAGTGATATCACGCCTTGAAGCAACAAGTTTCTGTTTTCTATCAACAACAGTGCCCTCAATTTTTTTCCAACAAATAGCACAGTAGTGGGACCCGGCTTTAGGCTTTCAATCTTGTTCTGATTCCGTGATTTTGACTCCTGGTGTTTGTCCAAACAACTTATGTTTACACCCTTCTCTTAATATGCTTGCTTTAGAGTGGAATTAATGATATGGTGTCTGTACTCCTTTGATGTGATTATAGTATAACTCCATTGTCATATTGTCTTACGCTCATCAGTTTTAATGATACATGCTAACAAAGGTCTTATCCAAGCATTGTGGTGTGGGTCTAGGTATCGTATGTTGTCGATATTAGCATTACCTTGCTCTAATGAGTATATCAGATCCACTCTTTTTTTGGGTTAGGACATTCATGGCCAACCTATGTCCCTTCAATGTTCTCCTTTTCCCACTGTCTTGTTCTCTTTTCAGGTTTTTCTTCAGCTTTAGGATTTTGATCAACTTAGGGGCGGTCCACCAATTTTCAGAATATTCCTCCTAAGTCATGGTGATGGCGGAATGTTCCTTGAGCCAGCCCTTTACCTTTCATGTCTCTTTTCTTATCTCGTCACTTCTCATGGGGCTTAGGGGTTTCCTTTTCTTCGTGATCATTATTTCTTACAGGGTTCAGGGTTTCTTCTTCTTCGGGTTCACTCACTTCACGTTCCTAGGGATCATACTCGAGCTTCGGGATTCCATCGATTATAAGGACATTTCCTCAGATTTCTTCTTCATTCAGAGTCATTCTCCCCATGTTCCTCGGGATCCTCTGTGAGTTTCGGGATTCCACTGATTTTGGAAACATTTCCTCGAGTTAAGGCTATGACGGACGGAAACCTCCTGAGCCAAATCCCCTTCCAATCAAAAGGGATAAACAAAAACACCTAAAAAATACAAAAACATACAAAAATCAAATAACGAAAATCCAAAAACACAAAAAAACGTTTTTCGAAAATGCTGTTTTCGAACTACGTTGGCTTAATCCCTTTCCACTAAAAGTGGGCAAGGATGGTGATTGCCAGGTCACTCAGAGCCCTCTTTTCATTCAATTTTCGATTTTAACCCTGATTTTTCGGTTTTCATTGGTTTTCCGATATTTTATCGGGTTTTGGGACGGGTGACGACATAGCATGGCCCCTTCACAGGGATTGTTCTCGCTGAGCCCAACGATAGGCTGTGACGACCGCGAGACTCGTCGATAGCGGATTAGGACCGCTGGGCTTGATTCCTTTAGAATCGCTCCCTGAGCCTATCGTATATCCCCTTTTCTTTTCCCTGGCGTTTTTTGGTCCTCGTTTACCGTTGATTTTTCGATTTCTTTCTTTCCTTACATCTTTTAGCTGATTGTGTGTTTGTCTTTGGTTTCTTATGTGTTACTTTTAGATTGCTTACTTTTCTAGCATGTGTCTGATTACTATTTTCTTAGCATTATCTCTTGCATAGGCTCGCATGCTAGTATGTCCATTCATATGCTTAGTTGTAGCATTTACTTATCCATCTTATCTGTCATTATCTGCGTAGTTGTAGCTGTGCATATAGTTGTTTACTGCTTTTTTAGATGTGATGAGTTAGGATTAGATGTGATGCGTTACGACTTGTTTGTTTTATTTGCCCATCCCTGGGTCATGCATGCTTAGGTAGACGTCTTCTCAGGGATATTTTGTTCCCATTTCATATGATTTTCTCCCAAAATTCTTCGAAGTTAATGAGAATGGCATAAGAGACCGAGTGCTGGCATTTGGGCGGGTGGGTGTGCTTTTCGGACCTTCCTCATTCGTCATCAGGCACGGACCCAATTATCTTTGGTTTATCCATTACACAGAGTAGATTTTTGGTTCCATGGCCGTATTCCATGGATGACGACTCTGAGTTATTTTAGATACATCTTGGTTTCGAGGCTTTTGTCTCCGGATCAAGAGGTATCCCATCTATATCGCCACGCATGGTGTGAGGGGCATTATTTCGAGAGTTCCTTGGTAGAGCTCTCCTTCATATGTGGAGATCTTAGAGGATTGACGGGGATCTCGTATCTTAGCCATCGTCCTTGGGATCGGGGTCCACAGGGTGTGAATGGAACTAGACGGTCCGATGGATAGTCCGAATCCGAACCTTAATAGACTGGATCTAGGCACATTAGAAGGATCCATGGACATATTTTGGATCCGCTTCGTAAGATCCGAAAAATTTCGAATCGTGATCAAGACATGGCAAAAAAATCCAATGGATAGTCACGATCCGAAGTCCTTTTACTAAAATACCCTCAAAATATTTCTTATATTGAGTTTTAAAGGAGGGGTTTTTTCATTAAAATGTAGTAAATATTGCTTAGCATACAACTTTCCACTTCCCTCCTTTTCTATACATCTTTTTTCTCTTGCTTTCCTCAATTGGTTTTTCTTCCCGTAAACTTTCCACTTACCCTCAACAAGGATTAATAACTAGAAAGTTTTATCGTCATGCACCCTCGAACATTGGAGTTTTTTTCCACAATAAAATCCTATTCTTCATCAAATTCATGGGTTGTAATTAGATATAGTGACCAATTCTTTTCTGAATGGAGGAAGTTTTGGAGTTCATTTCAAGTGACGAAAGCTGAGATTTTTTGTTGTTTTATAAGTAGGACCTACTAGGACACTTCGATGGACGGTCCGATTTGAAATGGATCGTGACCGGGACAAAAGAAGTAGGATCTGAAGAACACTCCGAATCTGATCCGACCGATAGGTGATTTGAATGGATCGTGACTAAGACATAGGTGGATCCGATCCGAAGTGGATCCGTTGACACCCCTATACGTGAAGATCTGCAGGAGATTAAAACGCTTGTTCTGAAAATGATGGAAGGACAACAGAAATTTGTAGAAGGCTTGAACAAAATCAGCGTAACGGTCGAAGAAATTCGAAAAAATGAAGAGAAGTTGAATCTTGAGAAGTTTGATCTTGTGGTGGAGAAAAATGCAAGCATTAATACCAACGAAGATGATTTAGTTGAACACCATGTCAAGGATCATCTTCATTTCGTTGACACATTCGATCATCCCATTGTTTCGATGCGCCGCTTTGAAATAACGTATTTTCTTCTACCTTTGATCACAATAGATTTTGAAAGTGGAGTTCCAAAGATCTCGACCGTTATTTTCGAAGATGAAAGTCCAATGTTAATCGTGTTGCTCAAGCAAATCATGTCCATTACGATTTGGGATCCCCGCGGATTAATGTATTTTAGTTAATAATTCGACCTTGAGGACAAGGTCATTTGTAATGGGGAAGGAATGATACGTATATGTTATGGTGTTTAGAAGCAAGTTGCAAGGTAGTTATTGTAGGGATTTGCATTTAGGTTTGTGGGTATGTGTGTTAGAGTTATGGGTGATAGTTATTGCCTATGTGTGATGTAATTGAGTTAGTGGGTAGGGATGTGGCAACTACTTTTATTCTTGTATTGAAATAGAGTATTTTAATGAAATTAGGAGAGAAGAAAAAATTTACAGTACAAAGGAAGCTTTGTTCTAAGAGAGTCATGGTTCCTCTCAATTTGAGCCATTAGAAGGTCCAGTTGCCTCGAATTAACTCCCCCCCCCCGCCTTTTTCTATCTTTCCTTTTGTTTATTTGCGTTACGGCGATTAGGCACGTAACAAATAATAACTCCCATCCCAAGTCAAACAATGACTCCTCCTACTCAAAGAATAAACAAAAATAGGAAATAGCAAATCCTACTTCATCTAGATCCCCAACTAATAGAATCCTAATTCCTAGTGGACACTTCAATAATTCTAATCTAATATGGACACTTCACTAATACTAATCCTCCAGTGGTAGGCAAGAGCCTACGATAACTCCAACACGTGCAATTGTAGTTGTTGATCTAATGGGCCACCACTAGGTAATACATGTGATCCTGGTCTCATGTCGAACAAACAAACATTTCATTCCAATAATCCTAATATATATGTGCACATCCTCTAGTGTTTTGAGTTATTGAGTCGATGTTAGGATAAGCCGAGCTTTATGATTAATAATTCAAAGTTAAGCTTGGTCTAATTTGTAATTGGACCCACAATCCAAGGCCCTAAACTTGCCAAACTTGGAACCCAATACCACATAAGGTGCCCAAGCCCATTCACACTCTTGCAAATGTTAGGACCACTTGTTTGTTTTGTGCAGGATTTTTAAGAGCTTAAGGTTATTATCTTCGTTAAGCGTTCTGGGGTTATACATTTTAATCTCTTAAGCGTTCTGGTAATTCCGAGCGACATAGGAACCCATAACTATTTTTTCAGTTTCTCGATGATCAGAGAGTCCTACAACTTTGCTTCTCATCATGTACCAATACTTCAGTATTCAGGTAGCATTCACCTAAATTTGAACTCCTCTGTTCTTGTGCTTATGATTATGACAACGATTGTGTTGGACTCAAAACTAAACGTTAATTTGAGTCCAATAATTGCTTTTGGATTCACAATCGATTGTCGTAATCATAAGGCCCTGTTCATTTAAGATTATGGCAACTGACTGTGAGTGCTAAATCAATCATTGGACTCAAATTTAAACATAATTTTGATTCCAATAATCCATTTGAAACTCACAATTAGATTATGACAACCGATTGTCAATGACGACACACAATTAGATTATGACAACTGATTGTCAATGACGACACAAAATTGGAGGGTGGGGTCTACCAATGGGTCGGCATTAATCAACCCCTGCTCAGTGGGATAAATGCGACTCTCAGTGAAGGAGTTGGGGCTCAGATCGGACTGTCCACCTCTAGACAGGGGCGGAGCCAGGAGTTTACACTTGGGGGGGCCAGAATAATTTACATTGTATTTGGGGGGGCCACTTACTATTACTGGCGTACATGTCATTGAGACTTTTAGCGGCGTTAAAAACCTTATTTTGTTTTAGTTATAAAAGAGCTTTTCCAAGTCATTGGGGGGCCACGGCCCCCCTCATGCTATATGTAGTTCCGCCCCTGCCTCTAGAGATATCTGAGAGTCCTTAAGCTTTTGCTTTCCAATCCCAAGCTAGAGTCCTTCAACTTTGCTATCAACTCCAAACTATAAAAATGCGTCACCTCTCAATCTTTGACTATGTGCAACACATTATCTGACTCCTTGGTAGACAGCATTCAAACTATCTAATGTGATGATCTTGCTCTTTTTTCTCTTGGGGGTCTTGGTCCTAACCACATATCTTTATTACCTCTTTATCGCAGCCTGAATAACTCCATTGCTCGATGAACTCCATACCTTAAATCAGCCCAATCACAGTAATGGGCGGATAGTTGTTGGCAATGGCACAAGTCTTATTCATTGTTAATATCGGTCCACATATAAAGATATTAAACTAGGATCACGACATTCAATCAATACACATCTAGAATAAGCCATGATCACATATGCAATAGATCTAATCAAACCATTACAGATCTATTAATCTAAATAGATCTAACTATACCTAGAATACAAAAGAAGGTTAAGAAACTTATCTCGATTGAGCTGGATTTTCTACTGTCTCTCTAATCTGCTTTATCTCTGGTGAGGAAGATCTCTTTTGGTCGGGTTAGATGGAAGCAAAGACCAACCTCTTGTTTATAGAAAAAGATCTTCTAGACTGTCACCCACAATAGAACTCTATTTAGCTTAATCTATTTAACCAACTATACTATCCAGACTTAGCTGTTGTGGTTGAATTGGGCTACACTGACCATACATGTCTCAATAGAGAGATGGGAGGCACTGATTACCCTTATATCCTTTATTGATCACTATAGTCAACGGGTAATTCTAGTAATTTCACTCTAATTCTCATTCTTCAATCTAGACCGTTGATCTTAGATTAATGATTGCCCACATAAGATCTAACAACAAATACACAATAACAAGCGTTTCCCACCACTTGAAAATTAATCCCTGAATTAGAGACATTTTAGTCATTTCATTAGAATGGTTTTTACATCAGAGTTTGAGCCTTGGCTCCATGTGATTGCCCTAGAGGCCATCACCCTTTCATCTCCACCATCTACACTCCACAAATTTTATGTGGTCAAGGATTATGATCTAGTTATCTGCTACATGAACAACCTGTACCATGGAGACTACAAAGATCACACTGCTAAGATAGTCTCAAAAGACAATTGGGATGGTCCAATCATTGAGTCTTATATTCACCTTTCATAGCCATGGCCCCATCAGCAAAATATTGGAATTGGAGGTCTCTCCCACCGAAATCCCATCCCCTTGTAGAATATGGATGCGTTTTTCAACAACAATCAGCCATGACCTGGTTTGTCTCAAGGGTAAATAGGAAATGCATCTCTTATTATATGTTCCTTGTTTCCCAACCCGCTTGTTTTAAAATTGAAATCCAAACCCACCATTTTTCTTCAAATTTGGCTGCTGCAGAAGACTCGACTCCCTTGTTGGAGTTGTTTCTAGAAAATGAATCCTTAATTAGGCCCTGTTTGTTTGGTATGTTAAGAATAGATTTGAGTCTGTTTTGGACTCGAAATCTATTCTCAAAATCCAAAACAAACAGAGCCTTAGTATTTAAAATGCTTGCTTTCTCCTTTTTAAGTCATGGTTCAAATATGAGAGAGAGAGAGAGAGAGAGAGAGAGAGAACTAGTTACTTGGTAGATGCTTTCTATCGGTGGGCTCATATTAAATTAGTATAGCCAACTACTGTCACCTAAAATTCATATGAAAGTACTATAACCAACCACTATCACCTAAAAAAAATGGGGAAGTATGTTTCATTTCAGTTGATGTGTGTTGGAGAGTCGACACTCTGTTAAAGCAAGAGAAAAAAAAAATAATGACTACTTTTATATTTACACGTAAGAAGAACAGTTGGATCATATCCATCAATGTCAAAGGAGTTTAACAAAAATATTTAACAATAACCTTCCAAGTTGAACTTCAGTTTTTTCTTTTAAAAAAAATGCTGGGCAAAAAACCTCCAAGACCAAGATGGTAGAATGTATATACAAAAGAGAAATACAAACAATGGTCAAGGAGGAAGGTGATAAAAAAATCTCCAAGTTCTCCCTATTACCTCCATCTCTGGCTAGCCTTCTTTTGCACGGCTACAACTCTTAAAACTACTGTGATTACATCTTTGTTTTGCACGCATGCTCCTGCAGCTGTCTTTTGCATGAGCATGTATAATGCGTTGAGATTCGAGAATTAATTAATGAGGATCTTAAGAAAATAAAATAGCATTTGTTACATAATTTATATTAAAAATATATTATATTTCATCGAATCCTTGATATTATTGAAGGAGTCTAATCCATATATAGTACTAAAACTGAACAAGTTGACCTGAAACTCGGCCGAGTTGATTCGACTCTACTATAGAGAATTGAATTTACACGTCTAGCAACTGAATCAGTGATACTACAATGAAGATAGAGAAGAAATATATGCAGTTTGTAAAAATATGATCAAGTTATATGAGTCACGGGTGAGTTGATCAAGTCGAGTTGACTCGACTTAGTTCTTGAAATGAGTTGGGTATTTTAGCTTTGGAAATATGGTTTAATCCCTTCAAATGTGATGTTTTTTTATGAGGAAAGAAGAGTACTGAAAATGACTTCTCAACGAATTTGCATTTGTTTATTTTGGCAAAGCATCTAAAAGATAGTGTTGTTGTATAAAGGGAAGATATGGTTCATGTCTTTTTCTTTGAGAATCTCACTGTTGCCATTTTAAAGAAAAGTAAGAGAAGTGAACTTCTTTGAGGCGGCCAGAGTTTAAGATATTAAAAAATGATGAGGACCAGAAAAGGAGGGAAAGACAAGCATGACCTAGAATTCGTCAGCTTGAGGCTTTCTTTATGCTTGAAATTGATGATGATTGAGCTTTCACCAGAGTGTTTATGGTTAGGACCACTTGTCGGCCATCGGTTTAGCGCCTAATTTTTATAAAATACGGTTCTCTACTCTCTAGATTTGCACTTGACTCCATGTAAAGATTAATGGTTAGGAGTGTCTCAAGCATTTTTTTTAAAACTCCCAGGGTCAATCGTTGACTTGCTCGAGTTAACTCACTTTTACGTCGTCCGAGTTTCGATCCGTGTGTAAGTTTTGCCCAATAAAATCAATCAAAATCTACTTAACTCGGGTGAGTTAATAAAAGATGACATCGTAATCATTGAGTAGTCCATCCGAGTCGATTCTTTTTTACCTTAGTTGAGTTCTTATCCAAGTTTTTAAACATAAGTCTTATCCGAGTTTTTAAGACTATTAACTTTAATCTTTGTGGTTGTTCTTGTCCTAATTTTTAAACACTAGTCTTTAGACTATTAGCTTTAATCTGTAGGGTTGTTCTTATCCAAGCTTTTAAACAGTAGAGTTGAAGGGTGACCAATCAATCATACCTTGATTTTTAGGGTGTATTTATTAAAAAGGAGGACTTTGAGATAACAATTTCACTTGTGAGTAAACAGGGTTAGGGTTTTAGCAATGTAAAGATGAGATTGATTGCTTTTACTGACCTAACACTAATCCAGTCTCCCTCAAAAGGATTAGGTGTTTGAAATGTAAGTCTTAGTCATTACATCACCCCGCAATACACGGAAAACGAGTAGAGAGAGGGACCCACATAAATTAGCCTTTTTCCATGCCGTGATTATGGCGCGAAATGCCAAAGACTCGTGCCTTACGTTTCACTCAAGTCCTTCAAACTATACACCAATCTCCATCGTACACGTGGCACTTGAGCTATCATCAGCTTTAAATCTAGTAGAACCACTTTGATTAGAAAAATATCTATTTGATATTTTGAAATTAGAATTTCTCCATTTACATGAGATGATCGATGGCTAAGACACCTGATCAATGTAATATGGCCCGCTAAATTAACGGTCCTGATTATCAAGTCATGTGGGAAGGGCCCACTTTCTATCACTATCCAAACTTAGATTGAATGAGGACAAGATCCACCCATCGCTTTGGGTGTTCCACCACCTAGGCACCTATCATTCTCCTCTCCAAAGCATGGAAAGACTTTTGTCTAAGGGAGAGATTCCATATACTTTCATGCCATTTACCCAATTTTGAGACCAATGTGGGTCCACCCATTCCTTTTCAATTTATCACCTCAACAACCGTCCATTTCAAAAAGACATAGAAAGCAAGAAAAATCAAAGTGTTCAACCACTTCATAACCACACCCTTCCTCAATTTTACATTCACAATCCTCTTCCTCTTATAAATCTCAAACTATCAAACCATTCCAATCCATAAATCAAAACCATGGATTGGTTCTCATGGCTCTCAAAAACCAATCTTGAGCCTACTCTTATCTACGAATACGGTCTCGCCTTCGCCCACAACGAGCTTGAAGAAGAAGACATCACATACTTTAACCATGAATTTCTTCAAAGTATGGGAATTTCCATAGCCAAACACAGGCTAGAGATACTCAAGCTTGTCAAGAAGGAGAAAGGAAATAGCCCACATCCTATGTCTAGAATTTTGGCAATGATAAAAAAGACGAAGAGGCGACTTGCTAAGTATATTCATACATGGGTTCATAGGGATGATTCAGCTCTCATAGTTGTGCCCACAAAGGCGTATGGAAATCGATGGAGAGGAGCTTTGTTGAAGAGGAATAAGAGATTGATGATGGTTAAGCAAGGGAGGTTGATGATCACTAATGGAGGTCAGAGAATTGCTAGTCCAATTGGTAATGGTGTGAGCCCAACTGTTTATGATCTTAAGGATGATGGTGGCAAAGGCGATTACGGTGGGCGTACGCCGAATGGTATGGAAGAGATCAGGTGGGCTTCAATGTTTCAAGATCTGAAACCCACATGAATTTTTCTTTTTTGCATTTTTTTTGGAAGGTGAGAGATGGGCTTTTAACTGTTCTTCCACCAGTTGGTTTTGGTTTGGAACTGTTTTTTTTTTTTTTTTTTTTCACTTCTAACCTTGTAATGGGTCATGAAATCTTTCACTTTAGCTTTTGTGGTGAGAGTCTCCACTTTGCTTTTGGTTCTTTTTCTTTGAGGCTGTGATGGAAAGAACTACCAAAAGCTTAGGTAGTGGTGGAAATGATTACAAGTTGGGTCTGTGTGAATATAGTTTAAAAAAAAAAAAATAGAGTGAGCTTTAGTGAGGAATCAGATGTAGCCATGGCTGGTTTTGATAGCTTGAAGCCTTTTGAGTAAA
This sequence comes from Tasmannia lanceolata, assembly GCF_043159265.1. Taxonomy (NCBI): domain Eukaryota; kingdom Viridiplantae; phylum Streptophyta; class Magnoliopsida; order Canellales; family Winteraceae; genus Tasmannia; species Tasmannia lanceolata. The sequence goes on from NW_027518683.1 coordinate 6,972,508, forward strand.
CTTATTTTGATTTATTCTATTGAATTTGATTAAGTCGACACCAAATTCAGATGCAAATTTTGTGTGGTTTGTGTTGAGCTAGGGAGTACTGAAACACAACCCCACTCCCCATTTTTCTTGGTAGAGATACATGACCCCTTGCCGAGTTAAAACATCAGCCGACAATAAAAAAATTACTGATACTAAGGGGGCTGAATGTAATTGTGTAGTAAATCAGAATTTAATTTTACTAAGCATGGTTTTTTTTTTTTTTTTGAATGGTAAAGACAAAAGCTTTTATTAAAAAAGAAGGGGGAAGGCCCACAACCAAGGTTGTTAATACAGAAGAGAGAAAAAGACAGAAGAACCGAAAGCAAAAACAAAAATCATCCCATTCTCCTTGTGGCAGAAACCCCCAACTTTATTAAGCCTGGTTGTAAATACATCAAGCAAAGATGGGATATGGTAATTCTGACCTGGCATGACTCGCTGGCGTACTCAGCCCATTCTGATTACATTCAATTGACTCGCTGAGTCAAGTTGCATACAGTTCGCAATAATTTGCCAAAAAAAGCTAACATGAAAGGTAAGGCCCTGTTTTTTAATTGAGTCCCATAATCAGTTTTGGACTCACAATCGGTTCTCACAATGCAAAACAAAGAGGGAAAAAACATAAAGGGCCTTAAGTGGTTAAACACTCAGTTTCGTGTCTCAGCTTTCTTATTTCTTGCTATTAGATATATTTTCTATTTCCCATTTTAAAATCTCGACTTTCAACAACTCGTATATTTTGTATACATGGATTTTATAACCCAGGATTGTAAAATCCTATATTTGGATACATGGATTTCATAACCCAGGATTTACAATCCTGGATTTTACAAGCTAAATTTTGGATTCTATAAGCTAAACCTGGATTTCTACAATCCTAAAAATGTACAATCCAGGTTTAACTTATAAAATCCAGGTTTTAGCATGTAAAATCAAGGTTTTAGCATATAAAATCCAGGATTTTACAATCATTTATTATAAAGTCCTTTTATCCAAACAGCCAAAGATTTGAATGATTTCCACAAATAATGGGTTCACATGAAAATTGGTAACTGCCAAAAGGAAACCCAAACCAACAATAAAACAGGTAGCACACATAGGTTAACAAGCTACCAAGATTTTCTCCTTTCTGCCTCTAATTTACCATGCCAGATAGTTTGCCAACAGCTGTTGGAATAGTCCATTGTACTAGTCAAACATTTAAAATACTCAGAACCCTGCATTATCACAGCCCTTGGAGCATTCATGTGCCAAGGTGTGGCAGAGGAGCATGTAGAGCTTACTGTACAAGCTTGTTATCATCTGATCAGAAAATCAATCTATTCAAGCATTAGGGACGATGACATCCAAATGATTGGAAGGAGGATTGCATAGGGCTACTTTTGGTACCTCTAAAAATTATTTAAACACAACCTTTTATGGAGAAGGGGCTGTTTTCCACAGAGATAGAAAGCCGTTCCTAGGATAAGTTACCCACCTTCGATAATTCTGTCTTGAATAAATTAGAATAAATCCCTGGGATTGGCTGATGCAGTCCGAAAGTCCGGATGTTCTCTGTTGCACAACAAGAGGCAAAATAGATAAAGACACCAAAATCAAGCGACTTTTGCTTCGTTTGGTTGCACAAAAGCTCGGCAGCCGTCGGAATTTGGTATGGATTTGGAATGCCATTCCATGTTTGTTTGCCAAAATAGCATTGGACTCCCTTGGATGTCCACTTGAGTGATGATGTGGATTCCTTGTCCCCTCTAAAAGCAAATCCTTCCAAAACTAAGAATTTTGGTTCAATTTTCTAGGGAATGATGCTCTCTCTCTCTCTCTCTATATATATATATATATATATATATATATATATAGGTCATGACACCCTTACTTATTCTCTAATTTTCCGAGGATATGCCGTGCAACCAAACACTGCTTCACTATTTTCCGAGATAATTCTAGATAAATCAAAATACCTGTCTCAGCCAGTTTGACTTCTTTTGACTTCATATTCCACTACTTTCTGAGCAATCCCGAGCAACCAAACGGAGCAAAAGGGACAAGATTTGATGCTTGGGAAGTAGGGTACAAAGAAAATGATGAAAATAAATAAAAGCTAAAGAATAAGAGACTTGTTCCATGCCAATGAACGAACATTCTTGGTGATTTCCGTACTCATCATTGGCTACCCTGCTTGTATGGTATACCCTAATCATTCAAATAAATAAATAAATAGTATGCCCTATCAACTAGGGCTGCAACTCGGGTCGGGTTTTGGAGAACCTATTTCTCGGGTAGGGTCGGGTCGGGTCGGGTTTTTTTCCGGAAAACCCACGATTCCCAAACCCGGCCCTACCCATGATAAATCTCGGGTCGGGTCGGGTTTTTTCACGTTGACGCAATTTTTTTAAGGAAAATTCTTGTTTGGCAAGGCAACTCAACTCATAGAAGTAGAAATTACACTCACAGTACACTTGAATCAAACAATGATGTAATTACACTCACATTACACTTGAATCAAACAATGTTGTAATTACAATCAAACAATGCTGAATCAAACACTTGAATCAACTCAACTAATAGAAGCAGAAATTACACTCACATACAATAACAGTGGGTGCGTGGGTTTTCACTTTTAACTTTTAACTAACAATAGAAAAAAAATGTACATACTATAACTTATGTAACTCGGGTCGGGTCAGGCCCCTTCAAACCTGGCTCGACCCGAGATTCATGCGGGCTTTTGAATGCTCAACCCAAAACCCATGAAACCTGAACCCAACTCAGGCTATTTTCGGGTCGGGTCGATGCGGGTCGGGTAAAACCCGGCTCGAGTTGCAGCCCTACTATCAACTGGGGTTGTTCTCAACATGAACGGAGGATAGCAAGCCTATCCAAAGATAAATTAAAACCTGGCTTACTATCAGTACGGAAAATGACCCTAAAAGGTTTCAAAGTTAAATATGAATTTTGCAAATAATAGTATAACCTTAAACAATTGAGAGGCATTTCAAAGGACATGACATTGAGGTCACAGATTGCCAGAAATTTGTTGACAGATAGAGATATGTCTTTATAGGGGCCCTCTGTTGATAGTCCAGACACGGAGACACCTGATGAAACATCCGAGAAGGTGCAGAAGTACACCATCCCTAAAATCTCAAGAAAATTACAACAGAGACGTAAAATACCTGCTTTAGTTCTCGAATATTCTTCTAAAATTGGAAGAAAAATATTACACCTCTGATCCATTATATATCATATGCAGTCACAGTGCAGCTTAGAATCAAATCATGTTCACAACAAATCAGATACTTAGATGCTTGACGTACTCTTGCATCATTTCTAACCTGGACAAACCTTCAACAATCAATCCTCCAGGAAAGCATGGGGATAATTCAAAATACAACAGACCCAAATGGAAACTTTGTTGACTGAACTGCCACCTAAGAAACCCAGGAACAACAATCACTTCTTGGGGAATAAATAAAGCTCCAAGTTTTCCAGCATAGAAGATTACATAAAATGGATATAAAACAACCACATAAAAAATGAAAGAGGTAAACAAGATGATGTTTCTTCAACACTGGTTTGGTTTGTTTCCATTAACATTCCACGAAGATCCCACATCCAACATGGTCTCTTATATGTGAACAGTATCTTTCTGTAAGCCAAAACTAACCCCAGAATATAGCATTTGATATGTTAGAGTGATTCTCATTGTCAGAATTATGCTCCATATGTAGCCCAAACTTAAAGAGCGAGTCTCGAACCAGGTATCTGAGACTAAATCCTTTTTTTATGGGCTCGGGCTCTGAGACTAAATCCTGGCATCCACACGATACTAAATCATATCAGTGATGTGAACTTTGAGGCACGCGAAATGAACCCCCAGAATACAGCATTTGATATACTGGTCTCACTCTGACTGTCAGAATTACGCCCAGTATGGAGCCTAAACCACATACCCCGGCTAGAACAAGGAATGTGAGCCTAAAGCAATTGGGGCCCAAACATGAAATGCTTGAACTAACCAGAAGACCTTCAGTCTGCCTCTCAACTTCCTTATCATACACGTACCCAGCAAGCCCACCTGAGAATAGAAGTGCACCAAGGGGATTGCCTAACAGCATAAAATTGTAAATTATACCAAAGTTCTTCAACCCAAAAAGCTCTGAGGCAGTTGTCACCATGATAGAGAATTGGACTCCATAGCAGATACCAAGCAACGCAGTTGCAGCATAAAGGGTATTATTAAGAGCCCAAGCAAATAAAAGGTAATCAAAAACCATAATTACTTGCGTTAATATCATCCAAATTGTCCGAGGAATCATTTTTGACCTGCAAGAGACAGAATTTCACATGGTGTCAGAGAGTCTCAGGATATCGCAAAATCACAACAAAGGGGTGGCTGAATTAACCTGACATAATACTCGGAAATAGCGCCAGCACCAAGGCGGCCCACAAAATTGCAAAAGCTGAATAGAGATAACAGGACGGTTGTATCATTCACGCCTTCTGCAATTCCAATTTGCGCCAAATTATTGAGGACTGTGACCCCAGAACCAACCCCAAGAAAGTACACCATAAACAGAAGCCAAAAATCAGCTTTGATAAAAGCTTCACGGAGTGTGAAATCCTCCCCTCTCTTGGGTTTCCTTTTCTTTTTCACTGCCCCCTCCCCCTCGGCCAAAAGTATACTCACATCGAAAGCATCATCCCCATCCATGTCACTTCCGAGATTGGCTGTTGATGAAGAGACATTCAGTAATGAGTCTGAATTATCCATTTCATTATCCCCTGTTATTAGACTGTCTGTAGAAGCAGACTCACTAAGTACGCCAGATTTTTTGGGATTTGTTGGATATAGTGTCATCTTTAAGGGGATTGCTAGTGGAGCTAGGAGGAGGAGAACCATTATACCAACAAATGTGTAAGAAAAGGCGGAACTTAAAGAGATAGTATCATCCAATATTGTAGTCGTGAGTAGATAAATGCCTAGAAATACACTGGCAGCTTGGGTGAAGAGAAAATGACCACTTTCTCTTGAGTTTTCCTCTAAAGATGGGGTGCAAGGCCTAACAAAGTACATCAGTACCAGACATAAAATAGGAACCCCGAGTGTGAGAAGCAACAAGAGTCTTTGAGGGGAGTTACCAAGCACTCCCGTATAAATTTCTGTATATACTGCAGCACTGAGCCCAACATAACCTTTGAGGATTCCGGCAACAGTGCCTCTACTCAGTGGAAAATTCCTCATGTTGGTCACAAGTACACCTGTGCCAAACCATGCACTGCTATTGGTAGCAACACATAATGCAAGCCATAACTGCCAAATCATCACAAATACAGTCATAATACATTACGCACAACACAATAACTGAGATATGAATGGAAGAATGACAAAAAATTGAACTTAGGCATGCTCATGCAGGATTACTGGGACACAGAAGCAGGAATATCAGTTTTATTGTCGCAACAGGTAAAAAATTAGGGTTCTGTAATTTCGTAAGCCATAACAATTGCAAAAAATGCTAATCAGCGAGACAGGAAAAACTGAAAATCCAAATGGGTTGGGACTTAGGAATTCAATTTCACTACAGAAGATTTATATCACAACACGAATGATTAGTTCAAAACTCTAATGCATAATTATGCTATTTTTCCGTACCCATCCTTTCTGCTATAGTTCCTATTTCCCCTCTTATTTAATTTTAAGAGAAATGATTCACTAACAGTTTGGTTTTTCTATGATTTACCTCATCTACAATCCCCATTGTGCTTCTAATAGACTCTAGTTCAAGGTTCAACGGAAGGACAACTGTCACATAAGATAGAATAATTGCCAAACAGTGAGCGTATCATATTTTCAGTTGAGTTTATACAATAACATATCACACATGTTGGAATAAGTGGCAATATCATGTGTTCTTGGCAATGGCCATTGTCCACAGTGACTCACGCATTGAGAATGTTGTTTAAATTGTCATAATAATCAGTAAACAAGACAACATTGTAATTCCACTGAAAAACATAAATGATACCATACAAACAGCACTCATCAATCTCCAAACTAACAGTAGTCTGTGATGCTTTAACTTGGCCAGGTGACTCATGCACTTAAGAAAATGACAAGCAGTATATGCTAGTGACGAAGCATGATATAACATCAATCACATTCGGATTGAGCAAATGTCGTATGAAAATTTCATATATGAAAGAAACAAAATGGTCAGATTCTTAATAAGTTCCATAGTCCATACCAGCATGCGATGTCTGATTTGTTGTCGTATATTTTGCATTAAATTTGACAAAGCAAAATGTAGTTAGACACAAGAGAAAAATAACAAGGTCACAAAGTATTATTTTAGTCAGGCAGTAATCTGCACAACCAAACATCTAAGCATGGGAGAATAACTCTAACATTAGCTTCAGAAAGAGGCTATGCAAGATAGTGTCATCTTTGATGAAGCGAGCTAAGGAACTTGATGTCAAAATCTTTGGCAAGAAGAGAAACAAGAGAGCTAACTAATGCAACCCTGGAAGAAAGGTTTGCTTCACCATGGAGCATCAAGAGTATAAGAGTCAATTGAATGTCAAGTATGGAAACTCTGATGCAACCCATGTGCCGTTGAGCAAGTGACCATAGGATATGCCAAAGAGGAGGCTGTGGGAGTGATACTGTCTCAAGCCAAAGCAATATTACGAGGCTAGCATTGGTAAGCCCGAGGCTTTGAAAGTACAGATGAAACAAGCAACTGAGGTATTGTAGTAGATGGCATAGCTAATAGTACATAATAACCCACCTGATGGCACAATAATATCAAACAGAACCAGCAAGGAAGGACAACGAAAAAAACCATATGGTCTGAAGAGCTTCTTATGAGAGATTGAGAGCATATGGGAAAGTCATGTCATCAAATATAACATACCTCAAAACATTACACTGTTTTTTAATGGTAAAAAATTTCATTAAGGAGAAGGGAAAGAAACAAGGGGGCCTGCCCCCTGACTGAGATGGTCAGAACAATAACCAAAAAGAGAAAAATAGAGACAGATAAAACGAAGAGATTCTCCCTGTTGACCTCTGATCTTGCTAGCCTATCGTATCGGCTCAAGATTCTAACATCCATGTCAACCCCTCAAAACATCAGACTTTAGGATGTTGTTCTATTCCCAGAACACACATTGCACTCCGTTTTGGAGGCAAATGTGTTGTTTAAGTTGTAAGGCTTAGGTAACATCTGAACCCCAGAATAAATTCAAAATCTACAAGAGTGACATAGAGAGCAGCCTTAGGGGACTGATTCTGTATAACAGGAGTTGGAACTCTGTTAATGAAATAAAATGCAAAGAGGCATCGACTCATTATTGCGAAGAAACCTTGTTATGAAACAAAAGGCAAGTCCTATATTTGTGAGACGTCAATGCCCGTTTAGACACTCCATGATAGCAATATGAGTAGAAAAGCGATTGACATGAACTCCTCAGCTTCTTCATAAAAGTGATAAAAAGAAAAAGAATATAAGACACCCTGTTCACTTAAAAAATATTATTGTTGTCAAACTAACAATCAATCATTTGTTAGAAATTATAAAGAAATTCAACACAGTATATTTTTTTAGTGAGGGAAAATCAAGTGTACCTAAGAAAGTCATCCACAAAAATAACGTAATATTGAAAGTATAAATAAGGAACATGTGCTGGATCCTGGACACAGGTGAACATGCATACCAAAACAAGCCCTTGTGTTATCAATTGAAAGTGAACTTTACAATTTTTTTTGGGAAATGTTATCAGCACTACTGTATTTTGATGAGGGCACTCCTCACTTTATTAAAAGTACGGTATGGCCCGTACCATAGATGATCCAAACTGTCCACTAGATGGGCCACAGCCTAAATAGGTTGTGCCTCAAAAATCATTTCCATAAGTTGATCCTAACCCTCCGATCTGAATGTTAGGAGGCACAACCAACAGGTTGGCCTGCACTCCTCACTTTTTTGGAAATGATTTTTGAGGCACAACCTATTTAGGCTGTGGCCCATCTAGTGGACGGTTTGGATCATCCTATGGTGCAGGCCATACCGTACTTTTAATAAAGTGAGGAGTGCCCTCATCAAAATACAGTAGTGCTGATAACATTTCCCTTTTTTTTTTTCAATTTGAGAATGACGCAAACTGATCACATGGTGGATTCAACCTTACGACTAAAAGAAACTGTTGCAAGTTCTTTATGCATGATAGGACTAATAATTTTTTTTTTGAATGGCAATGATAGACTTATGACACTGTTCAAAAAAAAATGCTAGGACTAATCATAGTTACCAGAAAGTTCCTTGTTGGATGGGCACCTCTCTTCCCCGGAAATTCGCTTTGGAAGCTAAGTTCTTCTTGCTTTACAAATTTAGGGGAAGCACGCTTCTTAAGTGTTTCTACTTAATTAATAGTACGCTTCCTATTTAGATGACTATTTCTTCCTAAAATAATATTTTCTCCTTTTCATAATGCTAAAGGAGCACATTTAAGAAAAAAAAGTGCATTTTAAACCTGAAAATCATCTTAAGTTTCAAATGAAAATTATGTGCATCTTTTTTCCAAAAACTCAACATTAAATATACATGAATAAAACATGTGAAATTGTAAATTTCTAAAACTTGTAATTCTAAATAGTCGGTCTTCTTGTCAACTTGCAATCCTTACCTAGATTAACCATTCCTCCCTAACCTACTACAATCCGACTTTGTACTTTGTGTTCGCTTCCAATGAGGCTTATTACATGCTTCATGTTCGCTTTCAACGACGCTTTTGACACATTTTCTCTTTACTTTCTTTAGAGCTTTTCACTTCCTGCATTTTCTCTTTTCTAAACCCCTTGCTTCCCACTTTCACTTCCCGCATCGCTTCTCGCACTCGCTGGCAACTATGGGACTTATCACTTTAGTGATTAATATTGTACATGTGTTTATGTAGGATGATCACTATGAAGTATACTAATGGCATACCTGTAAATAGTGGGATTATATTATATGTATAAATAGGGAGAATTCATGGGGTTGGATCTTAACCCTAGCAAATTCTATTTTTTTCAAGCTTGTAATAGGATTAGAGCTTATATGATGATCCTGTTTTAAGCCTCTTGCTTCCATATCTTAGTTCCATCTTTTGGAAATTGTGAAACACAGTAGCTCCGTTTGGTTGCCAGTTAAATTTTTGTCCCAGGCAGTTTTAGTAAAATTTTGGTCCCATCCCATGTTTCGTTGCCTTTTAGCACTAGGTTTTTTTTAATCCCACTCTTGTAATGATTGCTTGTGTGGTGAATTTTTTAATCCCACTTTTGTAATGATTGCCTTTTCATCCCATCCCAAAATAATCCCAGGAACAAAAATAAACCCAGGAACCAAAAATAAGCTTGAGAAAAAAAATTTTCTTCCCAACAGTTCAAGCAACCAAACAAAGTTTTTTTTTTTTCCCACCATAGTCCGGTCAACCAAACATGGGTTTTTTATTTTACCGGGATACTTCTAGGACTTTTTTTTTCCCACCAATCTCCTGGGATTTTTTTTCTCCCACATAAATCCCAGGAACCAAAGAAAACCCAGCAACCAAACAGAGCAGGGGCCGTTTGGATAGGCGGATTTTAGAATCCAGGTTTTAGTTTGAAAACAGTGTAGAAGAGGGTTCGTGATCAGCTGCTGCATGCTGTCCTGACAGTGTTTCTTGGATTTTAAGTAAGAAATCCAGGTTTTAGAAATCTCTCACACATCTTGAGATTTCTAAAACCTGGAAACATGGGAAGATATGCTACTCTCTTGCTGGAGGAAAGGGCGAGAAATCAGAAAACAACGGCTGGTCTCCTTCTTCCCTCGACTCCCATCTACGATTTTGAGGAAATCCAAGATTCAAAAATCCGCGTAACCAAACAGCCCGTAACTTATTTTTTTGACTGATTTCAAATAGTGGAATCCTAACCAATTCAAATTATGTAGCCACCATGATGGCTGGCTGTGTTACCAATGGTGTTCCAGTATATTAAGTTACTATTTTCATGGATAGAAATATAAAAGAGGAGTTTTCATTTTCTTCAGTTCATTCTAATGTTTGAGGTCCCTTTCATGTTGCTAGTCAGTCTAGGACTGTTCAAAAATCACTTGAGTTTATTTAATGAGATTGTGCCGGGTTGTTTTCTCTTTTCAAATCATTTCATATGGAAGTGAAAAATCAATTTGGTGTTCTGTTTAATTTATATTATGTAATATTATTTACATTATTAGGATGGGGCCCATCATTCCAGCTTTCTTGGAAAGACTTCGGCTCCTGCTTTTCCTTGGCAAAAGGGTCTGGAACACACTGGTGCCTTCCAAAATTCAAGCTTTTTCTTGGACGATTGTGCTCAACAAGATCAACACATAGGATATATTGCAATGAAGTAATTTCAAGCCAGCAAACAAATGCATTTTGTGCTCTATGGATGAAGAGTCCATCGATCATCTTCTTCTTCGTTGCAGAGCATCATTCTACATATGGACCCAGGTGTTTGATTGGCTTGGTATTTAGTGAGAGTCTCTCTCTCTCTCTCTCTCTCTCTCTCTCTCTCTCTCTCTCTCTCTCTCTCTCTCTCTCGCACACACACGCACACGCAAGCACACACGCACATATTATCACTTAAACTCTTAAAGAGACTTTGATAAATAAGCCCTATCAAGTAAAATAACTAATGCTTCTAACAATAATGGGACCTACACTTTGAACAAGAATGCTTGTTGGTTCATATGTGGACCCATCAACATAGACCAATAAGTTTCGCCTATGAAAAATGATGGAAAGAAACTAGATCTTATAAAGAAGATATCAATGGTAAGGAAAATACCGCATATAAAGAAGAAACTAGCCCTATCAAGCAAAACATAAGAAGCTAGGAAACCAAGTTCTCAATGGTAAGAATAGGAAGGACGGAAAAGATGATGACACTATGGTTAGAAAACATATCTTGCTTCCTTTCATTCAAGTAATGAGCCCTGAAGAAGTGCCATGGACCTCTTCACCATGTCATCCTCAGTCTCATGGTTCTTGACCTACAATCTTTGTTGTGCCTGCTCTTTAAGACATGTCACTTATTTGTTGTAATTACTGTAAGGTTGAGCAATCCTGCCAAATGGAAAAATCAAGGTTGCCAGAGCGGGCTTCGAAAGCGAGAATTGAAGGCTCCCAAAATGGTCGGAAGTGGGAATCATGAAGTCGCCGGAGATTCGCCGGGGAGTCGTTGGAGAGTTGGGAATAGCCAAGGAATCTCCGGTAAATCGTGTTTCACATAACATTAAACCGCGGTTCCCAAAAGTGGGAATCGCGTTTCCGAGGAATCATAAACCGCGATTCCCAAAAGTGGGAATCCGGTTTCCGGCGAATCTGAACCGGGATTCCTAGTTTTTACGGATTCGAGGAGATTCCCGTTTCAGATTTGCGAACCGGGGAGTCGCGGTTTCCTACTCCCAGGGAAGAATCCTGCTTCCTTGGGAAGAATCATTCACACCTTGACCTCCTCTCATAGTGAGCAACTATGGATACAATGACTCATAATGTGGGTGATTCTTCCACTGATCTTACTCTGTGATATTTCCACTTGCCCCAGCCTTTGGTGTAACTTGACCAAATACAAAACCTTCTTTTCCAAGCTTTATTTTTTCTACCTCAGGTATGAGCAATTGCTCAACTCTGGCACCTCAAATCATATGACTGTCACCATAACCATACTATTCCGGCTTCTAGTAAGCACTCTAACTTCACTAATAATGAATCTTCATTGTCAACTACTTGTGTTGGTTGTGTTTGTTCACCTCAGAAATCCTCACTTAGATATATCATTTTTATAAAACAGTGCACTCATATATATCATTGTCAGATGTTTTTCATGTTATAAATATTTTTATGAAGTTTCTTTCTTTGGCCAACTGTTGCTAGAATTAACCATTTTGATTTTCTAAAACCGGACCGGTCGTACAAACATGCAACCAGGAAGCTGATACGGAGAAGTCATACAATTGGTCATCTGTTGCCATCGACCCGTAGAATCTTCCTATTGCTCTCTCTGTTGTCCCAGTTGAGAGACCTTTTTCAGTATCTCAATCTTGGCATCAAAGCCTTGGTAACATGTCTAGATCAATGTTATCAGGGTCGCTACCACCCTTATCATCCCGCGACCAAGATCACACGACCCCAAACGCGGTGCAATCGCGATCCATATCGCTAAAAATGGCAACCTCGGCATCCCAGACAAAAAACTGGCATATCCATCTTTGCAAGAGGGAACATTTCAATGGACAAGGGAAACACAATTGTACACTAGCTTATTAATTTCGTCATTTATCATGTTTTTATGTTTTTATTTCATAACTAGATAGTTGTTTTCTGTTTGCTTTCTTTTAGGATCGAGTATATAATATATGATGTGTCACATTCCTCATATTTTTTCTTTCAAAAAAGTATAAGATATATAATGGTACTTTATTTAGTGATATTTTGAGATCTTCAAATTTTATATATTTTAGTTTGGAATTGAAACTTTCTTTTTGAATAAATATGCATGGCATACCCCCATCGTACCGGATATCAAGCTAACCAATGTACCGCGTACCCTTTCCTATGCCGCGTACCAAAATGAACTGCGTTCCGGGAAACATTGGTCTAGATTGCATCTTTGTGATCTTGCAGAATTTGGGTGTTTGGGTAGATTTAGTTTCATTCTTTTGAAATTTAATGTGTCATTCTCTATGGTTGCAAGATGGCTAAAACCTAATCCTTTTGTTTCAGTCAGGTCACAATGCACTACCCTCGCCTTTGAGATGATTTACTCCAACATTTGGGGACACCTGCTATTCAGTAAACAGTGGGAATTCTTGACTGCCAGTTTTATAGATGACTACTCCTGGTATGAATGGATGTGGTTTATGCTTTTTTTCTCTTAACTTTTGCCTAGTTTCTGGGAAGTACTTATTCCTCCTTTGAAGACTTCCTAGAAAATAAGGGGATCCTTTATCAATTGTCCTGTTAGTGCATTGCGGAATGGATTTGGAGGGAGGGAAGAAGTCACACCAGCCAAAGAAGGTCTTCCCTCGCTGCTTTATCTTACCATTCCATATAGAATTCCAGGCTGAAGTTGCTCTCGAGCTGTCTGTCTCATAAACTGCAAGTGCACCCCTTATTGTCTAACATGTCCCGTGTTGAGTGCCCTAGTGGTCTTGGTCCTGTTTATTCGCACTTACTGACCACTCTTATTTATCTTTAGTCGAGTGAGTATGATATAATGCTGAAGTCTGTTGCTCCACTTATTTACAAGATTCAGATCCTTGAAGGCAATCTCCGAACTAAGAAATGCAAAAAAACCCTAAACCCTAAACCTGTAAAGTCTTCTCTGAGACTGTGGGCACGCTTATTGCTGTTGACTTAAAATTAAAAAAAAAAAACAAGAGTAAAGAGCTGTTCAAAATTCAAATGCTTATGGACCAATGATGTCGCTCTTCTTGAAATATCTCTGATGATATCACCCATAGACTGCCTTTGAATAGTATGTAGACAATTCATCAAATACTTGCATGAATCTAGTATGTCATTTCTTTAACCAATGCCAACATTTTCCAAAGACTAACTAATTCTTTAGGAAAACACCTGGAAAGACTTGAGCTAACTTGAACTGCCCCAAGGTGAAAATAGACCCAAGGAACCAGGTGATATCCCTCTAAATAAGCATTGGCAACCCCAATATAATTCAATGCTAATAAATCTCACCCATTTGTGAGCAATAACCGGCTGTTGAGTTTCAATCAGCCCATGTGGTACAGAGAAATCCAAAGTTCCAAACACAACAAAATAGGCACCAAGTGTCAGTTAAGGGCGTTGCATTTTTATTTATTTTTTTATCTTTTAGAATCGCAAAAGTTACCTCAGAGAAACAAGATCATGCCCAATTATAGAGGTGCAAACAAAAGAGTAAGATATGAACAACGGAACTACCATTCAAAAAAAAAAAAGATATGAACAACGGAAATAAGTATATAGTGTGAGGAAATCCAAGTGTACATCTGATGCTCCACAAGGATTTTTTTCTCGAGTAGTACGAGATCCTTAAAAAGCTAAAACAAGAGCTGATGGATAACTCAAGAGGAATGGTCATGGAGAATAGATTCCATAGAACAATGAAAGGCTTATTTGTCTCTTCTATATCAATTATACCACTATTAGTAGAGATAACTAAGAACAAACATATGGACATATAGATAACAAGCTCTTGATGGTCGATACAACGTTAATTTCCTCTCATGTACTGCCTACAGGTTTGTATAACCCATACATTGTCTACATCAGAAGGTGACCTCTTACCTTTTTCCTCTCTATTTTTTTTTTTTTTCACAAACTCTTCAATCATATTTATTAACTACATAAACAAATGAAAGTTAAATCATAAATTAAGCATTCCACGGGCTAAATTACACACAAGTTATTTCCAAGGAATCTTTCAATTAACCTACAAATAACAATAATCGATCAACAAAATCCCCAACACAAACGTCTTAATCTCAACCTGATTCAATAATAATAATCAAAACCTGCATACGATTAGATCAAGATTTCACTAATCAACGGCATCAAAGACCCACAAAATGAGTGGTTGAGAAAAACAAACAAAGAATTAAAAAAAAAACTTACGAGCCAGTAAGGCAAGGACTGGACTGTTTGACTAAGAGCGAGCCAAATAACACCATATCCCAAAAAGCAAGCAAAGGATCCGATTAAGAGAACGACCCATGGTGGGTATTTATTGCAAACGATTCCTGGAAGAATACCCACGTTCTCACCGATATCATTGGCCACTCCCAGTATTGTGAGTTGTTGCTGATTAAAACCCAGAACTGATTTGAGAGCAGGGGAATAGAGTGGGAAGTTGTATGCGTTACCGGCCGCTATTTGGATCCAAACAGCAGCTCCGAGTCCGACCCATGGAGGCCTACTACCCGCTTTCAACACAGCCATGAAACTAAATCAAATGCTCCACTTCTTCTTCTTTCACATCTATACTGGGTCTAAGGCAACAGAAAGGGAAATATTAGATGTCCAGAAAAGAAAGAAGCTTGTCGGGGTTAGAAAATCAAAGGCAATGCTTGCGTATTTGACTTGGGAGACTCAACTGAATCTACACCGTACATCTGGCATACGATTTTTGGGCACGTGATTTTGATTTTGTGGGCCTGAACGGAGTGGGCCATAACCCCAAAATGTCGCATGTATTGGACGATCTTGACCGCAGATCAGTGGTCCAACCATGTTTTAATAATTGCACAAAGTCAGCTTGTCTTTTTCTTCTATAATTGGCTTGTGAGTTGTGAGAGCTTTTTGGTGAGTGTAACAACTTTGACAGCTCTTTAATAATAAAAGACAAGATGAGTTAGTGCATATATCAAAACGTTGTCCTACTCCTGAAATCATATCCTTAAAATCTGGCCGTGTGTTTTGTTAATCTCCGGTAAACTGGGCTAGCCCATGAATGTTATATATTTAAAATTTATATTTGAAACTGATATCTACACACACCCTCTTATTTGTCTATTCCAAAAAAAAAAAAATATTTTATTTTCAAGAAAATACAAAGGAGGTGGAAATGCAGATATTTTTAGGAAAAGACAAACAAAAAGGGTGGAAATGCTGAAAAAGGAGCTGGAAAAGCATTTTCATTTAATAATCATATGAGTAACCTTTAATTCAGGCCAGTGATATGCACACCACCATTTTTTGATAATGGGTGAACACTCATTGTTTTACATTGTTTGACCAGTTGTCAAAGGTTATAAGAATTCCCAAAAAGCTCTCAGCAGCAGATTAGAAAGATCAAAACATGGTTAGTTCGCTGCATGATCAAATGATGAGTGTGTGGACATCAGTAGCCTTCAATAAATATATAACTATATCATTTGGGCGAAAATCGCGGAGAGAACTATTAGCCATCCATAGTTGCTTGATCCCGAAGGGGTCCTATTTAGGGCAGCAACTGACCCACTTCGGATTGGATCCACTTATGTCTTGGTCACAATCTGTTACGATCCCTTATCGCCTAGGTTATGATCCAACGGGCCCAGTAAGGGCATGGCAACCTGCAAAATTATTTCATGGAATTTCTTTGGCGCAATTGCGAGATAGGTGGTGAGGAGGGAGAGGGAGGGAGTGGAGAGAACATGAGAAATCCATAAAAGCAATGAAAAAAAATGCCTTGGGTTTTTTTATTTTGTTTTTTCCATGGGCTTTTGATGCTCCCTACTAGGGCTGCAACTCGGGTCGGGCAGGTCGGGTTTTGGAGAACCCAACCCTACTCGAGAAATATCTCAGGTCAGGTCGGGTCGGGTTTTTTTTCGGAAAACCCACGATTCCCAAACCCGGCCCTACCCATGATAAATCTCGGGTCGGTTCGGGTCGGGTCGGGTTTTTTCACGTTGACGCAAATTTTTAAGGAAAATTCTTGTTTGGCAAGGCAACTCAACTCATAGAAGCAAAAATTACACTCACATTACACTTGAATCAAACAATGATGTAATTACACTCACATCACACTTGAATCAAACAATGCTGCAATCAAACAATGTTGTAATTACAATCAAACAATGCTGAATCAAACACTTGAATCAACTCAACTCATAGAAGCAGAAATTATACTCACATACAGTAACAGTGGGTGCGTGGGTTTTCACTTTTAACTTTGGGATAATTACATTTACACCCCCTCTAGTTTCTGACACATCCACTTCTACCCCTATAGTTTAAAACGTGACAAATACACCCCTGTAGTTTCAATTTGTTTAAGGTTTGCCCCCTCAGCTGAAGGTTCGTTCATAGATTGAAGGGTTAGGATGATCCGATGGAGCTGATTTTTTGGGCACACCCTATCTATGTCAGGACCCATCAAATGAACGCTTTGGATCATCCAAATAATGTGGGCCCCTACCCAAATCCAAACACTACCAAAAAATCATCCAAATAACGTGGGCCCACATTGTTTGGATGATCCAAAGCGTTCATTTGATGGGTCCTGACATAGATAGGGTGTGCCCAAAAAATCAGCTCCATCGGATCATCCTAACCCTTCAATCTATGGACGAACCTTCAGCTGAGGGGGCAAACCTTAAACAAATTGAAACTACAGGGGTGTATTTGTCACGTTTTAAACTATAGGGGTAGAAGTGGATGTGTCAGAAACTAGAGGGGGTGTAAATGTAATTATCCCTTTAACTTTTAACTAACAATAGAAAAAAATGTACATACTATAACTTATGTAACTCGGGTCGGGTCGGGCCCCTTCAAACCCGGCTCGACCCGAGATTCATGCGGGCTTTTGAATGCTGAACCCGGCTCGACCCGAAACCCATGAAACTTGAACCCAACCCAAGCTATTTTCGGGTCGGGTCGATGCGGGTCGGGTAAAACCCGGCTCGAGTTGCAGCCCTACTCCCTACACTCTCACCATCTCAAGTCTCTCCCTCTCCGCCCATTTTTGGCAAATGCCACCATTGATATTCCCATGGAATATTTTTTCATGGTCATCAAACATGCCCTAGGTGTCTTTTAAAAAGGAGAGTAACAATGCCTTTCTTTTTAGCATTTTTCTAATCTACCACAGACCTAGGAGAAAAGAAAGGCTGTATAAAGTAGAAGTTCAAGTTTTCTTTAATCCCACATCGGTAATGAAGCTAGAGGAATGCTAAATTGAAGGGTGCCCTTGCAAAAACCACCAACCAGGGAGATGTACATTTGTTCTAAGGCGTTGTATAGGGATGTTTGAACTCGGGACCTTTGGCTCTGGTACCATATTAACTTATCAACTTCTCCGAAAAGTTAAGCTGTTGGAGAAAGGTGTTGTTTATCTGAGCATGGTTTTTGCAAGAGCGTCCTTGAGTTTAGCATTCCTTGGACGGCTAAACTTATTTACCGGGTGCCCAGATTCATGTCCCCCAAATTTCTATAATTTTGTATTTTTCAATGGGACCCACTCCCGACTCGCTCTCCCCACTCCTTAGTGATTGCTCTAAGGTTAGGAAGGTGTTTTGTAATCTCATTTGTAATATCTTTCTTTATTTAATTCACTGGTAGGGCCAGGGGTCTGCCTAACCCCAGCTTACCCATAAAAAACAAATTAATTGTATTTGGTGAGATGATTACAAGTCATCATTTGGTGGTTAATACTTGCTTTACCGTGCGTTTGATGATGACAAGTCATCTTTGGTGGACCCCATTTCCAATTTCCACTAGAAAAAAACCAATGTCTTCTCATTATCACTATCAAGTGGATATTTGTGATATGCAAAATCACAAAAGAGAATTTCAATTTTACCCTCCTTCCTGGAAGGCCTCATTTTTGGTTCATTTGATCTGAAAAACAACCATTTTGATCCAACGATCTTAAGCCCTTGGACCCACCAAGCCTCAATTATGCCTAAGCAGTTGATTTTTGTAGTTTTATCTTCTGCATGGAATGTCCATTTGAGATGTCATCTAATGATGTTCAACAAGATCAACGGTCTCCATTTCACCAAACACGTACGTACCTCGGGGCAAACTCCTCCACTGGTAGTCCAAGTTGAGTATGTCTACGTACCAACCATAGTTAGCAAAATACAAGTCACAGTATCTTTGGATAACATGTTTTGCTAACTTTGGTATAATTATGCCTCTAGCTCAATGGTCAGGGCTTTAATATTCAAGCTAGAGGACGGAGAATAAATCCCAGCTTACCTACCGAAAAATCTATGGTACCACACAACTTGAGTGAGATGATTAGCCCACCCTTCAAATACAAATACGATGACAGAGACATATCTTTAAGACTTAGAATTTTGCACCCTCATTCTTGTGAATGAAATCCATTCAGAATCAGACCTGGACCACTGGATCGTGATCACGATGGCCCATTGAATCAATGATAATGACGGCCTTTATTCAGCAATGGACCTGGACCCTCTGGATAGTGATGATGGAACCTCAAATCAATGGCTCTAATCACCAAGCAGAAATGCCATGTGTATGCTGAGTCATAGTTTCTGTTCATCAAAACAAGATCACCTTGCCTGTCTATCTCTTTGTATAAATATAGAAGGCTTTGGTAATTTGCCAATAGGGATTTGCTAGGGTCCATCGCAGAAGGCATTTTGCAGAATGTCTGCTGCATGAGAGAGCAGCCACCTCATGAATAATGATAAAAACTGTTGGAAAGTGAGCCTATGTGGCTGCTTTTCCATGCAACAGACGTTCTGCGAAAACCCTTTTGCGATGGACCCCAGCAAATCCCTTGCCAATATTATTAGAGTGGACGGGTAGAGATTGCAAAGTGCCCCTTAAAACCGATGTGTTAACCACTAGAGGTAGGGTTCCACGACTATGGTGCACCAGAACAGAATTAGTTAGGGATCCATTTACTTAATTATGGGTAAACAATGATTTTTGTCATGGACTTGGATTCATCAGTTAGATTGTACAGTATTTAGTAACTAGGCTTTTGCTTTCTAATGTGTTTAGCATTGTCTATTTAAGAATGGTGAGAGGCAGTCCTTCACAGCAAAACTTCCCAAACAACATTGTAGCTTATTCTATACTCAATACATACTTCCCAAACAGGATTCCATGAATGTGAGGTCTCTTGGTATGTGTAGACCAAGCTGCTATGCTGCTAAGCTATTAAAGGTATAGCAAATGCAACCTTATGGGAAAGAGCTTGCAAAAAGGATCCGTTTTGAGTTCATTGAGAGGGAATGAAGAAAAGTCGTTAAGATTAGGTTATAGAGTTCTAGTAGTTGTCTAGATGTGTGCCTTGGGTTCTCTCTTTTATCAATTTTTCACTTGTGTTAAAAGGAATAATTAGAAGAGAGAGAGAGAGAGAGAGAGAGAGAGAGAGAGAGAGAGTTCTTTTAAATAGCTGGTGTGATCTATTCCTTTTATTGTGGGTGATCTCTTCCTTTCTTCTCTGATTTTATAAGGACAACACAATGTTGCTGCATTGTGAAGCCAATAGCCAACAATGGTGATGGATGAAGAATGGGAGAGCTTGATACTTTTAATCACACACGTGCATGATATGTATTTGTAGACATACTAATTCGTATATAGACACGACTACTTTTCATATAAGTGTGCTAAACTGCGGAATCTTTTCACTCACTCACTCACACACGCACGCATGTGAGCACACACGAGCGCACACACACTCACTCTCTATGTAAGGACATGATACTTGCCATCCCTTGTTTTAATAATGGCACTTCTGTCTTCATTATCTATTTCTCCGGTTGAAGTCCTCGTTCACTCTTTCTTTTGAAAAAAGTTATCCATTGAGTAAAGGGAAGGGAGAGTAATTACTAGAGTGATTTGGGAGGTTGGGGCCCCTTTGAGAGCTGTAGGGATGGTGGAATCTAATGAAGAAGAAAAAAATGGTTGAAAAATGAGAGGGCTCGATCAGCTTGCAAAACACATTGGAGAACCCAAATTCTAGCCTATAGCTTAGTCCCGTAACAAAACCCTCAACGGTAACTTCCTTCCCATAGAGGTGAGGCCATGTGGCCACCACCTCAACATCTCCCACTTGACCACATTAGCCGAGTCTATTCTTTTTGGCTCTCACACAAGATTTTGTCTCGGATATTTCTCTCAATAATTTTCCTTGACTTGGACATATTTAAGTCCCATCAAGCTCATGCTTGATGAAAGTTTCTACACAAATTCCTTTCATTCGAGGATCAAGAATTATTCCGTCTGAGATATTTCTCCCAAACATTTATCCGTCACAGCTATGATATTTCTAAGTCCCACCAAGCTCCTTAAACTCGACCTGTACATTTCCCATGCCATTTCTTGAATGACTCCACACTTTCCCTGTAAAATTTTCACAACTCCCTTTTCATGGTGACTGCTGTTCAAAGTCCTATTTACCTAATATAACACATGAAAAAGCATTTCATATTCATTAGATGCTGTTAGCCAGTTAATGACAAAGCTTTACCACCTATCTTTTGCTAATTTTTAAAGTGCATATTCTTGGAAGCTTATTTTGGGGAAATGATTTCAGCACAACTATGTTTTGATGCATATGCTCATGTATCTTGTCTTTTAGCATTTAATTGTCATGTAAGTGCTTCTTGGGAACCGTAGAAACCCTTTTACAGCTCTTTTAAAAACTAAAAGACAAGAAACATGAGCATCTTGTATCAAAATATGTTTGTGTTGAAATCATTTTCCTTATTTTATTTTGAGGGATTTAGAAAGGATTGTGTCCAATGGTATTTTGGTCATTTTGTTGACCTAGCTTGCACATGTGTGAGTCACACATGTTTGCTCCATCTTTCCCCTTTCTACTTCCCACTATTTCAAATTAAAAACTCTCCTTGAAACTCTAAACCCACCACCACTGCTTCCCTAAGCCATTAAGTCTCTATTTTTCCATACCCACTAACATTGACCTAAGCTATTAATTCTCCAATTATTCGTTAAGTTAAAGGCAAAGAAAAACATTAAAGGGGGTGAATTTATCCTCAAGCAGTGAGCCATTCTCACAGAAACCGTTAAAGGGGGGATTTTATTCCTTCACGAGGGGAAAATATCATTAACTGAATTTTTTTGTAGAGATTCTCCACTTGGAAGACCGACATTGAAGCTTTTGTGTGCAAGCTTGTGATTGAAGAAAATTAGTGTCAACTTGCCACAAAATTTTGCTGTGTTTTGAAGATTTTTTCTTTTTGTTCCTATCATTTTGAATTGTTGTTCTTCTATCATGTATTGGAGTACATCTTGTTGGTGTTTGTTTTTCTTTTTCTTTTGTCGATCTTGGACTAGTGTAAACCTTGGTTTCAGAATTTAAGAAGCAGATAATGGTGCTGAGAAAACTCTCTTTTATCTTTGTTGTAGAAGGGCTTTTGTACATACCTCCCAATTAGAATCATGTGCTATTTCTTACCTTCCGTCATGTACGTTTCTTCCAGGTTTCTGTTTCTTGTCTCAACTGTGGAGAACAAGATAGGTAGACGGCATGAGGCTTTGCATGGGTGAAACTAACTAAATGGGGCCCATGAAAGCACTCACATGCCATCATCCCCATCCTGTGTGAGACCCACCTTTGTAGAGAATGGGCAAGAGGTTGAGATCTTTCTAGTCATGTTGTGTACAAACCTCTTGGTATAGGAATTGTGGATAGACTAAAAGACACAGCATTCATGCTTCCATCTTCCTTTATCCTCACTCAACAGAAACAGTGTACCTTATCCACGTGATGATGTTTTTATCTTCAGGATCTGTTTCATTTAAGAGTTTGATCCTCTCCCGTGGAGAAAAGGACGTTTTAACTTCCACGGCTTGTTGGTTTATATCTGGCAAAGCCTTGTTGGGACCCACAAGACTATGGGAGTTGGTATATTCGCCCCGGCCCTTCTTCCCCGGGCCACCCCATCGCAGTGTAAAGAGAGTTGTCGTAAATACACTAGAAGGGGTGGCACGGGGAAGAAAAAGGCCCCACCTTTGGTTTTTCTGATGTAACTTCAGCTGGATCTCTAACATTGGGAAGATCATACCAACTGGAAACTCTTAATTCTGATGTACAACCTGGGGTGCAATTTGGGTCCGGTTGGGTCGTGCTTTTGCTATAAAAATTAATTGGATTGAACCCGAACCCGACCCTGTTGGGGCTCGATGTAAGTGATAGAGACTTTGTCAGCTGTAGTTAGAGAAAGATTGAACTACTTTACGGTGGGCTCGCTTCCGATTGGCAATCTGATCTTACCCAGTTTGTTTAAGGCCCTGTTCGTTTTAGATTGTGGCCCCAAACCAATTATAGGACTGGAAATTACGTTTAATTTTGAGTCCTGTAATTGGTTTGGGGCCTACAATCGGTTGCCACAATCTCAAACGAACACTGCCTTGCCAACTGATTGTGAGGGCTAAACCGATTGATGGACTCAAATTTAAACATATTGTGAGGGCTAAACCGATTTTGCCACAGAAGACAAAATGGGAGACATTTGCAACCGCCCTCCTCAGCGTACTGCTATCGCTTAGATATGTAATACAATTTTTTTTGTGTGATTATGCGCATTAAAAAGATTCATACTGCGTGTTTATACAGGAAAGCCACTACCGAAAGAAGGAAAATACAATGAAGGGGCTTTGACAGGTGAGTTTGTGCAATTAAAAATGCTGAGTCTTGTTCAATTATTAAGACATGGTCGTGCTGATATCATTTCCCATAAAAATTTATTTGAAGTCTTACACTCGTTTCTAGAGGCTTAGATTGAAAAAAATCTGAGTTTGTTCAATTATTAAGACATTTTAGCTGATATCATTTCCCTTAAAAAATTATTTGAAGTCTTATGCTAGTTTCTAGAGGCTTAGTTCTAATTCAAAAAGTAGAAAAATCCACACAATTTGTTCAGTTACTTCGTCTTTCTCCAATGTAAACGACCAAGCAGTGGAAAAAATGATATAATGCGAGGACTGAGTTTTTAATGATCAGCCTTTTTTAATTGTTGGATGCCACACCTCCAAATTTTATCCCTTTAGAAATTCTCAACAATTTTATTGGTTGGCCAAAAGATGGACCATTAAGGAAATCAAAGTCACATTCAATAGAAAAATATCTACTAATATATAAGTGAATTTTTCCACTGTATTTCTATCTGTGTGTCACATGGCTGTCTGTAATTATGGAATTTTCATTTTATTAATGTATAAGCTAAGAGTCAGTCAGTGCAAAACACTTCATCTAATTTCAACGCCACCCACCTTTGTCTTCTTGGGTGAACCCACTTAAATTGAAAACACACATTAGGAAAAACTATTGGCCATATAAAAATATTATTTTCTTCTAAACCGCAATTATAACCTACCCATTGGACAGTTAGATCATATAATAGTATGGGTTATAACCATGGTTTTAAATTTCAATTTCAGTACCGGTTTCGGACTACTCAAAAAACCAAAAATTCGGTCGAAATTTGGTAATAATTTAAAAAGAATATTTAATTGATTCCGAAATTTCGGACTGAAATTCCGAAACATATTTATAAAAAAAAAGGATTTCAATTTCTCGAAATTTCGGTTTCGATCTCCACCGAAATGCGAAATTCCGGTCAAAATTTTAAATCATGGGTTATAACCATGATTTTAAATTTCTACCGGAATTTCGGATTTCGATCAAGATTGAAACCAAAACGACCTGTTAACTTACCAACTTCTCCAAAAGCTCAGCTGCCGGAGAAAGGCAGTATTTATCTTTTATACTTTAACACTCGCCATCACGTGTGGCCCACTTGGCAAACACGTGGCACATGTGGTCCCACTTTGGGCCGACATCGCATGTGGATTTTTGCTATCCGAGAGGTTTGAACTCGAGACCTTTGGCTTTGATACCATGTTAACTTACTAACTTCTCCAAAAGCTTAAGTTGTTAGAGAAATGCAGTATTTATCTTTTATACTTTAACACGACCAAAACCAAAATTCCCGAAATTTACCAAAATTTGGCCGAAATTTCATTAAAATACTATTTTTGATTATTTTACCAAATTTCAGGACTTTTTACCGGATTTATGTTGAAATTTCGGCCCGGACCGAAATTTGAAACCACGTTATAACCTACTCATTGAACATGACCCTGGATAGGATAGAATGGAAAAAAATGATCCACATAGAAGAACCCAACTAGAACCAGGATTAGAGCCGGGTAGATTCTTTTTACCTTCTTCATGAATTTTCTTCTAAAGGATTCATTTAGCCAACCCAACTAGTTTAGGACAGAGGCTTTGTTGAGTTGAGTTATAACCTACCATTTCCCACTGACTTTTAGATGAGAGAACAAGTCCCCTTAAATGAATAAGACAAAATCTGATGCAAAAGTCCTGCCTGTGTGGCTTTTCTCTCATGCAAAAGTCAGCCGTGAAATGCCTTTCGGCAGTATTCGTAGCAAATCCCTAGATGACTTAAATGAATAAGACAAAATCTGCTGTAAAAGTCCTGCCTGTGTGGCTTTTCTCTCATGCAAAGGTCAGCCGTGAAATGCCTTTCGGCAGAATTCGTAGCAAATCCCTAGTATTTAAGTGGTAACCATGCCAACATAGTATTAGATATAGCTTTTCTCAGGGCCTACTCCCACCGAAGCTGACATCAAGATAAGGTGAGTCTTGGGTAAGTTGATAGGACTTGTGGGTCCCATCTCCTTTAAATAAGGGAACACTACGGGTGCAACTCACTCGGGGCGGGTTTATGCCAACCCTAACCAAGGTTGCATCACCTAAACCCTAATCAGATCCGTCCAACCCCAGATTCCATAGTGTTAGTTTTATTTGCATTATAATTTTCCACGTCTGTCCCTTTCATTCAATCAATTCAGAAATTTAAATGTCATTCCCAATTTCTTAATACCAAACGAAACACTATTAAACCCTATTAAAAAAAAACACTGTTAAATCTACTAGTTTCAAATATTTGTTGACTATTAGAAAATTAAAATAATTTATGAATACATTAATAAAATAAGTTTATTACCAATCTGTTTTCTATGAAAATTTTTCAAAGAATCATAAATTATGGTTGAATCTTATCAACTTGTCCCCCCCACTTGAACAATGACCTATATTGGTTCTTTCTGAAAATTTCAAGGCATTTTAAAACTTCAAGTCCAACCAGTCCATTTTGAAGTTTGAACTCGATAGAGAATACAGCATGATTGAAATGCTTAGAATATTTACATGTGTGTTCACTTGGTTTTTCATGTATGCCACAGGCACATGAACACGAGTAACAGAGAGGTTTGAAGAGATGGTTTGAAATAAATGTTGAGTTTCAAAGAATCTGATGTGAATTACAAGTAGGAGTCAGGAGTTTTTCAAAATTCCAGAAGGAAGGATTTTTTCAAAATCAGATTCTAGCAGGGTCTCCTTTGCAGAAAAGCAGTTTACTGTGCTACTTCAAGCTATAAAACCAAGGCAAAAATAGAACAAATCTACATCAAGTTGAGGAAGAAATGAACAACAAACTTTACTGGATGAGCTTTATAAACATGGGACAAAGTTAAGGATCTTGGTGGATTCGAACCACCACTTCTTGAGGAACACAGGGATTATATCCCTTTTCTCAACCGCTCTACCAATTTGAGCTAAAGATCCATCGCTATATACATCAAATACATAATTTTTTCTTTTCTTTGAATGATTCATCAAAGACTTCTCTGATGACATGCATGAAAATTTGACTGAACAACTAAAATTAGAAAAAAGAAAGAAATAACGAATTCCCTCTTTTTTGGGAGGAAGTTTGAAAACGAGGAGTTGCCAAAGACCATCATTCTATTTAGTGAATGCCATTTATTTGAAAATTTTAACCCTTAGACAAGGTCACAAGAGCCCCATTTTGGGAGTCTTCTTCTTCAGTCTAGAAAGTAGTCTCGCCATGCCATTGTTTCCTACTGCAAAACAAACAATTAACCAAACAAACAACCAAACAAACAAACAAGAACATCGTCAATAAGAAAAATAAGCTAAAAGATCAGATAAATGAAATAAAAATAAAAGGAACCATATAAAAAAATAATAATAATTTACCTGCACAAAACAGAATCGCGATACACTGACGCATACACGAACGCGCACACCATACGACAAACGTATAATCGACGGAATCAATTAACAAGGCAGCGAACGGAAACGTTTAACGGCAAGACGAAGGGAAAGAACATCATCATTGCAAATGGAACGAGGTCGCTTTGTTACGTTCTCTGGTTAATGAATATGCTGATGACTACTGATTTAACGAATTTACCAATATCACAAATTAATCTCAATTGATTTGAAATTAAGTGTTTGGTTAATTAAATCTTAATGAATGGAACTGAATCTCTTGATTGCTCCTTCCATAGCCATTCAAAGGCTTGCAAAAGATATTTACACAAGAAGGGGGGGATCCGGATTGAAGAAGAAGAAGCTTAGGGTTTACAAAATAAAAAGGTTGCTATTTCCCTGAAGATCGGTTCATATCTGCCTTGTTCCTTCAGATCTTGAACTTCTGGCCGGAATTAGACGCCTCCGGTGCCGGAAAACTCGGAACCATTCCAAAACGCAGTTTTGGAGAACGGTGAATGAATCTAAACGAACCTGCTCAAGATCAAGAATCATCTGCCTTAGACATGATAGACAGCCTACTAGGCCGTGGCTGAAACCCCGCTCTTCTCCTCTGCTGATGAGAAGAAGGTCGGATCAACGCGGATAAGGCTCTTTTTACCCATTCACCACCTTCAACGGTCCCGATCCGAACTAGAGAATTAGTCATCGCAGATCTACGAGCGTTCAATCGATTTGAAGGCGATGAAACCGCATGCTGGCTAAAGTTCTTATGAAGACTGCAACGAAACGAGCCTGGATGAGTAGTAGGAGAACACATACAGGTTCTTCTCTGAGAAGAATGTCCAGATAAAGGATTATTCGGCTTTTTCTTCACGATCTGATCACGAGAAGAGACGGTGAAAGATCTGCTCGGAGAGATCGAACGGTCAATCGCGAATCGGACGGATGGAGCGGATGAAATGGATCCGTAGAGATTGACACGAGTAGGAGAGGCCGATCTATGGAAGAAAGATGAAGATTGAGAGGTGAAACCTGAGGAAGAAGAGGCGAAAGCCGAACCAGATGAAGAAGAACAGAATCTTCCTGAAGGTGAGATCGATCTCTGAAATCCATTGCCGATTGGCAAAACAGGACGGCTACGAGATCTGGTTCTAGAAGAAGCCGCCATTAAAGTTGCAGAAGAAGAAAAGAGGAGAGAAGAAAAGAGCTTTCAAAAGTGCCTTTCGGCTCTGTATTTTGGCAAACCTAACTTTGCTCAAGCGCTACATTTATAGGGTTTTGGGCCCATAGGAAAATAAACTCAAGGAGTAAAAAGTTAACCAGGGTGGGAACGTGGTTAACCATGGTTAGTTTTGGATTTTGGATCCAATGGCTCCAAATCCATGGGCGCTGTATAGGAGACGTGGTTTGGCCGTTTGGCCAGCAGCTCTTTGGCAGCACTAAACCTGGCACGTATCTTGTTTTTTTAATAGACCCTTCTTTTTAATAAAATTACAAGAACACCACCCTCCATTCTTCTTTTTTTTTTGTTATGGCGGAAATAGCCTTAAAACCCTAGACAAATTACGAACAAAAAGATTCCTTGGCAACTGCAAGTGACTATAATACCCTCCTACAGGTTATCTTGATAAGCTTCGAGTCTCACAAAGTTTGGCGTCTAGTAAGTAGAACGAGGGATTTTTTTTATGGTGAGTGCACATGGAAATGATATTTCCACCCCCTTTTCCAGTGTTTCCACCCCTCTTGTTTGTCTTTACCTAAACTTGGAAGTATTTTCCACCTATGTTTATTTGTCTTTTCTTCTGTTTTTAAGTAGCAAAAGTGATGAAAAAATCATTTCCATTTTTACATGACCCCCTAATGGGAAATGATATTACCAAATGTACTAACTACTAACATGTATAGCTACGTAGGAGAATTTATATGATGGGTGGCCGTAAAAACACGTGAAGTCTCAAAAAGTAGGTACGGCCTGCTTTTTTTTTATGATCCAAACCGTTCATATTTAGGTTGTGTCCCAAAAATCATTTCCATTGGATGATCCTAACCCTCCAATCTGAACATGGAGATTTCCAAAAAACACTTATGTAATCTTCTACAGATCGGAGGGTTAGGATCATCCTATGGAAATGATTTTTGGGGCACAACCTATCTACGTTGTGCCCAAAAAAAGTGGGCCGTACATGTTTTCTGAGACTTCACGTGTTTTCACGACCACCCATCATATAAATTCTCAGCTACGTAGACCATTCATTTCAACAGGCCCCATCATAAGCCTGCGGCTCACAAAAGGATTTTCGTGGCCGGTCTGTTACATGTCAGACCAGCCACCTCGTGATGTTGCCTTCATTAACGAGGTGGTTGGTCTGATGTGGACAGACCAGCCTCAAAAACCCTTTTGTGATGGATGCTAGCAATTCCCCTAATTTTATTTTACTTTCAAAAAAAAAGTGGCTAGTCTTAACTAATATAAACCAAAACTTAGGAATTTCTTTACAATTGCTCCCCCAAATATAGAAGGGCTTCTTTTTATTACATAGAAGATAAAATATAATTCTCAAAAGGCTGTCAAGAGCTAATGAAAAGTGTAAAATAATGGTAGGACTGCCATTATCAAAACCTGGGGGTTATCAATATTGTATTATGACAGCGAGAAAGGCACCTTGGAGGATTTATCAAGAACTCGGGGTACTTTTTGAACTTTATGTATGCTTTTAATTTATTTCCCTAAGATATGATTAGATTAATATAATATTTGAGTGGACGCAATCCCTTGCTTTGGCATCTAGAAAACGGCTTTCATCTGTCAATGATTTGGTAATTTCGGAATTTTCTCTTTGGGAGATGACGTTTTCGCTCCCCTGTAGGATAATCCGCCCCATTGTAACGTGAATTGTGGGCGGTTTTTGACGTCAAACCATTTTAAAGTGGGGTGCATTATCCTACAGAGGGCGAACGATTCATCGGTCTTTCTAGTTTTCTTTGAATTCAAAAAGGAGGAAAGAAAAACAGCCGCCACGTGCCAAGTGGCGCCAAGAGTCAAGTCATCGACAGAGTCTTTGGAAACCAGCTGTCAGTGGGTGTAACCATACAAGAGTCTCACTCTCCCAACGTTACTATTTTTTCGGATCATATCTACACCTCAAAGTCATTAAGGTGATCTTGACCGTTCATCCTCTAGCATGAATATCTCATAGCAAACAAACGACCTTATCCAACTGTTCTAGAAAATCTTATCTAATAAAAAATATTATTTTATTCAAATCCATTTATCTCGACGTGTATTAAATAATATGTAGCTAGAATGAGACTATCTTCATACGCACCACCACTAGATCTTGCCATCTACAACCACGTGGCATGCCACTTGTCTTCCATGGTTTCTCCTAGCACATTGGAATTTTCACTTGGGGCCTTTCGGGCTTTGGATTTACATGAATTTTATAATCCAAAGCTTGTAGTAGTCCTGAATTTTACAAGCTAAAACCTGGGGGTTTAGTCATGGTATACTTCTGGCTTCTGGGAAACTAATAAAAGATTGGAAAACGACGATGTGTATAGAAAGTAGCTAGCTATTCACATGGTCAGTGCATAGCATGTATTATTAACTATATAAAAGCTATATTATTATATAAGGTTGAAGGAGAAAGAGGAGGGTTAGTTACAGATGGGTAGAGGGAGGATATGTTTGTTTACCTTCTCTTTTGTTTTGTAGTTGAATTGGCGGTTTTACCTAAGAAGATTCTAGCCCAACTTGTATTTGAAGTGAGATTACAACATCATACGGTCTGCAGTATTGCAACTGATGGCAGGTTCGACTCTGAGTCTCTTTCAAGTGTTACAAAGAAAAAGTAGGATATAAACCAACTCCCTGTTTTTGGTAGGATGCTGACCAACCCAACTTGTAGGTCCAATGGAAATTTGCATCATGGTACGGTGTAAGTTTTCCTTGTGGCAATGCCAACTTAGGCCCTGTTTGTTTTGGATTTTGAGTCCCATAATCAGTTTTGGACTCACAATCGGTTCTCAATATCCAAAACAAAAGGGTCTTAGGCCTTGTTCGTTTTGGATGTTGACAATCGATTTTGAGTCCACCCACACCTGATTATTGGACTCAAATAAACAGAATTTTGAGTCCGCTAATCATTTTTGCACTCAAAATCCAAAACAAACAGGGCCTCAAGAAAAGGATTTATAGGATATCTTTCCATAAGGATTTTAATTATTGTCATCTGTTTGCCATTATTGATTGTCCGCTTGGCCAATCATCATACACATTTTGTGCTTTGTGTTGTTCTATGCAAATGACAAATTAGGGTGTTTGAATTAGGAATTTGGTCAAGGTATGAAAAAGTCAATTTAGGGTTCCGTAGAAATACAAAATAACAACAACTCAACTCAACAGAGCCTTTGTACCAAACTAGTTGGGGTCGGCTAAATAGGTAACAAATGTTAGAGTAATTAGGTCAAGCAAGCGGTCGCCTGAAGCATTACACCCAAGGTATCTAATTTGGAATACCAAGTTTGTTGCCCCCAGCCCCTGTATATAGAGATACACTAGGGTTAATGACGGGTTAATGGACTCTAGCCCATGTGGGCCCACTACACCGGTCCATTATCTTACTGGGCTTATATTAGAACATACATGGTTATATCATATACCCAACAACAAATGCGAATGAAAATTGGACAATGTCATCAACCAACACTTGGAAGGAATAATTAGCAACCTTGTGTGTATACTTTTCTAACATTTGATTCGGTGATAGCCTCGTATCAAATGTTATTTTTCAGAAATAAATGACCAACATTGTGTTACGCGGGAACATTATTCATGAAAAAAATTCATGATTTTACTGTCAAAATTTTATGAGGTGAAAATGAGCTAGAGATTTAAAATGTAAGGCAATGGCTAAGAACAAATTTACATCTATAAGGCATTTGATATCTCTAGAGAAATATACATGTATAAGATATTTAATAGCTATAATGAAAATCATTTTTAAGGAACACACGAACCCGCATTGGTATTGCCAATGTTGATGTGTTGGAATTGCAAGTTTTTTTCTTATTTTTGTTTTTTTACAACAGATGACAATATAAAGCTCATAATAAATGAGTGGTATATGTGGTTGGTTGAGTGATAAGGTTCCCCTGTAATTCCAAATTGAAGGGGCGCTCTTTGGGGCCCAAACCACCCAAAAGAAATGTCTCCATTATTTTAATCTTTGAAATGACCCCTCAAATAGACCAAAGACCTTGTGCTGAGAGCGACCCACCTATCTCACCAAGACTAAAACAATAAATCCGAACCGCATACAATTGCTAGGACCCTGTTCGTTTCAGATTTTGAGAATTGATTTTGAGTCCAAAACTTATTATAAGTAGAAACCTATATTGTGTCGTCCATAAATATGTATTGATTCCTTCTTGCTTAAGAGGAGTCTGTTCATAAACCTACCTAATTACATGTGGTGCATGGGCAAGCTGGTCTGTATGGTCTCAAAATTATAGGGCCCACCATTACTTTGACATATAATGAAAATTGCACCATTTGGATGATCTTTGATTCTTATTCATTTAACTAATCCATATTTATAAATCGAATGTGGACCCCATATATTCAATTTCATCCATCGATTTCGCAAGCAGCAGATTGAATAATTTGGATAATCTATTAATCTGGTAGCTGAGAAAGTTTGGCAATGGCCTTTCTCAAAATCTAAACACCCAGTAAGCAGCTTTTAATACTTCAATTGTGCTTGAATCAAGCAAATAAATAGAAGTCTTGGTCACACATGGTTTTCGTCCCATGCCGAATGGACATCCCATCCGTCCAATTAGGGCTTACAAAAATCAATGCTTTAGCTTCTCTTGGCAGAACCCCAAATGCGGCCTAATAGATCCAGGGGCTAGGATCATCAGTCAGATCAACAGCCTTGATCAAGTCCATGTGGCACACATATGGGGCCCAAATAGCAATATTAGGAAAGAGCCTTAAATGTGATAATCCTTTTAGCATTTTCTAATTAGATTTCATCACAAACTCCATTACACAACGAAAAAAGGGGGGGAAAACAGCAGCAATGAGTGTAAGCATTAAGAAGCAATAGAGATAAAATAATCAATTGTGGATTATTTTTGTAATTGCCCATAATCACAATCGGTTGCCTATAATCTCAAACGAACAAGGCCTAAGTATGTCTTTTTTGGGAAGTGACATATTCGCCCCCCTTTTCTTCCGAGGGCCACTGCGAGATGGCTCTCTAAGAAATTGGATAGCAAATCCCTTTTGGGGCCTTTGTGAAATCTCCTAAACATTGTCTTTTCATTTATATACAGAACTAGGTATGCTTACATATACCTTAAGTTAGAAAGAAGCCCAATAAAATGATTAAAGAACTGTCACTCCCTTATCAGTGCTATTCTTCAAACAGAACCTGGTGGGCTTGGCTTGGAAATTCCTCCTCCTCCGAAGATCATGGCTCGAGGGTCTGATCATTTGCAGAAGGATAGCCTTCAAAAGCCTCTCATCTGTAATGGTCTTCTGATAATTTGTAGGATTGATGCTTTCATTAGACAAAGATCGGCTTGAAATCTTATGTGTTTTTCTATGCAAACTGCACCTAAACGAGCCCGGATGGGTGGTGGGTGAACACAGACATTTTCGAGATGGGTTGTGGGGTTTTGTAGAAGAGGAGAATGCAACACCAGAGGCCATGGGTTCTTCTCTTTTGACTGGAATGGATGGGTTTGATGGAAATCAGGGGAAGTTATTTGAGAGATGTAAGGGGTTTTTATATGTCACTTTGGTGGGTCAGTTTACATTGTTGTCCTTCGTGTTTTGTTAAGATTACAAGTATACCCATATGGTATTTTTAGTAATTGATTGGATTTTTATGGAGGGGGGTCTTTTTTAGTTCTTCTTTCTTAGTATATTTTCATATTAAAGGTATCCCCAATGGGTAAAAGTTCATTGAATGTTTATATGGTTGAAAAGTTAATACAAAGCCAGCTCAATTAGAGGGTTGTTGGCACATGTGCCTAATCAAGGGTATTTTCGTCATTGTGAAATTAAGGTTTGATGAGAGAAAGATGTAACAAAATTACTAAAAAGAAACCAGTGGAAGCTGATGCAGAAACAATCTTGAAAGATTATATGGCCAAGGCAGTATTCAAATTCATACCTAATTACTGGAAAATGATTGATCTACCTTTGGATATTAAACTTAAAAACACAACCCATTTCTTTTTAAGTTTGTACCAAATGAATAAACAAAACCCATATCAAGAACTCATAGAATTATCTATAAAATGACTAAAAAAAACCATATGTGGCTAGAGAGTTCGAGTCTATCACATTATCTTGATGTTCTTCTTGGTTAGGTAGAAAATCACTTTTCACTTAATCTCTGTTACAGAAACATAGCTACACATGAATCAGTTGTTTGCATGGATGGAAAGACAGAACATAGGGAAGAACATTTCTAGATGGTTTTGCTATTTTGGCGCAAGTGACGAGAGAGACCCATCGCCATAAGAAAAAGAAAAAGAAAAAGCATATTTCTCTTGTGGGCTGCGGTCATCACTTCGTCGCAGCCTTACTTGGATACACGTTAGCCACACCACATTTTGACTCAAATTGAGGTGGATTCCACAAGTTTTAGGAGGTGCTAACTTTATTACGAACATTTTTTTTTTCATTGATTCTTGTCATTATTGAGACAAAGTAGGGTAGATATCATTTTCCTATAGACACTTCATGTTTCTTGTGGATGGGGGGTCTGATGGGGGCACTTTTAGACTTTGATATTCTATCTAGTGGTCTCTACTTTCTTTGATTGCTTTTCGGAATGGGTCTAGAACCAAGACCTGATATAATTCTAACCCCAGCTTACAAGTGTCACCCAAATGCAAAAATATGCATTTTCGCACCCTGCCCACTACCACTTAATATTAAGGGGTGCATATGACTACACGTGAGATGGAATTCGAGACCCAAATATAACGAAAAATTCAAGGTTCTAGCTATTCTTGGATGAACCCTAACAGTCCCATCCTTTCTGTTTTGGTTTTTCCATTTTCTACAATAGGCTTTACACTTTCCTTGTACGGATTGGTGTTTCAAGGGGTTTCCCTACTACAATATTGCCTGTAAAGGGTTAGGCTAACAGCCTCCCAAGATTTGGGATTTGCTCTGCAATTTCGCGGAAAGCCATTTCGCGGAGAGAACAGCCACCTCAGATGAATTAAATGAATAATATAAAATCTACCAAAAGGTGAGCCTGTGTGACTATTCCCTTACAAAAGTGAGCCCTGAGATGGCTTTCTGCGAAATTGCCTAGCAAATTCAGGTTCGGGGATAAATTGCCTAGGTAAATGAAAATAAAGAAAGAGTTCTCACATTTAGGTGGTCAGCCATCTAGGGTAAGATCCTCATGGTGGATCATCTTTGTAACCACCAGATGTGGATAACTAATCATTGTGCCTTGTGTGTGAGGAGTGGTGAACTAGTCGGTCATCTTTTCCTCCACTGTTCTCATGCTAGGGAGGCTTAGTGTTGCATTCTAGATAAGTTTGGGATGTCCAGGGTCTTCTCCTGGCATTTAGAAGATTTTTTGGATAATTGGTACCCAGTGCCATGGCCACCAAAAGGAAGGATCTTATGTATAGCAGTTATGCTAGCTTCAATATGGATTCTTTGGAAAGAAAGAAATGCAAGGCACTTTAAGAACAGGTCAAGAAGTCCTCTTTGTTGTCATACCTATGATGAGGGTTCTCTCTCCCAAGGATTCCAAGGAGGCAGAAGTCAAAGTAGCGCTCCAGGGCATGAGAATCGTGGAGGATTGCCTCTTGGATAGATTTATAGTCGAGAGAGATTCTCTCAACACCATTAAATGAATGGAGGGTCGTAGGTTGTATCCGTGGAGATTCACAGATTTGATTGACGAGATTCGTGACCGCATAGATAGTCATTCTAACTGGTTCCCCATGCTCGTCACTCGACAACAAGTGACATGGATCGGTTAGCGAGGGAAGGCATGGATCGAGAGTTATTGGAGATAATTGACTTCTCCCGCCGTGGCTTGTGTTTTCTTTGTCTCACCATTTTATTTTGGGAAGTGATAAATCTGCCACTTTTGATTACTTGGGACATCCAACAGCAGTGTATCAATGACTGCAGAGGGGCTGATGTACTTCACGTCGGAAGGATTTAATAGGTTTGATTGCCACATACACTTGGTGTCCCAAGTAATCAAAGGGAGCGGATATATCACTTCCATTTATTTTTCCTTCCGCTCTGTGGCTTGTATTTTCCCCCATGATTTTCTTGTTCTTGGGGTTCTTTCTCTTTATTTTCAAAAAAAAAAAAAAAAAAAAAAGAGAATGTTGTGTGTACAAGTATTTTTTTTTTCAACGGGCAATTTTTGTATTTGACGAAAATGCCCACTTCAAAACACATTAAGAATTGTGTAAAATGGATGAATAGGAAGGGTAATCTTGGTAGATGCCCCTTTTAAACAGCGGCCTAAAAAGCAAAATACAACACAACGGCCGCCCACATGTTAACAATCTTTAATTCGCTACATTAAATTAACAACAACTTACGTGTATCTCCGTTCAATGACTTTCATTTATTTTTACTCTAAGGTAGCGAAATATCACTTTCTTCAGTCTCATCTCAGTCAAGATGGAAACGCAGATGCTCCTTCAACCCACCATTAACGGATATTTTAATGCTTTAGCTCTAAATAAGGTCGAAATAATCCAATTCCTTCAATTTTTGAGGAACCCAAGATTGTAGCCTCGAACCAATTCAAAAAAATACAGGCTACTTTGTAAAAGGGCGATGCCAATTGCCAATGGCTAATTTCAGTGTGGATCTTTTGGGAAATGATATTTCCACCCGCTCTCACCTTGTTTCTTTTTTCTTCTCTCTTGAAAATGACTGCATTTCTATCATCTTTTGTTTTGCGTTCCCTTCGAAATGAACTCATTTTCATAAAAAGTGTTTACACCCATAGTCACGGATCAACAAGTGACCATCCACGTGGACTGAGTCAACGAAATTACATGCTAAGCTGGCACTTAATTGACTTACAGAAGAACGTGCATGAACCAAAACGATAGAGGTAGACAATTATTGAAAACCTTATCAGAGCATGTTCATCCTAAAAGAGACAATCGGCGACCAAATTAGCATGGTACTATCTGTTTGGGCTGACTCAAGGACAAGGCATGTTTGTTGCCAATTGTGGGAAGGTGGAAAATAACTAGCTAGACTATGGAGAACGTGAAAATAATAGTTATCAAAAAGTTTCCCTTCAAGAAGAATGTGGGGTAATGAGGAGTGGTTACCCAAATAAAACTATATAAGGAGGTGTCTGTCTCCAAGGAAGAGGTCCCATAACCAAATCAAAACATGTATTAGCATTTTATCTTCACATTTCTGGTACCTGTACCCTTTACTTTTCTATAATTATAGTTGTACTTGGATTAAGGAAGCAATGAATTCAACTTCCCAGGTGAGTCTATGGTTTGTGCTTGTTTTGTTGTTTGGTTTGAGTTGGATGGTCTGTCGACCCTGAGTGGCTTCCACACCCAGTATGTATGGGCAACCCTTTTTCTTTATTACTTTTTTTATTAAACGCTGCACTTCCCACATAAAAAGTCATTTCCATCTGTGTAAAGGCAGTGGAACCCAAGGAACAAGTGCCGTTCCCCTCTTCTTCTCAATCGCCTGAAATCCAATCCCAGGGGACGAAAAGGTTTCGGTCTTCGAATCCCCTTGAATTGAGTTTCTGAATTCTTGCCCGGCACACCCGCGCGCGCACACACCCCCTAAATCACACACCTGGACTGAAGGAGGCCAAACTGCCAATACTAAGATAGGCCTTGGGGGGGGAGGGGGGAGAGTTGACAAGTAGTTCTAGGTTTATGGTTGAGAGAGAGTTGAGAATGTAATGTTATAATTCATCTACTAACCAAAAATAAAAGAAAAATCTCCCAACATTAACGAGATTTCATTAGGTTGATGGAACCCATTCAATGACAATGTGGGAATGCCACAAGCTAGAGATTCAGCGCCTGTATGGGTGGGGCCCACCTTTGGTCAATCTACATAATCCACAATCCCGGCCCCATCATCAATATCTATTTGGAGTGAAATCTACGTCAATCACCTTCCCCCCCCCTCCCCCCCCGGACCCTGGACGGATGAAGCTAAATTTTGATGGATCTAGTTTGGGAAATCTGGGGACCTTCAGTATTGGAGATCTTCTAAGAGATGAGAATAGTATCACTAAATGGGCATGTTTAGGTCCGATTGGTATTAAAGACGCCAATGAAGCTGAAGGGCAATCCTTCGAGGCCTTAGACAGGCGGCGGATAGAGACACGGACAATCTCATAGTGGAAGGAGACTCCTTGAACGTCATAAGATGGTCGGAAGGCCATTCACCTCATCTGTGGAGATTTGTGGAGCTATTTGGTGAGATTTTGGACGGGGTAGAAGGTTGTAGGATTACCTATCATCGTGTAAGAGGTTGGCGAAGGAAGCGGCGGATCATCTTGCTCGAGCAGGAGTGACTTTAAAAGCCGGGTTAGAATTTTTTGATTACCTTCCTCCGTGAGGAGCGATCCTGTATGTGTTCTGCTCTTTGTTTCTGTTTGTAATGCTTGTTATTTTGGCCACATGATCGACTTGGTCATGGCCTTTTTCATAGCAATAAAAAGTTACCAGTTCCAAAAAAAAAAAAAAAAAAATCCTCTCGAGATCATACAAGCAATTGTTTGCTTTGAATGGCCAAAAAAACATATCAACTCATCTAAGACTTATGATGATGCTTCCCACAAGTTTTATCTTTAATTTTGTTAAAGCTTTTCATTTTCCTATTTCCCTTTTATGAACCCCTTACACCCACTTCATACATCTCTTTTTGTACTAGCATTCCTCTCTTGACAACTGCGATTTAAACAGCAAAATAGAACAGTGTACAAGGAAGTGTTACATTTCCCCATAAAAACCATATCAAACAAGAATCCCAACTTTGCTGGCAGAACATGCCCCTATCTGCAAATTCTAAGACACCAAAGAGACCCTAAATTTACTAAATGCTAATGTAAAGTGGCAACAGTCTTGTCCAGAATTTCAACACATTAATGAGAACTAAAGGGTAAGAAGTCGAACTGTGTCACCACTGTCATTCAAAAACGGCAGAAGTAGTTGTTGGGGGTTCCACGTGAAAGCAAAATAGTCTCACATCGGAAAAGTGTAACGATATGGATGGGCTTATAAGGGAATGGGTTCCCTTCCCTTAACAGCTAGCTTTTGACGGCGAGTTCTATCCGGGTCCCAACAAGTGGTATCAGAGTTGGGCACGTGGTAACCCTGCTTTAGCCTCCAAGGATGGAAATATCCCTCGGGGAAGATCTAGGTAACCCCAGTATGCCTCCGAGGGCGGAAAAATCCCTCAGGGAAGATCTTGTAGTTCCCTCGTTCCTGCCGTGTGGAGGGGCGAGATTGTCCACCGTGCTTCCACGTGGAGGGGGAGATTGTTGGGGGTTCCACGTGAAAGCAAAATAGTCCCACATCGGAAAAGTGTAACAATGTGGATGGGCTTATAAGGGAATGGTTCCCTCCCCTTAACAGCTAGCTTTTGAGGGCGAGTTCTACGCGGGTCCCAACAGTAGTCTCATTGTCTACACCACCCATAATAGCAGCGGGTGACATAGCTGGAAATATATACTAACACCCCTTAAATTGATAATGTTCACCCTTTAAATTTAAACTTCTATCTGTTTTCCAACTCTGTCATTAGCTAGCAGTGGAAGTTCTAAATAAATAAAAAAAGGGGCTGCAAATACAAACAAAGGGAGTAAAATCAACACCCCTCTTCTGCCCCAAGTTGTCAACCTGCCAAATATTGAAGCAAACCCACATACAACATTGTACACTAACACTATATTAGCACAATCACACAAGCCATTCATGAAACAAAAATATCAACAAGTCACCAGGGAGGACATAAATGATCTATGTATTGAAAACGAAAATCGAAAGCCCAAAGAAAGACGCATACGTAGTGGCTAGTATATGATACAAAAAGTACAATCTGCCATGTACACCTGAGTTCTAACTGTATGAAAAAAGCACTCACCTTTCCAAAAGAGTAGACATAATAACTAGACTA
The DNA here is from genome assembly GCF_043159265.1 of Tasmannia lanceolata. Classification (NCBI taxonomy): domain Eukaryota; kingdom Viridiplantae; phylum Streptophyta; class Magnoliopsida; order Canellales; family Winteraceae; genus Tasmannia; species Tasmannia lanceolata. The sequence continues at coordinate 7,012,338 of NW_027518683.1, forward strand.
AGATTTCCTATGATTTGCCTTCGTAAGGACCAGGCCCTGATCCTTGGATGAACTGTCTGTTATACTTTCGGTGTCGCCTCTCTCTGGCATATATGACCCAAAAGATCAAAGAAAGCATTACAGCAGCTGATACCATCACCAACCCAATATATACCAATTTACTGTATCTTCGCAGACTTGGGCACTCCGTTGAACTGATGGTTGCAAATGTATCTCGCACGAAAGTGCAATCTTCTAGATGAGTTAAGAACGGGGTGTCATGGTATAAACCATAGCTCACATTCACCGCCCCTACCATCTGGTTATAGATTTTTGGCGTAACACGACCCTTTGTGGTACATATCCCAGCGGATGAAACTTGACACACATAATTCTTCCACACCTGCAAGAGAAGTAAAAATATGGTATTAGATGAAGAACATGGGCTTTTTTTCAGTAAACACACTGCTTTTTTTTTACTGTTGTGGGGGTGTCCATTACCTGTGATGCGTTGCTGAATTCTACTTCTCCAATCGCGCAATTTCGATCGGTCATGTCCGGAGCAAATGGGTTGCAGAGAACCGGCATCAATGGGCCTGATTGATTGTAATATAAAGGTGCAAGGGCGGGAGGGAAGTTTCTGTTGCTGACATTAGTGATGACCTGATTGACAACGTTCACCAGATGGGAAGTGACTTCTTTGCTCCGATTTAAGGATTCATTGGCAGTTGCAGTATCAACACAGGGGAGTACATCATCCAGAGCAGTGTGTGCCTGAGGGTGAACGACCCATTGATCCATTGCGACACATGTGTCTCCTACTACACTGGTATGATGAAAAATGGGTAAGATTATGAGAAAAATGGAGAAGATAGATGTTCAATTCTGGGTATGGCATGAACAACCAATGATCCAAGTTCTAATGAAACAAATATTACAAAAATCAGATTCATTAGTTCCACATTTTATATAAACCTACAGCAAGAGCAAACAAAGCCGGAAGAGGTTTAGGGAGTTTGAATTATGAAAAATGGTCAGCATCTTGATTGGACCGGTTCAAAGATCGAAGGTGCATAAGACTATGAGAGCTGCTAGGAACACGTGCGAGGGAGTGTCCTAACAGCCATCCCTATTATGCCACTTACCAAATAATACATTAATGACCATTATTTAATGACAAAAATCCCCCCTATCAAGATACACATGGCAATATTTGGAGGGTTGTTTGGTACAACCCAGACAGAAGTGGGATTTCTGTTGTTTGTTCAAATTTCAAAATGATGTCATGTTGGGACTGATGAATGCATCAAAAGTAACATCTTCTAACAGAACCCCTATTTTTCATGGAACGAAACATTAGTTATTTCTTACAAATACATTTGATCATAAAATTGTTCCAATGCATGGAAGACACTCCCTAATTATCATCCACTCTAATATAATACCAAGGTTTTCTAATTATTACAATCCCATTCAGAATGTCCTCAATTCCTTCAATGCACAAAATCAACTTCCAGGAATCCCCAGTAACAAGTTATGATTCCCCACACACAGTTATAAAAATGGTTCGCTCCAAAATTAATGTTTGCCATCAGGGAAATGTTGAAGAACATTCCTTATGATGAAAATTAAGTATGCACTCATGTTCCTTGCTAAGTAAAATCAAAACAAGTTAATATTTCCCAAAGTAGAATTTTATTTCCCTTGCCCTTGCAAGGCCAGCATAAGAAACTTTTAATTGAGGTTTATTACTACATGATGAAAATTTAATTACTTAACATCAAGTATAATTTATATTTCAACATTAAATAACCAACCAGTCTAAGAAGTGAAAAAAATGTCAGCTCCTCATGATCCAAAGGTGTTTTAAAAGTGTTCATGTCTGTGCCTATCAGGGGGTACCTTGTCAAACACTTTGATCGGGCAAATACATTTTGGCTGGAAAAGCTATGCTAACGAACAGAAAAAAAAAAGTGCCAAAGCAAAGCAAAAATGAAAGCGCCAAAGCAAAGAAAACATGCGCATGGATAAGTGGCAAAGACATACAAACATGCAAATAGGCAAGTGCGCTCCAAAAGAGAAGAGAGTTACAAAATATTACTTGCCAAAGGATGCCACCGTGTGTTTTTTAAGTATGGAAAACATGGAAGATATCAACTCAACTCAACTAAGCCTTTGTCCCAAACTAGTTGGGGTCAGCTAATGAATCCTTTAGAAAATTTTCATGAAGAAGGTGATGGAAGATATCAGAAAGGTAAAAAACTATATATATGATGTGTATGCAATACGTATCAGCCAATACATCCCTCACGAAAGAAAAAGAATATTCAAGAGGTCAAAAACTAAATATCTGATGTGCATGCAATCATGGATTTAAATTTCGGTTTCAGTTAAGGTTTCGGACCTACCGAAATCGAAATTTTGACCAAAATTTCGAAATCCAATGAAATAAAAAAAGCCATCTTTTATCCCGCATGAAATTTCGCCCGAAATTTCGGCGAAATAAAGTACCGTTGGTATTAGCTGTTTCGGTGTCAGTCCCCACCGAAACCCGAAATTTAGGATTTCGGTCGAAATTTAAAACCATGCATGCAATACGTATCAGCCAATACAGCCCTCCCGAAAGAAAAAGAATATCCAAGAGTTCAAAAAATTAGGAAAAGAATGTATGAAATATAGTAAGTACATAGATTATATGTACTGAGTTATTTTACAATACATTAGGTAAATCATTTGATTGGAATTGTTAAACGTTGCAACTTCCTACTTTCGGTTTTATTTGAACTGTTAAACATGTTGTTTACTTTTGTCTTTTCAGTATATATCATGAAATATTTCAGGTATTTGACATGAAAGCCTGAGGAATTAAGAATCAGATGTAATGGAATGAGGCAATATTGATTACGGGAAGACAAACAATACAAGTCATCCTTCAAGTCAAGACTTAAAGTCTATGGGTATTAGTCCAAGGATTCAAGAATCACGATTCCAGCATCAGGATTCAACAAAAGTACCAACACATTTTGTTGATGATCAAAAGGAATGACCAAATTTGAACTCAGCTGGTTGTTCATTACTATCCCACTCAGGTCTGGCTGGTTGTTGTGACCCAAACAAGGGCGAAGCAAGAGCGCTTCTATGGGGCTTGAGATGGTTTGCGGCTCATGGATAGGGACCATTGATCATTGAAGGCGACTCGTCAAACGCCATAGCATGGACAACAAAAAAGTGGTTAGACCATGGAAGTTATAGTATACTATTGTTGAAATTAGGGACTTGTTGATTGTGTAGCTCCTAAGTTTTGGCATTGGAGGTGCTCGGCCAATGAGGAAGCGGACAAGTTGGTCAAAGATGGAGTGGATAAAGAGGAGGTGCACATCATTCAAGTGGAGAATCCTCAAGCGCAGTGAACTGACCCGTGATTTTGGATTGGATTGTTGCCAGAATTACTTTTTTTTTTAATATTGAAACTGACCAGAATTACACATTTTCTCAATGTATTTTTAATTTTTATCATGCGGTTTCTGTTTCACTGTAAATGGCTGCTTACTTGGGGGACGTCTTGTTCCCCGGGACGCAACACCATGTAGCTGTATGCATTTCTGAATTAATACAATGCACTGATATCTTTCAAAAAGAAAGGAATGCCCAAATGATCTTCCAACAGGTGTGATGGCAAATTGAAGCAAAAATAATGGTTCTGATGATTCGTGGATCCATGAGTTCCCACTCAAGTGCAAATTGTCCAAAAAGGCACAAGCATATTGCTCATAAGAATGAGGTAACACAAATCAAAGGCTCTCTTTATCACATAATAACTTCATTCCCATAAAGGCCTATTTCCATATCACCTTATATAGTCCAATATATGTAGGTGACAACCAGGACTTAAATCTACGGATGAACAAATGCTGGTACAGACCACAAGCAGAAGATTCTGAACACACAGTAGCTGGTAATGTAACAGTTACCCATAGTAGTAATTTTAAGCATGCTCAAACCGGTAATTAAAAATGCAGATGCGGATCAATATGCGGCCAAGAAAAATCCTAGCCGACTCAGCACGGACACGGTCAAGAATGTGGTTGACGTAGCTGAGTACTCGGTTGACGCGGTCATAACTCGGGAGTGTCAAAAGGAATTTTTATTCACTCTGTAAGTCAAAACGCCGAACGCGGTAGCCAAACACAAAATGCAGCCAAGGGAGACAACTTGGGGGAGTCTACGTTGACGCAAGGGAGTTTTAAAACTATGGCTCAAACAATAAAAGAAATAGTTATCCTTCGTAGGGAGCAGACAAATATGAAGATTCAAAATTAATTCCTGTAGATTTGAACAAACACCCAGATCTAACCTTTATGTGCTCAGACCTAAAAAATAAATAATATGAAGCTAACATGTATCTAAAATCAATATAAATGTAAGAATTACCTTTATGGGATGAAGTGATAAGAGAGAAGAGAAGAAGAAAGAATAAAAGAGAAAAGACATGGCAGTAATTGTGAGTCTTCCCTTGTGGGAGCGATCTCCTTCTATTAACTTCAAGTCATGAAAAGAGGAAATAACTTAACTGCCCGCAATTAGGGGTGGCCAGAACCGAACCAGAACCGAAGAACCGAACCGGAACCGAAGAACCGAACCGGAACCGAACTGTAAAAAAATATTTTTGGTCCGGTTTGGTTCCACTGATGAAGAACCGAAAAATTTCGGTTCGGTTCCGGGTCTAATGTTCTCGGTTCGGTTCCGGAACCGAAGAACCGAACTTTGAATATATATATATATATATATAATATTTTTATATTCTATTATATATATACTTAATAATATAAATTACTTATAATATTAATAAGTAATAGTTAATACTATTCTTATAATAAGAAAGTAACTTATATTATAACTTTAATTAAAAGTTTTTATAAATTATAATTAATAATTAATAATTAGCCATTAGAACCGAAGAACCGAACCGGACCGAACCGATTATTTTCGGTCCGGTTCGGTTCGGTCCTACTGTGTACTACGGTTCGGTTCGGTTCTTACGGTTCATGGAACCGAGAACCGAGAACCGAAAAAAAATGAACCGAGAACCGAACCGGTTGGTCACCCCTACCCGCAATGAAGGAAAAAAAGAAAAAAAATAACGAAAAGTGCATATAATATGAAGTATATGCAATAGCTCGAACTCCCCCCTCCCCTTCCCAAAAAAAGGCTTGGGGATAAATGCCAATCATTGCCAGCCAACTTGGAAGTAAGAGACTGATGTTGACTTCTCATGGCAGATTTAGTTAGAACATCTGCCAATTGATCCACTTATCAAACATAAAGGCGTGGGTAGAAATCAAACTGGATTGCACTTCTCTCCCACGAAATGACAATCAATCTCAATGTGTTTGGTTCGCTCATAGAACATTGAATTTGAGGCAATATGAACGGCGACTTGCTTGCCACAGAGCATGGGCATAGAATGAGCATCATGATATCCCAAGTCAGGTAGTAATACGGTAATACCTTCAACCAGTTCAACTCACAAGTAGTGATTGCCATAGCTTGATATTTAGCTTCTGTTCATTTTTTTATCATGGTGTAGAGGGCATGGTTTAAATTTCGTCCGAAATCTGAGGTGAAGACCGAAACCGAAAAGTTCCGAAACCGAAATTGGCGAAACGTACCAAATTTCGGCCGAAATTTAGGAAATCTCGTCAATTTCGGCAACATTTGAAAAAAGATTATTAATTTTTTATTCCTTTCCCAAATTTCAGCTGAAATTTCGGCCCAAAAAACCGTCATTTCTTGCGTCTTTACCAAATTTCGGCCGAAATTTCAGGGTTTCGGCTAGGTCCAAAATTTATGCCGGAACCGAAATTTCAAACCATGGTAGAGGGTGATCACCCATTTGAATAGTAGAGAAGATATTAAACAACATAATGCAGTTTCCTCTAACTCACCATTGTTGTTGCATAAATGCATCCATATTCAAAACTTAAAGCCTTAAGTCCTTAACCATATCATAAAATGTCCCGAAATCAGTTACTCGGCAATCCAGTGAGATTGTCAGCATTAACTGAAAGTTATATTATTGTAAGGAAGTTATTGACCAATCACTATGCACCACAGGTTTAGATTGCAGTTTTTGCCACAGAAATGAACAAGTACATTTTTATGCATCTACAGGCAGAGAAATAAGCCCAGATAAAATGGATAAATGTAGCATCACATACTGATATTAACTACGATGATAACTGCACACAATGTCTGAGGAAGTAACATTCAATAAAATCAATCAATATGCACCATGACTACTAATACTTATGTCATAATAATTTCGCTTAAAAAAATAATACCTACTTATGTAAAAGAAGAAATACGCCACATAAGATAAAAGTGCCCGCGACAAGAATCCAACCAATAAGCACCAAGCTGCAACCATTTAAAAATCATGCATTCAATGAGTATAACCGGTGTAGCATCAATAAAAACATCAATGCAATATTGCACACCCTAGAAAAACAAGGGAAAACTGCAAAAGATGTAAACAAGAAAATGTGATATGCTTGACATATTATCGTACTCACAAGTAAACGAGAAATTGTAGGCCTAGAACAGAGAACACTGCACAAGTAACCCAGAATACCATCGATAAGTTTGCCAATGCAATAAAATATTGGACACTGCAGAATCTGAAATAGATAGCACGCAATGAAGGGAAAGCATACTTACAGAAACCAAGAAATGCCAAAAAGAGCATTACAGCAGCGACAATGATCAGATCTAGTCTCCTGCACAAAGCAATAACAGGTTAATTAAATCAAAATAAAACCAAAACTTCATAAAGAAATGTTCTTAACTGAAAACAAAACAGGCAAAAGCATTTGATGCAAGAAATTAAAGTACTAATCTTACACAAAATCCAACAGATCTTGTATCTTTTGAGAATTTTTATCTGTCTTAGATGAAAGATCATTAGCAGATCTGTTAAGCTTCGTTTCAATTTCATCGATCCTAGCCTGGACATCAGCAGGAAGGAAAATCTGATCCACTCCAACGTGCTTAGCAGCAGCCAAATTATTTGAGAAATTCCTAAGGTTGTCAACAGTGACATTTGCCTGGTTCACAACATATTTCAAAGTGTGCGACGTACTTCCATGAAATTTCCCCTGACCATAATACAAAACAACGCATCCAACACTGAAACAGAGACCAAAACATCAACTGATCATACATAATGAACAAAAACAATCAAATTGAAAATACAAAATAAAAAGAAAAGGAATTTTTACATTGCGGCACACGTAAAAAGTATAAGGATAATAAGGGAAAGAGCGTAGGCCGTTCGAGAATAGGAGTAACTCTGACGCCGGCAGCAGCAATAACAGCAACAGATAAACAGCAAGGCCAAACCAAAGAACACAAACCAGATTAAAGCAATGAGGAACAGGGGAACGGCGGTAACACCAACAGACTGCACAGAAAACATCAATAAAACGAATCGATCAAAACCCAACAAAAATTAGGAAACAACAAAAGAGCAAGTAATTTGATAAGAAACTCACAGCCCAGTAATGTTTATTACTGATATTCCATCCACCATTATAATGTTTATAGCCATCCAAAGGGTCTCTCCTATGAGTCCTTTCTGAAGCTAAGATAAAAGAGCCATTGTCCACCACAATCGCATTAGGATCAGGTGTTGCTTTCTCAACAACAGACCTCCTCCATGAAACCAAACCATCTCTGTCCCTGAAACCTCCTGCAAAAATCCGTCCCATAAACTAGACTGATACATACATGCCATGGCGTATATGATGCAGTTACAAAGTAGTCATAACTATAGGATTATGCATTTTAGATTAGTGGGTGTTAGTTTCAACCTCTCTCCCCCTCTCTTTCTATCTGTTTCTTTGTTTATTTGTATTACCACCGATTAGGCAATTAGGCGCATATAATTTCTCCATATAAGATATAACATAAGACATTCTTTCCAAAAAAGAAAAAGAGCACAACCCTCTTTTAATCATGCCTATACGTAGGTATGCTGTAAAAAAAAAAAAAGTCAAATTTCTAGATATAAAAAGCACCCAACAAAACCCAATATACAAAATACTGCAAAAAAAAAAACAAAACAAAACAAATCCCTTGATCATGAAAGAAACCGAACAAAACCCATGAATCAAACCATGCCTTCAACCATACCAACAAAAAAGTGGACAAGATTAACCCCTCTTTAACTAGGGTTTTATCCTAAATCCCCTGATAGGAAACAGAGAACTAAACAAAACTAACATACATTAAAGCAAGATAAAATAAGATGTAAGATAATAGAGAAAAAACCTGGTGTGGGCAAACCAGAAGCCCCAGAAGAATATAAGAAAAATGTGGACAAGATGAGGAAAATGGCAGGTAAGAGGAGAACAGCCTTTGCTCTTACAAATAACATTCTTTCTTCTCTCTTCTCTCCTATTGTTTCCTCTCTAGTTTTTTCACCTTTGGAGGATTCTTTGAATGAAAGGAAACAAAACTTGGGTCGGGATTGTTCTTGGGAGGGAGGGAGAGAATGATGAGAAATTTCAAATTCTTGCTTTTCTAGTTTTTTTTCTGCGTGGGTGAGAAATCTCGAATCTTTGCTTTTGGAATTATGATTTGATTGTCGGAAGTTTGTATAATGGTTCGACAACCTTTCGCAGTCCTTTACCGGAATTTGAATATTAAGTAATTACCCTTGATTCTGTTCCAAATAACAACTCTAACCATCAATTTTTTTTCTTAAATGACGAAACTAGCCTTTGCATGAAAGATAAGATGGTTACGTTGCTATTAAGTTTGGGAAAAGGATATTCTGACCCCTGTTTTGATAATGGTTCTACCTTACTTCATAAACGCTTCCCTTGTTGGCTGTTGGCTGTTGGCTGTTCATAGTTTTTTGGGAATTATAATAGTGTTTAACAGGTAATTAGAGAATTGTATAATAAGGAGAAGAGTGAAACATATATGGGGTGCACGTATTATTTTCCTAGAGTTTTAAAAGAGTAGCAAACTTTTATATTCACAATTTGGGATTTGCTAGCGACCATAGCGGAAGGCATTTCGTGGAGAAGCTGTTGCATGACTGAGCAGCCACGTAGGGTCACTTTTCAACGGATATTGTTTTATTCATTTAATTAATCTGAGGTGGCTGCTATCTCATGCAACGGCCGGTCCGCGAAATGGCTTTTGCAATGGTCCCTTGCAAATCACTTACGATTTATAAAAAAAGAAATATTTATCTCAATCTTAGTTGACAACAACTAAGCAATACAAAATTGGAGCGTTAATTTTTTAATAATTGTAAACTCTGATTCAATCAAAGAAGTGAAAGTTGAGGAATCAAGCACGTTCTAGATGATCTGTTTGGCTAATGATGCGAACTTGCTCTTAATTTTGTATTCGTTGCAACCTCAATCATTTAATATTGAAAACAAAATTTAAAACAAAAATATCAAGTTAGTTAGCCAGAATTTGAAGATTTAACATTAGTCTTGGTTTGCATGTATCTATATGTAATGCATGTATATATACACGAATATAGGTAAATCACAGTTTTGATTTTCAATAGGACGTGCATGGGCAATCCAAGGGTAATTTCACCTTGATTGGTCTGATAAAATTTGATTTTGGACCATCCGATTTGGATTTGAATTGTGTCTGATAACCCAGATTGTTTTGTGTCCCATGTGATTAGATTCAGATCCTTTGGATTTGTAAGATCGATTGGTGGCCCTAATTTTATGTATATACGCACACACGCACTTTTATATACATAGTGAGTGTGTGTGTGGGGAGAGAGAGAGAGGGGGTGGGGTTACATTTACATTTTTCAGTGCTATAAGGAATGCAATGAGGCATAGATTCAATGGGGGTAAAGGAAAACTTTTTCCACATAATTTGTTGTTAAAATGCTCATCATTTATTTGGAATTTCAAATGCCAATGAATGCCGATTCCTTGTTTGGTTGCTAATATTGCATTGAAACTCCACTTGATTCCCACCATGTTACAGATATCATTATTGTTTTTTTCCCACGTGGTACCAAGGGCGGAGCCAAGAATTTACAATTGGGGAGGCCAGACTAATTTACACTTGCTTGTATTTGGCCATTGGGGGGCCATGGTCACTAAAATAGCTATGCATGCATGTACAGCCATGCATTATAAAAAGGATTTTGCAAGCCATTGGTTGGGGTGGGGGGGTGCTCATGCTATATGTGCCTCGGTCCCTTCGTGGCACTAATGTCCCTCATTCTCATCTTCCCATGTAAAAATTTTGGTAGAAGAGTAGTTGAAAAGGTCTTCTTTTATTCACTTTCTCTCTCTTCCTTATTTCTTGTCTCTCTACATTGGTAATGACACTCCTACTTTTTCCACCACTGCCCAATAGAATTGCTTTGCAACCAAACACTACTTACCACTATTTCACTACTCTTCTAAACAAATCAAATGCTCGTCTTCTCCCTTTTGACCTCTTATGTAGTATGTAGACTTCGCAAAATCGGCCCGTGCCCGAGGGTCGACGCAACCCACCCACAAATTTGCTGATATGGGTTGGCATTTGGGTGACCCGCTAGTCACCCAACCCGCCAAAACATGGGTTGGGTCAGGTGTACCCGCATTTCGTTTTTTTTTTCCTGGTTCGAATAAATACCGGCCGCATTTCCTAACTAGCAACAAAGGGCAACTTTCAAATAAAAGATGAGATTTCTCTCTTTTGGTGGGTACTCCAGGCATTTTGCGTTACTTCATTGAGAAGCAATCCATACGAACTTTGAGATCAAAGAAAAAGAGAAATGGATAATCTAGATTAAGAGGAAATGCAACCTAGTATAAAAGGGATAAAGGTTTGTCTTCAATGGGGGTACTCCAGACCTTTTTTCTAAGTCTCTTCTTTTTTTGTTGCTATAATTTTCTTATTCACCCCAAAAAAAAAAAATCTATGGCAAAAAATTGCAGGTTATCCGCGGGTTGACCCAACCTACCCGGGGGTGCAGATCACCTAACTGTTGACTCGTAGGGATGCAGGTCATTTTTTACCCAACCTGTTTGACCCGCACCCACCTGACCCGCGGTTAACCCAACCCAACCCGCTGGTTTGCCAGGTCTAATGGCATGGCTAGGGTCATTGTTTTACAACTCATGTTTTGATATAGTGGGGTCCATTATTTTATAATATAATTTAATGGGGCAAAATGAGCATAAGGTGGTGGGTGGTGCCCACCATTTAAATCTCCTGTTTTGATGTGGTGGGTCTTACCATATCAAAATTACACTTTAATTTTGAATCCAATTTTCAGTTTCGGCGCACAGTCGGTTCTCAAAATCCAAACAAATAGATAGTTAGTACCAATTCTCATTCGCACACGAATTTAATAAAGGGAGGAGTGCCATTATCAAAGCGAGAGAGTTTTGATATCAAGTCACTTCCGTTTCTATCGACATTAAGTGGGCGTGGCACGTTCAGTTTATGGAAAGATGCGTCTCGGCAACTTGAGGATAATTCCGTCATTTCGAAACATCCACGACGGTTATACAGAGGGGCATTATAGTCATCTGCAAAGTGAAGGAACGGGAGAAGCTTTGGCCGTTAGAGTGGAGGGAAGGTAACGGTGACCAAGAAACGGAAACGGACTCTTCGAACGGCCGCGTCATAAGCGCGGTTAAACTCATCTGACACGTGTCAACTCATCTCGTCGACATTTATCTAGTGTTGTTAGACAAAGAGTCGGCAGGCATCAGGCACCACCATTCTTCCGTTTGTTTTATCTATATCTTAAGAAAACGGGATCCCGTTTTCTGAAAAAAAGGAATATCAACCATTAAAGTAAAAGACAAAGTAAGGGGCTCAAATCCCCATAAAGGAATAAATACTTCTTTTAAAAGGTCAAATCAACGGTGATGTCACTCCCGTTTTTATTTTCCAAACGGAATCTCGTTTTCAAAGTGTCAAATCTAAAGAGTTTGAAAGCTGCTGACCCGTTTAGCTACGCTGCGCTAAAACGACAAAAAATAAGATCCTAATCGTTGGGACAAGAGTGAGGAGTGTCATTACCAATATAGAGAAGAGAAAAGAGAAGATAGAAAAATCTCAATAGCCAATATTCTACTCGCGAAAATTATCTTTTTGGTGGTTTTTTCACCTGAATTTTACTAGTAGTTTGCTGGTAACCCACGCCCCCAAACTAAGAGGAGACAAAAATGAGAGATGCCGAGTAGTCCCCTTGTTTTGTCATGCTGTCTTCTTTTAATTCAGGCTTTTTTAAATTTTTATCAAGGTGGGTGATATTGATACCATCGAACCAGATGCGGTGAGCATGTCTTTTTCTCTTCTAAGTAAAAGCATTGAAATCAAGTCTAATAAGACAAATTGAAATGGTGGAAAATGTAGTTTGTGGGTGCCAATACCTATTATTTATGAGTATCACGACCTCATTAAGTTAAAATATAAAATTCTAAATTTGTTAATATAAGATCCAGCGATAATGGCTTTTTTTTTTTTTGATAGGTAAGCTGGGATTGAACCTCCGACCCTGAGTTGCTGACCAAAGCCTTGAATCCAAAGGCCCGGACGGTTGGCATTGGGATTGTTCCTAATTATCAGCATTGGGTCTCATGTGGGTGCAATTGAGATATTAAGCCCAAATGAGTTTTGTTTTCAGTTGTAATTGTAAAATTTTAAGAGGGGTGCATGAATCAAAAGGCTAGGAAGATGATAATAGATCTTACGAGTCAATCGCAGACACCTAGGGGGAGGGGGGAGGAGATGATATTGAAATCTTAGACATTACATGCGATTTCAATAAAACAGCTATTGCCAAGAGCCGAGCCACCTCTTCCATTTTCTTACCTTCTCTTCTCATTTTGCCCTACTTGTGTGACCCAAAAACCACTTTTCACCGGCATCCAAGGTAATCGTGGCCCGATAAGTTGGGGGAAACATGCAAATTTAATGGTGGGTCACATCACCACCTTATCAATGGCATTTTAGTCATTTTGCAAAGAAGCATCTGAGGGCATTGTCCAAGCATGTCATTCAAGAAAGTAATTCATTTATCTCTATAGAGTTTCTAAGAAGATGGGAATCCAAGAACACTCACCTAGCATATCCTTGGAGAAAGTTATATTCATTTATCTTTAGAGAGCTGTTAGGATGGCAGAGATGCTCTATAAAAGATGGGAATCACGTGAACGAGAAGACAAGAAAGAGGCCCACTTTCGTTCAGACTTACTTTGGTTTTTCCAATGAAATAACCAAAATCCTCCTCCACAATAAGTAGAGTAGTGCTTAGGAAAATAGGTTTGGTTACAATATGGTTTTTCCTTTTAAATAAGGGAAACAGTTCTAAGACAGGATCCTGACTAGAAAATAAAGAAGATTAGTGAAATTCACCGATGATTTGGTCAATTTCAAATTGATTTTTAGCATCTATGGGTGCCCCTTCTTTGTCTTCTTATGCACATGTCACGACAGAGGCTCTAGCCTCTTTTTTTTTGGTTCGAATTGGAATTCCCGTTTTGCTAGCAACCCTCTTTAAATAATATCCAGAGGTTTTTGGCATCGTATGAGGGTCCCACAGGCAAATCATTAAGAAGCCTTAGAAAATAACGCATTGAAAGAGCACACATCGAGAAGTTAATGAAGAAAAATGAACTGATATGATTAGTACAGTCAAATGATATTTCAAGGTGTTTGAAATAGTCTCCTGTGAGAATGATTGAAGTCACTAAACCTACTTTTAACTTTATAAGTCAATATTAAACTTACTTTACAATTGCTTAATGACTAGAATTTATTTACTTGTTAACAACGTTTCTTATGAGTGATCGAGATTCGAGTCGTTCAATCAAGAATTACGACTGGAAATTCAATACCATTGATCAGACATGTGGCGTCCCATGAATGGCTGAGATTTTTCGCCTGTGACCATCCATGGTGGGACTCATCTAGTGATGTGGGTCTCACATGTACACCCCTCAATTTGAATTTCATTTGTATTTTCTAAGGTGGTGGGGAGTGGTTAGGCAAAGGTGAGATATGGTGTAGTAGGGAAGTAATCTCCTAATAGGGGTGGGAAAATGAGTTAGCCAAATGCTGGGAAATTCTCCTAAGATTGGAGTGCAGTTCCAAGTGGTTCGGTTTTATTTTGGATTTTTCCTAAATATCTCCTTCACAAGTGGAGATGTCACTGAAGAGATATTATGACTTCTTTTGTAGTTATTTGGTGTAATCGTATTGAAAGATCATGCTTAAAATTAAAATTTTATTGGTGGGTTGTGCACTTTCTAGAAGACTTCGGGGGTATGAATTAAGATATTTAGGATGCAAAGAAACCCTAAGAATGAGAGCGAAGGAGAGTTTGGTGGCAAGATACAAGCGTTGTTGAGAAGTAATGAACTATTGTTTCGAAATATACTGAAACTTGTAGTAGTAGTAGATTAGCATTAATTCGATGTCCTTTAAGACAATGCCTTAAACTGATCAAATTCCCAAGGTCAGATTGTCAACATAGGCACTCTGGCTTATAGGAGCGGCTTAAAGGCGCGAAATACTAATAAGGGCTAAGAGGGCCCCCTCTCACGTAAGGAAGACGCGACGCCATTGTCAGTATCTTTCTTGATAGCATACGGGAAAATGTTTGATATTTGAGTAGCCTTCACGGGCTTAAGTCGGCCATTACCATTGGAAGCCCACTACCATCATCAATAGGTAGGGCAAGCCCGGCAAATCTAACTAATCAAGACTGTCGAAATTTGATTCTTGATACGATTTCCTATCCCGCAAATCCTATCCGGATCCATATCAAGGTCCAAATCCAGACCCTTACGTGATTGCTTGTTAGGGACCACTTGCTCGATGATCCAAGCCATTCATTTGTTGGGTCTAATCATTGCTCGGCTATGTCCGAAAGATACGATCCTAACGTGCTTTGCAAAATGGACGGTTCAAATAAAGAAGTCAATGGTGCATAATTTTCACAATTTCATAAGATCGCTTCGTGGAATAGATTTTCGGTATATGGCCCATTACAGGAAGTAGCCATGAGTGGCTTGGATCACCAAATCATGGTTCATTTCCCACTGTGTTTCTAAGGATATGTACATGCGAACACCAAATTAATGTGTATTTTTGAATGTGTCTTTATTTTCGGATCACGAGATGTGTTCTTATATAATGGATGCACATATTATTCCACAGGGGAAAAATTATGAAAAAGAGAAGGGGAAGGGGTCTATCTGATTAAATACTTTCTGACATGGAAGATCCCACATCGGAAATTATAAGAAAAGCTGATGTGTAAGGGCTTATAAGAACTTTCGCACCCTCCCCATAGGCTTTAATTCTACCTGGATCCCAACAAGTAGTATCAGAGCTGGGATGTGGTAACTCTGTTGGTGTTCCATGCAGATGCAAAGATCCCACAATTGATGTGGAAGGGCTTAAAAGGACTTTGGCAACCTACCCTTAACGGCTAGTTTTTAAGGGTGAGTTGTACCAGGGTCCCAATACTTGCTATGAATGTTCCATTCATCAAAATCCATTCCCATCATAAGATAAAGGCGCGACGGATATGGTTTTCGTCCCATGAACGGCTGACCTCGTCCATAAGATAAAGGCATGACCCACATGGCACTGGTTCCATGCCCAGCCGACATTCCATCCATAAACTGAAGGTCTACAAATATCAACAATTTAGTTTTTCTTGATGGAAGTATTGAACCCTAAACAATGCTTAATGGATCGAAGGGCTAGGATCATCCAATCAAGGTGAGGTCAACAGAACCGGAATTGTGGTCTCCGGTTGGATCAACATGCCCAATCACATCCACATGTCACACCTGGGGTCCAAAATGTGAGTGTGAAAGAAAAAAAACCCTTGATTAAAATCAAAGGGAATGCTTTAAGTGGATTGTGGGGACATAATTCCCAAAGAAAAGTGAAGAGCAGATAAACTCAAAGCATACCCACTAGCGTGCTTTATAATCTTTTTGGTCCCTTATAATCAATCAAGTGTCCAATGCCACCCACGATAATAGATTACAATACCCCCATTCTTAAGAAGATCAAACATCACAAACCCAGAAACATTTTCTAATTAATTAATCTCCACTTGAGAATATATATGGTAGGAACTCTATGATAATGTTAAAAACATAACAGACTTTCTTCAACATCAATACCCCAAACAAAGCTCCTCCTTTTGCATAACTAAAATTTGACAAGCTGAAAACCCCACCAACAAATCATTTATAAATTTACATCACACAAAAGAAAAAAAACATAAAAAAGAGAGTAAAAAAGAATCAATCACTGGTTTGGACTCTGAACCAGCGAGCACAGCTATAGACTGAACAAAATGCTTGTAAACTCGTCAACAACAAGAGCAAAACAGCAGCTAGAAATGCAAGAATAGGCCATGAACCAAACACATACCTCTTCATAAACTTCCCTATTTTAACCCTCCATCTACAACTATAATACCTATTCACATCTTCAATAACTTTGTCTAAGAAGGGCACTTTAGTCAGTCTAACAGACTTACTCATCCCATTCCACAGATTAGCAACTTCTTCATCGCTCTTCAAACGGTTCAAAACAACCCCACTTTCCCTAAGCAATTTCACGTCCTCTTCTGTGTCTATAATCCCATTCATTAATTCGGTGTAACGCGTAAAAATCAACGGCCCAGATGCAGCTGATGCCTCATATGCTACCAAATTCCTCAGTATAACCTCAGTATTAACATCTAAACTAATGGTGGGAAGATATAGTATAGCACTTTTCTCAACAAAATTAACGGTCAAGATGTCACCATTGGTGGCTGTGAATTTGATACCGGCGTTGCGGAGTTCGGTTATTGAAGGGATCGTAATCTCTTCGATCAACGGTGGTCGATTAATGGTAGATCCCTCTTCTTCTGATTTGAAATTTTCCTTGTCTTCAGAGGAGAAAAAACTCTCAATAGGTCCTTTTATTATTGAAAACCCAGGGAGATTTGTGATTATCTTCCAAGGAATTTTCACTATAAACTTCATGGGTCTTGACAGAATGGCCTTTTTAAGATAATGAAATGGGCCTCCCTTTAGAGACGACCCGAAACTCCAAATTGCGTCGAAGAGCTGTCGAAAATTGCCCGAATTCATGAAAGAATCATCGGCATCTCTAATGATTTCTTTTAGATCATCTGATTCCTCAATTTCACATGCTTCTTCGGATTTCGGCACGAGTATATGGTAAAGAAATTCTAGCAAATGCGCGGATTCGATGACTTGAATGTTTGGGAAATTCTCCATCATTTTGAATGGGGAGAGCGCCTTACAAAAACCGATTAACATCGATGACAATAGATCATCAGCAATGTCGGGTGATGAACACTGGAAAGCTAAAAACTTTCTTAAGACAAAAATTGGGATTTGGTTTTCAAGCATCATTACGTCTCTAATTATCGCATTATGGGCTGATTTCCTCCCCGCAGAATCAACCAAATGTGACATTCTAGAGGAAATTCTAGTTAGGATCTTACCTTCTTTGACGGTGTAGATTTGAAGGAATTCGATCAAGAAGGAAGCATCTACGGCCATCATCCATGCTAAAGTTTCTCCATTAAAATCAAGGAATCTATGGTAGTAAGCGCGGATCCGATGTTCGAGTTTTGTGAGATTATCAACAAGATGATGGAATTTGAGGTTTTGGAGTTGTCTTTGGGTTCTCTTAGCGGCAGAGAGTTTGTAACGTTCCATCTCGTAGAGCTCTAGGCGCCAGTGGTGGTACGGGCCTAGAGCAACTTGTTGAGGTATGTAGGCTTCAGGATGGGTGGAAATTAGGGTTTTGGGTACGTTGAAGATAGAAACGAGGATTCCGTTCTCGTCTTCGAGCTCTTCGTCGAGCGCTCGCCGGATTTGGATGACCCATCGGAGTTCGTCGAAGGTCGAATTCGAGTTCAAGGGCATGGTGAAATGGGGAGAGGACATGAAAGTTTTGTAGAGGTTTTTTGTTTCTTTCCTTTTGTTGATGGTGTTGGGTTGAAGTGGTGCATGGGATTTAAGGGAGGGGGTCAGTTTTTAGTGAAGACGTTTGACATGTTTTAAATGCTTAGTAAAATGATTCAGTTATGTCTCTTTTCAATATTAAAAGTCCATAGCATTTCTATAAAGCAAAGGCTAGAGGCCATGCGAAACACAGACAACATAATTAGTTGTAGTGAAAGATTCCCTCCATTACAAATGGGGATTTGCTAGGGGCCATCGCTTAAGGCATTTTGCAGACTGGCTATTGCATGAGAGCGGCGACATAGGCTCATATTTTGTCTTATTCATTAATTCATCTGGTTGCTCTCTTATGCAACAGTCCGCGAAATGCCTTCTAGGATGGTACGATGGTCCCTAGCAAATCCCTTGCAAATGACTTCAATTTCAAGAAAAGTAAAACAAAAGTGGTCAAAAAACAGTCACTCTTAGGAAAAGAGAAGCTACAGGGGTGGAATATAATTTCCCATTCACGATAGTTTGTGCCCCAAAATCATTTCCATAGAATGATCCTAAACCTCAGATCTAGAGGTTTCCATAATGTGCAGTCCCTCTATAAATCGGAGGGTTAGGATCATTCTATGGAATTGATTTTTGAGGTACAACCTATTTTCGTTGTTGCCCCACAGAATGAATGGTTTGTGGATCTTCCTATGTAGTGGGTCATACCGTACTTTTTGAAAAATACTAGACTATACAGCCACACCATTTTTTTTATGAGATAGGGTATCCCCACCCCATTTTAGGGCTGGACTAATCCAGCCACACACCATGTAAAATCTCAAGACAAACATCATTCAATACATTTCCAAAAAAAAAAAAAACACAGTTCACACTTCACACAATGTATTGTTAATCTAGTGGGCCATAGCGCAAAAACCACAATAATCGCTGATCTTAACCGTTCATAGAAATCTATATAACTTCTGTCCATTGGATATGAATTTCTTTTCCTTCTCATTCCTCATACTTCTTTCAAATGTTTGTCTATTTTGAAAGATGCTAATTAAAAACTTCCCCTTGAAATTGTTATGCAAGAGGTGATTCTTTTTTTCAATGAAAGGCATTTCCTGATCCTGGGGACTACTAAACTAGTACTCAAAATAAAAACGGATAGAAAATTTTGAATCAGGACCACAAAAGCTCCAAAACAAGATAAACTGAAACAAGAACATGTCTTCCATGCCAAGTCCAAAGACTACACAGACAACAGAAAACTGTAGTCCGATCTTTTCATGGCTGCCTTTGCCACCACCCTCTATTCTTTCCCCACTCTTCCACCAGGAAATCACTTCTCCCCACCTAATTCATGGATTCACTGCAAACCAATTTCCATTTCTCTCTCTTCACTCACACATTCACACTTTTGTCAACAGCGAGAAGTCGCAGTCTCCGTTGCCTTTAATCCATCTGGGGATTTTGATCTCCCTCTTTTTGATGAGGAAGATGGTAAAACCTTTTTATTCTGCCCTCCTTTTGTGTCCTCCTTTTGCTACTACTTTTTGTAGAATCTGATGTAGTTGATGGGTTTACCTTTCTAGCAAATGGATTTCCTTGTGTACACAAGTATACTTTTTCCTGGATTTGATTTGATTTGATTCAATATATTTCAGTATCTAAATGCATTGATACTCTTTTTTTGCGCTTTCTTTCCCATAGATGAGTTGGGCACCCTCAGTCTATTGATAAATAATTTTTTTTGGATATCAGAGAACTATTAGCAAACCAATGGTAAACATATTTTGGGAGTTCAAAGATAAAGAAAATCTCAGAATTTATATAATTTTTATTTTTTTTTTGATAGGTAAGCTGGGGTTTGGCAGGGACCCCAACCAGAGTTTATAAACTTAGTAGACCATTTATGGATGCCACAAGAAGTCAACAACTCCTTTCTATGACCTTCCCTTGAACTTGCCCCTTTCTCCTAACTTCTTACCACAAGTTTCTGCCAATTTTATCTGATGTTTTGGAATAACAATGGGCTTTGTGACTGGATAATCTCTCACTGGTTATTAATAGTATAGAACTATAGATATGTCTATTTGAATTTTCACTAAATTGATTCTGATATGCCTTGATTGTTAGATAAGCCCAAAGTAGCTCCTCCACTTCCACCAACTGAGGGGCGATTTGAAATAGTAATCAACAATGATGTTATTCGGCATCTGGATCTATCTCCAGTTCAGAATGTAATTGGAATTCCAGAAGGTAAAGTCTTCATTTATCAATCATCAGAAATAGAAACTACTGAACTCTGCTTTCAATTATTTGAATACCATCTTACCTGTCCATTAGCTGCGACCACTTACGCAACTTTCTTAGGCGAAACACGGAATGACCCGTATGCATATTTGTGCAGATGATGCCATAGCTGACCCAAAAGAGCTTCTTGAACGGACAGTTGGATTTACAATAAACTACGAAAGAGAAGATCCACACGATCCCCGTGAATTATCAGAATTTCCTGAGATAAGATTATGGTTTGTGAGACTTGACGCTTGTTATCCATGGCTGCCTGTTGTGCTGGATTGGAGAGCTGGAGAGCTTGCTCGGTACGCAGCAATGCTGGTTCCACATCAGGTAATATTGAAGTTATTTCTGTGTTGGGTGTCCTATTATATAACCTTACTTGCAAATTGTGGATACTATTCAGTTAAACACCTTCATCCTTTGCCAAATTATTCTGCAGATGAATATGAGATTAGGTGTTGTGTTCAACCCTGAGGCATTGGAGTTGTTCGCTATGAAGAAGGTTTTTATTGTGTACTCTTGGTTGAAGCAACACAAGAATTCGAAGCCTAAATTGAAGACAAGCGACATGGCTAGGATGCTCGGGTTTGGTGTAGGAGATGAATTGTATGATTTGATCGAGGCACACTCAATTAATCCAAATCTTCCATCGTAAACTTACAATGTTGACAGATCAGTTCCGGCAAGTATGAGAAGGCACATGAGTTTAACATCAAAATTTACTGTGATTTGTCAAGCATGATCTCGGGGGATAATGGATTTTCCCTGCAAAACCTACAAGAAAGCAATGGGAAGCCCTGTGAAACAGAAGGATGCATTCTTCAAAACACATTTTCTACATCCAAGAGAACATTCTGATGGTGTAAGAATCTGATCAAACTCTTCTGGCTGCACATATTGGTCTTCATTCTCTCTATAAGCAACCCAATGAATCTGTGCTATGTTTTGGGACATATTGGGCTCCCAGTTATTGTATTTCATTGTAGTTTGGGGATTGAGGGTAGTAATTTCCAAACACTGTGAAATCCAACTTCTTTGATACTGTCATATGTACTTTCTGGAGACTTACTAATAATGGTCTGCCTCAATGAATTATTTATAAAATTCTTACAAGCAACAGAGTTTAAGACCACTTGCTGCTGAAGCCATTGAAACAGAAATAGAAATTCAGCATGACATAATTAAATTAGTGTATGACAAAAGATAGAATTTAAGCTACTTAAATTCCTCTGAAGAAAAATTGAACGGGCTAGTGGGTCAATCTTTATGTTTTTTGAGGCATATAGTGAAAAGTGAAAGCAAATATCAAATTTATGTACTGATTGTGTAAATATATCTACAGTGAAGCCACTAAACTAAAGAGGAGATCATAGATCAGGTTCTGGCCCAGAGAAGTGATGAATGGGCTTGGAAGAGGCTCTTAGATGGGTGATGGGGAGGTTTATAGAAAACAAGCATCCCTAAATATTATTATGAAAACGTTAAAAAGAGTTGAGGAATTATTACAGCCTACATATTCTGTAAGTAATTTTTGAAAATTAGACATTAAACTGGAAAAAAAATGAAACTTTCACCAGAGGAACTGCAAAATCTATTCACGCCGCATGCTAGTTGGTGATAATGAGTTCAAACAACTGAACATTAGCTGCTCAATGCTCAAAATTTGTCATTTTCTTTTTCTCAATTATGGTTGGCAATGCCTTGCAAATTTCGTGTTTGAGTGTCAGGTTCATCATCAATTGCATGCAGTTCTCTAATAGATGTTATGCATTCCTCATGGCAAAGACACACCACAGCACAGCAACATGACTCCAAGTGCATCCATTACACTCAAATTTCAAGAAATGTTGCAATGTTAGAAGGCTTTCCCATCTCTCGGATGAATTTCATGCTGAGGATTGCAACCTCGAGTCCCATTGGAAGTTATCTTTCTTTAAGTTTTCTAGTTATTCTCGCATCTGGTTTTTCCATGCCTTACAGTAGATCATCTAGTTCAATTCCATGTAGTTTAGATTAATTTTGCCCACACTTTTGTTTGAAATTCATATAGATTTTAGTTTAAATACCAGTAGATTGCCCGTAGTTTAACAAATTTTTATATAATTCATAGATCATATTAGCTCTATAGTTCATCTTATCAGTTAATTATATTAATTTCCAAAATCATATTGCTTTCGAATCTTTAATGCTCAGTTCATATGATTTAGAGTGTGTGTAACAAAAGGCCCTCTCACAAACAGCAGCTTCTCTTCTCCCTCTTGGCTCAGGTCTGGGTCTCCATTCTGGGTCACCAGCAGTGCCTTTTTTATGTCTTCTGCATGTTTTAATGATCTTAAGGTGTTCCAAATAGTAATCTGCACTCAAAAAGAACAATTAGAATCGATAGAAAAAAAGGAGAAAATGAGGGAAATAGGAAACGGGAAAAAAATTCCTGCAAAAAGATCACCTTACTGAGAAAACAGTAGCTTCCTTTTGGAGAACATGAAGCAAAAGTGGACAAGGATGCATTTACTAAACAAAAATTCTGTTGACTACGAGTTTGTGAAGTGAATGTCTGAGGTAATTAACCCAGTGGATTTGCAGACTGGGCACAGATTTTTGCATCTTAGCCATTGCTTGATACAAGCAGTATGCAAGTCGTGGCCACATTCCAATATCTCCATTCTGGATCACCAGCAGTCCCTTTTTTATGTCTTCTGCATGTTTTAATGATCTTAAGGTGTTCCAAATGGTAATCTGAACTCAAAAAGAACAATTAGAATCGATAGAAAATGAGGGAAATAGGAAACGGGAAAAAAATTCCTGCAAAAAAGTTCACCTTACTGAGAAAACAGTAGCTTCCTTTTGTGAGAACATGAAGCAAAAGTGGACAAGGATGCATTTACTAAACAAAAATTCTGTTGACTACGAGTTTGTGGAGAAGTGAATGTCTGAGGTAATTAACCCAGTGGATTTGCAGACTGGGCACAGATTTTTGCATCTTAGCCATTGCTTGATACAAGCAGTATGAAAGTCATGGCCACATTCCAATATCCCTATCTCATCCTCCTCTACATATTCCTCCTGCCATTTCATAATTAAAGTTCCACAAATTAGCAGAAAAAACAATGCCATGAAAATCAGTACAAACAAATGTGTGCTGAATTTTATGAACAATGAAATAAAAGAGTTGCTCACTTCAAAGCTGTTTAAGTTCCAGGTTACTTGGAAGCATGAAAAATAAACCAAACAAACAACCACAAAAACCTTATTAATGAAAAGTGAAAAATCTAAATAAATCCTATGTTGAACACTAAGAGACAAAAGTGTTCCTAGTAGAGCAATGTGAACAATAGACAAAAGTACAGAACCAAAGTCACTAACTCAACTCAACTCAACTAAGCCTTTGTCCCAAACTAGTAGGGGTCGGCTAAAGTCACTAAATAAATAAAAATAGAAACAACACAAATCTGGGGCACTCCAAGACAGGGTTTTCAAGAGTTGACAATGGACTGCAACTTGTTTGAGTCCCATAAACGCTGATCACTATATCCTTTATTGGACGTAACTAGTTCTCTGGCATGAGGCAGATACCCACTTAATACTAACCATCAAACCAAAATTTAATAGACAGCATAAGTAAGAGTTAAAGATTAAATCTGAGTTAATGTTGAATTTGCATTCTCAACAGAAGACTAAAATTTCGCCTCAAATAAATTGCAATATTTCATATCCTTCCAAGTCTAGAAACCCACTTAAGAAAAAAAATTATTAGTACAAACCATGAATGCTGAAAATTCACCACATTTCCAAGAATAGTAAACGATCTAATGTGTGAACTTGACACAGATACCTGGCAAATGATGCATGGTTCCTCAGAAGCATTATGTTCTGTAGAAAGCACATATTTGCTATGCTTGAGACACTTAATAACCATTTCTTCATCCAATCCAGTGTTGACATTCCCTATGCGATCTTCCAGAACCAGTAATTCCTATGGAAAGTAAAACGTAAAACATAATTAGAGATGATCAAGTTGATCAAAACATTAAAGGAAAGGGTTTATGAGAGATTACTTCGTAGGACATGTTATCAACATCCAATCGCATATCTTCATGTTGATCATGCAAATCAGCTACATGGTGGGAAGACGACTGACTAAGAATTAGAATATCCTGTTCATGTTAACAATGACTAACAGTCAACAAATAAGAAATACTATAAGGGCCCATTTGGATACCTCATATTTTGTATTTGGATTTGGAATTGAGTTTTGAATACAGAATGAATAGATCTGCCAGCTCATGTTGAGGGAGACAAAGAGGGAAGGGGGTACTTCCTACTGGAGGGGAGAGGTTGAGAAGGAAAAAGGGTGAAGGAAAATGCCAGATCTGTGGATTTCCAGTTACTTATTTCCACAGCATATTTGGAAATT
Source organism: Tasmannia lanceolata (assembly GCF_043159265.1). Taxonomy (NCBI): domain Eukaryota; kingdom Viridiplantae; phylum Streptophyta; class Magnoliopsida; order Canellales; family Winteraceae; genus Tasmannia; species Tasmannia lanceolata. The sequence continues at coordinate 7,037,028 of NW_027518683.1, forward strand.
TGATTTTTGTTCACTGTCACTCACTGATTTGGAAATCCAAGGATTTGATCCGGATCCAAATCACAATACAAAATGGGATGCAAATGTGAGAAATCCAAATCAAAATCTTCTCGGCATCCAAACGGGCCCTAAAGGCTTAAAATATAATTACTCATAGTTGTTTGAGCAAGGATGCAAGCATTTTTAATATAATAAAATATGATAATTGGAGTATGGAAACATAAAATATCCACATATGTAACTTAAGAGTGACAAAAATAACTAAACACGTTTAAAATAAGGAAAGGAATTAAATAGAACATTGATGGCATTTTAGGAATTTGACTTCATTTTTTTAATGGGTAGGAATTTGACTTCATTAATTTTTAAATATTTATACCTCCCTATAAAATAAGCTATGTTGCATGGGTACATGTTCAGATGTCGGAATCCAACATGTGTATGAGTGTCGAATTCAGCAAACATAAAAAAAAAGGTTAAGTAATATATTGGGATTTGGAAATATATTTTAATAATTTCTAAAAGTTCACAAGCAATATATTGAGAATTTGAATAGGTTATAATTACAAATAAATGAATGCATTATTTCCATGCAAAAAGCTTCTATTAGGAGGGATAGAACTCAAAACCTGTGGTAACTATAAAATTTCGTTTGTAGTGTTTTTTAAAAAAGAAAAAAGATAAAAGAGATCTAGAACTGTGGCACCGAGTCCATGATGTGTCAGAATCTGACACATGTCTGATGTGGGAACTTTGCCCATTCAGAAGAATCTATATAACATTTCTCTTTTATTCTAATAGTAGGGGTCCGGCCAAACCCAGCTTACCCATCAGAAAAAAAGAATCTATAAAACATAGGAAATAAGACAGTCATTGGTATTTGTTGAAATTAACTCAGAGAATGTACAGACATTGGTATTCGTTGAAATTAGCTCAAGATCATGTGATGTTTCTCTGGCATGTCTATAGATTAGGATGATCCCTGTTCTCACAAACATAAGCATGATCTTCGCCCTTCTATCAAGCCAACATGGTAGCAAAGCCATAAACCTTACTTTGGAGGATCACTTTCTACAAGTCCCAATCATTATGTGATTGTACCTGAATTGTGATTGTGATGCATGCGCATAGAGTACCGTGCGATATTATCATTGTCAACTCACACAGAAATATTAAAATTAATTCAATATGTTCTGTGTTTTTACAGATTGTGAGAAACATTAGTTGGAGCTTGGAAACCAAGATTCATAATTATAATATTATTAGACCACTAAGAAATTAGGATTTATTCTGCACTGATTTTTTTTCCAGCAAGATTTCCAATCAGTAATATGGGGAACTGTTTCCATTTTATTCAATCTGGAATACTATATTACAGGTTAACATCTATGGATATTTCAGCTGCCATTAGAACCCTCCTCTGATACAATTGTTAATCTAAGAAAATTTGAGATAAAACTATGAGACAGCCCATTTAATCTCCCTATCTATACTGCTCATAAGTGAACTAAAAAAGTGTTGCGGACCGAGCCCAAACAATTCAAACTAAGTTTACAAAATAAATTACACAGAATTACGAGCATCCTTTAGGTTCCCAAAGTTTAAATTCACAAGATAATATGAGTTCATGAATTAGCTTTGCAGCATGCACAGCCGATATGGAATGTGTCACACAATCCGTTCAATTCGTATAGACCCAAGTGTAGGCATTATCCCATTATATATGGAGTGTGAGAAAAACAAGAAGCATTGTGATATTTCTTCAACTAAATTCAAGTAAATAAAAGGAGAATGGAAATATCAGTAAAGCTTTACAATCACAACTGGGGAAAGTAGACTTAGCTACAGAATTGGTTGAGGAGCCAAGCACTGAAATTTTTTATACTGTATTATACTAAAGCCTATACAAATATATACTTCACTCAATAGAATATGTACCACAGAAATTGAAAAAAGCAAACCTCAAAAATCAGCCTGACCTGACCTCCATTGCCAGCTTTACCATCAAGGAACCGTGTAAAGTGCCACCATCCAACCTACGAGCAAATAGAACTGACAAGATATCCTGCTGCCTCAGAACAATTCTATTCTGCAGTAGCACCTGTTCTAAAAAATTCGAAGGGACTTGGCAGATTTGAGGCGATGTGATGCTTTGAATCAAGGAGCTGCAACTGAATATAAAGGATCGCAAAATGGATCTCTGGACACCATTTGATAACCTATGTGAAAGTGGTAGATGATGAAAAGGAAAACTATAAGATGGTCCTGGGTGGATCATTGAATTAGGGGAAAATGCTTCCAACAGTATCTCCATGCCTATAATTCAAGTTCTGATCACTGTTATCTCGGTCGTATTGTTGCATCTCAGTAGCATAGGGAAGCACACGATATTCTAGACTGCTTCTATTCATTCTTCTTACAATAGCCTCCAGTAGTGCAGGTTGTTCTCTTCTGGAAGTGCCTGGAGAACTAGATAATCGTGCGACCAATGCAATGGGGCCCTCATCTGATCTGAAGGGGGGCAAAGTTTGCTCAATATGTGATGGATGATGTGAACATAAGTATCCTTGGGGTGAACTCATTTCGGCTTCTTCTGAAGTTGACTCCATATTGCAATCAATTCAGGAAGGTCTTGTCATGACTGAAAAATATGACTACCAATTAGGATCTTCTGGGGGCATTAAAACATCTTGTTGATTCTTCCAGTTGAACCTACATTGAATATACAACCAACAAATCCTAATAAAAGGTAGAAAACTTTGTAAAGGAGGACCATATCAAGGAAAAAACTTACAGATTAGATCTATTCGGTACACGAACCATGCTTCACAGGCGCAGAAAACTAGACAAGGTCCTTATCTCACCCAAATGAATGTTAGAATCTCTCCTCTGACTGACCAGAAATGCCTTAAAAGCTCTTCCCTTCATAAAACTCACACTTGTATGCAACCAAACTTCAATTGCTATTATTCTTCACTTCTTTTTCTGGCACTGATAAACGAACCTGGAGAAATTCCAACAGAGGATATCCATTATTATGTTAATTCGGTAGATTGGTACAAATGCGAACATATGGACAGAATCATGAATGAATGCCTGTCAGTTTCAAGTTCAGTATTGTGCCTGATTCTGATAATGTATCACATGGTTTGGAACTTGGAACAATAATCCTGATTATATGTAGAGTATTGTGATGGTTCATATTCAATTATTCATAGTTTCAGTCTATAATCAATGAGTGCAAAATCATTTATATAAAGCGGGCCAGAGCTTACTCTTATCGGGCCAAACTTACTTAAAAATGGGACAGATCCGAGTCACACCCAATATTTCAGACCCCAACCGAGTTGAATTCAAGACACCCAACTCAACAAAGATGCTAAAGTGAGGAATTATTCGGAAAAAAAGTATAATATTTACTATAAAAAACAAGATAGTGTACAAGAAAGTAATCTAGAAGGCTCAAGAAATTGACTAGTAAAAAACCAACTTTTCTTCTTAAGCTAGGAGCAGATGAAATAGCCAAAGAGGTTTCTAGCGTTTTGAATGACAATAATAGAAAATAAGTGGAGAAAGAAAGGAGATGGAAAAGAATGGGTTTCACGTATGTGTCTCATGATTCCTTCTCATTCTTTAATTGACCAAAAAAACCAAGATGGACAATGCTGTTCTTACAAACCTTCCCATGTACAAATAAGTCCAATAACTAATCTACTCTTCACAACAGGAACATGGAAAGCGCGAGATAGATTAGATGGAAAAGGAAAGTCACATTTCCTACTACTGATATAGGGACAACAGACCTATTAGTTAAAAGAAACGAGAGTATTGCTAGAAAACTGTGATGGTGATCTGTTAATAATATGTATATACGGGGGTTGTTATGCATTTATAGTATATGTGCTGTATATAATCATACAACATTGACCCAACCCAAGAATAATTAAAATGAAGATACTGAAGAAAGGCATCATTTGAAAACAGATGGATCCTGCCAATGTGCACATTCTCTGAGGATATACAAATGCTAATGCAGATGGACACTAAAGACGGTTAAAGTGTCCCAAACTCCCAATTAGAATCGCAGTTGAATCCGAAATGGAAGCGTGAGAATATATCGAGAATTATTTATAAATTAAAATCATGCCCAGTGTTCTTGCCTTCACAACCATCCTTCTTTGGATCCGGAATGGTAGCTAGACAAAGGTACTTCAAAGAAAACTATATATTCCTTTTCTTCATTTGGTTCTCTGTTTCATGCTCCAATGTTTATGGGATTTCTTAACATTAAATAGATGTAATTCTACTTGTCTTTTTCTTTTCGTCTCTTTTTATTGTTCTCTTTCTTTGTCGTTTTCTTTTCTTCTCTCTTTATTGTTCTCTTTGTTGTTCCAAGGGTAGGAGTGAGTTATGAATGTCTAGAAAGTTTAAAGCAGGGTGAAAGACAAACATCTTTATTGTTCCAAGGGTAGGAGTGAGTTATAAATGTCTAGAAATTTTAAAGTAGGGTGAAAGACAAACATTTTTATTGTTCTCTTTATTGTTGGTAGGAGTGAGTTATAAATTTTCTTTCTCTTTATTGTTCCAAGGGTAGGAGTGAGTTATAAATTTTCTTTCTCTTTATTGTTCCAAGGGTAGGAGTGAGTTATAAATTTCAAGAAAATGAAAAGTAGGGCGAAAGGTAAACATTATTGTTCCAAGTAGGGGTGGCAAAATTGGCCGAACCGGAACCGAACCGAATATTCAAACCGATTCAAATTTCGGTTCGGATCGGTTTGGGGATCAAATTGAACTGAAACCGAATATTTCCAATGATTATGATTAAGGGGTGGCAAAATTGGCGGAACCGAACCCAAACCAAAACCAAACCGATTCAAATTTTGGTTCGGTTCAGCTAGTTCCAAGGGTAGGAGTGAGTTATAAATTTCAAGAAAATGAAAAGTAGGGTGAAAGGCAAACAAGAAAATGAAAGATGCAATTACATCGCAACCATAGTTTTACACTGAAGCTTCATTATTAACAAATCATCCTCTTATGTTCATCTTTACACCATCATTGAAACTCCTTAATTTTCATCTTAAGATTATAAAATCCCCCTTTTCTCTTCTTCGGTGCAATTTCAATATCTTTATACAAAAAAACATTTTTTATTAAATCGTAGTATTTACCCCAGTAACATTTTAATCGCCGGAGGTTAGAGTTTTGCACCGAGGAATTAAGTTGATTAATCGAGAGCTATCGAGATCTTCTATCTCATTTAATCATGTTAGGAGATCTGAAATGTTAGGACATCGGCTGATAGCCTCCCTCGGGAAAGGGTGTCTAGAGCGGGTTGAAAGTGCTTGACTTCCCTTTATTTGTGGTTGTTTTTTCTTTCTTAAGGTATCAAAGGAAATTGAAAAACCCAAAAATCACACTATATTCAAATTATAATTTTAATCAATATAACAAGAATAACACTATATTCAAATTATAATTTTAATCAATATAAAATGTGTCTTGCTAATGAGTATCTCTTGAATATACTTGGGGAGAATGTATGTTTCCTTGGTATTCTTATCTATGCTGCTTTCTCCTCTAACCAGAAACTATTAACCCCTCACGAGCAGAGGTTAGAATTGGTGAATCTCAAACTTGTTCCCAATCGCTCTTTTTCCTTCAGGAATGGAAAGAAGATACCCAACCAAGTACCATTCGTGTGTAACGATATCATGCCCAAACCGAATAGGTTTATTACTATTATAAATTACCACCAAATAACTATGCATGTTATATTTTTATTCTTATTTTTTTTCTAACATGTTTGAATACATTTTTTTAGATGTAAAAAATGCAAGTTTTACTTGCGCCCTTGCGAAAAATGGCCGCAAGGGTGCCCCCGTTGGATCCATGTCGTCAAATTACATTTTTTAATTACATAAATGGAATAATTAATGCACTTTGATTTCTCATCTATTAAATAATTTTGGCATCACCATTGATACTCTAGAATAAAGTTATGCATGTAAATTTTGGTCGACAACACTCCATATTCTAAATTGTGAACAAAATACACCTCCCCTTTATTCTAAATTTTGATCCCATTGATACTTACTGGCTTATGGCTGACTCCTAACGTTATTAGGGTGGAGGAATTCGATAGTCATCGGAGATAGATCAGTAGTTCCCATGGGCCATTTGGCTTTTTACTATTGGACATTGTAGTTAAATGTTTGTTTATAAATAACATGAAGGAGAAAAGGAAAGTTATCCTTCAATTCATCTTCCTTGATTCTTTCTCTGTTGCAAATCGGATCTTGAAAACTTATCTTTTCTACTTGCTAGGTTAATTTGGAGAACGGTGAGGCATATTGGAAGAGGCAGGTCTTGTGTTGGTTTGAAAAATCCAAATTGAAAAGAGAGAGGAGCATCATCACATCTCCCTTTCATACGACGTTGATCTAGTCCGTTCAAAATTTGCGGATCAAGTGCCATTGAAGCCACTAGACTTTACAACATCCAAACTTAGTTTTGGATCAGAGATCCAAGTTCATCCTCAATAGATAAATGTTTTAGATCCATACAATTTGGGCAAAGAGGGAGAAAGGGGAGAGATCGAACACTGTGAGGGGACCCTCTCTAGTAGGGTGCTACCTCACGATGATTTTCTACGCTACGATTGAAATTGAAATATCCTATAAAGGTGGTGTCTATTTTAGATTATAAATAGCAAAAAAAATAACCAACCATTCAAACCAATTCAACAGCCTGTTTGCTACTTAATCTGGAATTGTCTCATGCCCATATTTAAACCTTTTTTTTTATAAATTCTAATTGAATTTGTTAAGATCGCCATATCATAAATAAACCATTGAACAGTTTTCTCTAATAAATCTTGCTTGGATTTGTTAAGATCTCCATGCCATCAAAGAGAATGTATCAACCATAAAATGCAAAGAAAAAAACTAAACAAAGAAACCCAATTCATCAAAGCAATGGTACCAATCATCAAAGCAATGGTACCAATCCGGGTTCGGCCAACCAAAATTAAAAAAAGATAAAAACTAAAACTCCCTAGCTATATGCTAATACTAAAATAAGAAACCTAAACAAATTAACCTTCATATGGTATACGAGGTGTACACCAATACCTCAAACAATGTACCATTGTATCCATCAGATCTTCCTTGCATGTTTGATATGAGAGAAATTGTAATTACAGATCTTCCTTGCATGTTTGTCAGAGAAATTGTAATTTTCTTGGTTCCCCACATCATAGCCTTGCATGTTTTCTTGGTTGTCCACCTGATATCCTTGCATGGGGTAGAATTTGTTGTAATATTCTCGGTTGGCCACAAGTCCATTTCCCGAATGGTAAAAAACTGGTTCAGAAGAGGAGCGGATTGACTCATCTGAAAAATATTGATCAGCACCCACAGTTGGTGGAAGTGGTGCAAGTGTCTCTGCCATTCCACTATAGCGGTTGTTAACAAAATATTGATTATAACTAGGTGGAAGTGGTGCAAGTGTCTCTGCCATTCCACTATAGCCGTTGTAAACAACCTGTATGGGCTCGGGCTGAATGGGCATGGGCTCGGGCTGAACCGGCATGGGCAAGGGCTGAACGGGCATCGGCTCGGGCTCGGGTTGAACGGGCATCGTCTCGGTCTCGGGCTCGGGCTGGACGGGCGTCGGCTCGGGCTCGGGCTGAACAGGCATTGGCTTACGCCGAGCTTTTGCAGCCCGTTTGGGCTTGTGCACAACTTCACTTAGTTGGTGGGCTTTTGCAGCTTTTTTTGTACGTTTAAAATTCTGATAAACTTTGCATAAAACCGAATCATCCAACTAAAAGAATTATAGTTAGTAGGGAAAAGAAATTAAATCTCAGGTATATGATAATATATAGTAAGAGTTAAAAAAAACATATATAAATGTAAATTCTAGCGTAACTATGTTCTTAATCTTTAAAAAAGTAGTGTTTCTTTTACCCGCATGCTGGTGTCCTCATTCTTGGAATGATTCTTATTCGTCTTTAATATCTTGTCAGAGGCTCTGTACTCGCTCATAACCCAATTGGTCTTAGTCCCCTTCGGTGACTTTCCGAAGTAGAAAACCAGTGCTTTCTTAGACCCAAGTATCTCTCCTTCATATTCGATTGTCCGATCTTTTCCTGTGGCTTTCCAGTAGCCATTACACTTGCCATCTCCTGCATCACGTCTTGGACGTTTCCCATTCTGATACTTCCGATCTCTGGGGGTGAAAAAGTACCATGCGTTCTTCTCCCAAGGCTTGTATTCACCTTTAATCAACAAAACTGTCTTCAATCAATAAACAATATTTTAAAAAGGGCTTAATCTTTTTTCAGTTAGTGTTGGGGTTCCATGCAAAAACAAAGATCCCACATTTGACAAGGGAATGGATGTGGATGGGCTTATAAGGATTTGGGCACCCTCCTCCCTTAATGGCTAGCTTCAGTGCCCTCCCCCCTTAATGGCTAGAGTCAGTGTTAAAGTATAAAAGATAAATATAAATAACGCCTTTCTCCAACAGCTTAAGCTTTTGGAGAAGTTGGTAAGTTAACATGGTATCAAAGCCAAAGGTCTCGAGTTCAAACCTCCCGGATAGCAAAAATCCACATGCAATAGTCAGCCCAAAGTGGAACCACATGTGCCACATGGTTTGCCAAGTGGGCCACACGTGCAGGGAGCGTGTTTGCAAGTGGGACCACATGTGCCACACGTGCGGGGAGGGTGTGGTAATGTAGTTTTTGGAGGGGCGTGGGACCACGTGTGCCACATGTGCTCATGGGTGAAAATCCAGTGGAATTTCATGGTGCCCATGAAGTCCAATGATCCAAAAGCAGCCTCTCAAAAAGTGGGCTGCTGTGGGACTTCGCGCCAGATCACCATATAAAAAACAATCAGTAGGGGTAATATTAATAAAAGTAAATAGGAAAAAAAAAAAAAAACAGAAAAGGAATATGCATGGAAGAGTAACTGAGAAGAAGTGTACATACTTGTGAGAACATCAGGAGTGTAATTATAAAGATTTACATTATGGATTTTATTGTGAGGAAGGGGAAGATCTTGAAGCTTCTTTATAAGGAAATATCTTAACAGTTCATGATCAAAAGGACGAAATCTGTAACAAAGAGGAATATTCTCTTTCTTCTTCTTACTGCTCTTTACTTGAACGTCTACACTTTCAACGTCTTCACTATCCAAGCCCACAAGCTTGGATTCAGAAAAGAAGACTTCTCCATCCACTTCCATGGCCACAAAAGTTCGTATTCAATAATTGCAACAGAAGAGAATATGACTTCTTAGCCTTTAATTAAAAACAAAGGGGTAAAACGTGATTTAGTGCAAATAGGTTTTTTAGTAAGACACGGACACCGAAAAACCAAATAGTTTAAGAAAACCTAGTGCAAATAGGTCTCTTCGCAAGACTACGGTTTTTAATAAGACACTACGCGCCGCCTAAAAGTAAAAACCAAATAGGTAAAAGGAATATACAGCAAATGCTTGTTACTTTACCATATAGGCGGTGATAAATTCACCTCTTCTATTTTGTACAGCCCAAATGATCCAAACCGTCCATTTGATGGGCCAAAATGTAAATAGGTTGTGCCCAAAAAAATCTTTTTTTCCATAGGATGATCGTAGCCCTCTGATCTATAGAGAAACTCCATATAATCAAGCCTCTATTGATCAGACGGCTACGATCATCCTATGGAAGTGATTTTTGGGGCACAACCTATTTACATTGTGGCCCATCAAATGGACGGTTTGGATCATCCTATGGTGTGGGCTGTACAGTCTATATTGAAAAATGGGGGGTGAATTTATCACCGTCTTCTCCTCCACCAATTAGATATGGACGTTCGCCCAAAAAAAACTCTCTACTTTGTAGATGCAGGTTTAGAGAATACAAGCAAAGTTGTTCTCTCTGGTAAATACATGCTTGGTGTGTATGTAACCACTAATTTAATTGTCTTCTGGATTTCCATAGTTGAAGCATATCATGGCTGTAGATATCCTTCCTTATGGGTTTATCTGACAAGATTTGAGAACTTTAAGTCTTGCTTCCTTTTTCTTCCCTTTTTTTCAAACTGTTAAACTTCTTTATTTTCTAGATGTTTTATGTAGTTTGGTCAGTACTTCCCATGGGCCATTTGGCTTTTTACTATTCCACATTATAGTTAGTTATTTGGTTATAACAAGAAGGAGAAAAGGAGAGTTAGCCTCCATCTTCCTTAATTCTCTCTCTCTTGCAAATCGGATATTGAAAACTTATGTTTTCTACTTGCTAGGTCAATTTGGAGAACGGTGAGGCATATTGGAATAGGCAGGCTTGTGTTTGTTTTGAAAAATCCAAATTGAGCTTCCAGAAAGAGAGAGCATCCCATCTCCCTTGCATACAATGTTGATCTAGTCCGTTTAAAACTTGCGGATCAAGTGCTATTGAAGCCACTAGACTTTACAACATCCAAACTTAGGTTTGGATCAAAGATCCAAGTTCAGCCTAACTAGGTAAATGTTTTAGATCCATACAATTTGGGCAAAGACGGAGAAAGCGGGAGATCGAACACGACTTTACAACATCCAAACTTAGATTGCCATATCATAAACAAACCATTGAACAGTTTTTTTTCCAAAAAATCTTCATTGGATTTGTTAAGATCAACAGAGAGAATATCAACCATAAAATGCAAAGAAAAAACCTAAATGATGGGGTGTAAAAACTCCGGCCTCTCACAGGCCACCACCTGTCCTGGGGGTAGGTGAACTCCAGCCTCTCACAGGCCGCCACCTGTCCTAGAGTAGGTGAACTCCAGTCTCTCACAGGCCGCCACCTGTCCCAGAGTAGGTGAACTCCAGCCTCTCACAGGCCGCCACCTGTCCTGGGGGTAGGTGAACTCCAGCCTCTCACAGGCCGCCACCTGTACTAGAGTATGTGAACCCTAGCCTATCACAGGCCGCCACCTGTCCTGGACACCTCACCAGGTTTTTCCCTATAAATAGGGGTTCAAAGCTCAAACCAACGGGTAATACGAAAAACCCTCTCCACTCAAAAACTCCTAAAACTAGCTCTGCACTCCTGCTCATACTGACTTGAGTGTCGAAAGGCCTGTCTGGAGTAAAACCCGGGTTGGTCTTCTGACCTCGCTTGCCTTTGTGCAGGACTCAGCCCTCATAGCAGGACTCAGCCACTTCGCTCCCCTTCACTCCGGTCCCTCAGGACTCAGCTCATCGGGTCATCCAGCTCAGCTCTTACGTCATTGTCGTACCTGTTACCGATCTTCGGTCTAACACTAAACAAAGAAACCCAATTCATGAAAGCAATGGTACGAATCATCACTTCCACGAAATTCATATAACAAACAAACAATTAATTGCAAACAATATAAAGAGAGATGTGCAAGTACCAAAACATCATTCCATTAATTGTGTCCATTTGGTCTTCCTTTTGCTGTAATATTCTTCGTCGGCCACGAGATAGGCTGCCAAAAAATAGTATGCGTTTGGCGAATGGTTAAAAGATGGTTCAGAGAAGGCATAGATTGACTGATCTGAAAAATATGGATCATCATCAAATGTATTACTATTACTACTTGATGTGTCATTTAAACCCACAATTGGTGGAAGTGGTGCAAATGCTGGTTCACTTGGTGGAACTGTCTCTGACATTCCACTATAGCCGCCGTTGGGAAAGTTGCGATTGTTAACAACCCATATGGGCTCTGGCTCAGGTTGAACGGGCATCGGGTGGGGCTCAGGCTGATTGGGCATTGGCTTGGGCTCGGACTGAATGGACATTGGCTTACGCCGAACCCGTTTGGGCACTGGCTCGAGCTGAATGGGCATAGGCATCGGCTCGGGCTGAACGGGCATCAGCTCTGGCTGAACGGGCATTGGCTTACGCCGAACGCGTTTGGGCACAGGCTTGGGCTGAACGGGCATTGGCTTACGCCGACCCCGTTTGGGCTTGTGCACATCTTTACTTGGTTGAGCTTTTGCAGATTTTTTTTTACCTCTTAAATTCTGATAAACTTTGCATAAAACACAATCATCCAGCTAAAAAGGAAAAAAATTATAGTTAGTAGAGAAAAGAAATTAAATCTCGTGATAATAGTAAGAATTTAAAAAAAAAACAAGCATGCATCATGTATGAGATTAATGTAAATTCTAGCATAACTATGTTCTTATTCTTTAAAACAATATTGTTTCTTTTACCCTCATGCTGGAGCCCTTATTCTTGGGATGATTCTTATTGGTCTTTAATATCATGTCAGAGGCTCTATACTCCTACATAATCCAATTGGTCTTAGACCCTTTCGGTGCCTTTCCGAAGTAGAAAACCAGTGTTTTCTTAGACCCAAGTATCTCTCCTTCATGTTCAACTTCCCTATCTTTTCCTGTGGCTTTCCAGTAGCCAGTGCCCTGTCTTGGACCCGCGTCCCGTCTTGGACGATTCCCATTCTGATACTTCCTGTATCTGGATGTGAAAAAGTACCATTTATTTTCCTCCCAAGGCTTGTATTCACGTTTTAATCAACAAAATTTTCTCAATCAATAAACAATAAACAATATTGAAATTTTTTAATATTTAAAAAGGAGGCTTAATCTTTGGTGCCTTGGAAGTGCCATAAAGTCCAATATAGGCATAAACGATAATCCAACAGCACCATATATATATATATATATATATATATCAATCAATAGGTGTACTATTAAAAGTTAAAAGGAATTAAAAAGGAGAAAAGAAACATGCATGGAAGAGTTACTGAGAAGAAGTGTACGTACTTGTGAGAACATCAGGAGTGTAATTAGAGAGCTTTACATCGTGAATTTTATTGTAAGGAAGTGGACGATCATGAAGCTTGTTTATAAGGAAATATTTAAACAGTTCATGATCAAAAGGACGAAACCTGTAACAAGGAGGATTTTCCATCTTTACTTGAACTGAGTCACTGCTCTTTACTTGAACTGAGTCACTTCTCTTTACTTGAACAGTCTCTGTCTTAGTTTCTACGGGCAAGACCTCTCCACCTTCCTTGGCCACGAGTTCGAATTCAGAAAACAAGACCTCTCCACCTTCCAAGTCCGAGCCCAAAAGTTGGAATTCAGAAAGAAAGCTCAGCAATTCGGATTGAGAAAACGAGACGTCTTCAGTATCCAAGCGCACAATCTGACGCCTCCACCTTCCATGGAGCCACAAGTTCGATCGGAATAGGATTTTGTTTTTTTACTAAGGACGCCTCTTATTAAAAAGCATATAAGGTTAAATGGGTAATTTTATAAAATCCTTATTAATGTAGGACTTTTATTTTTTGGGAAAATCATTAAAAAAAATGCACAGTTTATGCGAAATTGTGAACAAAGGGTAGTGATTTGAAAATTATAAAAAAAATGTTGTCAGGTGAGAGAAGATGGCTTTTAGGACAAATATACCCCTCTTAATGGTTCCGGGGTATAAAATGTGGTTCCCTAATGGTTCCGGGGTATAAAATGTGGTTCCCTAATGGTTCCGGGGTATAAAATGTGGTTCCCTAGTAGTTCCGGGGTATAAAATGTGGTTCCCTAGTGGTTCAGGGGTAGAAAATGTGGTTCCTTAGTGGTTCCGGGGTATAGAATGTGGTTCCCTAGTGGTTCCGGGGTATAAAATGTGGTTTCCTAGTGGTTCTGGAGTAGAAAATGTGGTTCCCTAGTGGTTTCGGAGTATAAAATGTGGTTCCCTAGTGGTTCTGAGGTATAAAATGTGGTTCCGTAGTGGTTCCGGGGTATAAAATGTGGTTGCCTAGTGGTTACGGAGTATAGAATGTGGTTTTGTAGTGGTTCCGAGGTATAAAATGTGGTTCCCTAGTGGTTCCGGGGTAGAAAATGTGGTTCCCTAGTGGTCATGGAGTAGAAAATGTGGTTCCCTAGTGGTCCTGGAGTAGAAAATGTGGTTCCCTAGTGGTTCCGGAGTAGAAAATGTGATTCCTTAGTGGTTCCGAGGTATAAAATGTGTTTTCCTAGTTGTTCCGGGGTAGAAAATGTGGTTCCCTAGTGGTTCCGAGGCATAAAATGTGGTTCGGTAGTGGTTCGAGGGTATAAAATGTGGTTCCCTAGTGGTTCCGAGGTATAAAATGTGGTTCCATAGTGGTTCCGAGGTATAAAATGTAGTTCCGTAATGGTTCTGGGGTATAAAATGTGGTTCTGTAGTGGTTCCGAGGTATAAAATGCGGTTCCCTAGTGGTTCCGGCGTATAAAATGTGGTTCTCTAGTGGTTCCGGGGTAGAAAATGTGGTTCCCTAGTGGTTCCGGGGTATAAAATATGGTTCCCTAGTGGTTCCGAGGTATAAAATTTGGTTCCCTAGTGGTTCCGGGGTAGAAAATGTGGTTCCCACGCCGGGCCCGTACGGGCCGGGTCGACCCGCGTGTCACCCGGATTTTTGCCGTATTTTTTAAGATGTTTTTGGGAAATGTTATGCACACTACCGTATTTTGATGAGGACACTCCTCACTTTATTAAAAGTACGGTATGGGCCGCACCATAGGATGATCCAAACCGTCCATTAGATGGGCCACAGCCAAAATAGGTTGTGCCCCAAAAAGCATTTCCGTAGGTTTATCCTAACCCTCTGATCAGAATGTTAGAGGGTTGGTCCTAACCCTCTATAGATCGGAAGGTTGGGATCAACCTATGGAAATGATTTTTGGGACACAACCAATTTAGGCTGTGGCCCATCTAATTGACGCTTTGGATCATCCTATGGGGGGCCATACCGTACTTTTAATTAAATGAGGAGTGCCCTCGTCAAAATACAATAGTGTGGATAACATTTCCCTTTTTTTGTATGGGAATTTGCTAGCCACCTTTGCCGAGGCAACTTCAAGGCTTGTGGCCCATCCTTTGATGCAAAGATTGGCAGAAGTAATATGGGTGCAAAGGTGGCTAGCAAAAGCATAATTGCAAAAAATAATAATCATTACTTGCAAAAAATAGTAATCATTACGGATTTGTGGTTGAAGTGCTAAGTTTTAAATGAAAAATTATGAAAAAAATGGAAGCAAAGTATTAAAATTACGAAAAAAAATACCAAAATGATGCACTAACATATGACAATTATCGAACAACAAAGTTTGACTGTCTTCCGTCAGAAGTCCGAACGTTTGTTCGGAAGTCCGAAGTTTTGTTCGGACTTCCAACGGAAGCGAGTAGAATAGGGATAATTCCAAAGATTTTTATTTTCAAATTGAGTAAAAATTCGAAGGATAATAGGGATATACATTGTGATCTTAGTGTCATGCAGGCAACCATAAATTGAAGCTTGATTTTGATGTTTTAGAATAAAAAAATGCAAAGAAAATGGATTTATCTTGAAAATGGGGAAAACAACAAAATTCGGTTTTAAGCTCAAAATTCATTTTCTTTGCATTTTGTAACACTGCTTCGATAAGTTTATCATGAATAAACCCTCATGATTACCAAACCCTGTTGTAAATGGCAACCTTCAAAACCCTTCCATGGAGTTTTCCACGTTAGAAAAGTCTTGAGGAAGAAGAAGGTGGTAGGTGAGAAGGTAATAAGTGCATAGGGATAGGTGCAAAAAGGTGGAGAGAAAAAAGAGGTAGGAGGGGTATATTTGTCCTAAAAGCCATCTTCTCTCACCTGACAACACCTTTTTTTTATAAATTTCAAATCAATACCCTTTGTTCACAATTTCGCATAAACTTTGCATTTTTTTAATGATTTTCCCTTATTTTTTTAATTAAAACAAAAAAGAAATCTCTCTTACGAAAGTCCCTCACTCCCTTAAACATCTAGAAACCCAGTGTACATCGATCTCCTCCTCCAAACTCAATCCGTTATGGTGGGCCATACCCGCTTACAGGTCACAAAATCACAAATGACCTGTTCCCACCCACACTATAATAGGATGATCCAAACCGTGCATGTGATGGGCCATAATGTAAATAGGTTGTAATCATTCCCATAGGATGATTCTAGCCCTCTGATCTATGGAGAATTTGCATATTATCATTTATGGAAACCTCTATAGATTGGAGGGCTAGGATCATCCTATGGAAATGAATTTTGGGGCACACCCTATTTACGTTTTGTTCCATCACACGGACGGTTTAGATCATCCTATGATGTGGTCTTTACAGTACCTTATGAAAAATACAGGACTATAAGGGCTTACACCATATAAAATCTCGATCATTTGGGTTTTTACGGGCACCCGCGGGTCAATCGGCCCGGCCCAGTTTTGATGGGACCCATATAGGCCGGGTCAAATTTCAACGGGTCACCAATTTAGTGACCCTACCCGTAAATTACAGGCGGGCCGGGTGGACCCGCGGGTTCGGGTCACTTTTTGCCGGGACTAATTTGGGTGCAGATAGTGTTCCCCACCCTATCAAAAGTCTAAAATAGTAGGCCCCACCCAATGCATGACTTGGGTGGAGATGGTGAGACCCACCCCATCAAAACATGAGGGCCATGTAACTATGTAAGGCAACCATGACAAAATATATATTCCATGGAAAAATTGTGGGGCCAGTTGTGCCAGATGGGCAGGACATGGGCAGGGAGAGACTTGAGAGGGCTTGATGCCTTCTTTTTTTTTTTTTTCATGGAGAGGTTTTGATGTTTATGTCCGTGCGATGTTGGTTATTTTTAGGGAAAGTGACCAAAAAAATGGGCTTCCTACTGACTATGACGTGGGGGGTGTTTTCTAAATCACCAATCAAGAGTGCATATGACTCAAATGCCCTTGATTCTCTCTCTCTCTCTCTCAAATCACCTTTCTTGCAACGATTACCTTTACAATACAAATCCCAAAATCCACATTTTTCCCTCTTCTTCTTCTTCCTCCCACCTACCCATAAAAAAAGTACGTCTGAAAAACCCAAAATCCTCCATTTTTTAAATCCAAAAACCTTCATTGTTAGATGCCAAAAGCTCCATTCTATTGCACAAAACCTCATTTTTAGATGTCAAACCCTTCCTTGCATTGCACAACGCCTCCATTTGCAACAACTGTTGCAAAAAAAATGATATTGGATTCCGAAATAGCAAAAAACTTCACTACAAACTACTATTCCATTGCACAAAGCCTCCATTCGATGGAAAGGTGTGTATTTCTAGCCCTCTCCCTTCTCTTTCCATTATAAAGCATATTTACAAACTTGAATGAAAGTTCTCCACGTTAAACTATTGTCTTCCATTGCACAAAGTCTTCAATCACTATATAATTACATTTAAATTACTTTAAACACTTTATAATTATTGTTATTTTACTGTAAACCACTAATTTCTTAAGTTAAACCATTATTTCACTACGATAAACCACTACTGAATGCCATTAAGTGGGTGTTTATAAGTGGTTTATATAGCTTATTTGGTTTATAATCCTAAGTAGTGGTTTATTTAGGCTTACCAGTGGTTTAGAGTGTTTATAATTGGTTTATATGGCTTAACAATGGTTTAGAGTGTTTATAAGTGATTTATATAGGGTAAGCAGTAGTTTATAGTGTTTATAAGTAGTTTATATAGGGTAAGCAGTGGTTTAGAGTTTTTACAACTGGTTTATATAGGGTAAACAGTGGTTTAGCTAAGCCTATCAGTGGTTTAGAGTGTTTATAAGTGGTTTATATAGGCTTACCAGTGGTTTAAAGTGTTTATAAATGATTTATACAGGGTAAGAAGTAGTTTATAGTATTTATAAGTGGTTTAAATAGGGTAAGCAGTGGTTTAGAGTGTTTACAAGTTGTTTATATAGGGTAAACAGTGGTTTATACAAACCTAACAGTGGTTTAGAGTGTTTATAAGTGGTTTATATAGGCTTATCAGTGATTTAAAGTGTTTATAAGTGGTTTATACAGGATAAATAGTAGTTTATATGTTTATAAGTGGTTCATATAGGGTAAGCAGTGATTTAGAGTGTTTACAAGTGGTTTATATAGGGTAAACAATGGTTTAGGGTGTTCATAAGTGTTTTATATAAGCTTAGCAGTAATTTAGAGGGTTTATAAGTGTATATTATATGGTAGACAATGGTTTAGACAATGGTTTAGAATATTTATAAGTTGTTTATATAAGCCTAACAGTAGTTTAGATTGTTTATAACTGGTTTATATAGGATTAACAATGGTTTAGAGTGTTTATAAGTTGTTTATACAGTGTTTGTAAGTGGTTTATATAGGGGTAAGCAGTGGTTTAAAGTATTTACAAGTGGTTTATATAGGGTAAACAGTGGTTTAAAGTGTTTATAAGTTGTTTATATAGTGTAAGCAGTGTTTGTAGGTGCTTGTAAGTGGTTTATATAGGGGTAAGCAGTGGTTTAGAGTTTTTTACAAGTGGTTTATATAGGCTAAACAGTGGTTTATATAAGCCTAGAGTGGTTTAGAGTATTTATAATTGGTTTATATAGGCTTGCCAGTGGTTTAGAGTCTTTATAAGTGGTTTATACAGGATAAGCAGTAGTTTATAGTGGTTTATAAGTGGTTTATATAGGGTAAGTAGTGGTTTAAAGTGTTTACAAGTGGTTTATATAGGGTAAAGAATGGTTTAGAGTGTTTATAAGTGGTTCATATAAGCGTAGCAGTGGTTTAGAGGGTTTATAAGTGTATAATATATGGTAAACAATGGTTTAGACTGTTTATAAGTGGTTTATATAAGACTAGCAGTCGTTTAGAGTGTTTATAAGTGGTTTATATAGGCTTAGCAGTGGTTTAAAGTGTTTATAGGTTATTGCACAGTGTAAGCAGTGGTTTATAGTGTTTGTAAGTGGTTTATATAGGTATAAGCAGTTGTTTAGAGTATTTATAAGTGATTTATATAAGCTAAACAATGGTTTAGAGTGTTTGTAAGTGGTTTATATAGGCTTAGCAGTGGTTTATAGTGTTTATAAGTTGTTTATACAGTGTAAGTAGTAGTTTATAGTGTTTGTAAGTGGTTTATATAGGGGTAAACAGTAGTTTAGAGTATTTACAAGTGGTTTATATAGCATAAACAGTAGTTTAGAGTGTCTGTAAGTAGTTTATATAGGAATAACAGTGGCTTTAGAGTGTTTATAAGTTGTTTATCTAGGATTACCAATGGTTTTGGGTTTTTGGCTAAAAAAGAGGGTTTTGGAGGAAGAAAATGATGGCTTAGGGTTAGATTTTGAGGAATTTTGAGAAAAAATGGTTAATGGAGTTAGAGTTTAGAAAGGGTTTGAGAGAGAAGGGAAAAAGAATGAAAAATAGAAGGGGCAATTGAAAAAAAATTGCACGTTCCAGGGCTTTAAACGTGCCTGGAATAGTTCTCTGAATTCCGAGAAGAAATCTCGGAGTTCCGAGAACTTTTTTTTTTCTAACTGTGATGTTTGCTGCGTAATTCCGAGAGAAAAGCTCGGACTTTCGAGCAAATTCTTTTTTTTTACTGTGTTGTTTACTGCGGAATTCCGAGAGGAAATCTCGAAGTTCCGAGAAATTTTTTTTTCTCAGAGATTTGCCGGTGAGATATGCAGAGAGAGAAAGAGAGAGACAGAGAGAGTGGCCGGAAAATTTTCGACCGGCAAGGGGTATTTGCAAAGAGACGACAAAGGGTATTTGCAGAGAGAGAGAGAGAGAGAGAGAGAGAGTTGCTAGAAAATTTCTGCCGGCAAGGGGTATTTGTAGCGAGAGAGAGAGAGAGAGAGAGAGAGAGAGAGAGAGAGTTGCCGGAAAATTTCTGCCGGCAAGGGGTATTTGCAGAGAGAGAGAGAGAGAGAGAGAGAGAATGTAAAAAAGAGAGTAAAACTAACGTTTTTTTACAATGAGGGCATTTTTGTCCCAAACCCATCCAAACTAGTCAACATCACTTCAAATTTGTAATTTAGAAAACACTCCCCTTGCCACGTCATAATTAGTAGAAAGCCCTCTTTTTTAGTCATTTTCCCTTATTATTATTGTGAAATCGATAAAGTCATCATTACCTTTCTCTCTCTTTTTCATTTTTTCCTTTATTATGTATAAAATTTTCTTCCCCATCTAAAATAACTTCCAAACAGCGCACTGATGGTCTCAGTAGGTGATGACAAAGAAAAAAAAGTAAATGATTCATTTATTATCTAAGGGAGGAACAAGCTAGAACACGAGGGGGTGTGAATGCCCAACCAACTAGGTTTGGGCATTCTCGAGACTTATTGAGACTGCAGACTCAAATGAGGTGGAGATTAGTGCATTGCACCAAGGAATAAGGATCATGATGGATAGAAGCATATGTGATAAGGTGATAGTGGAAGGAGATTCCTTGAATGTGATTAGATGTCACCAAGGTAGATTTCATTCTTACATGTTTTTTCTAATTAGTTTCTTGGTAGTCTATTAATCCGTTTTGTTTCACTTGTGCATGGTTTCTGGAGAAACATTACAATACAAGGCAGTCTCTTTCTCCTTCACTCGACATCCTATGAACTATATGTGGTGATTTATTTGGTGGATTCTATCAATTTCCTCATTGTCGATCACCAAGGACTTCTGTGAGCTTGGTGTGGATTGATGTTCATTTTTTGGAGACCGAGGCTTGAGAGTTTGTTATTGTATTGGAAGGAAACATCGGGTAAGTCTAATTCGCCTATTTCAATTGTATTCTTGGTTGAAGGATGCAAGATGATGAGCGGTTCTCGTGCATTCTCCATTATGGTAATTAGAGGGTTAAGGTGTAACTCTAGAATAATGTAATTTAAGTGAGAGAGGCTGTTTCTGTTGGAGGTTCCATGCAAAAGCAAAAGATCCCACATCGGTAAAGTGGTTTGATGTGGGTGTGCTTATAAGGATTTGGGCACCCTCCCCTTAACAGCTAGCTTTTGAGGGTGAGTTCTATCAGGGTCCCTATAAGTGGTATCAGAGCCGGGGCATGGTAGCCCCGGTATGCCCTCGAGGATGGTGGAATTTCCTCGGGAAGGATCTCTGTAACCCCGGTGTGCCTCTGAAGATGATGAAATTCCTTCGGAGAAGATCTCGCGTTCTTGCGACATAAAATCAACCATTCACTTGTGCCAAAATCCTTTTCACTAATTTTAGGATCCTTTGGAGACAATGTAACGTGTGTAGATTTTGGCATGCAAGTAGCATTGGGAATTGCAACCACATTTCTTCGACACTATCATTTAAGATTAACTTATCCAACCAAGATAGCCAATCCCGAGAATATCTTATGGAAGGATTTCTATCCCAATTGTAAACCACCTGAATATCTGTCGGTCGAATCTGGACAAAAGTTATAGACAAATAAATTTATGTAAATAAAAAGGAAAGATCCAAGGTCTAATACTATTATAATTTGACTAAATTAGGGAAATTTTATAGTTTTGGAAAACAAATCCTTGTGAAACAAGTTTGCCAAATGTTGGAAAGTTCATTTTCCAGGGGAAAAAATTTTCAAGAAATTTTTACCCTGATTGTTTCAATGTATGGACAGAAATTTAATTTTTTTCATAGATAAATATAAAATATCTATGAAAAAAAAACCTCTCTGGGAAGCCCGGTCTGGTAAGGCTGCGTACATCTAGCCCTCACTAGACCCCGCAATGGCAGGAGCCTCGTGCATTGGGCCGCCCTTTTTTTAGATAAATAAAACTCTATGGGCATGTTTGGCAACCAAAAATTATTCCATGGAATATTAGTGGGTCCAATTGTGAGAGACGGGATGAGGATGAGAAATAGGAAGAGACAAGAGGGTGTCGGAATGGAGAGAGCAAGAAATGCCATTGGGAGGTTCCAACCAGGGAGCGCGGAGACCCCAAAAACGCATAGTTTCTCTCCAAAAATGACCTCTCCGGTCCGGGAATGCATTAGATATTTACCTAAATCGGCAGGTCCTCAAGTGGATCCTACGTTAGCCCCAAGACGTTGGTCTCTAACTAGAAAAGTAAATGCTTGAGCTTGAAAAGCTTCTGGCCCAGTGGGCCCTAAAAATGATGAAAATAAATAGGGCGATGATATTTTCGCATCCCCCCCCCCCATCCTAACGTGATTTGACGTCAAAAAACGTTGAAGTTCCCACTGTTCACGTTATAAGGGGGCCAATGCATACTGCAGGGGGTGAAAATATCATCGCCCTATAAATACCCTACTTAAAATTAGGTTTTATTTTCCCAGTTTTTATGAGCTTTTCATTCTCCCTCGCATTGCCCCTCTCAAGCATCTCCCTCTGTTGCATCTTTCACTACTGGCCGCACAAATATTCCATTCAATATTTGTTCGTGGTTGCCAAACATGCCCTATGTAAAGAAAAATCACAAGGCCAACAAGAATGAAATTATCCTAGCAAACTGGGTAAGTTTGGATTGTGAAAAACAAATCATGAAAATTTGATGTTCGGCAACACTTCTCATTCTCGCCTAAAGAATCGGGCGGAAACGGAGTGATGAGAAATTTTAGAAACGGTTATTTATCGCTTCGAGAAATCCTATTTTTTGGTCGAAAAATGTAGCAGGGATTTTGGAAACGGACCTTAGCAGGTCACACAACCGAACATGATTTTTGAGATTTTTTTGGCTTTTGTCATTCTTCACCCCTAAAAAAGAGGAAAATTCCATAAAAGAATAGTTGCCGAACACACCCGACTCAGTCCAACATTAAAAAACTCATTTTCTATGAAAAAGTTTTTCCCTAAATCCAAACAACCATTTTGCTAGAGCGCCTCACGTGGAATATCTTTGAAAAGCCCACCAACAAGTCAACAGCCAAAGGAAGTTAAAATGGAAGCTTCTAGAGTTAAAATGGAAGCTTCTAGAAAGAAAGTATAAATAACTCTGTAATTTATGAATCCATAGAAGGCAAGTTATACATATTAAGAAGGTGAGGTGTCTATTATCTTCAAAGATTTCATCTTATCTTGTGCCAACCATGTGTCTTAGGAAAGCTGACAATTGAAATCTTCAAAGATTTCAGAATTAATGTCTCTCCAAATGTACATTGTAAATATAAATTCAACTTTTGGTTCGCACTTATTTGGTTTATAAGGTATATGTGTCTTAATTGCATCTATAAACATCAAGGTGGTAAAACTTTAGTCCAAACAAAGGTTGGCTACACCTATAAATATCAGGGTGATCAAACTGAGGTTGCAATTTAGGCCATTCTAGATTGCAATTATGTAATTTGGGCCTTGTGACTTGCGGCCCTAAGAGGCCCAAATCCTTTTTAGGTTGCTATTCGTTCAATGTAGGCCTTTTCACTTACAGTTCGAAAAGGCCCAAATGCTTGTTTATGTTGAAATTCATGCAATTTGGGCCTTTTGATTTGCTGTTCAAAAAGCCCCAGATGCCTTTTTAGATTGCAATTTGGGCCTATTGAATTGTCGTTTATACCTAAATTACAATCGGAGAAGGCGCAAATTGGTATACCAGTGTATACCCAAATGCATCCTCAAGCATTCTTATTTTTAAGGTTCATTTTAGGAACAAACGAGCATGTGCTTACACACGAATAATGAGGGTTTCATGTGTATAATAATACTATACCAATTTTCTTGATTGATAAGCTGGGTTTTAGTGGGACCTTTAACAACAATAATATGAAATAATCAACTACAAAATAAATTACTCCTAATAAAATCGCCAATTGAAAGAGCAATAATTAGTACTGTTGGGACTCGGGTAGAACTCACCGTCTCAAAAGCTAGCTGTTAAGTGGAGGGATCCTTAGAAGCCCATCCACATCCTTCAACCTTTCCGATGTGGGATCTTTGCTTTAACGTGGAACCCTAAACAATCTCCCCCTCCATGCGGATGCAACATGGACAATCTCACCCCTTCATGTGGGAACTATGAGATCTTCCCTGAAGGATTTTTCCATCCTCAGAGGCATACTTGGGTTACCGAGATCTTCCTCGAGAGATTTTTTTCGTCCTCAGAGACACATCGGATTATCACGCCCTAACTTTCATACTACTTGTTTGGGACCCGGCCGGGTATAACTCACCCTTAAAAGCTAGCCATTAAGGAGAGGGTGCCCAAATCCTTTTTAGCCCATCGAGATCCCTTCACTTTACCGATGTGGGATCTTCTCCTTTTGCGTGGAACCCCTAACATGTACGAGATCCCTTCACTTTACCGATGAGGGATCTTCTACTTTTGCGTGGAACCCCTAACATGTACGAGCCTGTCAACGTTGGCTTATCAACAATTGGATTGGGATCCATCAACTTCTTTACTAGGAGATCTTGTGGGCTTTCCTCCTAGAAACCCATATCTCAAATAAAACCTCCAGTCGAATATGAGACTGAGCAGCTGAAGAAGAGATGGTCGACATTTTATGCTTCAAAATTGCGTAATATTGACAGTTGGGCAACTCTGAGTCCCACTTTAAGAAATGCGGCCTTTTAATGAATCTTACCTTGAGTAGCTTGCCATTATGCAGTAGTGTCTAGCGATATCATATGACTTTTGAATAAGTAATTCTACTAATGCTCCAGGAAAATAGTACATATTGAATTCCAATAAAGGAATAATCACCACCAAGGCATGGATAACTTAATCTAGAAGGTTAAAATAGTTCAATTCTAAGATTATACAATATAAAATGAGAAAATTGGGGAAATGATAAAGAAAGTGAAGGCAAGATCACTTATCAAGAATCAGGAAAGTGAGACGATGAAACTTAATTAAATTCCATCGAACTCAACTTTCCATAATACTGCGGCAATATCCTAGATTTTTTTTTCCAAATTATGTAGGGATGACCAACATTTATTCCGACTCTAGGGATCTAGGATTCAAATGAAGTAGAAGTGTGTGTTCTTTTTAGGGAACATATCCGGCATTACGACACTCAGACTGCTTAAAGCTGCACCCGAGCTTCTTTTGGAGCGGTCTTCCGAAATAGCAGTCCTGCCTGGAAGCTTTCGTCTCTAACCCGGAAAGAATGATAACCAAAGATAGTAAGCCCAGCCCAAGGCCCATTAGTGAACATTACTCAGATATCCTTGATCTTACTATAATGGCTCATCCAGGATAGGGCCCACCATAATGGACGGTTCAGATTACATACTTTACAGCCAGATTCATGTGCGGAGTGATCATGAGCTAATCACTATTTTTAAACAAAGATTCTGTATTTGTCATCACCTCTCTCCCCTTACCCATCTGTCTCTCTACCGTCTGAAAGAATTAGACCCTTAAAATAATCGTCTCTTACAAAGAAGAAAAAAAGAGGTTTTTGAAAGGCTTTTGGAGAGAGACAGAGAGAGAGAGTAACGAGGTTTTCGAAATCCTCTCTCCTCTAGGTTTCCTTGAAAACGCTTTCGTCAATACCTCCACCTCAGTCAGACAATCTATGTAAATCCCCCTTTCCTTGTATTTCACTTTCCATTAATCTGAAATAAAAGTTTTTTTTTTCCCGCATCGCATCTTTAGGGTTTCTCATGCTTTTTTCACTCCTCTGCCAAGATCCTTTCCTTTTTATTTTTTATTTTTTTCAGCATTCTCTTTTTCATTTTTTTTTTCTGTATGGTAGAGGTTTTAGCTGTTGCATGCATACTGAACTGTGTTCTTGATCTCTGTAAAACCCTAGTTTTTATTTTTTTTGCTGCTTATGATTGCTATAATTTCTGTTTCATGTCTCTGATGCTAGTTAATATTAATTTGAGTGAATGTCCGCTAAGACTGCTTTGGATTTGAATTTTCTGATATGCAAATCATTTTATTTATTGCCTCTATGCTGATTGCTCAGGGTTTGAATATTTTGATATGAAAATCCTTTTCATAGTCGTAGCCTGGTAGTTCCATTTCTTTCTGCATTGATGTTTTCGTAGGTCTATTGAAGGAAACTCATTCACTGAATTATACTCTTTTTTTTGTGTTCTAATTCTCAACAATATAGGGAGACAAATCAACCATTTTTGTCTATTTATGTGGCTTAGCTTTAATGGTATTTTTTGTCTTCTTCTTGGCAAGCATTACTTGGACCGATTATGAATGGACATCTGATATACTGTATCTTTTTTTTTAGCATATTAGGGCATGCATAGGCTGTTATAGCTTTTCTATTATAGGCTTACCACTCTGATTCTAAATCTGCAACGAAAATCCTTTCATAATAGTAGCTCGGCAGTTCGATTTCTTTCCGCATTGATGTTTTCGTATGGTCTAATGAAGGAGGCCTCGTGTTTTGATTATCAGCAAAATTCTGAGACAAATCAACCATTTTTGTCCATTTATGTGGCTTAGCTTTAATGGTATTTTTTGTGTTCTTCTTGGCAAGCATTACTTGGACCGATTATGAATGGACATCTGATATACTGTATCTTTTTTTTAGCATATTAGGGCATGCATAGGCTGTTGTAGCTTTTCTATTATAGGCTTACCACTCTGATTCTAAATCTGCAATGAAAATCCTTTCATAAGCGTAGCTCGGCAGTTCGATTTCTTTCCGCATTAATGTTTTTGTAGGTCTAATGAAGGAGGCTCACACTGAATTATATTCTTTATGGTGTTTTAATTATCAGCAAAATTCTGAGACCAATCAACCATTTTTGTCAATTTAAGTGGCTTAGCTATAATGTTATTTCTGTGTTCTTGTTGGCAAACTTTAGTTGGGCCGATTATGACTGGACATATGATATACTGTATCTTTTTTTAATCATATTAGGGCATGCACGGGCTTTTATACCTTTTCCACAATAGGCTTACCACTCTGATTCTAAATCTGCAATGAAAATCCTTTCATAATAGTAGCTCGGCAGTTCGATTTCTTTCCGCATTGATGTTTTCGTGTGGTTTAATGAAGGAGGCTCACACTGAATTATACTCTTTATCGTGTTTTAATTCTTTTTTTTTTTTGAAATGGTAAATCAACTATATTAAAACAGGGAAGACCGAGAAAGACTCCCAAAAGGATTACAACGAAATAAAGAAAATAAAAATACAATAACCTCAAGGAGGAAAAAAAATCAATCGTGTTTTAATTCTCAGCAAAATCCTGAGACAAATCAACCATTTTTGTCAATTTAAGTGGCTTAGCTATAATGTTATTTTTCTTCTTCTTGGCAAGCTTTACTTGGACTGATTATGAGTGGACATCTTATATATTCTATCATTTTTTAGCATATTAGGGCATGCATGGGCTTTTATAGCTTTTTTACTATAGGCTTACCACACTGATTCTAAATCTGTAATTTCATTAACATTACTTGACAAATGAAGTGGTTGTCATGCTTCCCGATGTGGGGAATCTATGCCTTTAACTTCGAGTGAGCAAAGTCAGAAGTAAATTGCTTGCATTTGTTGGTTTACAATTGCGGGGCTTGTGGATACATTACTTGCTTGCAAAATTATACTTTCTTACTTGTGGTTGAACGGATATTATCCTCCAGATTCTCACTTGAGTTTTCAGAAGCTCAACATTCCATTAGTAGGCTAAGGTGATGTTTTTTTTTCTTATCCGATGCGTGTGTTTTTACCTTTTCTTGGAGCGGTAGCAAGCTTCATTAAAAGGCAAAAGGGAGGACCGAGATAGCCAACCCAGAACAGTACAAAGAGATACCACCAAAAAAGTGAGAAAATCGAAAAAAAAATACAATCAACACCAATTCAAGGAGCCAGAAAATCGAAGATCTCCAAACCCTGCTTATGTTTACTTTTGTTCTCTTTCGTTTTTGTTTCCTTTTGTGTCCTTTTTTTTATAAACATAAATGCGTGTTTGGGAAAAAAATCTCCTATCATTCCTCTTTGGAATGATTCCAGTGAAGTTGGAATGCTGTAGATGTGGTAATGTAGTTTCACTTTCAGAGGAACTTGGAAGTTAGTCCCTGGTCCATTTCCATACTTGTCTGAAATTTCTGTTATGCTCTTCCATCCATTTTCTCTTTCATCCATTCAATGCTCATCCTTCCATTTTTGTTATAGTATCTCACATCACAAAGCGAACCATTAGTCATCATCAACTTCTCTATTGATGGGGAACGTGAGGATTAGAATGCAAGAATGGCCTTCCTTATATTGTTAAACAACATCTTGATATACATAAACCAATCTGAAATCCTTATTATCTTTTGCATACTTTGCTTGTCTATGTTAGATGCCTGTGCTTCTCGACATCTCTGGATAAATACCAAAGCCACTTATTAGCATGATCATCTTCAAAATTCTATAGCAAAATCCTCCTTTTCTGCTTAGGCATTCATACTTTTTCCTTCCACCTTCTATTGCTTCAAAATCCTTGATCTATTGCTGTATCCCCAACCCCCACCCCCAAGTATTTGTTGGACTTTCTCCATCATTTTCAAGTTGGCATCTTACACTGAGATATTTTGTTTATAGTTGCTAGATTGAGAATTGAGTGCAAGAAGCGTCGTGGGAAGTGGAAGCAAGAAGCGAGGGGCGTAGAAACGAGAGCGGGAAGCAAAAATCTCCAAGGGAAGTAAAGAGAAAACGTCATCGAAAGTTGGCATCTTACACCGAGATTTTTTTTTCATAGTTGCTAGATTGAGAATCGAGTGCGAGAAGCGTTGTGGGAAGTGGAAGCAAGAAGTGAGGGGCGTAGAAACGAGAACGGGAAGCAAAAATCTCAAAGGGAAGTAAAGAGAAAACGTCATCAAAAGTCAAAATGAAGTCTTAAACTTCATTAAACGCGAACAAGAAACATCTAGAAACAGATGGGGTTATAGTTGGTTATTGAGGCAGTTTTAATGTATGTTAGGGTTACAAATAGTAAAGAAAATTTCACAGTTTTTTAAAATTACAAGATTGAGGGATTTATTGTTTTACACGTTTTATTCATGTAGATTTAATGTAAAGTTTTTAAAAAATTCCACATAAATTTTATTTGAATATTAAGATGAGTTTTTAAGTTTTAAATATTTCTTTTTTAAATACACCCATTCCGTTATCAAAAGGAGGAAATGCTCTTTTAGGAAAAAATAATCACACAAATAGGAAGCTTACTCTTTATTAAGAGGAAGGGTGTGGGAAGCGTGCTTCCCTAAGTTTAGGATGTGAGAAGAATTTAGTTTCCGAAGCGAGGTTCCCGCCCATCTAGAAAGCTTCCGATAACCTTTTTTTTTTTAACGTTAGCTTAGGTTCTCTTAATGAAGTTTGATCTTTTGCTTCCTAACTTCCTAAATCGTGACAAGAGAAGGGCATCTTAATAAATGAGGTGGGGCAATTTGATACTTCCTGAATTGGAAACATACGGCCAATGATATATCATTGACCCCTTTATCACAACCATTGAACAAGCTATTAAGGATTGATGCACTTCTGTACACATGTGCAAATTAATCACTTCATCCAGTGTTTAAAAACCTATGATGTGTGGACACGGACATGAGCGTCGCTAGGGCTGCAAACGAGCCGAGCCGAGCCGAACATTGGGGTGTTCGTGCTTGGCTCGCTTAGTTTGAGGCTCGGCTCGTGTTCGTGACGAGCTTTTTTTTTTGGGCTTGTCTTCGGCTCGCCAAAATTCAACGAAGCTCGAGCTTGGCTCCGCTCGCCTCGTTTAGTAAACGAACGAGCCCGAGCCCGAGCCGAGCCAGGCTCGAGCTTGGTTGGGTTTGGGTTCAGCTTGTTTAGTAAACACATCAAATAAATACCATTAAGTAATATATATATATATATATATATATATATATATATATATATATAGTAATATAACGAACATAATCCGAGCTTTAAAGCACTGTTCGTTTATTTGACGAGCCTAATTTTTGGGCTCGGGTTCGGCTCGTTTAGTAAACGAACGAGCCCGAGCCGAGCTTTTAATGAGTCGAACTCAAACATGTTCATGATCCGGCTCGATTCATTTGCAACCCTAAGCGTCGTGGACACGGACATGAGTGTCGTGTGTCGACACTGACACAGAGTGTCGGACACGGCAAACCCCTACAATTTAGAAATGGGGACACGGCTAAAATAGAAAGTATATTATCATAATTTGTTGATATGGATACATATGTCGATTTTTGACACGGATATGAGTTGTCTGACATGGAAACATCTAAAAATCTAGAAATGGTGACACATACATACTCATAAAATTGTTTATTATTACACAAATGCGTGTCCACACACTCACATTAACTCTAACACTCCTAGTAATACATTTAAAAGTGTCCAAAAGAGTGCCGACACGTGTGGACACGCGTGTCTTGTCGGACATGGGAGGACACGTGTGTCATCAATAAATTCAAAGTGTCGGCTAAATTATAGTTAAAAACTCGTTGACTCAACTTGGAACTCGCACGAGTTGACTCCCTTTTACCTTGGCCGCGTTCCGCGTTGCACCACAAAGTACTTTTTTTTCCTTTGAATGACATGAACCACCTTTCTACATCTTAATCCTGCTTTTTGATAGTTTGATCATTTGCTTGCTAACTTCCTAAATCGTGACAAGAGAAGGGCATCTTAATAAGTGAGGTGGGGCAATTTGGTACTTCCTGAATTGGAAACATACAGCCAATTATATATCGTTGGCCCCTTTATCATAACCACCGAACAAACTAACAAACTAGTAAGGATTAATGCACTTCTGTACACATGTGCAAATTAATCACTAGTAAGTTAGAAGGGGAGAAACAAGATTACCTTTCATTGGGGTTTGTTTGGATGCACTTTAAGTAGAGGTAGAAGGAACATAAAATGATGTCAATATTCAAGTAAAAACAAAGTAGAAGATAAGTGCTTACACCTCTGCTGAAACAACGGATTTGAGGAGTGGTCCTCTGGCAATTGCAGCTTGCGAGTTCACATGCCATCACTTAGGCATGGTGAGTCCACTTGAGTTGTGATTTGAACTGTCTGTTTGAAAGCCATCTTTCTTTCCGCTCTTTCTCTTAGCCAGTTCAAGTAGCGAGCAGTTCGTGATTGGCTTTCGGGTTGGCTAGTTTCGGAATTGATCAATTCACCATTCCGAGCATTGGGCATTTTTAAGAGAAGAAAGATTCACAAGACGATTGGGCAAGGTGCATCTTGAAAGGAAAAGAAACTTACCAACAAACGTGGATGCTAGCATCAATGATAGCCGTCATATACGACAAAGTGGGAGTTCGGACTTGGCGAACGAGCTCTTGCCGTGGGAGAGGAAAGTGGGGCAGGCAAAATAACAATTCTGGTTTCTGGTATGAGATAAGCCGAGAATTTCGATCGAGCACCCGGGGCGGTAATCCGGTCCTCTTCTCCTTCAGAACTTGGACATAAGCTTTACAATGGGGCTGACTCTCTAAGGGGTGGCGAAGAAGGCTCGAGACAGTTCCCCCGTACCCAATATTCCAAGGCCATGACCAAAAGCGGCAGAAGAATTCAAAGCACAAAAGAGGAAATAGAAAAATGTGCGGACACAAACAACAGGATTGAGCCGTAGGAGAGTTGTGGAAGCGAACCTTGGCATACTCGTTCTCAGTCGGCGAAAGCCTCGCTACCCCTCTTACTGCAGAGAACTCATCGAAGAGGAAGGGATAGGCTATGTACCATATTAAAAACAAAGTAGAAGTAACAATCCTATTTATTTTTCCTTTCCTCTTGATTTGGGAAGAAACTCAAAAGGCTATTTTTTAGAAAATGGAATGAACAGCAGTGCATGGCAACCAAACGTCCTTGGGAAAGGGAAAATTACATCTTTTTACTTTCTTTTTATAGGGAAACAACATTTCAGTGGCAACCAAGCAGACCTTTGAGTTTTTTTTAGCTGTTGAGAAAGCCCCTAGGGATTCTGAGTATCATGACATATTTGAAATACACCATTTTATCCTACCCAACCATCTATCTCTTAGGCCCATCATTTGGAAGAACCATACTTTGTGGCAAATTCAAAATTATTTTATGCTTTATCTCGGTCTATCTTTAAAGCAATTTATCTAGGATTCAAAACTGAGAACTAATTGATTGCTCCATGTGCTGTTATTGTGGCATCCAAAATCAACAGCCTCCTGATTGCATAGGCCAAAATAGAAGGTTCATGATCACTTTATTCTCAATATCCACATGATGATCTTGTTAATGATTTGGTGGACTAAAGCAACCATACGGATATGAATTTCGTTGATTATTTTGGGATTCCTTGTGTTGGGCATAAGGGCAATAGATGGAATTGTAAACGCTAGCAATGTCTCTGTGGTATAGAATTCAATGAATTCTGTAACCTCAGGCATTGAAAGTCTCCAACATTCATGGTAGAGAGCCATGGGAGTGCATCAGGGCCCAGGCTTTTACCTATTTGAAGTTAAAACAGTTACTTTTAGCTACTTCTGGCATATGGAACTAGTTGATTGCTCCATGGAGGTTCTCTACCAACTTCAAGTTACTCATATATGACATTCTTTTTGGCCTGCTTTCTGATTAATCTACACCTGTTAGAATTTCCAATGACATGCATGCTTTTCAAAAATATGTGCAATATGTTTAATATCTATGTATATCGTCAAGATTGTTGATCGATAACTTGAATATTCTCTTATTCTTCCAGACTAGCATTTTGGAATTAATACTTCAAATTGACCATTTTATCACTCTTTGACAACTACGTTTGACAGATTTGGAACGATAGATCCTTTTGATTTAGTGCAGCCCATTTAATGCATGGCTACTAATTTGAGTTTCCATGTTGAGACCCTCACAGGTTTTAGGTTGCGTCCTGAAGACAATGAAAACTAATGGTACGGATGGAGTAATTATTTCTGGGGGCGATGAGGCTGAGTGTTCAGAGACTACTGTAGAAATAAAGATAAAAACTCTGGACTCTCATACATACACTTTAAGAGTGAACAAACGTGTAAATTCCGTGCCCCCTTTAATTAGTAGTGCCTATTGAAATATAATATTTATATGTGTAGAGATTTTTAGAGCCCCGAGGTTCCAAATAGAACATTTATGGTAAACAAGATGCTTATGTTTACTATTTTTACTCCATTCTGATACTTGGTTGAGGTTATTTTAGTCACTGTGCATTCAAACAAGATGCTTATGTTTACTATTTATACTCCATTTTGATACTTGAATGAGGTTATTTTAGTCACACTGCATGTTTTTTAAATTCAGTTAGTTTTTGGCTACTATTTGATGCTTCTTTTAACTTGTTAATCTGTTCGTGATATTTCAAATTTTCTTCTGTCTTTTTTTATTGCAGTTTAAGTTAGATTTTGGCAAGTGGATCTATTGGTTTAACTTGTTAATTCTTAATCATTCAAAAAAAAAAAAACCTTGTTAATTCTTATTTTACGTACTTATGTTGATTACATTCTCAAACCTCCGTCTACATAAAAAAAAGAAAAAAAACAAATAAAAAAAATGAAATCCACCACTGTAGCTATATGTGTGTGTGTGTGTGTGTGGAGAGAGAGAGAGAGAGAGAGAGAGAGAGAGAGAGAGAGAGAGAGAGAGAGAGAGAAGGGTTTCTGCGCTCGAGCACAGAAACAAGGGGGTGGGGCCATTTGGGGGGGGGGGAGGTGATCCTAACCATTCATTTGGAAGGCCCCATCATGGATGGGGGGCCTACCAAAAATCAGCTCCATTGGATCACCAATGGGTGTCCATTTGTGGGGCAAAAAATGGACAGATACTGTTTGTCCACAAATCTGTCCATTTTTGGCCCCACAAATGGATACCCTAAGGTGATCCAATGGAGCTGATTTTTGGTGGACACCCTACCCATGAAAGGGCCCATCAATGAATGCTTTGGATCCCACCCAAAATGTTGCCCCACCTTGTTTCTATGCTCGAGCGCAGAAACCATTTCTCTCTCTCTCTCTCTCTCTCTCTCTATATATATATATATATATATATATATATAGGGAAAAGTGAGCGTACTCGGTCTAGTAGATAAGCTTATCTACTCGGTCGGCTAAAAACAGTGGGGGCCCACATTTTTTGGGTGATCCAAACCATTCATTTTTTGGGTGTCCACAAAAAATCAGCTCCATAGGATCATCCTAACCCATCCAACAGTGGAGGGGAAAATGGACAGACACAGTTTGTCCACAAATTTGCCCATTTTCCTCTCCACTGTTGGATGGGTTAGGATGATCCTATGGATCTGATTTTTTGTGGACACCCTAGGTAGGTAAGGGCCTTTCAAATGAATGATTTGGATCACCAAAACAATTTGGGCCCCCACTGTTTTTAGCTTGACCGAGTAGATAAGCTTATCTACTCGACTGAGTACGCTCACTTTTCCGATAGATATATGTATTAACATAATTCGGCGAAAGATCTACGTGACCAAAATTTCCTGCTAAAAAACATTTCTAGGATAGATTCAACACCGGGCTTTAACCATGTCTCCCGAACAATCTCAGTACATATGGCGCAAGATGATTCCACATATCGAGGTCGGAATGGGATCGGATGTTTTCACGTTTCACCGCAGTGCTGCCATTCTATCAGGAACTAAACTGCCTGTTTCTAATACTTTTAATACAAGAACTTAATTATTTTACATATTTGTAAATAAGATAAACAATTTTTTGGCATTTGCTACAGCTTGTATCAAATTTCGATTGTCTGCATTTCCATCTCCATATGCTTTTGTGATTTTATAGGATTTTCACTGAATTTTCCAACTGAAGCTGATATTTTACCAAGTTTCGACTGCAATAATGTAATATATACAGTTACGATTATATGAGTATATATATGATGTATCAATAATATGTGTGCGTAGATAGATATGCAGATGCCAGTATTGCCACACAGGCATCCTCCCCCCACCTCAACTCAACTCAACTCAACTCAACAAAGCCTTTGTCCCAAACTAGTTGAGGTCGGCTAAATGAATCCTTTAGAAAAAATTCATGAAGAACGTAAAAGGAATCTACCCGGCTCTAATCCTGGTTCTAGTTGGGTTCTTCTATGTGGATCATTTTCTTCCATTCTATCCTATCCAAGGTCATGTTCTCTGTTATGTTCCTAGCTATCAAGTCTTTCCTCAATGTTTCTACCCAAGTTGTTTTCGGTCTGCTCCTACCACTTTTTACTCCATCAATTTAGCACGGGTCACCTCTTCTCACCGGAGCATCCTCCCCCCACCAAAAAAAAAACCACCACCCAAAAAAAAAAAAAAAACCACCACCAAGCCATGCACGTGCGCACAGATATATATATATATATATATATATATATGATGTGACCCATCATTTTCATATATATAGTACATATGATATCAGTATGTAGCTTCAAAATTGAACTGCATTTTACATAGTGCCAAGCAGGCAAGCCAGAAGGGGAGATATCCAAGAAACCTATGATGTGTCCCATCATTTTCAAAAGATCACGGCCAAAATCACTATTTGGGATCTTTTCCCTTTCAGACCTTGCAATCTCATTGCTAAGCGTTCCTCCAAGTCTTGCATAATGCTCATGTCTCGCAATGGTTTGTCATACAGGAACTTGTTCGAAAATACAGTAAAGTAACATAGGAGTTTGTCGCTAGGGATTTGACCAAATATGATCGTCTAGTTCCTATAGAACCTATCACTAAAATACCCCTAGAAAGGGATAGGTCTAATCAGAGCAAAAAAGGGTTGACTTGGTAGAATTCACAGACGTCAAATGTTTGTCATTCTGAAAGCATGACAATCTAAAAATTGTAGGTGGTAGAAACATTTGTACGTATGTACTATATCAGCATGCTACTTTAGTGAGATATGGGATTTTAAAACCACCTATCCCTCATTTCCTGCCATTTTCTTTTTAACTATTTGGTTTTTTTTTCTATATTCTCTGCAGATGCCGGTTCCTGCATTGAAGGAACAGATAGCGTCAGTTACTGGTGTTTTATCAGAACAACAACGCCTAATATGCCGTGGAAAGGTTTTGAAGGATGATCAGCTTCTCTCAGAATACCGTATCCTTTCTGTTGATTTGGTTTTTGGTGGCTTATGGTAAACTTCTAGTCTTATGAAGCTCATACATTTTCTCCAAAAAAGTGGTGCTACACATTCATTCTGTCCATCATCTTTATACCTTGTGGCATAATTATATGAATTTCTGTTTCATGGTTTCGTAGATGTAATTACTCATGTTTGATCTTCTCCTACTATATTCTGTGAGGTGGATTATTATTATTATTATTTTCTGAATATTGTGGGGTGGATTATAATCTGTATTTAATTCTGGCAGATCATTATTTTTATTCATAATATTTGACTTTTCTTGACACGAGATCTTGTAAAAGGAGTTTTTTTTATATATTGTTTTCTTTAACATGTTTATATTTATTAGTGGTGTGTGCACCTGTTGAAAAGCGTTGTTATGAGTTGCTATTACACCCCTCACAATCCTTTGCCACTTGTGCTACTACTGGATTGGAGGTCCTTTACGCACACGCGCGCGCGCACACAGTAGTGTTTAAAGATGGAGGCGTGAGGTGAAGCGTTCAACACCCTTCTAAGGTAATGTTTAAAGATGGAGGCGTGAGGCGAGGCGTTCAACACCCTTCTAAGGCAAGGCATAAGCCTCACAAATTTTCTAATTTTTAGAATTTTAAATTAAAAAGCATAAAAATTAAGAAAAAAAAATTAAACTCTAGAAAGAAATTGTACTTCATTTTCCACATTTCGAAGCATAAATAAACATTAAATTAAGAACGAAAGATATAAACCTCTAACATCTAAAGAAATAGGAAAAGCTACAATCTATATGATTTCATTCCATGACCTGTTTTGGCCGAGTAATGCTTCAGACAATTCACACCCAGTGCATTGTTGATTACAAAATTTAAAATGATATATATCTAGCTTGATCTCCAACCTCTTCCTGTGCATGCTATCATGCACAAACCTTCATTTTCACCATATCACAACCGGAAAACTCAAATACACTTCAAAGAAACTTAATGGGCTGCCAAGCAACTCAAAACAACACAAAAGATAAAAAACAGAAACAAAAACAAAAACAAAAAATGAGCTTCATTGAAGAGATGATGGCCGAAAGCTAAAAGCACGAGAACACACAGTTTTTTTACTCGTCGTTGCAATAGCTGCTCATTCTCCATAAACTCTGCATCTAAATGATAGATCTTGATGAGAGAAATCACTCGAAAGTGACTGATTTTGATCCATTAAATGGTTACAGACATTTTTTGAAAATATTACGATTTACGGTTCAAATAATTTCTTATGGATTACAATTTTAATTCCATGATTAAATCTTAATTTGTTTGAAAAAAATCGTATGATTCATGCGATTTATCCTAATTATGTTTTGTATAAAAAATAGGATTTTCTTTCAAATATTTGAATCCTTTTGCTCCTGCATTATATAAGAAGCCTTTGGAAACCCTCTTGTGAGGAGGAAGAAGGCAAAGTAGGCGAAGTTTGAATGAATCGAACCAATCAAGCACTGTGCATGTGTTTCAGGGCATTACTTACATTGAGGAGGGAGACGTCTATAATGAACACACCATCGATGACTTACCAGTTTTTTATAATTGATATCTACCATTTGATATTTGAGACTTTGAGAATTAATATGATCTCTTATCTTTTATTATTTTTAAGATTATTATCCAATATGCATGGGTTTGGATGGGGCATAGATGACTATTATGTGACAAGTTTGTTGGCAATCAACTGGCATTATGATATTGAATAACTAATCATGGTAGTTTCTATTTAAATTAATAGATTTGGATGAAAATGAATAATTGGCTATTTTATTATTCTCTGATATAGTGTTTCTCTAAAAACTAGCCCTCAAACTGCTAATCTTATTTTTTTTCCTAATATAAGATTGTTTTGATTCACAAATTAGCATTTATTGAACAAGTAAAGATTAAGTTAGAAAAGAAGAGCATATTTAAAAAGAAATGATTAGGGATGGGTTTTGTCTCGTTATGTTTTAATGCAGACATGCCTGTGAAGCTTACAACTCAGATGTGAGTGGCACATATTCCTCAATACGCTTCCTGCCCAAGGCGTTTGCCTTCCAGGCCTGTACACCTCTGGTATGTTTGGATGCACTGCATAGACTCGGGGAGTAGTGGAATAAGAAGTCACAGGGAAGAGACAAGCATCTGATTGCCTGGAATTACCTTGGAGAATAGTGGTTAGTGTTTGGTTGCGCAGCATAGACTCAGAGAGCAGGGGAATAAATAGGGGGTGTCATTACCAATATATATATATATATATATATATATATATATATATATATATACACCTCTCTCTATATATATAGTGAGAGAGAGGGAGGAAAGAGAGTGAAAAAGCATTCCCAAGATTTTTCAAGCAAAATTCCATCTTTTTTGGGGAATTTGGTTTGAAAGCTATAAGGAGGGGATAAGAATTCCGCCTAAGCGGACATATAATAATTACCTAGAAGGCATCCCAAGGAGTCCTCGGGGAGTTCAATGCAATATTGGCAACCAAATGACGAGTGGCTCCCAAATCCAAACAAAATCCCAACGGCTACTGGGATTTTGTGCAACCAAACACAGCCCTAGGCATGTGTCTGGAGCCATTGAGGCTACGCCTCTCGTCGAGGCATTGTTTTGATTCACAAATTCACATTTATTGAACCACCCTAACTTAACTTTGCTGGGCGTTGTCTGTTGGAGAGGTCATTCATGGATAGCCTCGTTATTGAAGGAGACTCCCTGAATGTAATTAGATGGTTGAAGAGGAGCTGACCTCCCCCTTGGAGATTTGCGCCTTGGACTGATGA
Source organism: Tasmannia lanceolata (assembly GCF_043159265.1). Lineage (NCBI taxonomy): Eukaryota > Viridiplantae > Streptophyta > Magnoliopsida > Canellales > Winteraceae > Tasmannia > Tasmannia lanceolata. The sequence goes on from NW_027518683.1 coordinate 7,075,618, forward strand.
GATTCAGGAGCAAGTTGAAGGCATCCCTATTTCCTATAGGCATGTGAGGAGATTAGCTAACGGGGAGGCCGATAGATTGCCAACGGCGGCAGCGGCCAGAGCTTCCTTGGAGATCTTTGATTTTCTACCCCGAGTCCATGTCAGTGGGTGAGTAACAGGTATTTATGGACCTCTTCACTCTACTCAAATGGGAGTTTAGAGAAAATTTTAACCGGGGATGCGCTTTAGCAATCATCTATAAAATAAATATTAGTGATTATTTTTCGTAGAACATCCCACTTTGATGTCTTGAACATTATATCTGTGCTGTTTCATTTTTATCCTTGTATTAATTGAGACAATCTGATATTTTTTCACTTGTGGTTGCCTCTTACATTTGTTGGGAAGTAAACTTGGTAGATTCTTTGAGACATATGGAAGAGGGCCTCCATTCTTAGCAGGCCCTTTTGAGTACAATTTTTGTATGTATGGAGTTTCCTTTCCCTTTTTAGTCTTACTGTATTTCTCTCTCTCAACTCTGTCAACCTTCCAGTGGCATATTGATTATATTACTAGTTTATTTCTTCAGGATCTTTCATTCATGAGGTAGCATTCTTCTATTTTAGCACCTTTTAGGTTATCAGTTTGTTATCCAGCTTTGTATTTTGCTCGAAGCATTTCTTCAACCATTATGTGACCTTTTCTTTATTACCTTGATGCATTCTTTTTATTGTTTTAATTTTTTGTTGAATTTATTTAGACATTTGGTTTCGTACTTAATTATATTTAGATGTGGAGGACGGCCATACATTACATCTGGTTGTTAGGCAACCTTTTCACTCATCATCGTCCCCTACAACAGGCTTCATGGGATCTGAGAGCGCACCAGATAATCCTGGTTGGCTCTTCTTTAAGAAAACTTTGTCACCTATTTGTTTATTTGTCTATTTCATTTATTCATTTGATACTTGTTTTTTGATAGTTTAAAAATGAAGTCCATTTACTTTTTAGGGCAGAGAACAAAACTCTTTTTATGAGTTATCTCTTTTAAGTGCTGTTGATTACCGTTTATCCTCGTGCTTTACTGTTTTTTTTATAATAGGTTTTGCTATTATCAGTTGTGTATGGACTCCCCCATCATTTCATACTTCTCATAGCTAAGTGGCTTCAATAAGACACTCGTTTGTAATTTGAGAAATGAAAACATAAGTCATTCCAGTTCTAGTGGTGTTGGATAGTAGAGGTGGAGTTGTTGATGTTTGCTACTCAAGAAGAGATGTACATGCCCTTGCAAGCTTAACCTAAACTCCATCCAAATGTATCTTGAGTCACCTGACTCAGGTTATACTTCAAGCCACTTCTGTTTGTGATTTGATGTTAACAGAGAAAATTTAAGTAGTCCATAGTTTGCACTTGATTCTTTATGATTTTATGTTGATAAAATTTAGAAGCCAGTTGAGTTTGGTATTTTAGGTATTAAAGACACATTGATCTTATTTAGTTAAATTTTCCCTCTAGTGCTGGGGCACATTGATCTTGTAAGTGGACAAATAGAGATTATATTTTCCACAATCTGTTTATATATAAACACATTTTATGGTGGCATATATATATATTTTTGAAATGAATATATATATATATATATATATATATATATATATATATATATATATATATATATGGGGAAAGTGATTATGAGCGGCCCCTCATATAAGGTGACTGCTAAAAACATGGCGGGCCCATATTTTTGGGGTGATCCGAGCCTGTCATTTGATAGGCCCTAACGTAGATAAGGGGTGCCCAAAAAATCAGCTCCATAGAATCATCCCAACCCTTCGTACTGTGGAGGTGAAAGAGGGGGAAAATGGACGGGTAAGTGGGCAAATTTATACTCGCCCATTTTCCCCTCTTTCACCTCCACAGTTTGAAGGGTTGGGATGATCCTATGTAGCTGATTTTTTGGGCACCCCCTATCTAAGTCAGGGCCTATCAAATGACCGGCTCGGATCACCCCAAAAATGTGGGGCCGCCATGTTTTTAGCGGTCACCTCATATAAGCTTATATGAGGGGCCGCTCACAATCACTTTCCCTTATATATATATATAACCGGCATTACTAAGCCATATTAGATGGCCTTAGATACTATAAGGCCTTTGCTTTATGAAGGTGTGGCTTGAAGAACCAAGAAAGTTCCCCAATGGACGATTAGTTACTATTGGCAGAAACTATTGGAGCTTGTTTCGGATACTAAGCTGAGGCTTTCCTATCAATTTAGAGAACCAAACCAGGTGGCAGAAACTCTCTTGCTAATCTCGCTTATGACAAAATTATATATATATATATATGTGTGTGTGTGTGTGTGTGTGTGTGTGTGTGTGTTAAATTATAAAAGATAAATAACGCCCTTCTCCAACAGCTTAAGCTTTTGGAGAAGTTGGTAAGTTAACATGGTATCAGAGCGGTCGATCCGAGCGACCTGCTGATCACAACATCCGTGAGTGCGTCCTTTGGCGGACGGCCGATCTAGCCGTCCGCCGGGCATGCACTCATCATCAACACTCCCACCAGTTGCGCCAATCCTACCCCTTCTTCCTTAGGTTTTCTTTTCCTACTCTTAGGTTGCAGTCTCTGCCCTAGTTTTTCATTCCTTTTTGTTTTACTTGATCTGCCATTATCTATCTCCATAATTGCACACCTTCTTTTGGTATTTCAAAATCCAGTCTTTTGATTAATGCACCCCTTGATTTCATTTTCTATATTTCCCCTAGTATTTTAATAGACTCATTTTCTCTGAAGACTCCATATTTGATATATGCACTGTTTTTCACGTATTGTCCCGATATTTGTCATCTGAGCCGCTTGTTGTCGTTTTTTTCCTTCTCCATCCCTTTTTCTTTGTCTTATTTCAGTTGAGGTACCTCTTCGAGGTGCGTGCCTGAAATTGATTACTCTACTCAGTTGAGGGGCTGCCATTCTTTGAGGTCCATGCCTGAGAGAGTCAAATTCCATGAGGATCAGTACTTATTGACCCATTATTTCTCGCCCATCGTGGCCCATTCTTGCCCATCGTGGCTCATTCTTGCCCATTCTAGCATTGGTCTATTTTGACCCATTTCTTGCCCATTCTGCCATTGGTCCGTTGTAACCCATTTCTTGCCCATTCCAGCATTGGTCCATAGTGACGCATTTCTACTCGCCCATCGAGGCTTGAGTATCATCTAGCCCCATTGAGGCTATGATCTATTGGCTTTTAAGCCTCTTCGCTACACATCAACAAGCGGCGTCTTCTTCGGCAATCAGTATCGGTTATCATCAGATATTCGGCAACAACATTGAGGGCTCCACTTTCGGCAGTGTGCATTGAATTTTGATTATATTTGTAATTTAGAGAATTCTATTGTATTGGAGAATTTTATTGTGATCAAACGTATATCGATTTTCAATCCATATACGTTTGAGGGGGCATGTTAGTATATGTGAGATCTCACCGTTTGATCATCGGCCAGGGTTAGGACCTCGCTCTCGTCTATGTAATCGATTCCTAAGGCTTCGAGGATTTGGGTTTCTACGAAGTGGCCGATTCGAGCTTTGGCCATGATGGAGATTGTAATGGCCTGTTTGATTTCTTTGATTAGGGTTGGATCACTCATTCGAGCGACACCGCCCTGTGCCCTAATGTCGGACGGTACGCGTTCTAGGGCCATCACGATGCAAGCTCCGGTCTCCTCGGCGATTTGGGCTTGTTCGGCGTTTACTACGTCCATGATTACGCCTCCTCTGAGCATTTGGGCAAACCCTACTTCGACGAAAAAGGGGGATTTTTTCGCCTCCGTGATTGCGTCGTTGCCGTAGATGGTAACAACTCCGGTGCCGGCCATTTTTGTTCTTAGCCTTATATGAAGAATATGAGAATTATAATAGAAGGAAACGGAGATCTACGAATACCAAGTAAAAAAAAAAGCAAGGTGCAAGCAAACCGAGAGAGAATAGGTAAGTTGGTTTGATGAGGAAACTAGATAGATTAGGTAAGTGGATTAGAAGAGTTAAACAATAGAGAATAGGAAAGTAGATTTGATTAGGATTATTTCCTTCCATAATTATTTTGATTTCATTCTATGTTTATCATGTATGTGCTCTATATAAGCACACCTTGAGATTATTGTAAATCATTCAAGAAAAATAGAAATTCTCTAAAATTTTTCATGGTATCAGAGCCAAAGGTCTCGAGTTCAAACCTCTAGGATAGCAAAAATCTATATGCGATGGTCGGCCCAAAGTGGGACCACATGTGCCACGTGTTTTCCAAGCGGGCCACACGTGCGGGGGAGTGTTAAATTATAAAAGATAAATAACGCCCTTCTCCAACAGCTTAAGCTTTTGGAGAAGTTGGTAAGTTAACAATATATATATATATATATATATATATATATATATATATATATAGAGAGAGAGAGAGAGAGAGAGAGAGAGAGAGAGGAAAGTGTTGGTGAGCTTAACCAAACTTATGGTGAGCTAGCTTGCCCAATCACATGGGGGCCCACTTTGTTAGGATGATCCAAAGCATTCATTTGAAAGTCCCTTACATAGATGGGGGGTGTACCAAAAATCAGCTTCATAGGATCATCCTAACCACTCCATTTGTGGAGGACAAAAATGGACAGACACAAATCTACCCCATTTTTGTCCTCCACAAATGGAGGGGTTAGGATGATCCTATGGAGCTGATTTTTGGTACACCCCCTATCTATGATAAGGCCTTGCAAATGAATGGTTTGGATCACTCCCCAAAATGTGGGACCCATGTGATTGGGCAAGCTAGCTCACCATAAGTTTGGTGAGGTTAAGCTCACCAACAGTTTCCTCATATATATATATATATATATATATATATATATATATATAGGAAATGATATTTCCACCCCCATTAACCTGGTAAAGTTTGTGGCCGACAACTCATTTCGAAAAGAAATAATAAAAAAAAGACGATTTCCTTCTTTCTTATCTACCTCATCCTCTGTCATCACCACCCTCTCCCTCTATCAACATGGACCAGAAAACCATGAAAAGCCCACTTCTTGAAACATCCATAACAAAAGGTCTTGAGATTGAAACATCCCTAAAAGAAGGTAGTCTTGAGAGGAAACCCGGTAGCAGTTTTCAAAGCGACCTTGGGCCCAAACCACGAGGGCAGAGATGAGGCATGGTTTCTCCTTAAATGGCTCTGACAAAATGGGTGGTGAGGGGAAAAGTGGCCAAATGTTCTCCACAACTAAAAAGATGTGTAGGTGGAAGTGGGTTCTATTGAAAGAAAGGAATGGTGTTTTTGGAGGCAAAAGATAGTTTTTGGGATCCATGATGTTTGGATGAAGGACAAGACAAAGCGATTTTCAAGAAAACCACTAGAACCCTTCTATAGTAGTAGAATGAACCAATCAACGTGTACACCACTCACACTATGAGGAATTAGGAGTTTGGGAGCAGCTCAAATCTCATTCTTCCCAACATGGTGGGACAAACCAAGGTTGCCAAAGCGGGAATCGAAGGCTCCCGGGATGGTCGGAAGCGGGAATCGCGAAGTCACCAGAGAGTAACCAGGGGGTTGCTGCGGAATCGCTGGGGAGTTGGGCATCGCCAGGGAATCGCCGGGGAATCGCGTCTCACATAACCTTAAACCGTGGTTCCCAAAAGTAGGAATCAGATTTCCGGAGAATCATAAACCGCGATTCCCAAAAGTGGGATTTGGGTTTCCGACTAATCCGAACCAGGATTCCCAGTGTTTTGGGATTCGAGAAGATTCCCGTTTCGGATTCGAGAACTCGGGAATCGAGGTTCCCCACTCTCGGGGAAGAATCCTACTTCCTTGGGACAAACTAGCAATGATGAAATCTAGGAATGACACACGACATAGTCAACATTGTCTTCTCTGTCTGCGCAGCACTATAGGTCTATAGCCCAGTACCTCACCAATTTATTGCTTGATGGGTTCGAGGTGTTTGTCCAACCTCTCACTTTGTCTCTCTCTCCCTCATAAACCATCCAAAGTGTTCCTTCCCCAAAATCCCCAAGCCATAGCTCACCTCCCATAAATCCACTACATCCTTATCGGTATCGCCCTTGTCACCTCCCTTCCTCGCCTACTCATGTTAGCCATGTTATGCACCTCCCGGCCATCATTCTGAATAGTGCCACCCACATTTACAGGAGGTTGGTCTCCAGCTTGAGCACGGTCGTAGGCCCAGGCTTGTTGAATTTGGGTGAGAAGGTGCCTGATGCAGGACAATACCTAAATAAGGGAAAAATCCTACACTCCTAATGGGATTAAAGACTATCGGAACTCTTAGGGCTGAATCTAAAGGCTAGAGGTGCCTACGGTTTACGTAGGGTTGATTTAAAGCAGAATTAATTTTGCGGACAGAAGCAATACCGAGGCTTAAATTTGCATGAAATAATGAGAAAGAACACAATTAGCATGAAATAAACCTTAAATAAATTAGTCGACAGATAAAGGGTCCTTTTGGGTAACTAGTTAAGGGTAAAATTAGCCCAAAACGGGGTTTTAAACGTGCGACCAAGTAGAATAATTAAAACAATACCAAAACCTATGAATTTTTTCGCATTGTTGATGTCCCCATCAGTGCCTCTAGATTTGAGGCAGTAGGCTTCCTCGGAAGGAGCACAACATCATCGTCGTCGACAATTTATTCACGGATCGGAAGGAAAACTTGATTCACCATTTCGGGAACCTAAGAATCAGGATCATTGGCCACAATGTGGTCGAGCCACTCCTACTTGTAAATCCAGAGCCCAACAATAAACCTTGCACAAACGCAACCAAACAACATCGACAGTACTTAGATTAAATCTTAAGCACAATATGATGTCCGAGTACTCAACCGCGTCAACCAAGTACTTGACCATTGTGCCGAGTCGACTAGGATTTTCTTCGGCCATGTTTTGACCCGCATCCGCATTTTGAAACACTGCTATAAGCTACTGATATTTGCACTACCATGTTTGTTAATGACACAAACTCACATTGTTGTTTTCCTTTTAAGTGCCTGCTAAGAGTTTTTTGGGAATTTAAATAGCTTTTGACTGCTGGTTAAATAATAAAAGGCAAGGTGAGTTTGTGTCATTATCGAAACATGGTAGTGCAAATATCAGTAGCCTCTATATATATGTATATATAATATATATGTATATATAAGTATTAGAATCAATTACAATAGATGTTGATAGCTCAAAGATATGGTTCATAACATGAGCTATGCAATATATTGATAAGCATAAACTACCTTGTATATTTTGTACTACGCATCCATACTATCAAATACATTTATTATCCATAGAGTATATGAAGTCCATCCCTAAGTAAAATCTACGAAGTAGATTCACAAACCACAAACTAATACTTGTGTAATGGACAATGCATGAATTGAAGCCATTTTGACCGATCCCATTCATTTGTTCCGATGTTTGGCCATTTATTGAACTGCAAAACTAGGAACTGAACCCAAAAGGAAGTGACTCTGCAGCTTGTGCAACCAATGATCTTTCAATGATATAGTTCTAGAGTTCTTTGTCTTGTCAGTCACAGTAGAATTGTGAACCTCGTTTGTTGTTGACGACCATAGAGTCCGAGAGTCCTTTTAGGGCCGGGAACTGGAAAACCCCGTTATCTGTTTCCAAAGTTCATGAGAGATTAAATTCTTTAGACCGTTTATCTGTGACCACCAGGGACTCTGGATGTTTCTCTGCTTTGGTGGTTATAGTTTCATCAAGGTTTTTGTGGCTTGCTTATATGTCAATTCTATTTTTAATTTGTGATTTTGCTCTTCAGATTTTTGAACTTTATAGTGTATGTATTACTTCTTTTTTAATGGCATTACAGAATAACATATCATATAATATATATCTAAAACAGAATCCTGGACGAGACGTGGGTGCGCCACGTGTCACTGCTTCTATACCCAATTTCCTTTCCTCATAGGATTCACGATTAGGAAAAAAAATACAGTAGCTGATTTTTTGCTAAATCCTCTCTCTTAAAATCAGCAATTAAATAATGAAAGATATTCTGAAAATCTCTCTCTCTCTCCACTAATCAAACGAGAAGATATCTCCACTTATTTTTTCCAACGCAAAGATATTCCTAAAATCTCTCTCTCTCTCTCCACTAATCAAACAATAAGATATCTCCACTTATTTTTCCAACGCCTTTTTTACCTTTTAAACCATTTTAATACTTCTTTTTATTATTCTTTCAATTTACCTTCAACACTTTGTGCATCGCACGTGCTTCTCACTAGTAATGTATATGTTACTAAAACAAAGCTTTCAGTTTGATTTGGAAAATATTAATTGCTCCATCATCATTTGCAGCAACTGATCCTACTTCAAATGCTGCTGATAATCAAGGTAATCAAGTAGCTCATAGTGTAGTGCTTGGAACCTTCAATATATCTGACCAAGGGGATGGACCTATGCCAGATCTCAATCGGGTGAGTGAGTGGGTGTGGTCGTGAACAAATTTTCCTTCTTATTTTTACGGTGTTCTTGTCAAAGTTAAATGACGCTCCTTTGTTTTTTTCCTTGTTTTTTGTGTTTTACATGAGCAGATCGTCTCTTCTGTCCTCAGTTCTATTGGAATTGGTAATATTGGAACTGGGACTCGAGGCATTGATCTTAGGGTATTATTCAGTGATAAACACCAGTGACTACCTTTTATGTCTTGTCTGATTTATATTTTATTTCACTATTTTTCTAGTTGATGTATATATTTTACATCTATGTTTATTACTCTGTTTTTGGGAAGGACTATGGCCCAGAAAGACTTGGCCGAACAGCTGGTGTTGGTGGCATGTCAGAATCGGTCCAAGTTCAAACTGACCAGACTGCGCCAAGGGCTCAACATGACCCACTGGATGGTGCTTTCCGAATTCCACCCACAGTCTCTATGGGTCCTTTGCAGCCAACTGTAAGTTGCAGGATAGCCCTACTTGGCATTGCTGTTTTCTCTTTTCTTATTTTACTCTTTTTATTATCTACATAATGTGTCTGTGCCAATAATTATGTCTTCTCTTTTGTAGGTCATTCCTGATTCTTTAACAACTCTGTCTGAGTATTTAAGCCATATGATCCATGAGTTCGGTGTGGAAGGTCAGTGTTTTTTCTTACCATGAGATCTTTAGCATATGTTTGCTTTTCTGATGATCTGAGATGGTTGGAACATATGACCATTGTCAGGAATAGGCGAGCACGAGAATAACAATGTTGATGGTAGTTCACATTCAAGTGGTGGACAATGGCTTCCAACAGCGGCATCTTTGGCCGAAGTCATCCTATCAACTAGGCAGATGCTCACTGGACAGGCTGGGGAGTGTCTATTGGTATGCGCTTAGTAATACACTTCACTTTGCATTTTTTAAAGGTGTTTATTTTTCCAGTCTAGGGATTTGGAATACCAGATTTTGTCTCAAGCTAGAATATATGTTATTGTACATTGATACTTGGATAAGGTGTGAAAATATGTAATCTTGCAATATTATAGTTTCTTGTGTTAATTTTGGCAACCATTATCGCTTTGATTTCCTTTGGGGGCAAATCATTGCTTAGGCATTGATACGCCGAGCAAGGTTAAGAACTTCGAAGTTGACTTTTGATTCGTTGAATGTTTGATTCCAAGTTGATGATGAGACTGTTAAGGAATTTGCTTGGATGGCTTAGTTGTAACATCTCTGTTGTGTACTTGTAATTTCCCTTAGTTTTACTTTAGCTTATATATCATCATGTTATGCTTATTATTTTTTTGCGTGAAATCTTTGTATAATCACGAAAATGTATGAAACCATATCCAAATGATAGATTTTTTGATGAAACATAAGGAAATGATATATATATATGAGAAAAGTGTAGCTACACATTCGTGTAGCTAACTTAGCTACACCGACGGCTTAAAATACAGTGGGCCTCACATTATTTGGGTGATGCAAACCATTCATTTGATGGGCCCTCACATAGATAGGGTGTGCCCAAAAAATCAGCTCCATAGGATCATCCCAACCCTACGATTTGTGGAGGCAAAAATGGACGTGTAAAAACCTTCACAAATCTGTCCATTTTTGCCTCCACAGTTTGAAGGGTTGGGATGATCCTATGGAGCTGATTTTTTGGGCACACCCTATCAATGTGAGGGTCTATATTTTAAGCCGTCGGTGTATCCAAGTTAGCTACATGAGTGTGTGGCTTCACTTCCCCCCCCCCCCCCCTCTCTCTCTCTCTCTCTCTATATATATATATATATATATATATATATATATATATATATATATAATGGTTACATCACATTTCTATGTATACATTTCTCTGATAATTCAATACATGCCACATTTGACTTGTAATTCATTTAAATACGTGTACTCAATGATTACATCACATTTCACATGCACTTAATATAAATAATATTATGCAAAACATATTGGTATAGTATACCATTAATGCACTCACGGTTTTGGTTTCAATATGCATTTCGATTTCGGTATGCATTTATGTAGGGATGAAAATAGAAGCATTTCAGTCATTTCATACCGGTTTCTTTGGAAATTTAAGACTCAGACTGAAACAGATAAAAGAAATTAGTTGTTGTGGAGACAATGAAAACTAAAGAAAACAAAGGTTAAATAGATCTCATAGAAGATAAGGAAATCAACATTATTAATGAAAACTAAAAAAAATAAAGGTTAAATGGATCACATAGAAGATAAGGAAATCAACAAAGATATTGTCCAGAATCGTAAGGGACAGCTAAACCCCGAAATTTGCCCAGTGATGTCAGAGTCTAGAATTTTTTGTCCATGGATCGTAGTGGTTCTGGATGAGAAAGTTTTTGCATAACTTGTCCAGGTAACTTAGATAACCATCCCAAATCTAACTAGAATATGGCTTTCATTACAAAGAACTCTGAGATCCGTCAGGAGACATGATACGAGATACTTTTCTATCTTTGTTCTGTTTGGTATGATATATGCATATATCTGTGGAATTGTTTTTCTTGACACAATTATCTGTTTTTTTGGCAGCAACTTGCAACGCAACTAATGGAGGAGGCAATTGTGACTGACCCCATTGTGCGGATAAACATGCAATCTAGGGCAATGAGATATGGAGTTCTTATGCAAAATCTAGGTGCTCTGTTACTTGAGCTTGGACGCACAACCATGACGTTGAGGATGGGCCACTCACCTGTAGGTTGCTTTTATTATATTTTTAAAATCTATCTATTATATCTAGAAAATACTTGTGCTACAAACAATAATATGTTCATATTTCTTTTCACAGTTGGAAGCTGTGGTGAATGCTGGGCCCGCAGTTTTCATATCCAGATCTGGCCCGAATCCCATCATGGTTCAGGTCAATTATTCTCTCACGGTTTTATAAAAAATTATCTTCTTATTTGTCACTATTTTCTTTTCACCAGTTGAACTTTGTATCAGCAGTCACTTCCTTTTCAACTGGGAACAAGTTTTGATACAACTCACATGGGATCTGTACACCCTGGCCACGCCTTGGCTCGTGGTGGCACACTTGGTTCTGGGTTGCTCCCTAGGAACATTGACATACGGATACATACAGGTACCTTATATTTTTACCTGAGCAGCCATTCTAAAACCTTGGCATTTGATGTGTAATCATCTTTTTTACCTTCAGGGTCTTCAATGTCCACTGCTAATGCAAACCTAGGCGAACCAGCTCCTGCTCATCAACCTCCTGGGCAAACAAATCCAACTAGAACTTTTTTAGGGGTCTCAGGAAGTCCATCTTTGACTGTGGAACATGGGGTACGGGTAGTACCTGTAAGGACTGTTAATCGCCCCCCATCGGATTCGCCTGGTAGTTCAGTTGGACTGTTCTACCCACTCCTTGCAAGATTTCAGAACCCGAGCCCTGGGCATTTGAACGATACAAGGGGTTCTCAACCATCAAGTGAACACCACTATTCTGAAACGACTCCTCCCGCAAATACTTCGGCTCAACAGCAGCAAGGTTAGTAATGCAGATTCATACTTTCATAGGCAACTTATGTTGTTTTACTGATATTGGCACTAACATGTTTTAATAACAGCACAAACTCAGCTTGTCTTTTATTTTTTAATAGGCCTCTCAAAGCTTTTTTGAGAACTGTAATAATTTTTTACTGCTGTTTAAGTAATAAAAGACGAGATGATTTAGTGCAATTAGCAAAACATGACAGTGCCAGCATCAGTAACTGTATTTTATTACCTATACATAAGGAATTTAGTTGCATGTGGCCTCCATGAACTCAGAATGAAGTGCACTTGTGGAACAGAACACAAACTGTTTGAAAATGATGATGAGAATACAAGTTAAACAGGATGCACAGTCATAAAATACATTAACACAGCCACCCAGAACAACACTTAGAAGAGATTGTGCCATGTGAAATTTGCTAGAGTAAAAACATTCAAAAGATGAAGAGAAAAGAAGAGAAGGGAACCTACAATTCATGCTAATAGCTTAAGTTGAAGAAAGTTGGGATGTCTATCACCTTAGTGTCCTTTAGGAGTATACCCTGCCCCTTCTTTGGTCCTCTCCTATTGGTTCCTTTAAGTTGAACTTTGATGGTTCTATTCTCGGAAACTTCAGAAGTGGAAGTGCATGCTTTTTGTATCCGTATGCATGTCTTTGTTAGAGAGTTAAATGGAACCTCAAATGGTGCATTATTAGTGGTGGATGGGATATTGCCTTCTCCCATATTCTGAGGAGTGCCAACGACTTAGCTGATAATTTAGCTAAAGTCAGGGTGTCTCAAGGCAGGATTTTTATATCGGGCACCAGCCACCTGTCAATAATGTCTCTTTGTAATTGGTTTTCTTTTGTTTGATATAGTTCAGTTACTTTGACAAAATTATGCATCATTTGACTATTTCTAATAGTTATTGAGCCTCTCCCTGTAGGGTCATTGCCAACTTCCAACTCAAGCCAACAGGAGCTGCATGGTAATAGTAATAATAGTACTAGTGCTCGTCCAAGTGATCGCCACGGGTTCCAAGTGGAACATCCTCCAAGTCTCCTAGAAGCTGGCATTGCGCTACGCAATGCCGACAGACTTAGTCAGTTGCTTAGAACCATATTCCGAGGGGAGCATTTCCATGTCAATCACACCAACATTCAGGACAGAGCCACAGGTTCTGGTGCAGGACCCACTCAGACAACCACAGCTGAACCACATGAGGCATCAAGAGCAGAGGGTATTGAACAAGGAATTTTCTTATCCCATTTGCTTCAGCAGATCATGCCCTTCATATCACAACACATGGGGATGGACCCACCAGATTCTTCAACATTTCAAGTAAGAAGCACCATGTTTTCTTAAAAAGCTACATTTTCAGTCTTTACCTCTTTTTTTTGGCTTCTTGGCCCTGATTTTTTTCCTACAAGAAAAGCAAGAATTGGTTGGATTCTTGTGATGTTTGTACCTTACATATACATTAGCCAAATGTGAGATATAAAGCAAGTGCCCTAGTCTACGAACTAAGCAATAACACATGTTTGCAGAATGAGGATGGCAATTCTTTTGGTGCTGAGAGCTCACATCGCCGTGATGGTCCTTCTAGCCCGCCGAATTCCAAACGCCAAAAGGTATTAGCACTGAGTACTTCCATTTATTATATATTTAATATGATGTTTGTGAGAAAAAAACATACATTATGTGTAGAAGATGTAAATCAAAGCCTATGGAACCTAATGACCCATGTAAAGAATTCACGAGGTGGACTTAAAATCTTGTCACATAATTTTATCAGTTCATTTGTTCCCTTAATTTTGTAAACTAAATCGGGAATAACTTGAAACCTTTCTTGACGTAGGGGGAATGATGGCATGTGCGCTCAGGTGGTCCTCAATTTTTTATACGGCGGAGAACATGCCATGGTATGTGCATGCATTATCTTTTTTTCTCAGAGCGGCGGGGCCATCGTTGCCGGACTTATTACTTTCATAGGATGCACACCTGTGTAATCTACCATTTTGGTTCGCTGCAAGCCTGCAAGTTATCAAGCTCCTTTGAATGGATCAGATAGGCCTTTCTTCTCCAGACTCAATAAAATAATAATGGATGAGAACCCTTTTGGTATAAGTTATATGCTCTTTTCTCAAAGCCAAAAAAAACAATAGATAGAACCCTCATGGTATAGTTATATACTCAGTTCCCAAAGAAAAGAAATAATGGATGAGAACCCTCCTGGTTTATTTATATAATATTCTTCATATACTATGGTATTTGCTTGTGCAAATTCAAAGATTTCTGAGGAATTGAAGACTGCTGCATAGTGGCCAAGTTGGTTGCTCGCTTCAGGCAGTTTAGTAAGGTCTTCAAATTGGTTCTTTCTACTGTGGACCAAGTCCTCATTCCAGCCAATCTATTTAGATTTTTCTGGTCTGATTGGGTTGCAGAGCTTCACAATTTTGCAACCGGGTTAGTCGTTATTATTTTAATGCAGTTTATTCCTTCAATATTCAAATCGTCCTTGATTATTAGTATTATTTTAGTGCATTTTATACCAGTATAGAAATTATTGTTTGAAATTAACAATTTCCATTTTCCTGAATGGTTCCAAACTCATTTCTCTTCAAATCTCTCGATGTTAAAATTTCTCTTGATTGGACTGATTAAGGGCCGCTTTAGATACACCACAAATGGAAGATTAAGGCCACTCAGGAAGCCATCAACTGAGATTGATATAAAACTAACCATTATCTGCACATAAGATTATCTGTATTCTCATATAACTGCAGAACTTCTTTTTTTTTTCTTTTCTTCTGATGACGTAGGATGTCCCCACCCCCTTCGGGAGTAGGACTAGTCCCTACGGATACATGCAATGACCCACTCACCACGGGTATCAGGTAAGTCGGGGGCGGGATTCGAACACTCGTCAATAGGGAGCAAACCCATGACTTTATGCCGAAGAGCCAACGCCTCGGTGGGTTATGACAAACACGCACAGTATCCGAAACCTTACGAAGTAAAATCCCTATAGCTATTAAATACCTTGTAAATGTAAATTTATCTATAGCTGTAAAATATCATGTAAAAATATGTTTCTCATTACCACTGAAAAAAATATATGTTCTCATTAGCTATTAAATATACCTTATAAGAGTTCTTTATATATGTTAATTCCTTATGTAATAAGAGTAAACAACTATATTGAAGGAATCTACATTAAATTCTGGGAAATTTTCTACGAATGGCAACAAACTCACCTAAAAAATGAAACTTCGGTGAATAAACTATGCTCCAGTCTAAATCGAAGGACTTTTGGCCAAGAACAAATACAAGAAAATAAAACGAAGAAAAGTGGCTCTAACCCTGAAGCATGTTATGCCACTTGTACACAATCTAGTGGGAAACCACAAATCCATGGTTGAGTTCGCCCCACAATCAAAACATGGTCTTGCTGATATTTGCCTCTCCTCCCCTTGAACGGTTTCTGTGAGAATGGTTCACTGCTTGAGGATAAATTCACCCCCTTTGACATTTTTCTTGGCCTAATTATAACCAACCATGGGATATTATGTTTCCACCCCCTCTTCCAGCTTTCCACCTTCTTTTGTTCGCCTTTTCCTGAAAATGAAGTCATTTCCATGACAAGAGAAAGAAAATGAAATGTGTTGTCCACCAGTTTAGATAAGAGGACAGAAAGGGGGGAAATATTCTTGTTAGCGTCCTCAGTGGATGATAGCAGCAACTCTAAAGTGTTTTGACAAGTCCCTCTTTGTTTTGGATTTTGTGAACCGATTGTCAGTCCAAAACTAATTATTGGACTCAGAATTAAATCGTAGTTTTATATCAAATAATCAGTTTTGGACTTACAATCGGTTCTCAGAATTCAAAACAAACAGGGCCTAAGAGGGTGAAAAAGAATGGACATCAAAGGGAGACTACTCACTGTTGATAAATAAACATATACTTTAAGCATTTTATATTTCCTTCAAGTTAAAGAGCCCTCTTTTTTTTAGAAGATAGCAAAATCTGCATTAGCGAGTCATCCCACACATTAAGCCTCAGCTATACCAGCCCCATTTTTATGAGTTCCGGTCACACACATACCCAACAAGAATTTTGGCCAAATTCTCCAAAGACCAACAACAATCACCCTCTACCAATTCCCAACCTGCATCCGAGTGACATCTATACCTTTTTTTTTTGTTAGTAAGTTGGGATCGAAACCACGACCTCAAGGTTGAGATACAAAGCCTCAACCATTGCTGAACACTTACACATGGGCCCTGCCATCTTAAACAGTCCCCCAAGAACCAGTGGACCAGCTCTGGAATTTTCTTCTTTGCTTTTAGTCTCCTCTCCCAGGTGAACTTCCCATTGAGACTGAAGCATTTCCTCTAGGGCACTTGAACCTGCAGCACGATGGCTCTCTGAATCCATTCCAGCACTCATGAAACAAAGCAAATAGGCTAAGACTGTAAAAAAAAATGATAACAAATGAATAGTGTTAGGACATGCAAAATGAATCTTAAATACCTTGTAACAGTGAGGTGACATGTTGATTGTTAAAAGGAACATACAGATGGAACGGGCAAGGGAATTATAAACCAATTTTAAACGAGTTTAACATCTCACCATAAAACAAAACGGAGTTAAGAAAATCCAAGATTAGGAAATCTACTGTTAAGCTTACATGAGCTCGTCATGTCTTCTATTAGTGAGAGGAAATGTGTTTCAAAGCCGAGTCTTCTGACCTATCTAGCTTTCTGGCAAGTTTTAAGTGTTTTCACACATACATACATATATGCATATAATATGGACACACACACACACATCTATAGGCATACACCCACGTGTATGTATCTAAATTTTACCAGCAATAACAAACAATTTTATGAAATAAAATAGAAAGATAATAGACAGAACACCCAATGCTAGTCTTCAACTTGGAGTTCTATCAGCTTTATAACCTGTTTCTGTCTAGACATTGTTTCTTGAAAAATAAAAATGGAAGTTAGCATGTCAAAAGTTTCAACAGAAACAACATCTAAGCACCGAGGAAAAATCCCAATTCCCATGATTAGTCTGTCCGATGAAGTTTAGAGATTATGAAATGGAATTCCAATTGAGAAAGATCCTAACCTAAATAGAAATTAGAAAATGGAATTCCAACTGAGAGAAGATCCTAACCTAAACTCAAGAGCTAATTCCAGTGCTCTTATAGCTTTTAACTGAGGAGAAAGTCTCATACTCTCATTAAGGTCAAAACTACCTCCCTCTTGGCACTTATGAATGAATCCACAAATTCAATATTACCCTCAATGCCTACCATCAGAAGAAATACATGCTCCTTATAAAGAAGTTCCCATTTCAATATTACCCACACATTCAATATTACCCACAAATTCAATATTACCCTCAATGCTACCAGTTCAAATGTCAGTTGATAAGGGAACTTCTTTTACGAAAGCCATTCTCTCTCTCCGTTATTTAAACACCCTTTCTTCAAACTACTGTTAGCTGAAGAAAGGGCGGAGAGGAGATGATTTGGGAAGCTAACAAGGTAGTAGGCATCCGGTTAGTGGAAGAAAGGGTTGCTGAAAGAAAAAAACCATTCTCGCCTGTATCGGATGCCAGAGGAACTTCTCATTGACATGCCGGATTTCCAAATCCAACACATCTTGGAGGAGTTGGAAAAGTTCTCAGCATAGCTGAGCTGTTTAAAGGTGAGATGTTGTTGAAGATGTCCGAAAAGAGGGAGGCTCCCATAGCTTTTGGGACACTGTTAGAAGTTCAGTTCTTGGGGGACTGAAACATAATTGTTGAGGTTTGGAGGAAGCTTTAGTGGTGTTTATTGATAGCATAGGCAGTTTTTGTTTTAGACACTTTTAATGGTCTAGGAGTATACTCCTGGCTAATCTTTTTTGATGTTATGTAATGCAAGTCGGGACCTCTAGTCCCCAATGTATCTTTCATAGTATCAATGAAATTGTCAATTTTCAAAAAAAAAAAAATTATTTCCATATAGGAGACCGATCCCACCTCTAGATGGGTTTCCATGAAATCTTGGTCAGCATGTTAGATTTAAAAAGCTATAATTAGAAACCAGAAATTCCCTATGAATAAGCATTACTGGGTTTACCTCCACTTTATTTGCATTGATGTTCAACTAAATTACAGAATGGGAAAGCTACGGTGGCTCCTGAGGTAATTACAACCCTTACAAATGTAAAGTTTCCTTTAAGTATTAAATACCATATAAATTTAATTTTTATTTAGTATTTAAATATCATAAGAGGGCGAGCCTTGGCGCAATGGTAAGGTTGCTCCATTGTGACCTGGTGGTCACAGGTTCAAGTCACGGAAACAGCCTCTCTGCAAAGCAAGGGTAAGGCTGCGTACATCTAGCCCTACTCAGACCCCGCGATGGCGGGAGCCTCGTGCACTGGGCCGCCCTTATTTAAATATCATATACATTGAATCTAAACTTTAATACATTGAATCTATGTGTACTCAATTACAATATCAGGGGACTTGTCGGATATACAGTATATAACTTTGTATGTTGCTAACCCATTATGTAGCTTAGAAATTCAAGAGCATCTGTTAATGAAATAAAATTCATATACAAGTGAAAATGAACTACTTGGATAACTAAAAGACTGATTAAATTAATAGGCACAATGAATGAACAAAGCAGTTTAGAAAAACAGAGGACAAACATCTAGAGTTCTACAAATGATAATTGTCAAGATTAGATTCAAATTTTAGACAATTGTTAACACAGACAAACCCTACGAATCAATTGTGCCTACACCAAGACAAAACAAAGCTGTGATAGATAAAACTACCTCTCTTGCTCTTCTATGTCTCATGATTTTACTTGCTGAATCACTAGATAATTTACCCCAACCTCACGTTCAATGAAGTAATGAACTAAACCAAGTTCAGTACTCAAATGAATTCTGAACTGAGAACCAGTCATGAAAAGACAGCACAACATTTGCAGAAGGTGGATGCAAATTTATATATGAGCGTAAAAATGATCTTCTTTTGCTGCAAAAGGCATGATCAGTGATGTTGACAAAATTTCTAGTCTTTTTTCATCTGGATATAACACCTTTCACTCAAAACTTGTGGCCCTGAGGTTGACACAAGATGGATTATTAGACTATTAGGGAACCCCAAGTCATAAAATAGGGGCCTGAGTCCCCGAGATTGGAGCACACAGAAAGCTAATCAAACTTCAATTCACCCCACCCTTGTCAAATATCATCAACATTCGTTATCCGATTCTCCATTCAACAGCTTTGTCCCCAACTCTTTCCGTGGCTTAGCTGAAAGCCCCTTCACTAACATCTCCTCATCATACTTTCGTGCCATTTCAACCATACCCTTCTGCACCAGAGCATCAATCAGAGCATTGTAAGCAAACCCATCAGGACTACACCCATGTTCCTTCATCTTATTCCAGACAACAAAAACCAGCCGAAGAAAACCCCACCTTCCGAATTTCTTAATCAGAATCACATAAGTGTCCATCCTCGGACGACATCCACTCTCAATCATCCTATCAAACAGTTTGAGAATTTCCTTAGGCCTCTCAAGGCATTTAAAAAAACAATGGTATGTGATCACATTCGGAGCGCAACCCTTATCAGACATTCGTCCTAGAAACACATAGGCATCCCTCACTCTCCCTTCTTGACACAAAAGCTTTATAATCGTATTGTAAGTTACTACATTTGGCTCACATCCCAAATCAACCATCTCACGATAAAGCCGAATCGAAACATCAACACCATCTACAAGACCAATAGCATTAACAACTGTATTATACGCCACAACATCTAATAAAACCCCTTTTTTCTTCATCTCCTTATACAATTTAACAGCTTTCCATGGCTTCCCTGACTTACAGAGAATATCCATATAAATCGAATACGAATGAAGATCACGGGCGATCCCCTTTCGCTCCATTTCTTCCCAAAATTCTCTACACTTACTCCACCATCCCATTTTAAACCAACCTCTCAAAATCATATTATAAATTTTGGTATCAGCTTCAAATTCAGAATACTTTCCAATAAACAGTTCCTCAGCTTCAATTACATGTTTATACTCACAAAGCGCATCAATAAGATTATAAAACGAGATTTTATCCTTCAAACCAAAATCATCAGCTCTATTAAAAGTATCAATTGCTTCTTTTACCAAATGTGCAGAAGCATACCTCTTGAACATGATTCTGAAAGTAGTGTGGTCTGGTGAAAAGGATCGATCTTTTCTAGACCGTTCGATTAGATTCCAAGCGAGATCGTATTCGAAGAATTTCCCTAAAATGTCGATCATAGGGTTTTGAGTTTGGACGGTGTGTTTAAATCGGTGTTCTTTTTCGATCCAATTGAAGAATTCTAGGGCACGTTTCCAGTCGTTTCCGTAGTTAGAAATGGTTTTTGCTACTGTATTAGGATCCGATTGAATGGAATCGCTTGAAAACAATATTTTGTTTGTGTTGAAGCTGATTTTTTCATTAGAGAACTCGTTGGGGGAATTGGATTGGGAGAAATTGAGGTAGATCTGAAAGCGAGAGAAGAGGATTGGATTGGAGTAGCGATTGGAGATTGAAGCAAGGAAGCGCATTCTAGGGTTTATGTAGGGTACCGAAATATGAGTGTTCAGAGACCAATAGAAATGAGAAAATAAGAACTAAATTGTAGGGGTGCATCTTGGGTCGAGCTCAACCCAATTTTGGCTCGGGTTGGGTTGGGTTAGGTTGGGTTGCGAAAGGCCACAAACCCAGTTTAATTTCGGGTTGGGTTAGGATTGAGACTGTGGCAGCCCTACCCCACTTGAACCTAACCTTTGTCTTCTAATTTTATCTTGATTTTCTTTGTGTTATTGTATTTTTCTATTTGGCCCTAAGAGAACCCAAAACTCAACCCGATCCGATTTTAGGTTAGATGGGTTACGTTATGATTCAAAGATTTAGAGGTGGGTTGGGTTAGGGTTGACCATCCTCAACCTGGACTCGGGTTGGGTTAGGGTTTAGGGAGTGCTATCTCGGGTTGGGTTAGGGTTGGACTCAACCCGATCCAACCTGACCCAAGTTGCAACCGTACTAAATTGAACGATGGGCTTGCAAAGTGGTGCGAATATCAAAATAAAGTTGCCTCTTCTTTTTTTTTGGATTTTGGGAAGGGAAATGATATCAACACAACTATGTTTTGATATTTGGACTAACCTATCGTGTCTTTTAGTACTTAAAGAGCTGTCAAAAAATTATTTACAATTCCCCAAATGCTCTTACAAGCCAATTAAAAACGAAGACATGTTAGATTCGTACAAATAACAGAAAGTAATTGTGTTGATATCATTTGCCTTTGATTTTGAGTCCAATGATCAGTTTTAGAGTTACAATCAAATCCAAAGCCAACTACCAAGACCTTAGACCTGTTCGTTTTGAATTTTTTGAGTCCAAAACTGATTATCAGACTAAAAACTGATTTGAGTCTCATAATCAGTTTTGGACTCAAACACATTATTTTTTAGTCTAAAAATCAGTTTTGAACTCAAAATCAAACAATAGTAGGGACTCGACAGTTCAGTTGAGACCATGGTTTTAAATTTTGACCGAAATCTGAAATTTTGGATTTCGATGGAGACCGACACCGAAATCGATCAAAACCGAAACGGTCATTTATTTCGGCCGGAATTTCGGTTTTTCCGAAATTTGACCCAAAAAATCTGTTTTTTTTTTAATATTAATTTAATATTTCACCCAAATTTCGGTTGAAATTTCAGGGTCCGAAACCGGTACCGAAACCGAAATTTTAAACCTTGGCTGAGACTACGGGCTAGATGGTGCCCAGAAGTCAAAAACACCACGAAACACAACTTCGTTAGGAAGAAAAATAGTAAAAGAAGATGTGGTTGTTATGAATTCCTGGCCGACACTTGTTGTGCCCCCGCTTGTGCCACGTCTATGTGATCAGATTTGTTTGTCAGGTGACCACAAGTCGAGCCAAATGTTGTGGAGAACACCTTGTTGATTAGATGATCTTAGGTCTTCAGTCACATAATATTAGTGGGGCCAGGCCAGTTGTGGGAGATAGACCCTAACAAATAACAAAAACACTAACTTAAAGCAGCATATTTTATTCTCACTGCTTTTTCAGGCCCTGTGATTACGACAACCGATTATCAGTCGAAAACCTATTATTGGACTCAACTCTTGAGTCCATGTTCTCTACATGCTCTCTCCAGTCTCCACCCACTTTTACAATTGGGCCAACGAATATTCCATGGAATAAATGTAAGGGTGACACGAAAATAGCAGAAAAAACAAAGGTGGCGTCCTTTTCATACTGCTTTTTTAAATGGTCTCTAGAACCATCCTATTAATGCAACAGGCCACATTTGTGATGGCCAACAATATCTTTGGAATAGATTACAGTCCACGTGGTATCCTCACAAAAGATTTTTTCCCAATAAAATATCGAAGACCACCAATTCATGAGCTGATTCTTAGCCATATACCGGCAATTTAAAAAGAAACACTGTAACCCCACAACTGATTCCAGCCACGCTTTCTTAGATAAATCTCTACTCTCTTTTCTCTCCCCATCAGCTTAAAAAGAAAGAAGAGAGACGAATTTCTTTCCCACCCGCAAATCACCCATTAAAAGATTTTTAAGATATTTGTAGAATCTTCTTTGGCTTCTTCAATCTTTCTGTGCTCCCTTTTTGGCTTTTTCTAATCTGGGCAGAGAGACCATGTGTGTGAAGGATAGAGAAGAGGTGGGTGAAGGGATGGATTTTCATTCAGGGATTTTGAATACCCAGATCGAGAATTGGGAGAAAGATTCTCAGATTAGTCCCAATGATCGGATTTCTTCTCCCGTAAGAATGCCTTTTTCACACCCTTTTTTGGGTTTATCTCATTTCTTTGATAAGTTTGTTTTCTTTGACTGATGCTCTCTTTTCTCCTCACTTTTTCTTTTTTTTTTTTGAAATGAGTATTAGATGAATTTGGGTTTGATAGTCGGCTGAATTCTGAGTGATTTCCATTTGGGTAGTGTTGACTAACTTTAATTTTTTTTCTTTTTTCTCTCTTTTTTTTTTTTTTTGGGTAGGTAAGTTGGGGTTTTGGCAGGAGCTTTAGAGGTTTATTTATTTAAAAGTAGAATTTTGCATTCATATTCTTTCATACTTCTTCAATCATTATAAATAATGTTATGGACTTCAATTGGGAACTTTGCAAGACTCTGTTCAATTGGAAGTCTGATTTTGGAAGGTAGCCCTTCCCTGAGTTGGATTCTTTCCATGTATTAGTATTTATTTACTTTAGGTAGATTCTCAAAGGGCTTTGATGTGGTGGGTAGGCACAATTTACGCTCCCATGGCAATTAATTTAGTCTTTGATGGTTGCTTCCTTTTGACCAACTTTTTTCTCTGCCAGATGATCCATGACAGTGGCTTATTTCCATTGATGTTCCTTTGGTTTGGATTTGTGAAAATTTTACAAACATGTTTAAAAGTTTACTCAAGAACATAAATGTGTTTAAAAGCGTAGTCAAGAACTTACAAAGCCAATATGACCATACTTGATGTGTAAGGTTTACAAAATTCCAACCTTCAAGGATTTCGATACCCAACCTGTCCTCTTTTCTTGTCCTGAAAAATATCTCTATTTCTCCATGGATGTTTCTTTGTTTCTTACTCGAGTCCATACCACAAAGAATCTCTAAATGTGGCTCCACTTTGTCCACGACTTCTTTAGGAAGTCAGAATGCAAGTGGCTATAAAACTTTATATGAGTTTAGCAACTGTTTTATTTATCTCAAAATGGCCTGCATTTCCAGTTAGCAAATTTTCTTTCCAGTCTTGTCTATTAGAGGGTAGCATTGATCTACATTTAAACAAGGAGATGAAGTTATTTGATTGGGACAATACGTTCATTCACAAGTTTCTGAGGATTCAGTCCGTCTATGGAGTGTTATTGGTGAAGATGACTTCACTTTTTTTGTTTTAATGCTAAGTAGGATCCCTGTTAGCTTTTGAATTCCTGAAAGATAATCATGCAATCATAGTGCTTTCTTTATCCCATTAAATAATAGCTATCTTGAGCCACCCACGAGTTGGGATAGTCTTTTCTTTAAGGACTACTTTGAAAGCTAGTCAGTGATAGCCCTCCATTGATTCGCCTATTGAGATATACAAATGCTTTCGTGTATAAATGGTGATTAAGGGTGTCTTTGGATACCTCTAAAAATTATTTGCATATAATCTTATATGCAAATGATTTTGAAGTTAAATATGATTATTTGCAAATAATGTCTAAAATATTTTTAGACATAAGATTGACTTATTATAATTCCATTGCAAATGGGGACCGAACTTGGTGGCACCCAAAGAGTGCCTAAGTCTTATAATTGGTCGCTTCGTCGATTGGATTCAAAACACTTCCAGAATCAAATAGAACAACTAAATAGAAAGGCGATTTCACTGTCTTAAGCCATTTGTACTTCTTAAATACCCTCATGTTGAATCATTTACTAGATACGCTGGACCATATAGGAGAGTTGTTCCAAATCTTATTATCCTCATGATTGAAAATGAGAACTCATGGACACTGTCAAAGGATTTTTCTGATATCCATCTTATACACAAAGCATTCTTCTTATGATTTTAATGAAAATTGTTTATTTGATTGTGGGATATAAGCCTATTGTACGTAATGCTTCTCCAGATTGAAGTAGATTCTGCAGGGCTGATAAGATCTCACATAATGCTCTCTAGTTTGTATCAAGGCTTTGGTTGTGATTGTATATAAAAAGTTACACGATGAGATAGAGTGAAATTATATGGGGTTGAGGCAGACTTAGTTTTGAGGAGAAGAGTAATAAAGATCTAGTTTTTCAAGAGTTTACCTTTCTCAAAGAGATTCATAATTTCTACAAGAACGTCCTCTCTGACGATATGACAAAGTTTTACTGAAATCATATGGTGTTGGATTAATAGAGTAAGTTCAAATCAATTTTAAACTTGTATAAAGTTTAAACCCACCAAAAATTATGATCAAAATTTAGAATTTAGGCAATTTTCCAAAACTAGATCAGACCCAACCCTTCTGTATGCTTCGAAATTCACACTTAGGTTTAATCCTTTCAAACGAAGTTGAATCAATCCAATTTGTCTGTTCAAATTGTTCCTTCTAACGATAGCAATAAAACAACCTTTGCATCCACTGGAACTTCAAATTTTGATTTCAACAGTTACAGAAGACTTTTCTGATTTTGGACAATGATAAGATAGAATGGTAAAGATGTTACCTTGAAGAAATGAAGAAGGAAGAAGGATAAGCCCGTGGCATCACACCTCTGGTCCAAAAGCCTCGTACTAACGGATGACGAATTCTTCACATCGAGATCAAGAGGAGGAGAAATTATCAACAATCAACGCTTGTTTATTCATATCATATCAAGAGATACCTTGAGACTTACATAAGCAGAGACTCTAATCATAATTTCTCCAAATTCGTTCCCATCATCAATTTGCTTATCCTAAATCAATTTTATTGTCCTACATGTAGTGATGGATGCATGAAAAGACTTCATAATTGAGTCGCCAAGGTCAAGACAATCCATCCTTGATTTTAGACGGATCAGGGGTTCCTCGTTTTTCCAAGCCTTACCCCCTCCAAATTTCATTTTTTTCTTAGCTGATCCATTTGTGCACTCATTAAACTCATTAAAAATTTCTGAATTTTCTTCTGGAAACAAACATTCATGTTTTCCATGGCTTTATCATTATGATATTAACTTTCTTTATGTTACTGAATTTGTGTAGATTCTGGGGAATAGTTAGATTTGATCCATAACTTTTAACTTGCATTTGCAATGGATAACTCGATCAGTTATAAACTACAATAGATGAATTCGTAATAGAATCGTCCCATATTATCCATTTTCAGCCTCTGACAAGATTATTGTCATGAGATATCTATCCCAGATTAGCATCATCTACAAACTTTTTAATAAATTTTCTCACATTCCATCAACACGAATCATAGATACTGTGATCTTAATTGTGAGGTTTCATTCTTCACATTTTCCTGGGCCTGAAACAACATCTAAGGCTCCATATTGGCAGATTCATTGATGGTTCTGTAGGGTGATGGATACCCAGCTCACACTGAAGCACCATTAGTATCTTATTGTTTTTACCATTAAAAAAAACAGTATCTTATTGTTTGAGTAAATTGACCCTTCTCTTCAACATAATTTTTCCATTGGATAGAGATTGAATCTTCGCCTTTTGGTAATTTGCGTCTTTCATTTTGCTCAATTTAATGCATAACACTTAGAACTCCGTTGGTCCTTAGCTCTCCAGGCATGAACTCCGTTGGTCCTTAGTTCTCCAGGCATCTAATGTCACAAACTCAATGTTAGGCCATGTCTATTTCTGTTATTAGGGATACTATCTGTGATTCTTATAACTAATAGAATTTTCTGCTTGGTGTATAGCTTTTGGTTGAGGGAAAGGCCTGTTCCCTTGTCTCTCCATGTATGGGCATTCAGATTTCAATGGACTAGTAATGTGAGTGCTTAAGAGGGAAAAAGAAGAAAAAATCGAACTCAAGAACACAACTTAGAGAAGAAGAAGAAAATGGGAGCAATGCTCAACCCAATTGATATTCCATCAATTACATAAGTATATCTAAATCCAAAATCCCCTCTAAAGATGGTTTCTAACCCTTTAAATAAGAGAAAACAATAGAAAATTAGTTCAACCTTCTCCACTAGTTAACTTAGGGACTTGCATAACATTAATTGCATTAGAACTCACTATCTTTGACTGTTTTGGGAATCCACAGACACGGTCCACTAAAACTGCCATAACTTTTTAACCACTTGGCCAATTTTCGAGCACAACTACTTGTTGGAAAGATCTCAAAACATCTACAACTTTGTAGTTTACCACTTTCCATGATTTTTCCATTTAAAAGCCCAAAAATCAGGTTCAAAACGGTCCAACAACATTAATGAAAGAATGCACCTTGGAACTCCACGAAAACCACCTAAGCATGACTTGGCTGCCATGTTGGCACTGCATCATTATCTCGGGGTGAGAAAGAACTCGCCCACGAGTTCTCTTCAAACTTTCCATGATAAGTTATCAAGTCTTTAACATTGAAGTTGGGTGAGTATTGATATTTGAAGGGAGCTCAACCTTGAATGCATTATCCCCAATTTTTTTAAGCACTCGAAAAGGGGCATCCACACAATCTTGAAATTTGCCAAACTTCCTTGGTTCAAGAAAACTCGCTCTCGAACTTTGAAGTATCAAAGAATGATCATCAATTGAAACTTTCGAAAATCAAACAACGCTTCATAATCTCCACGATGAAGTAATAATTTATTTAGATTTTGAACATGTTTGAATGCGTAAATATCCACTGTGGGCTTCAATATAGGATCGAATAAAAATGGGTCAATGTAATTAAATGAAAAAAATGTTGTATTTCGTTTCCATTCACTCATCTCTTCAATATCCATCGGTTCACCTAATATGCAATCGGATCCAATTTCTTTGGTGATGAATTCATTGAATTGGCGTTGAAGTTCCTCGTACTCATTAGTTTCAACAACAAGTAGAGCATCAGATATACCATTATCTTTGGTCTCTTGATCAAATTTGTTCCTAGAAAGAAAAAAAGTTACGCACCTTCCCTTTTCTTAAACCATGTGATCCGATAGGACTTTGGATGTGGTTTGGTTTTGAGCTTGAGCTTGTTCACCATTTCATGACATACGATGTTCTCACAAGTTCCATTATCGATCGCAATGGTGCAAACCTTGTCATGAGATGTGCATCGAGTTTTGAAAATATTGGAATGAAGCCAATCATCATTGGATTCAACCTTTGTTGTAGTAGGTGCTCGTTAGATCACCAAACTTTCTCCTTCTTCGGGTTCGATTTCTTCATGTTGTATATCATCTTCCTCATCATATATGGGCTGATTTGAATCGTCAACAAGATCCTCATCATTTTTTTCATCAACGAAGGCCACTACTTGCCTCTTTGGACAATCTTTGAAATGATGGCCAACTTGACCACACTTGAAACAAGTATTTGGATTGTTAGGACGATCGGGTTGATTTCCAACTTGATGTATAGGGGCTGATTTTATAGAATCTTTGTTGAAATATTCGGACTATAACTTTGCACCTCCATCATGTGAAGATTCACCTTCAGAAGAAGGATAGAGGCTATGAACATCAACAAACTTCTTAGCACCACGACGAGCAAGCTTAGCCTCCACCTTCAAGGCTAGTTGATAAGCATCATTGACGCTCAATGATCGATGCATTTCCACCTCTTCACAATGGAAAACTTCAAACCATCAACATACCTTGCCACAAGTTGGTCTTCACCCTTTTGAATATCATTACGAGCCATGAATTTGTAAAGTTCTTCAGTGTAGTCCAACACACTCTTGGATTCTTAGCGTAGGTTGTTGAATTGAGAAAAGATAATTTGGGAAAAATCCATCGGAATAAATTTCTCCGTAAGCCTTGACTTTATTTTGTCCCAAGAAGAAATCTTACGCTTTCCTTTGTGGATTTTTATTTCTTGAACTTTATCCCACGAAGTTGAAGCATAGCCACTAAGCCTTGTAGCCACAAGCTTCACATGCTGGCTTCCGGGTGTCTCCTTGTAATCAAAGAACTTCTCAATGGCACTAAGCCATTCAAGAAACTCTTCGGGTTGTAGATGACCATGAAACTCCAGCAAATCAATCTTGACGGTGTCGAAATCACGATAGAACCTTCCCAACCTAGCCTCACGAGTATTGGCGAAGGGATTCACATCGGATTCATCACTAAAACCTCCACGGATTGATCCACCTTACTCACTACGAGTCTCTTGGCGTTCAAGACGCATGGTAAGTTGTTCAACTTCTCTTCGAAGCGCTTGAAGTTCATCATCTCTCAAATCTTCCATCATTTGGTTACCACGCCTTCCTCTACCTCTTCGTGCCGCCATGAAAATCAAATCGAAGCTAGCAGTAACGTTGGCTCTGATACCAAATAATGCGGGTGTTTAAGAGGGAAGAAGAAGAAAAAATAGAACTCAAGAACACAACTTAGAGAAGAAGAAGAAAATGGGAGCAATGCTCAACTCAATTGATATTCCATCAATTACATAAGTTTATCTAAATCCAAAATCCCCTCTAAAGATGGTTTCTAACCCTTTAAATAAGAGAAAAGAATAGAAAATTCGTCCAACCTTCTCCACTAGTTAACTTAGGGACTTGCATAACATTAATTTCATTGGAACTTACTATCTTTGACTGTTTTGGGAACCTACAGACACAGTCCACTAAAACTGCCATAACTTTTTAACCACTTGGCCAATTTTCGAGCACAACTACTTGTTGGAAAGATCTCAAAAACACCTACAACTTTGCAGTTTACCACTTTCCATGATTCTGTCATTTAAAAGCCCAAAAATCAGGTTCAAAACGGTCCAGCAACATTAATGCGGGAATGCACCTTGGAACTCCACCAAAACTACCTAGGCATGACTTGGCTGCCATGTTGGCACTGCATCAACTAGATTATGGAAATGAGGAATATAGGAATTCATTATAGTTATTGACTGAAAACTTTACTCTACATAGCCTGTTTACTTCTGTTACCTAGTTTAACCTGAGTAAATTTTCTGGAAGCTCTTGAACAGGGATAGAGCTGGTTTGGGTTGCAATCTAATTGATTATGGGTGCAATTTTCAATATAAATAACAAAAATCCTAAAATCCAATTAAATTTCACACCAAACTAGCCCTTATTTTCAGGTAAATATTATGTCATGAGTCCAACCACACGGACAGTACCGTCAGGATCAAGCCTAACTATGGACATATATGTGTAGTCAGTATTGTCGATCTTGTAAACCCTCATGAAGTGATCGACATGGTCCTGGGCCCATGCCAACCTGACATCCCATTTATAAGGCTACAAAAGTCAATGGTTAATCTTGTCTTAATGAAACCCTAAGGAAGGCTTGATGGACCAACGGACTAGGATCATCCGATCAAGGTGGTCAACAGCAATGGGCCGGATATGTGCAGGCCAGTAAGTTCAATGGACCCAATCACATCTACGTGGTGCACGTGGGGCTCATAAAGTGGCTGTTCAGAAAGAGCCTAATAATCATCATCTTTTTAGCATTTTCTCATTATTCTTGTCCAAGTTTGAATAATTTTCTAGTTTCTTTGATTTCTAACTGGCTTCTTGCATCCATTTTTATGCTCTTCCTCATAAGTCATTATAATCTCTTTTTATACATTTGGATTTTTGCAGCTAGAAAGCATATGTGAGAATACAGCTGTCATAGACTGCAGTCAAAACCAGTCTTTAAGTTTTGTCCCAATCATTCGATCAGGAGAGTGGTCTGATATTGGCAGCCGTCAATGCATGGAAGACACTCATGTCTGCATTTCTGACCTAGCTAAGAAGTTTGGCTATCATTTCCTTGATGGTGAAGCTGTTTCTTTCTATGGAGTAAGTTTCTTGAATCTTAATTGGTAATTACTGCACTTGTTGAAGTTTAGACTTATGTTTTTTTTCAACTTGGATGCTTGCCAAGTGTTAATGTAAGCAAGAAATGTCTTATTATTCCCTGCCTGCTCTCACGTACACGACTTCCTTGATGTTATTAACAAGTAAAACAGACTTAATTTGGGATGGTTCTTCAAATCGTTTGTGTAAAAGTAATTTAGATAGTGATGATGTAGTGTGGTGATCAAGGAAGAACGTTTTTTGTTTTTTCCAGCAAGCATAAATGTAAAGATGTCTTACTCACAAATTTTCTAGAACAGACAAAAAGGTTTGCAATTGAACGCATATTGTGTATAGTGTAAACCACACAATGTCATTGCTATATAATACTGAATACGAGCACAACAATCTTCCAAAGCGTACAACTTATCCTGTGCAGAGTGATATCTCTAAGGCTTGGAATGAATTCTGGGCATAGGTATTTGACGGGCATGGAGGAAAGGGTGCTGCACATTTTGTTCGTGACAATTTGCCAAGGGTCATTGTTGAGGATGCTGATTTTCCTTTGGAACTCGAAAAAGTGGTCTTGAGGTCATTTATGCACATGGATGAAAAGACATTCTCCCTTCAATCCAGCTTGTCTTCCGGCACAACTGCGCTTACTGCAATGATATTTGGGAGGTGGGTCTCCCCTTCTTTGTTGTTGATTCGCTATACTTTTATCAATATTGGTTGGCTGTGCCTGTTCTGGAAATTAACAACTCTCTCTCTCTCTCTCTCTCTCTCTCTCTCTCTCTCTCTCTCTGCTCGTGCATGGGCTTAAGGTGAATTAGTGTCTATCTACTGACTATCATTTTTCTTTCTTGGGCTGTTATATGATGGATGTGCATAATTTTCTATGGAAAAATATGAGTGTGTAGAAATATAAGTTAGGCCCACTTGTTCAATGATATAAATGATGTATTTGCTGGGCTTTCTATGGATGGGTGATACTCCAAAAGTCTCCCTTATCGGATAATTCTAAGCCCTTAATTTATAGAGACTTTACTGAATGCCACAAGTAGGCAGCTTAGAATTCTCTGATGGGGTTGGATTTTGGTCTATCGGCCATGCATATCACAACCTAGTAGATTGTAGTTCTGCCTACTTATATTATTCCAAAAGAAAATACCCACATTCATTATATATTAAAGCCTTCTTCTTTACCTATTTTTTTTCCGGTTTCTTTTGTTACTTCTTGTGGTAACAACAGGTCTCTACTGATTGCAAATGCTGGGGACTGCCGGGCAGTACTGTCTCGACTTGGAGTGGCCATAGTGATGTCCAAGGATCATAGGCCTTGTTGTTCGAAGGAAAAGAAGCGCATCGAATTAGTTGGTGGATTCATTGACGACGGCTATTTGAATGGGCAATTGGGAGTGACTCGAGCTCTCGGTGATTGGCACATTGAAGGAATGAAGTCAGCCAGTGAAGGTGGTGGGCCGTTGAGTGCTGAACCAGAACTTATGATGACCACGTTAACAAAAGACGATGAGTTCCTTATCATTGGCAGTGATGGGATATGGGATGTTTTTACTAGCCAAAATGCTGTAGACTTTGCCAGGAGGAGACTCCAAGAACACAACGACGTTAAGAGATGCTCCAAGGAACTGGTGGAGGAGGCAATCAAGCGAGGTTCTATTGACAATCTGACAATTGTGATGGTATGTTTTCACTCAGAACCCCCTCCCCATGTTGTAGTACATAGAGCTAGAGTAAGGAGGAGTATATCAGCAGAGGGTCTCCATAGTCTCAAGTCTCTGTTAGAAGGGTGATTAATGGGTAGCTGATTATTTAGGTTAATCTAAGTCTTGATCTGCATATAATTTATAATGTATTCTAGTTATTGTTGAGCGTGGGTAACTGTATGTATTCATTGAGACATGTAGGTGGATCTTGATTTGTAGAAACATCTAGTATAAAGAGATAAACTTTATTTTTTTGTGGTTGCTGATAATACATGATTAGCTCAAGTCTTGTGTACCTCTCCAGATTTTTTGGCTTGTGAAAACCTGCATGAACTTTCGAACACTAATGATCAACACCCAGTTTAACTTTATTAACGTGATCATCTTGCAGTTCTGGTTCAGACACAAGAAAAACCCATATGTAGAAAATCTGATGGCCCAAATCCGATCTATACAGTACAGAAAAACACAATGAGAATAAACAAGTCACAAGATGCACATGAGAGTTTTACGTGGTGCAGGGTGCCCACGGGCAGAACCAATTCTACCATGTGAGAAAGAATAAATGAAGATTACAACTGGGATCAATTCAACCCAAAAATGGTTACTGTTCTCCTTCCCTCACCGTGAAAATTCTCCTTCACTCACCTTCTTCCATGCACCAAGAAAAGACCATTTCTCCTCTTCTTCCCATAGAAGAGCCCTCTCATCCAAAAGAAAAGGCCTACCCTTTCTCTCTCAATTCAAGAGAAAACCTGCTGTTCTCCTTCTCTTTAACCTCACTGATATTTCTATTTCCCTTGTGCAGTCCCTCGCACTTGTGTTTGGATTGCCAGAATATTTGAAGTAACTAATTGGCAATATAATTGTCCCATCGACGGAAAAAAAAATGGGGAAAGGAGGAGGATGAAGAAAGAGGAACTCACAGTGCATCAATGGCACTCTTTGACAAAAATACTGTTATTTCTTTGATAAAATGACAAGCATAACACTACTTTTGAAATGCATGGCAATATTAGGGAGCTGCAATTTAATAGAGAACATTGACTAAAAATAAAATTATTACTTTGACTGCCAAAAATGAACTCACCAAGATCTCACTCAAATCTAGGATTTATATCAGCCTTTTTTCCCATTGTGATTGAGGAGTGTACTGAGTTCCAGATTCTGCCACCTCTCCTTAAATAGCCTTTTGCTCATGTGAGGAAACATCTCAATTTATGTAGTGCTTCGCAAGTGGCTTCTTCAGGCACTTGAGCAATGCCACAATTTTAAAACTTGCATAATCAATACATGATACATTCCCACAGATTAAGTTGACATCAAAACTAGTTGCTAAACGACTTTGAAAAATAAGTTCACAAGATGCCTGGAGCCAGCTGATGTTTTGGGTTCAATCATTTCCATCAATCAAAACTGCCATGTTTTCGAACTCGAAAATTAAGTGCAAGTAGGAGTAGACAACAATATGGTTCCAGAAGTGTTCTTTTTAAAGGTTTCTGTGATAGAACAACGAAAAAATGGGCTCTATTAAATCTGTTAATGAGGGACTTCAGTTCCATAAAGCAATTAAGGTGCTTATTAATAAATAAAGTTATCTTGACCGTACATGTGGCACATATGTATGGTGATTGAGGAGGACTGTCTGGTGGGGAACCATGTGTATGATCTGTAGGCCAACCAGACCATTGATCAGTGTGATTTTTGCTCATTGAATGTTGACCTTTGCTCATTGTTTTTTGTTCGACTTTTTCCTCGACGATTATTCGCAGCAAATATAATTTTCCGGATATATTCATCAACATCTTTACCCACCAGATCAACAGCTTATGTTCGCAAAAGAACAGAAAATACAAATAACATACAACTTGGTCTGCAAGTTTTTTTTTGTTTACTATTGACTGAAGAACAAAAGGGATTTGTCTTTGATGGCAGACAACTGTTGGCTGTGGATAGAAACACAAATAAGAAAATTATTACTCTAAAAATTTGGGAACCTTGATCACTCTGGCTCCCAAGCTAGGATAAAGATATACATTCTATACTCGTTTTTCACTCATGTTATAAAAAGTTCAGTACATAAATAATCCCTGTATTGGGCATAATGTAAGAGTGGAATGTGAGTATCAAAGTTGGTTTCCAATCAATCCTGGACTTTTATTAGGCAAAGATACACCGTATATTTCCTTATCCTAGAGTAAGTGGTTCATCTAAAGAATTAATTTAGAAGTAACATAGGGCAAGTACCCATCTCTAGACATAAAGCCTCAACAACCCGAAAGGAAAGATGAAATAAACAGAAGTTCGGACTTAATTTTTGAAACAGATGAGCTGTGTGCTTTGCTAAAAAGCAACCATTAAATGAGAAAAATGCCCCAAAAGGAAGACACTACAAAACAACATTCACCGATTCTTTGACCTGACAGAGATGACATGTCCCAATCTATGAAGCCCAAAAAGAGACTGCAAAAGCAAAATGGGAAGAAGATTACTTTACACAAAGTGAAGTTACATATCAAGACATCATAACCATCTTGCTCTTGTCTGCCGGTTGGATCTCTAATTGCAATATTTTGCAAAATTCAACCAAGTAGATTGCTCAATCAAAAAGTTCCTCAACAAAGATTACATGTGGGAAATAGAAAATTGTTACATGGAAAAACATTTAGGCTGGTAAATAAATGAAGAAGTTGTTACAATATGATCGATAATTAGAGAGAGGCCTGTCCATCTATTTACTATGAAGTTACCTTCATAAACTGTGATAGATTCTGGTCTGTCTCAAATTCTCAATTCTTTGTGTATGTTCAAGATTTATTGCAAAAGCCATGTAAAGATTCAAAAAGGAAAGCAAGGTTTCTTTCTATGAAGTCATGACCCACAAAAAACTGCATCAGGTAGCCAAGGAAGATGCGCAGAAGGCAGTCCTTGTGCTCGGCAGCGAACGTTCCTACGCACCCTCAAACATTTGAAGCTGACAATATTCCTTAAGAGGAATGAGTACAACCTCTGTCTAGTTTGTTCCAACATTTTAATTTTTAGTGGCCCTCCGGTGGAGTTAAAGGAAAATAAATGGCAGCATATGGGAATTTATTTGAAGAAGAGCTGCCATAATGCTTCGTCATAAAGCCTTGCCTGATCATAATCAAAACTAAGAATCCTTGGCCACAAAAAGGCATGCACAAGATCCTCTCAGAAGGTTTCTTTAGCTAAGTTTAGTCCCAGAACAACCATTTTCATCATGAAATTTGGGGTCCAATTCGCTATCTGCATTGAATATTTGGGAGTAACCAAATATATCTTATCCTGACTATAACTCAATTGAATAAAACAATCACGTACAGATCCACTAACCAACTGCTTTCCCAAACAGAACAATTAAAGATAATTCCATTGCTTGTGTAAGTGCTTCAGATAATCGCTCATTACTGGGATGTGTGCAATGCAGAGGTCCCTGAAAATGAGTTTAGAGTTCATTGAACCTAGAGAACCACATAAATCAGAAACAGTTAGTGCCTTAGGCTTCAGAGAGCATGCCCATCCTTTAAAAATATAAAAGATGCCCCGACTCGTCCAACAAGGATACGCTAGCAATTTATGAAGGTGAGATAACATATACCACTAAAAACAACCCGAAACACAACTTGGATTTAATTTTCAAAAAAAAAAAAAAAACACAGTTTGGATTCAGCACTAATAGCATACACAAGCAAAAATGGAGGTTCTCATTTGCAATGCTGCACTACTTATACATCTGTAACAACAAATCAAAGGCTTGGCTATAAACCATACTGGATATAGCTGTAACGAATGAAAAGCGAAAAAAAAAAACTATATACAAGAATGAAAGTACTAGCATGTCAGCTACATTCTTTCCCCATATCAAAAGGCTCACCGTTATCAAATGAAACGGGAAACATTTTTGTTTCCAAACAATAGCGAATGTAATTATTGTACGCTTATGTTGTCCGAAAGCCATTTTCTCTCATTCAACTTGCTCCGAATTTCAGCTTTTGCAAGGTGAATCAAGAACAAACCCGCGAGAATAATTGCAAGAATAAGCATTGCAAACACACTGTTCCATCCCCTAGTCGAAATATATCCTGTTAGAAGTGGCCCTAGAGCTGCCCCAACAGAGCCAGTACCATCAATAATAGCCGTCACAGTTGCCAGAGCTCGAGAATTCCCTTTAATCGAGTTCTGCGTACCCAGATCAGCTGCAACAGCAGTTGTAATGAGCGAGTATGGGCCATTCACAAACAACCCAGAAAGAAACATCAAGCCAATGTTGGCAGACATGGAGATGCTTCCATAAATTCTGTACAAAATAAGTGCTGGGACTGAGAATAAAAGGAAGATAATTGAAGTAACCGCCCGAGCGTCAATCCTATCAGAAATGAAACCAGCCAAAATTCCACCAAATACACCCCCAACATCAAATACAGTTGAAAGGATCCCAGCCCTCTTTTGAGATAGAAACACACCAGCAACAGCTTCAATTGCAATAAAATAAGTACAAGTGAATATTCATCCTTTCATCAACCAATATAAAATTTTAATGAAACAACAATTCATTTCATAAGGATATATGATACCTGTGTGTCTTATGTAAAATGGCAACCAATATAGAAAAGTATAAGCAACCAACTTGGAGAAGAACAGGCAGAAAGCGTATGGTGCCACGCCAGGTAACCTCCATGCCTCAACGAACCCAATCGCACCTGCCAAAACCGAAACCCTAGATCCAAGAAGACCATCTTCTTCCCTTTCCATCCTCTCCAAATTTTCAATAGATTCGGCATTAGAATTCGAATTCATCTCTATCTCCTTTTCAAGAGATTCAAACCCAGCATCCTCTGGACTCACAACCAAAAACAGAAAAACCAAAACCCCCACCAAAATAATAAAAATCCCAGGCAATACAAAAGACCAACCCCAACCAAATTCTAACACAGACGACGCCACAACAGAACCAAAGATATTCCCCACCGAAGTCTGGGAATTCCAAATCCCAAAAATCAGCCCTCTCTTTGATTTCCCAAACCAATTTCCAACTACAGAAACCACACAAGGCCATCCAGTAGACTGAAACAAACCACTAAAAATCTGTACCACCAAGAAAAACCCTAATTCATGAATCTTCCACCAAAACCCTAACCCAAAAATCACAGTTGAAATTCCGCTAGCAAACATTCCGAATGTGAGAAATAACCGGAGATCGATCCGATCTCCGATGTGGCCGGAGAAATACATACCGATCGAATATGCAGAGAGGAATGCGAGATCGAGTTCTCCCAATCGGTGAGTTCCGCGATTTCCATTGAAAGGAGCCCAACCAGTACCAATTGAGCTCGAATTTTGACCTAATTCTGAAATTTGAGAAGTGTTGGATTGGATTTGGGGTCCGAGAACGGATTTAACGATGCTGGGGGGCTTTCTAGAGGCGTGGAATGAGGCGTAGGCGGAGAATGTGATGAGAAAGACTGAGATCTGGTAGAAGAGGAAGCTTTTTTGAGGATTAGGAGCGGGAGTTAGGGTTAGGGTTTTTATTTCCATTGCTGGATTCTTCTTTTTCTCTCGCGAAGAAGAGGATTTTTCAGACAGCACCCCCCATTAGATTCTATGTCGCGATGCTCCGAAGCAACGGTCAATTTTCTCATTTATCTTTTTTATTTGGGACATGATAAATTCGCTTCCTTGTAGGATAATTCGCACCACTGTAAAGTAAAAAAAGCGTGGAAGTCTACCACGTACCTTCCTTTACAGGAGGCGGATTATCCTACAAGGAGAGTGAATTTATCATTGCCCTTTCTTTCGTTTTTTTTTTTTTTAACACTTGGTGTCAGAAGTCCGAACTTCTGGCGTGTGTCTAGCTCAAATCAGGAGTTGACGCGTCTAAGGGTCCGGTCCGGAAAGACCCTGGCCGGATAAATATTTGGACAGAGTTTCTTTCTTAAAAGGGGAAAGGGATTTGCTAGGGACCATCACTGAAGGCATTTTTCGGATGGGCTGTTGCATGTGAGAGCCACAGAGGCTTAGATTTTGTCATATTCATTGAATTCATCCGAGGTGGCTGCTCTCACATGCAACCGCCCATCAGCTAAATGCCTAGGGGTGCAACTCGGGTCAGGTTGAGCCGTTGAGGCCAACCCTAACCCAATCCGAGATAGCATTCCTTCAACACTAACCCAACCCAACTCGAGCCTTAGGTTGAGAATGGTCAACCCTAACCCAACCCGCCTCCAAATCGGGTCGTGTTGGGTTTGGGTTCATCTAGAGCCAACAAAGAAAAATACGAGAAAAAAATATATTCCTAAGAAAATCATGATAAAATTAGAGGACAGAGCTCGAGGTTGGATCGGGTCGGGTTTCCAAGGCCTTAACCCTGACCTAACCCGAAATTCTTTTCCCAACCCTGACACAACCCAACCTGAGAAAATGCCAAACCAACCTAACGTAAAATCGGGTTGAACCCGTCGAGTTCTGGTTGAGCCCGACCCAAGTTGCTCCCGTGTAAATGCCTTCTGCAATGGTCCATGGCAAATCCCAAATCCTTATCCTTACTTTCTAAAAGCCTAGACCTTCAAATTTCGTCAACTAACTTTTGCCATAATTCCCTATATATATAAAATCTAATCTAATATCTAATATATCTAATCTAATCTAATCTAAGCTATCTATCTTCTAATAAAATAAGGAGGGAGGGGGGTTTACTGATCGGTCTTAGGTGGCAGCCGTCCCCTTCTTCCGTCAAATCTACGTGGAATTTTGAGAGAAGAGAAAATGCTGGATTTTTTGAATTTCCTCCAAAATTCTATTAGATTTACACATCTCCCCCTTAAACAACTAAATTGCTTTCTAATTCCTTTAAGTGTCTAGCTTTGTCTCTCTCCCTTCTTTTTTTTTTTTTTTGATGGGTAAGCTGGGGTTAGGCAGACCCCTACCAGATATATAAGAAAAAAGATACATCATGAAGAAATAGAGACAAGCCCCGTGCAAATGGAGACAAGCCCCGTGCAAATGGAAGGCGGAACAACCAAAAGTCTCAAGTCAACAAAATAAGGCTAAAAGATCAAAAGTCTCTCTCCCTTCTCATGCAAAACAAAAGGTAATAATTTTTTTTTGTCAGCTTTCAGTAACCTATTAATAAAATATGGCATTTACAATAACAAAATCCAGAAACTCAAAATGTCATTCTTTTTTGTCAGCTTTCAATAGTTTTATTCATAACTCAGTATGTTATTGGAAATGTTTTCCGCACTACTGTATTTTGATGAGGCACTCTCACTTTATTAAAAGTACGGTATGGCCCGCACCATACGATGATCCAAACCGTCAATTAGATGGGCCACAACCTAAATAGGTTGTGCCCCGAAAATCATTTCAATAGGTTGATCCTAACCCCCCGATCTATAGAGGGTTAGGATAAACCCTCTAACATTCAGATCGGAGGGCTAGCCTCAACCTATTGAACTAATTTTTGGGGCACAACCTATTTAGGCTGTGGCCCATCTAATGGACGGTTTGGATCATCCTACGGTGCGGTCCATACCGTACTATTAAAAAATTGATGAGTGGCCTCATCAAAATACAGTAGTGCTGATAACATTTCCCGTTATGTTATTTACGTTAACTTTCTTTGTCCAGCAACTTACCCAGAAAGCTACGTTTTGAGTGCCCATCAAATGGACGGTTTAGATCATCCTTTGGTTTAAGCCACAGCATGACGTTAACTTTCTTTGTCCCACTCCCATAGGCAACTTCCCAGAAAGCTATGTTTTGAGGACCCATCAAATGGATGGTTTAGATCATCCTTTGGTGTAAGCCACAGTATATTTTGAAAATTACAAGACTATACGGGCGTACCGCATATAAAATCATGGTGTAAGCCCTTATAGTCCAATATTTTTCTCAATGTATTGTACGGCCTGCACCATAGGATGATTCAAACCGTCCATTTGATGGGCCATAACATAAATAGGTTGTACCCAAAAAATTATTTCAACCCTCCCATTTATAGAGTTTTACATAATATGCTTTTCCTCTATAGGTCGAAGGCCTATGATCATCCTAAGGAAATAATTTTTCGGCATAACCTATTATATTGTGGCCCATCAAATGGACGGTTTGGCTCATTCAGTGGTGCGCCGTATAGTACTTTCAGAGAAAAACGGGATTACAAGGGCTTGCATCATATAAAATCTCCGAGATCTTATATGGTGTTTTCTTTTGAAATGGAAAGATTTTATATCGTGTAAGCCCTTACTGTCCAGTATTTCTTCAAAAGGTACAGTGCTGACTGAACCATAGGATGATCCTAACCGTCCATTTGATAGGTCACAAAGTAATTAGGTTGCACTCCAAAAACTCATTTCCATCGAAGTGCAGATATCATTTTCTATCCATCTTGAATGGTTATGGCTGCCATCTTAGGTTGTCTTGACTAAGGGTGTCAATTTTGGCTCGGGCTCGGAGGCTCGCTCGAGCTCAGCTCGAATCCTTAACGAGCCGAGCCCAATTTAGGCCAGGCTCGGCTCGTTCAGAATTTAATATATTTAAATATATATATTATATATTAATTTATACATTAAAAGGGTTGTCCAGGGAGTGAAAGGGGGAGGGCGGGGGGCAAAATATGCCACTTCATTTTTGGAACCCCATATGTTACTAGGACCACCCCCCCATAGTGTAAAAAAAGTAGTCAAATTACACTAGTAGGGCTGTCCAGGAAAGATGAGGGGTGTGAACATAATATAACCCGAGCTCAGTAAGGCTCACGAGCCTGACCGAGCCAAGCTTTTGAGCTTAACGAGCCGAGCCGAGCCCAATTTATTTTTGGAACCCCATATGTTACTAGGACCCCCCCCCCCCCCATAGTGTAAATAAAGTAGTCAAATTACACTAGTAGGGCTGTCCAGGAAAGATGAGGGGTGTGAACATAATATAACCCGAGCTCTGTAAGGCTCACGAGCCTGACCGAGCCAAGCTTTTGAGCTTAACGAGCCGAGCCGAGCCGAGCTGAGCCCAATTTATTTTTGGAACCCCATATGTTACTAGGACCACCCCCCCCCCTCCCCCCATAGTGTAAATAAAGTAGTCAAATTACACTAGTAGGGCTGTCCAGGAAAGATGAGGGGTGTGAACATAATATAACCCGAGCTCGGCCAGGCTCAGCTCGTTTACACCCCTAGTCTTGACTCAATTTTACTGCATCAAAAATGATATCAAAATACCATATCAAATGAGTTATTGGTTTATTTTTTAAAGCAAATAAAAAAAAAATGCGGCCATTTAGCCTATTGAAAACCATGTGTCCCCCATTTGTTTGTTTTTTTCATGAAAATTTAAGAAAAAATTCAGATAAAAGTGGATGGAAATTCAGGCTTTTTTATGAAAAACATCGGTTGTTGTGTTTTTCTTTTCTGTCAATTTTCTTCGTTTTTGAAATTGAAGTTTATGTAAGTCTAATCAAACTACAGTAAGAAATAGACTAAATTGAATTTTTCCCTTTCCTCCCTTTCCTTTCCACTTCACCATGTCCCCACCCTAGCCATAGCTCCACCGCCTCTACGTGCACATGAGGTTTTTTACTAGTATTATAATAAGGAAGATCGCCTTTTTACTTAAATGTCTGCGTCTCATTTCGTCTTACCCAGAGATCGAAAATTTCCCCGATACTTTCTAGATTTTCTCACGATATATTCTCCCTCTCTTTCTCTCTCAATATTTCCGTAGGCATACCATGTTTTTTTAACGTTTAAAAGCGAGACTTTCCTCCCCTGTTTGGTTGCCGGTTAAACTTTTGTCACAGGAAGAGTTAGTTAAATTTTGGTCCCATCCCATATTTGGTTGCCTTTCAGCACTAGGTTTATTTTAATCCCACTCTTGTAATGATTACTTGTGGGGTGAATTTTTTAATCCCACTTTTGTAATGATTGCCTTTTCATCCCATCCCAAAATAACTCCAGGAACAAAAATAAACTAAGGAACCAAAAATAAGCTTGAGAAGAATTTTTTTCTACCCAACAGTTCAAGCAACCAAACAAAGGTTTTTTTTTTCCCCACCATAATCCGGTCAACCAAATATGGGATTTTTATTTTACCAGGATACTTCTAGGAGTTTTTTTTTCCCACCTATCTCCCAGGGTATTTTTTTTCTCCCACATAACTCCCAGGAACAATTCGTTCAAGATTACATATCTTATTCCCTGTCCTTAAAAGAAAGTAATTCGTTCAAGATTATCTGTCCCTCTCTCTCCTATATTGTGTGTCAATTGTGGGTCACTTTTCTGGTTCTCGATCTTCTTTGGTAATTCCTTCATGCTTCTCTTACTTTTGAGTATTTTTTACTTTTATTATCCATTTTTTATTGTTTTAATACCTCTCTCTCTCTCTCTCTCTCTCTCTCTCTCTCTCTCTCTCTCCTATGAGACAGGAAAGGGTTCCTTCTAACGTTAGCAGCTAGCTTAGCTGCTAATGTTAGCGTAAAATAAGGGTGGGCCACATTGTTGGGCTGATACTAAGCATTCATTTGAAAGGCCCCATCATGGATGGGGTGTGTACCAAAAATCAGCTTCATTGGATCATCATAGGATGTCCATTTGTGGGGGTGAAAATGGACAGATACTGTTTGTTTTGATTCAGTGATGTCTTGAATTGCCTGTAAAAATCAAGTTAGAAAATTACAAAAAAAAGCTTCTAGATATGTTTACCATTGAAAATTACAAATTCTTGGAGTTAAAAATTCACGATCTAAATCTTTATTGAATCTGATTCCATATTCTAATTTCAACTCTACCATCTGTAATTAGTTCGGAATTACTCCATTTTCTGTGTTTGGATAGCAAGGAGCA
Source organism: Tasmannia lanceolata (assembly GCF_043159265.1). NCBI lineage: Eukaryota > Viridiplantae > Streptophyta > Magnoliopsida > Canellales > Winteraceae > Tasmannia > Tasmannia lanceolata. Next base: position 7,118,771 of record NW_027518683.1, read on the forward strand.
CTAATTTTGACCATTAATTCCAATTGGAATTGAGCCAGGATACAGAGGCAGTCATTATCAAATTTGTGAATAATCACTTATTAAGTGATGCAGCAGAACACAATTACACTATAATAGATTATTTTTATAATAGGTGATTGTTATAATTCGTTGCAACAATTGCACTATGTTGGTCTGTAATCCCAACCCTATTCCCAGTCAAGACCCTGAAAGATGGGCACTTCACCATTGCCGCAGTAGTTTTCTTGGTTCTCCACATCATAGCCTTGCGTGGGGTCGATCACAAAATAGTGTTCGCTTGGCGAATGGATTACAAATTGTTCAAGCAAAAATGTATTACTACTTGATGTGTCATTTAAGCCCACACTTGGTGGAAGTGGTGCAAGTGTTGGCTCACTTGGTGGAAGTGTCTCTGCCATTCCACTATAGCCGTTGGGAAAGTTGATATTGTTAACCCATATGGGATTGGACTGAACGGGCATGGGCTCTGGCTCGGGCTGAAAGGGCACCGGCTGGGGCTCATTCTGATTGGGCATCGGCTTGGGCTCGGGCTGAATGGGCATCGGCTCAAACTGGGGCTGAACAGGCATAGGCTCGAGCTGAACGGGCATTGGCTCACGCCGACCCCGTTTGCGCTTGTGCACATCTTCACTTGGTTGAGCTTTTGCAGATTTTTTTGTATCTCTTAAATTCTGATAAACTTTGCATAAAACACAATCATCCAGCTAAAAAGAAAAAAAAAGAATTATAGTTAGTAGAGAAAAGAAATTAAATCTCGGGCATATGATAATAGTATGAATTAAAAAAAAAAAAACATACATCACGTATGAGATTAATGTAAATTCTAGCATAACTATTTTCTTTTTCTTTAAAACAATATTGTTTATTTTACCCTCATGCTGGTGCCCTCATTCTTGGGATGTATCTTGTCAGAGGCTCTATACTCCTGCATAAGCCAATTGGTCCTAGACCCTTTCGGTCCCTTTCCGATGTGAAAAACCAGCATTCTCTTAGACCCAAGTATCTCTCCTTCATGTTCAATTTTCTTATCTTTTCCTGTGGCTTTCCAGTAGCCATACCCATCTCCGGTGCCCTGTCCTGAACGCACGTCCCGTCTTACAGACTTCCCATTCTGATACTTCTCTGTGGTGTGAAAAAGTACCATTCATTTTCCTCCCAAGGCTTGTGTTCACCTTGTAATCAACAAAATTTTCTTCAATCAATAATCAATAAACAATATTAAAAAATTTTAATATTTAGAAAGGAGGCTTAATCTTTTTTATATGGTGCCCACGGGTGAAAATCCAGTGCCAATTTCAATATAGGCATAAACGATAATCTAACAGCAGCCTCTTAAAAAAGTGGGCTGGTGCAGGGTGCAGGATTTCACACCAGTTCACCATATATATAAAAATCAATCAAATTGGTGTCCTATTAAAAGTTAAAAGGAATTAAAAAGCAGAAAAGAAATATGAATGGGAGAATAACTGAGAAGAAGTGTACATACTTGTGAGAACGTCAGGAGTGTAATTATAAAGATCTACATCATGGATTTCATTGGCAGGAAGTGAAAGACCTTGAACCTTCTTTATAAGGAAATATTTAAACAGTTCATGATCAAAAGGACGAAATCTGTACCAAGGACGAATTTCTGAGTCATTACACTTTCCTTGAACTTAGTCCACAGGATCTGAATGAATGTTCAGACATGCGGAGAAGTAGTCTCCTTCCATGTCGCCAGAAGACGGGAACTCTCCGCCTTCCAAGTATGAGCCCATAGGATCTGACTGAAAGCTCTGCAAATCGGACAAGTCGTCTCCTTCCATGTCGCCAGAAGACGGGAACTCTCCGCCTTCCAAGTATGAACCCATAGGATCTGACTGAAAGTTCAGCAAATCGGAGAAGTATCTACCTTCCATGTCGCCGATTGGACTCGGACATAGAAATTGCAAGAAGTCGCCCATTGTCTGAGAAACTTCCTCAGACCCCTATAATAGCAAATTGTGTTGGGGAGAAATATCAATTTCATGGTCACTTTTTATTTTGTCTGTCCACCGGGAGAGAAGGAGAGAGAGAGAGTCTCCAAGGAGAGAGAGAGAGAGAGAGAGAGAGAGAGAGAGAGTCCTCTTTGCACAAGGAGAGACTTATTTTGTGAAAGGAGCTGGTCGGCGCTTCTGCACGAGAGAGAGAGAGAGAGAGAGAGAGAGAGAGTCCTCTTTGCACAAGGAGAGACTTGTTGTGAAAGGAGCTGGTCGGCCCTTCTGCATGGAGCAAATTGTGTTGGGGCGTAAAAATGACTTTGAATTAAAATCGCCCTTTTCTTATAGGAACTTGGCTTTTAATTAAAACGGCGTTGCAAATTTCTCTCCTTGTGCACGGAGGACTCTGTCTCTCCTTGGGTTAGGGTTGAGACTGTGGCAGCCCGGCCTGACCTGAACCTAACCTCTGTCTTCTAATTTTATCTTGATTTTCTTTGTGTTATTGTATTTTTCTATTTGGCCTTGGGAGAACCCAAAACGCAATAAAATTAGATGGGTTGGGTTGGGTCAGGGATGAGAGATTTAGACGTGGGTTGAGTTAGGGTTGGTGCAAATATCAAAATAAGGGGGCCTCCTTTTCTTTTTCTTTTTTGGGATTTTGCGAAGGGAAATGATATCAGCGCAACTATGTTTTGATATCTGCACTCTTTGAGCCTTGCACGGGTTTCCCAGGGCCTTTTTCTTAATATTTCTGGTGGGGAACCCTAGCTTAATCATCCAAAAAAAAAAAAAAAAAAAAGTAGTTGTGTTGATATCATTTGCCGTTTGAGAATTGATTTTGAGTCCAATGATCAGTTCAATGAAATCTAAAGTTGTTATTAGTTCTTGGTTTTACTTCTGAATAATTCCATTTGATGACTCTTCTTTGCATTGGGTTGGAAGGCAACAAATAGGGGGTGTTTTTTTTTTTTTCGTCTTTACATAAGTTTGTTACTTTGTTGCATCCTTACATAAGTTTGTTCAATACATTTGAACATTGGTAAATTAGGAGGCACTTCTCTCAAGTTGGTAAGATTTTGAAAGAAAGGACACTCTCGGTATGTATGCAGAGTTAACCATTTTCAATGGGTTTTTTTTTTATATAAGAAATCAGGTGAAATGCTAAGTAGGATCCTTTCAAACCTCATAGATCAGTATCTTGTTTGGCAATGCAAATCAATGCAATTTTAGATTCATCGATATACTTATTTAAATGCAAATTTTATGAATAATTTTTCATCATATCATATCTTATATGTAATTTCCACAAGAAACTCAAAATGAAAACTAAGATTCCATTCTTTATTCATTCTTCAATGTCAAATGTAGCTTTATTAATTTAATTTTATAATTTTTTAATCAATTTGCAACGTTATCAATTAATTAATTTCTCTATTTTCAATATTTTGAATCCTCCTTTTAACTAACCATCAATTTGTAATGTTGCTTCCTGTTTTTTGTCGCCCCGTGCATCGCACGGGTCTGCAATTAGTAAAAGATAACGAAAATATCCCTACTTAAATCTCATGAAAAATGACAAAAATACTTATATCTCATAGAAAGTGTTAAATACACCTATCTCTTCGAAAATAACTCATATATCATGGAAAATAAAAAGACCCTATCTCATAGAAAATGATCAAAGTACCACTCACTCATAAAAAATGACCAATACACTTGTATCTCATAGAAAATAATAAAAAACACCTATCTGATGCAAGACAACTTATATGGTGGACGGCTCTGCACTTACGTGCAGCCTGAAAAAAAATACTGGTGGCCGCATTTTTTTGGTGATCCAACCATTCATTTTGTTGGGCCCTGATTTTATTCTCTAATTCAGATCTAATTTTATTCTCTAATAAAATCTTCCCCATAGAATGATCTTAACCCTTTGATTTGACGAGGTTTAAAATGGACACCGCAACATAAAAAAACTACATAGATCAGGGGTTAGGATTGAAAAATATTTTCTGGGCACACTCCCAACAAATGAAAAAAAAAAAACGTGTGCCGACATTGTTTGGGTGGGTGATCCAACCATTCATTTGTTGGGCCCTAATGTAGATAGCTTGGGCCCTTTGATTTGAGGAAGTTTAAAATGGACACCACAATAAAAAAAAATGCATAGATTGGAAGGTTAGGATCATTGATCCTATGAACAAAATACACTATCTCATGAAAATGACAAAAATAAACTTATCTCATACAAAATAATAAAATATTTCAATCTCATGGAAAATGGGTTAAGGTACTTTGGCTATTATCGTTATTTTCTCGTAATGGGGTATTTTTGTAAAAACCAGACCCTCCCCCAATGCACATACCTCTTATGTTGAAATTGTATTTCCTGCATATAAACAACAAATTTAATGTTTCCCTAGAGAAATGAAATTGTGTGAAACGGTTCTCTAATAATAAATGTCTTTTGAGGATAAACGTGTGAGTACATGAAAATCGATGCTTTAAATCCTCCTTAACGACAAAATCCTACATGAAAATCGGTGCATTTAGAGTCAGGTTTGTCAAAGGTGAAGGAGGAGACGGGATATGCGTTTGGAAAGTTGAGAGGAGGTAGAAGTAGAAAGTCTTTCGAAATTTGGATTTTTTAATTTTGGGAAGCTGTGTGTGTGACACGTGGCACAACCTCAGCTTTACTTATATACTAGTTGCACAACCTCAGCTTCCCACATTCATGTCCTAATGTCTCAGAAAAAAAAAATCCGATTAAAATTTCACTACAAACAAAGTGGTGTAAGGAGGTGTGAAATGAAGGAAGTTTACAATTGTTACGCACTGCATATCAATTTTTTCAATATCATGGGCCAACACCATCAGGAAGATTTGAACTGAATTTCAGTTACACCTTTCCATCTAATTTTTTACTACAGCAATGTCTCAACAGAAAAAATTTGCACTTGTTTTACAAAGAAGGGTTATTGAATAAACTTCAACCAATTTAGGACTGACTCTACAATGTTAAAAATGTGGGTTCGTTTCACAATTACCATGTTGAGATTTTTTTTGTCAAGGTGTTGTAGGTACAAAAAAGAAGAAGCTTGAAGCCCGTATATGTTAAAAAGACAACCAACACATGAGGATGAACATAATTAAAGTCAGACAAAGCATACACATAAGGATTCAGGTAGATGATTTTTTTTTCCCTATGTTTTGGTAAATAACAACTTAAAGGGGCTGATAATAAAGTAAATTTCATTTATTATGCACCGTTTAATATCCTTGCAATATTTTGAGAAATTGTTCAAACTTGACTCTCTTGCAATCATGACAATAGGAAAATATATAGATGAAAGATTATCCTTTTCCCAAGCACCAATTAATTGGTTTACTGTTCTTTTGGAAAATAAAAAAGATACTAAAAAATTGTAGGAATTCGTAAATACATATATTGAGGTGGATAAATTTTTCATTTTGACAAAAGCTATGGTCAAGTAAATGATTTTTGCTGAAGAAAAATAGGCATAGAGAAAACTATTGTGGTTAATCTGAATTCCATTATTTGTACATAAGGAGTGGGTAAAATGAACTTGGGTATGAGAGGAGATACCTCAGAGGGTGGGTGTGAGGAGAGCATGAAAATGTGTGTTGGAATCTGACACGGGTATCAAGTGGTAGATTGGGCAAACCCCAAAAAGAAAGATTTGTGGATTTGCCAAAATATTTTAATCAATTCTTAAAATTTATTGATAACAGGTAATATATTGAAAATTTTAATAGGTTAAGTAAATATAATGTTTTATTTCAATATAAAAAATTTCCTATTAGGTAGATAAAGCTCAAAACACACAGTAATTGTAAGGTTAGGTTGTGGTAGTAGTATTCAGAAAAAAAAAAAAAAAAAAAAAAAACAAATAAACAAATAAAAGAGACCTAGAAGGCTAGAGCTATCGCCGGAGTATTGGAATCTAAGACGTGTCCGACACGGGTACGATCTTAGTCATTAGACAAGGTTATGATGAGAAAATATGTGCTTAGAAAAGTCAAAAAACAAAACAGGTAAATGACAATGTGATCATGATGTACACAGAAATCAAAGCAGTGAGGAGAAGACAAAGGAACCACTGCGTAAGAGAATATAGATCATAAGTCGTTGTGATAGATCTGTAATTTGTGAAGAACTAATACTCGTTATTCAAAACAATATTTCCCTTTGAAATCCCGCCAAAAAATCAACAATCAAAGAGACTAAAATGCAGGTGATTGTAACAAACATTGTCACACAAAATTTAAACTCAGTCCCCACACTAAGAAACATAAATACTCCAGGCATTGAAAAAAAAGAAAGAAGGGAAATGTTATCAGCACTACTCTATTTTGATGAGGGCAGTCCTCACTTTATTAAAAGTACGGTATGGCCCTCACCATAGGATGATCCAAATCGTCCATTGGATGGGCCACAGCCTAAATAGGTTGTGCCCCAAAAATCATTTCCATAGGTTGATCCTAACCCTCTTACATTCAAATTGGAGGGTTAGAATCAACCTATGGAAATAATTTTTGGGGCACAACCTATTTAGGCTGTGGTCCATCCAATGGACGGTTTGGATCATCCTGTGGTGCGGGCCATACCGTACTTTTAATAAAGTGAGGAGTGCCCTCATCAAAGTACAGTACTCTGATAACATTTCCCAAAAAAGAAACATCAATATTCCATGCTCATAAATGATGATTCATACATCAAGAGACTCTATAGCAAGTAACGGGAAACATGTGAGAAGCTTCATTGAAAGTCAACACGAAACATGTAACAAGCCTCATGGGAAGCAAACAAGAAATTTATAGAAGAGTAGTGTTATAGTCTCTTAGAGAGGAAGAGGTAATTAAGTTAGAAAGGAAGAGTTAATTTAGGTAAGGATTACAAGTAGTAAAGAAGACTTCACGAGTGATTAGTATTCCAAGTTCTAGGGAATTATAGTTTCACATGTTTTATTCATGTAATTTAATGTCAAGTTTTAGGAAAATATTCACAGAAATTTTATTTGAAACTTAAGCTGGGTATTTAAGTTTTAAATACAATTTTTAAATAAATACATTCAGCATTATCAAAAGGGAAATGATTTCAGCGCTCAAGTGTTTTGATAAACATGCGCTCCACTTGTTTGTCGTCTAGTATTTAAAGGGTTTTAAGAGCTTTTTGAGAACTGTAATATCCTCTGACATCCCTTTAAATACTACACGACAAACAAGTGGAGCGCATGTTTATCAAAACACTTGAGCGCTGAAATCATTTCCATTATCAAAACTACAACACACTCTTTTAGAAAAAATAATCACCTAAATAGAAAATGTACTCTTAATTAAGCCGGAACAAGTAGGAAGCGAGTGGGAAATGTGCTTCCCCTTAATTTGGGAAACGAAAAGAACTTAGCCTCCAAAGCGAGCTTCTTATCCAACTAGGATGTTTTCGGTAACTAATTTGGTCCAAACCCATAAGGTTAGTTTTGAAGTTCTTGGCCTATTAATTACTTAATTCAATTATGTCATTGCATATGCTTAGTAGAACTAGTTTACTCTTTTAATAACTTGGACATGTTCGTTCTACTGATAAAACAAGGAAGACATAACTGATGAAACTACAGATATCGTGCCCAGCTTGCTGGCAAACAGATGCATGCCTCTAACTAGACTAATATATCAAAATTAGTGCTTCCAATGGCCGCAACGACTAAAACATGGAAATGGTTAGAGTCAGCAGTAAAAGAAGTAACCTATCTGAGGAGAAGAATGGGTCTGATTAGCTAGTAGTCAAGCCGATGATCTTTCCAAGGTGATGATTAGTAGTTTGTCTATGAAGATTACTCCCACTAGTATAGATATGGATTGTGAACTCTCTCTCTCTCTCTATTTTTTTTTTGTGACATAGGTAAGCTAGGTTCGAACCCCGACCTCAGGGTGAATGAACAGTCATTACCAACTGAGCAAGTGGCTCAACCCCGGATTGTGTACTCGTGACAGAATGAAGAAGGGGATTTTTTCTGCAACATGAGAAATCCGGACAAAGCAATTGCAAGCGTGAAGGATTGGGGAGAATCAAATAAGTGGATGCCAACAGAATAGGATTGTGGCAATCATTGATTCAAGGTAACATAAGTCACACAACCAAACTCAAATGTATCACTCTCCAAAAATTAGGAATGCAAGAATTAGGTGATGCAACAAACTCAATAGATTGGGATTGCAGATATTATGAATCAAGTCAAAAGATATAATGATCGACCTCAAATGTATCATTCCCAATAGATGAATTTATTGCTTTTGAACCATGGCGTTGTAACAGACACAAAAGTATTGCTACAATTATATTAGGATTACCAAGGAGCTGTTTGATATGTGGATAAGAATTTGGAATTAAATTCACCCCTGAACCCCACCTCTACTCAACTCTACTCAACTCAACTCAACTAAGCCTTTGTCCCAAACTAGTTGGGGTTGGCTAATGAATCATTTAGAAAATTTTCATGAAGAAGGTGAAAGGATCTATGAGGCTCAAATTGACTAAGTCTAATCCTAACGCTAGTTGGATTCATCTACATGGATTGTTTTCTTCCATTCTATCTTATCCAAGGTAATGTTCTCTGTTATGTTCCTCGCCCCCAAGTCTTTTCTCATTGTTTCTACCCAAGCTGTTTTCGGTCTGCCTCCACCTCGTTTTACTCCATCAACTTGGCACGAGTCACTTCTTCTAACTGGAGCATCCAAAGGCCTACGATGGATATGCCCAAACCATCGTAAGCGGTGCTCTCTCATCTTCTCCTCAATCGGTGCCACCCCAACCTTTTCATGGATGTCTTCATTTTTAATTCGATCTAACCTTGTGTGGCCGCACATCCATCCATCTAAGCATTTGCATCTCCGCTACACTCATCTTATGAATATGCTGCTTCTTGGTGGCCAAACATCCTGAGCCGTACAGCATGGTTGGCCTCACAACTGTCTTATAAAACTTTTCCTTCAACTTGGTAGGTATTGTACGATCGCACAGAATTCCTGAAGCATGCTTCCACTTCAACCAACCTCCTCTTATTATGTGGTTAACAACCTCTTCAATCTCTCCTTCCTTATGTAGGATTGAACCAAGATAGCGAAAGATATCACTCTTAGGTACCTCTTGTCCAGTCATACTTACTGTCTCCTTGCCCCGCCTCCTTATTACTTAAGTTGCACTCCATGTACTCTATCATAGTCGTGCTCAGTCTAAAAATTGTGGATTCCAAAGTAGTTCTCCATAACTCTAACTGAGCATTAACTCCTGCTTTGGTTTTGTCAATTAATACTATGTCATCTGCAAATAACATACACCACGACACCTTGTCCTGGATACCCTCCGTAAGTCCATCCATAAGTAACAAGAGTAAAAAAATGGTAGATCACTTTTCAATTAGTACAGGTACGATTGTCGGAATCCAATACGGATATCGAATGTGGGATTCGGTAAACCTCAAAAAGAAAGATTCACGGATTCGCCATAATATTTCAATTCAATCTCATATTTTATTTTAATTTAAAAAATAATATGATCATAACCATGGTTTTAAATTTCAGTTTCGGCTAAAATTTCGGAGTTATCCGAAACCGAAATTTCAGGCGAAATTTGGTATTGGCTAACAGAACGCCTGATTTTTGGGACGAAATTTCGATCAAAATTACCGAATTTCATTCTTGATTTGTTATCCTAAACTCAAACAACCCCAGTAGTTATGAATCACGTCAAGGTGACACACTTGACTCACATATATTACTCCTATTATATTATGATACTTATTATTGTGAGATCAAGGTACCATAAAGAAGTTAATTTATCACTCAAAACACATTAGGATTGCAATAATTTTGAATCAAAGAAACTCAGAAAAAAAAAATTAACCAGTCCTGATGTATTTGAATTGGGATAATTTTGAAATCAATGCAACGAATGACAAGAAGAGAAACCCTAATATATATTCCAAAATTGCCTTCTAAAACAAGAAGAAATTCAACCCACATCATAAAAAAGAGAACAAAAAAAAATAATGAATAAGAAAAGGAAAATGAAAACATAGAAAAGGAATGAAGGATTATTGGCCTCTGAAACTCCATCTTCCAAAAGAAATATATCCTCGTCGTCAGAACCCATCAGTTAAAAACAGCAGAGCAATCAAAAGTATCCCCTCCCCGTCAAAAGACTACAATGTCACCCCTTCTCCCATAACAATGCTGAAAAAATCAATAAATAAATACTACCTGCTTAGATGCTAGCGTCACTCTCCTACACTGTAAATCGCGATATGATGACTCCAGCAGAAAAGACATATACTATCCGTTAAAAGAGTTAGTCATACAATTAGGGAAATGACATACCAGCCCCCTTTTCTTCTCTGGACCACTCCATTGTAGTGTAAAAAGTGTAGACATAGATACACTAGGAGGAGGTGGCCCGGGAAAGAAAATGGGGAGTACAGGTATTGGACTTGCCTGGAAGTGGAACTTACCTCCGAGAATATGGGAGCTGATAAATGCGCCCCTTGAAATTCTGCGGACACCCGTATTAGCACCTGCTAAAGTAGGTAGCCGGTAATGTGAAGTTAGAACTTTTTTAAATGACCAAAATCCCATTGAAGCATCAGCAAGTTAGAATTTTTTTAAATGACCAAAATACCCATTGAAGCAGCATCTCCTCTCTCTCTCTCTCTCCCAACCTCTCTCTCGTTTTTGAAATTCAGGGCCCTACTTCTCTTTGAAACCCAAACGATTTTGATCTAATTTCAATTGGGTTTTGAATGGCTAGGTTAAGTTTTCCTATTCCCTAATGATTTTACAATTGCAACACTAGGAAAGTTATGCTCGTTGATGATCGATCATATCATAGAATAGAGGGATTGATTTTTCTTATTTTACTCTCATATTACTGTGTCCGTTTGCAAGGGCCTCTCGGAATGATTCCCAGGGGTTCACTATGTTCAGTTAGCATATGTGTAACAAGTTGCGGGAAAAAGTTCATTATCAATGAGGAGTTTATCTCATAAAGATTTTCCCCTGCAATTACAAGGAAAGATCTGATTTCACTCTTCCTTTTCACTTGGATCTGATGAGGCAGTCTCCCCTCCCTCTTCTTCAGTGGGGAGCCTCATCTGGAACTGGTTATCTGATCAACAACTCTTTCTTGGTCAAGACCCTCTTTCTTCAATAACTATTTTCTCCTTAAGTAGAATAAAGCTTCTATGAAGACAATTTCTCCATATAAAGAACAAACGGAAAAACAGGAAGAGAGGAGAGAAGAGACTAGTGTTTGGTTGTCAACCAAGTAAAGTTGTGATAGGGGATGTCTTTATCAATATATAGAGAGAAGAGAGATAAAGAACATAGAGAAAGTGAAAAAGATTCATTTTCAAGAAATCTAAGCAAAATTCTACCTTTTTGTCGTATAGGCTTAGATATTATAAGAAGGGGACAAGGGTGATACAATAGGAGATATGCAAATGATTAACTAGGAGACATTCTCGCGAGTCTCTAGGGATTTCAATGCTATATTAGCAACCAAACATGGAGTTTTGTTGGTGTGACACCCAAATACCTAGCAAATCCCCCTAAGACATCCCAGCTTTTGTGCAACCAGACACACTCAACACAGGATTGAGGATAACTATAGCCCTAGATATTCATTCTCACAATTGGAGATGGCTATTGTTAAAATATAAAAGATAAATAATGCCTTTCTCCAATAGCTTAAGCTTTTAGAGAAGTTGGTATGTTAACATGGTATCCGAGTCAAATGTCTCGAGTTCAAGCCTCCCGGATGGCAAAAATCCACATGCGATGGTCGGCCCAAAGTGGGACCACATGTGCCACGTGTTTGCCAAGTGGGCCACACGTGCGGGGGAGTGTTAAAATATAAAAGATAAATAACTTCTTTCTCCAATAGCTTAATCTTTTGGAGAAGTTGGTAAGTTAACAGCTATATTCTTTGATAGCCCTCCTCAGAATCAGATGGTTGAGGTAGAGCTAGAATTCTCTAATTCTTTGATTGATCTCTTTCAATAAGGCTCTGTTCACTTGTTTTCCTGGGAAAGGAAAAGAAAATGTTTCTCGGGAATCTGACGTGGCATTAGGAAAAGAAATCTAGGGAATCTGTGCAGGGAAAAGTTTCCCTAGACTGTTCACTTGCGTTGGAAAAGGTTTCCAGAAAAACTGCTTAACCTTCTTTTTGCACTAGTTTTCCAGGGAAACGAAATCCGTGTGTTTTTATTAGGAAATGAAATCCCTAAAGGGTGGGAAAATGGGCTTTTCCATGTCATTTTTTGCTTTTTTTGCAAATATTCCACATGTAATTCTATTTTCCCTGGAAAGCAAGTGAACACCAGAATTCTGTCTTATCAAGGTCTTGTCAAGGAAAAAATAAGCTGTTTTTCAGGGATTGGCTTTCCTGGGAACACAAGTGAACAGAACCTAAGAGAAAGTACATGAAGTTTATTGGATTTTTATCATTTATGTGTTTTTACTATTCCAAAAAGTCCAAAGCTACATCAATTTTTTAACTAATCGTCCGGGAGTACAAGATCAATCACTTTTCCAACACTTTTCTTTGACAACCAAACACCACATGGAAAGTGCTTCACTCCCCTTCCACTTAAATTGCTCCACTTTCCATCCTGTTTGGGTGCACCAAATTTTGGGAAAATTTAAGCAAAAGGCATATTTTCCTTTTCCTAGCTTTTTTTGGTTTCCATTTATTAGTAAATTCACATTATAGTGCTGTCCATTTTCCCAATGCAAGCCTCCTTTCTACTGTTTTGACTTCCAAGGAAAAGGAAAGTAAAGAAATAGGAACTTATTTTCCTTTCCATCTATTTATATATTACATACATCCAAATGGACCCAAGGAAAACCACCAAATGGATAAAATCCTGTACATTCACAGGCATAAACCAGTTTTAGACTAGTAAAAATGAGAATTAGAACATTTTGGGCAACTTTAGAATTCTATCTTAAAAAGCTTAGCGTGCTTGAGGTGCTTCGCAATGTGTGCAACCGAACGGACGGCGGCTACAAGGGAAACAACCAAACCAAACATGCTTAAGCTCTACAACACCATCCATTTTCGACTCCCTCCCTTGATCTTTGCTTGAGCCATATACATTCTTACAGGAAGATATATAGTTAGTGGCCAAAAGGCGATTGAACCGAGCAAACCCACAACAGAGTTGAAGAATGGCAACATCATGGCAACCAATGTCGGGAAAACAACGCAGACTGTTCGTAGGAGAAGCTTAGAGAGAGTAAATTGGATAGAGCGTGCTTTGCTTAGGGGCAATCTTAAGGTGTAAACTGTGTGAAGGAATCCTGTTGTAGGCCATCTCAAAGCTAGCCACTTCTCGTAGAAGGCAAAAATCGGTTGAGCATATACCTGTGACATGTTAGAAATTTAGTTTGGTGAGCTTAAGTTCAGACTCCTGAGGCTAGTTTTAACGTTCACATTGACACATTTGGGAATAATTAGGTGAGGCAATCGCTTAGAAAATACCCTTAAAAATTGTTTTGTTGACTATAGATTGTTAATTTATATAGGTAATGATGGGGTCCGGACTCAGCACTGAGGGAATCCGGACTCAGCACTGAGGGGTCCGAACTCAGCATTCAATTGGCTGCTGACACGTGGCCCTCACAAGGACCCCAACACCTGTCCCCACTAGGTGTGGCACCTGGACCAATCAGGGACTTCCACCTGCCCTCCTTAGGTATGAGACCTGGTCCATACAGAGCCCACCACCTGTCCTGGACAGGAGGCTCAGAATTACCATCTGTCCTAGACAGGTGGTTCAGAATCACTATAAATAACCTTCACTTGTACTAAGGTGAGGGTCCTGAAATCTGAGAACCAAAACTCTAAGCTTTTGCTCTGACATTGCTCTGCACTCCTGCTCATACTGACTTGAGTGTCGAAGCGCCCGTCCGGAGTATCACTCCGGGTTGGTCCTCTGACCCTTTTCTTTCTTGTCTGTACCCTTGTGCAGCGCAGGACTCAACCAGCCCTTCAGTCGTGGCTTGTTAGCTCGGACCATCCAGCCCTACCATAACCTGTTACCGATTTTAGGCCTAACAGATTTGGCGCCATCCGTGGGACGGCCGCAACAAAAAGCTGTTCGACATCTTATTTAAGAAACAATGGTAGGACAGACCGGCAAGCGAGCACCTCCGACTTCTCGGGCGACTCGGGCTACGGCCCCCCGCGAAGGACGAAGTGAGCGACTGGCCTCGCAGGTAGAGGTCGGGGCGGCCGTGGAGCGGACGTCGCCCCACTCGGACCGTTCAGACCCTACCCCGACCCCAAGGGAGATGCGGGCCCTTTTTCAAGAAATGACTGCTGTAGTTGCGCAGTTCAGGAACGCGGCCCCCGCACTCCAGCAACACCCAGTCGAGGTTTCTCGACCCGTTCAGAGGGGAGAAAGCTCCCGCAGAGAACGCGCGTCTCCACCCCGGGGCCAAACTCGTCACTCCACAAGAAGAGACCACCGCTCGCGGGACAGGAACGTGCGCCCTGAGCCTCGTCAGCATCACCGGTCACGATCTCCCTCCGTGCAGAGGCGTGGCAGCAAGAGAGACCCCGTGCACGGAGAGGGATCGCGGCACCGGCGAAGGAGTCCGCTCAGCCAATCCGGATCCGCAATGAGCCCATCAGCCGTGAGGAGCAGACCTGCCCATCTGGCCGAGCAGAGGGATGATCCAATGTTACTGCGAATCCAGAAGATCGATAATAGAATCGAAGAGCTGGCCAGAGATCATGGCCGCCCTGCTTCGAGGATCTTCAGTAGCAATCCTCCTTTCACAGACAGAGTACTCGGTGCGGCAGTCCCCATGGGCTTCAAGATGCCGCAGATCCCGCAGTACGATGGGACCACCGATCCCGTGGATCACCTGCAGACTTTCAGAACTACAATGCTTCTCCACGGGGCGTCGGACGGGTTCCTTTGCAGGGCACTCCCCACCACATTAACGGGAGCCGCGAGAGACTGGTACTCGCGGCTGAAGCCCAAGTCAGTGGACAATTTCGACGACTTCGGGGACGACCTGGACCGACATTTCATGAGCAGCAGAAGACCTCGAAAGACAACAGCTTCACTGATGGCCCTAAGACAGGAAGACGGTGAGGCCTTGAAAGCGTTCGTTGGCCGGTTCAACAGGGAGGCCCTACAGGTACCCAACCTGGATCGCTCCGCGGCAACGAATGCTCTTCTGGCCGGAGCCCGGTCCACTGACTTCAGAAGAGCAGTCGCCCGGCGCAATCCGCAGTCCCTGGCAGATCTGATGACCGGGGCGGAAGAGTACATTTCCGTCGAGGAAACTCTCGCTGCCCTGGATTCCGTCAGCAAGAGAAGACCAGAGGAGAAGAACCCTGCCAAGCAACGCAGGGACGATAGACCTCAGAGGAAGGAGAGCAGCCCGCCCCGGAAGGAAAGGAGCTCCCCCCGGCCTCGAAAGGAGAGGAGCCCCCCGACGAGGGAGCGCTACACGCCGCTCACCGCCTCCAGGGCCCAAATTCTGGCGGCCATTCGGAAGGAAGACTTCATCCGATGGCCGAAGAAGCAGACACCAGAAGCGGGCACGCAAGATATGTCCAGGTATTGCCGGTTCCATAAGAGTCACGGCCATGACACCAATGCCTGCATTCATCTCAAGGAGGAGATCGAGCAGCTGATAAGCAGAGGGTACCTCGGGAGGTACTTAAAAAATAATGACAACAGAAGGGAGCGCCAGGACAACCCGAGGCCCAGAGACAGAAGCCCTCGAGACGCCCAACCTCTGGGCGACCGCATCCAAGCTCCTGCCCCGGCCGTTCTCCCTCCTCAGGTACCTCAACCTCAACCTCATGGTGTTATTGGTACCATTTCAGGAGGGCCGACCGCGGGAGGGACCTCTTCATCGGCCCGCAGGACCTATGCCCGGCAGGTCAACGCCGTCCATGCCTGCAGCAAGAAGGCCGAGCCGGAAAATGAGATATCCTTTTCGGAGGCAGATCTTGACGGCCTGATCCTCCCACACGATGATGCCCTGGTCGTCACCATGCTAGTGGCGAACTGGGAAATGAAGAAGATCCTGGTCGACAACGGGAGCTCCGCCGACATCCTCTACTATCACGCCTTCGAGCAGATGATGATCGGAGCTGACCGTTTGAAGCCGGCCAACTCTGACATGTTCGGGTTCTCAGGAGAAGTTGTCAAGGTTGAAGGGCAGATTGAGCTTCCAGTTCTTATCGGGGAGCCGCCCCGCCAGTCCTTCGCCATGGTGACCTTCCTGGTGGTGAAGGCCAAGTCAGCTTATAATGCCATTCTAGGACGCCCTGGCCAGAACCTCCTCCGAGCTATCCCCTCCGCTTATCATCAGAAGATGAAGTTCATTACGCCAGGAGGCGTAGGTGAAGTCAGAGGGGATCAGCCCCAATCAAGAAGGTGCTATGCGGCGGCGCTGAAAGGGAAGAATGCGTCTGAGTCTCTACCAATCGAGTTGTACGATCTGAGAGACGAAGCGCAGGTCATAGTCAACGAGCCCGCAGAGGACCTCATCTCTATTCAATTGAACAGCGATGACGAACAGAGGGTTGTCCAGATCGGCTCTGCCCTGTCAGAGGCCGCGCAGCAGGATCTCGCTCAGTTCCTCAGAGCCAATGCAGACGTCTTTGCCTGGACTCCTTCAGACATGCCCGGCATTGACCCGTCGATTAGCACCCACGAGCTCGGTGTCGATCAGACCTGCAAGCCCGTGAAGCAGAAGCGGAGACACTTTGCACCAGAAAGGCGGAGAGCCATCAGAGAAGAGGTGGAGAGGCTTTTGAAGGCCGATTTCATCCGCGAGATCCAGTATCCGGACTGGCTCGCGAATGTGGTGATGGTGAAAAAGTCCAACGGGAAGTGGAGGACCTGTATAGACTTCACAGACCTGAATAAGGCCTGCCCAAAGGACAGCTACCCACTCCCAAAAATAGACCAGCTCATTGACGCTACAGCAGGTCACGAGCTGCTCAGTTTCATGGATGCTTTCTCAGGATACAATCAAATCAGAATGTACGAGTCAGACATCCCGAAGACATCATTCGTTACCGACCAGGGGACTTATTGCTATCGGGTGATGCCTTTCGAGCTAAAGAATGCAGGAGCCACTTACCAGCGGCTCGTCAACAAGCTGTTCAGAAATCAGATCGGTCGGAACATGGAGGTCTACGTCGATGATATGCTAGTGAAGAGCAGAAGTGCTTCCAACCACGTCTCCGACCTCGAAGAGGCCTTCCAAGTCTTGAGGGAACACAACATGAAGCTTAATCCGACTAAGTGTACGTTTGGCGTCGGAGCAGGCAAGTTCCTGGGCTTCATGGTAAGCCAGAGAGGAATAGAGGCGAATCCGGAGAAGATCAAGGCAGTAATGGAGCTGACTCCTCCCAACACTATAAGAGAAGTGCAGCGGCTTACCGGGCTGGTGGCAGCTCTGGGGCGGTTTATTTCTAAATCCGCCGAGAGATGCCTCCCGTTCTTCAATGCGGTCAAAGGTATAAAAACCGCGCCCTGGACTCCGGAATGTCAAGCAGCATTCCAGGAGCTGAAGTAGTACTTATCCTCCCCCCCCTTGTTGGCCATGCCGGAGCCAGGAGAAGAGCTGATTCTGTATCTCTCAGCGGGACCCTTGGCAGTTGCAGCAGTACTGATCAGAGAAGAGTCTAACCAGCAAAAGCCGATCTACTATGTCAGCAAGGTCCTCCACGATGCGGAGACCAGATATCAGCGAGTAGAGAAGCTCGTGTGCGCCCTCATTATGGCGGCCAGGAAGCTAAGGCCGTACTTCCAGGCACACACGATCAAGGTCTTGACAGGGCAGCCTCTCAGACAGATCCTCCACCGACCAGACACTTCGGGCCGACTTGTCAAGTGGGCCGTGGAACTCAGCGAGTTTGATATCAAGTATCTGCCCAGGCCGGCGATCAAAGCTCAGATTCTCGCTGACTTCATAGCTGAGTGCACAGTTCCGGACCCAGACCCCGGGCTGGTAGCAGTTCCGTCTCCAGAAGCAGAGCTGGCTGTACCGGAGCCACGAGTCGTTTCCAGAGCATCACCGCCCCTCGGGACTGAGTCCGTCACCGCGCATCCAGTTTTGGAAGAGCCGCTCTGGGAAGTTTATGTGGACGGGTCATCGAACAAGACAGGGTGTGGTGCAGGGCTAGTTCTCACTGGACCAGAGGACTTCGTCCTGAACTATGCCCTGAGGTTTGGTTTCCGTGCGTCCAACAATGAAGCAGAATATGAAGCGCTCATAGCCGGGATGAATCTCGCTGTACAGACCCGTGCTCAGAGGTTGAAGGCGTACTGCGACTCACAGCTGGTCGTCTGTCAGATCCAGGGGGTATATGAAGCCCGTGAAGAGCGGATGATCAAATACTTGGGAAGGGTCCGCAGTTTGGCCGATCATTTCAAGAGCTTTGAGGTCGTCAGAATCCCCCGAGCAGAGAATGTAAAGGCAGATGTGCTATCAAAGCTTGCAGCATCAGGTTACACCGCCCTCAGAGAAATTCGCATGGAGTTTCTGAAGAGGTCCAGTATCGATGCCCAGTCCGTCGTGGTGATGCAGATTGACGATGAGCCGTGCTGGATGGATGAGATAGTCAGGTATCTGCTCAGCGGAGAGCTCCCGGGAGAGAGAAAGGAGGCCCGCAAGGTCACGCAGCGGGCAGCGAGGTTTTCACTGGATGGCGGGACTCTATACAAGAGGTCGTATACCCTCCCGTATCTAAAGTGTCTCCGCCCCAGTGATGCCTTGTTAGCCCTGCAGGAAACCCATGAAGGAATCTGCGGAGAGCACCTCGGGGGCAAGGTCCTCGCCATTAAAGTCCTCCTGAGAGGTCTGTACTGGCCTACATTGAGGAAGGACGCGCTGAGCCTTGTGAAAAAGTGTGAGAAGTGCCAGAAGTTCTCTCCGGCCGTCCACCAGCCACCCGTTCCAATGGCCCCGATCATCAGTCCTCTTCCTTTCGCAGTATGGGGAATGGATATTCTGGGCCCCTTTCCGCCGGCCTCGGGAGGCCGTGAGTTCGTCGTTGTCACCATCGATTATTTCACCAAATGGGTAGAAGCAGAGCCTCTGGCCAAGATCACGGAGCAGAATGTACAGAACTTCTTCTGGAAATCAGTGGTGTGCAGGTTCGGAATTCCCCGGGTCCTCATAACGGACAATGGCAAGCAGTTCGACTCGAGGAATTTCCGAAAGTTTTGTTCTGACCTGCAGATAGAGCAGAGGTTCACATCTGTGGCACATCCTCAGACGAATGGGCAAACAGAGGTGACGAACAGGACCCTCTTGCAGGGGATAAAGAAGAGACTGGATGGCAAGGCCGGGCGTTGGGCAGACGAACTGTATCATGTGCTCTGGGCGTATCGGACTACTCCGCGCACGGCTACAGGCGAGTCACCCTTCAATCTCTCCTTCGGAACAGAAGCAGTGATCCCGGTTGACATCGGCGTCCCCTCCCCAAGGATCGTCCATTTCAGTGAGCAGCTCAACGGGGACGGACTCCGTGCCAACCTTGACTTGCTTGAAGAAGTCCGTGAGGAATCTCAGATCAGGGCTGCTGCCTATAAGCAGAAAGTCTCCAGATATCATGACGTCAGGATCCGACCAAGAGAATTCCGTGCCGGCCACCTAGTCCTGAGGAAGGCCTCCGTTTCCCAGCCAAGAAGTGTAGGCAAGCTCTCTCCAACCTGGGAAGGGCCGTACCGAATCAAAGAAGTCATCCGCCCAGGAAGCTATCGGCTAGAGTCCCTTGACGAACAGATGCTACCACACGCCTGGAATTCTAGAAATCTTCGGATCTACTATCAGTGATTTTGTTTGCCTTCATAGGCTTGTAAAGAACTGCTGTAATCATCCAAGTTCCGGAATGAATAAAATAAGTTTCCCGAACAATTGTTCCTCTTTGAGTCACTTATATAAACATCAACATACAGTAGTGGTGCACTCCGGCTCATCCTAGTGGCTTGGAGATCAGTTCCAGCCAGGACGCCCGCAGTGGAAACCACCTTCAAATATTTTCTAAGTGTTTGAGTACCAAGCTTCCAGCTCGGTTCTCGCAGACTTAGGACGAGCAGTAATGGTGCACTCCGGCTCATCCTAGTGGCTTGGAGATCAGTTCCAGCCAGGACGCCCGCAGTGGAAACCACCTTCAAATATTTTCTAAGTGTTTGAGTACCAAGCTTCCAGCTCGGTTCTCGGAGACTTAGGACGAGCAGTAATGGTGCACTCCGGCTCATCCTAGTGGCTTGGAGATCAGTTCCAGCCAGGACGCCCGCAGTGGAAACCACCTTCAAATATTTTCTAAGTGTTTGAGTACCAAGCTTCCAGCTCGGTTCTCGCAGACTTAGGACGAGCAGTAATGGTGCACTCCGGCTCATCCTAGTGGCTTGGAGATCAGTTCCAGCCAGGACGCCCGCAGTGGAAACCACCTTCAAATATTTTCTAAGTGTTTGAGTACCAAGCTTCCAGCTCGGTTCTCGGAGACTTAGGACGAGCAGTAATGGTGCACTCCGGCTCATCCTAGTGGCTTGGAGATCAGTTCCAGCCAGGACGCCCGCAGTGGAAACCACCTTCAAATATTTTCTAAGTGTTTGAGTACCGAGCTTCCAGCTCGGTTCTCGCAGACTTAGGATGAGCAGTAGTGGTGCACTCCGGCTCATCCTAGTGGCTTGGATATCAGTTCCAGCCGAGGACGCCCGCAGTGGAAACCATTTCCTAAGAATCTAAGTGTTTGCATACTTGGTTCCCAGCTCGGTCAACGACGCAGCACAGAAATAATGCGTACAAAAAATAAGAATGCCGTACAGATAGTTAAACAAAAGTGTATTTGTATTCAGTATTCATATCACAAAATTGCTCTTTTCGCCGAGCTGGCTTACAAAGAATGGGCCTTACAAAAAAAAAAGAAAAAAAAAAAAAAAAAACATATCACCAAAAAGAAAGAGGGCTGCTTCTCAGGCCTCCTCGTCGGCCACTACCTCGGTGACGACCTCTGTGGGAGTGAGGGTTGCAAGCTCGCCGCCCTCAGCAGAGGAGACTGCGGCCACAGTCACCTCCGCATCCACCTCAACAGGCCGGGAGGAGTCCGGTTCGTCTTCCTCTTCGTCTTCCTCCTCCTCCGGAGGTGCATACGGAACTGTCAGTCCGTCCAAGGAAACGCCGGGGTGAAGCCTCTTCACCTGCTCGGAGCAGAGAAGGAAACCCGCCCTATAGGCCTGGAGGCCCAAGTCGAAGTGCTGAGCCTCCTTCCTCTCCTCGGTTTCCTTCACGGCCTTCTCCACGGCCGCCTTCTCCTTCTTTCCGGCCCTCTCCGCCGAACTTAGGAGATCCTGCACGGCCTGGTTTTTGACCCTCTGCAGTTCGTCCTGCAAGCTGTTGAGTTCGGCTTCTTTGATCTGGACGGCTTCGGTGAGCTCGCCGTTCTCCTTCTGGAGTTGGGCCTTCTCAGACTCGATCCTTGTGATCGTCTCAGAGAAGAGATATCGCTTCTTAGTCATATCCCTCGAGTAGACCTGGAGTTGATAGAGGGCGGAGCTGATTGCCGCTTCGCAGGTCTCCGACACCTCTTTTTTGACTTCCAACCGGTCGCGTGGGAGGACGCCCTTGTACATCAACTCTGTGGCCACCCGGGTATCCCCCAGACCGGTGTCCGTTTTCTGCACGGCCCAGTTTGGGCGGAAGACGTTGTCGCCTCCAACCGATGCGGCGGCCGCAATACCCAGTACGGCCCCGCCGTGTTTTGGCCCTGTCGTCGCTCCGGACTTGGAGCTCTGACCCGTGGTATCTGCCCGGCTCGATAGGGCAAGCTTATGCGTCGCCCGGCTGCTTTTCAGAGGCTTAGCCAGTGCGACCATTGGCGGAGTCGACTCCGGCACCTTCCTCTTCTTGCCCTTTGTTTGGGGCTGCTCCTGCGCTGGGGACGCGCCAGAGGTCTGCTTGATTCTGTCCAAAAGGGACATCTGCTTCACCATTTCTGCAAGAGAGAACGGAACGCAGTCAGAACTATGAAAATTGAAGAACAGTTCAGGAAAACAAAATGCTGGCCTAAAAAGTCTACATACGTGCCGGCGTCGCACGACTGACCCCGAGTGCTACCAGCTCGGCCTCCTCTTCGAACTCTGAGCAGTGTATTTGACCTCGCTTGAGCTCTTCTTTGATCAGAGCGAAGGTCATATGGTCATAGTCCTCGAGGGCTGGTTTCTTACTAAGGCGGCGAGTGTCCGGCGTTCTCCATTGTAATGAGAACGGCCAGTGCGAGCCCGGCACGGTGTCCTTCACATAGAAAAACCTGTTCTTCCATGTGTGAATGGAAGTAGGTATCCCGGTGATCATTCTCATTTCAGGCCTCTGGCTAATGTAGATCCAACCGCCGTCCTTATGCCTCTTCAGGTGCGCACACATCCTGAAGACGGGCACGGTGGGGTTCCTATGGAGCCGGACTTCCAGAAGGTACAAGAAGCCGACCAGCGTTCTCCAAGAGTTTGGGACGACCTGTGTAACTGCCAGCTCGTAATAATTCAGTATGTCAGCAAAAAAGGGGTGGAAAGGGAGCCTAAGCCCGGCCCGTAAGGCCTCTTCATATAGGCAGAGGTCTGCACTATCGTTGCTGGCCCGGTCCCCTTCAACAGCCGCCCTCAGAATGTACCTACTAGGAATACAATATTTGTCCCTGACGGTCTGAAGCCTGCCCGGCCAAAGATGGTTCACCTCGTATAGGGCCCCGATGTTATACTGCGGGTTGGCTTCCATCTGTGCCTCCGCTATCACCTCGACTGGCATGCGCGACGATCGAGGAACTGCCGTTTCGACGTCCTCTTCATCATCGCTGGTTTCTACCCGGTCCGGCCCGTCCCCACAGACCGGGATTGTGTCTAAGCCCGCACTCATTTCCTCACCGCTCTCCTCGTCTATTACGATTACTAGCTCTTCGCCCTCAATACCGGCCTCCACCATAGGTGAGGCCGGCACCGCCCTCTCCGACGCCCCGGACCCCGTGGTGGTACTGGTCGAACCGGACTCCTTTGAGCTGGAGTCCGTCTCCGAACTAGTGCTAGACATTAAAAAGGGAAAAAAAGAAAAGCTAAAAGAGATTACCGAACTGGAGTGTTGAACGAAGATCTCCGGGCTCACTGATCCGAAGCGGGCAGAAAACTTGAATAGCCGAACAGAAGAGGAGGAGAGTAAAAGATGAAAAGTAAAAAATGAAGAGTAAACTTCAGTATTTATAGAGAGGCTGGGAAGAGCGGGAAAAATCCCGCCAGCCGGAGTGCGCCACGTCGCCTGCCGCATTAAATGCGCCGTTCGCATTAAATGCGCCGTCCGCATTAAATGCGCCGTCTGCATTAAATACAAGGCACAGGTTCCGAAGCGCATTCGTTAGACAAAAGACCTGTCCGGCTGTCCGGACAGGATATGGCGCATTCGTTAGACAAAAGACCTGTCCGGCTGTCCGGACAGGATATGGCGCATTCGCTAGATGACAAAAGCGCTAGAAGACAAAAGACCTGTCCGGCTGTCCGGACAGGATATGGCGCATTCGCTAGACGACAAAAGCGCTAGAAGACAAAAGACCTGTCCGGCTGTCCGGACAGGATATGGCGCATTCGCTAGACGACAAAAGCGCTAGAAGACAAAAGACCTGTCCGGCTGTCCGGACAGGATATGGCGCATTCGTTAGACAAAAGACCTGTCCGGCTGTCCGGACAGGATATGGCGCATTCGTTAGACAAAAGACCTGTCCGGCTGTCCGGACAGGATATGGCGCATTCGCTAGACGACAAAAGCGCTAGAAGACAAAAGACCTGTCCGGCTGTCCGGACAGGATATGGCGCATTCGCTAGACGCCAAAAGCGCTAGAAGACAAAAGACCTGTCCGGCTGTCCGGACAGGATATGGCGCGTTCGCTAGACGACAAAAGCGCTAGCAGACAAAAGCGCTAGACGACAAAAAGCGCTACAAGCAAAGACCTGCCCGGCTGGCCGTTCACAGCCTTAGCCAAACAGGACCGCATACACCTCCTGAACCAGTGACGCCCAGGACGCCCGGCCGGCCAGACTTCTGGTCAAAAATTTAGCCATACTGGATAGCCGAAAGCCTTCTGCCCGGCCTTGTTCCTTTCGGCCAAACTTCAAGGCCAGGCCAGGGCGCCCGGAGGCTCCTGTCCGGCCACGATTTCTCCTAGCTGAGTCTGAGCCCGGCCTAAGCTGCCCAGAGGCCTTAAGGCCGGCCCGGCGCTGTCTTTTCCTTCTCTTTGCTTCTTCTAGCCACTTTCATGGCTTGAAGAACCAGGGGGCAACTGATGGGGTCCGGACTCAGCACTGAGGGAATCCGGACTCAGCACTGAGGGAATCCGGACTCAGGACTGAGGGAATCCGGACTCAGCACTAAGGGGTCCGAACTCAGCATTCAATTGGCTGCTGACACGTGGCCCTCACAAGGACCGTTGGAAGGCCAACACCTGTCCCCACTAGGTGTGGCACCTGGACCAATCAGGGACTTCCACCTGCCCTCCTTAGGTATGAGACCTGGTCCATACAGAGCCCACCACCTGTCCTGGACAGGTGGCTCAGAATTACCACCTGTCCTAGACAGGTGGCTCAGAATCACTATAAATAGCCTTCACTTGTACTAAGGTGAGGGTCCTGAAATCTGAGAACCAAAACTCTAAGCTTTTGCTCTGACATTGCTCTGCACTCCTGCTCATACTGACTTGAGTGTCGAAGCGCCCGTCCGGAGTATCACTCCGGGTTGGTCCTCTGACCCTTTTCTTTCTTGTCTGTACCCTTGTGCAGCGCAGGACTCAATCAGCCCTTCAGTCGTGGCTTGTTAGCTCGGACCATCCAGCCCTACCATAACTTGTTACCGATTTTAGGCCTAACAGGTAATAACCTTAAAAGATTAGAGGAAGCTTTTTTTAGGATTAGGAGCGGGAGTTAGGTTAGAGTTTTCATTTCCATTGCTGGATTCTTCTTTTTCTCTCGCTAAGAAGAGGATTTTTCAGACAGCATCCCCCATTAGATTCTATGTCGCGATGCTCCCAACCAACGGTCAATTTTCTCATTCTGTTTTTTTTTTTTTTGGGCAATGATAATTCGCACCCCCGGTAGGATAATTCGCACCACTGAAAGTTTAAAAAACGTTGAAGTCTACTGCATACCCAGGGGTGCGAATTATCCCAAAGAGGGTGCGAATTTATCATCGCCCTTTCTTTCCTTTTCTTTTTTTAAGATTTGGTGTCAGAAATCCGAACTTCTGGCGTGTGTTTAGCTCAAATCAGGAGTTGACGCGTTTAAGGGTCCTGTCCGGAACGGAAAGAACCGGGCCGGATGGACAGAGTTTCTTTCTTTAAAAGGGAAAAGGGATTCGCTAGTGACCATTGCAGAAGGCATTTTGAGGATGGGCAACAGCATGTGAAGCAGCCATAGAGGCTAAGGTTTTGTCTTATTTATTTAATTCATCTGAGGTGGCTGCTCTCACATGCAATAGCCCATCACGATATGGTCCTTGGCAAATCCCAAAGGGAGTTTCACCTTCCACTTTAAATATTTGGAGGTGAGGAATGATAAAATGAAGGGTGCCCTAGTAAAAACCATATACAAGGGCGCTCCCATTCGTTAATTTCAATAAAGTGCATTTATAAGGTCATAGAAAAGTATAAAAATGGCTGCCATAAATACAAACTTTTTTATTTAGGGTAAGCGGGGGTCGGGCAGCACGCCAGCACCCCGACCATATATACAAACTTAAACGAACAATAAATGCACTTTGTTGAAGTTGACCATGGGGCTGCCCTTGTAGATGGGTTTTTGCGAGGGTGCCCTTCAGTCTATCATTCCTCTCCTTCTCTCTTGAGTTTTTATATGGTGTACCCGTCCAATATTTTTCAAAAATAATGGTGTACGGTCTACACCATAGGGTGATCCAAACCGTCCATTTAATGAGCCACAACATAAATAGGCTGTGCCTCCAAAGTCATTTCCATAGGATGCTTCCAACCTTTAGATCTATAGAGGTTTCCACAGCATGCAGTTCCTTAATAGATTGGAGGGCTACATTCATCTTGTGGAAATAATTTTTTGGACACGACTTGATTACATTGTGGCCCATAAAATAGACGGTTTGGATCACCCTATGGAGTAGACTGTACACCATCCTTTTTGAAAAATACTAGACTATACCGGCTGACAGGCGCCATATAAAATCTACACACTTGTCATCTCCCCTGTATTTAGGAATGGTTTTCTAGGCTCTATTTCCACATTACATGTGCTCATGCCTCGTCGTGTCCATTGATCAAAATAAAACCATAGGTCCGGCCACATAGAACACCCTGATTGGATAATCCTAATACATCAAACCTTACTTAGAGTTTTACCAAGAAAGTTAAATCATTGATCTTTTTTGTAGTCCTTTATGCTCTGTTTGGTTGCCGGGTTTTTTTTGTTCCTGGGAGTTATGTGGGAGAGTAAGTTAAATTTTGGTCCCATCCCATGTTTGGTTGCCTTTTAGCACTAGGTTTTTTTTAATCCCACTCTTGTAATGATTACTTGTGGGGTGAATTTTTTAATCCCACTTTTGTAATGATTGCCTTTTCATCCCATATCAAGATAACCCCAGGAACAAAAATAAACTCAGGAACCAAAAATAAGCTTGAGAAGAATTTTTTTCTACCCAACAGTTCAAGCAACCAAACAAAGGTTTTTTTTTTTCCCCACCATATCTCCCAGGGTATTTTTTTCTCCCACATAACCAAACATGGGATTTTTATTTTACCAGGATACTTCTAGGACTTTTTTTTTCCCACCTATCTACCAGGGTATTTTTTTTCTCCCACATAACTCCCAGGAACAAAAAAAACCCGGCAACCACACAGAGCATTAGGGAATGCTTGGCGACCATGAAAAAAGTATTTCATCGAATATTGGTGGGTCCAATTGTGAAAATGGAGCTTAGAAGGCAGAAGTGGGATAGGACTTGGATAGGCCTACACAAGTGGAGAGTGAATGAGAAATCCATAACTAAAAAAAGGGAGAAAAATACCCTACTTTAAGTTGGGATTTTCTTTCCTAATGTTCTGTTTGGTTGCCGGTTTTTTTGTTCCTGGGAGTTTTGTGGGAGAGTAAGTTAAATTTTGGTCTCATTCCATGTTTGGTTGCCTTTTAGCACTAGGTTTATTTTAATCCCACTCTTGTAATGATTACTTGTGGGGTGAATTTTTTAATCCCACTTTTGTAATGATTGCCTTTTCATCTCATCCCAAGATAACCCGAGGAACAAAAATAAGCTTGAGAAGAATTTTTTTTCTACCCAACAGTTAAGCAACCAAACAAAGGTTTTTTTTTTCCCACCATATCTCCCAGGGTATTTTTTTCTCCCACATAACCAAACATGGGATTTTTATTTTACCAGGATACTTCCAGGACTTTTTTTTTCCCACCTATCTCCCAGGGTATTTTTTTCTCCCACAAAACTCCCGGGAACAAAAAAACCTGGCAAGGGGTTCTTCATGCTCCCCTCATCTCTACCCTCTTGGAATATTTTTTCATGACTGTCAAACATGCCCTTAATAAAATGGACATCCAATGGAGCCCACAAGATGAACGGTGCAGATCACAAAAATGGGAGGCCCCGCCTGTAATTTAAAACACCATTAAATAAATCTCTCTTTCTATACCTTTTCCAGTTAAAAGCCACTAACGTTAAGCTGTCTCAATCAACGGCTAAAATTAACCAAACTCTTCTCACCCAACGCTGACCGACCACTCCCTCCATGTCAAAGATCGAACGGCTGGTGTCTACTCAATCGGGACACGTGTCTAATAGGGCAGCACGTGACAGGCCCGCCTCGAAGAACGATATCAAATAGGCTTCTTGCTCAGTCCCCGTCTTCTCTGCCCTCTGTCCCCGTCTTCTCAGAAACCCATCTTCTCAGCTGCCCAGAGGGGAGAAAAAAAAAAACAAACAGAAACCCTAGTCTTTCCGATTCTCCTCCGATATAGCATTTTTCTCTTAAAAAAACCCTAATCTAATCGCGAAGCTTTTCTCCATTTCTAGCTCATGGACAAAGGATAGAGGTTTCGATTTTTCGCTTTAATGGATAGCTCGTGGCAGATGAAATGCAGTTCTGCATGGTCCTCTCAACTATCTGTCCCTCCTTCTTCTCAGATTCCGGCCTCGGGATCTCGAAATCAGGTACTTTCGCCACGATTTACGTTCTCAGATGATGTTTTTCTCTTCACATTTCTTTGTTTGACGAATGATTTTATGTAAATATGTGCGTATTTTTGGATGAAACCATGTAGCAAATTTTTTTTAAAAAAAGAAAAAAGATTGTGATAAAGAGGGGAAGATTGAGCATTTCTAATTTAGGCATTGTATGTGTAGTTTATAAGAATCGCATTCTTAATTGTTAGAATGTATTAGATTAGATCTTTCTAGAACTGACCGTTGTATTATTGTAGTGGTAGATTAGGTGGTTATTTAGTTGTGTATTTTGATTTTCAAACACAATTAGTTATAGGATGTTAATCACATGTTTTTCATGTGTTTCATTGGAACTACTTCTAAAATTTCTCTATAAATATAGCGCAAAAGAACCCCATAATGCATTGGGTTTTCTCTCTATCCTCCTGCAATTTCAAACTCTTCACTAATGTGTCTGGAGCACTGAAAACCTGGTAAAATTAATCGTTAAGGACTGCGAGAATGGAAGTGTCCATATGTTTAAGGAATTAGTAGGGCATCTTGTTCGTTGCTCTATAAATTATACAGTGCATGTTTTTCATGGTTTTTTCTTCGCTGCATGATTAAACTCATTGGTTTTGAGAAACGTTGTCGGTGCATAATATTGATTTGTATAACTCTTCAGATGGATACGAATAAGGGTCACTATTTTCATCCGCATAACTCACACGAAGGTAGCTCTTTGGAGCGTTCAATTATACAAGAACCCTTGGTGTTTAGCACCTTGAACTTGGGTGGTGCCCGCAAATCGAGCAAGCCCGAGCTAGGGGATTCGTTTCTGGCTCTTCTATCCGGACCTTCGCAACAGTTACAATGCGAGTTTCAGCAGTTATCAAATTCTAAAATTCAAACTCACGCAGCTTTTAGTAAGCTTCCAGTACATGATAGCATTGGTGCTGGTGGAGGGTTTCCTGTTACATGCCTTGGATCATTGTCTCAGCTTCATGGCAACCAAAGTATGGGGAATGGATCTGAACTTTCCCCAGCTGTTGCGTCCAGGGTGTTTTCAACTTCTATTTGCAGTCCAGTTGCCGTTTTGCATAGCAATCTTCAAAGAGGGAGTTTAAATCTTCGCGGTGCAGACTATGCAAAACCGGTTCTCCACCATGCAGTTTGTGGCAATGAAACAGGAATTGAAGTATCACCTCTAAAGTGGGAGTGTCTTGCTGGTGCCAGTCCTGCGAATTCCAGTAAACAACATACATCAAATTTTCAGATTTTGCAAAAACCGGCGTCAGAAGCTAAATGTACTGAGGCTACTTATGCTTCTCTTGCACGAAAACACCCACGTGTCTTTTGCCTGGGTACAAGTAAGTGTGGCGGATTCCCTCCCGCCTTTTCAATTTATTCATTGCTGGTGAATATATATATATATATATATATATATATATATATATATATATATATATATATATATATATATATCTGGTGAATATGATGGTTCTTTAAATTTTATCTATTTTTGTTGTGTTGCAGGTGGAGTTTTGCTTCTTAATGACATGGGGTTTCTTGGAGTTGTTTGCTTATGCCATAGTTTGCATATGTCTGTGGCTAAATTCTCTGAGGTAGCACTTGGTGATTTCAGTAATTTGATGTTGATATTTGGATAAATACGTCTCCCAGAAGCTAAAGTATCAGTGCAGATTTGTCTTCTTCTTCATCAGATCCAAATTTTCTTACTAGTGTTGTTTGGCAGCATTCAGGGTCATGTGGTGTTAACCCTGGGGATGCTGTACACTTGGAGAGTGGTGAGACTATTGCTCAATGGCGTAGGATCTATTTCTTCAAGTTCGGGGTAAGACACACATATCATACATAATGGTTTACTTATCTTTTGCAAGGAATACCTGATTAAAGGGAAGGTGTCTCTGACTGAAGAGACCAGTACGTAGATATGGGTTCTTATGAAGTGTTGAAGTTTTGTATTGCGTAACTTCTGCCCACAGCACATGGCACATTTTTTTTTATGCAATTTTCACTCATCAAGCCATGGGCACGATTTAGAATTCACAGAGTTAATTTGTTTCATATTATCAATTTGCCAATTAGAACACTGCTGACCTTTCTTTTGTTCTGCAATGGGTTTACAATATTAAGTTTTGCCTTGAATTTATGGCACAAGGATGCTGACCCCATTCCTGTTACATTGTTGCAAAGCAGATAATCTGTTCTGATGATCTTTTTATTGGATAGAAAGCCATATTTTTATTGGTATGTGTTGTTTGGAGTGGGGAAAGGACTCTAGTGATGTTTTTTTTTAATTTTTTCGGTGCTTTAGATGAGGGTTCCCGACGATAATAGTGGATGGGAGTGGCCTGAAGGAATCTCAGCTCCTGGTGGTTTGGTGAAATGCAATGTTACTACTTTGCCAAGCATGTCCAGAAAAAACACATTTCAGCAGGTTGATTCATTTGGAGGAATGGTGAGGTCTGGACAACCTTGGAATGATTTTCAACTTCCAAACAACCCTTATATGGGACAGTCCATGTTGGAAAATCCATTTAACATGGTTATGCATAATGCACAAGCACAACAGAGGAATGCTCTTGATGGTCCCAGTGCTCTTAAGAGCTTCATTGGTACTTCACACGGCATCTTTCCTGCTCTGGCAGCTAACCAATCAATGCACACAGTGAAGAAAAATGGTACTCCCAGGGACCCGATAACGCCTAAGTATACTCCTGATAAAGGACTGCAAACCTGTGGAAATCATGCGGTTGCTGGTTTCTCAAGTTTCGCTAGTAAATGTGCCAATCCTTTCCTCTCTGATCCAAGTTCAGGGAACTTAAAATCCTTTTGTACAAATTCTGATATCAGCAGAGGCAACAGTTCAAGGGAAGCACTTTTAAAGGAAAAGGATGCCGTTTCTTCCAACATTGAGTTGAGGCTTGGCCAACCATCTCAGCGGGCCCATGCACTTGTAGGTTCAATCCCATCAGTTATGAGGGCACAGTCATTTGGTGCACCATGCGACTCCCAGAAGTCACAATTCTATGAGCCAATTGTCCATAGAGGTAAGGTGAATGAATGATGAATGGTGAATACTGAATCTGATTTGTACTTTTTTTTAAAAGTTCAGCTTTCCATGCTTGATTACCTTTGCTTGATTTACACTAATGTATAGTTACTTATAGTCTATTATTTGGATGAACTGTGCTGAATTATTTGATGCAGCTGTTAATCCCAGGGTAACAGAGGAAGGCAGACAAAATCTCTTGTGCTCTCCATTAGAAACGTCATATTCCAACAGAAGAGAGAAAGAAAGTCAGTTTAATTTAATGAGCCATCCAGTTAAAAGCATCAATGCTATGGATCCTTCTAAATCGGAACACCTTAAGGGTGATGCAACTAAGAGTTCACTGATGTCTATGTTTCTTTCACACTTTAGTGCTTCTTCAGGAGGGAACATACAGTCTAAGGCTACTGATAATATGGCTAATAATGGTCAGCATTTTTTGACTAGAGTGCTCGATGGTGATTCTCGTAGCGCTAATTGTGATCCAACTGATTTGCTAAGGCACAGAATTGGTGGAATAGAAAGCAAATTAAACACAAATGGCGCGGGTCTTTCCAACCATGTAGATAACGGTCAAGGGTCTAGATCTATTGATGATTATTACTCCTATATTGCAGAAAAACCCAACTCTTGCCATTTAGTTGGGGTTAGTGGTCATTGTGTTCACAGTAGTTCTAGCGTGCTTGACCGGCAACCTTCTCATTTACATCAGTCATCTGGCTTGCTAGTGGATGCCTCTAATGCCAGGAACCCCGCCAACTACTTTGGAAAAGCTTCCCGCCTTCGAAGCGGGGACCACATTGATCATGTTTTCCATAGATGTATAAATTCCACTCCTGCTGTGACAGATGGATCTGGTTTGCCCTCATCAGCAGGCCGATTGGGCTTCTCTTCAACAAATCCAATCAATTTACCAAATTTTACATCATCATTGTCAGATAAAAAGGGCATCGATGTAAGCCCTCAATTGCTAGATGAGAATTTGAAATTGCTTGCGTTGAGGCATATAGTTGAGTTGTCTAAGCAGGAACATTCTGTTGCTTCCCTTGAAATGGACCTAGAAGAAGGGTGGCCTAGCTGTTCTCCGGCTATGGAAATGCAGAGGAAGGGCCCTAAAGAAGGTACCATAGAATCTAAAGACGTAAGACAGGGTTCTTATCTTATCAATAAAGAGGATGCATCTGAAGTTGCTATTAGACAGATCCAACCCTCCTTTAATCGCTACCTGACTGGTGGTTTAGAGAAGCTGGGTGGTGCAGCAGGTAATACCATTACTATCTACTACATGTACGTGATGATATTTAACTTTCTTATCAAGGTTTTAAATGTTAGTTTCGGCCACCACCGAAACCGAAATATAAAAAAATTTGACAAAATATTTTGGTTTTTTTAAAATTTCCACTGGAATGTATAAAATTTCGGCCATTTCGGTGGAAATTTCAGTGATTTCGGTGGAAATCTTTAAATTTCGGAAGAAATTTTGTAAATAAGGTTGAAAAACGAAATTTCAACCATTTCGGGGAAATCATTTAGAATTCTGATTCAATGTACTTTCGGTTTCGATCCAAATCGAAACCGAAATATTTGCTGAAATTTAAAACTATGTTTCTTATTAAGGAATGCACTTACAGCCTGCTCTATGTTTGCTCTGTTATATGCATGTAAAGGCACATCTGGTTATTCTGTTAGTCATGTATGTGCAGGTTCTAACAACTGCTGTAATTTCTCAACTTCCACACCGGGAGTCTCTTTATGCTCTAAAGAACTTGATGTTCAGTGTCTGCCGAGTCGTGACCGGCGTGCTGACGAGCAGCCTTTCCTAAGGTGACTCTTAGAACTTTGATTTTAATTTATTCTCATACACAACTACTATTAAATGTTCCAGTGATATAAATTTGATGCCATAATCAGCTATTTGTTTCTTCTGGTTATAAAATTACGCCAGGGTTTTTGTATTTTCGTCGTTCATTTATCAGTTTGTCATTCTATTCTGTTAAGAGGGTTTCTCATGTGATGCTATCGAGAAAGAAAAGGCATCAATGGAATCCTGTGGGATTTCTGATATCGGTGCTTGTGTTAGTGGAAACTTTAGTCTGATTAAAATCTGTGATTGGAAAAAAATGGGGCATGTTATGTTATAAAGATTGAGATTGGAAAAGAGAGACTATTCAAAGTAGATACTGTCGCATTATACCCTTGTGACTATCTATTTGTGGTCATTTGTGGTGCATGAGAAGGCAATCGGGATGTTTTACTGTTTGGTGTTTGCATTGGTGATCAACTTTAGTAGTACATGCCATTGTACATTTTCTTTCTAGAAACTCAACAGTGGACCTCGGGTGATAATCATGGATGAGGTACCTCCCAAGAATCACCTACCCTTAAATTCCTATCGTCTATGTAGTCCAACCATAATAGGATAGACTTTCATTTGTGCAAAACTAGATTGCAGGTTGTGCCAGAATTTCGTCATTTGCTTATCTGAAAATCTTGTTTCTATTCCTGTTTAAAATTGTGGATGCCGTGGACAAGATCTGTCCAACATACCTTGGGTGCTAGGATTTTCTCTAATGCCAGCATCCTTTTTGCAACGACTTCAACCACTCCTTAGCGAATCTCATTACCAGTTTATTGTTTATAGATGAATTTTTGTTTGTGGTTATAAATTGAGACGGATTGGGGCCAGGAAATGAAAGTTCTTTTCGAACTTATTTCAAGAAATTCTTTTCTCAAATACTTGGGTTGCCTACTCTGGGTTCGTCTCGGGTTGATGATGTCGACCAACTTAGGTTCCTACATATTTGGTTTTGTTTCTGGTTTTCTGAAGAATCCTTTTTTCTAGAAATCGCAGGTGAGAAAATCAGATTTGTTTGGGATCTAGATCAGTTGGATGTGTATCATCAATGTAAGCCTCTGTAATAAGGACTCCCCTGGAGTTTTTACACCCCCACCCCAATATATATATATATATATATATATGAGGAAAGTGAAGCTACACCGCCGGTGTAGCTAACTTAGCTACACCGCCGGCTTAAAATACAATGGGCCCACATTGTTTTGGTGATCCAAAGAATTCATTTGATTGGCCCTCACATAGATAGGGTGTCCACCAAAAATCAGCTCCATAGGATCATCCCAACCCTACGATTTGTGGAGGCAAAAATGAACGTGTAAAAACCTTCACAAATTTGTCCATTTTTGCCTCCACAGTTTGAAGGGTTGGGATGATCCTATGGAGCTGATTTTTGGTGGACACCCTATCTATGTGAGGGCCAATCAAATGAATGGTTTGGATCACCAAAACAATGTGGGCCCATTGTATTTTAAGCCGGCGGTGTAGCTTCACTTTCCTCATATATATATATATATATATATATATATATATATTATAACAAAAAAGAAGAAGAAGCTAAACCTATCATTAAAGACATGAACTTAAGCAAGCACGTGGGTGCTGTTATCAGCTCCTATTTTAGGTCCTTTCATTATCCTCTTTTAGTTATCAGCTAAGAAGCATGGGTACTCTCTGGAGGTCCACGTACCCGTGTCGGGTGCGTATCGGGTGCGGGTGCTCTTGGGTACTCTTTGGGTGCGTACCGGGTACGCACCCGGGTTTGTGTACGTATCGGGTGCGCACCCAGTTCAAATTAAATCGAAAATTACAGATTTACAATATATGGGTTGTCCAAAAGGGGGGTTGAATATATTAAAATATCTATAGTATATATCCCATAATTAAAAACCTAACAACTTAGAAGTAATATTAGATTTTGGTGATGTTAATGTTATTTGATTGTTTTCCAATTAAATTGTTTGAATTCTTGAACAAAATATTTTATTTTTTATTTTTATAAATATATAATAAAATATAAAAATATATTATATTAAGCGTACCCCCAACGTACCCGTATCCTATTTTTTTAAGAAATCACGTATCCACGTACCCGTATCGGGTGCGCACCCAGTTCAAATTAAATCGAAAATTACAGATTTACAATATATGGGTTGTCCAAAAGGGGGGTTGAATATATTAAAATATCTATAGTATATATCCCATAATTAAAAACCTAACAACTTAGAAGTAATATTAGATTTTGGTGATGTTAATGTTATTTGATTGTTTTCCAATTAAATTGTTTGAATTCTTGAACAAAATATTTTATTTTTTATTTTTACAAATATATAATAAAATATAAAAATATATTATATTAAGCGTACCCCCAACGTACCCGTATCCTATTTTTTTAAGAAATCACGTATCCACGTACCCGTATCGTGTTGTACCCGACCCCGTACCCGTATCTGTGCTTCATTGGTTATCATCAATTCAGTATAATGATTATAACCCTATCTTTTGACGTTGGATTTATTTGCATTTACCCGCTCTAATAACGGTTATTAAACTGCATAATATATTATATTCTTGGTACGCATACGCCAAATAGAAAGAGAAAGAGTAACTCGTCCAAGGTATCTTGAAAGCCATAAAATTTTCTAATTTGCTGCATTGAACTAGGAGTCAGTGTAATTTTCTTGAGCTGGCAAGCTTGTGTTCTTTATCCAGTATTGGAATTTGGTTACTCAAGAGATTCACTCATCAGTCTGCCAAGGTTGACAACCATGGTTGATTACATCTTTAATTCTTGCTTTTAAGTAATAAATGCTTCACATGCTCCTTTTTTCTCTTGCTTCGAGGTCGCTATGTCATATATGTGTGCCATTTACGGTAAAGGCATTTACAGATACTGCCATTCCGGCATTTGTGTTATAACCATGTACTTTCTTTTTGGCATGTGCCTTTGGCGCATAGATTTTTTATTAGTTTGCAAGCTATACTCAGCTGCCATCTTAGTTTTATGGTATTCCAACTAAATATTAGTTTGCAAGCTATACTCAGCTGCCATCTTAGTTTTATGGTATTCCAACTAAATATTAGGTTGCTTATCTTTCATGTTTTTCATTTCTATAGCAGACTTGGGAGAACAGAAAACACAACTGATTCTGGTGAGCAAGAGAAATGTAGACAGAAAGAATCACATCCATACTTTCTTGGCAAATGTAGCTGTGCTGTTCAGTCAAAGTGTTTGGCAGGAAGTTGTGTTTCCAGAGCGGAAACCCCTATTGATCCTTCTAAGGAACATCTTAGAAGTGTTGGCGGCCAAGATCATGTGGATTCAGAGGATAGAAGGATTGCTAAAGATCATGCTGAGAGCTTTAAAAGACACGTTCCCGTGAAGAATGTCTGTCGTTCTGCTCAGTGGATAGATGTCCCACGCAAAGTCATAGGAAATCACGGTGGTACTTTTATTGAAAGGCCAGTAGAGATATTGGATACCAAAGGGATGGTTGAGGATCAACTTGCGGACACTGCCGCTAAAGGGTTTGATGGAACTAGTCAAGAAGCCGAGTCCTTGAGAGAGCAGCAAATGTCTAATGTTTGTTCTGGATGCTCTGCCCCCGCTGTCACTGAAATTTCAGTTGAAGTTAACAATGTGGATTCCTATACTGGAGAATCTAGGGAAGGTAGATTTGTGAATAATCTTGTGGTTGATGAAGGGTCTGGCATTGAAAAATGTTGCTCATCTGATGATGCACTTGGTAGTGGAAAGTTCACTGAAACCATCAGTGTTACTGGTAAGATTGTCTCTACAAAAGTAGGCTTCCCATCTACTTCACCCACACCATCGCCACTTGATCTTATTGACAAACTTAAATTTAAGAATTCCTGTAGAATGAAGAAAATGAAAAGTCGGATCCAAGCTGGGTATACTGGTTCAGATCTTACCAGCCACGCACGACAACTAGAGAGGGACCCACTGGCAGGAAACAAGAAGAGGGCGATGAAATGGAAGAAATTGGATGCATCGGTTCCTGTTTCTGGTCTTTCTTCAGTACATTATGATTCTCCTAACTCTAATCGGTATTCTAGGGCACACTTACATATGTCCAAAGAGATAGAGATGCCCGCTCGAGCCAACCATGGAATGGAAAAGACACACTGTATTTATTCTGGTGGGACTTCAAGTCTCAAACGGCAATGCTCTTCACTGTCATCTGGTAAAATCCTTTCTCGGAAGAGAGATCTGCATGGATTTGAAGGTCATTGCAGAGAGTCCGAAGCTGACTATCAAACTCAATTATTGAGGGATGATGTCCCGTTCCTGATAAAAGCTAAAAATTCAACTGAAAAGAAGGTAAAGTGGGATGGGAAAAGGCTGTCTGTGGATGCTTATGATAAGAAAGCTAGGCCTGTAGTATGCAGCGATTCTGGCATCATTTCCAATGGAAAGTCAGCTGGAGGTTTTGCAAAACCAGTGAAGATTGCTTCTCTTAGATCAATTCTTAAAATTGCGAAAAGATGTACCATCACAGAGAATGAAATGGAGCCTAGACAGACCGAAAAGGCATCCTTCAGCACAAATGAAAGATGTTATGGTGAGCTCCCTTTGTTGAAGAAACAGAGAGACAACAATTTGCACAGTACGATACTAAACAATGAAAAGGCATCCTTCAGCACAAAAGAAGGTTGCCTCAATAGACTTGTCTTATTGGAAAAGGAGAAAGGTAATGGAGGCCACCAGGCTTTAAAGCCCATTACACCTCATGGATGTTCCAATGGTCGAATGAATCTGGGGTTTAAGGAAGCTCGTAAGCGTTGTGTTAAGGAACTCAGAGTAAAATGTAAACATGCAAAGAAACCAGTTTGTTTCTCTCGTCTTGGAGGAGATGAATATTCACAGTTGATAGAAGCAGGATTGCACCCAAAGGCATCTTCTCATAGTGTTTTAATTGATGCCCTAGGTGGTAAGTTATTCTAAGCTTTGGTCATTTATCATTTGCTGAATTCCTTAGCTGAAATGAAGATCTCTAAAAGTAATGTTCATTAGCTTATTCAATTACTAAATTGACTTCTTGTACTCCGACAGACCAGATAAATTATCTCGTCAATCGACCAGAAATAGAGTGGCCTGTGTTGGTTGGGTGATGCAAACCATTCATTTGATGGGCCCTAACATGGATAGGGTGTGACAGTTTCAAAAAATATATATAGATAGGGTGTGCCCTATATATATATGTCTGCCCATTTTTGCCCTCCACTTTTGGAGGGGTTAGGATGATTCAATGGAGCTGATTTTTGGTACACACCCTATCTATGATAGGGCCTTATATATATATATATATATATATATATATATGTCTGCCCATTTTGCCCTCCACTTTTGGAGGGGTTAGGATGATTCAATGGAGCTCCCTGACTAATAGGGGCATTTGAGAATGATTCGAGCCGTATGAAGGGAAACTCCCACGTACAGTTTGTTTTGGGGGGGAAGGAGCCCGACAGGGTCCCCCCACTGACTTGGCCCGGGCCTAAGTGAAAGTGAAGTGGTGGGCCTACCCATCCCAACCTGGGGTATGCTGGGATTCCTGATTTTTGGTACACACCCTATCTATGATAGGGCCTTATATATATATATATATATATATATATATGTCTGCCCATTTTTGCCCTCCACTTTTGGAGGGGTTAGGACGATTCAATGGAGCTGATTTTTGTTACAGACCCTATCTATGATAGGGCCTTGCAAATGAATGCTTTGGATCACCACAAAAAATGTGGGAACCATGTGATTGGGCACTCGAGAGTACAATCCTTTACCTCATATATATATATATGAGGAAACTGTTGGTGAGCTTAACTTATGGTGAGCTAGCTTGCCCAATCACATGGGGGTCCACTTTGTTAGGATGATCCAAACCATTCATTTGAAAGTCCCTTACATAGATGGGGGGGTGTACCAAAAATCAGCTCCATAGGATCATCCTAACCCCTCCACAAGTCTGTCCATTTTTGTCCTCCACAAATGGAGGGGTTAGGATGATCCTATGGAGCTGATTTTTGGTACACACCCTATCTATGATAAGGCCTTGCAAATGAATGGTTTGGATCACTCCCCAAAATGTGGGACCCATGTGATTGGGCAAGCTAGCTCACCATAAGTTTGGTGAGCTTAAGCTCACCAACAGTTTCCTCTATATATATATATATATATATATATGAGAAAAGAGAAGGTACTCCTCGGAGTAGATAGCTTATCTACTCCCTACCTTAAAATAACAGTTGGGGCAACATTGTTTGGGTGATCCAAAGCATTCATTTGATGGGCCCTCATATAGATAGGGTGTGCCCAAAAAATCAGCTCGATAGGATCATCCTAACCCTATGAACTGTGGAGGTAAAAATGGACAGATTTGTGCAGGTTTATACACGTCCATTTTTGCCTCCACAGTTCATAGGGTTAGGATGATCCTATCGAGCTGATTTTTTGGGCACACCCTATCTATGTGAGGGCCCATCAAATGAATGCTTTGGATCACCCAAACAATATGGCCCCAACTGTTATTTTAAGGTAGGGAGTAGATAAGTTATCTACTCCGGGGAGTACCTTCTCTTTTCTATATATATATATAAGGTTGATATTTCTCGTCGGTCGGCTAGGGAACCTTATCTAGTCCGCCGACCAAAAAACACAATGGGCCCACATTATTTGGATAATCCAAAACATTCATTTGATAGGCCTTAGCATAGATAGGGTGTGCCCAAAAAATCAGCTGCATAGGATCATCCTAACCCTTTGATTTGTGGAGGTTAAAAATGGACAGATTTGTGGAGTTTATACGAGTCCATTTTAACCTCCATAATTCGAAGGGTTAGGATGATCCTATGGAGATGAATTTTTAGGCACATCCTATCTATGTCAGGGCCCATCAAATGAATGCTTTGGATCATCAAAACAACGTGGGCTCACTGTGTTTTTAACCTCCACAGTCCATTTTTAACCTCCACAAATCAAAGGGCTAGGATGATCCTATGGAGCTGATTATTTGGGCACACCCTATCTATGCCAGGGCCCATCAAATGAATGCGTTGGATCATCCAAACAACATGGGCCCACTGTTTTTTTGGTCGGCAGACTAGCGAAGGTTCTCAATTTTCTATTGTTAACTATTGATAATGGTTTTGCTGACTATGATTTGAAATGCATGTAGGGAAGCGTTTCAGTTTCGCAAAACTTTGTCACAAGAAGCGTTCCAAATGTATACTGAAAAAGAATTACACATCTTATGGAAAGACTTCTTTAAAGATTGCTGATGATAGTCAATGTTATACAGGTGAACTCTATGAAATAAATGCTAAGAGGTAAGCAACCTCATTGGTATTATCTGTGAGCTTTATGAATTATAATCTTGTTATAGACTTCTCTCATAGCAGAAGGTTTTGCTTTATAGGTACCATTCCATACTTCAAATTAAAGTGAAAATGGATCAATAGGCGTTTGTGGATTTGGTTGCAGATCTTCAATTAAAGGGAGCAAGTCCCCGGCATATCCTTTGGATTCAAATGCATTCTGCTGTGTTTGTGGAAGCTCAAACAAAGATGAAGTTAATCGCTTATTGGAATGCAGTCGCTGCTTAATCAGGGTGTGTGAAGCTGCAAATTACCAAGATCGTGTTTGTTCCTTCTGTTTTTTTTGGGTGGATAGTTCATGTTAATTATTGCCGACCTCAACTAGTTTGGGACAAAGGCTTAGTTGAGTTGAGTTGAGCATAGTTCATGTTAATTATTGCTCTCTCTTCATTCTTTTTGTAACTAATTTTCTTCCATGAATTGGCATCATTTTGAGCAGGTGCACCAGGCTTGCTATGGCATTGCAAAAGTACCTAAAGGTTGCTGGAGTTGTAGGCCTTGCAGGACCAGTTCAAAAAACATTGTGAGTAATTAAACAGTCGCCTTGATGTGGAAGGTGTTTATCTGTTATGCATTGTTTCCTACTTTCCTTCGTAAGTAGCTGCTATTTATACTTCTTACCTTGTACATTGTCCTGTGAGTGGGAGTTCTCTCAACTTTTTTTGGTCATTTATTGCATGACCTGTCTTTGGGAGAAACAGTCAAATCTTATTGAGGATTTGTGTACTATTTAGTTTGCTAATATTTTTATTTAGAAATGACATCATTAGCATTCAAAAAAATCAAATTTTATTCACAATTGGTCTATTTGGTTCGCTAATGTTTTTTATTTAGAAATGACGTCATTTGCATTAAAAAATCAAATTTTATTAACGATTGGTGTACTGTTTGGTTTGCTAATATTTTTAATTTAGAAATGATGTCATTTGCATTAAAAATATTGTCGTTAAGATAGTCCTGTAATGCTAATATTTGGCAAGTTTTGAAACCTTGTAATTGGGATGTCAGTCCCTTTATAGAATGTGCACTGTTTACTCTGTCATTTCATTATTTTCTTCAGGATACCTTGTCCGGGTATCTCCTTTCTACTGCTCTTCTCTTTAATGAAGTTCTTTTGTTGTTGCTGAAGGAAAAATCATTAAAAAACGTCTTGCTCTTTCACTGGTCTAGAATCATAGAATACTTTCTTTTGCTAATATTTATTCTTTTTGTCTATGTTACTTTGTTTGTCAAATACCCCTAATCCCTCTGACTTAACTATTTCCAGGTTTGTGTCCTCTGTGGTTATGACGGTGGGGCAATGACACATGCATTAAGGAGTCAAAACATAGTGAAAGGACTGTTGAAGGCATGGAATGTTGGAGAAGGGTCAAATTATATGAAATCAATTTCCTTGTCTAAAACTGTGCACGATGAGCTGGGTGTAGTGGATCCAAGTTCAGGAGGTGGCCCTTCTGGACTTGAAGAAGCTGACACTGTGCCTGCCATGGGATCCACAGATGTTCCCAGAGTTCTGTTAGAGACAGATTTGCAGAACCAGATCAATATCACAGGGAACTCGAGCAGCTCGAATTGTAATTTTCAAGTACATAATACCATAACTGCAGGAATACTAGATTCGACTGTAAAACAGTGGGTACACATGGTTTGTGGGCTCTGGACGCCCGGGACGCGATGCCCAAATGTTGATACTATGAGTGCTTTTGATGTATCTGGTGTTTCATTTTCCAGAAAAAATATGGTAAAGTTCTTAAATATCCTACACCAGTATTTTAAGAGGAAAAAATATCGTGCCAAGAATGATTTTCTAGTTTAGGTATCCTTGCAGCTGTTGTTACCTATGATCGGATTCGTTGCATAATGTCCATTCTTATCATTATCTTCTGAAAAGTGACAGACATGGGTTTTTGTTTTAAGTATTGTTGTTAATGGAACACCTTTCTGTGGACTTTAAGCATTAAACTGATGCTCTGGAATGACCTTTACGACTTCAGGTGTGTTCGATGTGTGACCGTCCTGGCGGCTCATGTATCCGGTGCAGGGTTGTGAATTGCTCTGTCCATTTTCACCCTTGGTGTGCACACCAGAAGGTACTACTTTTCCCATAATTTTCATGTTGATATAGGACCAATTCAGATGCATAAGATGAAAATGATGTAACTGTCAGTATTCTTGTTGCTAGTCTAATTTTATCTATGTTAACAACTCAATAAGGAGTCTGTATAGAAAAATATAATACTACTAAGATGCATTGGAAGAAGAATTACCTGTTGCAACTGTTTCACAACCTCATAATTGTTATATTCATTTGTTGGTATTCGAATTTTTAAGGTTTATGTTCATATTTGCTGATGTGGTTTATGTCTCACAGATTGTATCAAACTGAATGGATGTTCATTCCTTACCTTGTTGACCTTGAATTTGTATTTTCTTTGGTATTATTTGTGCTAGTCTGTTATTCAAAGATTACTAATTATTAGAAGCCCCATCATCGTTTTTAGTGAAGATAATGACATTCTAGAATTTAAGCATGGATGAAAATGATAGAGAAAATATCCCTCGCTGACATAGAGAAAAATCCCCAATTGGCATCAAATCACTGCTTCGCAAATCATTATTACAACTGTTTAACTATATATATATATTTACTTTTGTTTTTTATT
Source organism: Tasmannia lanceolata (assembly GCF_043159265.1). NCBI lineage: Eukaryota > Viridiplantae > Streptophyta > Magnoliopsida > Canellales > Winteraceae > Tasmannia > Tasmannia lanceolata. The sequence goes on from NW_027518683.1 coordinate 7,162,001, forward strand.
TCAACAAAATAATTTCATTAAAGAGCAATAAACTAATTACAGTGTCCAACTATTAGAATAGGGCAGGTTGAGCTTGAATCCCAACTAACGACCTAGCTATAGCATCATCCCCCGTGCTTGAAAACACGGATGCGGGTCAAAACACAGCCAAAGCATATCCTAGTCAACTCGGGACAATGCAGGTGAGTACTTGGTTGATGCGGTCATAACTCTGGGAGAGCCAAAGGAATTTTGATTGACTTTGTAGGGAAAAACACGGACTCAAACCGGAATGTGGCCAAGGTACAGGGGAGTTTTGAAACTATGAATTCATCCCCCCAGTAGAGCAAAGGGCATCCGACTCAATATTTGCCTCTCTATGTACAACCTGAAATGAAACCTGAAATGGGTTGCAGATATCCCAAATCCCCTCTATTACAAGCTCTGCTGTTTTTGTGTATTGAAGCCTTTATTATGCCTTTTGTTCAGCACTTCAGCTGTCCTTGTTAAGAAAATGGAATTGAGAATCTGTGGGGCGTAATTACTTAACTGCCAGTTTGTCCTTTCGTTGGACCCTTAAATTCTGCTGGGGACTAGAAAGAATGTAGTAGATACGTTGATATGCTTGTAAAGAACTGCCATGCAAAGATGTGTAAATGAATGATTCGTCCTTATACATATAGTTGATTGTGTGACATTTGACATTTTGAGGTACACGATTAATGTTAACCGAAAGCAGTTCTTAGTTAGGTTCGTGTCAAAAGAAATCCTCTTTTCTATAGGATTGTTTATGTCATGCTCCTACTCTTCTAGAGTGGTAGGCTATTGTTGGACAGTGTCTCTTCAAAAGATAATTCATTCACTTGTAAGAGAAATTGTTTCAAATGCCGAATAGATGTCAGTTGCATAGTGAAGCTGAGGAATCAAGTAACCATATCCTAATCCGTTGCAAGATGAGGAGGAACATTTGGCACTCAATTTTAAGGTGGGCTGGGGTAAATTGAGTCTTTCTGGACTCCTTTCTCTGCTTGTTGGTGGAATAGAATTGTCAGCATCCTGTGGAGAATAGCAACCTTCGCTTTGCATCAACCATATGGAACAAAAGAAACTGTGATAATGCCTTATTAGTATTACATGGGTGCTTAAGAAGAAAGGGTTTCAGGGTACTCTGATCAAGATCTTTATAGAAAATGGAGAGATTATTTTAGATAGCAGCCCGAAGGATAAGAAAGCCTGTATTTAGTAACCTTCACCATTAAATTTATCAAGTTGATTTTTGATGGGTCATCTGTGTGTAATTTGAAGCAGGTAGGAGTTGCTGACATGTTTGGATGTTACAAAGGCGAAATAGTAGCGTCATTTTCTAGTCGTATTAACATTAAAGACTCAAATGAAGCTGAAATGCATACTCTTCCTATTGGCTTGCAAATGTTTTTTGAAGGTCTAGATGGGCTATTATGGATGGAACGCCCGCCATTATGGATGGAACATACGTTTTTGGTCTTCTCAAAAGAAGAAAAAAAAAGAAAAGAAAAAACGAAAGAAGGATTAATGTGAAGGCTTGTTAATGTATATTCGATAAATTACTTAGTAGTTCCATAATACCCTCTTGGTAATTATGCCCCGGTTTCTGTGTGTGTGTGTGTGTGTGTGTGAGAGAGAGAGAGAGAGAGAGAGAGAGAGAGAGAGAGAGAGAGAGAGAGAGAGAGAGAGAGAGAGAGATTCCTCAACCGTATTTGCCTGTAGGGTTAGTAGTAATACAAGGTCAATTATCATAGATAAGTCTTATCTATTAGTGAGCAGAATGCATTTATTGGTGATAACTGAGAAGAGCAATGTTGCCCTATGAATTAGCAAGTGGTGACCACTTTTCAGTGACCCAACCCAGTTTTTTACTTTTGATGGATGCTTCTTGGGAAACCTCAGACCAGAGAGGACTGGCAGAGTGTTTAGGGATAGTAATGGAACCACTTTGTTGAAGTATTCTTGTCCCATTGGTATCATAGACTCCAATGAAGCAGAAGCTAATGCACTGCTAACCAGGCTGAGGAATTTTCGATCGAGAGTTGGGGTCCTCTAGTGGTGGAAGCAGACTCTCACAACTGTGTGGTTGAGAGCTGAAAAAATTAGAGTGCCTTGGTGTTTGGGCCATGATATTAATGAGGTTGTCAACATTTCTATGGAAGGAAATTGCCCATTGAGTAATACTGTTAGAGAGGCCAACAAGATTTCCGATTCATTGGCCAAAGCCTAGTTGGCCGACTCTTATTGAGCACAGTCTGCGCTGATTGTAATTTTTTCTAGGCAGGTTGCTGTCGTCTGTACATTCTTTTTCTTCTATTAATGAATCTGAGTACTATTCTAAGAGAAAAGCAGTTCATAAAAATCATACATGGAATGATTCTATTTTTTTTTTCTTTTGAAAAAACTACGGTACAAAAATCTCTACAAATCGGAGGGTTAGGATTGTCTAATGCGGTAGACATTCGGTGTCTGACCCATCCATTGCAGGACCTGGAAGTTGAATGGTTTGTATCACCAAACTACTGGACCTGATTCGTACTTTTCATAGTATTTTGGATGGAAAATATACACGGAGGCCTCTAATTCCCTGTGAATCAGAATCAGTCTATGAAACTGTTAAAGTATTAAAGATAAATAACGCCTTTCTCCAACAGCTTAAGCTATTGGAGAAGTTGGTAAGTTAAGATGCTATCAGAGCCAAAGGTCTCGAGTTCAAACCTCCCGGATAGCGAAAATCCACATGCAATGGTCAGCCCAAAGTGGGACCACATGTGCCACGTGTTTGCCAAGTGGGCCACACGTGCGGGGGAGTGTTAAAGTATAAAAGATAAATAACGCCTTTCTCCAACAGCTTAAGCTATTGGAGAAGTTGGTAAGTTAACAGAAACCATTCTATAATTCCTGTTTAATTGATGGGATGCACAATAATATCACACACCATCATTTAAACCGCCTAACTTGAGTCCTATCCATGGTTTTAAATTTCGACCTTAATTTCGGATTTCGGTCAAGACCGAACTGAAATCAGCCGAAACAGAAATTTCCGGGTAAATTTCGGTCGAAATTTCAGATCGTTAAAACGCTTTTAAAAAAAAAAAAAAAAAAATTCTTCAAAGATTTCGGCCGAAATTTCATTACAAAAAAATGAAATTTCGTTTTACTGAATTTCGGTTTCGGCTGAGTCCGAAACCGAAACCGAGATTTAAAACCATGGTCCTATTTACAGTGTATGGTCATTACTATGGTGATATTTTTCTACGAAGCTGGTTCCTGGATTCCTGTCACTAACATGGATTCCATAGTCTATCCCCAACCTAGAACGAATTGAAAACTAACTGGTACTCTACTCCCGTTCTCATCATGCTTACTCCCGCTGTCCCGCCTGCGCTGTTCGCTTCTAAGCTCATGCTTAATTATCCTTACCTATGTAAAATGTATGTTTTTCATTTACTTTTGTAACAATGTCCATGGGTGAAATGTTCATTTTCAATTATTAGTGATGTATTTTGAGGGCATTTCTGTTCGTGCTCTTATTAAACTGTATTTATTTCTTCTTTGTCATTGGATTTTGGTAATTGCAAATGGTAGAATACATTTGAACGGTTGGAGTACAGTGTCAGTGACTAAGTTTCATCGTTCGTGCTAATCTTCGTCGTCATTTGTCTATGCATTACAGGGTTTATTGCAAAGTGAGATTGAAGGAGTTGATAATGAAAAGGTTGGTTTTTATGGGAGATGCCTACTCCATGCAACACATAGCAGTTGCCATACTGACAGTGAGCCTTTGAATGGCAACTCTAAAGTGGAGAGTCCTCGAGAAAAAGAATTCACTTGCGCACGTACGGAGGTACTTCTATGTTATCTATGTCAATAATTTCTTCCATGCATTAGAATAAAAGTGAACCAAAAGTTCTGTGCTTTGATATGTTTTAACCTTTTGATATAGGGGTTTAAAGGCCGCAAAAAGGGGGAAGGGTTCAGGCATAACTTTCATGTGCATTCCAATGACAACAGTGGATGCCTTGTTCCTCAGGAGCAGATAAATGCATGGCTTCACATTAATGGACAAAAGTCATGCACTCGAGGGCTAGTAAAACCACCAACATCAGATGTTGAGCATGATTGTCGAGTATATTTCAAGTCCCTAAAGATTATTTTTTACCAACCGTTCCTGTAAACTGCTATAATTTTTTTTTTGAAAAGTGACATATTTCATTAATATTCAGATAGCATTCGGGACCAGGAGTCCCAGCTGCAATATAAAATATTAAACTGCTATAATTTTTGGATGCTGATTTTATTATATATTGCCTTGAGAATGCTTGGTGAATGATGGTTTGGTTTTATGCTTGGTTGTTTTGTTAGTTTGATGAATTTATTATATATGAATTATACTCTTTGCTTTAGTTACTTCAGATTACTCATGCTTTGTTCTTTCTTTACATTAATCATATTGGCTCTTTGGAAGATTGAGGATATATAAATTGCAACAATTGTGAATGTTAATTTTGTTTATATTGCTCTGAGAGTGTTTAGTGAATGATGATTTAGTTTTATGCTTGGCTTGTCAGTTTGATTGTTTTTTAATTTATTAGGTAGGAAAGTCTTTGCATGAAGTTACTTTCTGTTACTCATTTTGAGTTCTTTCTTTGCATCATACGCATTGGGTTCTTCGGTTCGGGAATATTGAAAATATTCCTGAAGAACCTAATATGAATAGTGTAAAGAAGTAACTTACACTGAGTAATATATAAGGGGTAAACTAATATTTCTTTGTTGAGCTGTAAAAACAGGATTATTGGATATATTTCAAGTTCCTAAAGATCTCTTTTTAGCAACCTTTCCCATAAACTGCAATCATTTTTAGATGTTGGTTTCATTATATATTGCTCTAAGAATGTTTGGTGAATGATGATTTGGAGTTTGCTTTAAGGCTTTATTAGATAGGAATAGTCATTTCTTTTGTTAGTTTGATTGTTTGTTAATTTATTAGATGGTTAAAGTCTTTGCTTCTATTTACTTTCTCTTATCATTAAATTTCTTCTTTACAATATTCAGCTTGGGTTCTTTGGGAAGTTTGAGAGTATTCTAGAATAAACCAATAATGTAAAAATGTAAAGAAGTAACTTAAATGAGTAATATAAAAAACTGAAGTAAATATTGGGTTTTTCTTTTTACAAAACACCACCAGTGGTATGCCTTATTCTTAAAAAAACACCTGTAGGTTTAGGATTTCCAAAGAGAACTGACAACAACCTTGTTGGCATTTGTCTTTGCCTAAGGAAAAGACCACAAGTCCTAATTTTCAGCTGTGCTGAATTCAACACTCCTTACCAAAAATATGTACATTGCCTGTGTGACATAGTTTCTAACAGTTGGAGCTCGGGCAACTTTTATTACTATTTTCTTTAATTTTATGTGGTTATTATGGAATAAATAAGAAGAGAAAACAAAACAAACTAAGCAGTGGGAAGCACTGAACAAAACAAACTAAACAAACTTTGGCAGCTTTTTAGATGGAATACCCGATGCCCTGGTGGGAGTGAGGGAGCCACATTTGGAATTAATGAGAATATGTACCTCAATGAATTGACTGAAATGATTGTTTTTTTCAACATATATATGAAGAGAAAACTTACATGGACTCAGCCCCTTTAACTCCATGTGAATGATGTAAATTTCTCCTCTTGCTTGTGGTACTCCCCTGACATGGTCACTATCTGAAATGACTGGTTTATAAACCTTAATGGATCATGGAAATGCTAATGGGGATTGTTATGATGGCAATATTTGTTTATTGCAGAAAGAATATGCCCGTTACAAACAAGCTAAGGGATGGAAGCATTTGGTTGTCTACAAGTCTGGTATCCATGCTCTTGGACTCTACACGTCTCAGTTCATTTCCCGTGGAGCAATGGTACTTACCCATCCCAAATTTTCTAGAAAATTCGTTTATTCTCTTATTTTCTTAATGAAAGTATTTGGAAAGGATGCACCTACAAATTCATAAATGGTTAATAGACATTGTAAGCTTTCTGCTGGCATGCATTTTAGGTTGTTGAGTATGTGGGTGAAATTGTGGGTCTCCGTGTGGCTGATAAACGAGAAATCGAATATATGTCTGGAAGAAAAGTACAATACAAGAGCGCGTGTTACTTCTTTAGGATTGATAAAGAGCATATCATTGATGCCACACGCAAGGGTGGGATTGCTCGGTTTGTCAACCATTCATGCCTGGTATGCCCCTCTGATCTGGAGATATTTACATCATTTAATTTTTTAAAAACATCACACTTTTTTTTTACTTCATTCTGACTCCTTATTTGTTTTATCCTTTGATGGTAAGCCGAATTGTGTTGCGAAAGTAATATCAGTGAGGAATGAAAAGAAGGTATGCTAATAAAACACATTCTTGTTTCTTACGAGGTTGTGAAATTTGAATTTGATCCAGCTACTTAATTGTCTCGTTAATCCATAGCCGGTATTCGCAAGTATATATGGCTCTTCTTGTGTTAGCACTTTATTACAATTTATTACCCCCGTGATCTGAACTATTTGGATCCAGTCTACCATGAATATTATTAGCTTGATTTGCTTAACCATGGTTATATGTCATGATTTTTCCGACCCATGAATCCAAGCTTTGATTGTTTTGCTCTTGTTAAGAATTGGAACTCTATTGGTACTTAAGAAAAGTCTTTTTTCATTCATAGCAATGTTTTTCCAAATTCTGGTAATGGAAATAATGAAACAGCATTCTGTAACCATGCAGGTTGTTTTCTTCGCGGAGAGGGACATAAACCCGGGAGAAGAGATAACTTATGATTACCATTTTAACCATGAGGATGAAGGTGAGAAAATCCCTTGTTTTTGCAATTCAAAAAATTGTAGGCGATATCTGAACTAGCAGACAAGCCATTATTTTGCACCTTTGGCATCTGTTCCTTATTGTATTCCTTGCCATGGTGCTAACTCTTCCAACTCTGGCCTGTATCAATCAATTCAGATTATCAATCTTTTTGAATTTTTGTCATTGTCTCTAAATTTTAGTCAATGTCTTTTAATTCAATAGCATTCAACAAAGGTAGGAGAAATTTTGAAAATCCTTTAGAAAACTGGTGTCAATGAATCTGCGTTTTATTTAAGCACCTAGTGCAGATTAAATTCAAGGAAAAACAAAGCATGCTTTTCAAAGAATTAGCAAGTTTGAAGAACTCCCAACATAGAAAGAGTCAAGTGATCTCATCCACTGCCACTGGTAGTTCTTGTTGAACAGTACGGGGCCATTTGGATACGTGGATTTTAGAATCCTGGATTTCCTGAAAATTGTAGTTGGGAGACGAGAAAAAAAGAGATCAGCCGTCGTTTTTTGATTTCTAGCCCTTCTTTCCGACAGCAAGAGAACTGGCGATCGTCCCATGTTTCCAGGTTTTAGAAATCGCAGGATGCGGGAGAGATTTCTAAAACCTGGTTTTCTTACTTAAAATCTAAGAAACGCCATGCTGCCAGGACAGCGTATCAGCAGCTTGATCATGACGCACTTTTTACACTGTTTTCAAACTAAAACCCTTGATTCAAAAATCTGCATATCCAAACGGCCCTTATGGGTTTTACAGAAACCCGGAGGGAAAAAAAACTCCATAGTTTCCCAAGAAATTACTAGCTTGCTGAAACAATAGATGGGTTACCTTAGCCATTCCAAAAGGAAAAAAAGAAAGAAATAGATGGGTTATCTTAGTTCTACCTCCTGATTCTGTAACTATCCATGAAAGAAACGTGGCTGTTTTTTCAACCTCGACGATAATGTTGCAGGCTAATAGGGAGAAGGATTCAAATATGGAGAAATTGCTGATGATGAAAATCCGTGGGTGAAACCATGAAAGCTGATCATTCAAAGCTGGTAACAACATGCCTTGTTGCTTTTGTGTTGGGTAGTTCATAATCGGATATCATAATTTTCCTTTAGTGGTCAATGAAAAAAAAAGCAAATTTCATATCTTGGATTAGTAGAACGAAGTATATAACATTGAGGATCTTTTGGTTATTCAAGTAAGATATGTGATGATAAATGTCATTACAAAGTTTGAGGCAATGTAAAGCATTTCCTTTCAAAAGGTTAGAGTTTGTTGCAGTGAAACTAATTAGTAATAGTTCTAATCGAGAACTCTATAAAAATGCTTAGTTTCAACTATTTTTGGAGACATTGATACTTCATATTAAACTCTCAAAGTGCCTTCATATGAAATATAAAATACCTAAATGTGCAGAAGAGAATCGCTTGGAGCACTCTGCTCCAAGAACTGGTTGCAAATCACTTCGAAATTTGGCTTCAAGGGTCATAAATTTCAGGGTGGAATTTGTCTACGTAAAAGAACACCATTCTTTGTTTTTTTTTTTTATTCTCTGCAACTGAAAAGTGCAGAAGTACTGGCTAGAAAGTTTTAAGGAGCGAGATCTAAATTCTTCCTCATTTGTAGGTCAGTAGTTGGATAATTAGAATTAGTTAGGACCTGCTCGTTTTGGATTTTGAGAATTGATTTTGAGTAAAAATACTGATTATTGGACTCAAAATTAAACACAATGTTGATTCCAATAGTCGGTTTTGTACGTACTAATATCAATTATCAAAATCCAAAACGAACAGGGCATTAGTGTGATTGTCAGATTTTAATCAAAATACTGATTATTGCATGTGGATTGTTTATTTTTTGCTTTATAATTCTTTCCTTTTTAGCAGAAAGGAAAATTTAATAAAGCTACATAAAAGAGGCAGTAGGCCTGAGCACTTGTGTATGTCACTCATTAAACAAAGGAACAAGCAAAGAAAAGAGAAGGGTGCAATCAAACTAAAATTGCAGAGACCATCCTAATCTGTATTGTGGTGATTTGCTTTGGCCTAGGATAATCTGTCTCAAAATATTGTTACCCTATTTTAAATGATATCACTCTTCCCTTTATTTGCACATTCCCAATTAGCTGCTGCTATAATTCATCAAAAAACTATTATCAGCCAATCAGAAAAGTGTTAATAAAGTGAGAAGTGCCATTATGAAATTAAAAGGGATGCAGATATCATTTCCCTTGAAATTCTGCCAGTGAACTATAGTCTATAAGAACTACTTGGCCTTTCCAAAGTTATTTATCAATGCCTGAAAAAAAAGTGATTATAGCAACACAACCCCGAGAGAATTCGAATATAAGGAACTCAGTCTTGGTGGTTAGTATGGCCGGGAAAACAAGAGAAAAATCCAAAAGTTGCAATTTAATGCACAAAAGTGGGTCTTATATGGAGAATTCAAGTGTGGAAAACTACAAAACAAACTGTTACAACAAAGAGACTGGCACAAAAGTGGGTCAAATCATGTTCCTCTATATCCCACCTGAATATAAATATTTTTTCCTTCTGTTTCCGGTCAAAACAAGGAATAGACTGGCATCAACAAAGAGAAAGAAACTACACCCAAGATCAGATGACCTTCCAATGGAATCACCCCTACCCAAAATACAATAGGCTTATGATATTACATGTTTACCAGGCCGAGATGACCCCGTTTCAATTGAGCCGTGTGGTGTCATTTTTAGGGCAGTTTTATGCATCACAGAATGCTGACAGTACCAGGATGAATGAATACAAAGTAGTACAGCACCTATCAATTTCAAGGCAAATATCAAGAGCAGCTCCAAAAAGAATTACTCAGCTGGGTAGTGTTTCTGTCTTACCTTAGGCTCCCCAATCAGGAATGTTGGATGTTGCTTCATTAACCATTTTCACCAGAGTCACCTGCAGATATTCACAAACAAAATCAATACTGTAAACAGTCTGCATTTTAGGAAATAAGTTGGTCATTAGACACGTATTTCAGTATCACCGTGTATGTAATGGACAGATTGAGTGCATGAAATTCCAGACATGAAGTTCAAGCAACAAGAAAGATCAACCATACCCATATCAGAATTTTCTCTTTATGTTATCAACATACAAATAGGCATTTTGACAAAATTGACTACGGATGAGATAATTGCATGATATCAAGCTCTTGTGCAAAGCCTGGAAATTAAGTTATGATATTTTTCTCTATTCTCTTCGCTGGTACTACAATGCTTCACCTTTAGCGAGTTGTTCATGATATTTAGTCTATGCCTGACTACATATACACCTTGTTTACAATTTATTTATTTATTTATTTTTTGATAAGTATAACACCTTGTCTACAATTGACAAAAAATGATCACTAATATCTATCGAGTATAAGTGTGGAATTTCTCGAAATGTGAGAACACCAGGGTTTCGACAGAAAAGAGTACATGTTCCAACGTCAATTTGGTAATTTAGAATTTTACACTATATCAAGAAGGTATTAGAGAGGTCAAATAAATAAATAAAATGACTAGGGCAGTCCAGTTGGCCTTAAAGAGCAAGGTTTTAAATTTTGACCGAAATTTCGGATTTCAGTCAATACCGAAATCCAAATCGATTACAATCAAAATGTAATATTATTTCAATTGAAATTTCAAAATTTCGGGCCCAAAATTTCAGGGATTTCGCCAAAAAATCTGGAATTTGTTAGTTATTTAATATATTCACCTGTCTTATATTCCCGAAATTTAGGTAATTTAGGGCGAAATTTCAGGGGAGGATAAAATAATACTTTTTTTTTAATTTCGTTGGATTTCGAACAAAAATTTCGGTTTCGGTGAGTACCGAAACGCACTCCAAAACCGAAATTTAAAACCTTGCTTAAGAGCCAATATGAATGATCCTAAAATATTCAAATCATGGTCCGTGATTGTGTCTCTTCAATGTTGCTGAGCATTTTTGGTCCATGTGGCGTGTGTCAACTGTGAACAACCATTTACAAGATTGTTGGAAAGCGGTTGGTTAATTTTTTTCTATAGTTGAAATGTGTAATTTTATATGGTTTTTACTTTTAACTTTTTATTGGTGGCAGTTGGGAGTTTTAGACCAATTTGTGAGCTTGCTTCCATGCCGGACAAGGTTACATGAAGCCTCACATACGAATTAAGAAAACCAAAAAGTTAATGAAAACATTAATTACAACCAAGATATTTTGAGAAAGAAGGGGTCTACTTATTGGACATGTATAAATATTTGTTCAGTGCCAAAAGTGTCCCATAGGAAAATGAACAGAAGGCAGATTCTTATTGGATTATAAAGACCAAACCTCTGCACAGTATGAAAGTTGATTGCTTCTACTGAACCTCCAGTAATACACGCACACAATTTTGGGTGAGCACAGCAAAGAGAATGTAACAATGGTACACGAAGAATTAGAATTCTGAGTATAACTCGGGTGGGTTGGAGTCCATCATGACCCTTTTTTCTCCACATAGATTCCATGATGGATGCATTTTCTCCGAAATCTTTTAACAGTTGTAATGACAACTTTTTGTGAATGGTAAGTATAAATTATATTAGAAAAAAGAAGGCACACGACCCAGATGACCGAGGCAACAGGGAAAACAGATACAATAAAAGAACATAACAACAGCTATGAGAGAGGAAGAAAATCAAAAGTCTCAAGACCAGCACTGCTAACATCCGCATGGGCAAGCCTATCCGCATCACTATTCGCCGATCTTTTTAAATGCTGAAACCTAACATGGAAGCCCGCTAATCAGTCATGTCATCGATGAGATTGGCAAATCTCTAAGGATGAGAATGGATACCATCCATCCACCTAATCCCATTAAGCAAATCTCCCTCGACAATCAACTTGCTTAAGATACTCTCATCGGAAATTCTAATACCTTGAGGACTGCTCTTAATTCTGCTTCGTTGGAATACGCTATTCCGATCGCCTAATCCCATTAAGCGAATCTCCCTCGACAATCAACTTGCTTAAGATACTCTCATCGGAAATTCTAATACCTTGAGGACCGCTCTTAATTCTGCTTTGTTGGAATACGCTATTCCGATCGGTCAAGAGAAAGCCCACAAGGTCCTCCCCCAATCATCCCTAAGAACTCCAACCCCAGCTGGAACCGGATTTCCACAACTCAAACCATCAAAATTGAGCTTTAAGAGGCCTTGAGAATGAGCAGTCCACTAGGGGAAGGATGCCTCGTTGACGCCACTGACACAAATCTCACACCAACCCCTCCATAAATCTGAACTAGAAATAAATCTACAGGGTATAATTTTAACCCATGCCACTGAAAGGAAAATAAATTTTATAAACAAATAATGTGAGCTTTTGACCAGATCTTTGAAACTATGTCATTCCTTTCCTTCCATATCACCCTTAACAATGCCAATAGAACAACTCACCACAGAGATCTCCCCCTGTTCCTCCTAGGATCAAATGACCAGCCGTCAAGAAGATCAATTAAGTGGGCCAGAAGCACAATGAATGCCAAATCTCCCAAGAATCCAACTCCAAATCTCACGAGCCACCCTACAATGAAAAAAAATGCAACAAACTTGGTTGCTAAGCCATTTAAGAAGGTTTTGTTGCTCTTTCTATCCAAGACTACTTGGTTTCTAAATTGTATCAGTTTACGCAGTGTCCTAATCCTAATTCCCTACTTACAAAAGCAAATATCACACTTTCAATTGATTAATTATATCTATCTCTTCACCTTTTTCACAAACTTTGCAGTTTCTCTATTCACAAACTTAGCACGTGAAATTGATAAGCCTACTTCCAGTAGAAAGATTAAATTGCCAATGAAGCTTCAAATTGAGTGGAATATATGATTACAGAAATGATAAAAAATGCTCATGTACATTGCAAAACTTCCCTTGAAATCGACATCCTTATTGAAACAATGTACTCCTTAAAAACGTCATCCTTATATTTTACTGAAAATTATTGAATTCTCCTAACCATAGTTGTTAGAGTGGGCGAGAAGCGATGCAGGAACAGGGGGTTTAGAAAAGAGAAAATGCAGCAAGCGAAAAAGCTATAAAAAAGCAAAAAAGAACGCGTGGGAAGCGTCATTCAAAGTCAACATGAAAGCACAAAATAAGCCCTATTGGAAGCGAACAACAGAAGTGTCTAGATTCTAGAAAGGGTCGGGTTATAGTAGGTTAGGGAGGAAGGGTTAATGCAAGTGATAAAGAAGACTTTGTGATTGATTAGAGTTGCAAGTTTTAGGGATTTATAGTTTCACATGTTTTATTCATAGAGATTTAATGTTAGGCTTTTAGGAAAAGATTATTTTTTAAAGTTTAAAATGCACTGTTTTTTTCTCCAAAAAAAATGCACTATTTTTTAAATATGCTCATTTGCAAGTATCAAAAAGAGCCAACACTCTTAGAAAAAAAAATCACCTATATAGGAAGCCTACTCTTAATTAGGAAGAAACACGTAGGAAGCATATGGAAAGCACACTTTCCCAAAATTTAGGAATACCTGGTCCTCTTGGATCTGTAAATAGATCAATAGGAAGATATCTATCCATCTGAACAGACATTAGATCAAAGAAACTAATATTCAAACCCACCAAAAAGCTGAGTTAAATAGCATTTTAGTCTTTTTAAAAAAAATGGTAGTACCACCTATGACACACTTTATAGATGTTACTTGAGATGCCAACTTTTCATCTAAATTTGCTTCACCTGAAGGAGGTGGATTGGTGCAAATTTTTGCTTGGTCAATCATGTGAAACAAAAAGAAATACAGGCACGGAAGTTGTAACCATTAAGAAATTGTTTCATGTTGTCTCTTGAACTTATGTATTCCTAAAAGCTTTTCTGAACAAAAATTCATACCGTCTCAACTGTCTACTGCTGACCAAGAGATGGTTAATAAATAAAATCAAAATACAAAAACAAAGATCATTCGAGTCTAGGCTATTTCATCATGGGTTCCAGTTTATGTCTAGAGAAAAAAGACTCTAGATTTAAAGAAATTGTACTACCACAGAATTTCCTTTTCCTCATATTATTCTTAGTATAACTCAAAATACTGCAAAGCAAGGACTTAAACTGACCATCATGCATTATACAGATGAAAAATCATACCACACTTTCCGGAACTCCATCCGGCGGCAGTGGAAGGTTTTTAGGAGGAGGCTTATGCTCATATGATCTTTTGTCGAACCTCCACTCTCCAATCTTTCCGTAAGTCAACTTACCCTGAAAATTGCAAACATGATACAAATGGTGTTATGGAGCATATGATGGGCAACATAAACTATAGTAGTTATATGAACTACTGTAGTAAAGACAGCAAAATAGAATTTGGCAACTAATAACAATATATAAGAGCTCAGCAAAAATAATACCGTCATATCATAGTCACATCCATAGGTATAGTGAATTATGAACTTCTTGCCTACTGCCTGATCCCAAGGAGGCTTAAAACATAGAGAATCATACGCCAGTTAGCTAAGAATCACAAAGAAAATGTATGCAAAACTAAAGTGACTTATTTCACCTGAATCATGAAGTCCTTGTACAAAATATTACCCACCCCATGCAGAGCAGATGAAACAGCATAAGCATACCTACAAAACAATGAGGAAGAAAATTAGGAAGTAAAAGTAGACAATACAAAAAAATTTCTTATTACAGTAAAAACCAATGCTAGAGTTTTTGTTATGAGGAAAGACAGATCAACAAGAGTTAAAGAACAAGCAATAATAAATTAACAATTAAGTAAACTAGGGTAATCCTTACATCTCAAGCACCCAACCAAATGCCTTGTCTGCTTCAGGGTCCTTCTTCATTGCTAAAGAAACATTCATCCATGTAGGAGCTATTTTCTCAAGAGATGCCTATAGCCACTTGAAAGAAATATCAGAACAATGGAAGGTTGAAAAGTAAATTCTCTAAGTAAAATATGAAATGAATAGGACTCACCTTCTTGATGATGACAGGAGAATTCCCGATGGGATCAATGTTGGTAATTGGCCCCATATCTTCGGGGAAGAATTTTCGGAGAGTAGATTCGTACTTTTTGGGTTCAATATAGAAAAAAGGGAATGCAGCCCCAAGCCCATCTTTTGATAAATTTGGTATGGGCTTGACAATAATATGGTCTGGTTCAGCCATCAGTATATACCTGTATACAAAGTTAGAATTGATAAAAAAGAATGTAAACAATACCCAAGTAACACAAAAAAAAAATGACATAACACCCTCTTTTCACTCAAATAAGGAACCAAATATTCATACTCCTCTTCAATGTGTGCCTTCTGAAGCCACTGGACGAACGCCCAAGGTCGATTCAGGACTATATATCCCTGAGATTGTAAGATGACACCCAATTAAGAGAAAACCCTTCTCATTCTAAAGTCTAAAATAGCAAATACATAGTGGACATGTCAAAAGACTCAAAAACATGTACCAAAATAGAGGAAAGAAAACTTCATACAGATATTGAAATTTCAACCTCCTACAACATCTTATATAGTCTAATTTCTCAATAAGAATTCTGTTGTATTGTGCAATTGACTCCTGAAAATGAAAGCCCCAATCTAACACAAACTACTGAATTCAAACTCCTAAACAGAAAAGCTAACTAAGGACAAAAGATAATACAAAAATATATATAATTTAGAACCCATAAGAAAAAAAAAACTTTTTCCTTTGAATCCCATAAAGAAAGCAAAAACAAGTAAAACCTGAAATGATCAAAATTCAGAGTGATACCACAAAACCCATTACAAAAACCACACATTCGTTAATCAAAGATGAATAAAATGAAAAACCCAGAATCACCTGATCCATTCCAGCCGGAAGGGGATCGGCAACAAAGGTAGGGATCTCATCCATGTACTTATCAGGCTTTCCTGAATGCAGGATCCGAGTAAACCCACCCATCTCGGATTTGGGTCCCTTTTTTAATTTCTTGAACCAGTAGTACATGATCCTACACTGCCACGTGTTGTAGACGGAATCAGAAGAAGTAACAGCTGTGTGGAAGAGTCTTTTGTTTGATTCAGTGTTCTTCAATTTATCAATGGGCATTTTGATAATGGGGTCGATTGAGATGAGTCGATTAGGGTTTCTAGGGCCTGGAAATTCCTGTTTTAGAGGAGCATTTGAAGAGACGATTATGTTGTATGTGATTGCGGCAACGGAGAGGGTGATTAGGAGCGTGTAGAATAAGCTTTCACAACCCATCTCTCTCTCTCTCTCTCTGTTTAATCTCTTCTTTTGTAATTGTTGTTCTTTCTTCTTTTTTTGATTTAGGGTTTCGGAAAGAGGGCGTTTGATCTTCTTAAGTTTTTCTGAGCTGTTTCTGCTGCGTGCTTCTAAAGTCGTCGTCTCTTCTTGCAGCCCTCCTAGTCTTCTTTTCTTTTTCGTTACTGATATTTACACTACCATGTTTTAATAACTACACAAACTCAGCTTGTCTTTTCTTTTTTAGTTGTTTTATTAGAGCTTTCCTGGTAGGTGTAACCGTGTAATAACCTTTGACAACTTTTTAAATAATAAAAGACAAGATGAGTTAGTGCAAATATAAAAAATGGTAGTGTCGATATTAGCATCCTTTTTTTTTTACTTATTAATTATGGAAATGATATCATTACTAATAATTGCACAAACCAAGCTTGTCTTTCCTTTTTAATTGGCTTGTGATAGCTTTTGGGAGCTGTATGTAATATAACCTTTCAGTCTTTCACGGCTCTTTAGATAATAAAAGACAAGATGGTTTTGTGCAAATATCAAAAAATGGTTATAATGATATCAATTCCCTTCTAATTATTATCATTCTGAATTGATATCCACAGTCATTTTCTTCAATAATGGCAGTGGCACTCCACTCTTCACTATGCAATGGTTTTTAATGGTTGATACAATTCCTAATAGAGGCCAATATGCTCCGACAGGCCCAAAAAAAGTAGTTAGTAAGTGTGGAGTGCTATTATCAATAAAGGGTAGTGTGGATAACATTTTCCTATCATTTTTCTATTTTTTTTGGAAGGTTGCTAGTGTTGAGTCTGTTGACCGTGACATGTGTAGATGGCAACAGTTAAGGGGGTGATCTGTAAGCAACTGGCGTATTTTAACAAAAAAAATACACATAGGCATGGTTTGTATGGCAAATTAGCAATCATAAGGGTGTTTTAGTAATTTTAAATATATTCTAGTGTAAATTATATGGCTATTTTAATAAGGGAAATGATTTGAGCACAAACATGTTTTGATAACATGCGCTTATGTATCTTGTCTTTTAGCATTTAAAGAGCTGTAAAAGGTTTATTACGGTTCCTAAAAAGCACCTCAGAGACAATTAAATACTAAAAGACAAGATGTATGAGCACATGTATCAAAATATAGTTGTGCTTAAATCATTTCCCTTTAATAATTTGACTATAAACATCTGATTATTCACTCATTATACTAGGGTATAATATACATTACACAATTTTTCTAATGACAGTAAACTGAATTTTTATTTTGTTGTTAGTGCTTGGACGAGCCAAATCGGAACAGTGGATTCAAACACAAGAATCAGGCATTGGAATCGGGATCTGATTTCAATTTATCCCAATTGTTAAGTAAAGGAATGATTCTAGAGGGCAGAATTTGGGATTAGAAGGGGAAAAAATGCCGGAATCTGTCTCCCACCCCGGGAGGTAGTATTTTGATTTCACCCATTTTATTAGAATTTTTTTGAACTAAAATTTTTATTTTTATTTTTTCTCATTCTATTCACTGATTTGAAGAAGTTTTGCACAAACAATGGAGGTTTAGGGCACGGTCAAAATATAGGGTGCCGAAGGTCGAAGACCTGTTTAAAAATAAGGGAGAATCGGAATAGAAGACTTTTTAGAGATAAAGTTAGAAAGTTTGAAGCGACTTTACATGGTGAAAATATGCTTGGTATTTTGTTACCATCAGATCAACTTCTAAATAGAGTTGGGTGGTTCCATCATGACTGAGGCTATTTGAGAGAGAGAGAGAGAGAGAGAGAGAGAGAGAGAGAGAGAGGGCACCACTCTTTGCAGACCAATTTGATTCTTAATCTTTGTATGTTTTAGATGCTTTGATTGTTCTATTAATGTCCTATTCTTGTGAAGTCCCTTTCGATGGTGCGCCTTATGAGATAAGCTTTAATTTGTCGAACCCAACCCCTTAATCCTCTAACCCAACCCCTTTAGCCCCTCAAAAGCCAAAAGAGAGATTGGGAGATAAAATATGGCTTGTCTGCACATAACACGATTGAATGTCATTTTATTTTATTCGATAACAAATTATGAACTAATTAACACTTAGGCCTTTGGCAGCCATGGAAATTTTTTCTAAGGAATTTAGTTTATCCAATAATGTTAGAGAGGAAAGGAGGATGGAAGATGAAGAGAATTGAGAGGGCATGAGTAGGGAGAGGGTGAGATGTGGCTGAAAAACCAGGGAAAGAAAAACTATGCGTAAAATAGAGTTTTATTTTTCATAATCCACTTAGAACCATATTTGGCAGCTATGAAAAAAAATTCATGGAATCCTTGTTGACCTACTGTGAGAAAGGGGCAAGAGAAAGAATAGAGGGAGTGATCAGTGGGGAGGCCATGAGATGGGGATGAAAAATCAGGGAAAAAGAAAAATCTATTCTAAAGAAGGAATTTTTTTTTTCAGCCCATCTCATACTCTCCTCACTCAGTGCCCTCTCAATCCTGTCTACCATCAGCTGTCTATACTGATCACTAGGCTAAATACTATACTAGATAAATAGGAATTACTTGCCATTTTTTTCATGCTAATTACCAAACATGCACATGCCCTGTGGGTAAATCTTGTATATGGTTTTGTTCTCCGTCGGTAACAACTGCCAAGTTTAGGCTCGTTTTCTATATTTAGGTGGAGTTGCAAAGGAAATTCATCTCTTGAATGTTATTAAAGGTGAGCATGTGTTTAATTTCTTCATGTAAGAATATTATAATCTTGGGCCCTGTTTGGAACGACAGAAAAACATTTCTCGAGGAAGAAATTTCCCAGGAATTTTTTTGTTTCCACCATTTATAGAGAAATGATATGGTTATAGTTTTGCTTAGATATCACTACAGATTTTGAAGGCCCCTCTAAATAAACTTGAATTGCAGGGGTCAGAGTTACTTTTTTCATGTGTAGTCAAACAGCGGAAAAGAATGAAATACTAGAAAAAGTGTTCTTTTCCAAACTTTCCCAGAAAATTCTTGCAATCCAATCTGCCCAAGAGAGTGAAGAACAGTAAAAGAGAGAACAAAAAAGTTTGGAAGAACAAGGAAGAGCTACCAAAAACTAACCAACCAGTACTTTATTTATACGCATATATAAACATAGATAATCCAAATACACGCAGTAGAGCAGAACATCAGCATATATCAGTGCGTAGTACGTAGCTAGAGCAGAGGCGATCATCATTAGCGTGGCCCATGGCCTTGTGGACCAGGCCCACCATGTGCCCCAGGCCCACCATGTGGCTCAGGTCCATGGCCTTGTGCCCCAGGCCCACCATGTGGTCCAGGAGGGCCACCTGGGGCAGGTGCATGGGGAGCAGGAGGACCGGGGTGTGGGTGGCCATGGGGAGGACCTCCTGGGCCTGGAGGGGGTGGATTTGGCTCAGGTGTTGGTGGCCCACGATGAGGGCCATGAGGCTCTGGAGGAGGAGGGTTGTGCATCTTCTTCTTTCTTTTTCTTCCTCTACTACTTGTTCTTGATGTTGTTGTTTTTCTCGTTACGAGAGCACCTCTATATAGATATAGTGTGGTTAGGAGCAGGAGGACTTGTATCCTAACCACCGGTCACACCTAATATTCATGACTTTAATGGCTTTTTAGAGATTTCTTCGCCTTTAAAGAATGGTGTCCGCGTCTACGTGTAGCTGCGTGTAATCTGAGAGGCTGACTTCATAAGGTCGGCAATCGTGTTGTACGTGCAGCTACGCACGTTCACCATATTAGTTCGTGTGAAATTGTTCAAAACCGAGTTGACTCCTCTTGCCGACACTTACTCTATTACATTATCTTATACATGGAAAGTGAAAATATTATATTACATTATCTTATAGACAACGGAGAGAGTTTTTTTTGTCCTTTACATTATCTTAGCAAATCCCTCGTGTAAACTTTTAATACAAGATTTACTTAAGATAAGTTTACTACCAATGATTAAAGGGTAGATATTTTCATATTGCACCACCCAAAACACATTATAACTTTCCCTCTACACTACTTCTAGATATTTTTGCCCACTTCATTAAAGACAAATTTTCTAATAAACCAAATCATACTCAATGAAATGAGAGTGCATTCTGATCCTAATTTCTCCAGGAAAACACTACTGTCGCCCACTTGTTTTCTGGCCATCCCCCCCTAAATCAGATTTTTTTTTTTTTTGGCTATTCTCTGCAAAAGTCTAAATAAAGATATGGGAGGGAAGAGGAATGCTAAACTGAAGGGCGTCCTTGCAAAAATCAGCTGCAAGAATGTCCAAGTGTCCCTGATAAAAAATAGAGCCAAGAAAAGAGAGAATGTTTAACAAAGAAATAAGGAAAAAGATAATATTTCAAAATTATTGGACAGGTTGTGAGGAACAGTACTGGTGATGAGCAACAGAATTGATGGACTCATTCTGTCCAAGTGTCCTTGATAAAAAAAGAAAAAGAAAAAGGGAAAGGATTTCAGCACAACTATATTTTGATATGGGCGCTCATGTATCTTGTCTTTTAGTATTTAATTGTCTCTTATGTGCTTTTTGGGAACCGTAATAACCCTTTTACATCTCTTTAAATATTGGAAGACAAGATACATGAGCTCGTATTATCAAAACTTTGTTAGTGCTGAAATCATTTCCCTAAAAATGATAGTGGTGGTTCAGAGATATTATCCTCACGAAATTTTATATGATACACGAGACTACTCCCATGGAGATACAATGATTTCAGCACTAACCAGAAAGATAACCATTTATTTAATGGGTCCCCCTTGTAGATAACCAGAAAGATCTGCGCCTAATGATAATGATAATGATAATGGTAACCCTTTGGTTTGAGGGGTTTTTTTTAATTCCAGTGTCTACTCCCATGGAGATGTCCCAGATGCTGAAAAACATCAATAGGAACTTCTTTGGCCTTCTTCAATCAATGTTCTACGACACAAAAACAACCCACAGTAAGATTTCTTTCATACAAAGGTTACTAACTTAAATGGCTGAAAACAGGAGGGTTTTACAATTTAGAAACAGGTAGGCCATGCTTGACAGCCAAGGAAATATTTTTAATGAAATATTAGTTTATCCAGTAGTGGGAGGGGCAAGGAGGGTGGAAAGGGAGATAATTCAGAGGGCATGAGTGAGGAGAAGATCAGGATTGGTTGCAAAATAAGAAGAAGAAAAACTACACTCAAAATAGAGTTTTTTTTTTCCCCTATTTATCAGCCACTTCGGACCATCAACTCACTCTTACCTTTTTAATTCCCTTCCTCTCACACTATCCTTATCCCTCTCTCAGCAATTGGTAAAACTAATATTCCATGGAAAAAAATCATGGCTGCCAAGCATGGGCATAGTAGGTAAAGGTCTTCATGTAAATTTTTTCCATCAAAACAAATTTTAAAAAAAACAGCCCATGCTATATAGCTGTGTTCAGGGGCAAAGATTTCCATTAAAAAGACTTAAACATGCGGCTAGAGAGTTGACTGAATTTTCTTATCACCATAAATATGGCACACTTGTCTGAGATTCAAACTGCTAAGAACATGAAATGCCTTCGAACACCCTCGGCATCCTTCTTTACTGTGTCATCTCTTATATGTACATCTGGTGACTGCACAATAAAAGGAAAAATGGGTCAGTTAGAACAGTTAATTGTATGAGGACATATATTAATTTGGATAATTCAGGATAGAAGATAAGACCAAATCCTCTATTGATGAAGGCAGGTCGAAGTTTCGACAGCTTGTTTGATAAGTGGAAACCGATCAGCCCAACGAGAGTATCCTGCAATGCAGATCAAATAGAAACACCATTTTTTTATACATCAAACTTCTTTGGGACGGAAATTGAAATCTACAGTAATTGAGACCTCACATGAAGAAAAAAAAAAAGAGTAGAAATTATAGGTGGCTAACACTTGCCTTAACCGATATGTTCACCAATGATAAAGAAACAAAACAACAAATGGATTAATGTACCTTCAGTGACAATCTGGTGAAGATCCAAGTCAGCATCAAAATCATCGCCCATCTCCCCCTGGGTGGGGGAACATGAGAGCAGTTGGGTTAGGTGCGCATAACAAAATTTATCAAACTTAAAGCGACAATGGCTACAGCGATGTGAAGAGAAGTACCTGTTTAGATGTATCCAAACTTCTGACAATAATCTGAGCTAGGCAGTTGAGTGTGGTGGTGTCAAAGTTAGAACGATTTAGGAGAGATTCCTCTGATGTCAAGTCAAAGACCAAAGCGCATATGCTTGCAAACATCATGATAATGGATGAGTCATTGCTGCCTAAAATCATGTTGAAGAATTTTGAAAGTTATTAGGGGATAAGTACATGTGTATGTAAATAATGGCTTGATTGAATGCAAAATAAGTTTTAGTAATTTTTATTGCACCCAGTCAAAATATTTGTATTACATGAGAAAATATTTCATAAATGGATCTGCAGGGAATGATTGGTGCAAACCTAGGGTTCATGTATCATTATCTGGGAACTTAAGAACTTAAGAATAGTTTCTAATTTTATTAAACTAAGATCAATAAAAAAAAGAAGAAAAGTTACAAATTTAGATTAGTGGCAACATAAACTCCCAAATCAAAATAAACAGCACATAATAACCCAAAAAGGCTAGAATTTTACAAAGATCCAAAGCTTTTAAAATAATACATCATGAGAAAATCAACTCATAAGTGGGAATGTATGTTGCTACATTAGAGAAAATGCCCCAGACTATTTGGTTCACCACTAAGGCCCTGTTTGTTTGAGATTATGACAACTGATGGTGAGCGCCCAAACTGATTATTGGACTCAAAATAATTTTGAGTCCAATAATCAGTTTGGGCGCTCACCATTGGTTGTCATAATCTCAAACGAACAGGGCCTAAGAAATGAATTATTGCCCTTTGAAAAGTGTGTACTGCTCTATCAAAATAAGGAATTCTGCTAACATGATTTATATGCAATTCTGATTTACAAGAATTCTGATATTCAAGCATTACTTGAACAAATACAACCCACGATAAATGAAAATCAGCACTGTTACAGACACTTTTTACAATATTAACTCATGATAATAAAGTAACAGAATAGTTGAGGGCTAGAGGAAGACAGAAAGAAGCACCTGTCCAATATGCCAATGCTCGTAAAAGATTAGTGAAGTTAGATTCATCCAGTTGAGCTCGGATTTCCTCTCTCTAGACAACAAAAGAATTCAAAAAAGCTATGGCAGTCTGATAGAAGGTCATGGCTGGTAAATTTAAAATAGGAATGGGAACTGAATAATGAATGACCAACCAACCTTCAAAAGAATGTTCATGAGAGTATCACATGACAAGAATATGGTACCATTATCCTCAGCCCCCTGTTTGTTCATCCCAATCAATTTCACCAGGCATTCCACTACCTGTCAATTTACATAAATTCAACATGCTTTTGATTTATTAAAAAGCTTATGTTAAATGTTTCTTTTTTGTTGTATACTTTACTCCAGATTGAGAGGATTATATCATAAAAGGCTTTTGATTTATTAAAACTATATTTTTGCTAAGCTTTTTAAGTCAAGTCAACCATACAGCCACTGAAAAGCTGTGAACGAACATCAATTATTAAAACCAGCAGAAAAGTAGGAAAGGGACAAATATAAGCTTGCATGTAGTTCTTATTAACTTTGACAAAATTAGGCAAGTGGTAGGTGCAAAGTTCAAGAAACATAAGGCTCTAAAGAAACCTCTATGCCCAACAGTTCATAACAAAATTAAACATGCATACATCTTTGTGTCCTCCAAATGAAGTTAGTGCTCTACATCCTTCAATCTCCATGGTTGTTTGGCACAGCATCGGAAGCATAAAACAGATAGAATAGAATGGGCTGTCATTTGGTAAAAAAAAAATCAAGCAATTGTCAGCCTATGTAATAAAAAAGAGAGAGACCATCACAATCACCAATTACTCAAACAAGAAATAACTAGAGGTTTTGAAAAACCTTGGTTCATCTTCACCTTCAATTGAGAGAATATACTCCAGAAGTTCTTGAACCTTCTCCTTGCATGCACAGGGTGTTTCTGCAAGATAGCTGTCACAAATATATTTAGTAGCGTATCCAATAATTTATTTTAGAATGAGAGCCAAGTTAATTGTGCAGCAACTAATCTACTTTAAATTGATTAATTGGGTAAATCCAACACTCGTGAGAAAGACAAAAAAGCTTGAAAGTCAACGTCAAGGGATACTTCGGTAATGGATTATCTAGTAAACAACTTCATATAAGCAGTACAAAACAGAACACAACTTTTTCTTGCATCCCATCAAACCAAAAGATGAAATACTTGTGACAAATATAAATACTTCAGATCATTGTCAAAAGGTTGCAAAAGGATGGCTCTTCCTGTCTTCCAGGGGCAGCTTTGTTACATCAATATAAGGATACGAGTGTCGGAATTCGACATGGGTATAGAGTGTCGGATTCGGCAAACCTCAAAAAGAAAGATTCATGGATATGCCAAAATATTTTAATCAATTCTCATTTTTTTTAACATAATAACATGGTTATAACAAGTAATATAATGAATATTTTAATAGGTTAAGTAGATATAATATTTTATTTCCATTTAAAAAACTTAATATTAGGATGTATAAAACTCAAAACATACGGTAATTGTAAAGTTGTGGTAGTAGTATTCTGAAACAACAATATTAAAAAACAACAGATAAAAGAGATCTAGAGATGTCTCAGAGGATCTTGATGTATTGGAATCCGAGACGTGTACGACACGGATTCTTCGCCCATTTAGAAGAATCCATGTAACAGTGAGGCGTGGTGGTCAGGGAATGGTGTGGCACTTTCTCTATCTTGCTTGTCCCGCAAGCTATTCGCTTCCCACTCTAGCAACTATGATCTAAACATTGTAGATCGCCTTTCCTAATTAGTATTAAAAGAAGTAATCTTGCTTTTCATCTTGTGCATACATGCGTGGGCTCCTTCCCCAACTGTAGCCATGTATGGTTTCCAATACTTTAACTCTTCCGGATGATTACTCGTGATGCACATGGGTCTGTCTTGACAAAAGACAAGGAATGAAGATCCTACACTTCAAAGGAATTTTCATAAGATAGCAAAATTAGTTTCAGAAAAAAGTATAGATTTTCTTAGTATTTACGCGTTTCCTATCCACCCTCTTGTCTCTTGTGAGTCATCTTCTCTTCTTGGCGGTCCTCTTCTCTTCCTTTTCTTAGTATTTACTTGTCAGTCATTTAAGTATACTTAAGATTTACATGTAAATAAGGGAATATCCCCCATTTGAATCTATTAAAAATAGTTTCAAGACCCAAATCTGAAAGGATAAAAAGTCAACTTTCCAGTCTAGTACAAAATTCGAAAAAAGGGGTCGGGTCAAAATCTTAACTTCCAAACGATGGGGTATTTTTTTCCAATTTTAAAAATTCATAAACTCATAAATTCTATCATGTCCAAACATTATTAAATCGCAAAAATCCGGTAAAAAAATCTCATAATTTGGTTTCTAAATTCTTTTCATGTTGTCGGGCATTGGTAAATGTTAGATCTTTTAATAAAAAGTATTTTTATTAAATAGTAAATGAGCGTTGTCAAGCAGAATACAGTTCAGAAAATCAGAATAGTAAAATCATCCAACATTTACTTAGTAAAATCTCAATGTTGTAAATGTTGGATTTATAAATTTGAGATATATACCTCTTATACTCATTTCAAATCAGAAAAGTAAATGAGTGTTTTCTTTACTAATGTTGTCTATCTTTTAAGTATTTTTATAATAGCAGAATTGTATTCTGGTTGATGATAATCCTGAGTGTTGTCGAGGAAATTTTTTTGTTTTCTATGGTTTTCTATACAAGAGAAAACTTCATCGATTTGAGTTTTTAAATTTGAATAGTTGAGATTTTAGGGTTTCGAGCGCCTTTTGTTCCTCTCTTATATATGCTGATAATTGTGTCTGTTAAGCTTCTAAATACTACTTAGGTTAAAGTCTTGGATACATTTTACCACAGCAGAGATGCTACCATAAGTACTATTCAATGGTTTAACATTGAAGATCTATACCTCTTAAAAGAAAGAAATTCATCTTGTCAAGCATACCTCCCAAGAATTCTTACTGAAGCTAGAAGATCATCTCCTTTTTTCTGCCCATGATCCTGCAGAATACTGATTGTAAATCTAGAAATGGTTAAGTTGAATATTTCAATCTTGAAGTTGTCAAATCATTTTACCTTTGCATCTTGTAAAAAATCCAGAACCACACCAGCGGTCTCGTTAAGCCCAGC
The DNA here is from genome assembly GCF_043159265.1 of Tasmannia lanceolata. NCBI lineage: Eukaryota > Viridiplantae > Streptophyta > Magnoliopsida > Canellales > Winteraceae > Tasmannia > Tasmannia lanceolata. Next base: position 7,188,412 of record NW_027518683.1, read on the forward strand.
AATCAACTTTATTGAAGTGCTTTCACTGATAGGACTGTCTGCATGTTTTCCCATACAACTGATCAAGATGCTCAAGGAGAAAGCCAACAATCACATGCTTGATAATAGTAGACTTTTCTAAGACAAATCATTCACATAATCAGATGCATGATTTTGCAAATACATTTTTTTAGTACATTGGACTGATATTCCAAAATATCGATTGTAAATTACCTAATTAACGTCTACACGTTACTAAGTAATGCTCCCATTTTTATTTTTATTTAAAAAAGAGCAAATAATGAATTGCTCACCCAAAAAAAAGAAGAAAAAAGATGATAATAGAAGAAAAAAGTTTCTACGCTGTTACTCTTCAAAAAACAGCAATGTTAATCCACACACACAATTTCTCTTCAAATGCTAACCTCTAATTACTAGTCATACGGAAAAACTCAACAACAAAGTCAGAATAACCTGTAAAATAGAAATTATATAGAAATATACATTTATAAGAATCAAGAACAGATTGTCATTAAAAAATAAATAAATCAAGAACAGAGTGCGAGCCAAACAGACGAGACAACCAGAATTTCTTGGCAGCCAAAATCATGTTTAAAGAAGAAAGTTGATAGATCTGGGATCACTTAAGAGTATAAGCATCATAAGTGAAACTGTGAAAGTGCCAAATACAGGTTCTTGTTGTGGGAGATCGATGACTTCCACCACGGCTGCAACAGCAGTAGAATCCAATGGAATTGGATGTTTTCTAAAACAAGTAAAAGGAGAGATAGACTTTGTAAATTAGGGTCATAACTCATAAGTCATAACCAACTGGAAGAGATTAACCTATATAATAAGGGATTTACACTATTACATAATTTGTCTTGAGTTGTGAACTAAAACCTAAAGAACGTTACTAATCAAATAAGACTAAATTATCTTCACGTCATGAAATGACGACAAAATAGTCACATAACCTACATTACAAGCCTCCCCTCAACCTGGTTCATAGATGCTAATCAAGCCTAGTTGCTTGTTTTAGACAATATCAAGTCACCTTTTTTTAATACATGAAGTGAATTGGTGCATCATATGCCAAATGTATAGCTTTGTTTCACTCATAGTTACTGCGAACTTCCTAGTTGAAAACTCATTTAGGAAGCTTATCATTACTATCCTACTCTTTCTTTGTACTTCTTGTTTGCTTCCAATGAGGCTCATCACATGCTTCATGTTTAACTTTCAATGACATTTCCCACACATTTTCTCTTTACTTTCTTTAGAGCTTTTCGCTTCCCACATTTTTTTCATTTCTAAGCTCCTCACTTCCAGCATCACTTCTCGCACTCGCTTCCCACTCTGGCAATTATGGTTTCACTAATCCTTTAGGGCATCTTTATGATGCATCAGTGTTCTTTAACAAAATTATTTGTGTCCATTCAACCTAAAGATGTTTTGAAGTGGATTTACGGATTTATACCTTTAACCAAATCTGGTTTCACTCTTGAAGGGTTTACATCTGAGCAATTAATTCCAATAATTCAGCCCAATGACATCATCCAGGGAGCCTCCTCAACCCGCAGCATTTCCTTTCTCACACATATCAAAGGAACCCTTGGAAACTTTTACATAACCATCTCTATAGCTAAAAGCATTGTGAAAATTCTTTTTGAAAGTTCTCTAACAAACCCAGAGTACATATTCCACATCCGTCAAGTAATTTTAGTTACATTGCTTCCAATACTATCTCTTAGATTGACTGCATTAAAATTTCCACAATTGATATTCACAAATCCATAATGCCTCAATTCTGAAAACAAGGAATCAGCAACAAGATCCATTTCCCCAATATGAATTCAGTGGAGTATAGACTATAGATTACTTGGAGGAACTTAGACACTGTAAACTTTCCACCACATCATCATAAAAAGGAACTCGAGCCAGAAGTGATTTTACTGCTACAACCTCAGAAGGGAAAATAAACCAACATACTTCTAAAAGGGAAGAAATGGATTACCAAGATTCGTAGATAAGAAAAATGAGGGCTTTTTAAAATGGATAGAGAAACTCATTAAGAATACCAATTTACTAACAAATGCTTTTTTTTAATGGTACAGTTTACTAACAAATGCTACATAGTGTAAGAAAATCGACTTGAACAACAAGCGATAACATTAAGAGGAAGAAAATCTTCTCTAAGAAGTGCCTAAGATATGATTTCTATGCCAGCTAAATTTGATGGATAAATTTACCTTCCGCTCCACAGAGATTTGAAATCAGTTTTATTATCTTCTCTATCAATGAAAATGATATTGCTAGGTCCCTTTGCTTCAAAAGAATTGTTCCGGCTGTGGTTGAAGAACTCTTTGAAGCTTCATATCGCAAATAGGCAACCTCATTGAGAAGAACTGCAACTTCAACCCTTGCAGACTCCAACACAAGTAATAGACACCTGCAAGTAAGTCAAGAAGAAAGTAAATTGCATGACCTCTTTAACAAGGAAAACTCAAGAAACCATTAGAAACAATAGTGGTTTGGTTTACCTGTCAACCGGAATCGGGTCTTGGTCACCGGGTAAATTTGTCTGATCAAGCAGCCAGCTTTCCCCAATTATAGACATCATGGATTCGGCCAAGACAAGAGCCCGAAGCTTTTCAGCAGAAGCTGCACATTTATGATACAGAATCTAAATGATGCAAAATAGCTTTGATAGGATTTAATGGAAGATAGAGATTGTTTCTGCACTTCATATATATATATATATATATATATATATATAGAGAGAGAGAGAGAGAGAGAGAGACAACCAATGGATGATACATGCCCCTTCTAAAATGTGATTTCACTTCCATGATCAATGAAAAGAATGCTTCCAAAATAAAGACTGAGAAACTCATATCTAACTAAACACCCCATAACCAGGTGTTTAAAGGACATTCCAAGAGGTCCCTCTTTCTTGCTAATAAAGTTAATGTCTACACTATTGCTTGGGCAAAATCTATTCCTTGTTTTAGGTTTGTGTCTGCCCATGATCTATGGTACGGGTGGAAGGAAATTTACAATTGCTCAGAATCGAGATCCAAGATAGTGCATGATTGGAAACCTTCCAATCCAGGTTTCTTAAAATTGAACTTCGATGGGTCCAGTACGGAAATCCGGGGCCATCGGGTATTGGAGGTGTGATTTGTAAGTAGGGGTGCAACTCGGGTAGGGTTGGATAGGGTTGAGGCCAACCTTAACCCAGCCCGAGAGGCATTCCCTCAACCCTAACCAAACCCAACCTGAGCCTCGGGTTGAGAATGGTCAACCCTAACCCAACCCGCCTCTAAAATTTTCAATCCTAACCCAACCCATCAACCTGAAATCGGGTCGGGTTGGGTCAGGTTGGTTTTGGTTCACCTTGGGCTAAACAGAAAAATACAATAACCCAAAGAAAATCAACATAAAATTAGAGAATGGAGGTCGGGTTCGGGTTGCCAAGGCCTCAACCGTAACCCAACCCGAAATTAAATCGGGTTGGCTTTTCTCAACCCTAACCCAACCCAACCCGAGAAAATGCCAACCCAAGCCAAGCCAAAATCAAGATGAACCCATCGGGTTCGGGTTGAGTCCGATCCAAGTTGCACCCCCATCTGTAAGGTGGGCTTTCTCAGGGCCGATAGGGGTAGTAGACTCCAGTGAAGTGGAAGGGCGCATGGCCTACCAAGGAATCAAACTTCTTGAAGAAAGAGACCGAGATGGTCAATACAAATCAAGATATAAAAATACACAAAGGAAGGAAAAAGAATAACCCGAAGGATGTGTGTGTGGGTGGGGAGGGGGGGGGGGGGGGGGGTTGATCATCAAGGAGGAAGAAAATAGAAAAGCTCCAACTCCTCTTTCGAAACCCCCTCCCTTGCTAACCTATTGGCTACCTCATTAGCTGATCTTCTAACATGATAGAAGGGGGAGATTCACCCACGCGATCTAGAATCTCCTCAAAGAATTTAGCAAACCTCCGGTGATAGGGATGGACACCACCAAGCCATCTATGACATTAAGAGAATCCCCTTCCACTATTGCTTTATCCTACCATTCGGAAAAAAAAAAACTAAACTAAACACCCTATAAAAAGAGGAGGCAATGCCATTTGATGAGCCCAGGCAAAGAGAGAATGCTGAGTGCACCTATTGACTTATCCAATCTGACCAATTTTTTATCACACCATTTGTTTACTTCCAGAATTAGATACAAGATAACATTGATAAGGTTGACAATGCAGCATAATTAAACATAAAAAATACCCCACTGGCATAGATGGCTTCACCCTCAAACATTTCAAAGAGTTCAAGGATTTGATCCAGGCTGTTTACGTGCCTTTGCTGGGTGAATTTTATTACTGCCACTGACCAGTCGCACGCAATCTTCGTACCTCCTTAACTACTTTTATTACAAAAACATGGAATCTGAATGATCTGACACACATCAACTTGTATCTTGGTTTGAATAAAGCTAGACCTTTTGAAAAATTAAAGGTGGTTCTTAAGAGAACTTGGACCTCAAGCCAAGAAACATCCCTAGTGGTAAAATCAGGTCTCTCATTTCACCGGTCATTCAGTGGTTGATATATAAGCCCCATCTCTGTCATTTCTATAGCCTCGCTATCATCACAGGAATTAATACTTAAACCTCCCAATTTAACATGTTCTGACACCATTAAACCAATTTCAATATGACCATTCCATAATCCTATTATTGACTAGCTGGCTATAAGGTACAAGTGACAGAATCGTGCCAAGTGTCAAAGATATGTGAATTCGGCAATATAATTTAATCTATTCTAAAAATTTAAGACTTACACAATAATATGGCTATAACAGGCACAGAATCGTGCCAAGTGTCAAAGATATGTGAATTCGGCAATATAATTTAATCTATTCTAAAAATTTAAGACTTACACAATAATATGGCTATAACAGGCAATATATTAGGAACAATAGGTTCAGTAAATGTAATGTTTTATTTCAAATAAAAAGCTTATTTAAATGGATAAAACTCAAAGCGTGTGCTAACTGTGAATTTGTGATACTCAGATAAAAAAAAATGAGATAAAGAGATCTAGACTAGAAGGAATCCTCAGAATGAATGTTGCTTCTTGAAAAGGATGATCCAATTCATAATCTTAGCTGAAAATCTATTTCACAGAAGGCTTCTAAGGAAAGATAACAATAATTGACCATAGGATAAGAGAGATGTCCATTTGGTATATCCAAATAAATTAAGAGCATTGATATCAACAAGCACCATAGATCATGATATTATGCAGCTCATATAAAGGAAAAACTACTTAATGATGAGTGGGAGATAGTGGCACTAAATAATATAAAAGAAAATCCATAAAACATACCAACACGATTCTGTAATATTGCCACTATACCAATACGTATATAAGTTGTCCAAATGCCACTTGACATTGATCTTAGAGCATCATGAAGTGTTGCCTGAACTCATCAACGAAAGATGAAAGATTTATGTATTTGGTCAGGTGAGATTTGCAAAAGGGCGTATAACTATATCTAAGAGCAAGAGAATAATAGTACAAAGCATAAACATACAATATAAAGAAAGAAATACTGACTACAACTATTCCGAGATTGACATGTCCTCCTTCAGAACAACATAAAATAGGGAAGATTACAATGAACCACTTTACTAAAGTTTATATTTTTTTTTAAAAAAAGCCCTAAATTTTGGACAATTACAAAAATTGCGGTTCATTTGCCTAAGATGGGTTTTAAAACAGTATACATATTTTACCCTCTCTTTAGTAACATGGAAATGCTGTTGTTTTTTTTTTTTTTTGGTAACACAGTTGAATTCATTTTAAACATGGCACTTTGTTTGATCGGGTATGTTGATTTAGTGGGCCACAATAGTCTGGTCCATCATCTTTGGCTAATTGGCTCCACCATGGATAACTAAAGCCACTGATCATTACATTGATAAGATCATTTGATCAAGGTTGCAAGTGGTAGCTCACCTGATCAACGAAAACAATCATCACAAAGTATCATGCGTAAGGTCAGACTATGTTACCCAAAACAATGGTAACACAATGTTGCCCTATACGAGACACCAAATTGTAAGACCTAAGGTTTTAAATTTCATTTCGGTTTCGTTACGAAATTTCAGCTGAAATTATGTAAAATCACATAAACATTTTGGTACAAAATCAGGGCCGAAATCCAGGTAAGATTCTTCACCACTGGTTTTTCTTTTTATTATATGTCATTTTTTATAAATATCTTAAAGACATCTCGTTGTTCTCTTTTTTTTTTCTTTTTTTTGTGAGTGGAGTTGATTATTGATTTTTTGTCAAGGTTTCTGTCAAAATCTCTGACAAAAATTTTGCCTTTTATCTGAAAATTGCATGTTTCGCATATTTCGAACTTATGTTCGAAATCTCGAAATTTCGGATGAAATCTAGAACTTTTCGGAAACCAAGTGGATTTCGTTTCACTAGCAGTCAAAATCAAAATGTTTCGGACGAAATTTAAAACCATGATCAGACCCACTCACCAAACTTCAAAAATGTTTTGGCCTATCATAGAGATACTATATACTAATTCTAGCTCATACAAAACAATAGACCACGTTTAACAAAGGGTAATATTTAAAAATACAATTCTAGATTTTCATATCACGTATTCTTGAATTCATAATCAATCAAGCATCAAGATTCACAAGTCAAATCACACACATCGTTACATAAAGGACGCTTACATCCACCTAATATTTTGAAAATCAGGATTGAATCATAAATTGTAATAGGGGTCAAATCGTAAATCGTATAGTAAGTCGTACGAGTCATTAAGATTTATATTTACATAAAAAATATAAACAAATTTGTATGCCAAATAATTATTTTAATTTTTTCCATATACTATGCAAAAAAAAAAAATTGAATGGCATCACGCCAAATAATTCTTTTAAACAATAACAAGAAAGAAAAACCACACCGCATATTTTGAGGAGAGAAGGACTGAGAGTAGACGCAATGCATCAAATTTCAATGTGTTGTGCAGTATGGCAAACTGTTTGGCTATTGCGGCCACCTGAAATAATATGTAGACAAGAATTTATCAGCTACATCTGATAACTAAAGTATATCATGTTAATAAAGATTTTGTCGCCAGCAAGTTTGATGAAGTAATTTCGTGAAAGAAAATATAAAAAATTTAGAAGGAAATATAAATTACAGGCCAATATAAAGCTAAGCATACCATGCATGACAACTCTGAAGGATATTCGATGTTGATGATGTCTAGAGGCAGCTTACTCAGCAATAATTGGAGAAGTCTCAAGGCAAGCTCCAACAACAGAGAACCTTCAAAATAATTGCATCCACAAATTCAGTGCATAAAATGCATATGGTATACCAACAATGAGAATTAAGTTATAACTAGTAAAACCAATGTATGGTAACCATTTTGTTGCATTGAAACAAGTGCTATAATTTTATGAATTCAACCAATTCTATTTATAGTGAAGTATTAGATCAAGCAGCCAGTGGCTACCAAGTTTGAGAGCAACAATACAAATAAAAATAAGGATGCACCACAAGTGTTCATTTTAGTTATACACCAAGCATAAACAAGGGATATTAAAGTACAAAAAGCTCTTTGCACTACTGGAGCCACAGAAGTAAATCAATAGGCATAGAAATTTACGTCACAACCCAAAGAACCAACCTAAAATGTATATATTGCTGCTCTAATGCAATATGGCCATCTACTGCAGTCAAAAGGGGGATCTACACTATTATAGAAGAAAAAGATAAACAAAAAGGGAAAAAATACGTAGCCATTCGGAAAAAATATGTATCTTTGGAATGAAAGCAAAGGACTCTAATTGGACACACTAACCGGCTCCTAATCTTCATTGTTTTAATTTTAGGCATAATTACCAAACCACAGGAATGCCCTTTAGGGGGTCATAAAAGGAAAGATGAGAAGACAATACTACTCCCGTTGATGGGGGACCATCCTTAAACAAAAAGAAATTAGCTTAAGATGGCAGGACCCATCATGTCTGTTAGAATGTTTCTTTTATTTTATTCATAGGGTTTAAATTTTAAAATGAGTCCCAAATAAGGTTTTAAGTGATAAGGGCATTTTTAAATTTCTACAGAATTCGACACAAAACAACCGAAATGTATCCATTTCCAACCCTCTACTGAAACGCATACCAAAACTGAAAGACATATCAAAACCAAAATCGTAAGTTTATTACTTGTATACTATATCTGTATGTGTTACAAATATTTTTTTTATATGAATTGCAGTGAATTGTGGTGTATGCATTATGTATAAACATGTATATGAATTACATGTGAAATGCACTATGTGTTGAATTATCAAACATGCGTTGTGCATAAGTTAAATTGTTTGATGTTGTTAAACCATTATGGATGGTTGTCTTGCTTATGTGATGGTTTCTAAGTGTGTATTTATGCTTATTCTAGCATTTCTTGAAGTTTCATCCAAAAATTATATCATTTAATTTGCATATGTTTCCATACATTTCCAGGATTTTACAAGATTTTCACCAAAATTTCCAACCAAAATTGAAATTTAAAATCTTCATAGGAGTAGAGTTATCTTTTCCTTTATTTTTCTCAGGTCATTAAGAGAGCATTTGAATAAAAGAGGGGGCCCACTTAACTCACATGCAAAGCTTAAGTGGACAGGAGTTAGGTCGTAGAGAATGATGGGGCATTTAAATCTTTTCTCTTATTTCACTTCAATTAAGCCATAACACACCAAATTACAAGAATGCCACATAAACCTAAATTTTAAAAAAAAATTGAAAAGACAATACCACTCTTATACTGAGTAAGCAATATTGTATCATACTCGTAACATCTTGACACACTGTCTCATGGTCATTTTATCAAGCTAGTGCATCCTCTCGTTTGTAGGCTTATTTGAATGCAATTCAGTCCAATAAACAATGCCAACATGCTATTACTGGCTATTCCCTCTTCTAAAGGCCTTAGTTGGTAAAATGGTGTGAAGAAATGGTCACTTGTTACTCAATCCAGCACAGAAGTCAACTATTGCTCCTTTGCATCAGCAACTCAGAGATTACATGGGTTGGCTTTCTTTTTCGTGATTTTGATACCATCCAACTTGGCCAGCCACTCTTTGTTGTGACAATCTTAGTCTGAATTATATCGCTGAGTCTGGCCGTTCAAGCTCGCATAAAATACAGAGAGATTGATTATCTTCCACACTTACATTAATATTATCTTTGCCCATTTTTGGTAGGTAAGTTGGGACTGAACTTGCAAACTCAAGGTCGAGGCACAAAGTATCTTTCAATTAAGCTATGTGTTTAACCCATCCCTAATGATTTTATTTGCAAAATTATAATGCCTAAAAAATATGAAAGGATTTATATTGACAACATTTAAAATACAAACACATGCCAACATTAAAAAAATAGAGCTTCTCATGGTTTTAACTGCACGGAAATGAATCAAAGTGAATACAGTACAAAAAATAATAATATCGTTAACTTTTTAATCAACTTAAGTCCAGACCATCAGGCATAGTCGAAATGTGAGAAGCGAGCACTTTGATTGCTCCAGACTCATACAATGTTGTAAGTCCATCTTCAGAAGCTGTAGCTACCAATAATAAGAACTCATAGCATTCTTCGAAAATTGATGACCCTGACCTGTGAAGAACATATACTAGAAATTAAGTCGTGGCTAGTCACAAAACTTTTAATCAAACAAATTCACTTTAAAACTAATCCAAAAAAAAAATGTAAATCCCAATATATATCTACAAACAGCCAAATAAAATCATCTAAAAACAAGATTGAGTTCCCAATTAATATCAAAACAGCAATGCTGAGAATTGTACAGAACTTTAAAATAACTAATTTTTTTGTTTAGATTTTCCATGCTTTGGGATGTTCATGATCTATTGATCTACTTATGTAGAAGAGATAAAAGACTTCCATAGGAATACCAAATATTCTAACATGAAAGGATCAGTTCATTGGATGATTTGAATGGTGGAATGAGTTTAATAATAAGGGAAGTAAACAACACAGGCAATGAGGCTGAAGTAGTTGTTTCAGAGTGAGTTTTAAGGAATTTACAGAGAGTTTCAAATAAGGATATAACCAAACAGTATCAAGTTTGACGTTTTGGGTATCTCTCTATCTAAGTGATAGATATTACAAAACTTACCCCGAACAGCTGATGTATTTAAATAATAGAACAGCCAAAAGAATTCACTAAAAGCCTCACTTTCAAGGATATTTTTTACAAAGCAATTTCACCTGATGAAATTGAGAATTAGGAGGCCATTCCAAGAACCTGCAGAATCAACGCTGAACACCATTTTCAGGAGTTTAGCTCCTGTTTCAGAGTTTAGCACCTAATTCGAATGCAACACAGCCCACGTGGTAATAGAGCAAGACTTGATGGGTTACACCCAATGAAGTTGGAAATAGAACCAAACTTCAAATAAGTAACATTAGTGGCATTTCTGACTCAAATGTAAGGAAAATTCGACTTTTAGCATAGAGGATTAGTGGCTTCAGTGCTTCACAAATGTATTGATAAATTGTTCAATGATTCATCAGTTTATTTTGGAATTGGTATTTACTAGATGCATGAAAACTAATATTACTGTGATAACAGTAAACATCTGTGCAAAACTACGCACGTTGAGAATCACCACTGTGTGATTCTAAGTCAAATATGAGGAATGCTGCCAAAATTTGATTTTTACGTTGTTAAACTGTTCACTGATTCGGCAATTTATTTTGGAATCGGTACCTACTAGATGCAAGGAAAACATCATGTCTGTGAGACCATTAAAAACATCTACTCAAAACTCAATCCCATACAATTTAAATTCTATAAAACCACGCAGAATTAGTCACAAAAATTCGATCTAGATACCAAAAAAAAAAAAAAAGAACTGTCAAGAACCTTACATTTTCGACATCAATTCCAGTATAACAGGAACCTTCGAGACCATCTCTTTTGATGAAGCAATCTCACGGACGTGACAAAATGCAGCAATAACTGTAACCGAAAGACGCAAATATGCCTCGCGATCATCCCCTTCCTTTGCACCGACTGTTCCTTTCCCCATCCCTAATAAAATGCAAGAAATTGTCAAAAGAAGAGTAGAAAATGACCTAATTTTGTAGTGGATCGAGAAATTCACCGGTCATCAGTAGCCGATCGAGGAATTGAATTCCAACCGCATTATAAACCCTAATAATCGAAGCCTGATCGTCGCTTTTACAGAATTTCGTGGCCAAAAGCAGACCTGCTAGCCTTTGTTCGTCCCTTTCGCCTTTTAGGAGCTTCAAGCAATCTTCTAGACCTGGAACTGATTCCTGAAACATCATAAAAAGATCAGAAAAATGTTTGTCATTTATTTTGCTTTGTGAAGAGGTTAGTGTAGAACTCATTGTTGACAGTATAGAGAAGAATAGAGGAAAAAGGAGCATTAGAGGGAGAGAGGGGTGGAGATGATGATGAACTCACCATTAAATCAGCGAGAAATTTCTGCAACAAGGAAAGGATTGGGGGGTTTGGGAACGGAATTAGGGTTTTTCCTTTTGGAGTTACTTGAGGTGAGGTTTCTTCTATAAACACGTAAATTTCTAAAGGCTGCTGTTATTCCCACTACCATGTTTTGATAACGAGACGACCATGTATTACAATTCTTTCTCATTCGTCCTTCCCAAAAAGCATTCGAAAACCAAATAAAAATGAAAAAGCCCAAGGGGAGAGAGCACATCTCATTATCAAAACATGGTAGTGCTAATATCAGTAGCCATTTCTGAAATAACATAAAAATAAGGCTCATTTTATTGTGTTTTCTTTTAAAGCAGATTTCTTCATTTGTGATGCAGTGTTTCCTCAGAGTCTCTTTTCATTAGCGTGCATGGTGGGCCAACCTTGATGATCCAAGGGCTGGGAGAGAATTTGCCACCTTTTTTCTTGCTTAGTTTTACACTCAGCGTGAATAAATGCATTTTCACGTGCAAAACATAGGCTAATTGAGATTACACTTGGATTACGCCTTTAGTTTCATTTGGATATTGATTGTAAGGGGTATAAATACCTTTCCCTCCATCATTTAGTTTGTGTTCATTTGAGAAACTTTGGAAGAAAGTTCTCGGGGGATAACTGGTTTAGAAGTGATTTCGTGCAAAGAGAAGAATCGTTTGAGATGAATTTCAAGCTCCTATTTTTTCTTGTATCTTTTTGAGCCCTTGTGTGTAAGGGGGTTCTGTTTTGATGACATTTTAAGCCTGGTGTCACGCCTGGCCAGTTGTTGTGTGAATCTCCCTTCCCAATTGCATCAAGGATGTTTTCTTTCGTGGCCTTGTTTGAAAGTTCCGTTGTGATAGAGGTAAGCACTTTCTGTTTTTGTGATTGAAGTTCAATGTGAACGCCAACGGGACAAGCGGCAAGGAATTGAATCCAAGAAACCAAAGATCGAAAGCTTCATCTGCACTCAGTTTGGCATAGCCACAGGGCTCGAGCAGAAGGATAAAATTCCTTGTTCTCTAAACTGTTGTTTTGTTTAGTTCTTCTAAACTCTAAATCGATTTACAGTAAAAATAACTTTGCTTTCTAGAATTTAGAACCTCAATTTATCAGGAAATCCAGCTCCCCGATTCCTTCTTAAACTATTACTCATTTGCCTTCAGGCAATCGATTCAAATTCAAAATTTAGGCCATAGAAGACTAATCTTGCTCTCTCACCCCTTCAGGCAATCGATTCAAATTCAAAATTTTGAATCCTCTCTCTATTAGATTCAAATTCAAATATTATAAAACTTTAAATACTCTCATTGTTTCAATGTTTCCCCCTCATACACACTACAAGATTCTGCACATACATACATCATATATATACTCAGAGGATTATGTGTGTTCCTCATACACAACAAGATTCTGCACATATATGTTCAGAGGATTACACAAGTTCCTCACTTCAGGAATGTGTTCCTCATACACAACAAGATTCTGCGCGCATAGGCCGTCAATATTTTGAATCCTCTCTCTATTAGATTCAAATTCAAATATTATAAAACTTTAAATACTCTCATTGTTTCAATGTTTCCCCCTCATACACACACTACAAGATTCTGCACATACATACATATATATACTCAGAGGATTATGTGTGTTCCTCATACACAACAAGATTCTGCACATATATGTTCAGAGGATTACACAAGTTCCTCACTTCAGGAATGTGTTCCTCATACACAACAAGATTCTGAGCATAGGCCGTCAGGATTATATGTGTTTTCCTCACTTCACGAACATGTGCTTCTCATATACCACAACAAGGTTCCTTACACAACAAGATTCTGCATTTATCAATCACATATCAACAGAGGTGTAAAATCTCTTTATTCAACAAGATATAGTATATTAGACAGAATTTAAGACAAATTATGGCTTCATCTAACCCCTCTTAGACGAGCCCCTGGGAGTCCAGAAAGGGTTCTGATTCGAGTCGTCAAAGAAAGTTGATTCAGATCTCAACTTCCCACCACTTTTATCTTCATAAAAAGGGTTATTTGAAAAACATTTGCTGTTACTACTACAGTAAAAGCCGTCGCCCTGTGGAGTTTCTTGCTTCGACGAGACTTGGCAATGAGAGAAAAGATTAGGGTGACAGTTCTCGTCGTTGTTGTCATCATCAAAAGCTACCCATCTTGCTGAGTTGCCTTGTTTCCCTCTCCCAGCATTTTGCAAGCTTTCCATCTCCCCAACGTGATCTTTGAACTCTTTTCTCACAACGTCCAGTACAATATCCCCGTACCTGTCGCACCATGATCTATAATTGAAGAACTCAGTAAGTCAGCACTAATTTGCTTTTAGTTTGACTGTAATTTGGGTTGATTAAATAGGTGGGCATGTAAATATAATGCTCACTTTGGGAAGAACATTTTCAGGTCAGCTTTATCAACGGGCAGCCTGGTCGAAATTGTCTCCATCTGTTCGTTCCTGAGAAAAGCGTGAAAGGGAAAACACCATCAATCAGCTCTGAAAAGGGAAGATTTAAAACTAGGTGTAGAAATCAATTCTGGGTTTTGAAAGAATTATATACGAGAAGCAAAGGTTCGGATTTGTTGTGCATAGCTCCTTTTGAATTCGTGATAACTCCTTCTTTATGTTGTCTCCCAATACCTTCACAAAAAGAAACAAAATGAAACCGATGATCGAGTTTAACAGAGTAGAGTAGTGTAATGTTGCATTCCAAACCTTGTCAATGAAGAAATCTGATGCAGAACCATCTGAATGGATCTTCTTCTTAATTCTTTTCGTGTTAGGTCCCTCTCCAATTGGACTGGCTACAAGCACGCAGGGAGTCGAAGAAACATCATCAGAACGCTCCCCTGTAGGCAGATAAGGCATTGTGGATTCATCTTCCCATTTACTTTTCTTCCATTTCTTGAACCCATCAAAATTCAAGCGTTTCTTTGCTGATTTTCCTACTTCATCAGGGTCACAGACAAGATTGCCCCTGTTTTCCCCACTCTGTTCTCTTTGAAACAGAGTACCAAACACTTTTTTCTTCACCTTATCTGTGCCCTTTTCACTCCCAATCTTGGTGGGTTTCGGCGGTGAGCTTTCAGGCATAAGGATTGATTGATTCTCATCGACTCTACCCTTACCATTAGGTGGATTCTCCCAGAAGGGATTTTCTTTAAAAGATTCAGACGTGTTTGTGATAGAATAATAAGGGCGATTTTGATCAACAGGACACAAGGGTTCTGAAGCGAAAATCGGTATCCCCTTATTTCCCTTGCTTTTCCCCGATTTATAAGGCGAGGTGACATTTATCATAGATACTGCTCCCTTAATCTGTTTCATTGGAGATCTATGTTTGTCCTTTGTCTTCGAAGGCGTGGTACTTTTACTGATCAGGCACTGTTCGTCCTTAAGCTCGATAACCGACCATTCCTCTTCTTGATTTGTCGGTCCCCCAACAATCACGTCTCGGCAATCGATCTCAACTCCTTGAACGGCAAGCCTCTGAAGCAGCGGCCTCTTCGAAGAATGATACTCATCCACAGAAATACATTTAGCATAAAACAACTCCTACAGAATGAGAAGAAGAAGATCAATTTAATGAATAAATTGAAACCCCAGCAATCATATAAGAACAAAGGTTCAATTTTATCTTATGATCTTACCTGCAAAAATAGCAATTTATCTCTGATGATTTGCGGCTGCTCTTGCTCGATCGGAGAAGCAATGAGGGTGTCGAGGAGGTGGGAACGGAATACCGCGACCTCATTTTCCTGCACGATTCCTTCCTTGTGGAGACCGATCAAGTTGAGGATTTGGTGAAATGAATCTTGTTGCCATTTGAGGTTTTCTGACTGCAGTTTAGCAAGCTTTTGGTCTGCAGAAAGGCCAGGAAGGCGCTTCTTCTTGAGAGAAAATGGGAGGATGTTTTTGCAGAGAGAGGTGATTGTGTCATGAAGAGAAGAGTAGTAGATTGGGGTGTATGTGTACACCATTTTAGATCTCTAAATTTTTTGATGCAACTGACGACTGTTTAGAGAGCTTGGGGTCGACAAAGCTGGGTTGAATAGCTGTTGTTGTGCTTTCGGTTGTTCATTTTCTTTTTGGTTTAAATTTAAAAGAGGTCCTCCAACGGTAACTTAAACTAGCCGTTGTAGTCTTTTCCCGTTGGGACAAATTTTTCTCTGATGCTTTGCGTGAATGACCTTGAGATTGTATTATACTACGAAACTACCCTTGCCTTTCGGCTTTAGAAAGCGAAGGGAGGCATTGTGATCCAGACCGTTGATCTTGTAGGCTAAGTGGGAGTATCCAGTGTCATACTAATCAGGATAAGCTGTTTGTCAATTTTCTTACGAAAATGCCTAAAAAGCCCTCTGTTGTATTGCAGGGTTAGGAATTATTTGGGTTAAGACCAGAAATTCCTATAAAATTTCATGGTGGCTCGTAATATCAGCAATCTTAATCATCTTGTAAAGTGTGTAACTAAGGATTCTTTGGATCTATTTGTCCTAAAAACATCTTTCACAAATCTATTTCACATGGTGGGAAATTCTTTTGTTGTTCGGCTAAGGATAGGGGAAAGCTTGTTTGGTTAAGGATAGAGGAAAAGTTATGTTTTCACATGGTCCTTTAGCTATGGCTTGACCTTAAACATTAGTTTGGTCAAGCTATGGGTTAGCTCAACTAACCTTTGGTATTGCCAACGTTAGTATGGTGACACAAGCTGATATATTCACTTAATAATTTAATTGCTAACAACAGATAAAGGTGGTTGTGGGACTTTGATAGAAAGGGAGCGATACTTTAATAATGTATGAGATGATATTTTCACTTCCCCTACATTAAGTATTCGATCCCCGTGATTTGACATGAAAAGTGGGCAACTTTAACACTTTTTGACATCAAATGACGTGATAAGGGAGGCGCATGCGTAATGCGGGTGGGGCTAAAATATCTCGGCCCTTAAGAAAAGGTTTTTGGAATAATAAGGGTGAAATGGGGTCCTCACTCCTCAGTCCCTTTCTCTGATCCAGGTGATCTTAGGTTGGTTTCACATTCCGAGCCTCTACAACTTGGGCAAAATTGGTGTACTTGGAGCTTGATTATAATTCTAACATACATGTCAATTTGGGACCGTCCATTGTTCAATCTTTCTCTTTTGTACCCTCCTTGTAGGCGTGTGGAGCCAGGGGCCCATCCCAAGTTTAGCATCCAATTATTGATCAATTAGAACCGTTGTGATGGGACACACCTCTAAATTGAGTACTTAAAGGTGACTAAAAGCTCGATCAGAGTCAAATGTTGCATGATCTCATGCCCCGATTGGCAATGAATCAGATTATAAACAATGCCCTTGTTGACGGCTTCACTTTTGGCACCCGGGCCCTACTGAGTTCTTGGATTCTTTCCGTAAGATATTCTCATTTGGTAGTAGGTCGGTGTCAAGGTAGCAAACGGGCCGTGCCTGCCCACGGCCAGCAAGGCAAGGATAGCTACAGTGACGCGTGCCCCGTCTGCGGGGCCTCATTTGGCAATTGTGCCCACGTTTGCCACCTTGAGGTTGGTGCTAGGTTGTGATCGTGGACCCCTTGATTGCTGAATTTGTGCTTTCGATTTTTCTTCTTTTCTCAAATTTGTTCTAATCACCCCAACGGGGAACTTCTTGGATCCTTTTTTTATGACAACCTACTAAATTTGGGACTTATTTTTTAAAAGTAAACCTGGCCTCGGGTGAAATGTGGATATCTATAGTTTAAATACATGGCAGAGATGAAACTGGTCCATATCTCGGAATATCTCAGTAATGCCCCATGGCAGAGACATGAGCCCAGAAAGTTAATTGGCTTATATATCATAACCTTGGGATTTGCTATGGACCATGGCAGAAGGCATTTCATGGATGGGCTGTTGCATTTAAGAGCATACACATAGGGCACAGGCTCAGATTTTGTCTCACTCATTTAATTCATCTGAGGTGGCTGCTGTCACATGCAGAACAGCCCATCCGTGAAAGGCCTCATATGATGGTCCCTAGCAAATCCCGATAACCTTATTAATCATATACACAAAAATTCAAATTTACAAAAGATATCTCCAACAACTACTTTAATCGCCATTTATTGGCAGATATTTTTAAGACCCTGTTGCAGAGACCGACCGCCTAACCATGAGTGGAACCGAATAAATCCCTACATGACAAAAATATGTGTCTGTAAGGCTGGATCTGTTAGTGGGCAGATCAGATCCGTTAATCTGACTGGAGACCACAAGTCCAGTCATTGAGAAAACCCTGTGGGGTTGAACCTTTTTTTCTTTTTGGGTTCCCTCCAAATAGAAGATAAATGGTTGATTTTTATAATTCTATACCTTATGCTTGGGATATCCGTTCGGCAAGTGACCAAGAGTCCAAGACCATGTAGGGTGCAGATCAACGGCCTTGATTGCAGTATGTGATACCCTAACATCGTGCGTCAATATTGATGAACTATCTGCATAATCGTTCTCATATTTCTTTGTTTGGGTCCCACCATCGAATGATCTGAACCGTTCATTTGACATGTCCTGCTTTAGATCTGGTCGTAAAGAAAATTTGGCTAATAAAACATCTCATGTATGCTATTAGTTGGAGAGAGTTAATTAATTCAACAGCAAAGTACTAAAAATTGGACCAGAGAAGGGTCCAATCCGGTTCGACCGAAATCTAGGAATCCCTCAACAATTTAGGCTCGGTTTGATCAAGCTGCCTCTATTAAGAGAAAATTGGGTAGTTCATTTAAGCTGACATGATTTAGATTGATCAGACCCCCCCACAAAATACAATCTAAATTATGTCACTCTTGAAATTCTATTTACTTCACTGGTAACCTGTTCATACTTTTTTTATTATCTTACTTTAATTTTGAATTATTCTTTATTTTTAATTTTAAATATTTAAAATTAGTTTACTTGTGACATCACATTTCACCGCAGTTTGGACCACGGTTGAACTGGTTTGGACTTTGGACCTAGCCTGAAACTTTATTGGTTTGATTGTCGGTTCGTTTTTTAAAAATATTAATTAATTAAGAGGATAATACAACATTTTTCCTTTGTTTATGATTGAATTGCAGCTATAATCTCATTTATTGTCACGCTAAGGTCATGTTCGTTTCAGATTGTGACAACCGATGGTGATGGAGGGCCGAAACCAATGTCACAATCTGAAATGAACAGGGCCTAATACTATTTTTGTCTGAGATTGTGCCAACGGATTGTGAGCCCCAAAACTATTATTTGAATCAAAATTAAATGTTTTATTGGTGATTCTGTGTTTCTGAGAATTTATATTGTGGACGCCGTGCATGCCCCTCAAAAGGACTCACATTTTTTGGGTGATCCAAACCATTTATTTATTTGTTGGGACCTAACGTAGTTATGGTAGACCCAGAAAATCTTCTCCACAGGATGATCATAACCTTTTGATCCACGGAGGTTTAGATTCCGTGCCATCCATTTTAAACCTCAATGGTTGGATCAACCAAAAAAATGTGGGCCCCACCATTTTGGGACTGCACCTTCATCCACGGCCGTGCACCATATAATTTCTCCTGTGTTTCTATTCATTTCCTAGGAATCCAAGGCTTTGATGTTATTACCTCCCATCAAACAATGTAAGAAAATAATAGCAATTTAAAAACAGTATCTAATCTATGTTGTTTAAGCAAGGAAGGAGGTTAAAACTTCGAATAACCTTAACTTTGATTTAATTTTTAGATCGGGCTTATAATATATTGCTGGAATCCTCACAACGAGCTGAACATGTGCAAATCTGCTACACCGACTAGACTAGAGTGTCGGATAGTCACGGAATAAGCCTGAAAAGTTGGAGATATTTTACTTTTGTTTATTTTGTTATTTTTGGCACATTTCATTCTTTCACAATTTTGAAGATCTTGTGCCCATTCCTTTTCGTTCATCAAGATGATCTTGTAAGGCAAAATTTATCACATAAAACCCTGAAATAATTAGTTTGGTGCTTACAATTAATGAATTAGTTGTATATACCCGTCACAGTGTTCACTAACAAGTGTGCAATTCGGGTCGGGTCGGATCGTGGTTTTGCTAAAAAATGAATTGGAATCCACCTGAGCCAACCCCATTTTATGGTGAAAGCTAAATCAAATTTCCCAAAAATCGACCCGATTGCACCCATATTTGCTGATCTCACAAAACAGTGTTCAACAAAACAGTACTCAAAGTTCAGAACAGGACTGCTCAAATTATGCTAGAATGGCAACATTAAAAAGCTTTTCCTAAAAAATGAATTGGAACCAATCCGAGTTGGACCCAATTTTATGGTAAAAGCTCCGCCAAAATTCCCAAAAATCGACTCGAGTTGCTCCCCTATTTGCGGATTTCACAGAACAGTTGAAGTTCATAGCACCAAAAAATTTTAGACTGCTCAAATTATTATAGAATGACACCAAAAATTTGTACATCTACTAATAAATCTATGCAAACAAGCAAGATGATTACAAGAAGATGGTCATTTTCATTAGGCAAACCGATTATATCTATGCATTAATATAAGATTTCAGTCCTGCAATAGGGGCAACGAGCATTGGCTTCGATCCAAGGAACCAGACACTTCGAATGGAACCGATGGGCACAGTGTAGGTGCACCAAAAGGTCACCCACCTTGAACCCTTCTAAGCAAACAGAGCACTCATCCTGGGTCCAAGCTTTGCATGCCCATTTGGTCCAACTAAACCTCATTGAGCTTCTCTTCTTGGACCCAAATATCTCTTTCTGCAGACTACCCAAAATCACAGGTACAAAATTCTCAACACCAACATCCTCAGATCTCATGTTCCCAGTGCTATTATGCCTGTAGTTAAGAAAGGAATACAGAAAAATTAATGTAAAAATGACCAAAAGAAAATAATATGCCAAAATAAACCCGTCACTTGATTACCTCTTGATTTCTGATTTTCTTGGTGTCTTCAACCTCCAATCCAATCTCTCCTTGGCTTCTCTGGCAATATCTCCAAGTTTATCAGTCTGGATATTTTGGTTTGATGCAGTCCTTTTCTGGTTTGTATCATTTCGTAGAACTTGATAAATCAGTACTACTAGAAACAAACTATAATTTAAAGCTTAGTGAAAAAAACACATCACATATGGGAGAAAACTTTTTATATGAATACCATAGAATTGGTATTGAGATTGCTCTCATGGTTACTGCTATATAAACAGAAAGACGAGCGCCTTGTTCCGCTTTTCGCAATGATGTTCTGTGAATCTGTGGAGCCTCCTTGGTGAAATCTTCTCCTTCTAGCACATTCCACACCAGGGAGCATCCCAGCCATGGATACAAGCAAAACTCAAAAGACAAAAAAATGAGAAGAAAATATCTAATTTATCTAAATTACATCTCTATCTCTGTCTCTGTCTCTGTCTCTCACTTTGCCAGGGGGAAGAAAACCCATCTTTTGCTTTCTCTGAAAACCCATCTTGAAATCACACCAACAAACGTTTTTGTAGCAAAAACAATTCATGACCCAATTCGCATGACCTTAAAATACAGTAAAATTCCCAAAAGGAAAAAATAATCATGGCAGACAAAACTGGGCCCTGCCATTCAAGGAAGAAAAGACTGCTTTTCCCAAAATCGTTTTCCAAGCTCTTATCTCTTTCTCTTACCTGCACACAAGCTTCAATTTTATTATTATTTTTTACAATTTATTGGTGATGGCCCTACGTTAATCATTTGAGTATCTTCATCGCTTTTAACGCTCTAATTCGACTAGATGGGAATTTCTTTCCACCTTCCTTAGAACCCTCCAAAGTGCTTAGCTGGAGAAGAATGCACGAAAACAAGGAAGCCATGTGGTGGGCAACCCTTGTTTGTATTGTAGCCCTGACGTTTCCATATTTTGATAATTGCACTACTTACTTTGTTTTACACTATTTTAATTAGTTTTTAAGCCTGTTAAAATAAGGGAAATGATATATTTTCCCCTCTTTACTTGGAACATCTCCTCTAGTGTAAAAGAGAAGTCATAAATACACTAGAGAGGGTTGTCCCGATTAAAAAAAGGGGTGAATATATCACTTCCCTTAAAATACTGAATATGCCATTAACATCAACAAAGGAGTAGTGCCATTATCAAAATATGGTAGTTTGTGTGCATCAATACACTTATTTTACCTGAGAAATAATAATTTGTGAAATATATTGAATGGTCCCCTTATTTTACCTATAAACTCATAATTTGTGAAAGATATTCAATGTGTAAATGATATTTCCACCCCCTTTTCAATAATTTCGTCCTCTTCTGATTGTTTCTTGTAAATGAAGCCATTTTCAATTTTTCATCCCCTTCTGTTTGTTTCCTTAAAATGAAATCATTCTCGTCCACTTCTGTTTCTTTTCTTTTCTGTAAACGAAGTCACGCATATTCATCCCCTTGTGTTTGTCACCTGAAAATGAAGACAGACAAAAGATAAGGGGAGAGTGCATTTATTTTTGGGAACCGACGAACATAATGCTTGGAAATGCTAGAATACGGGGTGGAAATATCATTTCCCATGCTCAATTAATCATCAGAAACCATGATTTGGTCCAAAAGTTTAAGACTTTTTAAACAATATCGCAAAACACTACTTATGCTAATATAGATTAGAAATTAGGTTTTGATTTTGACAAAAAAATGTCCATTGATATAAAGCATGAAACTCACCCCGTCCTCCCAAGTCCCACCCCCCACTTCCATAAAAACTCACACACAAACTCCTCCTTTTATATTCTTATTATTTTTCAGTAGTTATTATTATAAGAAACTGATAAGATATAAAAGGCAACATTCAATAGAGAGCAATTTCAAGGAAGGAAATCATGGAGTGGTTGAATGGGTAACATTATGGACAGAATTCATGTGGAACCTAAATGACAACTATTGCCAATTAGAATATTTACTTCTTTATTAGGAATGATCCGTTTGTAACATTTCCTTTATTATTTGGGAAAGTAGATTAATGGTTTTGTAACGTTTCCTTTATTATTTAGGAAACTAGCTCATTACTTTTTGTATTTAATGTAATGGAATTCTGCTAGCTTCTCACGTTGAGAGCAATTTTCCTTTTATGGTATTAGAGCCAAAGGTCTCGAGTTCAAACCTCCTGGGTAGCAAAAATTCAAATGCGATGGTCGGCCCAAAGTGGGACCGCATGTGCCGCAATAACATCTTTCGCCAACCAATTATTATTCCAGAATTGAATACTACCAAATTCAGTCATTATTTGCAAATAAAATTATTTAAGTTAAACCTATTTGCAAATGGGACATCACGACCACTTTGGAAGTCACTAAAGATAATACTTTAATCACTTATTTTTAGCAAATATTTTCTTTTTAAAAGTTTTCCTTTAAAAATTTGTACTAACTAAAAATAATCATTAAACCACACTCATTTCAGAAACTAAAAATATTGAATTTCAAAATATCCTTAGCATATGTAGAGGTTGTCAATGGGCCCAGACAGTCCTCTGGATCCGAACATTAATGGGCAAGATGAGGGCACAACAACTCCATCCATTGGACCCATACCCATAGGTCCAATTTTTTTTGCATCATGAGCCAGATGTAGCCACAAAATCCGACGGAGTCAATAGAGGATGTCAATGTACGAATATATCTATCTATCAATCTATAATATGGAGTTTTTATATGGTGCCCGACCGTCAAGTACTGTAAAAGTTATACCACCCTTGATATTTGATCCAACAACAGCACACTTTTTAAGAGGTGGGACTTCACTTTCGGCCACCATATAATTTCTCATATATTAGGTACTAAGCATGCATGTTTCTTTCCATGTGTTATTCTCTTTTTCAGAAAAGGTTTTTTCTGGAAAACCGTGTTTTGATGAGGTAGGGACTCATATTCTATACCCAATAATAGCATGAGTAGAGCCCACCATTCTACACTTGATCCGTTGGGCCACCAACTCTATCCAGACCCATGCATATCGTGGGACCAACTATTTGACATCTCAGGATAGGGTGGGGCCCACCACCTCTACCCAAACCTTGCACAAGGTGTGCTCGCCATTTAACGCTTAATGTTATTACTGAGGTGGGGTCCACTATCCCTGCCCAAACCGATGCATTTGACTGGAGCCACCATTTTACACCTTATGTTTTGATGGAGTGGGGCCACCATTTTACATCATGGGACCGAATAAGCATGTTTCTTTCCATTTGTCATTCACCTTGTGCAAGAAAATTTTTTCTTGGAAAACCTGATTTCTTTATACCCATGTTTTGTTTTGATAGCGTGGGTCCAATATTTTATACCCAACATCATATTACACTTAATCAGGTGGGCCCACCATCTCTACCCAAATATTCGATGGACTGCTGACCAAATGAACATTTTGATCGTTTTGCATAGAGGGTATGGTTTTGCGAGGTTTGCAAAACCTCCTTCAAGTGAAGTAGATGAGCAGCCCAGGTTTGACTATAAACCAGAAGGTCATCAAAGAATACAAGCACAAATCTGCGCAAGAATGGCCGGAACACAGTATTCATTGTTGCCTGAAAAGTCGATGGAGCATTGGTGAGGCCGAAGGGCATGACAAGGAATTCAAAGTGACCATCGTGGGTGCGAAAAGCTGTTTTGTGTATATCCTCGGGTCTAATTCGAACTTGATGGTAGCCAGAGCGTAGGTCCAATTTTGAGAAGAACTGGGCACCATTTAGCTCATCCAAAAGTTCATCCACCGTGGGAATAGGGAAACGGTCCTTGACTATGATGCCATTGAGAGCCCTATAGTCGACGCAAAACCGCCATGTGCCATCTTTTTTCTTTACAAGGACCACCGGGGAAGAGAAGGGGCTGGTGCTGGGCCTAATAATGCCCTCTTGCAACATTCCAGCAACTAATCTTTCAATCTCAGATTTCTGAAAATGGGGGTAGCGGTACGGCTTCACATTCACTAGTTGGGAGCCCGGTTGTAGGTGAATGAAGTGGTCTTGGGCTCTGGAAGGAGACGACCCTTGAGGAATAGCAAAGACGGAATCAAACGATTGGAGAAGGTCATTGAGCTCGGCATTATCACAAACAGGGGTAGGATGTGAAGTTGGCTGGAATTCTATATGAAACAATGCTGCCACGGAGTTCGTTTGCGATAGGCGACGGATGTTTTGGAATTGTAACAGAGAAGATGGTCGTTGAGGTTCCCCAACCAATTGCACTCTCTTGTCCCCATCCATGAACTCAAGTGTCAATTTTCTGTAATCAAACAAAACAGGTCCTAATTGAGCTAGCCATTGAACTCCTAAAACCACATCAGCCCCAAATAAAGGAAGAACAAATAAATCAACAGTAATAACATGATTGGGAAGCTTAACTTTTAATTGTTTGATAGCACCTTCGCTTGAGAGACGATCACCATTACCTCTAAGACTGTAATTTGTGGGGTTGCTTCCACCACTAAACCCAAATGCTTTGCGACCTGGCTCTGTACGAAATTGTGGGTACTACCCCCATCAATCAGAATTTGGACCGGAGATCCGGCAATTGTAGACACCCCATTTTGACCAGAACCAAGTTCGCTATGTTTGTGTGAAGCCTCATCAAATCAGTGAGTTGGGGTCCCAAATGAACCCTAGGGTAGCTTAAGGTCTCCCTTAGGTCTCCGTACAATTTCGTCGAGATCCGAGGGCGTTTGCTCAGTGAACGAGACAGGGCAGTGTGCGTAGTACGAATCCAAAAGGGGGGTGATTTATCCTGCAGCGGGCCAACCCAAACAATAATAAGACAAATTGACGGGCGCGCCAATCAGATTTTGTGCGCCCATCAGTATGGTAGTGCCAATATCAGTGGTTTCATTTTAATATAAAAAAGATCAAAAAATCAGAAAGAGGGGGGGGGGGATTCTCATTTTCGTCTAAAATTCTAGAGGGAAGGAGAGAGAGGGAGAGATCCGGCTCACCTCCGGCCATCTCCCTCATCTCTCCGGCCAGCTTCCCCGGCCATTCGAGCTACCATCTCCACCCTCCTCAATCCTGCTACCCTCATCTTCTTCACTGTTTCTTCCTTGAACCCATTCCAGGAGAGAGATTGCAGAGAGAGAGAGAGAGAGAGAGAGAGTGAAAAACCAATTTTCTTCTCCGATCGGTCATCCAAGCTCCGGCCATATCTCCGATAACCCTCGGCCTTTTCTCCATTAAAGCCACCGCCATCTCTCCCACCTCCAGGCTCCGGCCGTATCTTTGCTAGATTCCAAGATTTGAGATATGAAATCTCAGATCTGAGATCTCAGATCTGAGAAGAGAGGGAGAGAAACAGAGAGAGGATACGGTTCCAGAGAGAATGATATAGGGTAAAGAGCCGAGAGAGAGGAAGGCTCCTCAACATCGTCTTCTCCGGCGAGTTGCCGGAGCTCCGATCATCGGCCATCACGAACCTCCTCTTCATTGTCTTCTCCGGTCATCAAATTCCAAGATCCGGCGAGATTTATTAACTCTGGAAATCCTAGCAGAGCTTTGGAGCAAAGGAAACCAAGCTCTAACCTCATTTTTCCGATCTTCTTCTCCGGCCAATTTGCCTGATCTTCGGCTTGGATGTTCCTTTCATTCTCTTCCCCAATCCTCATTTTAACCTCAATAAAACCCTCAGCCATGGATTGAACCCGAAACCAAGGCCTTAAAATCATAGATCTACCTCGAAATCATCATCTCAAACCCTAACCTCGAGAAGACTTGTCCATTCTTGTTCATATTCCAGCAAATCTACATCATTTCTGGCCGGCCTTTTTCCATCTCCGAGCTTCGTCACTTTCAGATCTAATTTGAATAAAAAAGTAGCAAAGGGCTTCTTCTTCGTTCCTAACATAGATCAGGGAGAAGTAGAAGAAGAAAGGTTTGGCCAATGATCATTTCATCTTTCCCATCCAGCTAATCATTCTTCGCAGCGTCTCAACCCGCCGGCGATTTCGTTATTGCTAATTGACTCTTGAAAGGATCGTGGAGTTGCTGTCCAATGCATCAGCCCATTGTAAGTGTAGATTGTTCACTCCATTTTCTCTGTGATTTATGTTTGGTTTTATGATATTTGGATTTGTTGTTGTTGTTTCCATGACGAGGCTGCGATTTTATTGTGTTCTGTGTTGAATTCGAGTAATAAATTACGAGATAAAGATAGGGTTTTCGATAGAACTTCCATAGGTTTCAAGGTCTATATTTTCTTTGGTTTGTTTTTAGCAAGGAAGTGATAATGTCATGACTGATTTTGTGAAATTTAGGATATTTGTAGACCAATCGAGATTTTCTTTTTGATTTGATTGGATATAAGGCTTGGAGATCATTTCTTTAATGGCATATATGAGTTAGAGTTGTTTGAGCATTTACCAGGCAGCTGAAATTTTTTTCATTGATGTGTGAGTTAAAGCTGTTGAAGAGTGGCAGTAGAGATGGGTTTATGGTCATTACTAAATTTATTGCAGAACCCCTTTGTTTTGTTTTGAGCTTACATAGTATCCCTTTAGCTTATGAGTCAATTTTCTTTGAAAAGGTTGCTCGAATATCCTTTACACTCTTGTTTAATTCAAAGGCTGTTAGAGTGCTCTTTGAAAATCTTTGAATCCAAATTAACCTTTTTTTTATAATCATAACTGCCTCAAACACAAAAATATACTGAGATTGGTCTAGTTGATCTAATTGGGAAGAATGTGCGTTATTTTGGAAATGCTTGTGATAAAATGTTTGACATATACTAGCCTTGTCGTTTAGAACCTACCCCTTAGGAGAACCATTTCAGTTTTAGCAAAGAGTTTACCCATAGGAGGCATGCCTTGCCTCATATATAGAACTCCATTTTAGTTACTCTCTATGAGTTGTGCCTCAACTTGTACCCCCTACTAGTTAAGGACCAACTCGGTCCATTAGTAGCCCCTTCATTGCAAGGGCGATGGAGGCGCTAGCCCAAGCCCATCCTTAGGGGACTTGCTCAGTCCAAGTGGAGCTCATCTCCTTTGTATAGTAGACTTTAACAGTCTTTTAGATACCGATAGAAATTAACCCCCTACTAGGAGACATGCTATGTCTGATTAGGCCATGCTCCTTGGAAGACGAGCCTCATTTAGAGCCTACCTTCAGAGAGGTTGCCTTGATTTTGATAGATAATGTACCCATAGGAGGCATGTCTTGCCTCATTTGTGGAGCCCCTATTTGGAGACAAGCCTTGTCTCATTTGAGGGTTTCCATTTTTAGAAGGCTTACGTAGCCTTATATTAGAGCAGCTCCTTTTAGAGAGTCATTAACTCATTGCTCCTTTAAGTTGTAGTATTAGAGAGCCTTTGGCTCATTTGTCTTCTTTAGTGATTTTTATTAGAGAGTCGTTGACTCACTCATCCTTTAGATAGTGTTATTAGAGAGTCTTTGACTTAGTTGTCTTTAGGTGATTATTAGAGAGTCTCTGACTCATTTGTCCTTAGTAGGGAGTCTTTGACTCGGTTATCTTGCTTAGCAGTATTATCGGAGAGTCTTTGACTCATTCATCTTTTCGTGGTGTTATTAAAGAGTCCTTGATTCATTTGCACCCCTCTTTAGTGTTATTAGTTAGGAGTTTCTCCTTTAGAGTTGTCATTATTCTACTTTGATTAGAGACTAACTCAGTCTTATTAGAGCTTTGCTTGTTTGAGATCTTAGATTCGTTTTCTCTGTTCTTGGGACATTTGTTTACTTGTTGTGGTCCGTCTCTTTGAGACGCTAATTGCTTGTTGTTTGTTCGGGGTTTCCCCTTTAGATTTAGGGCTTTGCCCTAGTTTGTGGTGTTATGCTTGCGTGTCTCCTTGAATGGTGAAAATATTTAAGAATCCCAAAAGCATTGGAATATTTTAAAATCCAAAAACATCAGAAATTCGAAACTCAAAACATTGGAAAAAGTTTTAAAATCCAAAAAACATTGAATATTTTAAAACTCAAAAACATTAGAAATTTAAAAATATCAAAAACATTTGAAAACCTTAAAAAAAAAGCCTAAAGTGTTGAGTTCGGTAGTAATTTAGGAGAGTTCGATTCGAACTACGTTGGCTTGATCCTCTTCCACGAGGTACGTAGTGCAGCTTGAGATTTATATCCCAAGTCCAGCCAAACTTTTGTAAATAACATTTTAAACCTTTTTAGAATAAGTAACCTTTAAAACCTTGTTTTCAAAAGATCTTTCTCTAGAGTTAGTAGTTTCTCCTAGATAGAGAGTTTCAGAGTTAGGATTTTCTTTTGATAGGATGTTTGATTGTTTGCTTGTGTGCTTGTTTTAGAGTTAGGGGTCTGTCCTGGAGTTATAGGAGCGCCTCCGTCTGGTCAGTCGGTGATCCACATCGCCGAGTGATGACTAGAGTAGGATACGCTAGTCCACCCTTGGTTTTTCTTAGGAAATACAGCCTAGTTACACATAGGTTGTAGGAACCACCTGCATTAGCTTAGGGCTAATCTGCATTTAGTTAGGGCATATAGGGTGTCCTAAAATCCACAATTCACTGGAATTTAAATAATCGTACAAGAAGCTTTAATAACTAGTTCGGTCTTTTAGATCGAGTCTAGGATAGAAGTCTAGGTGTCTTAGGCATCATAGCTTAGAATATGCGCGAAGAACTACGTTG
This sequence comes from Tasmannia lanceolata, assembly GCF_043159265.1. NCBI lineage: Eukaryota > Viridiplantae > Streptophyta > Magnoliopsida > Canellales > Winteraceae > Tasmannia > Tasmannia lanceolata. Next base: position 7,217,614 of record NW_027518683.1, read on the forward strand.
CCTTGATTCTCGTGGAGGCGGGGATACGTAGGCTCCTTTGGATGAATACCAGACCATCCGAAGACTCGGGCTAATCATTTAGAGTCTTAGGATTTGTCATGTTGTTATTATATATTTTGATGTGTTTTCTTACTTTCTTGTACTGATCCCATACATTTAGCTGTAGCTTGCATGTGTTTGTCCATCAGAACTTAGACATCCATTAGGCATGTCACTCATAACCTAGCTATGCTTAGGTGACACATCTTTCATTTTTATTTTATGTGTGCTTATTATTTTATCCTCAAGAATTGCATGCTTAGGTAGACGACTCTTGAGGATTGTTCCAATTTCACATGATTTTTACCCAAACTTCTTTGGAGTTGATAATAAATGGCATAAGAGACCAAGTGCTTGCACTCGGACGAATTGGGGGTACTCTCAGACCTTCTCCATTCGTAACCAGGCACGAACCCATATATATTTCTGGTTATCCATTGCACAGAGGATTTGATTTTGGGGTTCCATGGCATATCCATGGATGGCGGCTCTGAGTTTATTTCAGGTATATCTTGGTTTCGAGCCTTGGCTCCGGATCGAGACATATCTCTTTCTTTTTATATCGCCACTCGTGCTATGCTATGAGGGTGGCATCCGTTTCGAGAGTTCCTTGGCAGAGCTCTCCATTCACGTGGATGATCCAGAGGGTGTTAGGGACTCATTTTCTCACCGTCCTCGGATCGGGGTCCACAGCAATGTAGCCTAGTACCCGAAGGGTTGTAAGTGAAATTTGACCAGCCAAGGCATGATAAGAAAGTTCAGATTGAACACCTGTGTCTGCTAGAGGAATCACGGCTGGAGCAGTTGGAGATGCCTCCTCTGTTGTATCAATTACCCCATCGTCGTCATAATCTAGCAAAAATAGTTGACGCGATTTGCATCGGTGACCTGGGGCGAATTTCTCATCGCAATTATAACAAAGTCCTTTGTCTCGATGGAGTTGCATCTCCGTGGGCGTGAGACGTTTGACAGGGATTGTTTGATTGGGAGGTCGCACCCGTGGGTTGGAAGGGGGTTTGGGAGTAGGAAGAAGGGATTCTTGAGGACCGAAAGATTTCTGAAAGGTCCTTATGGCTTCCAGGATTTTGGCTTCCTGTAGCCGAGCCAAACCAACGGCCCGAGCCATAGATGTAGGTTTGTGCGCCATTACCTCATTGCGAATATCGGATCAGAGACCCCAAATGAAGCAACTAATAAGCAAGGAAGTGGAGATATTTGTGGTGCGATTCGCCATAGCCTCAAATTCGGATTGATAATCGGAAACCGAAGATGTCTGAAGCAACTTGGCGAGTTTTCCCTGGTGGTCTTCGAACTCGGAAGGACCAAAACGGATTTCTAACGCCCGTGTGAACTCCGACCAAGTGTGAAATTGGCCATTGCGGTGCATCCATTGAAACCATTGGAGAGCCTTGCCATCCATGTGAAAGGATGAGATCATGAGTCGTTGATCATCGGCGGTGTTGTGGTACTAAAAAAACTGCTCGGCTTTGAAGATCCAACCGAAAGGATCGATCCCATCGAAACGAGGAAAGTCCAACCGCATGGTGCGAGTGTGGATGTGATGATTTGGGGGATGACTGGTAGATCCAGAATTCTGGGAGCTCGCTGGTGCGCTTACTTGGAATTCCGGTGACTGAGGGGAGGAGGGGAGGCGAAGAGCTTGCTCTAAGCGTCCATCCATCGCCGTTAGCCGAAGAACCAGCTCAGACATAGATTTTTGTTGGTCGGCGATTAGGGATTGAAGGGAGTCCAGGCGCTGACCGTGAACTACCAAGGATTCGCTTAAGAGCTTCACGGATTCATCGAGCTGTCTGAATCGAGTGCCTTCTGCCATGGCGGAAGGTCAATGAAAGCACCACTGATGTGAGATCCCACGTGGTTAGATAGAACTAGCAACAAAAGTGTTAAATAAAAGCTCAATTTCACTCAATTCCTATCTTCTAAGCAGCTTGTGATTCTCTAGTAATGGAGATACATGAAATTTGTAAGAACAATAGACTACTTCGAGGGTAGTAACCTCCTAGAACAAGAAAAAGAAAATACAGAGTATAAAGTTTTTCATCCCCTTTTGCCCTAACTCCTCTGCCTTTTAAGAATATTTTCTGTTATGCTTTTTTTTATTTTTTTTATTTTTTTTGATATCACGCGTAGTCATTCAACGCACTAGGCCTTTTTCTTTGCCTCATGCTCTTGCGTGTGGGTATCATTTCAGGGGGTTTTATTGCCACATCAGCTGTCCAGGTGGCACTATCCTCACCCTTGCCTTAAGTCATATCAAACTCTGATTTCCAAATCCTAGTATGATCTACAAACCCTCTTTTCAAACTGATCCAAATCAAGAACTCTAATTTCCAAACCCTACCTTAAGAACTCTAATTTCCAAATCCGAGTCTGATCTACAAACCCTAATCTGCAAACCCTCTTTTCAAACCGATCCAAATCAAGAACTCTAATTTCCAAGTCCTACCTTAAGAACTCTGATCTCCAAATCATAGTCTGATCTACAAACCCTAATCTGTAGCCATGGATGTCGACGAATTTCAGAGGATTGTGGAGAAAATGTTGGAACCCTACAGTGAAAATCAGCTAATTCAAATGCTTAAGTATTGTCATAAGGGAGAACTAATTCAATTGGTTTCACAAGCTGCGGTGAGAAACCCTACATTAATGGAGAGAATAGATGATGATCCCGAACACCGAACGATCATAGTTTATAGTCTATTGATGAGGACGACTAAAGAAGATTTATCATTGTCATTGAAGGGATTCAGCGAGATTGTGAGTTGTAGCTTTTGCCCGGACAGAAAAAATATATTTAAAAGTGGGTTTGTTAAGTTCCGTCGCCAGAGAGATGCTGTTGCGGCCTTAAACGAATGGAGATAGGAAGTAATAGGGAAGATGGTTTCATGTGATCTAGCAGGTCCGGGGCGTCGTACTCCGATTCAAGATGAAGAAGATGTGAGTGGGAGACAAATTTATATATCTGATCTTCCAGAGGAAACAACACAAAGAGAGCTTGTAGGCTTTTTTGGACAATTTGGCACAATTCAAGAAGGCCCACTTGGTTTTCATTCAAAGACGGGGAAGTGCAGGAGATTTGCAAAGATTATATATTTTACTGAAGAAGGGGCTACGAATGCCTTGGAAGAGCCTGAGAAGCCCTTTAATGGTGGCGTGATTTACTGTAAAATGGATAATAATAAATCCTTACCTGTTTCACGAAAGGTCTCCCCACCTGTTTCACCAGGGGTGAATTTTACATTACTTCATGCACCACCTTACATACCTATATCCAAACCTTCAACATTATCAGTTCATGCACCACCATTTACATTATCAGTTCATGCACCACCTTATACACCTATATCCATACCATATGGACATGTGTACGACTACTATCCCACACTTGATCCTTCTTGCCTTCACTACTATCCTACACTTGATCCTTCTTACCTTCCTTCCCCAAGTCTCGCAGGCCCTGCATACGATCCTACATTTTGGACCACTCCCCTAGTAGCGCAGGCTCTTCATCGAGCGCTCCCGGCCTATCGCCCCATACCGTGTCCTTATGGAGGGCTCCCGGCTTACCAAACCCTCCCGTGCCCTCATGGTCTCCCTTTTGTGTTTGGACAGGCTTATCTGAGCCGGTTCCATCTTCCTCGTCCTTTTGGACTGTCTTTCCACCAACTTTTGGAGTTGGAGCCTTGCCCATGGACTTGGAAATGGTATGTTTTTTATTTATTTTATTAATAGTCAAATTTTGTCTATCTTAGTTTTGCGAAATTTCAAAGGAATTTGTGGTCAACAAGAATTTGGATAGACATGGTTATCAACAGGTTACAGTCTACATCACAAAATCTGTTTCCTCTCCTTCGTGATCGCACAACATGCACGTGATGAGTTGGAAACTTGGTCGACTGTCTATCATATCATTTTTTCAGCTTTCTTTTAAGATTCATGTCGTTTCGTATTGCCATACTTGCTAATAGAAATTAGGGAAATTTTCTATTATTACCATTCTCATGTACCTCTTTTGTTGTATTGATATCGAATTAAAGAATGTACTGAACATTAACAAGTATGTGTCAATTTGTTATATCGCACAACTTGTACCGAGTGCCTAGTTGAGCTTGATATCGAATTAAAGAATGTGCTGAACATTAACAAGTATGTGTCAATTTGGCACAATTCAAGAAGGCCAACTTGGTTTTCATTCAAAGACGGGGAAGTACAGGGGATTTCCAAAGATTGTATATTTTACTGAAGAAGGGGCTAGGAATGCCCTGGAAGAGCCTGAGAAGCCCTTTAATGATGGTGTGATTTACTGTAAAATGGATAATAATAAATCCTTACCTGTTTCACGAAAGGTCTCCCCACCTGTTTCACCAGGGGTGAATTCTTCATTAGTTCATGCACCACCTTACATACCTATATCCATACCTTCTACATTATCAGTTCATGCACCACCTTATACACCAATATCCATACCATATGGACCTGTGTACGACTACTATCCCACACTTGATCCTTCTTGCCTTCACTACTATCCTACACTTGATCATTCTTACCTTCCTTCCCCAAGTCTCGCAGGCCCTGCATACGATCCTACATTTTGGATCACTCCCCCTAGTATCGCAGCCTCTTCATCGAGCACTCCCAGCCTATCGCCCCATACCGTGTCCTTATGAAGGGCTCTCGGCTTATCAAACCCTCTCGTGCCCTCATGGTCTCCCTTTTGTGGTTGGACAGGCTTATCTGAGCCGGTTCCATCTTCCTCGTCCTTTTGGATTATCTTTCCACCTACTTTTGGAGTTGGAGCCTTGCCCATGGACTTGGACAAGGTATGTTTTTTATTTATTTTATGAATAGTCAAATTTTGTCTATCTTAGTTTTGCAAATTTTCAATACTAATGTTCAAAGGAATTTGTGGTCAACAGGAATTTGGATAGACATGGTTATCAACAGGTTACAGTCTACATCACAAAATCTGTTTTCCTCTCCTTCGTGATCGCACAACATGCACGTGATTAGTTGGGTACTTGGTCGACTGTCTATCATATCATTTTTTCAGCTTTCTTTTAAGATTCATGTCGTTTTGTATTGCCATACTTGCTAACAGAAATTAGGGAAATTTTCTATTATTACCATTCTCATGTACCTCTTTTGTTGTATTGATATCGAATTAAAGAATGTACTGAACATTAACAAGTATGTGTCGATTTGTTATATCGCACAACTTGTACCGAGTACCTAGTTGAGCTTCATATCGAATTAAAGAATGTGCTGAACATTAACAAGTATGTGTCAGTTTGGCACAATTCAAGAAGGCCCACATGGTTTTCTTTCAAAGACGGGGAAGTGCAGGGGATTTGCAAAGATTGTATATTTTACTGAAGAAGGGGCTAGGAATGCGCTGGAAGAGCCTGAGAAGCCCTCTAATGGTGGTGTGATTTATGTAAAATGGATAATAATAAATCCTTACCTGTTTCACGAAAGGTCTCCCCACCTGTTTCACCAGGGGTGAATTCTACATTAGTTCATGCACCACCTTACATACCTATATCCATACCTTCTACATTATCAGTTCCTGCACCACCTTATACACCTATATCCATACCATATGGACATGTGTACGGCTACTATCCCACACTTGACCCTGCTTGCCTTCACTACTATCCTACACTTGATCCTTCTTACCTTCCTTTATCAAGTCTCGCAGGCTCTGCATACGATCCTACATTTTGGATCACTCCCCTAGTATCGCAGGATCTTCATCGAGCGCTACCGGCCTATCGCCCCATACCGTGTCCTTATGGAGGGCTCCCGGCTTATCAGACCCTCCCATGCCCTCATGGTCTCCCTTTTGTGGTTGGACAGGCTTATCTGAGCCGGTTCCATCTTCCTCGCCCTTTTGGACTGTCTTTCCACGTACTTTTGGAATTTGAGCCTTGCCCATTGACTTGGACATGGTATGTTTTTTCTTTATTTTATGAATAGTCAAATTTTGTCGATCTTAGTTTTGCAAATTTTCACTACTAATGTTCAAAGGAATTTGTGGTCAACAGGAATTTGGATAGACATGGTTATAAACAGGTTACAGTCTACATCACAAAATCTGTTTCCCTCTCCTTCGTGATCGCACAACATGCACGTGATGAGTTGGGTACTTGGTCGACTGTCTATAATATCATTTTTTCAGCTTTCTTTTACGATTCATGTCGTTTCGTATTGCCATACTTGCTAACAGAAATTAGGAAAATTTTCTATTATTACCATTCTCATGTACCTCTTTTCTTGTATTGATATCGAATCAAAGAATGTACTGAACATTAACAAGTATGTGTCAATTGTTTATATCGCACGACTTGTACCGAGTTCCTAGTTGAGCTTGATATCGAATTAAAGAATATGCTGAACATTAACAAGTATGTGTCAATTTGGCACGATACAAGAAGGCCCACTTGGTTTTCGTTCAAAGATGGGGAAGTGCAGGGGATTTGCAAAGATTGTATATTTTACTGAAGAAGGGGCTAGGAATGCCCTGGAAGAGCCTGAGAATCTCTTTAAAGGTGGTGTGATTTACTGTAAAATGGATAATAATAAATCCTTACCTGTTTCACGAAAGGTCTCCCCACCTGTTTCACCAGGGGTGAATTCTACATTAGTTCATGCACCACCTTACATACCTATATCCATACCTTCTACATTATCAGTTCATGCACCACCTTATACACCTATATCCATACCATATGGACCTGTGTACGACTACTATCCCACACTTGATCCTTCTTGCATTCACTACTATCCTACACTTGATCATTCTTACCTTCCTTCCCCAAATCTCGCAGGCCCTGCATACGATCCTACATTTTGGATCACTCCGCCTAGTATCGCAGGCTCTTCATCGAGCGCTCCCAGCCTATCGCCCCATACCGTGTCCTTATGAAGGGCTCCCGGCTTATCAAACCCTCTCGTGCCCTCATGGTCTCCCTTTTGTGGTTGGACAGGCTTATCTGAGCCGGTTCCATCTTCCTCGTCCTTTTGGATTATCTTTCCACCTACTTTTGGAGTTGGAGCCTTGCCCATGGACTTGGACATGGTATGTTTTTTATTTATTTTATAAAAAGTCAAATTTTGTCTATCTTAGTTTTGCAAATTTTCAATACTAATGTTCAAAGGAATTTGTGGTCAACAGGAAGTTGGATAGACATGGTTATCAACAGGTTACAGTCTACATCACAAAATCTGTTTTCCTCTCCTTCGTGATCGCACAACATGCACGTGATGAGTTGGGTACTTGGTCGACTGTCAATCATATCATTTTTTCAGCTTTCTTTTAAGATTCATGTCGTTTTGTATTGCCATACTTGCTAACAGAAATTAGGGAAATTTTCTATTATTACCATTCTCATGTACCTCTTTTGTTGTATTGATATCGATTAAAGAATGTACTGAACATTAACAAGTATGTGTCGATTTATTTTATCGCACAACTTGTACCGAGTACCTAATTGAGCTTCATATGGAATTAAAGAATGTGCTGAACATTAACAAGTATGTGTCAGTTTAGCCCACTTGGTTTTCATTCAAAGACGGGGAAGTGTAGGGGATTTGCAAAGATTGTATATTTTACTGAAGAAGGGGCTAGGAATGCGCTGGAAGAGCCTGAGAAGCCCTCTAATGGTGGTGTGATTTACTGTAAAATGGATAATAATAAATCCTTACCTGTTTCACGAAAGGTCTCCCCACCTGTTTCACCAAGGGTGAATTCTACATTAGTTCATGCACCACCTTACATACCTATATCCATACCTTCTACATTATCAGTTCATGCACCACCTTATACACCTATATCCATACCATATGGACATGTGTACGACTACCATCCCACACTTGACCCTGCTTGCCTTCACTACTATCCTACACTTGATCCTTCTTACCTTCTTTCCCCAAGTCTCGCAGGCCCTGCATACGATCCTACATTTTGGATCACTCCCCTAGTATCGCAGGATCTTCATCGAACGCTCCCGGCCTATCGCCCCATACCGTGTCCTTATGGAGGGCTCCCGGCTTATCAGACCCTCCCGTGCCCTCATGGTCTCCCTTTTGTGGTTGGACAGGCTTATCTGAGCCGGTTCCATCTTCCTCGCCCTTTTGGAATGTCTTTCCACGTACTTTTGGAATTTGAGCCTTGCCCATGGACTTGGACATGGTATGTTTTTTCTTTATTTTATGAATAGTCAAATTTTGTCGATCTTAGTTTTGCAAATTTTCAGTACTAATGTTCAAAGGAATTTGTGGTCAACAGGAATTTGGATAGACATGGTTATCAACAGGTTACAGTCTACATCACAAAATCTGTTTTCCTCTCCTTCGTGATCGCACAACATGCACGTGATGAGTTGGGTACTTGATCGACTGTCTATCATATCATTTTTTCAGCTTTCTTTTACGATTCATGTCGTTTCGTATTGCCATACTTGCTAATAGAAATTAGGAAAATTTTCTATTATTACCATTCTCATGTACCTCTTTTCTTGTATTGATATCGAATCAAAGAATGTACTGAACATTATGTGTCCATTTGTTATATCGCACGACTTGTACCGAGTTCCTAGTTGAGCTTGATATTGAATTAAAGAATATGCTGAACATTAACAAGTATGTGTCAATTTGGCACGATTCAAGAAGGCCCACTTGGTTTTCGTTCAAAGACGGGGAAGTGCAGGGGATTTGCAATGATTCTATATTTTACTGAAGAAGGGGCTAGGAATGCCCTGGAAGAGCCTGAGAATCCCTTTAACGGTAGTGTGATTTACTGTAAAATGGATAATAATAAATCCTTACCTGTTTCATGAAAGTTCTCCCCACCTGTTTCACCAGGGGTGAATTCTACATTAGTTCATGCACCACCTTACATACCTATATCCATACCTTCTACATTATCAGTTCATGCACCACCTTATACACCTATATCCATACCATATGGACCTGTGTACGACTACTATCCCACACTTGATCCTTCTTGCCTTCACTACTATCCTACACTTGATCATTCTTACCTTCCTTCCCCAAGTCTCGCAGGCCCTGCATACGATCCTACATTTTGGATCACTCCGGCTAGTATCGTAGGCTCTTCATCGAGCGCTCCCAGCCTATCGCCCCATACCGTGTCCTTATGAAGGGCTCCCGGCTTATCAAACCCTCTCGTGCCCTCATGGTCTCCCTTTTGTGGTTGGACAGGCTAATCTGAGCCGGTTCCATCTTCCTCGTCCTTTTGGATTATCTTTCCACCTACTTTTGGAGTTGGAGCCTTGCCCATGGACTTGGACATGGTATGTTTTTTATTTATTTTATGAATAGTCAAATTTTGTCTATCTTATCTTTGCAAATTTTCAATACTAATGTTCAAAGGAATTTGTGGTCAACAGGAATTTGGATAGACATGGTTATCAACAGGTTACAGTCTACATCACAAAATCTGTTTTCCTCTCATTCGTGATCGCACAACATGCACGTGATAAGTTGGGTACTTGATCGACTGTCTATCATATCATTTTTTCAGCTTTCTTTTAAGATTCATGTCGTTTTGTATTGCCAAACTTGCTAACAGAAATTAGGGAAATTTTCTATTATTACCATTCTCATGTACCTCTTTTGTTGTATTGATATCGAATTAAAGAATGTACTGAACATTAACAAGTATGTGTCGATTTGTTATATCGCACAACTTGTACCGAGTACCTAGTTGAGCTTCATATCGAATTAAAGAATGTGCTTAACATTAACAAGTATGTGTCAGTTTGGCACAATTCAAGAAGGCCCACTTGGTTTTCACTCAAAGACGGGGAAGTGTAGGGGATTTGCAAAGATTGTATATTTTACTGAAGAAGGGGCTAGGAATGCCCTGGAAGAGCCTGAGAATCTCTTTAACGGTGGTGTGATTTACTGTAAAATGGATAATAATAAATACTTACCTGTTTCACGAAAGGTCTCCCCACCTGTTTCACAAGGGGTGAATTCTACATTAGTTCATGCACCACCTTAGATACCTATATCCATACCTTCTACATTATCAGTTCATGCACCACCTTATACACCAATATCCATACCATATGGACCTATTTACGACTACTATCCCACACTTGATCCTTCTTGCCTTCACTACTATCCTACACACTATCCTTCTTACCTTCCTTCCCCAAGTCTCGCAGGCCCTGGTACGATCCTACATTTTGGATCACTCCCCCTAGTATCGCAGGCTCTTCATCGAGCGCTCCCGGCCTATCGCCCCATACCGTGTCCTTATGGAGGGCTCCCGGCTTATCAGACCCTCTCGTGCCCTCATGGTCTTCCTTTTGTGGTTGGACAGGCTTATCTGAGCCGGTTCCATCTTCCTCGTCGTTTTGGACTGTCTTTCCACCTAGGAGTTGGAGCCTTGCCCATGGACTTGGACATGGTATGCTTTTTATTTATTTTATGAATAGTCAAATTTTGTCTATCTTAGCTTTGCAAATTTTCAATACTAATGTTCAAAGGAATTTGTGGTCAACAGGAATTTGGATAGACATGGTTTTCAACAGGTTAGAGTCTACATCAATAAATCTGTTTTTCTCTCTTTCGTGATCGCACAACATGCACGTGATGAGTTGGGCACTTGGTCGACTGTCTTTCATATCATTTTTTCAGCTTTCTTTTAAGATTCATGTCGTTTCGTATTGCCATACTTGCTAACAGAATTTAGGGAAATTTTCTATTATTACCATTCTCATGTACCTCTTTTCTTGTACTGATATCGAATCAAAGAATGTACTGAACATTAACAAGTATGTGTCAATTTGTTATATCGCACGACTTGTACCGAGTTCCTAGTTGAGCTTGATATCGAATTAAAGAATATGCTGAACATTAACAAGTATGTGTCAATTTGGCACAATTCAAGAAGGCCCACTTGGTTTTCGTTCAAAGACGGGGAAGTGCAGGGGATTTGCAAAGATTTTATATTTTATTGAAGAAGGGGCTAGGAATGCCCTGGAAGAGCCTGAGAAGCCCTTTAATTGTAATAACCGGTAAAAAAATAAATTAATAAATAAAAAATATATATATACAAATAAATAAAAATGGCCTCATAGGTGGGTAATCATTGGCCATTACTCATTTTTTCCCCGAGTTAATCAGGCATGAGGACATCTGGCATAATGGGGCGTACGCGATTCGAACCCAACGATGAGCGAGGATTGAACGGCTTCTTACCACTAAACCACCGTCCCAGATGTCAACTAAAACTGAGTAGATACTTACACATATAAAAAAATTACCAATAGTCACTATTCATAATTACTATTCACAGTAGGACCCACCGAGTACTATTCACAAGCGGGTCCCACCAACAGCGGGCCCCACACAAGCGGGTCCCACATCAGCGGGCCCCACACAAGCGGGTCACACAACAAGCAGTACCCACAAATAGCGGGACCCAACGCCAGCGGGACCCATCACTAGTGGGAACCACTACCAGAAGGACACACCGCAACCACTTTCATTAACTCATTGATTAAGCGGGTCACTCCACAACCACTATCATTAATGAGTAGTTGTGAATTTAAGACGGTAGTTGAAAAAAATACCTATAAATAGAGGAAGAGAAGAAGAAAAAAAATAAAAGGAAAGAGAGAGAGAAAAGAGAACGAGAAAGAAGAAAGAGTAAGAGAGAGAGGAAAAAAAGAGAGAGAGGAAAAAAAGAGAGAGAGGAGAAGAAAAAGGAAATCCACTTCATCACTACCAAGGTAAGTCTTTCATATAGATAGTTAAAATATTTAATATGGTTGGTTCTGTAAGTCTTTCATATAGATAGTTAAAGTATTTAATATGGTTGGTTCTACCACCTATGTAAATAATAGGATAAAGCATGCATAAGAGGCGATAACTCGCTATAGATTATGCAAGTTTTATCATCTTATTTGAACGGTGAAATGCTAGCATAGTAACCGTAAAGTAAACTTTAATAAAAGAAAGGCGAACTGCTGAGCATAGTAGCCCATCTTATTTGAACGGTGAAATGCTAGCATAGTAACCGTAAAGTAAACTTTAATCAAAGAAAGGCGAACTGCTGAGCATAGTAGCCAATCTTATTTGAACGGTGAAATGCTAGCATAGTAACCGTAAAGTAAACTTTAATCAAAGAAAGACGAACTGCTGCGCATAGTAGCCAAGAAATAAACTAAATCAAAGAATGGTGAACTGCTGAGCATAGTAACATGTGGGTTCCACATGAATAGTAACATGTGGGGTCCACATGAATAAGTAACATGTGGGGTCCACATGAATAGTAACATGTGGGGTCCATATGAATAGTGCATGCTGGGCCCCATGATTTTTAAAATTTAATAGAAAGAACACTGAACACAGGGAACATTATTTTAGACATAGATGGACATTACCTGGACAGAAATGACACTGCCTTAAAACATGAATTTGATAAAATTAGAATAAATTTACAGGTTATCCACTCCAAGGTGTAAGCTCAAACAAACCTGTGATCGGAAAGCTAGATGTAAGGGTTTCTTATCTTCTAATTCTTTTTTTGTTATATTTGATGTAAGGGTTCCCTATCTTTTGATTCTCTTTTTGCTAAACTTGATGTAAGGGTTTTCTTCCATTGATTCTCTTTTGCTATATGTAAGAGTTTTCTTCCATTGATTCTCTTTGGCTATATGTAAGGGTTTTCTTCAATTGATTCTCTTTTGCTATATGTAAGAGTTTTCTTCCATTGATTCTCTTTGGCTATATGTAAGGGTTTTCTTCCATTGATTCTCTTTTATGTAAGAGTTTTCTCCATTGATTATCTTTTGATATACTGGATGAGAATATTTCATATTCTTTGATTCTCTTTATACGCAATTGCTATAAGAGTTTCTATCCTTCTAAACTGATGAGAATCCAAGGGGGATCATTTCTTTCAGACCCCATTCCTTTTAGATAAATGATTCTATTTTGTATCCTCGAAACTTGTTTCCGTGAGATATGTTTATGTTTAGGGTTTATCTTGTGATACCCTAATTCTGAATATAGACTGAGTTATGATATGATGACGGGTGGACGCGTTATAGTCCTCTATGTGCACGTGGATAAAGACGACTCTAGAGAGTGTAAATTTAGAGGATTATGAGCCGAGATATGGCTATGAATGGGCCGAGATATGGCTATGAATGAAAGCATCTATGCTTAATGAAGTCTATATAAGTTTTCTCTATACGTTTGGAAAGTATGGTGTGCTTATTCTTTCTTTCCATGTTTATAATGTGAGATGTCCTATCTGCAAAATATCATGTTCTTATGAGCTTGACAATTCTACATCACTTGTTGTTTATACCCTACTGGGCTATTTGAGCTCACCCTTTTTTCCTTGTTTTATTGTTCCAACCCCCAGGTGAAGTATAGATGAAAGATGATGAATGCTGGAGTTGAATGCAGAACTGTTCTAAATGACAAATATGTTTTAAATATGTATCAACTATGTCTTGAATTAAGATGTAATAAGTTAGACCTAATTTCTGTAAACCCTTTAAACGTCGTTGTTGTATTTGAGATCTTGGGAATAATGAAAGTTTTTAAGAAAGATGATGTAATATTCTTCTACGCACCGAGTTTGTATTTCTCCAAAAAATCTGGGGCGTTACATTAATGGTGGTGTGATTTACTGTAAAATGGATAATAATAAATCCTTACCTGTTTCACGAAAGGTCTCCCCACCTGTTTCACCAGGGGTGAATTCTATATTAGTTCATGCACCAGCTTACATACCTATATCGATACCTTCTACATTATCAGTTTATGCACCACCTTATACACCTATATCCATACCATATGGACCTGTGTACTACTACTATCCCACACTTGGTCCTTCTTGCCTTCACTACGATCCTTCACATGATCCTTCTTACCTTCCTTCCCCAAGTCTCGCAGGCCCTGCATACGATCCTACATTTTGGATCACTCCCCCTAGTATCGCAGGCTCTTCATCGAGCGCTCCCGGCCTATCGCCCCATACCATGTCCTTATGGAGGGCTCCCGGCTTATCAAACCCTCCCGTGCCCTCATGGTCTTCCTTTTGTGGTTGGACAGGCTTATCTGAGCCGGTTCCATCTTCCTCGTCGTTTTGGACTGTCTTTCCACCTAGGAGTTGGAGCCTTGCCCATGGACTTGGACATGGTATGCTTTTTATTTATTTTATGAGTAGTCAAATTTTGTCGATCTTAGTTTTGCAAATTTTCAATACTAATGTTCAAAGGAATTTGTGGTCAACAGGAATTTGGATAGACATGGTTATCATCAGGTTACAGTCTACATCACAAAATCTGTTTTCCTCTCCTTCGTGATCGCACAACATGCACGTGATGAGTTGGGTACTTGGTCGACTGTCTATCATATCATTTTTTCAGCTTTCTTTTACGATTCATGTCGTTTCGTATTGCCATACTGGCTAACATAAATTAGGAAAATTTTCTATTATTACCATTCTCATGTACCTCTTTTCTTGTATTGATATCGAATCAAAGAATGTACTGAACATTAACAAGTATGTGTCAATTTGTTAGATCGCACGACTTGTACCGAGTTCCTAGTTGAGCTTGATATCGAATTAAAGAATATGCTGAACATTAACAAGTATGTGTCAATTTGGCACAATTCAAGAAGGCCCACTTGGTTTTCGTTCAAAGACGGGGAAGTGCAGGGGATTTGCAAATATTGTATATTTTACTGAAGAAGGGGCTAGGAATGCCCTGGAAGAGCCTGAGAATCCCTTTAACGGTAGTGTGATTTACTGTAAAATGGATAATAATAAATCATTACCTGTTTCACGAAAGTTCTCCCCACCTGTTTCACCAGGGGTGAATTCTACATTAGTTCATGCACCACCTTACATACCTATATCCATACCTTCTACATTATCAGTTCATGCACCACCTTATACACCTATATCCATACCATATGGACCTGTGTAGGACTACTATCCCACACTTGACCCTTCTTGCCTTCACTACTATCCTACACTTGATCCATCTTACCTTCCTTCCCCAAGTCTCGCAGGCCCTGCATACGATCCTACATTTTGGATCACTCCCCCTAGTATCGCAGGCTCTTCATCGAGCGCTCCCGGCCTATCGTCCCATACCGTGTCCTTATGGAGGGCTCGCGGCTTATCAGACCCTCCCGTGCCCTCATGGTCTTCCTTTGGTGGTCGGACAGGCTTATCTGAGCCGGTTCCATCTTCCTCGTCGTTTTGGACTGTCCTTCCACCTAGGAGTTGGAGCCTTGCCCATGGACTTGGACATGGTATGTTTTTTATTTATTTTATGAATAGACAAATTTTGTCTATCTTAGCTTTGCAAATTTTCAATACTAATGTTCAAAGAAATTTGTGGTCAACAGGAATTTCGATAGACATGGTTATCAACAGGTTACAGTCTACATCAATAAATCTGTTTACCTCTCTTTCGTGATCGCACAACATGCACGTGATGAGTTGGGTACTTGGTCGACTGTCTTTCATATCATTTTTTCAGCTTTCTTTTAAGATTCATGTCGTTTCGTATTGCCAAACTTGCTAACAGAAATTAGGGAAATTTTTATTATTACCATTCTCATGTACCTCTTTTCTTGTACTGATATCGAATCAAAGAATGTACTGAAGATTAAAAATTATGTGTCAATTTGTTATATCGCACGACTTATACCGAATTCCTAGTTGAGCTTGTTATGGAATTAAAGAATATGCTGAACATTAACAAGTATGTGTCAATTTGGCACAATTCAAGAAGGCCCACTTGGTTTTCGTTCAAAGACGGGGAAGTGCAGGGGATTTGCAAAGATTGTATATTTTACTGAAGAAGGGGCTAGGAATGCCCTGGAAGAGCCTGAGAATCTCTTTAACGGTGGTGTGATTTACTGTAAAATGGATAATAATAAATCCTTACCTGTTTCACGAAAGGTCTCCCCACCTGTTTCACAAGGGGTGAATTCTACATTAGTTCATGCACCACCTTAGATACCTATATCCATACCTTCTACATTATCAGTTCATGCACCACCTTATACACCAATATCCATACCATATGGACCTATGTACGACTATTATCCCACACTTGATCCTTCTTGCCTTCACTACTATTCTACACACTATCCTTCTTACCTTCCTTCCCCAAGTCTCGCAGGCCCTGGATACGATCTTACAATTTTGATCACTCCCCCTAGTATCGCAGGCTCTTCATCGAGCGCTCCCGGCCTATCGCCCCATACCTTGTCCTTATGGAGGGCTCCCGGCTTATCAGACCCTCCCGTGCCCTCATGGTCTTCCTTTTGTGGTTGGACAGGCTTATCTGAGCCGGTTCCATCTTCCTCGTCGTTTTGGACTGTCTTTCCACCTAGGAGTTGGAGCCTTGCCCATGGACTTGGACATGGTATGCTTTTTATTTATTTTATGAATAGTCAAATTTTGTCTATCTTAGCTTTGCAAATTTTCAATACTAATGTTCAAAGGAATTTGTGGTCAACAGGAATTTGGATAGACATGGTTTTCAACAGGTTAGAGTCTACATCAATAAATTTGTTTTCTTCTCTTTCGTGATCGCACAACATGCACGTGATGAGTTGGGTACTTGGTCGACTGTCTTTCATAACATTTTTTCAGCTTTCTTTTAAGATTCATGTCGTTTCGTATTGCCATACTTGCTAACAGAAATTAGGGAAATTTTCTATTATTGCCATTCTCATGTACCTCTTTTCTTGTACTGATATCGAATCAAAGAATGTACTGAAGATTAAAAAGTATGTGTCAATTTGTTATATCGCACGACTTGTACCGAATTCCTAGTTGACCTTGATATGGAATTAAAGAATATGCTGAACATTAACAAGTATGTGTCAATTTGTTATATCACACAACTTGTACCGAGTACCTAGTTGAGTTTGATATCAAATTAAAGAATGTGCTGAACATTAACATGTGTTAATTTGTTATATCACGCAACTTGTACTTAAGTTCTAGATTGGTATAGATGGCTGCATAAAAGAATGTAGGAAGTTCCAGAGAGTTCTTCTGGGTATTAAATACACTGCATATGTACTGATTGAAGGTCTATAAATAGGTGGGAGCTCCCCATTTGGATGCACCTTCTTTCCTCTCTCCCCCCTTCTTGTGCTTCCTTTTAATTGTCAGTTGTCCGTCCTAACTTTGGTTTGTATTTTGTACTAGAGATGGGTCACTTGTCTTAGGCTGACCTAGGGTAATGTTGAGGAATTGCACAAGTGACATTTCAGTGTAAGTCAAGGTCTTTCTGGTTCATGACATGTGGCTATCTTAGACACAATGAACTTCGAAGATTGGCGGTTGGTGTAAGATAGAATTGGAGATTTTGTTATTGAAGAATGAAGTGAAATGGGTTATTTTCTCTTGCAAGAGTTCCATTATGGTTGGGTTCAATGGGTTTTTCTGGTTTTCTTTTAAGTTTCTTATTGTTTCTTATTGCCATGCTTGATAACAGAAATTAGGGAAATTAGTTGTGGCACACAACTGACCTTCGAGTTCTTAATGGGCACTTATGGTGAGATTTATCTCGTGATATCATTGCAATGCACCCGGAGTCTGAGTTAAAAGATCACTCCCTTGTCTTATCCGAGAGAATCAAGGCAACGTAGTTCGAAACGAACTCTCTCAAACTACGCTTCTAAAAGAAACACTCAACACTTTAGATTTTTTTTTTAAAGTTTTTTGTTTTGTTTTCAAATGTTTTTGATGTTTTAAATTTTCTAATGTTTTTGAGTTTTAAATGTATTCAATGTTTTTGGGTTTTAAATGTATTCAATGTTTTTGGATTTTAAAGCTTTTCAAATGTTTTTGGATTTCGAATTTCTGATGTTTTTCACCCTTTTGGTCAAAGACCTAAGGGAAAATGCAAAGCAACAGGCCAACAGGGGAAATCCCTAAATCAGGCAAGCTAGTGCCAAAGACGAAGGAAACAATCTAAGCTTTTAAACAAACAAAGCTCTAGTGAGACTATGCCAGTCTCTATTAAAGAAGAGGCAACAACTCTTAAAGGAGAAACTCCTAACTAATAATGCCAAGGAGATGAACAAATAAGTCCAAGGCTATCTAATAACGCTATCAAGAGGACGAATGAGTCAAAGACTCTCTAATAAAACTACCAAAACAGATGACGAATGAGTTAAAGACTCTATAATAAAACCGCAAACAGGGTAAACGAGTCAAAGACTCTCTAAAAAGGATCAAAGAGAAGGACAAACGAGTCGAAGACTCTCCAAAAGAAGCTGCTTTAATATAAGGCTGGGTAAGCCTCCTAAAAGGGGAACTCCCTAAATGAGACAAGGCTTGTCTCCAAATAAGGGCTCTAAAAATGAGGCAAGGCATGCCTCTTATGGGTACATTATCTATCAAAATCAAGGCAACCTTCCTGAAGGTAGGCTCTAAATGAGGCTCGTCTCCAAAGGAGCATGGCCTAATGAGACATAGCTTGTCTCCTAGTAGGGGTCTAATTTCTATCGGTGTCTAAAAGACTAATAAAATCTACTATACAAAAGAGGGGAGCTCCACTTGGACTGAGCAAGTCCCCTAAGGATGGGCTTTTCTTTCGATACATAGCTTGTCTCCAAAAGGGGAGGCTCCGGCTAGCGTCATCATAGCCCTTACAGTCCATGCTATACCATATGATACACTATGACATGAAACAACAACACTATCTCCTTGCCCATATAAAACATCAACTAACAATCCTCCCCCTATACCTGAGTTTAATCAGGGAAGGTCCAAGTCATCTAATCATTAGGTACAAAGATGTAGGGTCTGCCATCTTAAGATGGTCTTACTAGCTAAACTCCTAGTAAAACAAATTTTAAAGGAAAAATAATTTCCGAACAACTAATTCTTTCATCCACTCTACAATACTATTCTACTTGTAAAAAAAATTGATACCATATAAACCATATGCCAACAGACTTAGAACCTGAGTGATTACACAAAGCCAACAAAGATGGGAAAATCAAAAGAATATAAACATCAGTGCCCTTACAAAATTCAATGAAAGCAAGACAATGTCATGCATTTCTCAAGGCAAAACACATCCTTCATTAAAGCCTTCTTCTTCCTTTTTTATCCTTAAGAGCTATGAGAAAATCTATAGAAAAGCTTTACTGAATATAACTCATATGAAACCCAGGCTTTATGCGGAAAATCTCATACATCAAAACGATTACCCAATGAAAACATCATTTTACACTTCAAATTACTGAGCACATGCATTCACTGTCAAAATTATCCAAATTTTTTTATGGTATTGATAAAATGGTTACAAACCATGAGATAAAATATCATATCTGCTAAAAGTAATTGTCAAGGGAAACAAAGCCGTTTTAAATACTAAAAGAAAGCTCATCAAACCAACAAACAATTTTTCAGTATAGAAAATAGAATCCCAACTATTGAAAAATACACAGCCACAAACTTCAACAGTACATGAAGTTTTGGGATCAACAAAATCCTAAATCTTTTATATATCCTCATCCAATTCTTCCCAGTTACTACTCACCATTATTAAAGTTTTAGAACATCCTTAAAAATCCAAATGGAAGGTTTTCTGCGCATTACACAGATGATTCAAAATATCATAATATTCTTGATAAAAATGATAACCCAATACTTCTAGGTCCCTGAACCATATGCGAGCACTCACGCTTCCTACAAGTAAAAATACCATACTCATGCCAAATTTACTTTTAATTCTGTAAGGTGAATCAGCTCTAAATTACTGGATGAATCCATACGTTTATAAATGCTCTCAGCCATATAAGAATGAGACACACACAAGAGAACATTGAGACTCAATGGTATTAATTAATAACTAAAAGCTGGAATAAAATTCAGTTAGGAGAAGTTACTTGATGAAAACTCTCTACTATCAGACATCATCAAAAAGGCTCTCAAAGAGAAATTCATTGAGATCTTTAAGCATGCTCAGATCAAGGTATGATATTAGCTCTTAAACCTAAATCCATCATGATCTAAATAGGAGATGAATTAATGCAAGCTAATCAAACACTCAGATTATGAACAGAGATTATAGTCTACACAAATCAAAACATTATAAATTATTAAAGTTTCCAATCAACTTTCCTTATAGATCAAAGTAATCATGAAATATTGAGATTCAAATCACAATCGAAGCTAAAGAAATCATGTTCAAATTAGATCTACAAAGGAAATACATCCTAAATAATCATCACAAATCCATAAATTGAGATGGAAAACGAATCATATCTTAAATTTAACTTACCTCTGAAGATCCAAGCCTTTTTCCTTCTTCTGCAAAGGTATTATGCCAAGATCTGCTTGCAAATGATGTATTAAGCTCAGATCTTCAAAGAATAGCTACAGATCTCTGAAAAATGGCTTGAATCTCAGATTTGAAGAGGCCTGAGCACTAGAATCCAAGCATAATTGCCGGAGGTTGGACGGGATCTGGTAGATCTGATCTGAGAAGGTGACCGGAAAGAAAAGAAATGGGGTTTGGGGATTTTATCTCTCTCTCTCTCTATATATATATATATCTTTCCAGATTTTTGAAGAGAAAAATCAAAAATCCTTCTTAAAACCTAATTCCATAACTTATAAAGACAGGTCTGCGAGGTAAATTATCAGATCTAAGCAATGAGGTAGTGGATCTAGGGTTCGAAAAGGGGTTAGGATTTCAGAAATAAGATTTCAAAGGTGAAATCTGAAAGCTAAGAAGAAGAAGATAATCTATGATGGAATTGATGGAGATTTGACCGGATTCTGGTCAGATCCAGACGAAATCTTTGCCGGAAAATACGAACTGATCAGAGAAAGAAAAGGAAAACTCATCTCTAAGCAGATCCGAAACAGAGCTCCGGCAAGGCCGATCGGAGAAAGAAATCCGAAAAACTCCTTTTCAGATTTCTCCTTCTCTCTCCCTCTCTCTATCTCCGACTCTCTCTCTCTCTGCTTCGGATCGGAGGTTGGATCTCCGACTAACGATCGGAGGAACGATCGCCGGAGGAAGAAAAGAAAACCCAAATCTCTTTCTGGTTTCGCTCTCTCTTTTCTCTTTCTCTGGATTTTTTAGACGAGAATGAACAGTTTTTCCTTGATTTTTTTTTCGAGCTTATATACAGAAAACGCGGCTATTGATATTAGCACTCCCCATTTTGATGGGCGCACAAAATAGTGATGGGCGCACGACTTTTGATAAGCGCGCGAAAAGGCTACGACAAGAGCGATTTAATTCACCCCCCTTTGCATGCCTTATTCAATGGTTTGGTAAAGACACCCCTAGTGCAGATAATTCACCCCCCTTTCTACATCTCTTTCTCTGCTTGCTTGCTAAGTAAACGCGCTCGGATCCCGACAAGATTTTATGGAGACCTACGGGGGACCTTAAGCTATGCTGGGGTTAAATTTGGGGCACCCATTCACTCTTCGGACGAGGTTTTGCACAATCAACACGAACTTGGGTCCGGTCAAAATGGGGTGTCTACAGATAGAGGCAGAGTAGACAAGTCAACTTGCATATCTATGATTTTCTGATTCCTGTCAATGACATTTGTCCAGATGCCTAGGTGCCTAGGCGGCCCCCTAGTCTATCGGAGCAGGTTCCATTTTTCCTTACGATCAAGGTTTTAAATTTCAGTTTCGGTACCAATTTCGGACCCCACCGAAATCCGAAATTTGGTATTCCGTTCCGAAATTTCTGCCAAAATTTTGTAACATTTCTTTTCTTTTCTTTTTTAATAAAAAAATGGCATTTTCTCGAAATTTCGGACCGAATTGACCGAAATTTGGTATTTCGCGCCATTTGAAATTTTGGGAAATTTCAAATTCGGTCCCCACCGAAATCCAAAATCTCGGTTCGAAATTTAAAACCATGCTTACGATGCATATGCCAAAAGTGACCAAGGCAACCACCCTAGATCAAAACCCTTTTTTTTTTTTTTGAAAAACAAAATTACTTTTAGTATGGAAATTAAAATTTTCTTCCCTTGAAAATGGGAGCTGAGTCAGTCCTTTCGGGTCTCACCTTCTAAGCCTCCCAAAGCAAGATTTCTCGACCTTTTGTAAAGGAATCTGATCAGAAACTTGTCAATTTTGTTTCAAATGTTTTTATGAGGAAAGATCGAAGAAGTCGCGATTTTATGCCCAAATTACTTTTCCCTTGGTTAATGGAAACTGACTATAATTGTTTGTAATGAAAAATGACTATACTTGGGGCCTTATCAACCCCTAGAAAACCATACAAATCCAACTATACTAAACTTTATCTTTTCATGCAAATGACATGTAAGCTTTTATACATTAATAGTTTAAATATACAAGTACAACTGTCATATCTGCAAATGGCATGTAAGCTTTTATACATTAACAGTTTAAATATACAAATAATTGTATTATATGCATCTACAAAACCACTAAAGACACACTTTTATACACTAACAGTCTATAATCTTCTAAGTTTAAATATACAAATAATTGTATTATATGCATCTACGAAACCACTAAAGACCATGGTTTTAAATTTCGACCGAAATCCGAAATTTCGGATATCGGTGGGGACCGAAACTGAAATTTTCTGAAATTTCATTTTTCGCCATTTACCAAATTTCGGTAATTTCAGTCCGAAATTTCGTTTAAATGCCATTTTTTTTTTTATAAAAGTGTTACAAAATTTCGGACCGAAACGGTCCGGAATTTCGAACCAAATTACCAAATTTCGGATTTCACCGAAATTTCGGTTTTCGGTTGGGTCCGAAACTGTTACCGAAACTGAAATTTTAAACCATGCTAAAGACACACTTTTAGCAGACTAGTGAAAACATGCGCATGCTAAAGTGCTTGTAAAACATGTTTCTTTACTGCTACCTTGCTATCTTGATAAAGGGCTTCTAACATAGTTTGCGGCTGTCAAAACTCTTAAAGGGCATTGTTTGTGCTAGGATATCCAAAATTTGTGGATAAAGAGAGAGATTCTGGACAATCTTAGTCGAATGGTTTGTTAGAGCTTAGAACATTATAGACAAGTCTTGAGTATTCGTATATATACTAGACTTCTAGAGATTCTAAGAATTCTCCATGGACTCCTTTTTAACACAGTTGTAGATTGGTATAGATCGCTGCATAGAAGAATGTAGGAAGTTCAAGAGAGTTCTTCTGGCTATTAAATACACAACATATGTATTGATTGAAGGTCTATAAATAGGTGGGAGCTCCCCATTTGGATGCACCTTCTTTCCTCTCTCCTCTCCCCCCCCTGTGCTTCCCTTGTAATTGTCAGTTGTCCGTCCTAGCTTTGGTTTGTATTTTGTACTACGGATGGGTCACTTTAGGATAATGTTGGGGCCTTGCACAAGTGACATTTCAGTGAAAGGCAAGGTTTTGCTGGTCCATGACAAGTGGCTATCTTAGACTCAATGAACTTCGAAGATTGCTGGTTGGTCTAAAGATAGAATTGGAGATTTTGTTATCGAAGAATGAAGTGAAATGGGTTATTTTCTCTTGCACGAGTTCTATTATGGTTGGGTTCAATGGGTTTTTTCGGGTTTCCTTATAAGTTTCCTATCGTTTCTTATTGCCATACTTGATAACAGAAATTAGGGAAATTTGTTATGGCACACAACTGACCTTTGAGTTCTTAATGGGCACTTATGGTGAGATTTATCTTGTGATATCATTGCAATGCACCCGGAGTCTGACTTAAAAGACCACTCCCTTGTCTTCTACATTTTTTGAGGGTTACCATGTCTTCTACCTCTCATTCTGATAGAGGCAAGAGTAGACTAGTCAACTTGCATAACTATGATTTTCTGATTCTCGTCAATGAGATTTGCCCAGACGCCTAGGTGCCTAGGCGGTCCCCTAGTCTATCGGAGCAGGTTCCATTTTTCCTTACGATGCATATGCCAAAAGTGACCTAGGCAACCACCCTTAGATCAAAACCCCCCTCTCTTTTTTTTTGAAAAACAAAATTTTTTTTAGTATGGAAATTAAAATTTTCTTCTCTTGAAAATGAGAACTGAGTCAGTCCTTTCGGGTCTCACCTTCTAAGCCTCCCAAAGCAAGATCTCTCAACCTTTTGTAAAGGAATCTGATCAGAAACTTGTCAATTTCGTTTCAATTGTTTTTACGAGGAAAGATCGAAGAAGTCTCGATTTTATGCCCAAATTACTTTCCCCTTGGGTAATGGAAACTGACTAGTTGGGTGTAATGAAAAATGACTATCCTTGGGGCCTTAACAACCCCTAGGAAACCTTACAAATCCAACTACACTAAACTTTATCTTTTCATGCAAATGACATGTAAGCTTTTATACATTAATACTTTAATTATACAAATACAACTGTAATATCTGCAAATGGCAATAAGCTTTTATACATTAATCGTTTAAATATACAAATAATTATATTATATGCATCTACGAAATCACTAAAGACACGCTTTTGGTGGCAAGTACCAAATAAATTCTCTTTCTAAAATATTGTAAGATAGGCAAAATTATTCGATAAAAAAATATTTTTAATCTGAAAATTTTCTGTTCCAGATTTGCTAGCTGACTAACTAGATGACTAGGAGATCGGATTTCCTGGGCACCCAGGAGATTGGCTTCCAGCCAATTCCGTGAACAAGCCTTCTGTAGATCCCTAGTCACTGGATCCATTGTGTAGTAGGAAGGAGTTTCTGAATTAAATTGTCATCTTGGCAGAGGGATGATAATTCTTGCTCAAGCTTACTAGAAGTCTCATTTCCTTCTAGCATAATTTTCTTCAATTTCACTTGCAGCAATATTTGGCTCCATTTTTATCACCACATCTCCACAATCTTTGATCTATTAATCTTTTAATGCATATGGCCAAGATAATAATATATATTCCACTAGCTTGATAGACAAATTGGAAAGTGTCAGCCCTCCCCACAACACAGGCCAGTGAGTCTTCATTATCAACAAGTTGATCCTTCCTCGAGTACATTGTATCTCAAAAATAACATAAGATTTATTTGTTTACGTAAATATACTTGGTAGAGGTAATTTACAGAACATAAACATATTGAACAAGTTGATTTGATTTGCTTCTAATTCTAATCAAGCATGTTTAATAGGTTGATTTGCTTGATACTAATTTCTGCTTAAACCTAATGACTCATGGTTCCAACTTAAACGCTTCCTGAAACTCGATTCAACGGCAGTGTCTGTAACTATATGATATTTAAGTGGTTTTTGGATCTGCAACAATGATTTTTTAATTTGTAACACTTCAAATCGTAAAGATACGTACTTAAATTGTACTAAAATAGAGTCTAGAACCGATACAATGTGTGATTTATTCATCAAAATCCTCGATCTTTATTTCTATCTTTGAACCTTTGAAGCTGGATTCTTCCACTAACATATGTTTCCTAGTCCTGCTCCCAACCCTGAATACTTTGAGAAGTAATTTGTGCTCTCCTCCAATCCCGCTCCAGTGTGTGTTCTTGGCTTTTTTGCTTTGAACTCTATTGGTTCAAGAAATTTTTGATATCAAGAATAGTTGCTGATCGTCAGCTTCTGTGAGATCATTCTAGCCTCAATTTGCTACTGAAGCAAATTTAGAATTTAATTGTGGTTGCGGAAAAATAAAAAAGCATCCGCATTCTATATCTAATCAAAGCTCAAAAGTCCAATTAGTGTTGCGGTGTTGTATATGAATTCACAGTATGCTTTAGTATATATTGCCTCGAAGAAGTACTCCAATCACTAATAGTTCTGGATCTCTTTTTGAAAGTTCACATTTTTACCAACTGAACAAGATCTAATATCTGCCTTTCAAAAGAAGGATCTTATATCTGCTCCCGA
Source organism: Tasmannia lanceolata (assembly GCF_043159265.1). Taxonomy (NCBI): domain Eukaryota; kingdom Viridiplantae; phylum Streptophyta; class Magnoliopsida; order Canellales; family Winteraceae; genus Tasmannia; species Tasmannia lanceolata. The sequence continues at coordinate 7,243,563 of NW_027518683.1, forward strand.
ATTGAAACTTCCTGTGGAATAACAAAGAATGCATAAAGAAATACGATCTAGTTAATTGGAACGATGTGTGCAAACCTTTTAAGGAGGGAGGTTTAGGGATATTGAATCTGTGATTGATGAATTTCTCACTACTTGGCAAGTGGCTTTGGAGATTTGGAGAATGAAGGGAGTACCTTTGGTCATTAGTGTTGAAAGCTGAGTACAGTTCTGGCTTCGGAGGGTGGACTCCCTCCAATGGATATAGATCTTAAGGGGTAACGATTTGGAGAGATCTCCTGAAATTAGTGCCTGCCTTCCAAAAAGGAACAACATCCCTAGTGGAAGACAGGGACACAGTAAGATTCTGGATTGACACCTGGTGTGGCAATATAATTCTCAAAGACAATTTCCCAATGCTCTATAGTGTTGCCTTGCACAGATAAAGCACCATAGCAAACTATCTATATAGAATCAACGGAAATGTGGACTGGAACATACAATTCTGGAGGATTTTTTTCGATTGGGAAGTAGACATTGTAGCATCTATTTCACTGAGAATCAATTCAATTTACATTAAAAGGGTGAGCAAGGACGAAAGGGTAGGGGGTTTCATGCCTCACTGCGCGCGGGCGTTTTGATAGACAACAAGTCTCAATAGGGTTGTTACGGTTTACCATCTTCGTCTCAGACATAAAATCATCCTCAGCCATTGAGCATTGTGTTGCCGATGGGATTGTCCACTAACTGCTTCTTCACTGTATCTTTACTCGTGTGCTTAGGCATTATGCTTTCGAACTGTTTGGTGTCTGTTGGGTTTGCGTGCTTTCTCGTCGATGCTAAGTCTGCCAACCATTTGCTTCTTCACTATAGCTTTACCTATGAGCTCTGGCATTACGTTTTCAGACTACTTGGATTCTGTTGGGTTCTCCCAAGCCACATTCCTCATCATTTTGAGTCGTGTGTTTGTCCCTTGACTTTCTAGAGGCAAGATTCTATTGCTAAACATTTTGAGTTGTGTGCTTGTCCCTTGACCTCCTAGAGGCAAGATTCTATGGAGCCATCTTTTCGCTGCTGTCGTTTGGCTCTTCTGAAAAGAAAGAAACTCGTTTGGCTGTTTTGAAAGAAAGAAACAAGAGAGATTTCAAAGGCACCACAAAGGATGTTCGTAGTTTACAAAGATAAACGTTCTCGAGGGTAATATGGTGGAAAACAAACCTTCCTTCAGAGGAATCTTGATGGCTTCATTCTATAGTTTTATGGCTGAAACTATAACAAGTAGATATAAGATAATTCAAGGGGGAACCGCGGCGCAGGTTGGAGCTGCCCCCTTGAGGGAAGTTGAAGCTAAATTTGGATGGTTAGAGTTTCGGCAACCCAAGGCCGAAAGGCATTGGGGGTCGTTTGAGAAAGGACAACGGTTCCTTGCTTTGTGCTTCCTCGGGCCCAATCAGACTCATAGACTCAAATGAAGCTGAGGTATCGATGATTTTACATGAAGTTAAGATTCTTGGTCTTTCATAGCTAGATACATAGTTGTGAACCCGTGACTCGTGGCGCGATTTCTTAATTTTATGACTCGTGACTCGGCTCGACTCGTGGCTTGTAAGAAGAGTTTTTGAGAAGAATAGAAATTTAGTTGAAAAAAATATCATTATATCTCAAAAGATGAAGCATGCAAAAAATATAACCCAATTGCAAACAGATAAAGCACTAAGCCAAAAATATCTATCTATTATAATATATACTAAGCACGTAACTTTCCAAATATCATTCTCCTTTTTCAGGAAATGTTTTTCCTGGAAAGTATTTCCCCTACACAATGTTTTGAACTTTTGATTGGGTGGGGCCCATATTCTATACCCAAAGAATAGCATGGGTGGGGTTCACTATTTTACACTTGATCCGGTGAGCCCACCAACTCTATCTAAACCCATGTATTAATCGTGGGACCAACTATTTTACACCTTATGCTATGATGGCGTGAGGCTTGACCATGTCTAGGATGGGTGGGCCCCACCATTTTACCCCTAATGTTATTGACGAGGGGGCGTCCACCTTTCCTACGCAAACCTACGCATTTGACTAGAGCCCACCATTTTACATCTCATGTTTTGATGGCGCGGGCCACCATTTTTTATGCAGAACGCATGGCATTGATCAAATCTTTTATTTTTTATTTCCTATTTTTGTCATTTTTTTGTCGTATTTTTTTGGGTGTCAAAACTTGTCTATTTAGCTTGATTTTGGTGTTTCTAGAAAGGTTTTTCGATTACCTATCTAAAAAGCCCAATATTACATGATTTGGACTTGATTTGCGTAAGTTATAGGCGTTTTATGGATATGGTATAGGGCTATTACGGGATTACTATTTTAGGAATATTTTAGTCATGTTTCTACCTTTTATTTGTGTTACTTTAGATAAAAGATTAAGATTAATGTTTTGGTAAGTTGTATTTATGGTTTCTATTCTTGACTCTATATTATGTGATGGCATGAGGAAAGAAAGGGAGATTGAATAGTTTATTTTTGGGACATCACTTATGAAGAGAGCATTGGCTTTCACATGTGTTATATTGGAGTTTTTCTCCAAACTGTGGCATGGGTTTTCCAACCCCCACGAGATTATTTTAGCTGCTTCTTGTGTTGATCTCCATCTTGGTGTTGCCTCTCACGCTCCCTGCGTCAATTTACACCCTTGCATAGCATGGGACTGAATACAAGTAAATTACGATATGCTTGTAACTTGCATGCTCAGAAATAATTAAGTTAAGTTCCAACTTCCAAGTTTTCAACCATCAAAACAAGAAAGCTTGGCCCCGACGACTTGATTCAACTTGTAAGAGTCTTAGTTTTTCGAGTCGACTCGCAACAACTCGCAAGAGTTACCAGACGACTCGTAAGAGTCTTCAATGGAGGCAACTCGCACGGGCGACTCGCCTCGAAAGCCCAGTGACTCAACTCAACTTGAGAGTTGACTCGTACGACTCATAAGAGTTTGACAACTATGGATAGATATCATTGAGGGTGGACTCTCTCAACGTGATTAGGTGGTTGAGAGTATACTAGATACACGTGGAGATTTGTGGATGCCATTGAGCAAATTCAGGACATTTCAGAGGGTTGTGGAGTAGTGTTCATTCATGTTTGGCGGTCTGCCAATTTGAAGGCCAATGCTCTTGTACGTTCTAGGCCGACCAGGGAGTTGATCCAATTGATGGATCATGCCATAGGAGTCATGGTTATTTTTTTCTATAGTTCTAATGTTTTTTTTTTTTTTTTCTGAATGGTGAAAAATTCATTAATAGAGAAGGACCGAGATGGTCAAATACACAAAGAGGATGCATGAACACAATAGAACAAGAAAAGCAAGATCGTCTGCTATAGAAATACAAAAAAATAGATCAAGACGGAAGGAAATCATATTGCTCCAGAGCCTCCAACGGAACCCCTCTTCTAGCTAAGTTATCTGCTACCTAGTTAGCCGACCTACTCACATGTCGGAGCAAGATAGATAAACTTTACCATTAAAAAAAGTATGACATGAATTTCCTCGAAAAACTGAGCAAAGCGCCATGAATACACTTGAGAGCCACACAACCAATGGATTACATTGAGGGAGTCACCCTCCACCTCTACTTCATCGACATCTTCACCTGCCAAGAGTCTAAGGCCTTGGTGAGCCGCCCGAACGTCCTCTCACTGGAATCAAGACCTAAAGGAGCGGCAAAAGCTACCTTTTTGTAGTTATATTACCTTTTGATTGTCTGTGTCAGTCATCAGACTTACTGTTGCTTTGTCTTTCCCTTTTCTCTCTCTTTTAGTTGTTCTCTGTCATGGGGTTTTGTCCCTTTAATAAAACTCTACCATTATTAAAAGAAAAATACAATAACATAAACTATGGGCAGAACTCAGGTGAAACCTGGTAGTTCTTATCCTATTAGAATCTCCTTACATTAAAAAAAAAAAAAAAACTTCCATTGGCTGATTAATGACCTTGAGAGTTGAGAGAGAACCTTTTATGGCAGGTTACAATAAACTCGATAAACCTAATTATTTTTGTTCCTTTTAGATGGACCACAAACAGGTTGTGTTTTCCTGAAAAAAAATTTATCTACATGATTGAACCTTACCTGGATTGTGATTGGAGACATTGGTTTTGATTGTGTGCCGATGAATCCGAAAGGAATGATAACCGGTTGTTGTTGATGGTAAGGGTGCCTTTCATTTTCATGAAGTGTCAAATGTAAAAAAACTTTATTATTTACTTACCGGTTGTATGTTTGTACTTATAACCCAATGTATCTCGATCTCTTTGCTCTTTATTTTTTTCCTTCAACGAATGTTGCCCTTTTTGGTTCTCTCTGTTTCTTTGCTGGATCCTCTTTCTGTATCCCTCCAGCTAACCCCTTTGTGCACTGTCCCACTTCCATATTTTCTATTAACTTTGATTCCATTTAAGAACATGACTTCGGCTATAAGTGAAGCAATAGAAAACCATCCAACTAAAAAAGAAAAATAGAAGAACTAAAGGTCAAATTTAAGAATTTCACTATTATTTTTAAAAATCTTAAGAAAATAACTTCTAGTATTTTCTCACCAGATTGAACTTTATCTCTTTTCTCATAGTTGGGATATGCATCTCATACAATGTACCATGCCATCTTGAAGGATCTGCTCTTTTATTTTCTAGTTTTACCTTTTTTTTTCTTCTTTTGAGTCTTTTTTGCAATTGACTAGTTTTTCTTTTCTAGTCTTTTTCTTGTGATCAGGATAATTAAGTTCTGGGTATTTGTGATGATTTACAGGATTTAGGAGTTGATATTGTTATAGAGTTTTTATAAAGTACTGGGTATTTGCGATGCTTTCCAATTTCTTTTAGCTTGTTTTTGTTTCATAGTGTTTTTTGAGTCGGTCAGTAAATTTATTATTTGCTCCTGAAATTTGCACATCCATCAAAATCATGACCAATAGTGTGTATTGAAACCGGAAGATCACCTGCATAGTGTGTGACACACCGTCCGTGCCTTTTGTTCTAACCAGTTTATCATTGGAAACCAACGTGTAAAGGTGGGCTTTATTCAATATGCTCTATGTCCTTCTAGCTTGCCAACTTCGCTTAAGCTACCGTCCTTCCATTAAGCATGCATGCATACACCGATTAACACCGGATCGCTATAACTTAATGGACGATCTAATGGTTTGACCTCTGGGGTAGGGAATCCTCGCCGGAGTCTTTCCTTACATGTTCACCTGAAACTGGCATGCCACAAAAGAATGATTTGGTAGCTGAGCTTCATATGCTAGCGACGGAAGTTACAGACTCAAGTCGAGTCACATTTTTTATCGGGTTTAGGTCTGGCTGAACTGGTTTAAGTACCATAAAATAAACACAATTGAACCACAAGTCACATTTTTTCTCCTCATGGATCCAGGCTGTCTTTGTTAGGTACCTTACAGATACGCCAAAAGCTCAAGAGCTGATGGAATGCTTTAGGCAAGGCCCTTTAAACCTGTCCCATACCAGACTGGGTCCCACCCAGTCCCATACCTAGGCAGGCCCCCACTTAGGACCGTAACAGTCTTATGCCCATTCTGTCACTAAATATGAAAGATTTTCGAACACAAGTCAATTCACGAAACTCCCGGACACCTTAACCCTTTTGAAGAATTTTAGAGTGCTCCACATAAGCATCCTCCTCGTATGCTCTTTAGATCTATTCCTCATGATAAAGATGGATATGGGAGTGATCAATTTTCCAAGAAGTAAAATATAGTAACAGCTGTCTCCTACTCTAAATGTAATAATACCACGAAAGAAGGTATCACAGTCCTCCTTGATGCATTTCCAAACTAGTGAATTCAATTTTTTTTACAAACCAAACAAGAAGTTGATTTCTCCACGTTTAATCACCTCTTTGGGTGGTGGTTTTAGTTTTGATCTTTTGTTTCTTGATGAATCTGTGACAACTTCACCAGCCACATTGAATTAAACAAGCTTGACCAAGCCTTTAGGGTGAAGCTGCATCGAGCACTTTGAGCCAAACTGAATCGACGATGAGATGGGACTAGTTTCTTCCTGAGCTTGAACATTAGCCATTTCTTAGTTCAGTCTACGACCACACGAGTCGGGAGTTGCGCATAAGCATTTTGATTCCTGTTTCTGTTATTGCACTTCAAATTATCTCTAGAACAGTTTGAATGAAATCACATTTTAGCACCATTTAAAAACCATCACATCTTCAAGACTAGGTTTTTCAGTCTAATTTCTTTAACCCTTTTTGGCAGCCCTTCTGTGCTTCTTTTATCACGGAGAATGAAAAAATGGAGAATGCTCTTCGGCAAAATCCAACCCGTTATGTCCGTTTCTCCCATTTCTACAATCTTCACACAAGGCCCCGTGACACACCCATTTCTCCTCCCCCTGTGTCCAATCCGTCGTCACATTCGGACCACCGATAAATCACGCGTTGGGAAAGTACCAACATATTTTACTTATTTATTTACATTGTTTAAAAACACGTTGACTCGGCTCGGAACTTGGCCGAGTCGACGCGGATTCGTGCGGTCTCTCAATTTTTCTTGGATGTGATCAACCGGCAGACGAATCTTGGTGATCCGTCGTGATTCATCTGACCGGTTGATCTTCCCAAATCTTAGCTTCAGAAAGACAATAGAAAAGATATGATTATTCAACAACAAATAATGTGATTTGTACCTATAAATTTGTACTGGGTATCCCATTTCCTTTCATCCAATTCCGAAATGTCTGATCTCCCTTAGCTTCTTGCGCAAATCCCATTTTCTTTGCCTTCGGCGATTCAAAGAATGAAGGAGATGAAGGTATGAAACCCTAAGTTGAAGGGAGAACCGGAGAAGAAAGGTTCTGTGTTAACTTTTTTAGTAAGAAATGAAGCCATTATTAGTTTATTACTCTTTTGGGATGATAAGATATTTTCCACCCTTTTCTTACAGGGACAGCCACATCTTTGTAATACTTAGTTACTTACACATTAGAAGTGGCTTTTCCAAGTAAAATATGGGGGATATATTATCACTAACCTTATCAGTTGATAAAAAAAGGGCAATGTTATCAGCACTACTGTATTTTGATGAGGGCACTCCTCACTTTATTAAAAGTATGGCATGGCCCACACCATATGATAATCCAAACCGTCCATTAGATGGGCCACAGCCTAAAAAGGTTGGGCCCCAAAAATCATTTCCATAGGTTGATCCTAACCCTTCGATCTATAGAGAGTTAGGATCAACCCTCAAACATTCAGATCGGAGGGTTAGGATCAACCTATGGAAATGATTTTTGAGGCCCAACCTATTTAGGTTGTGGCCCATCTAATGGACAGTTTGGATCATCCTGTGATGCGGGCCATACCATACTTTTAAGTTTTAATAAAGTGAGGAGTGCCCGCATCAAAATACAATAGTGCTGATAACATTTCCCTAAAAAAAGGAAAAAAAAATTCAAAATTGCTTTGACAGTTAGACCCATTTAATGCTTTTCTACCTCCTATTGTGACACTTTATTTCCTTTATTCTTTCTCTTTTTTTTAGGATTTGGTGTATCCAGCAAATGCTAAAAAATCAGATGTTACTAAGGGCCTGATGGAGTAAAATATTGATCGAACGTTTCAAAATGGACTGAGAATTCACATCTTTTGTTTATGACTTTTATCTTTTGCTAAAAGGAAAACACTTTGAAAACACAGTCAAAGTAAATATGAAAAGACAAATTGAGCTACAGATAGCCATCAATTGAGGTAATGCCACGTGGGATTCAGCCTTCCAAGAAACACTAATGCCATTTATTAAACACAGGCATAGGTGTACTGGGCGGCTACCCATTTTTCTATGAAAAAGTTAGCTACAATTAAACTTTTAATGTTGTATAATCCAAACCGTTGGATAATCCCCTGTCATATCTATTTTAATTAGTTTGATCATCTGAGCCGTCCATTTGATAGGTGCCAACGTAAGTAGGTTATACTCAAAAATTCATTTCAATATTTATTACTTTAAATGGCTATAACTTTTGGATGATCTCTTTCTTGTATGGCTTATTGCATAGGATGATCCAAACTGTCCATTTGGTGGGCCACAACATAAATAGGTTGTGTGGACAAATTCATTACCATAAGATGATCCTAATCCTTCGATACATTGACAACTGCATATTATGGCAAGTTCTATGGATCGGAGGGTTGGGTCATCCTATGAAAATGATTTTTTAAGCACATTGTATTTAGAATTTTAGATGGCGACTCATCCAACGCACGCTTTGGATCATGTTATACTATAAGCAGTACAATACTAATTGAAAAATAATGGACCAGACGTCGCTCATCAAATGGATGTCTTACATCCTATAATGTGAGCCTTACAGTACTTCTTGAAAAATAATACATCTGGTATATTTTTTGTATGGCTCACGCATAGGATGATCCAAACCATCTATTTGTTGGGTCAAAACATCAATAGGTTGTGCCCAAAAAAATGATTGCCACAAGATGATCCTAAATCTATTGATAACTACATATTATGGAAAGTTCTATAGATCGAAGGGTTGGGATCATCTGACTTGGCCGCGTCAACCGAGTTCTTGACCGCGTCCGCGTCGAGTCGGCAGGGATTTTCTTCGGCTGCATTCCGCGTCGAAACCGCATTTTTAAACACTGGTTTTAAAGGCAAGGAAAGAGAAACACTACGAGAGAGATATTTGACGGATTTGAGATTTGAGGGAGAAACTATAGAGAGATAAATAGAGGAAAACGAGATACGAGAGAGATACGAGAGAAAGGGATGATGGCATGGAGGGAGATAGACTCTTCTTCTCTCCTTCTTGAAGGATCAACCCATTGGCTCTGATACCATGTTAGAAATGGGCTAGGGTTACAGAAGAGAGGAAGGAGAGGAGTGAAGGATGGAGAGTCTCCACAAGGGAGATCCTCATGAATATGATGTATATATAAGCTCAAACTAGGGCAACAACATACAATGACTACAATACCCCTAACTAATACATTATTCAACAGCATATATTGGCTGATGATAGGTCAACAAATTTAAGCTCCAATCACTGAATGTGAAAAGACCTTTACAAGAAAATCAAACAAGTCATGAATGTGGATAATTCTTTTCTATTAACAGCGGTCAAAACCTCAATTTGCATGCCAAAGTTCAGCGATAAGAGTGACACTAGCCTCAACATATCCAAGGAATTTGAATTTGAGGTTAATCCCACTCCATTCCGTCAGATCTATAACCAATTAAAGTTTATAGTTCAAGCAAGTTTAATAATCAATCAAAACAGTTCCATAACAAGGGGCATACAATCTGAAAGCAATGAGTAGAAATGTGCTCTTGTTGTATAAGCTCTTGGCTTATTATTCGCGACCGAAATTTTGGGCAGGAATGGAACGTCGGATCGAAGTTTTCTCTTCAAGAAATCATGGGACTTCAGTGCCACAACTGGATCAGCTTTAAGATTCAACTTGCAGGATCTGGGGAAGTATCTGACCATTTTAGAACCCGATCTGATTCCAAGATCTGAACGATGTATTTTTTGGGTTACTCACGAACCCAGAAAGGTTATCGTTGCTACAGCCCACACCTACATCGGTCCTTTGTCTCGGCAAATGTCACCTTCTTTGAGACTGAGTCTTACTTTCTTAGTCCTCAGGATACTACCCCCCTCTCCCCTTATTCAGACCTTCCTCTTCCCATTCCCGTTCTTCCTGACCCGGTGGTCACTCCCTCTCCATCTCCTCCCTTACCGGCGCCTGAGATTGTCCCTAGTTGCGAAACTTCTACTCCCTTCTAGGTACCTGCTCGTCCACCACCAGTAACTAAGAAGACCTATCAGCGCTGACTCAAATCTGCAGCTCATCCTTCTCCGACAATGCCATCGCTAGCTCTCCAGGAGATCTTCCACTTCAGAGGTACCTGTCGACTCCCCTATTGCTTCTCGTACTTGTTTTCATAGTACTGCTTATCCTATCTCTTCTATTCTTTCATATGATTCTCTCACCCTTATTTTTTGCAAATTTGTGTCTTCCTTGTCTTATGTTTCTTTGCCACAGTCCTTACCTGAGGCACTTGATCACCTGGGGTGGCGGGCAGCTATGGATCTTGGGATGGAGGCCCTCCAAGCCAATCAGACTTGGGATTTAGTTCATCTTCCTCCTGGTGCTCGTCCTGTTGGATGTCGTTGGGTTTACACGGTTAGATACTTGCCTGATGGATCTGTTGAGAGTCTTAAGGCGAGCTTGGTTGCCAAAGGCTATATTCAAACCTTTGGCATGGACTATGGTGAGACCCTTTCTCCGGTTGCCAAGATACCCTTTGTCCGTGTTCTCCTGTCTCTTGCTGTCAACCATGGATGGCCTCTACATCAGTTAGATATAAAAAAAATGCATTCCTTCATGGTGAGCTCACGGAGGAGGTGTACATGGAGCAACCTCCTGGATATGTTGCTCGATGGGAGATGTCCACCTCCGTATGTCGGTTGAAGATATCTATCTACAGCCTCAAGCAGTCTCTTAGAGCATGGTTTGGGAGGTTTAGTGATACTATCATGCGTTTTGGAATGAGGCAATGTGCAGTTGATCACTCTGTCTTGAGCCATAAGTCTGCATTGGTTGTGTTATTGATAGTCTATGTTGATGACATCATCATTACTGGCAATGATTCAATGGGGATCCAGAAATTGAAGACTTTCTTGCAATAAGAATTCTCTACCAAAGATTTGGACCGTCTTAGATACTTCCTTGGCATTGAAGTAGTGTATTCCACCAGGGGGATCTCCCTCTCACAGGGAAAATACGTCTTGGACTTACTTGAAGAGACAAGTTATCTTGGAGTGAAACCTGCCTCAGTTCTCATGGACCCAAATGTAAGATTACTTCCTGAAGAGGGAGACTTATTGGATGACCCTAGCAGATACAGGATGTTGATTGGTAAACTTATATATCTTAAAGTCACTCGTTCAGACATCTCCTTTGTTGTTCGTGCTGTCAGCCAACATATGAGTTCACCTCGTTCTTCACACTGGACAACAGTTCTACATATTCTTCGGCATTTGAAGTGCTCCAGGTAGAGGTTTGTTATTCAAGAAGTATGGACATCAAAAGATAGAAGGATATACAGATGCAGATTGGGCAAGATCTCCAGTTGACAGGAGATCTACCACAGGATATTGCAAGTTTGTGTGAGGTAACCTTGTGCCATGGCAAAGTAAGAAGTAGGATGTTATCTCTAAATCTAGTGCAGCCTCGGAGCTATGGCCCACACAAGTGGAGAACTTATTTGCTTACGCTCTCTTTTGTCTAAGATCTGTTTTCCTTCATCATCTCCTTCTCAGTTATATTGTGAAATTAAGGCTGCGATTTACATTGCCACAAATTCGGTCTTCCATGAGAGGACCAAACATATTGAGGTCGGTTGCCACTTTATCTGGCATAGGTTCAGAAGGGGGAGATATGCACAGTGTTTACTAAATCAGTGGACCAATTAGCTGATATGTTGATAAAACCATTGAGCAAAGCAAAATTAAGTGGCATTTGTAGTAAGCTAGGAATGTTTGACATTTACATTCTGGCTTGAGAGGGGAGTGTTAGATGTAGGGTTGCAACTTGGGTCGGGTTTTACCAGCCCGACCCGAAAAAACACTGGGTCGGGTTTAAGGAGGGCGGGTTTTGGGCTTGGTCAGGTTTGAAACTAAAAAGCCCGGGGTATTCTCAGGTAGGGTCGGGTTTAGAGGGGAAAAACCCGACCCGAATTTTAAACCCAACCAAACTTTATATTGTATTTACAAGGAACGCTAGGCTTAATAGCTACCTATGAAGCACGGGTACGGGTACGGGGTGTGGGTACGACACGACACGGGTACGTGGGTATGTGATTTTCCAAAAAAAACGGGTGCAGGTACGTTCGGGTACGCTGAATATAATAATATATTTTAATATTTTATTATATATTTATAAAAATTAAAAAATAATAATTGGAAAGCAATCAAATAACAGTAACATCACTAAAATGGAAAATTCTAATATTACTCTTAATTTCATAAGTGATTAAGTTCCATATTTCATAACATGAGGCATCAATACATTATTCATTAGATAAAAAGTCTATCGCCAGTGTGTTGACCAGTGTGCCTGACAAGATGAATAATTTTAGAAACCAAATTATGAGATTTTTTATACCGGGCTTTTGAGATTTAATAATGTTTGGACATGATAGAGTTTATAAATTTTTAAAAATTGAAAAATACCCAACCGTTTGGAAGTTAAGAAAGTTAAAATTTTGACCCGACCATTTTTCTTCGGATTTTGTACTAGAACAAGAGAGTTGACTTTTTTTCCTTTTAGATTTGGGTCTTGAAACTATTTTTAATAAATCCAAATGGGGGGTATTCCGTTATTTACATGTAAATCTTAAGTAAATGGACAATAAAATAGTAAAGACATTTACGTGTCGGGTACGGGTACGGGAGCCTCGGGAGAATACCCGTGCTTCCTAGATAGCTACTTTTCTGAAGCTATTGGAGGGTTTTACATCTGTGGCACACCATCCTAAGGCCAGCTGTCCATAGCATTAATTTCATATTCATTTTAGTCAATGCTACAGGTTAACCTTTTCCTCTGATTTCGGTTAGTTGCCTTCTCCATTTTGAAGAAGAAGGAGCCACTCCGGACAAAGCTTCATTTCTGTTACAATGCAACGCCTCCCATCTGGGAAGAAGAAGATGAAAGAGAAGAAGAAGAAGATTTAGAGGAAGGAGTGTGGGCATTTGATACTGTTGCACTCTGGAGTCTGGACAAAGTTCATATACGAAGCTTCACTAACAAGTAATTGAATTGCTAAGAGCTTTCGTTCCCTCCCCTGTTTTCTCTCTTTTTCTGTCAAACCTCCCCTGTTTTCTCTCTTTTATATTGAAAGACAAAACAGCCACAGAATTCACTAACCACGAATTTAGATATTATATCCTTGTGTATTTGCTTGAGAACTGAATTCAGACTGAATGTCTCGGGATTAGAAAGCATACGGGTTGTTTGGGTTTAGATCCTGGAGTGTGGGTGAGTTGTTAGACAGGCTTCTTTTGAAGTGGTATACACATGCCTTCTGTTTTGCTTTGAAAACTTTTTGGATTTCTAAATATGGTGATCCATTGATGGGAGGAAGATGAGAGGAAATTTGTTTTTGTTCAAAGCAGGAGAATTATGGTACTATATAGCGTTGGATTCTTTGCAAATTCATGTTGGCTACAGATTTAAATTTTCCATTAAGGGAGCTCGTTTACCTACATTTTGGGCAATTTTAGGTCTTCTCGGGGCTTTGTTATCAAAGTTAGCAACCTGGATGGAAATTTTTAGCTCTTATTGTAAAATCACTATCTACTTTCTGTTTAGTGAATATTAAGTAACTACTCATTTGCCATTTTAAAAAATTAGGTAACTTTTCAAGCAACAACCTTTTATCTTAGTTTTTGTAACAAATGTCTTTGCAAGCCACTGATTTAGATTAAGTAGGTTACTTTTCAGGCAACAACCTCTGATGGGTGAAGTTTTGAATGAAGCTCAGGGCGATAATGCGGAAAAACCCAACCCGACCCGAGAAACTATCTCGGGTAGGGCCGGGTTTATGAATAGTGGGTTTTCCAAAAAGAAACCCGGCCCAACCCGAGATGGTTTCTTGGGTAGGGTTCTTGAAAACCTGACCCACCCGACCCGAGTTGCAACCCTAGTTAGATGTATGTATATGCCTAAGGGCATAATAGTCATGTGTAACATTCTCTCTTTATATATAAATATATTAGTGAGGGAGTGTTTTCCCAAACTCACTTGTCTCTTCTTCACCTTCTCTACAACACTATAAAATGGACAGGAGCTTGGAATAGAGTCCAGATCTAACGGACGATTTCCTTCTCAGGCCTGTAGCAAAATTCTCTTATGACAGTCCATTCTAAAACCAATATACAACTTACTACTTCACCATTCTCAACCAAAATTCATGAAATTTTTAGGTTTTTTTTATTCAATCAAACATTGCATTGGGGAGAAATCCTTTTCAATCAGTCTCTTTTTTGGCCGGGGGGGGGGGGGGGGGGGGGGGATACTTACAAGAATGGATTTTCAAGAAACTCAATATGAAATTCATGAAAAGCTTGGCATATTTTAGCACATTTGTGTTGACGGACATCTCTTTGCCTTTGGAAGCCTTTTCTTGGAATCTTCTTCAAGAAGCACTTTTCGATCTAGCAAGGGGATGCTAGATCAGAGATTTTGATGGGATAAATCATTGATTCACAAGGATGAAATTGGTGGAAACAAGAAAGAAAAGATTGTAGCTCAAGCTTGTAATACCTCTTGCTTCAACATAAGGGAATTTCTCCCAAACAGAAGAAATTTCTTCTACAAACCCCTCCCAAAACCAAAGTTCCAAATTGTAATTATCAAAAGCTCCTAAAAGAAGGGAAATTAAGGGCTTATATACATGTCGTTACATGGAAAAAGACACAAATACCCTTACTAATTATAAAAGACCATTAAGGGCTTGTAAAAGACAAAATAACAAAACTGCCATCTAGGCTAACCTAATGGACCCAAAAACAAAAAACAAAAAGAAAAAAAAAAAACTAGCCTAATGAGCAAACATAGCTGATGTAAAGACTGTAAGGGGATGCTCTACAGCAAACCTTTTTTTTTTTTTTTTGAAAGGTGAAAGTTCTACAGCAAACTGGCAATGGTCTTTCTAAGCTACAACAGTAGATAATATACTAGTAAAAGCGCACAAAACTATTGAAAGGAAATGAGGGGTTAATAAGAGAATGGAATCCATTGTCAAAAGAAATTCCCAGTAATTAGCCACAGAAAATAAATCATGCTAAAAAATAGTAATTCAAATTGTTTCAGCTTTCAATCATAGACAACTAGAACACTTCAACTAGGAGGGGGTGTTTCAATCAAATGCATACCTTTAAATTTCAAAAGACATGAATCGCATTGAAGAAATGACAATGTTATCAAGTCAAGCATACCTGAATACACGAGCTGCCAAGTGTAAGAACTTTGGCACGGCAGACATCCTTAAGAATTGTCTTCAAACAACGACATGAGCCTATCTGTTCGAGACCATTCTCAACATCAACATAATCAAGATCGAGGGAGCCATGAAACAAAGAAGATAAATTCTTCAGATAAATGTCCCAACTGCTCGACATAATCTCAGATATATCTAGAGAAATAAGATTCGGGGCATCAATTTCTATGATGCGAGCACTACACATATGTATCTTCAAGCGCTTCAGCTTCAGTAGCAGATTCGGAGATGAAATCTGGATATAGCGGACGCCATCGCAATCTTCCATGTCCAAATCTTCAAGCATTGGACAGGCAGCTATGAGTTCCTGAAAGGAGCCATTCAAATAGACATTCGATAGGCATAATGTTTTGAGTGATCCCAAACCCTCGAAACTATCCGATTTTAGGTTGCAATGGTTTAGTTTCAACGGTTTTAACGATCCAATGTGAAATAGGGTCGTTGCGTGACATCCTACGCCATCAAAAAGAAAAGTTTTACAAAGAAAAATGTCGAAGGGGTGAATTTATCTTTAAGCAGTGAAACAGTCTCATAGAAACCGTTTAGCGGGGATTTTATCCGTTTGGGGGAATATCATTTCCTTAGATAAAAAATAGATTTTGCAAGGAGATTGCTTATGCGGACTAGTGTCCACCTTGTGGGTCCGATGCTTTAATCCATTGATAACAGGTCGGACTATTGTAAGTTTGTAACCATTGATGTGGTGGCCACCAAGTACTCAAACCAGTGAAAAAAAAACAAAAAATTTATAGCAGTTGTGTTGCGCCCAAAATTGGTGATCTGCTAAGTTGGGAGTGGGACAACCTACCCGGAGTTTGATCTCCAGATGCCCCTCGAATGTTTAAGTCAATAAAGCTCGAATGTTTAAGTCAATAAAGCTTTTCACTCGATCCACACAGCCATGCCATAACCCACGACCACATCTTGTTCAACTTCAAATCAAACCCACTCCATAACTCACGGCAACATCCAATTGGCCGCCTAATACCTTTTTCTTCTTCAACCTCCATCCATCCAAAACTGCAAAACCCATTGGCCATCATCCAAATCCACAACTTCATCTCCACCATCCTCACAATCAACACAACAACCCATGCCAAAAAAAAAAAAAACCCTTTCAGAGAATCCATAACTCCCCTTTGAAATCCAAAAACATAACATCCCAAAACCCATTCCATTAAACCCACTATTAAATCCTTCCCTTTCAACCCTTCAACAACACCTAAACCTATAAGTAAGATCCACTTCCTTGTCACGATAATCCCCACTGCAATCCACATAGCCACTCCGATCACCTTCAACCCACAAAATCGGCAGCCCACACCATATTATCCCACGGCCACTAAAACCCATATTCCACTCGTCCAAGCCTCTCTAAACCCAATCCGAGATCCATCTCCTTTGAAACCCTCTTTGAACACAACTCCCAGCCCTTTACAGATCACCTTCCATTCGACTAAACCCCCATCAACAATCCATGCGCCCATGGCAAAACCCTATCCCCCTCCCAATTCCAAACCAGTTGTTTTGTGTAAACGAATAGGAGGAGCACACCCCTTTTCATCACTTGGGACACCCAGTTGCAGTGTATCTATGACTGCAAAGGTGCTGATGTACCTCACATGACGGAATTAAGTGACCTGATTGCCACGTACAATGCAGCTTGGTGTTCCGAGTGATGGAAAAGGGTCGCATTGGGTCGGGGTTTACCCGCCGACATCGACCCGAAAATAACATCAGTCGGGTTAAGAAATCATGGGTCTTGCGTAGTGCTAGGTTTTAAATTGGAAAACCGGACTCAATCTTGGGTTGGGCCAGGTTTAAAGAAAATAAACCCAAAACCCGACCCGACTCATATGGCTATACTGTGACTTTCTTAAATATCTCTCGATTAACATAGAAAACTGTTTTGCATGATACAATTGTTTTCGAGCCCTTGAAATCATAAACACAGATTGGGGGAGGCCATTTTTATCAGGGATTGTAACATCTTTTCTTTTTGTTCCATGTCCCTTTTATTTTCATTAATAGACCGGTAAGGCCTAACCCCAACTTCCCCATAAAAAAAATGTGTGTATGTGAAAATACAATATCCTTAAATTTATGTACTTGATGACATAAATTTAGAAATTTTTGGTGTGAAGCTTTGTTTTTTTCCTACAATCTTTAAAATTAGTCACTAGCTTACGTGAAAAAATGAAAACCCGACCCGACCCGAGATACTTCTCGGGTAGGGTAGGGTAGGGTTTTGGAAAACCCGACCTGCTTGACCCAAGTTGCACCCCAAGGCGCATTTATCATTTCCCGTTAATAAACAGAATAGAAAGAAAAGTTAAAGAAAATTAAAACCTAAACAAAAATGGATAAGGGAAACACATTACCCCCTTTTATTCCTTGGACCACCCACTTTAGTGTATTCATTAGGGGTGGACATGGTTCCAGTTCGAACCGAGGAACCGAACCGAACCGGCACATATGGTTCGGTTCGGTTCGGTTCCATATTTATATGGTTCGGTTCCGGTTCTGATATCCTGGAACCGATGGAAATTTGGTTCGGTTCTGGGTTTGGGATCCCGGAACCGAAAACCGAACCGAGAACCGACCCTCACTTTAAAACCCAATGCCTCATCGCTTGATAAAATCACCCCACCACCTTTTAATTCACCCCTCTTTAACGTGTTGCTTTGCCTTTAAAATTTTAATTCACCCCCCAAATTTGTACTTGATTATTCCAATTTGTGCATGTTTGTAGGTCATATATAATTTTTGCATTGCCCAAATTTGTGGTTGTGCAAATTTGTGCCTGATTATTCCAAATTCGTGCATGTTAGTCTTTGCAGTTCATATATAAACAGGACCGAACCGATTATAAATACGATTAGGCAAAATATCTACATTTGGTGAAGGTTGGGTAAACCCAAAACTGAACCGAACCGAACCGATTATATATGGTTCTGGTTCGGTTCGGTTCAGTTCCAAACATATATGGTTCGGTTCTAGTTCCAATTTCAGGGAACCGATTATATATGGTTCGGTTCTAGGTATACCCCAAAATCGAACCGAACCGAACCATGTCCACCCCTAGTATTCATGAGTACTTCTTTACACTATTGGGGGTGGCCCTGTGAAAAAAGGGGGGCAAATATGCCTCTTCTTTCTCACCACCCTATCCAAATCCTACATGACTGTAAACAAATCTAAAAGGGTTCCAATGGGAGAAGCATTCCACATCAAAATGAGACTGACTATTCCATAGGTGACTCACATTCAAGTCCTCCACTAACCATTCCATTAGTGCAATTTTTAGGCTGTGAGGTGTACACAACGGGCCCCATCTATTGCGGGTTCACATTAAACAAGCTAAGATCGTGTGGGAGGGCCCATCTGCAGTGTCCAACGGGTGTCAATGATGTCACTCTTGAAATTCTAATTACTTCATTGGTAACCTATATTTTTTTCCCCTTTATTTATCACTTACTATTCATATTTTTTGGTCTTACTTTGATTTTGAACTTTTCTTTATTTTCTATTTTTAAATTTTAAAATTAGTTTACTTGGGACATCACAGTTCAACCCAGTTTGGATCTCTGACTGGTTTGGACTTTGGACCTAGCCTGAAATTTTATTGGTTTCGTTTAAATTTTTTTTTTTTTATGACATAGGGTGTCCCCACCTCACTTTGTAGGGTGGGACTAATCCCTACGGATGCGCGCAATTACCCTGTTACCTTGCCAAGTTCTCCAAAAGCTTAAGCTGTTGGAGAAAGGTGTTGTTTATCTTTTATACTTTAACACTCCCCTGCACGTGTGGCCCACTTGGCAAACACGTGGCACATGTGGTCCCACTTTAGGCCGACCATCGCATGTGGATTTTTGCTATCCGGGAAGTTTGAACTCAAGATCTTTAGTTTTAATACCATGTTAACTTACCAACTTCTCCAAAAGCTTAAGCTATTGGAGAAATTGTTTATCTTTTATACTTTAACACTCCCGTAAACCACGCGCATCGGCCTAGCCCGAGGATTGTAAATATGTGGGTTGAATGGGTGCCTTTGTTAAAAAAAGTATAAAAAAAGTGATGTGTAATTCTCACAAATTTTTGGGAGAAATTGAAATAATTTCCTTAGTTTCCATTCCTCTATATATATATATATATATATATATATATATATATATATATATATAGAGAGAGAGAGAGAGAGAGAACATTTCCTACACACTTGTGTAGGTAAGTTACCTACACACTACCTTAAAATACAGTGGGGGCCCACATTGTTTGGGTGATCCAAACCATTCATTTGAATGGTCCTCACATAGATAGGGTGTCCACAAAAAATCAGATCCATAGGATCATCCTAACTATTCAAACTATGGAGGCAAAAAATGGACTAATTTGTGAAGGTTTATACACGTCCATTTTACCTCCACAAATCGTAGGGTTGGGATGATCCTATGGATCTGATTTTTTGTGGACACCCTATCTATGTGAGGACCATTCAAATGAATTGTTTGGATCACCCAAACAATGTGGGCCCCCACTGTATTTTAAGGTAGTGTGTAGGTAACTTACCTACACAAGTGTGTAGGAAATGTTCTCTCATATATATATATATATATATATATATATATATATGAGGAAAACGAGTGTGCGGTTGACCGCACCTAAGCTTTGGTGCGGTCGAGGGCTTAAACACATGGGTCCCACAAGTTTGGTGGTGATCAAAACCATTCATTTGCAAGGCCCCATCATATATAGGGTGTGTACAAAAAATCAGCTCCATTGGATCATCCTAACCCCTCCAAAAGTTGAGGACAAAAATGGGCAGATTTGTGGCAAACGGTGTCTGTCCATTTTGCCCTCCATTTTTGGATGGGTTAGGATGATCCTATGGAGCTGATTTTTTGTACACACCCTATCTATGATGGGGCCTTGCAAATGAATGCTTTGGACCATCCTAACAATGTGGGCCCACATGAGTTTTGGGGCCTCGACCGCACCTAAGCTTGGTGCGGTCGAGCGCACAATCATTTTCCTCTATATATATATATATATATATATATATATATATATATATAGAGAGAGAGAGAGAGAGAGAGAAAACGGTTCCTACACACTAGTGTAGATAAGTTATCTACACACTAGCTTAAAATACAGTGGAGGGCATATTGGTTGGGTGATCCAAACCATTCATTTGATTGGCCCTCACACAGATAGGGTGTCAACAAAAAATCAGCTCAATAGGATCATCCCAACCCTACGATTTGTGGAGGTAAAATGGATGTGTATAAACCTTCACAAATCTGTCCATTTTTTGCCTCCATGGTTCGAAAGGTTAGGATGATCCTATGAAGCTGATTTTTTGGGCACACCCTATCTATGTGAGGGCCAATCAAATGAATGGTTTGGATCACCCAAACAATGTAAGCCTTCACTGTATTTTAAGCTAGTGTACTTGTGTGTAGAAACTGTTCTCTCTCTCTCTCTCTCTCTCTCTCTCTCTCTCTCTCTCTCTCTCTATATATATATATATATATATATATATATATATATATATATATATATATATATATATATATATATATGAGATAGAGTTCATAAGGTGTCACCTCATATAGCTTATATGAGGTGGTGCTCTCAAAACATAAAGGGCCCACATTTTTTAGGTGATCCAAACCACTCATTTGAAAGGCCCTTAGATGGATATGGTGCCTACAAAAAATCAGGTCCATAGGATTATCCTAACCCTTTCATTTATGGAGGTTAAAAATGGGCAGATTTATGGAGGTTTATACCCATTCATTTCAACCTCCAAATAAAATTAGTAGTATGACCAAAAATTATTTTAGCAGCCCCACACTTTAGCATTCATCCAAATAAAATCAGTAGTATTACCCCATTATTACTTTATCTTGGTTTGAGACTTGGGAAAATGGTTGAGATTTTTGTTGAAAACGCCCTATTCGTATGTGAACAAGTCCAGGATAATGACAACTGCTTCCATATGCATCATTCGTTTTATTAGCGATTATATGTTTCTTTCCACTTCCTAGGAATCCAAGGCCTTATTTTTGTCATACCCATCAAACAATGTAAGAAAATCATAGCAACTTAAAAATAGTGTCTAATCTATGTTGTTTAAGCGAAGAAAGAAGGTTAAAACTTCAAATAACCATAACTTTGATCCAAGATAGGGCTTAAAATATACTGTTGGAATCGTCTCCAAGAGCTGAACGTATACAGCTCTGACACAAACTATTGTTTCTTTTGTTATTTTTGGCATGTTTCATTCTTACCCCAATTTTGAAGATTTTGTACCCATTCCTTTTCATTCAACAAGATGATCTAATAAGGGAAAATTCATCACACAAAACTCTGAAATAATTGCTTTGTTACTTACACTTGATGAATTAGTTACAACTACTTACAAATATCCATCTCACTGTTCACTAATAGGTGTGCGATTTGGATCGGTCGGGCAGAGCTTGTGCTAAAAAATTGAATCGGAATCAACCCGAGCTGATCGACCCAATTTTATGGTAAAGGCTCAACCAAAATTCCCAAAGATCAATCGGGTGATTTCGCAAAACAGTAATGGTTTGTACAAGACTGCTCATATTAACCTAGAATGCCAACCAAAAAACTTTTGCTAAAAAAAATGAATTGGAACCAACCTGGGCCAGACCCGATTTTATGGTAAAAGCTCAACCAAAATTCTCCAAAATCGAATTGCATTGTACCCCTTTTTGATGATCTCGAGCAAGACTGTTCAAATTACTGATAGAATGGTACCAAAATGTGTACATGACTAGTAAATCTTTGCCAAAAAGCAAGATAATTACAACAAGATGGTCATTTTCGAAAGGCAGTCTGATTATATATCTATGCACTAAGATAAGATTCCAGTCCTACAATATGGGCAACGAGCGTTGGCTTGTATCCAAGGAACCAGACACCTCGAATGGAACCGATGGGCACAAGGTAGGTGCACCAAAAGGTCACCTACCTTGAACCCTTCTAAGCAAACTGAGCACTCGTCCTGGTTCCAAGCTTTGCATCCCCATTTTGCCCAACTAAACCTCCTTGAGCTTCTTGTCTTCGACCCAAATATCTCTTTCTGAAAACTACGCAAAATCACAGACACACAATTCTCATAACCAGCATCCTCAGATCTCATATTTCCCGTGCTATTATACCTGTATTAACCCAAGGAAAGTTCAATGGCCTTAGGCTCTTTAAATTCATGCATTGATGATAACAAACTCAATATGACACAATAAAAATCATATGCCAAGAGAAACCCTTCATTTACCTTTTGATCTCTGATTTTCTTGGTGTCTTCAGCCTCCAATCCAATCTCTCCTTGGCTTCTCTGGCAATATCTCCAAGTTTCTCAGTTTGGAAAGTTTGGTTTGTTGTACTCCTTTTCTGGTTTGTATTAGAACTTGATAGATCAGTACAAGAAAAAAACTAGAATTAAAAGGTTCAGTAAAAACAGAACATCACATATGTTAATAAAAAAAAATCTAGGCTTTCTGGTTTTATGTGTATACCATAGAATTTGTATTGAGATTGCTCTCGTGTTTACTGCTATATAAACAGAAAGATGAGCGTCTGGTTCCGCTTTTCGCAATGATGTTCTGTGAATCTGTGGAGCCTCCTTGGTGAAATCTTCTCCTTCTAGCACATTCCACACCAGGGAGCATTCCAGCCATGGAAACAAGCAAAACCCTAAAGACAAAAAAATGAGAAGAAAAGATCTAATTTATCTAAATTACATCTCTATCTCTGTCTCTCACTTTACCAGGGGGAAGAAAACCCATCTTTTGCTTTCTCTGAAAACCCATACCGAAATCACACCAACAAACGTTTTTGTACCAAAAACAATTCATAACCCAATTCGCATGACCTTAATATACAGTAAGACTGCTTTTCCCAAAATCGTTTTCAAAGCTCTTATTTCTCTGTCTCTCTCTCTCTCTCTTACCCACACAACAAGATTCAATTTTATTATTACTTTTTCACAATTTTTTGGGCATGGCTGTACGTTAATCATTTGAGTATCTTTATCGTTGATAACGCTCTAATCTGATTAAACGGGAGTTTCTTTCTACCTTCCTTACAACCCTCCAAAGTGCTTAGCTGGAGAAGAATGCATGAAAACAAGGAAGCCATGTGGGCATCCCTTGTTTGTATTGTAGCCCTGACGTTTCCATATTTTGATAATGGCACTACTGATTATTTTTTTGAAAAATTATTTAAAAAATGCAAAGTTTTGGTTATATTGTGAATAAATGATAGACGTTTCAATTTTATAAAAAAGAGGCTGTCACTGAGAGAATATGGCTTTTAGGACAAATATACCCACCTTGCTTTTTCTCACCACTTTTTGTGGTTCTAATCCCTATGTTATTCACCTACCCATTTGACCTTTTTCTTTCTTCTTACCTAAGTTTTCCTCCTTCCAATGTGAAAACTCCATTGCCATAGTGAAAAAGATCCATTTCCATACTGGCTGCTCTCTCATGAAACTCCACCCACGAAATGCCTTCATGCGAAAGTCCCTACCAAATCCCATACTATAGTTAGACAGACGGTGGAGGATCTGAGGGAAATAAATATAGTGGGGCCTGCTTATTTCAGTGATCTAAACCATTTACTTGCTGGGCCCTTTCATGTAGTGTCATAAAATCTTCTCTACAGGATGATCATAACCCTCTGATTTGTTAAGGCTGTTTTTATGAGATCCATTCATTCTAACCCTCTATAATCCTAATGGTTCAGATCATCCTATGGAGACTAATTTGGAAGCAAGTCCTATCTATCTACACCAGGGCCCAAACAAATATATGGTTTATGTTCGCTAGGCCCCACCTAAGAAATATGGGATCCATAAGTTTGATTAGATTATCCTAGACCCTTGATCAAACAAGTGGTTCATCTAAGTTTGTTCCAAAAGATCACATCTTAATCCCCGGATTGCCATGAACCACTTTGGAACCACATTTTATACCATGCAACCACTAGGGAACCACATTTTATACCCCGGAACCACTAGGGAACCACATTTTATACTACGGAACCACTAGGGAACCACATCTTATACCCCAGAACCACTAGAGAACCACATCTTATACTACGGAACTACTAGGGAACCGCATTTTCTACCCCGGAACAACAAGGGAACCACATTTTATACCCCAGAACCAATAGGGAACCACATTTTATACCTCGAAACCACTAAGGAACCACATTTTATACCTCGAAACCACTAAGGAACCACATTATCTACCCCAGAACCACTAGAGAACCACATTTTCTACCCCGGAACCACTAGGGAACCACATTTTATACCTCGGAACCACTAAGGAGCCACATTTTATACCCCGGAACCACTAGGGAACCACATCTTATACCCCGGAGCCACTAGGAAACCACATTTTATACCCCGGAACCACTAGAGAACTACATTTTCTACCCTGTAACCACTAGGGAACCCTGCCTTAAACTCCGAGTCGGAAGTCTGAACCAATGGTCGGACTTCCGAATTGAAGCCAGTAGAAATGACAAATCTACTGGTTTTCGTTGGAAATCCGAAGGTTGGTTCGGACTTCCGAGTCAGAAGTTCGAAACAAACGTCGGAAATCCGATGGAAACCAGTAGAAATGGAGGTTTCTCACGTTGGCAATAAAGTTTTTTTTTTCAAAACTACAATGGCAATGAAGCTTTATCACGTTGCAAATGGAGTTTTTTTTCAACACTACAATGGCATTAGAGCTTGGAAACATTGGCAATGGAGTTTTTTTTCAAAACTATAATGGCAATGGAGCTTGAAAACGTTGTCAATGGAGTTTCACGTTCGAAGGCCTGTAGAAGGTTTAGGGAAGAAGAAAACAAAAAGGTGATATGGGTAGGTGAGAAACATAGGGATTAGTTCCTCTAAAAATAGGTGGGAAAAGCAAGGGGGTATAGTTGTCCCGAAACCAAAATTTCCATACCTGACAGCCCTACTTTATGAATTTGAAATGTTTACCCTTGATTGACAATAAAACTAAAACTTTGCATTTTTAAAATAATTTTTCCTTTTTTCCACTTTTTAATTACTTTTTCAAGGCTGTTAAAATAGGGGAAATGACATATTCACCCTTTGTTTTTTACTTGGGACAGCCCCTACGTAAAAGAGAAGTAATAAATACACTGGAGGGGGCTGTCCCAAGCAAAAAATGGGGCGAAATGCCTTTTGCAATGGACACTGGTAACTCCCTTAACATCAACAATGGAGTGGTGCCATTATCAAAATATCTTTGTGTGATTTTTGATCCAATAAAAGCTCACTTTTTTACTTTTCCTTGGATAAAAAATCAAGGGTGGCAGGTTCTTTCTCTGCCCTTGTTACCACACGGTCGGCCACGATATAATTTCTCCCTTTATCGTACCACCTTTACGTGTTCTTAAGGCCTTTCATCATATAAGGGCAAAGAGAGAACCTGCCACCCTTGATTTTTTATCCAAGGAAAAGTAAAAAAAAGTGAGCTTTTATTGAATCAAAAATCAAGGGAGCAGGGGTTTTCCCTCTCCGACCTTTACAAGTAAAGGTTGGCCACCATATAAAATCTCCGATAAAGGTACGACCGTTGATAATTGATCCAACTGTAGCTCCTCAAAAAGTGAACTGCTGTTGGATCAAATATCAAGGATGGGATGATGAGTACGAGTTCATAAGGATTAAGACTTTTCATCGTATAATTTCTCATTTTACCTATAAAATAATAATGGTCCCCTTATTTTACCTATAAACTCTTAATTTGAAAAAAAAAAAATTCCCAATGGTAAATGATATTTCCATCCTCTTTTCAATCATTTGGTCCCGTTCTGGTTGTTTCTTGTAAATGAAGGCCTTCCGTTTGTTTCCTGAAAATGAAATCATTCTCGTCCACTTCTGTTTCTTTTCTGAAAATGAAGTCACGCATTTTCATCCCCTTGTGTTTGTCACCTCAAAATGAAGATAAGAGGAGTTGCATTTATTTTTGGGAACCGACGAACAGAATGGTTGGAAATCCTAGAATATGGGGTGGAAATATCATTTTCCATGCTCAATTAAACCATGATTTGGTCCAAAAGTTTAAGACTTATTAAAAATATCGCAAAACACTACTTGTGCTAATATAGATTAGAAATTAGGCTTAAAAAAATGTCCATTGATATAAAGCATGAAACTCACCCCCTCCTCCCACCTACACACTTCCACACATACACACAAACTCCTCTAATATTCTTATTTTTTTCAGTGTTTCTTATTATAAGAAAAAAAAATTATTTTAAGTAAATCCTATTTGAAAATGGGACATCACTACCACTTTGAAAGTCATTAAATAAGATAGATACTTTAATCATCTATATTTTGAAAGACATTTTCTTATGGTCAGGGATAAATCGACTCCCCAAATGGATAAATCGACTCCCCATGTGTCTATCTCTCTCCTCTTTCTCTCTCTAACCTAGAGGAGAGAGAAAGACACATGGGGAGTCGATTTATCACTCCCCTTTCTTTTTTTCTAAAGTAATCATTAAATCACTCTCATTTCAGAAACTCAACATCCTAAATTTAAAAAAATCTTTCCCATATGTAGCGTCGGTCAATGGTCCAAGTCCGATGGATCTGAACATTAATGGACAAGATTTGGACACAACAGTTGGATCCGAAACTATGCCTATTGGACCCACACACTGAGGTCCAAAATTAGTTTGGATCATGATCCAAATGTAGCCACCATATCAGATGGAGTCGTTCTAATCTGAATAGAGGGTATCAATGTACTAACATACCAATCATATTTGGGATTTGCTAGCGTCCATCGCAGAAAGCATTTTGCGGATGGGCTGTTGCATTTGACAGCAGCCACATCTTGAATGAAGACAAAATCTGCTGAAAAGTGAGCCGGTGTGGCTGTTGTTACATGCAATAGCCCATTCACTTAACGCCTTTTGCGATGGACGCTGGCAAATCCCTTCTTATTTTTGTTCAATATGTCTATTCATGATGAGTATTTTCAATTTTTCATAACTAAAATCATACTCAAAACCATGGTTTTAAATTTCGACCGAAATCTGAAATCTCGGATACCGGTGGGGACCGAAACCGAAAATTTCCAAAATATAATTTTTCGCCATTTACCGAAATTTCGGTAATTTCAGTCCAAAATTTCGGTTTAATGAAATAATTTATTAAAAAAAAAAAGTGTTACAAAATTTCGGCTGAAATTTCGGAATTTCGGTCCGGAATTTGGAACCAAATTACCAAATTTTGGCGAAATTTTTCAGTTTTTGGTGGGGTCCGTAACGGATAGCGAAACCGAAATTTTAAACCATGCTCAAAACAACAAACAATATTTCATTTTTGGGAAGTGATATATCCGCCCTAATTTTTTTACTTGGGACAGCCAGCTCCAGTGTATCTATGACTGGAGTGGGGCTGATGTACGTCATATGGGAATGATTCAACGTTACTGATTGCCACGTACGCTGGAGTTGGCTGTCCCATGTAAAGAAAAAGGGTGAATTTATCATTTCCCTTCATTTTTTTTTTGCTTTTAATTTATATGCTGATACACATCTCTCTCTCTCTCTCTCCAAAAGGAATTCTACGAAATCCATGAAAGAGGATCTTTTCTCTACGTTGAGGCACTTTTCGACCGTCTCCTCTTCTACTACAAAGGAAAAAAAACCCAGAGAGGTTTTACAGTACACATAAAAAAGTTTAACTAATTCACCACCACTCTAGAAGCCATTAATTAAGCTAAATATAAAACTATTTACACTCAATCTATTTGCGAGGAAATTTCGCAGAAAGCCGTTCCACGGCTCGCTCTTGCAGGAGAGAACAACCATATCAGATGAATTAAATGAATGAGACAAAACCTTCTGAAAAGTGATCCTATGTGGCCTTTCTCTCCGGCAAAACTGAGCTACGCAAAATTGGCTACTAAATCCCTAAAAATTTTATGCATATAAGACGACACATATTAAACCATGCAAATAACTTGAGGGAGGATAGATGCAGGGTATCCAAAAAAGGACGTTATTCTTTCTAGAGAGGGATTAGTAAGTTGATAAGGAAAAAGGCTCAAGAGAAAAGAATCACGTGGGTAATGTTTTCGATGACCGTTTATTGTTTATTAGATGGGTAATCACTGGGTAGCCCAATGGGTTCCCATGGTGAATGGGATTCCGATTTGCAAAAGAATCAATGGCTGACAAGATTCACGGATCTAATCACCTTAGATGTGGTAGTGGGCCCATGCCACACGATAATCAATTGGAAGTAGGGATGGCAATGGTTCGGTTTCGGTTCGGCTCGACCTCCAAACTGAACCGAACAGAAATTTGAATCGGTTTGGTTTTACCAAACTGAAACTGAATTTTCAGTTCTGTTTCGGTTCGGTTCCGCCAGTTTCGGTTCAGTTTGATCCCCAAACCGAAATTCGAATCGGTTTGGTTTAACCAAGCCGAAACCGAATTTTTGATTAGGTTTCGACTCAGTTCCGGTTCGGTTCGGCCAATTTTGCCACCCCTAATTGGAAGTGACATATTCGTCCCCTTTTCTTCTATGGGCCACCCCCTCTAATGTATTTATGACTGTTCTTTTTACACTACAAGGGGTGGCCCATGGAAGAAAGGGGGCGGAGATATTGTTTCCCTAACAATTTTCCTGATTAAAGGAGGCGCGTTAAAAAATAGTATCCGGAGGACTAATTTCTGCCAGCCTGCTAAACATTAAAACGACTAATGGCACGTTCTTAATTGTCGTTGTCTATAATTTTCTCAAGAAAATTGGGATAATTAACATGAAGAAAAGGGGTCTTCATTGAATTGATAAAGGACACAAATGTAATGGAAGATTAAAAATTGTGACCCATTTAAGCTCTTGGACATGTTGATTATTGAACAAAGACTTCCCCGTAGAGATGCTAATTCACACTGGGTTGAGCCTCTGGCTCAAGTGGTAAAGACCATGATCTTCAACCATGAGGTCAGCGTTTCAATCCCAGCATAACTACCAAAGGTTGCCCTTCACATGGAGGACACCTCCTTCTTGTTGTAAGATATGGTGCAGTTCTCGTTTAGTTAGCAGGAGGAATTTCTAGTGTCTCAGTGCCGATGTCATTTTTTCAGCTATTCCCACTACTATAATTTAATAATCACACAAACACACCTCGTTTTTTTTATTTAACCACATGTCAAATGCATTTACAATTCCCAAGAAGCTCTCACCAGCCAATTAAAAAGGACGTGACAAGGTTTGTGTCAATATCAAAATATTGTAGTGCAAATATTCGTAGCCTTCTGTTTTATGTTTTTAGGAGATTTTTAATGAAGTTTTGGTGGATCTTCAATACAGCCCAAGGAAGTGCTAGGAATGAGGGTGCAAACCTATGTATAGATGTTATGCAACCCTATTAATGAAGGTTTTGGAGATTTTATTTTATGTATACATGTTTTTCATCAAACGGCAGAATTGAAATGATGAGATTGGTTGAAAACTTGAAATCGGGGGAAAGGTAGTGATTTCTGACTAGAAATCTTGGGTACAAATTCATCAATGCATACAAGAGAGGAATTGACTAAAAGTTGAGAATTGAACTTTTAATTAATTATTTCCATTATTTCCTTCTTTTTGAAATGGTGATGATTAATTATAAATAAACAAAAAACTCACAACCGAGGTGTTGAGAGAGAGAGCACAAGAAAATCGAACGGAAAGCCAAAGAAAGAATACAATGATAGTCACGAGGCAAGAAATCAAATACCTCCATCGCCGCCGGGCGGGCAACTCTGGCTCCGGCTAGCCTATCTGCCTCCCTATTCCATCATTTTTTATTTTAAGATAACTATTTTTGATAAAAAGAAAACATTTTGAAAAAGGCTTTTAACATGGGGATTGATTTTGGAAACCAAGAAGGAATTTTTACAGAAGTGTTAACTTTTTTTTAATTGAAATTAATGTGGAACTTACCTTCGGCCATGATGATTAGAATCGAAGATCGCGTATTCCCTCGAGCTTTGACAAACCCCGAACATGAACCGCTGCACAACGAAGAACAGAAGAGAGATCTTCTAATCTTAAGAAGACCTTAAGCCTCGATCGATGGAATCCCAGGCACCGTCTTTCTACTCGATCATATTATGGGCCCTCCCTTTAGGATGGAACTTCTATAACATATGAATGTTGTTCCCATCAAACGCAAGCCTTATTTATAGATTTCGGCACACGAATTTCTGTCCCTCCAGTCTTGAAATACTCACGTGTTTTAGAGTTTCAAAACACTTGGGATTTATCCCTAAGACTCCCTTTTGTGAATAGAACACAACGTGGAATAGAAAAGCCAACGTTTTTCACTTAAAGTGGTCCCACCAATGTGGGCCACACTAAAATCGCCAACAAAAAGAACTACTGGCAGTTGAAGTTTTACGTCAAAAGACCACTCGCCATCACTAACACGTGTCGAAAATGCTAACAACAGGGGTCTTTGCCAGAGAAAAAAATAAAATTACCCTGAATGTTGTGAAAAATGAATATCCCCATTGTTTTAAGTAATTTAAATTCATTATTTAAAAATCAACTAAATTAATTATTAGGCCTTAATTTGTCAAATAAATAGTTTGGCATCCCTTGTCCTGCATCTCCTTCTTCCTTCGGTTCCTTGTTCCTTGCAGCGTCCCTCGACTATATCCCTTAGTTATTATCTTGTATTATAGTACTGTAATAGAAGACTATGGCACACAGGGGCGGAGGCACATAGAACATGAGGGGGCCCTTGCCCCCCCCCCCCCCCCCCCCCACCCCCAAATGACTTCCAAAATCCCTTTTATGATTCATGGCATGTGCATGCATGCTTGGTTAGTTTAATGGCCATGGCTCCCGCAATGACCAATGGAGGCCAGTGTAAATTAGTTCGGCCCCTCCAAGTGTAAATTCCTGGCTCCGCCCCTGATGGCACATTCCTCAACTGAATTAGGATATATTACAACCAAAGTAGCTTCTCTGATAATTTGTCTTCGATGATTCAATCAATAAAAAACTGAAGTATTTTGTGAAAATATATCAGCTATTACAATCACAAAAAGTTCAATACGAAACTAGTTGATTTCACCTCAGTCGTGACTGAGTGTGCCCCCAAAATCAGCCCGAGATTAAAAAGCTTGTTTTCAAATAGAATAATCTCAGCCATTCATGCAAAACTGAATGGGGGGCGATGCAATTAGTCACGAACTAGGTGAAACAGCCTCATACTAAACATATCTCTATAAAGTATCTCCATGTAAATAAAGAACATGTATTGGTAAAAAAAAGCAAGAAATTTTGGAGTTTAATTTCTTGTATTCACACCTCATCTTCTAAATTAGTTTTGCATGAGATTTTATATGGTGTATGCCTGTATAGTCGTATAATCAAGAACTTTTTACTGTAATGTCCACAGCGTAGGATGGTCCAAACCGTCCATTTGATGGCCCACAAATGATTTTTTGGGCACAACATATTTACATTGTGGCCAATCAAATGGACGGTTTGGATCATCCTATGATATGGGCCGTACAGTACTTTTGAAAAATAATGGACAATACAGGTTTACACCTGTAAAACCTCATTTTGCATTTTGCTTCTCTCCTCTTTACAGAAGCCCTTAAAAACCGTTTTTTATATGTACTTGGGAGTTCAAGGAGCCTGGCATGAAACTAAGTGCATGCGTGGGTCCCACCATGCACATCATTTAGTTAATCGGGGCTGTTGAGCTGGTGGTTCACCACCTTGGATGGCCACAACCCCAAATCAAGGCACTTATACAATCATAACCGTTGGATTGGTACAATTTTAAATTTTTATAGGGAAATGATATCAGCACTACAATGTTTTGATATCTCCACTATAGCATCTTGTCATTTAAAATTTTAAAAATGACGAAAGGTTATTACAATCATGGTTTAAAATTTCAGTTTCGGTAACCGTTTTAGACCCCACCGAAAACCGAAATTTGGTAATTTGGTTCGAAATTTCGGCCGAAATTTTGTAACACTTTTTTAAAAAAAAATAATGGCATTTAACGAAATTTGGTAATTTGGTTTGAAATTCCGGACCGAAATTATGAAATTTCCGAAATTTTGTTTTTTTAATAAATAATGACATTTAATCGAAAATTCGGAGGAAATATAAAATCATGATTACAATTCCTAAAAAGCTCTTATAAATCAATTAAAAAAGAAAAGACAAGCTGGGACCGTGCAACTATTAAAACATCGTTGTGCTGGTATCATTCCTCTTTTTTCTAGTATGTATTTTACTCAAACATTTTTTAACCGTCCATTTCCAAGCATTTAATCATAACAAGCTTTTGGATTAAACGAACATTAATTTTGTGGGCACACTCAACTCTGATACGATAGCTTGAGGTGGAGTCTCACTACGATTGTAGTCAAATCCGTCGATTAGGTGGACCATGGTCCAACCCAAATGGATGGCCGTGCAATAGAACTCTATATCATGCGCGAGGTTCACTAGCACATCTTGGAAAGATAAATAACCTTTTTTTTTTTTTTCTTCGTGAAAGATTCAAAATGAAGAATTGAAGATGAATAAAGAAAAAAGAAGAAAATACCATCGTATGTTCCCGAAGTACGTAACTGCACTTACACGTATCTGTTTACTGCAGCTACACTTTCCGAGCTACTCAAAAATCGTGTGGTCTGCACGTGACTGACGAGCGCCGGCCAGAAGGCTTACGTACGTGCGTGTCCTCCAAATTAGAGGGAGAGAGAGAGAAAGTGGAAATAGGATTTGAGAGGGATTTTCTACTGAGAAAATGAAAAAAAAAATCATCAGCACTACTGTATTTTGATGAGGGCACTCCTCACTTTATTCAAAGTATGGTATGGCCAGAACCATAGGATGATCCAAACCGTCCATTAGATGGGTCATAGCCTAAATAGGTGTTGCCCCAAAATTCATCTCCATAGATTTATCCTAACCCTCCGATCTGAATGTTAGAGGGTTGATCCTAACCCTCTGTAGATCGGAGGGTTAGGATCAACCTATAGAAATGATTTTTGGGGCACAGTATACTTAGGTTGGGCCCATCTAATGGACGGTTTGGATCATCCTATGGTGCGGGCTATACCGTACTTTTAATACAGTGATATTGCTCTCATCAAAATACAGTAGTGCTGATAAGATTTCCCATTTTTTTAATGTGAAGAACGAAAGTGGTGTGAAAATTGTGAAAATTGTCAATATCTTGTTCTGGGTTTTCTCCTTTTTGGGATATAATATCTACAGCCTCCTCTTTTGATAACAGCACTCCACATTTTTTCCTTTTTTTAAAATAATTTTTTTTTTAATTTCAAAATTTTTGTGGGGATGTTTTATTTTTATAAGAGATTCTCCGTGCAAGCACGTCACACCTGGGCTTGATTCTCTTTACGTCATGCATCTCATCGTACCCAGAAATTATTACGGGAGTCCCTTCGGCCTGAACATCCTGAAAAGTTGTAAAACAACATCGAAGCTAACACCGGTTTCCTTACATGCTAGCAGTAGCTTGAGACTTCCAGGAATTTTTTAGAAAAGTTTGGAATGGAAAAATATTTCTAAACTTTCCTACTCTTCCGTGCACACAAAGAAAAAAGATAACTGAAATTTCGCTGAGGAATTGTATGTTTTAGATTTTGAGAACCAATTGTGAGTACAGAATTGATTATTGTACTCATATTTAATTTTGAGTCTCACAATCTATTTTAAAAATCCAAAGGCGCTGTTCAATTGAGACTTATGTATGACAGCCGATGGTGAGCAATCAAAATGATTATTGGACTCAAATTACATTAATTTTGTGACCAATAATTGGTTTGGGGCTCGACATCGTTTTCATAATCTCAAATGAACAGGATCAACACAAACAAGCCGGCCTTAGATAGACTTATCATTTTTATATGACAATATACCTCTAAATTAACCACAATCATAGTCATTTTCCTCAAAGTCGTGAAAAAAAATTCCCGAGACAAAAATGTTTTTGTTGCAATCAAAACAGGCATTAGAGGGACCTTCCATTTATGATGATTTCATCTAAGTCAACCATAATCATATCATTTCCCTGCTTTGTTTGGTTGTGCAAAAGCTCGGCAGCCGTAGGATTTTGGTTTGGATTTAGCATGCCATTCCATGTTTGGTAGCCAAAATAGCATCGGACTCCCTTGGATGTCTCTCATATAATAATAATTACTTGTCTGATGATGTGGATTCCTTGTCTTCTCTTAAAGTAAATCCTTCGGAACCAAAAGAATTTTGGTTGAATTTTCTAGGGAATGATGCTCTCTCTTTATCTTTCATTCCTCTCTCATTTTTCTATCCCTATATTGGTAATGACACCCCTGCTTATTCTCTTACTCTCCGAAGATATGATGTGCAGCCAAACACTGCTTCACTATTCTCCAAGGTAAATTTAGACAAATCAAAATGCTTGTCTCCTCATGTTTGACTTCATATTCCACTACAACCCGAGCAACCCTGAGCAACCAAACGGAGCAAATCACGGAAAGGTAAATTTTCCGGAAAAAAATTCATTAAGAAATGTTTTTCTTGCGGTCCAAAACAGGTCCTAAGATTTCTTATTATTATTATTATTATTATTGAGAGAGAGAGAGAGAGAGAGAGATTATGTCATTAGATTAGGACAGTTGTGAATATGTCATTAAATTAGGACAGTTGTGATCATAAAAGGGTACGAAAAAGCTTTCTGTTTGATGGGCTTCCAGTTTGATGGGGTGCGATTGAATCTTCCTGTATATAGAAAAGGAGGAGTCGGTGGTTTTGAAGACAAAAGTATTAGTATCAGATGTGTTTCGCATCTTCCAACTGACTCTCGTCTCTTTTAAAGTTTCAGCCATTACGCAATGGCTTCTTTTCTCCACCCCAACAAATGAAATCATATCAGCCATCAACGTAAACAGCTCACGTTGTTGTCCTCTCCCACGCCCTAATAAAACTCTCCCTCCTCTCTCTCTGTCTCTCTCTCATGAGTTTTACTGATGGCACTTGTACCAGATGATTTCATCTTAGCTCGCGGGCCACATCACACACGTGTCAATCTACCAGGACATCATGGGTATTGGTTTTATGTGCCACGGGAAGATACGTGCTGTGCAAACAAACTTGTTATCACAGAGGTAAGCAATAGCATATCCCCTCCTTTCTTTTTTGGATGGGTCATGGGTAAGGTGGGGTTAGGCAGACCCCGCCAGATATCATTCAATAAAGATATCTGGTCGTAGCAGAAATACGGACAAATGTTGTGTGACTCGAGTTTCATTGAACATCAAATGTACACGTAGGTCCCACAATAATGTACACGTAGGCCCCAAATTGTGGGATCTGGAAGCATAATCAGTATGAGTTTTATGAGGGGCAACGACGATGGATACGCGGGATCTTTAAATCATTAAAGTCAGAGCTACATGTCTTTAGGGTATTAGTACGTATTCAAGTTAGGACTCTAGCCTACTTTAACATGCCCCAGTTCGGCAACCGTGGAATTTTTTTTTCAAGGAATATTAGCTTTACGCAATTGTGAGGGAAGGATGTGGAGGGAGAGACGTGACATGGACTGACTAAGCTGAGGGTATGAAGAGGCTGAAAAACAATGAAAAATATATAAAACTCCACTCAAAATATGATATTTTTTTGTCCTGTTTTTTAGCTATGTCTCACACCCACGCTACTCATGCCCTCTCATGGCTCTTCTCTCACCCTCCTCACCACTCACACTAGTTGAATGGACTAACATTCCCTGAGAAAAAAAGTTCATGGCTGACAAACATGGCGGGTTATCTTTTATTTGGAGGATCTCATGTAAGGCTTTTCATATATGGTGTCGGTTCCATGCTACGCCTAGTAGGGCAGCCTCCCTTCATATTTGATCCGAGGACAGCTGAATTTTTAAAGCTATGTAATTGGCTCAAATATCAAAGGTGGCGCCTATTTTGTAGCTAATTATATGACCATAGAGACCAGAAACTTCCTAGTTTAGTGGGAAGCTCAATTCCCTGAAAACTCACTTCAGAAGCAATGTTCTTCTTGCTTTCTAAACTAAGGGGAAGAAAGCTTCCCATATGCTTCTTACATGTTTTTTTTTTTTTTTTTTAATGGAGAGAACATTTTATATTTGAGTGATTATTTTTTCCCAAAGAATATTTTCTCCCTTTGATAATTTCAAAGCAGCATATTAAAAATAAAATAAAAAAGAGCATTTAAAATTGAAAATTTATCTTATGTATCAAATGAGAATCCTATGGATCTTTTTCCAAAAACTTAACGTTCGAGAAAAATACATGCATGAGAAAATTTATATTCCTAAACCTTGTAAATCTAATTCACCATGACTTCTTTTCTACTTGCAATCCTTACAAGTAAGAAAAAACATGTAATGTTTTTGTATGTACTTCTTGTTCTCCCTGACTTATGACATTTGTAATTTTTTATGTACTTCTTGTTCACATCCAGTGAGACTTCTTACATACTTCATGATGACTTTTAACAACGCTTCCTCTACATTTTCTCAAATAAGGAAATTCTCTTCTTGTTTGCATAATGAGTTCCATCTCGCTTGTCACAACTCACAAGCACAAGTACTGGACTTTTATCAACGTTAACACACACAACATCAATATTCAAAGCAATTAGGCCTATGGAAAAAAATTGGGCTACATTTTTGGGCAGTGATAAATCGACCCTCTACGCATCTTTCTCTCTCCTCTGGGTTAGAGAGAGAAAGACCCATAGGGGGTTGATTTAAGATATATTGGGGTCGATTTATCACTCCCCACATTTTTTTCATAATCTGAATTTAATTGTTATTCTCAGAAGGAGAGGGTTCTTAGAAGTTAGAACTATAGCTTTATCGAACTTGTTAATTGCATTCCAATTATTAATACCTTTTCGATTGGGGAAAATCAAATGGTATTTCCGCCCCTCGTTTGTTTGTGTTTTCCAGCAAAACGTCATCTTTTAGGGAAAAGACAAACCAGAGGGGTGGACGTTTTGGAATTAAGGGTAAAAATAGCATTCCTTGTTTTTCCATTTTGAGTTCTTATGCATAATATCTAAGCTAGAGACTAAATTGTTTCTTACTACGAGAAACTAAATTCAGCAAAATCATGAAGAAAAAGCTTTCATGCAACAAGAGTCTGCACCAGGGTTGCCAACGAAAACGATAGCCCTAAAAGACAACACTTCTACTTTTGCTTAAAGTCGACATAATCACATGAAATCATGTGTTTTGGATTTGAAGAGATTGCGAAAGGTTGCGTACTCCATCCCTCTTTAACTCCCCATCTAATCATAATCGATGCCTCTCTCTCTCTCTCTCTCTCTCTCTCTCTCTCCACCCCGTTTTTTGTGGGCGATTTCTCAATCAAACCCCCAACACATCAGAATCCAGGCAAAACACAAGAAAACGTACAAGAAACTAAGCTACAGAAAATTTGTATTTTTTCCAGCTAAAACAGTACTCAAAATACCTCAAAATAACATCCAGCATGCATACATGCATGGACACAATTCAGCCCAAAAACGTCTCTTGCTTTTCTCTACACATCCATGCACTAAACGTTGTAAAATCCAAAAAAAAAAGAAAAAAGGAGCGAGGGGTAAGAAGGTCATTTTGAAGCACCAAGATTTAATTCCAGTTCCAACCCAACTTCCCCACGTTCTTCACCCGAAGTCGTAAATAGATGCGCCAGCGAGGTAACGGCGGAGCAGCTCGGCTTACACGGCTTCTTCTTCTCAGCCACAAGATTTGAACACATGGAAGGAGATGAAGAAACTGGGAGGGGAATGTAGAAGGAAGAGGGAATAGAAAAGTTAGTACGAGCCTTTGATCCTCTAAGTCGCCTCGCAGCCGAGTCGTAAGCACGAGCCGCTTCCTCAGCCGAGTCGAAAGTCCCGAGCCAGTGTCTGCATCTCCCGATACGATCTCTTATCTCAGCCGACCATCTCCCCCACGGTCTCTTCCTCACCCCTCGAAAATTCCTCTGCCCCTCCAAATTGATACTTCCACCCCCTCCTCCTTTCCCCTCCACCCCCGGTTTTTGTGTTTCCTCACCGAAACGGTCAGAAACCGAACCGGGTTTCGCTCTCTTATCCCCGAACAGAACGTTTCGCCCCACAACAGCTGCGATTCCTTCCAGTACCGGTTCGTCCGATTCGGTAACCGAAACGTGCGTATCGGTTACAGGGTCGTGTCGGGAGTAGAGTTCGTAGTCTGTAACTGTAACGGGCTCTGTTGGGAAGCGAAACGTATCGGGGGTTTCGGTTAGAAAGTCTTGATTGAAGAGGAAAGGTAGGGTTTCCATGAAAACGAAGAGGAGGAGAAAAAGGAGGAGGGTTTTATGTCTTTTTCGTATGGGAGTCGTTTATTTAGGAGAGTGAGACGGGTGATTATTCGAAGCATTTAAAAAAAAGCAAAGGGAATTTAATGGGAGAGATATCGCTGTCTTTTCCGATACGACCGTATCGGTCTTTTCTCGGGACGATGAGTAAAAAGGATATACTCTTTACCGTAAGTTGGAAGATATCCCTGTCTTTTATTAGAATGACAAGCGTGTCCTTGCTGTTGGTATATAGAGAGACTAGTTGGTAATTAATAATAAAGATGAGGGTAGATTTAGAATCTAAAAAAGTATTAACTGGCTGTAGCCTGTAGGGTTTGATTGGACGTGCGTTTTGATGGGTATGATATCGAGGAACTGACCGCCTGCTGCCGGTGTCACTCTCTCTCTCCTTCGTCTTTTGCGTCACGGTGTCGTCAAAGACAAGATTGTTTGACTGCTTAAGTGGAAAAGACCGAGGTTTTTTAAGTAGTTTGGGATCTCTTATTCCCAGAATCCACGTCTGTCTTCACAAAATTTACTAAAAATGCCCCCCCTTTGTATTTCTCTCATGGTGGTGAAGATTTCCAGCAATCCAATATAGACTTAGATAATTAAACAAAGAAAGCTTGTAAATACTGGCTTTGGTTGATAGCCTTTTGGGTCCCGTTTAGACTCAAGTAAAAAATCAGTGGAAATCTTTTTCCATGAAGAAAAAATTTGGCTTTAAGGGTTACCATTTTCCTAGGAAAGAGGGAAAATTTTCTATTTGGGAAAAAAATTTCCATAGAAATATGAGTTGAGTGTTGGAAGATACTTTTGACATGACAAACATATTCTCCTTGTTTGGCTTTATGGAGAACACAGCTGAGGTTAGAACATGAATATCGGACAAACACCAAAGCTCGGTGTAAGCCATATGTGGACCGTCCAATCAATCAGGTCTCACTCTTATTGGGAATTGATTCCGCACTTGCACGGAGTAAGGGAAACGATATTGGCACCCCTGATTTGATAATAACACCCATCATTTTTATAGCAATTTCTAATTAGATGTCCAGAGCCTAAGTTGAGAGCGTTTGGGGAACTTTAATGCCCTTTCCCAGCTAATAAACTAAGTGTAAAATGGAGAGGGGAACTGTAATGCCCTTTCACAGCTATAAGCAAAGTGTAAAAATAAGAGATGGGTACAGTTATTAAAACAAAGGAACCTGTTATAATTTCTCATTACTTACTATTCTTCTAGCAGAGGTCTATTAATCTAACAGTTTTGTTTCTTTTTTAAATGGTGGAATTTTATTCGATAGGCACCCAGACCGTCGTGGGATCAAAGAGAACAAGAAAGAGAGAGAGAGTTCTCTACAAGGGCAGAATATCTAAAGAGGTAAAAAATCAAATATCACTAAAAATCAAGAGTACTTTCTATTTTAACCGTGTCACCGTTTCTAAATTTTGAAGGTTCGCAGTGTGTCTGACACCGTGTCGACACGGACACTATGGTGTCATCAAGCGACAGTAGTGTACATGTCCACAAATCATAGGATATTTCTTAGTTATCATCTTAGTAGCACCACATTTATCTGGCAAATGGAGAGGCGGGATCATTTCTTGGTGAAAACCAGGCTTACCCCTGTGGGCCCTAACAGTACACTCTAGAATTGTTGGGGCCCAGACAGAAGATAGTTGTCACTAAATCCAACATTTTTTTTTTCATTTTTCTCCATATTATCTGATAGGGAGGAATATTTGAATAGGGTGTGGTCTAGTTTGGAAAAAAAAAATCCATAAAAATGAGTTTATTAAACATGGGAAAATACATTTTCCCTGTACCCATGGTTGTAATATCTCGTCAGAAAACTGTATTAGATGAGACACTTTATAGTCATTATTACACTGTAAAAGGGATTAGAAAGGTCTTCATACTCTTGAAAGTTGAATATCTAATTTTTAACACCTAGCAAGAAAAGAAAGGTCGGTGGAGGAAAATCCAGCATGGGAAAAGATAAGAAGGGCAGAGAAAAATGAAATGTCGGCCAAAACTATACACCCAATGCCTAAAACCGCTATCTTGTCGTGTGGAAATTCGCATGAGGTGTAGTGTTCCCAAGGTGGAATGCTTGCACGCGCCTACTATTCTCTGCTTTTCTCATTTTCTTATTCTTCATCTCTGAGTTCTACAAGTAGAGAGACCTCCTAGGACCTTGAGAGTATCACTTAACATTAAAAAAAACTCCAAAGGTAGATATAATTAATCTAATGACCTCAGATACTTAGGTGTATGATTTCTGTCTCATTTGAGGACACTCCTTTTACCTATGTTTTGATGGAGGAAAAATACTAAAAAGTAAGTCACTTTTAGGCTCTTTTTAAAATAGACTTATTGGGCCCTCATTCTGCCTCGTTTAAGTGATCGAAATCCGGGAACCACAACCTATCCGGCAGAATTCCGGTTGTGCTTTGATCCATCAAATCCCCTTTAGATTCCACCGAGTAAATTATTGGTTTTTGTGGACCTTTATCTTATAC
Organism: Tasmannia lanceolata; assembly: GCF_043159265.1. Classification (NCBI taxonomy): domain Eukaryota; kingdom Viridiplantae; phylum Streptophyta; class Magnoliopsida; order Canellales; family Winteraceae; genus Tasmannia; species Tasmannia lanceolata. Next base: position 7,284,594 of record NW_027518683.1, read on the forward strand.
ATGCATGGTTGTTTGTTTAGGATGGGATAGAGACCAATAAACCATGTGGGTCATCTCATCATGCTCTACAATATCAACATTCTTATAGGACCCAAAAATTGCCTATGTTTCGCATACATGCATCCTTATAGGACCCAAAAATTGCTTTCTACCATTGATCGTGAAAGTGACTTCATATTTGTTCTCTTTGTTGTAGTTTTTTCCTCTAATAATGTATCACAGTCACTTTCACGTTGTGTAGCCCAATTTACAAAGAAAACAAAAAGAAATGATATCAGCACAACCATGTTTTAATAATTGCACAGAACCGGCTCGTCTTTTCTTCTTTTATTGGGTTGAGAGAGCTTTTTCGGAACTGTAATAACCTTTTGGCAACTCTTTGAGTTATAAAAGGCCAGACGATCAGTCACTGCAAATATCAAAACATGGTTGTGCTGATATCATTAACTATAAAAGTCAAAAGCCTAATTGAATCATTAGGATCAGCAATGGTTCCCACAAAAAATATGCAACTGATACCGTTGATCTGATGGACTATCGAGATGCCCCAGGTGATACTAGCACAAATGGCAAATCCGCATTTCATCTATAAGATTTGCCTTAGAAAAATCAACATGTTAGAGCTTCTCTCTATGGTACCCTAAAAGCATGGCTGACACCATTCTCCAAGGTAATTCCAGACAAATCAAATTACTTGCCTCCCCCCCTTTGGACGTCTTATTCCACTACTCTCCGAGCCACCCCCCCTTCAACCAAACATAGCCTATAGACCTATGGGCTAGGAGTGTCTTAGTACCGGCAGCCAAATCAATTGAGCCCATCGCATCGATATAGCACACCTTTGGTCCGAAGGATGGTCTATAGGAAATAATCCTAACAAGGAAAATCTTTATGGCGTCATCTTTTTAAGGCCATGTTTGGCAACCATGAATTATTTTTCGAGCGGTGTGAGAGGGGGTGGGTGCGTGGCAAGAGAGATTTGAGAGGTACGAATGCCTAGAGTGAGAGAAGCCTGAAAACTAGGAAACAAAAAAAACTCGACCCAAAACTTGAGTTTTTCCTTGTTTTTTAGGCACCTCTCAGCCTCTAATCAACCGGGCCCTCGCAAATCTCTTCTCCCACCAGCCCCACCCCTCTCTAACCACTAGCAACGTATAGGCCCGGCAGAGATTTTGATCGGCACAGTTAATATTGTGAAGGAAAACACTTTGTAAACGAGATTTTGATTGGCACTGTTAATATTTTGAAGGAAAACACTTTGAAAACGGAATTCCGTTTTGGAAATAAGAATGGGCATGACACGACCGTTGATTTGACCATTTTCCAAGTGTATTTATTGCGTGATGGGCTCCCCTCCTTTTGTCTTTTAGTGGACACGGCACCAATGGTTGATGCTTGCTTTTTTCTCCAAAAGGGAATCCCGTTTTCCTAGCAGTTCTATTTTGAAAATTTAATCTTGTATAGAGGTGTTTTGGCATATTGGAAGCAAAAAATGAGCTAGTTGAAGAAGGGTCTTTTTATTGGCTTCTTGTACATGTGTCCCAATCACTAGTCCCCTAGTCTTTCTATCAGCTATCTAGCTTCAAATGTAAATCTCATTTAAGAGATTTTTTCAACCAGCTCTAGCTACCTTTCCCAGTTACATTTGAAGGCCAGGGTGCACCAGAGCTACGGATATGAAGAGGCCGCACAAACCATGATATTTATAAAAAAAAAAAAAAAACAAGGTGGGCTGCCCTGAAATCACTTTTGTGCCTGTACTGGAACCGCTTGTCCCTTGGGTGGAAGAGAAGCTGCTATTGACCGCAGAGTGCTTGCAATTTCGGTGAAACTCGGCCTCTCTGATGGCTCGGCGGACCAGCATTTCTCCATCAATGATCTCCAATCTGGATCACAACATTCGGGCACCGCAGGACGAAGTGTGTTGCTCACAATACCACCTGTTGTTGAACATGCAATTGATAAAAACAATAGAAATAGCAGCTTCTTAAGGCCCTGTTCGATCTAAGATTGTGGCAACTGATTCTAAGCCCAAAACAGATTATTGGACTCGAAATAAAACGTAATTTCGAGCCCAATAATCGGTTTGGGGCTCACAATCGGTTGTCACACTCTAAAGAGAACAGGGCCTAAAGAGGCAGGAAGAAAATGTTGAATTATAAATGATTAAATAGCACCAACTCTGACAACTTAAGCTTTTGGAGCAATTGATTGTTTCACATGGTATTAGAGCAATTGCCTCCCAGCAGGTCTTTTGGGTACAAAACCCAACTCCTTGATATTAAAAATCCACGTGTAGGGTTAGCCCAAAAGGGGGCCACATAACATGTGTATGGCCAACCCAAAAAAAAAAAAGTGGGGCCACAGTGTTGAATAATAAAGGGAGATGATTTTTTTGCACCCCGTCCCAACCCGTAGGATTATGCACCCCCATTTAAACATGAACTGTGGCCAGACTTTAACGCTTTTTGACATCAAATCACGCTACAAGGGGGCGCATAATCCTTAAGGGGGCCGAAAAAATCATCGCCCGTAATAAATGATTATACAACACTAACTCTAACGGCTCAAGCTTTTAGAGTAACAATTGATTGTTCCACAGAAGAAACCTAGGAGTACAAAAAATTACCTATAATGGCTCCGTAGTGCAAGTCCGCGTATGGTTCCTCTCCTGTGAGAAGTTCCCACATTACAATCCCGAAGGAGAACACATCAACCTGAAATTTCACCACAAGCTTCAGAACATAAACAGACATCATGACCTCAACGACGCGGGTGACGGGAGACTTGAAACGATGGTTCTAACAAACCTTCTCGGAAACCAGACTGCTACTGCCATTTAGAAGCTCCGGAGCCATCCATGGTAACGTTCCACGCACACCCCCAGATATCAGGGTCTGGCATTTTACCTTCGATAGTCCCAAATCACCAACCTGACTTGTTTGGGAACGGATCAGTTACAAGACACACATAGTATGCAACTTAGGTCGATTTTTTTTTATATCGGGTTGAGCTTTTACTATAAAATCAGATCCGCTTCAGATTGATTCCAATTCATTTTTTTAGCAAAAGCTCAACCCGACCCAAGTTACACCCCAAACACACACACAATTTATGAACAGGAAAATGATGTCCACAACCCAGTGTCTTGATAACGACATTCAATACTTTATTATCCACTCTTCCATATGGCCATTAAGAACATCTTTGGAATCTTAAGAACGTTTATAAGCTGTTTAGAAAAGTGTAAAGTAAAGAATGGAGTGCCGTTAATGAAATAAGGCTGTGCAGATATCAATTCAAATTAATAAGATCAGCTCATATGAGACAATACATGCAACAGTAAATGAAATTTAATCTTAAATATGCGCAGATATCCATTCAATATGAGCTGAAATGAAACAAAACATTCGCATTAAATGAAATTTAATCTTGCATGTTATATAAGTTTATAAATAAATTAGCCCCTACCATTAAAAATTGTAAAAACTAATAATTTGTAGATTTTAACCATATGACCATGGAAACAAAACGAATCATGGGCCGCCTACAATTTTCAATTGTTATTTGCTTGTACATATTTTTTTTTTGAATGGTAATTTGCTTGTACAAGCGAATATGTGAATATTTGCTTGTACATATTCACACATTCTTTAACGATAATTATTAAATTTTTGTCATGAGTGGATTTCCATTCATCGTCAGTTCATGGATTCTCCATCCATTCATCTCCATTCCTGAACAAAATAGATATCAAAGGAAGTACAAGAGTTGATGTAGACTGGCAAAATAACTGAAGTTAAACACCCCAAGTCAAGCTAATGAATAAACAAGAAAGAGCTCTTTCAAGAAGAAAATGGACACACAGCATAGTTCCAAGTGGTTGATACATATACCAAGTTCCTCCACGATCGTTTCAATAGGAGGAAAAAGAAAACCCCAAATTCCTTTAAGGAAGAGTAAGACAAGATAACTAGGGGGATAAAAGAGATTGTGAGGCTCAACACCAACCATTTTTAATGTCTTCTACAGGGAAATAAACCACCTTTTTACCCGTACTTTTAAATATAGAACAAAAGAAACTGGTAAAAAAAGACCCCATGGTGTGGCTGTCAAGATGGTTTCAGCTGGCCTTTCCAACTCAATCATGACTAAAAGGTTTGATGCAATGAGTTCTTCAGTGTTGTTATAAACCGACATATTCCCAATTTCACCAAACACCAAAGCTGATAGGTGCACATGAGATCTACTTATTCCGCCTTTGACTCTTTGCATGATCCACACCAAACAAACAGCCTACCATACAGATCGCTTTCCTAATTTTACATCTTAGCAGGACTTCCGTGGAAGCTAGCATTGATGAATGTTTTAGACAAGTACAGGGACAAAATTTGTGCAAGCAGGACCTATCTAAATCCTCCAGTAGCCTAGAGAGAGATCATTTCTGAAGGTGTTATCAGACCTTGGTTCACTAAGAAACCAATCCATAGGGTGGTGCAGTTAGTCCCCATCTCACGGCAATTGCTTGGCACGTGTGATAACAGAAACAAATACAGATAGGAAAATGCTAGTGGGAATTTGCAGATTAAAAACTATGAAAATGGAGCTACGAGTGTCCTGATTTAGTTAGTAAGTGTGGCCATGGAAAGCAGATTGTTCACTTTCTAATTCAGACATTAATTCATATGATCAATGTTTTTTAATTGTTAACTCTTGGCGCTGGCTTGTATCGGACTATTCGGTTCCTAGGGATTTGCCTTCTCTTAATAAAAGGTTGCCTCTAAAAAAATTCTTTTTAATTGTTGATTCTACCATGGAGGTGTCTGGTCTCTCCCTTGTTGCTCTTTTCTTTAATTGAGAGCACTTGACCTCTTCTGATGTGATATGAGAATGTTGGATCTCTCCCTCCAAAATAAAAGGTTGCAGGTGATCTCATTGAATAGAAATCATGTCCCTTGGGAACATGGCAAAGAGTCAGATGTCAAAGATTAAGGGCACGGTGGAAATTGGTGGTCTTCTCCGCAACGTGGAGAATGAGATTAGATGGGCTTACTATGAGCCGATTGGCGAGACCAATTCCAATGAGAAGGTTCAGGCTATGTTGAGTGGGATAAGGTCAATCTCAATTAGACTTCTTCATTGTGGAGGGAGACTCCCACAATGCTATTAAATGAGTTAGAAATGAAGTTAGATATCCTTGGAGATTCGCCGACGCTACTACGCGGCCAAGAGCGCGGATGACGCGGTCATAACTCGGGAGAGTCATAGGAGTTTTTATTGACTATGTAGGGCAAAACGCGGAATGCGGATGCAGTGCAACGCGGAATGCGACCAAGGTAAAAGGGAGTCGACTTGGGCGAGTTCCGAGTCGAGTCAACAGGTTTTTAAACACTGCCTACCACGAGTTTTTAGCATTTTTTGTGATCAGCTAATAGTAAGGCGGATCATCTTGCTCGTTTGGGATTGGAGAGAGTGATGCGTCAAACATTTGATCATCTTACCTCTTGAGAGTCTCTTGTGGTTTTTTCCCTTTCTTTCGTTTTGGTGCACCTCGATCATCTCAGTCATAGATCTTTTGCTCCTTTTTTATTGTATTTCATCATTCAAAAAAATCAGACATTAAAGACAACATCCTAAAAACTAATTCTTTGACTACGTGAAGATCAATGAAGTGTCACATCTAGGGGTGAGCTGAGACAGCTCACTTATGGTTGTCATTCTATGGGATGGTTGTGAAGACTCTCAATCCACACGTGAGTGCGGGGCAGGTACTTGCACAAATTGACAAGGTCAATGGAAGGAAACACCGATTGCACCAACATTGGCTTAGAGCTTGATCTTATTGTCAATGATTACATCGGTAAGCTGACCTAAGAAATTTGCGACTAAATGATTCTTTTTGTAATGGCTTGACTAAATAATTCTTGTATATATACTTTGATTCAATAGAAGTGTGATCTCCAAGAAAGGGAAAAACCACCGAAATTTGGGAACACATTTAGGTTATGTCTTAAAGCATGAATTGTCAGGATGGAATTTCCCAAAATGACATATTCCTTGGGTTTACATATTCCATTTGGCAAAGTTGTTTGATCCCAAGAGAAGGTTTGTCAACCGTTTTCCAATGATACAGATTTCAAAATGTATTATATACTTACATATTTCTGTTGAGTAAGATACCAACCATTTACAATGATCTAATAAAGTAAAAAAAAGTGGTAATAGATGGCTACCTTTATGTACATTTATTAGCCTCATAGGGTGAAAAGAAGAGAGATACCCTGATATATACATCTCTAATTTTAAGTGTTCGCCTTTTTTTGTTATATAGTATTATAGGGTGTTACCTTGCACCTACAGGCACTCTCAAGACTTGAGAAATTTCATGAGTTGCTAAATCCGAGTAGAATCCACCTCTTAGCCCTAACCTCTAATGTTACTATTTAAATATGGGGAACGGACCTATAGCTAAGCTCCTAGAACCAATACCCAACACAATAAGTGGAGAAATTACAAGAGAAGGGAATAGGAGGTGAGAAGGTTGAGGCTTCCCATCGATTTTGGAAAGTCCCAAGGCACCCCACGAAATTCAAAAGTTTCTCCTCCACAGTTATACTTCATGAAAGCAGAGGTAAGAAAAAGAATAATACAACAAGAAGAACAAGAAGCCACGACTCGAATTGCAAGAAAGGCAAAGAAAAGGGAACAGGAGAAGGATCTTCATCATTAACGTCATCTTCAACCTCCATCATCTAAAGGCCAGTACCTTGATTAGTTTGTTCTGGTGGAATGGAAACTGTATTCACAAATCTAATATAGGATCGTATGATGAATGGTGAAGTTGTTAGTGATCCATGATCGAAAGATCAATGGATTGCAAATCCAACATCATGAATTCTTTGGGACAAGCAAACAAATCCAACACTGATGAATGGTGAAGTTGGTTATATTATTTTTGAAGCTGAAACAAATTATATAAATTGTTAGAATCTGAAAGTAAAATTAAAAAGTAAGATAAATGATATTCATGTCTTCCTTGTTCCACATTATACACAAAATATGCACAGAATCACACAAAGTTGTAATATATAATCTTAGGGTGTCCATTTGCGGGGTGAAAAAATGGGCAGATTAGTGGACAACACCCCCACAAATGGACACCCTATGATGATCCAATGAAGCTGATTTTTGGTACATACCCCATCCATGATTTTTGGTACACACCCCCACAAAAGTAAGACGAATGTTTTTTAAGTCGACTCCATTTGCTCAAAAAACCTTATTATTGGCAATGTGGCCCCTCCCTTAGGATCACCCCAACAATGTGGCCCCACCCTTGTTTCCTGCACTCGAGCGCAGGAACCCTTTTCTCATTTATATATATACCTATTAAAGAAGTTTCAATACCAGTAGAAAATGCCTACAACAGTATCAAATATGCAAATATTGATACAATGATATCCATGTCATGTCTACGAATATTAGTATTGTACTTTACAGATACCAACACACTAGGCCCATTTAGGTAATCAGCTATATAGTTTATTATAGCTCAGGACTCAAATAATTGCCAATAATAAGGTTGAGCAAATGGAGTCGACTTAAAAAACATTCCCTTGCCTAGACAATATTCTCTGGTATCCTATTTTATTTAATTTGTTAAATGACAATATACCTTGGTATTCTGGCCTCATAATAGTGCATAGCAGGGACAACTGAAATCATGACCATTAAAACCCATTACGAACATTACAACAGCCGTGAAAACTCTTTTTGTTTGCCGTTGAAGCCCATTATACATAAGATAAACAAAACTATCTCAGTGACAGCCTTCTGAAAGGTATGTGATCCTCTTTTTTTTTTATGCCATAGGGTATCCTCACCCCAATTTTTAGGGCGGGACTATTCCCTATGGATGCGTGCAATCACCCGTAAACCACACATGCCGGGTAAGCCCAGTGGGATTCGAACTTGCGTCAACAGGAAGCATACCCATAAATTTAAGCCAAAGAGCCACATCCGTACGGGTTAAGGTATGTGATCCTTTTGGAACTATGATATGAATGTTCATGGACTTGCAATCATATTGACAAGCACATCCAAGTAATATATGGGATGGATCCATAGTCATCACATGATACTAAGTAGCGCCATGACATGCTCAACCAAGGAGAAAGACAGAAAACAATAAGAGTGGATTCTTATCAGAATTCCCTTTTTGAACCAAGAAACCTTATACGGGAGGGGGCGTGGACTGGGTAAAAGTGAGCAACTTGAGTGAGTCAATAATTTGTACAGTCAGTTGACTCACTTGAGTTAATGAAACATGGCCTCTTGGACTTGTAACTCCCAGAAATAAATTTCTAAATCTACTTAAAACTTCGAGCCAATCATCGACTCGCCCAAGTCAACTCCTGTTTACCTAGGCTGATTTATCGTATGAGTTTGTGTTTTGCCCTACCTAGTCAACCAAAACTCCTTTTAACACCATCAAGTTAATGAAAAATTGACCATGTCAATCATTGACTTGTCCAAATCATCTCCCTTTTACCTGAGCCGAATTCTTGTTTAAGTTCTAGTTTTGAAACATTGTAAAAAACTAACTACTTATGATTTTCCTAAGTTAGAACAGAGAAATTACAAACGTCTAGAATTATACAAACCATAACCCAGCCAAAACTCTTGGGGTCCGTTTGGATGTTTTACCTGTCCCCGTAGAGTATTGGTCAAGTGGTCTCCTGGTAAAACAGTAGTGAAGTTGTCTAAGTAGTCTTCACATGGACTTCAAAAGTGTTATTAAGTTGCCCACTAAACGGTTAGTAGGATGTAGGCAAAGTGGGAGATATTGCATTTGTTTGCAAGTCAAAGAGCAGTGCCAAAATGTGGCTACACATTTTGGTTGCCTTGGCTTTATCAAAGTGAGTAGTGCCAGCAAAATCTGTTCACTTCCAACTATGCACAAACATAAAAAAAACCAATAAAGTATGGTTTCAGAAATATCCATTTCAGATGAATAAGCCCATTTCATAAAAAGCATACAAACTGATTTCAGAAAAAACCATAAAATACTCATAAATTGAAACCGTCGTCATCTGAAATCTGCTTGTAATATGAAATCATCCAGAAACCAAAATCTGCTTGCAAATCGTTTTAGAAAAACCATACAAACTCATTTCAGAAACTGAGGTCTGAAAACCTTTTCAGAAACTGAAATCGTCCAGAAAAAACCATACACAGCATTTCAGACAATCTGCTTGCAAACCGATTTCATACAAACCCCATACAAACGGTTAGAAATCTGCTTGCAAACACTGCATGCAAACCGACTTGGTGTGTCTGCAAATCGTACAGTCTGCTCGAAGAAGAAGAGTTTTCAAATCTGCTTGCACACCAATTGAACCAAACAACATTTTTCTCGAAAAAGTGGGTGATGTTGCAAACCAATTGAACCAAACTCTCTTCAAGCAGCTTCAAGAGCGAAGCCCCCATCAAGGTTTGAAACCTGCTCGCAAACAAATTGAACCAAACAACACTTTTCTTGAAAAGTGGGTGCGGGTTCTTCAGTTTGTGTTGTTGTTGCTGCCTTTTGCTTGAGGAGCTTCTTCGCATCGTATCCATGGTTTTAAATTTTGGCCGAAATGAAATGAAATGACTGAAATATTTCGGTTTCGGCTACAGCCGAAATGAAATTTACATCAAGTCGTTTCTTTACAAGATTTCGGCAAAATTTCGGGTTTTTAGCCATTTTTACAAAACTTCTACCGCAATTTGAAATATGTCCACTGAAATTTTAAAAAAGTCCACCCAAATTTATGAAATTTCCACCAAAATAGCCGAAAATCACATCGAAATTTCGGTCAAAATTTAAAAAAAAATCATTATCATAATTTTTACATGATTCCGGCCTTGCCCTGAATACCTAAGCATTTCTTTCCTTCCATATCACACATATGGTAGCTAAAAGCACTAATCGCCATAGAATCCTTCCTTTTTTCCGGCCATAGGATGGTGTACAAAGACTCCAATAGATCTCTTAATCATAGCAGAAAGAGCCAGGACATCTCAAATCTCCCTAGGTTCCGACTCCAGATTTCGCTAGCCATCTTGAAGTGTATAAAGATGTGGTCCACGATCTGTCTAGCTTCTAGACATAGGGCACAATGGTCAATGATGATCATACTCATCACTGGAGTTATGAGACAGAAAATTGCTGATTCAACTGAGTCGATGTTAGGTGGTGATATGTGAATCACTAGGCACATTGGTTGTTCCTGTTAGCAAGGATACCTTCTGTCTCTTGATAAGACAAATGTTCGTGTGGAGCTCCTTACCAACTACATTGACGTTCCAAGCTAGTATAGGATTATTTTGGACACACTAGAAATATTAAAGGTGAAGATATTTCCTCGGAGGATGAAATAGAGAATTAGAGATCGAACACATGGCCTAATATAATCTGACTGAACGCATCACAATCACGAAGGATTGATAAACCATTCACAGCCATTTGGAAACAAGGATTTTATAATCAAGGATTGTAAAATCCTGGATTTTACAAGCTAAAACCAGGATTTTTTTTAATGATATAGGGTATCCCCACTCCAATGCAGGACTATTCCCTATGGATGCGCGCAATCAATCGTAAACCACGCGCATCAAGTAAGCCCGGGGGGATTTGAACAAGCTAAAACCTGGATTTTATTAGTTAAAACCTGGATTGTGCATTTTTTAGGATTGTAAAATCTAGGTTTCAGCTTATTGTTGGGGTTCCATGCAAAAGCAAAGATCCCACATTAGAAAAGTTAAAAGAGATGTGGATGGGCTTATAAGGGTTTGGGCACCCTCCCTTAACCGCTAGCTTTTATGGACGAGTTCTACCCGGGTCCCAACACTTATAAATCTATGTTTTAGCTTATAAAATTCAGGTTCTAGCTTGTAAAATCCGGGATTGTAAATCCGGGATTTTACAATCCTTTGATTATAAAATCCATGTCTCCAAACGACTCGTATATATCCTGTAAAAAAATTCTTGAAGCAAGCAAAGCTTTTTATTTCATAAAAATAACATGGCTCAAGAGACGGCCCTAAGACCTGCATATATAGAGGAGAAAAGGAATTCTAGAGAATTACAAAAACCCTACAAAAATCTACTCTTTTAAGCTAAATTCGTTGAATGGAGTGGACCTTCTTTTTAAGACAACTCAATTAAGTCACTTAAGTGAAATTTAAAGTTCTTATTCTATCCTTTTGACTTACAACATGAAATAAAACTTATGATTTATGGGCATGGACACGAGTGTCGCGTGTCGACACGGACACGGAGTGTCAGACACGGCAAAACCCCCAAACTTTAGAAACGGGGACACGGCTAAAATAGAAAGCACATGTAATCATGATTTGTGGATATGGATTCGTGTGTCCAGTTTCGACATGGATACGAGTTGTCCAAATGAGGTAAACACAATATTCAATAAAAAAACAGAATGCCACACTTGACACGATACAAAAACATGTCCACACACCTACATTAAGTCTAACACTTCCAGCAATGCAAGTAAAAGTGTTCAAAGGAGTGTCGACATGTGTGGACACGCGTGTCGTGTCGGACACGGCAGGACACATGAGTCGGCAATAAATTCGAAGTGTCAGCCAAATCATAGAATAAAACATTCTAGTTAACCATTTAACTCCTAAAAGGAGACCATCTCTTCAGTGAAGCTCCAAACCAGGGCCTACAGTTGACTACTTTGATTCAGGATGCCATGAAGATGATCATTTTGCCATGAAGATGATCATTTTGCCCTTGCTCTCTTTTATTTTGAATGGTTTGCCCTTTCTTACTATAGCGACTATAAACCATGAAGATGATCCTTTTTTTTTTTTTGAAGGCTTTGCCCTTTGTTGCTCCTGTGACTATAAACCTTGAACTGATCCCTACCACAAGCAATAGGAATACTAAAAATCAAAGATGATATCACTTCTTTTCAAAATTTTACACCAACATCGGCACTTTGAGCTTAAATATCACAAGCATGCATTCCTACATTATATCCAATTTGCCCTTCTTGCATTTAAACCAACCAAGGCATCCACACCTCTGAACCCTATCTTCCGCTGCTTTTTAATGCATTAGTGAGCATTGGCATGATGGGACGGCATCATAGCTGATGTATACAGGTGAACTCACGGGATACCTTGTGTCGTCTTTATTGGGGCCTGGGTAAGAACTCACCCCTAAAAGCTAGCCATTAAGGGGAGGGTTCTTGGGGTTGGGCCTGTACCTCAGTGCCTGAGTCTTTGTTTCTCAACCTTGAGGTCGCAGGTTCGATCCTAGCTTACCTACTAAAAAAGGAAAGGGATTGGATGTTGGGGGGGCAGGTCTTTGCTTTTGCGTGGAATCCCCAACAATCTCCTCCCCTTCCATGCGGAAGCAAGGTGGACAATCTCGCCCCTCCATGCAGATGCAACGAGGGAACTACGAGATCTTTCAGGAGGGATTTTTTCCATCCTCGAGGGTACCCCAGGGTTACCGGGATCTTCCCTGAGGGATTTTATCCATCCTCGAGGGTACATTGGGGTTACCACGCCCCGACTCTGAAACCAATTGTCAGGACCGGCATAGAACTCACCCCTAAAAGCTAGCCGTTAGGGGGAGGGTGCCTAAGACCACCTTTTTTTTTTTTTTTTTTTGAATGGTGTGCCTAAGACCTTATAAGCCCATCCCCATCTCTTTACTTTTTTTTTAATGATGGGTAAGCTGGGGTTAGGCGAAACCCCTACTAGTGAATTATAAAGATAAAATGTTACAATCTGGAATATGGAGGGAATCCTGAAGAACAATTTCAACGCAAGGACCAATCCCTCACCGTTGTGTTTGTGATAAGGGTCCATGAACCTTGTCAAAGGTCTCGTGTTCAATTCCCACAGGGATTGGTACCAAAAAAACCATTCTTCTTCAGAACAATTTCAAAGAGAGGGGGAGGGATATTTAGGGATGGGGGGTTAAAAAGCACAGTCAACTTTTGATAGAAAGTAAGCTCCCTGGTTTGCTTCCTTCCATATATGGGTGATGTTCCAGGAGGAGAATGGATTGAGAAGTTCTCTGATCCGTTCAAGAGTGGGAAATTTCCGCCCAAGGATAGGAGCTAAGGATAACCTTTACTGCAGTTATGGAATAAAATTCAATCAGAGTTTCTGAATTTAGGTGCTGATTTTGTCTCGGAGGATCCCTCCTGGTTGTCCCTTGATTGTCAATCAAAGAAGCGTGAGTGTTGAGCTTCATGGTTCCTTTTTTCGCGGTGTTGGCGTAAGACGGGGGGGGGGGGGGGGCGTGGCGTTCCAGTAACAGAGTTTTGGACTAGCGCTTTGGGAACAGAACGGAAGCCCTTATAGCAATTTGGTGGCGCCTCTCACCAGGGATGTGTTCAAGATGGAGGTGGAGGATCCGATCTTTAACTGATGTGAGAATGGAGGAAGAATCCTCCACTGTGTATGAGTTTAGGTGTGCTCGTGGATCCTCCTCTTGGACTAACATCAAATATGGTATATTGCTGCTCCAAAAGCCACCTTGATGGATGTTTTCGATTGGCCCTGAGACCGAAATGAGTTCCTCTTCCAGGCTTCCTCTTCGAGAAGAGTTTTTTTCGGCTTCCTTTGATAGGTGAAATGCCAGAGTATGGAGTGCCATATCCAGGAGGAGTAGGCGCATTGGAAAAACAGATGGTTAGCATTTTCACTATCTGTTTTGCAGAGGGGACAGGTTATGTATCTGTTTGCACCCAGAAAAGTTATGCGATCACGAGTACTTAATTTATTTTGAATAGCCTGACAGGCAAGGAAGCCATGTCTGGGAATGTGGCTTGGAAACCAGATCGATTGGGCCCATGGAGTTATCACATCTCAATGTATACGTTGATTCCAGGCACTGCTGATGGAGAAGGAACCATCTGAGGTAGGCTTCCAGATTGCTTGATCTATCTGGTCTCGGAAAAGAGGCCAGAAGAGAGGAGATTCTTGAGCTCAGTGAGGTGTGGTGCAGTCATAAATGTATCCAAATAACCTGTTTCCCGTAGATCAACTACTGTGCTTTAACTTGGGATCAAATTTCTCTTAAGGGAAGTGAGTGAATCTAATGTGCCTTGCGGGTGCCATGGTTGGGGCCAAAAATTTATGGTGCTCCACTCACCTACAATGTAGGCAAGGATCTTTACTTTTTTGATGTGGGATCTTTGCTTTTGCGTGGAACCCCCAACAATCTTGGCATTTTGTACTTTTTCTTCTATAAAAAACTAAATTTCCATCATACTTGTCAAACTCTTACAAGTTGTACGAATCAACTCCTGAGTCGAGTTGAGTCGATGGGCTTTGGAGGCAAGTCGCGTGGGTGAGTCGTTGGGCTTTCAAGACGAGTTGCATGGGTGACAAGCAGATTGTCAAACTCTTACGAGTCGTAGAAGTCAACTCCAGAGTCAAGTCAAGTCGAGTCGTTGGGCTTTCGAGGCGAGTTGCATTGGTGACTCCCCTCTCCTGAAGACTCGTCCAAGTCATCTGGTGACTCGAACGAGTTGCTAGGAAGTTCACTCAAAAAAATAACTCATACGAATCGAGTCGAGTCAACGGGGCTAGGCTTTCTTGTTTTGATGGTTGAAAACTTCAAAGTTGGAACTTAGAACTTAATTATTTTTGTGCATGCAAGTTACAAGCATACAATCATTTATATTTTTGGGTTAGTGCTTTATCTATGTGCCATTGGGTTATATTTTTTTACATGCTTCATCTTTTGATATATTTGTCAAAAACTCTTACAAGTCACAAGTCGAGTCACGAGTCATTAAATTAAGAAATCGAGCCACGAGTCGAGTCACGGGTTGACAGCTATGGTTCTTGGAACATTGGGTATGTTTTCTCCTTTCACAAGCATATGTTTTATAGATAAGAGAACCATTCACCTTGTCCCTTCTTTTTTATTAGGTGCAAGGAGCTTCATAGTTATAAATTAAAATGTCAAACAACTAGAAAGCAATAACAAAGAAATAACACACCACAAAAATACTAAATGGAAGTTTATAAAAATGAAGTAGCTAAAAACTACAACAACATTTTAACATCGAAGCATATCAATAAAACATAATCCTCTTAAGGCATTGCGCAGACACACAGGAATATAAGCATGAAACCACTTACCTTGCATATTGGCCGCTGAGGATCCTTCAGATTGACAAGCAAGTTGTCACTTTTCAAGTCAAAGTGTACTATATTCTTGCCATGCAAGTATTCCATCCCAAATGCCACATCCATCGCAATCAAAAGACGCTTACGCCGATCAAGTGTCCTGGTAATCACTAGCACTAGATCAAATTTCCTTCATAACTGCCATGTCATACGTATAAAATGCATTCCACTCACATCAAATAATTATTTAAGCAATAATGAGAAACAACTACGAGCAAGAGTACCTGTCATTTCTAATCAAAGCATTTCTTAGAGAACCATTAACCATGTATTCCGTCACTGTTGCCACGGATCCCCCAGGCCCATCCAGAACGACACCATAGAAAGCAACAACATTTGGATGGTGCAAGTCAGCAAGCTTGCATGCCTCGTTCCAAAAGTCAGATCTCTGCTTATAAACAAAAACCATAATATGGAAACAAAATGAGCATGTGAGAAGCATGATAAATATCAAAATGCTGAGGGATTGCCAACATAACGGAAGGCACTGACCAGGCGTTCCTGCTCTGATGGCTTTCCAGCAAAACATCTATCATTAATCCGTTTTATTGCGACATCCGTACCTCTCCATTTTCCATGATACACAGTCCCAAAAGTGCCAGAACCTAGTTCTTGCAACTCTTCAAGATCACTGTTCTTGATTATCTGCCAAGAAAGCAACCGACAGACATGAATGAGTTAATCAACAGTTAGCACACAAGTACGACCGATGAGAATCACAAGAATCAAGTTTCAAACCTGCAAGCGGCTAATGCCATCTGTAATTGGTAAACTGGGATTCTTATCCATAAATTTGGCCTTGATGTCCTGCAATCATAATACATCAACTAAGCTGGCATTTTTTCAGGGTAGTAAGTTGACATTAATTTTATAACAGATTAAAGATAAAAAAAAAATTAACTGAAAGAAAAATTTAAGTACCTCCAGTTTGAAATCAACAGGGGCTACTGCATCCTGTGCTTCCACATCATTCTGATAAAATCCTCTCTGTTGGTTGGATTCAGCAAGTGATTCATTTGTTTCATGGACAGAAAGGAGAAAATCAGGATGTGGTACAGATGATTGAAGAACAGATGCGGCTACCCCCTCGGCAACAGCCTGAAGTTCTTTCTTGACGTGCTCCTCTGCTGAGCCTTAAACAGCAAAGTTATAATGATAAATACACTTCAGAATCCCATTGCAAAAACCTAAACCAATCACCATTATGAAGGTATAATAAGGACAATCCTGTATGTGAGAACCTAAAGAAATCCTCAGGGACTATTCCTTTGAGATTGGGACAACCAATTGTGAACCCAAAACCTATTATTGGACTCAAAATTACATTTAAATTTGAGTCCGATAATAGGTTTTGGGCTCACAATCAGTTGTCACAATCTCAAATGAACAGGGCCTTATTATGGTGCATGAAAGTATGGTTATAAATTACAACTAACAAGCCTCTAATCTTGGATGGATTGAACACAACCAGAATGTGAGTCCTTATTTAGAACCTAAAGAATGCGGTGCATGAAAGTGATGTTACAATTCATAGCTAATGAGCTTCTAACCTTGGATGGATTGAACACGCTCCGAATGTGAGCCCATGTTTAGAACATCTGCTGGTTGGTAGAAACAGCCTTCCTCTATTCCAATTGCTGAACTTGAATCACCACCATTACCCAAATGACTCTCACTGCCTGTATCCCTCCGAGCAACGACCTCTTTGGTAGCCACCTTAACAGGTTTTGGAGGTGGAAAATGATCCTGGAGCAAATTCCAAGGATCTTGGTTGCTGAAAAGTGTGTCTGAGGGAGCAAGATCCCGATTATCTCCCACCAGCCCAGTGGCAATGGTAGCATTTGACACTAAAAATGGCCCATTACCACTTGTAGGAGAAGCTGCATTATTGAAAATACTCTGGCAGTGAAGTTGTGAAGCCTCATCTTTCCACTCCACAACCGGGATCTTATCAGTGGTCATGTATGATGAATCGATACAAGAGAATGTAGGCTTACCATGCCACATTTCATTAGAAACTGAAGGCTCGACACCAATTTTAAAATGTGTATTTGGTCCAGGATTTCCTAACGGAGGCGATACTTGAGTCGGCTCAGTAGGCTGAAAATTATGGAAGCTAGGAACCTCAGTCAAGGATGGCAGGGGCTCGATTGGCTTTATGTAATTCCTGTCAAGAATAATTCCTGCTTTGAAGGCATTAGCCTGATACATTTCTTTCCCTCCTATTTGCACTATGTTATCCGGAGTCTCTTCGCTACCAGTATTAGCAATCTCTACTCTACCATAATTTGCATTTGACAGTGTGAACGGTTCTGTTATTTGTATCCCAGTTCCTTTAACTAACGGGGTACTTTCTGGGTTCAAACCCTTGGAGGTACTGATGTTAGGTTTAACATGTGATTGATACTGTTCATTAATCCCAGAAATCTCAGGTGGGTTTATATGTACTGCTTCCATCTTTGCATCAATGGGTCTAAGATGATCATAAGACAAGCATGAGTCAGACAAATCTCCTTTTGGAGCAAAACCAATTTGTTTACCAGGATATTCGGTGGTGGAATCTTGAACAACTGGGTCTGAAGCTTGGAAAGGTGCATTCCTTACCAGGGGAATATCGAAACCAGACATTTTGTTCATCAAAATGTCCTGATTAACATGGTATTGAGATGGTGCGGTGGGCTGTTGCAAAGTGTCCACGTGGTGCGATAGAGGGGGGTTACCCAGAAACATGCCATAAGAAACCTGTCCAGCGTCACCTGGTAAGCTTATCACACCGGGAGGTTGGGATCTTGCACTCTCCTCAGAAAGGAGACTGTAGAACACAGGATTTGTTTCAGATACGTTACTCCCAGTACCACTCCCTTGCTCTTGGAGCGAGTTATCCGAATGCGCATGAGGCAATGCTTTCTGGCACATGTAACATTCCTCAAATCTCAGCATTTTCTCAGGCAACATCCCTGGCTGATGAGGTACCCGTCCGTCGGGCAGTGGCGCTGGACAGTAGAATGTTTGTCCTGGTAATGGGGCAGAGGGCTGACTATATGGTTGAAAACCTTTATAGCTCTGATCGCCCGAAAGCTGAACAACCCTTGCTCCAAAGGAGCTCTCTTCGGAATAAGGATCGACCCGAATTTGGTGAGGTTGCACAAATTGCTGACCTCCATTCTGTTTTACACCTCGAGGAGATGTGGGTGCTGCAGCCATAGGCATTCCAGACAAATATGGCCGTGGCTGGACACCAACAACATTATCTCGCATCTGTTGAGGATAATCTGTGTTCCTGTAAATAGGCCCTGCAATCCACATTGGTTGATGACTTGCATATGCCAACTGAGAAGCATTTTGTGGGTAATCTACGCGATTGAAGCCCTCCTGATGCTGATCAGCATAGGTTGGCATATATGTCGCAGTCCTACGAAATTCCACCATTGCAGGTTGTAGACCATATGGCGATGGCTTTGTCATGGTGGGTATCTGTCTCTCTAATTCTACCTCTGGCCGCAAATCCACCATACCAGGTTGTACACCATACGGCAATGGCTTTGCCACTGCGGGTATCTGTCTCTCTAATTCGACCTCTGGCCGCAAATCCAGCATTGCAGGTTGTACACTATATGGCAATGGCTTTGCCACTGTGGGTATCTGTTTCTCTAATTCGACCTCTGGCCACAAATCCACCATACCAGGTTGTACCCCAAATGGCGATGGCTTTGCCAATGTGGGTATCTGTCTCTCTGATTCAAGCTCCGGCCTCGACAAAGAAGCCTGCAGAGGAGCCGTCAATATAGGAGGGAGATTCATCGGCACCTCCTGTACTTCAGAAACACCACTCGGAGACAACAATGAAGGTGAAAGCGAAGCCCCCTCGCCCTCCCCCGGATTAACAACAGAGCTATCCATAACCTCACCGCCACTCATCATACCGTCTGAATTCTGTGTAGAACACACACTATCCTTCCTTCTAATCCCACCAAAACTCTCACAAATTCCATTCACCGCATCAACATACCGCTGCCCACTATCCTGAAAATCACTATACTGCACAGCTAAGGGATCAATCTCTGAACTACTGAAAAGAAAAACCCTAAGTTTCGCTGAACCATCAGGCGAGCACTGGACGAGTTTCTCGTACTCTTCCATCATGTTATCCATATCTTCGCGACAAGAGACCGAAATTAGGGCATCAAGATCCTCATCAGGAAGCTGGTATTTGATCAAAGTAGATTGCCCACAGATATCAATCATCTTCTGCATTAGTTCTTGAAACCCTATATCTCTCCTCACGCTGATTATCCTAGTCTGCCCTCCTACATATCTCAGAGCTCCATCGCTCGGTCTCGGAAGAATCTTACCGCCCAAACTACAGAGAAATTTCACTTTCTTTGCCGTCGATGAGTCATCGACGCTCTCATCATTTCCAAACTCTAACCTTCCAAAATTAGGGTTTGTATTTACAGGTCTGGACCTAGGGCTAGAAATTTCTCGAACCGAATTGGGGAAGAAACCCTCGGAGTTTCTTACCGAGACGCGAGGATCGTCGACGGCCGTTCGATTCACGTTCAATGGGCGGAGATCTTTGGGGATGGAGTTCTGATCGATCGCCATTAGTTTTAAGATAAGAGAAAGAAAGGTAGGGTTTAGAAAACCCTAGATGAGAAGAGGAATTTTTTTTTCCACAGATAAAAATTTTCTACATGGAAAAACAGAAGTGAGGAAAGAATAGAAGAGAAGAGCAAGAGGAGTGAGTCTAACCGATTTCAACTCGGCGGCAAAGACAACCGCCCAAAAACAGCGTTTTATTTTTCCTTCTTCTCGTTTTTTTTCTTCTCTTGAGCGATCGATTTCCAGTTTTAAGAAAAACCTCTCACGCAAATCGTATGCTTCGGGTTTACGGAATCCAGCAAAGAAGAGAAGAAGGCACGTGGATGGCTTCTGTCATACAGATGCTATTTTTGAATAAAGCGCCCATTAGATCAATTTATTTTAGGTCCTGATGAATTCGCTCCCCTGTAGGATAATTCGCACCACTTTAAAGGACTGTTTGGCAGACTTTAACGTCAATTCTAGCTTGAGTGGTGCGAATTCATCATTGCCTGTTTTTTTAACGAATGCTACGAGAAATCGCTCTCTAGTTTTGACCTGTCAACGTGATTGAATCTGATTCATCTATGTTGAGAACCCCATTATGGGATGATCTAAGCCATTGATCCATCAAGCTTTAGTTTAGGGTTTTTGCTAAGAAAATATCAAGTGTAGATTTTTCAGAGTCTTCTATCTTACACAAGGGAAGTCCGTTCTGCATGGAAAGGTAATCAATCTGATTGCCTGATAATGTTCTTCAAGATCAACGGTCCTGATTTTCCATGAATGTCTATCGTGAGATCCAAAATATGTTTGTTGATTGTTAGTCCGGTGGTTATTTGTGTATAGAGATATTATAGAATTTGGGACCCACCACACATCAATCTCTTAAGATATCGTTGCTTTTTTAAGAACAAATGTCCTTTTACTGTTATTATCGATAGTTACGTTTGTCTTTCAAAAAGCGAAAATTATCTCGGGTTTCATGCTGGAGAGGCGCCTTTAATGGGTGGTAACTGTAAATGTAAACTGTCTTTCTAAAGGAGACTTTCTTTTGTGGGGTGAAAAAAAAAAGGTAATTATTTTGCAGAACTACTGAAATCTCACTGATTTAGTTGTTCCATGCACCCTCCACAACCGGCAAAAAGTAAACGGGTCTGTGGTTCGAGATTTTATATGGTGTGCGCGCGTGAAGTGCGGTCTTTTTCAAAAAGTAAATTGGGGGGCCCACTTCAAAGGATGACCCAAACCGTTTATTTACAGGTTGTGGTGTAACCCCATCAATCATTTTCAAATAAAACCTCTGGAATTCACATTACAGAAGCCTCTATAAATTGGAGGGTTAGGGACAGCCTAATTAAGTTGTGGCCCAACAGATGAACGGTTTAGATCATCCTATGAAGTGGCCCCCACAGTGCTTTATGAAAATCCGGCTTTACTCACACAACATATAAAAGCTCCTTTTGTTGTTGCATCTTTTTCTATCTTTCTTCCGGTCATTTTATTTCTTTGCCTTCTTTTTGCAAGGATGTGATGATAAAAAATACAAAGTAGGGGGGGACTATTTGGTTTTGGAAAAAATCTCAGGGCCAGTTTGGATACCTCAGATTTTGGATTTGGAATTGAGTTTTCAGTACAAAATGAATAGATTTCGCAGCTCATGTTGAGGGAGGCAGAGAGGGAAGGGAGTAATTCCTGCTGCAGGAGAGAGGTAGCCAAGAGGGTGAAGGAAACTGCCACATCTGTGGATTTCCAATTTCTTATTTTGCGCAGCTTATTTGGAAATCGATTTTTTTCACTGTCACTCGTTGAATTGGAAATTCAAGGATTTGATCAGGATCCAAATGTCAACGCATAAAGGGCTGCAAATGTGAGAATTCCAAATCAAAATCTAGAAAATGAATTTTCCAGCTTTGGTAAATTTATTTTTCATGAAAAAACTTTCCAAAGTTCAAAATTTTCCTTGTTTTTAAGTAAAATTGAAAACCTTCTAGATCTTAGAATTTTTTTCCACAATGTTCCGTACTTTTGCCTTGTGTATAATGTCAGACTCGTTGATTCAAATGCAATGGCCGCGGGCCAAGTAACATGATCAAATGATCCTAGGCCCTTGATCCATCAAGCCCTCAACAAGGGTTCCGCCAATTGATGATTTTAGTCCTTTAACTTGGTCTATATAGAATGATATTCGTAAGAACAGATGGACAAGAGTAGGGGTGTCCATTCGGTTTTAACCGAACCGAATAGACCGAACCGAAATAACCGACCGTAATTCGGTTAGTTAATAATGGGAACCGAAACCGAAACCGAATTGCTTCCAACCGAAATAACCGAAACCGAATAAATATTTCGGTTTTTCCGGTTAGTTCGGTAAAAACTGAAAAGTGACTTTGTCATAAAGGTATCAGGCATTCTTTCAGGTTAGGGAAATAGGGTTAAGGTTTCATGTAATCCAAAATTATAGATACAAACTTTTCCAAAAAAATCATGCAATCCAAGCAGGGCCTAAAAGAGAATAACAGATTTTAATATAACAAGAGAGATTTCTCAATAAATATCTTCAAATAACCATTTTTTTGTTCAACTGCTATAGAAATAGGGTTGGATTTCATGAGATCTACAGAAATAGGGTTGGATTTCATGAGATCTATAGAAATAGGGTTGGGTTTCATGAGATCTAAAATTATATATACCATTAAAAAAACAAGAAGGAACTGAATTCACCTTTCCCTCTCTGTCGTTCAAGGAAGGAAGAAGATACAGAGGCGCACAAGTTGTTGGGGTAAGATATAGAGGCGCACGAGGGTGATTGAGGTGGCTGATGAAGTTAGGGATGATGTTGGTGGGAAGGAACTAGGAAGCAAAGTGGTGAATAACTGGAGAGAAGAGATGGCCGAAGTTGGGAGGCAAAGCTGCGGAGGCGAGACTCGAGAGAGAGAAACGGCAGAGATGAGAGAAGAAAACCCTAGCTTTCTGTTTTGTGAGATGAAGTGAATAGAAAAGAAAACCCAAGTTTTAGCGTTTAGGTTTAACTCATTCACCCATTTTTTGTTTTTATTACTCAGGACACCCCTTTCACTTATTTTATTGTCCTTTCACTTATTTTACATTTTTACTCATGAAAGTAAGGGTTTTCATCTAACCCGTTGTTCGGTTATTCGGTTAACCGAAAAAAAATTTGATGGAAACCGAAACCGAAACCGATAACCGAAATTTGGGAAGATATGAAACCGAAACTGAACCGATATGTTTTTTAACCGAACCGAAATAACAGATCTAATTCGGTTCGGTCGGTTATTTCGGTTTAAACCGATTAATGCACACCCCTAGACAAGAGGGGTGGAAAACGGTGGGAAAAAGGAGGTGGAAATATATCATAATGTGAACACGTGAACAATTAATCGCTTAACGAAACCTAAAATGATAGTCCTCGTTAATAGCTCTCTTCTCTTTATTTTACACTTTTATAGTTATGTTATAGGTTGTTCCAGTTCCTAAAACAAGTGACAGCAAATCATTAAGGCTACGTTTGGATGCCTCATGTTTTGTATTTGGATTTGGATTTGAGTTTTGGATATAAAATACATCAATCATCCTCATGCTCATGTAGAGAGAGAGAGAGAGAGGGGGGGGGGGGGGGGGGGGGGGGCATGTGGCTGCAGCAGCAGCGAGGGTGAAGGTAATTGCCACAAATATTGATTTCCAAATAATGTCTTGCATAACAAATTTGAAAATCGAATATTTTTTTTCACTGTTGTAGCCGATTTTGGAAATCTACGGATTTGATCCATTTCCAAATCTCAACTGCAAATGTGAGAAATCCAAATCTAAATCTTGTGGGTATCCAAACATGGCCTAAAGTCTTTAATGAAGTACAGAGTGTCATTTTTAAAATAAGACTGCGTCAATTTCATTTTCCTTGTATAATATTCAACTATTCAGATTTAAGAGAGGGATCTATGTTCAAGCCCTTATCACCAAAGACCAAAAACACTGAGACCTCAAGAAAGCGTCCACCATTTGAGCTAGAGGCACAGCCCCAACTTGGAGCCTCTTTGGAGTTTGGATACTGCCAAAAGCGACATGTTTGCAAATAAGGGTATTTTAAAATAATCTTATTTGTTAGTGAAACATTAAATCTACCTTAGAAATTAGTGAGCGAGTAATATAAAACTATTTATAACATAATTTGCACATAAGATTATATACAAATAAGTTAGAGTGCTGCTATGGAACCCGAGAGTGGAGCGAGAGTGTAACCTAACAAATCCCCACATGCCACATGACATGTGTGGCGTAGTTTTGCCATTTTCATTGGAAAGAAGCCAAAAATCAAGGAAAAGATTGCTAATGTGTTAAGAGGCTATTTGTGTTGGTTCCACCCTCGGTCCCCCAACTCGGTTACCATATAATTATTCAATTAAGCTATGATGATATTCAGAAAGGCACTTAAATTGGACATTTGTTTTTTATTTTGGCATTGGCTAAAGATCTAGATTTCACTCGGAGCCATCCAGTTGGGACCCAAGTAAAACCTAGGATGGAAGATGCACCAGGGTTACCACGTAACGCCTCTTATATCAGTTGTTGGGTCCTCAGTAGAACTCACCCTAAAAAGCTAACCGGTAAGGAGAGGGTGCCCAAGTCCTTATAAACCCTTCCACATCTTTCACTTTTCCAATATGGGATCTTTTGCTTTTGTGTGGAAGCTCAACACGTCCATATGTGACCTTGATTGCCGTAGATCGTCTAGATAAAAACTTAGCTCTCTCTTAGACCATTTTGACCAGTGATGAAGAGCAGTTACAGGAAGTAGCTGATTACCTTCAAGCTGACACAAGACTGTTCTAGAACTTGCTCATTTGTTACGAATTCGCTGGTCAAATGGAGTATGGAAATTCTAGTAAGCAATATAATTTATTCAACATATATAAGAAACAATGGGCGCCCATAAGAAGGACTACATGTCGACATATGCTGGAGGGAAGTGACATATTCTCCCCCCTTTTTTTCAACCTGGGAAAGCCCCCTCTAGTGTATTATATGACTACTCTTTTCCTCTAGAGGGGGCTTACCAAGTTAAATTAAAAAAAAAAAAGGGCGAATATATTATTTCCCATGTTGTAGACCTTGACTGTGGGTTCAAGTGAATAGAAAATCTCATAACTCTAACCATAATCTAACACTCGTTTGGTTGCTAATTAACTATTCGGCTGCTGATACGAAACTCTCCTTTTATATTCAAAACAGAGGAATGCCATCACATTATGTCAAGTTGTCAACAATGTGTGGACACACTGTGACGCATTGACCGGGTTTATGCCATCAATAGGGTCAAAGAGTGGCGAACTAAGCACATAAATGTAGTTGACGGGTGACGGGTGGGATAGCATTATTCTGTTCCCAGTGAGGGGTAAATTTGGGGCAAAAGATTTGTTTATCCCTGCCCGGAAATGGTGTTCCAGTGGGAGTATTCTCCCATATTTACCTCTCGGATGGGGTAATTACCTCTGCATCTCTCCCGAAATTTACCCTAAATGAGGTGATCTGACTAACCCTTTTTAACATAGTAGTTGAAAATTAAATAAGGGGACAGATAATTTCACTTACTTCAGCTCTCTCTCTCCCCCTCTCTCTCTCTCTCTCTCTCATTGAACGTGACCAAAGCATGCTTGGGACCGAAACCGAAATTTCCCGAAATTAGATATTTCGTGAAATACGAAATTTCGGTTCCAAATTTCGAGAAAATGGCATTTTTTAAAAAAAAATAAATAAATGTTACAAAAGTTCGGCCGAAATTTCAGAATTTTGGTCCCAAATTTCGGATTCCGCAGAAATCTCAGTGGGGTCCGAAATAGGTACCTAAACGGAAATTTAAAACCTTAGACCAAAGTACCCCTTCACTCGTGAAAAACCATACAACACCCTCACCTTATTAAAAATGACATTAGTGTCCCTATCTTATTAAGAATGCCAAAAACAGCTATCTCATAAAATGACTAAAATGCTCGTACCTCGGGAAAATGACTGAATTACATATATGTAATAACAATTATCAAAACATCCTATCTCAGAGAATGACCAAAATACCCTTATCTAATGAAAATAATAGAAATGTACGTATTTCTTGAAAAAATGATTAAAATATCCAAATCCATACTATGAAAAGTAATCAAAGCACTCATGTCTAATTGAAAATGAGTAGAAAAACCTCCATCTTAATTATGAAAAACGACAGACAACATAATGAGAATCTCATGAAAAATGATGAAGTACCCATATCTCATGGAAAATAACAAAAAATATCTAAATCTTGTGGAAAATGAAGAAAATACCCATATCCCATAAAATGACCAAAGTGCCCCTATCTTATAAAATAATAAAAATACTCTATATAATGTAAAATTACTAAAGAATCCCTATTTACTATTGCAGAAACTTACCACTATTTTTAGTGTTGGGTCCTTGGGATCCTCGTAAGATAAGATTCTTTGGTCATGATGGGTACATGCACTTATAGAGACCATGGAAGAGGAGTTTCTCTGATCAAGTTGGGTACATATATAAACCATAAAACACTATATGAGATAGAAACAATCACAAGCGAAGCGATGGTGTAGGCATTCTGGTAGAGTAGCGTGTGACATTACCAGTTTCAAATGTGTATGATGGTCAAAATGCGGCCAAAGAAAATCCTAGTGGACTCAACATAACGCGGTCAAGTACTCGGTTTACGCGGTTGAGTAGGTTGACAGATCATAGCGAGATTCAATGGAGTTGTGATTGAAGGAGTTTTGATTGAGTTTTTCGGTCAACATGCCGACTTCATTGGAAGCTCCAACTGAAAAAGCGGTCCCACATATGGTAGATGACCAATATACTCCCATACCAGGCCATGACATTGTGATGTCATTGCTTCCAATGTCAATGAACAACCTTATTATATCACCACCTTCAACAAATCGTGTAGGGACACTTAGAATTTGTCCATGACGGTTGGGCCTATGGCAGAACAGCCTGAACTGGGGGAGGCTTTGTACATCGACCCTAAGGCCGTAGGTTGAATCCCACTGGAGCTACCAAAAAAAAAACAAGAGAACTTTCCAATGAATGGTCTTTCTCTCTCACGCAAACGAGTCATTGTCCCTTTTTGCTAAGATATCATGGTCTATTTTTGGTACTTAAGGTTAGTTCTAGTAGAGTACAGACGAGCAAATTAAGTCAACCTGCATTTGGTTCTTAAGGTTAGATGTTGTAGTCGTGGTCGCTTTTAGTTCTCCTTCCATGGCATCCTTATCCACGTTGGTTAGGTTTTTTTTTCCAGAAAACTTCAACTTTCTACAATATGTGTGTGTGTGTGTGTGTGTGTGTGTGTGAGAGAGAGAGAGAGAGAGAGAGAGAGAGAGGGCAAAACTTACTTGGAAAATTGTCATTTCATAAAAGATGGGAATTTGGAAAGAAAAAATAATAAAAAGCCCCCTTGAACAAAGTTCCTTAACTCAAATCACTACATTAATTGGAATTTTGTTTATTACCAAAATCAGCTGTCATTGGACTCAGTTTTGGACTCATAATCGGTTCTTAGAATCCAAAACAAATAGGGCCATAATATCACTATCGGCATGATAAGGTGACCACCCTACGGATTGATTTTGGTGTGTTCCAACTGGGTTAGTGCATTCCCATCCATTGATATTTCCTCCCTGCTATATACTTTGACTCTTTGAGAGTCTATGCGCACTCCTTTACTTTAAAAAAGTAAAGTCGGCTAGCAAGGCAATAGAATTAGGGAGTGAAGAGTCTGTGTTGAGCTAATTTATAACAAAGTAAATGAATTCATGGTTATCAATGGTATATTGATAATGATTAGGATAAAGTTAGTTAAAAAGATAACTGAGGTGGTTAAATAATGATGGATGAACAATTCAAAGATGATATTTGTGAGGTAAAAAATGCTTTCAAAGTAATTTTTCCTTAAGAGGGGTATCATCGACAAGATTTTGAGGCTTATTGTAAGACCTAATGATTTTATTAAAGTTCCTTGAGGTTGCCTAAGTTTGGATAAGACCCTCTCGCTGACATGGGATGTTAGCAAACAATCATATATAAGACTCTAGACTCAACGCCAAGCAAATTGGCCAAGTAACTATCACATTGTATATGTTGTGGAATCGATTTTGAGTCCAAAACTGATTACAGCACTCAAAATTGTGTTTAATCAATTTTGAGTCCAAAATCAGTTTCTGGGTTCAAATTTGGTTCTCTAAATCCAAAACGAGCAGAGCACGGCTTCTAAAAGCGGGAAAGAGGATTTCTTGGTTTTCTCTTCTGAGAAATTGTCAGTTTTTTTCTTCTCACGGTTTATTTTGTGTATGGTCTTAGTTGAAAAGAGGAGGGAAAGAATTATGATACATGGGTTTCGGGTTAATCCCTTTGTAATCCTTGTTTTTTTCTTTCTCATAATGGAAGATTGTGATCTCACTTGTCGATGTAGGCAATTTGTTTATACTATTTTGTGCCTGATCAGAATGATTTGTGCCTATTGGATTTACTAAAATATGTACTTATCGAGAAATTATATCATGAATGACCTTATGAACATGTACTCATCATCCCACCCTTGATATTTGATCCAACAACATCTTACTTTTTGAGGAGCTGCTGTTGGGTCAAATATCAATGGCGGTACTTCTATCGTACCACCTTTAGGTGTTTATATGGCCTATCATCATATAATTTCTCGTACTTATCAATGAATAACTAATTAAACATATTAGAGTAAGTTACTTGTTTCACTCAGTGGCAATCTATTGTGAATTAGTATGTTGCTCGGGTTCACGATAATTCATTAAAACTAGTGGATTACCAACTTGCATGGTGGCACACAGTTCGGCACCCAATTAGTAGTTCCCATCTATTTTCAACGTTCCGCCTCAGAGCGGTGGAACCCCGAATTATCATCTCCTAGCTATATGTCGATTTAAGGAGATTTTGAACTAGAAGTAGAGTCAGTGAAGGAGCAGTGGCAAACCAACGTGAATCGTCAAATTTCTAGAAATTGTTCAATTTTTTTATAATTCATTCTACATTAATATAATAAACGCATCGTACGAACACATGTTCTTGCTAGGAATAAAATTTAATACATAAAATAAATTTACATCTACAAGAAAATGTCAAGCGCTACCTGCCAACATTGTTCGTTCAAAATGTGTTTTAATTAATTTTTAATGACCAACGCCGAACTGAATCTCGGCGTGGCATTTTTTTTTTTTTTATCGAAACGGAATCCCGTCTTCCTGGTAGCTCTCTTTTTCTTTTGTTTAGGGTGGTTTAGACTGTGCAACACTTTTCTTCTATTTTTGAACCTTCCATTATCACATTGATATAAATTGTTTTTTTTTTTCATTTTATGGTAGGCCGGTGGTTGTTGCACCCAGAAATTGAATATATTACTAACACCACAGTGTATGTTCGCTTGTGTCATTTTCTAAAAAGGAAGATGCCAAGAAGAGAGTCTCTTTTATGCTCTACCTTCCAAAAAGTGTATGGGCATCACTCCTGCAATGTTTACGTGATCAAATCGGCTGACCTTGAGGGGGCAACCTTAAGATCTGATGACCCTAGACCTTTGATCCATCAAGTCTCGTTCAGGTTCGACACAGTAAAGTTAAATCGCTTGTTTTTGTAATCCTTTATCACATGCATAGGATGTCATCAAGATAGATGTACCTTTATGACCTAAAAATTGAGAGTGACTTTATCCGACTTTGGCCAATTTCAGGGCTGTTGTAGTATCTAACTGTTGTCATATATGTATGGTTTGTTGTCACCTACATTGAAAGTACTACTTTTCTATTCGATTCAAGACTTCTTCCTTCTTCTTCTGGTGGAATAAAGGCGTTTACCTAAGAAAGAGAATGTGATATGCTTTCTTTTATCTTTTTTGCCATTTCCGCTATCATAGGTTAGGACCATGTTGATTAATTACCAAATTATAGTCGATCAGATCAACAATTGTGGGACCCAATATTGATGGTTAAATCATAACGGTGCTATTCCCCATAGGATATCTAGTTGGGGTTATTTTATCTTAAGATATGCTTACTATATGCCGTTCAAGTCAAGAACAAGGCCAGCCAATCCGTACGAAATACTATACAAGCAGGGTAGTCAATCTCAGGGGGGCTTAGTCAAGAGAAAATTATCAGAATTAGATAGCCAATCCCTAGAATAGAGTGTCCAATGCTTCCTACCCTGTAGAGAACAGCCAATAGTCCATGGTTTTCAATTTCGTCCGAAATCTGAAACCAAAACGTTCCGAAACCAAAATTGGTGAAACGGACCAAATTTATTTCGGTGAAATTTGTAGAGAAATATTAACTTTTTATTCCTTTCCCAAATTTCAGCCGGTAATTTCGGCACCAAAAGTCGACATTTCGGCCGAAATTTCAGGATTTCGGCTGAAATTTTGGTTTCGAAATTTATGCCGAAAACGAAATTTCAAACCATGGTGGTAACCCATGTCGTTGTTGTCATTTTTTAATAGGTAATCCTAGATTGAGGCCATGGTTTATTTATTTATTAAATTATTTACCATTAACATAGCAAAGATGAATCCCGTGACCATATTATACAGCTGTGTCACACCCCCACTTGTATTAAAATAGACGGATAACGACTCGTGAGCTTCCATTAAGGATGACTTTAATTACTACTACTTTTTAATGGAACCCTTGTTATTTTATTTTTTTTCATTTTTTAGGTGGCTAGTTTTTTAAATGGGTCTTTCTCTTACCTACTTCCATATGCCGTGATCGCATTAAATCGAGATCAACGGGTGTTATTCACCAATCGCGAATGCCATGTGACATACAAGGGTCCACCTAAACCAGGATCAGGTCGTCTATCCACATAGCAACCTTCTCAGATATGGAAATTGGAATGATCATGATGCTTCCAAAGATTCAAGAATAAGTTTCTACTGTTTTTTTTGGGTAGAATGAGACACTAGAGCTGATCTAAGCGCCGTCTTGTCAAAAACTAAAGTGCTTAAATGACTGATGTAATGTTTTGTTTTCTTTGTGCAATGAATCTCATCGATCTACGACCAAAGGTTAGAGACATCTAAAGGCTACTACTACCCAACTTCATCGCTTTTTATGTTTTGCGTAGGGCTGCAACTCGAGCCGGGTTTTACCCGACCCGTATCGTTTTACCCGACCCGTATCGACATGACCCGAAAATAGCTTGAGTTGGGTTCAGGTTTCATGGGTTTCGGGTCGAGCCGGGTTGAGCATTCAAAAGCCCGCATGAATCTCGGGTTGAGCCGGGTTTGAAGGGGCCCGACCCGAGTTACATAAGTTATAGTATGTACATTTTTTTCTATTGTTAGTTAAAAGTTAAAAGTGAAAACCCACGCACCCACTGTTATTGTATGTGAGTGTAATTTCTGCTTCTATGAGTTGAGTTGATTCAAGTGTTTGATTCAGCATTGTTTGATTGTAATTACAACATTGTTTGATTACAGCATTGTTTGATTCAAGTGTAATGTGAGTGTAATTACATCATTGTTTGATTCAAGTGTACTGTGAGTGTAATTTCTACTTCTATGTTGCCTTGCCAAACAAGAATTTTCCTTAAAATATTGAGTCAACGTGAAAAAATCCGACCCGACCCGAGATTTATCATGGGTAGGGGCTGGGTTTGGGAATCGTGGGTTTTCCGAAAAAAAACCCGACCCGACCCGACCTGAGATATTTCTCGGATAGGATTGGGTTCTCCAAAACCCGACCCGCCCGACCCGAGTTGCAGCCCTAGTTTTGCGGGTGACAATCTTCAAATGTTTAGTACCGGTGATTTTATTTTATTTTTGATAGGTAAGCTGGGGTTTAGTGAGGACCCCTACCAGATTATTAGAATGTGAAAGATATTACAATCAGCATACAAAATACTAACCCTATCATGAGAATAGGGATACAGACCATGAGAACAAAGTTATTTCTGGCAAATTGGTATTGCCACACTTAAAATTAGACAAATTCAAGATTTCAAACGCCTGATTTTGATATATCAGCGGATATCTGAGGTTTATTGCAAATTTTTGGCTGATATTTTTTTAGATTGTATCGGCTGAGATGTCAAATTAGTTCAGTCCCAGTGGCAGTTAATATTGTTTTGAAAATAAAAGAAAATCATATAAATGACATGGTAGGCAAATGCCTAATTGGATGCAAGGTTTTAAATTTCGACCGAAATCCGGAAAGACCGGAATCGAAATTGCCTAAACCCAATTTCATCCGAAATTTCGGTTTTTTGAAATTTCTTCTGAAATTCATCCCGAGAGTCTCGAAAATTTTAATTATATAGCATTTTTACCAAAATTTGGTATGAAATAATATATTATTTTTGATCGTGTACCCAATTTCGGCATAAATTTCGGTTTCAATGAGGGCCGAAACGGTTACCGAAACTGAAATTTAAATCTTGATTGGATGTAAAAATCATTTCCATCATTGGTATTATTTAATTAATAAAAGGTAGGCCAGCATCCGGAAGAAAATCAAGCACCTGAGTACATACTCAGAATGCTATAACGAACAACGCACAACACCAGAGCAGTCCATGACCTAAACGAATGGGGGTCCCGCAGTTATGTGGGTCCTACTCGAAATATGTCGTCATACCGTGAAAGAGTAATAATGACGGTTTCAATTCACGGGCGCGACTGACAATAGCACCGCCTTATCTTTTATAATGAAACATCGAAAAGCTAACATGCACCGAAGAAGATGCGTATGTTAGATAATTATGCGGCAAACGCTAGCGCGGCAGTGCCGGGCGATTCGTGATTCCAAATCAGGAAGGGATAAGCTCATCCTAGGACATCGCCAAGCAGAATAATTAGAACAGCTGGCATGCAGACAAAACTACAAGCGCATGTTAGCACAACCGTAATCAGAACTCAGAAGACTAAATCGTACGGGAGACACAGAAGACTATCTGGATTTCGAATCTCAAAATTCTCATGCATTCATCACAAATAATATATACAACAGAGAGAGAGAGAGAGAGAGTGAGAGAGAGAGCAATAGAGCATAGAAACGCTAACTAACTACAAGTGATCTCCCGAGAAACAACCGGCGGCGAGGGGTCCTGCCGAGAAGAAGCGCTGAGCCTCGCCGAGAAATTCCGGTACCGGAAATCATCGACCTGCGACTCATCCTCTCCTTCGTCGAAATTGAGAGAGTAACTGAGAGGATCGTACCTAAAATCACTGGAATGCCTCCGACTCATTCCCATCCGAGATATCATGTTCCGATATTTCTCCTTCAGATCGGGAATTTCATGAACCTTGGATCTGATCCACGAGGAGCTCCGGATCAATCTCGGCCGTTCATCCGTCTCTACGGACTCCTCCCGCGGGCTGCTGCGAAAGCACCAGTAAAGACAGATGGACGATTTGAGCTTCTGTTTCAGAGAGGAATCACGGTGGCGATCGTCTTCCATAGAGAAAAAGGGGCGAAAAAGAAGAATCAGACCCTTTTTATTTATAAGTTTTGTGTTTTGTTTCTCTTCTCAAGGAGGAGAAAAATGGAATGGAACGAAGATATTTAGTTCGGAGAGAGGACAGATGGAGGGATTTTATACAAATGGAGGATAAGTACGCGGATTTTGCGTTGAGCGGTTTCGTTCGCTTAGAAGAATGTCAGGGGTAGCTTTGTCATTTTACATATGCCAGCTATTTTTGTATTTTTTTTTTTGGGAAAATTCTAAAAATATATATATGATTTTTAAATGAAAATCTCAAAAAAAGGCTGAGTTGGCTAAATTCTCAAAAAGGGGTGAAATGCATCAAGGGCATGTTTTAAGACAAAAAATGCCCTTTGAGTTGCTTTTCCCTCCACCGTTTTGAGAAATAGATCCGAATGCATTTCACAAACTCTATTCACATTTGTTAGCTTCTTCTTCCCCACGCAAGTGTTGAAAGTTCATTGCCTTTGGTAAAACTCCATTGTACAGCTCCTTCTAGGATGAATTAAGCCCAAATTTTTCAAAATTGACTAAACAGCCCATACCATGGGATGATCTAAACCGCCCAATTGATGAGCCACAACGTAAATAGATTGTGCCCCAAAAATCATTTTACATAGGATGATTCTAACCATCCGATCTAAAGAGGAACTCGGATTATGGAAACTTTTATAGATTGGACGGTTGAGATCATCTATGGAAATAATTTTTGAGGCGGAACCTATTTATGTTGTGGCCTATCAATTAGGCGGTTTGGATCATCTTATGGTGTGGGCTGTATAGTCCATTTTGAAAAATATGAGGTGAATTTATCACTGCTCTTCTAGAAATTGTGTACAATTACATAAATACGCTTGGCTCTTGACTTGGTGGTAGGGAATACCTATTATTTTTTCATGAGAAAGAGTTTTTATATGGTGTAAACACATATACTCCAGTAATTGAAATTGTGTTCAATTACATGAATATGCTTGCTTTTATATGGACTCTCTATCTCTCTATTGCCTTCTATGTTTCTATTTAGACTAAACCTGGATGAAACTAATGTCTGTACAATTAGAACCACTATTTAAATGTGTAGAAGCAATATTTTATTCTCGGAACCACTGTTGATATGTTGGAACAAGTATTTAGTCCTCTCAACCACTAAGTAGTGGTTCCAATGGTTTGAATAGTAGTTCCGAATGTGGAAATACAATGAGGACTCTATGTAGAAGATCAGAACTACTATGTAAACACTTAGGTTATTATACCATCATAACCACCATGTAGACCTCTGAGCCACTATATAGTGGTTCCGAGAGTATAAATAGTGAGAATAAAAGGTTATGCAGCCAAAACCACTATAAAAAGTGAGAATCAGTGTATAAATAGGGGATTAAACATTCAGAACCACTAATTATACCTAGAAACCACTATTTACCACTATATAGTGGTTCCGAGTTATAAATAGTGGTTCTGAGGTATAAATAAAGGTTCACGCATTCTACTGGTATTTCATTGGGTGTCAAAGTTACAATAAATTTATGAGTAATGGGTTAAATATTTGTCTAAACACTCAGATCTTATGGCGGTTGATAGTTTAGATAGCCTGATACTTGTTTCGAGAGTTTAAATTGTGAGATTGAAAAATTTATACACTCAAAATCACTAAAAAAAAGTCAGAATGAGTGTATTTATAGAGTTTTAAACACTTAGAACCACTAATTATACCTAAGAACCACTATTTACCACTTAGTAGTGGTTCCGAGGTATAAATAGTGGTTCCGGGGTATAAATATTGGTTCCGGGGTATAATATTGGTTCATACATTTTAATAGTATTTCATTGGGTCTCAAAGTTGTCATGAATTTATAAACATTGGTTTAAACGCTTAGAACCACATGTAAATGAAAGGAACAACAATTAAATCCT
Organism: Tasmannia lanceolata; assembly: GCF_043159265.1. Classification (NCBI taxonomy): domain Eukaryota; kingdom Viridiplantae; phylum Streptophyta; class Magnoliopsida; order Canellales; family Winteraceae; genus Tasmannia; species Tasmannia lanceolata. The sequence continues at coordinate 7,319,853 of NW_027518683.1, forward strand.
TCCAAGCACTAATTGTGGTTTCAAGATTCCTGTGAACCACAATTACAATGAAAACCACTATAAAAAGTGAGAGTGAGTATATACATAGTGGTTTAAACACTCAGAAACACTAATTATACTATGAGAACCACTATTTACACCTCGGAACTACTATTTACCACTATGTAGTGGTTCCGAGGTATAAATAGTGTTTCCAATGTATAATTCTGAGGATTGTGATTGGAACATCTAAAGACTGTGTATTGAAGATTCATAACCAATCAATAGAAATGTGGACCACAGAAAGGAATCAAGGATGGTCCTACATGTACTTTTGCTAGAACTGGCCCACATACTATTGGAAAGTCCATAGATCTTCACATCGTTTTTAGGCTAATAAAATCCATTGTGGGGTCCGCAATTTAGAACAGTGAATTTTGCTTCAGGGAAATGATATATTCTCCCCCTTTTCTTCTCCGGGCCACCCCCTTGTAGTGTAAAAAATGAGTCACGAATACACTAGAGGGGCCTGCCCAAAGAAGGAAAGGGGACGAATATAAAACTTGGCTTCCAATTTAGACGTGCTTTTCCAGCTGATGCCATAATTTGATTAATTTCTCATACGTAAATTACAAGATCTCGCGATATATCGTTTCCTTTGAAGAAATTGCTGTTTTCTCATCTCGGGATAAATTTAGCCATGGTTCCTTGAGAAAGCGAATAAAGTCTTACCGAATATCCCGTCAGTAATGGGAAATTATAAAAGTAACCTAAGTTCTTAGTTGTAATAAGAACTTAAGAAGCTTATCCTCGAATCCAATACTCATACAAAAAAAAGCTTATCCTCGAATCACTCTTTTTCAGTTGAGGCGGTGGGCCTGTCTTCTTCTATTCTAGTTCTCAAGACGCAGTTTCTTCGCGGATAGTGACGAGTGATTGGGATAAATTTGGGGGTGTTCATAACAAAAATCAGTTAATTAAAATAAACAAAATGAGAACCGAAAAGATAGTAAGAAACAGCTTCCAAATGTGGTGGGTTGATGAGATAATTATTAGACTTTATCAGGTGGGCTTCTCATAATAAGTTCTAAAGAGTGAAGCTTAAGAAGACTCCATTTTCGTTTGTTAAAGAGGTATAATGATACTTATCGTTAATCCTCTATTTACATTTAATTAAGGGCAGTAATAAATCGACCCCATCTATCTTACATCGACCCCTTTTTAACATAAAACGTTAGGGCATTGAATAAAGTTGTCATATGCTATGCTGTTAAATACCGTACAAGTGTACAACTCACACGCCCTAATGTTTTACATTAAAAGGGGTCTATTTAAGATATATGGGGTTTGATTTATAACTCCTCTTAATTAAATATCATGATCATTGTTATTAGTAATGATATAAATGTAGTTTGGAGAGATGGTCTAGGAGGGCAGCGCTGTTACATCTTTTTCTATGGCATGCAAAGGAGCTTTCTCCGACACATGCGGGTGCAACTTGGGTTGGGTTGGGTTGGGTCTGGTTGAGCTTTTTGTTAAAAGAGAGTTAGAATCAACACAAACCAGGCCCAATTTTATGGTAAAAGGTCAACCCAAATTCCCAAAAACCGACCCGAGTTGCAATGGCTAGACCAAAGACGATTTAATTGTACATGGGAGATTGGCCCTGCAAAAGTTTTTCAAATGTTTTATGGGTTAATCATGTTTGACCTTCTACCCTGAAATGGGGCTGGATGGTTACATGGTTTATCGGTTTGCTTGGCTCGGGTTGGTGGTTTGGGATTTGCAGCTTTCATAATATGCCACTGTGGCTAGTTTTTATACGAGAGAGATTCGAAGACAAAACCAAAAATCGAAAAGTCCAAAGCATAGTTCGTTTTGGATTTTGAGAATTAATTTTGAGTCTAAAGTTGATTGTTGGACTGAAAATTACAGCCATGTTGTTTTGGATTGTTTGACTCCCAATCTAATAATCTTTCCTGGAAATCTAAAACGATTTGTTGCGGATAAGCAATGCCAATATTGGTCATTGAATTATAGTGTAGAAAAGCCAAACAAGTTGCTGACTCCTTGGCCTACTATGCTTGTGATTTTAACATAATATTGCTTTTCGGCATAAAGTGTCTTCTTAGTAAAGCAAGTGATGCCTTGTGTCTCAAGGTGGGCAACGGCCCGGGGAGGCACAGCACGGATAGCTACAGTGATGCATGCCGTGCCGGGCTTGGTTGGGTGGCCCGACCCGTTTGCCAGGGCCCGGCATGGTCTGGCCCGCGAGCCCGGATGCCTCCTTTAAAAAATGTGTTTTTTTTATTAAATCCGAGAATACCCCTCAAAAAGTGTTTCAAACGGCTAGTTTGGGGGTATTCTCGTCCAAAACTTTTTTATTTCATAAAATCTCCAAAATACCCCCTCCAACAATTTTATTACAAGGTTATTTTAGTAATTATGTTTCTCATTCCTTTGACACATGGCACAAGTTTATTGCATAGTTTTTTTTATCCAAAAGTGATTAGTATTTTCCTATAGCAACCCTATTAAATCTGTTTTATAAAGATGGGAGGTCTCAAAGAAAAATTTATTCAAAATTAAGATATTCATTCTGAGTTGGTTGCCCCACGGCACGTTTGCCACGTTGAAATTGTGGGCCTATGAATAGATTGAATTGAAGAGAATGGTAATGTGAAATTACCAGGTGAACCCATCGTGATTATAATATTGGTTCATTGGTGTCTACACCTACCTAAGTTAAGATATGGATGGGTTAGTGTAAACCTATCACATTAGATTAAAATAATTATTAGATAATCACTTTCCCATTAGATAATTACTAAAAAAGGGACAGATATATATCACTTTCCCCTTTAAAACTCATAAGTTTACACGATATACATGTAATATGGCGTAAGCCCGTATAGTAAAGTATTTTTCAAAAAGTATAAGGCTTACCCCATAGGATGATCCAAGCCATCCATTTGATGGGCCGCATATTTACCCCAAAAATCATTTTCATTGGATGACCCGAACCCTCAGATCTATAGAGGTTTCCATAGTATGCAGTTCCACTATAGATTGTAGGGCTAGGATCCAAGATTTTTTTATTTTTTTTGGATATTTAAGTCCTTTGGTTGAAAAATGTGATTGAACGGGCCGGCCCGGCCCGGCACGGCGGGCTGCCGGCGTTGCCGTCCTCGCCTTGGAGAAAATCGGCCCAGTACAGCATGGCCCGTGAACCCTTCCGCGCCGGGCCAGCGGGCCTGATTTTTCCATGCCGTGCCGGCCCGTTTGCCGCCTTGACTTGGGTCTTAGAAGGGTTGATTTTTCTTATTCAAAGAATGAAGAGATTTTTGCCAAAAAGTCCTTACATGAAGAATATATGCTAATGGGCGCTGATATGCGCCCCCCCCCCCGCCGGCTGGCTAACGTATTCCCACCATTTGACCGGTCTCTCTCTCTCTCTCTCTCCACACACACAACATGAACAGTTGGTGGGCCCAACAGAAACCGTTGGTGGAATGGTGGGCCCATCTTTGAACAACGTAGGCCCCGCCCATACCACACCATAGGATAATCCAAACCGTCCATTTGATGGGCCATAAACGTAAATAGGTTGCGTCCCAAAATATTTTTCCATAGGCGGATCCTAGCCCCCCGATCTAAATAGAAACTACATCTTATGCAACCTCTATAGATTGTAGGGTTGTGATCATCCTACGGAAATGATTTTTGGGGCACAACCTATTTACATTGTGGCCCATCAAATGGACGGCTTGGATCATCCTATGGTCTGAACGGTACACTTCATTTTCAAAAATATGGGTGGGGCCTAAATTGGTACGAACCACACCATAGGATGATCCAAACCATGGACGGCTTGGATCATCCTATGTTGTGGACGGTACGCTTCAATTTGAAAAATATCTGTGGGGCCTACGATTGGGCCTTAATGTTAGTGTACGACCAACTCCATAGGATTATCCAAACCATGGACGGCTTGGATCATCCTATGTTGTGGATGGGCCTTAATGTTACTGTACAACCACAGGATCATCCAAACCATTCATTTGATGGGCCAACCCTTTTGGGGGCACAACCCATTTACATTATGGCCCATCAAATGGACGGCTTGGATCATCCTATGGTCTGGACGGTACACTTCATTTTCAAAAATATGGATGGGGCCTAAATTGGGCCTTAATGTTACTGTACGAACCACACCATAGGAGGGTCCAAACCATGGACGGCTTGGATCATCCTATGTTGTGGACGGCACGCTTCAATTTGAAAAAAAATCGGTGGGGCCTACGATTGGGCCTTAATGTGAGTGTACGACCAACTCCATAGGATTATCCAAACCATGGACGGCTTGGATCGTCCTATGTTGTGGACGGGCCTTAATGTTACTTTACGACCAACTCCATAGAATGATCCAAACCATTCATTTGATGGGCCACAATGTAAATAGGTTGTGCCCCAAAAATCATTTCCATAGGATGATCACAACCCTACAATCTATAGAGGTTGTATAAGATGTTTCTATTTAGATCGGAGGGCTAGGATCTGCCTATGGAAATGATATTTTGGGACGCAACCTATTTACGTTTATGGCCCATCAAATGGACGGTTTGGATTATCCTACAGTGGTATGGGCGGGGCCTACGTTGTGTAAAGATGGGCCCACCATTCCACCAACGGTTTCTGTTGGGCCCACCAACTGTTCCTGCTGTGTGTGTGGAGAGAGAGAGAGAGAGAGAGAGAGAGAGAGAGAGAGTGAGGTATCCTAACGTTTAACGTTAGCCAGCCGTCGCGGGGGGGGGGGGGGGTGGGGGGTGGGGGGAGGGGAGATATCAGCGCCCATGCTAATTAGTCCTTCAAAATTTTATATGCTTTTTCAAAAGGGATAATTACATTTACACCCCCTCTAGTTTCCGACACGTCCACTTCCGCCCCTATTGTTTAAAAAGTGACAAATACAACCCTGTAGTTTCAATTTGTTTAAGGTTTGCCCCCTCAGCTGAAGGTTCGTCCATAGATTGAAGGGTTAGGATGATCCGATGGAATTGATTTTTTGGGCACACCCTATCTATGTCAGGACCCCCTCTAGTTTATGACACATCCACTTCCACCCCTATAGTTTAAAAAGTGACAAATACACCCCTGTAGTTTCAATTTGTTTAAGGTTTGCTCCCTCAGCTGAAGGTTCGACAATAGATTGAAGGGTTAGGATGATCCGATGGAGCTGATTTTTTGGGCACACCCTATCTATGTTAGGACCCATCAAATGAATGCTTTGGATCATCCAAATAATGTGGGCCCATACGCTTTATTTGTCACTTTTTAAACTATAGGGGTGGAAGTGGATATGTCATAAACTAGAGGAGGTGTAAATGTAATTATCCCTTTTCAAAATAATTGCCACAACATCTCCCAAATAAACCGCCTTACTTTTTGCGGTCCATAGACTCAATACTATTAAAATGACAAATCTACCCTTAGTTTTAAGACATTACCTATTTTAATAGCCCAAATCAAGACGTTTTACAGGTTTTCTCCTCTTCTCCAATCCACAGCCGAAACCCTTTGGGTGGGTCGGTCCCCAACTCCCCATCTCCTAAAAGGTGCGTTTCAGCCCGCTCTGATGACTGAGGATGTTTTAGTGGGTTCAAGTTCTCCTTTGGGCTTAATATCTTACACTGTGGACGGTTGGGATGACTCCAATGACTCTTTTCATATAGTGGAAGTGCACCACAAAGGGTACAGCTGGGCTCTCATGAATGGATGTTCTAAATCCATCCATTTTTAGTTCCCGTTGTAGATAGGCCATGCCGTTAAACTGATCCAAACCGTTCGATTTGTGGGCCCCTTTTTAATGGCAGTGTGATGAAAACTTTACAAATCAAAGAGTTTAGATCATATTTTACGGCCTATCTATTAATTAAACTGCGAAAATGAACGGTTTAGATTATCCATTCAAACCATGAGGCTATGCCACCCACATCTAGTATACCGAGGGCCCAGATGTACCTGGGGCCTATGTGTTATATCCTAGCTCCTGATTTTTGATCTCCCAATGAATGGTTTAGGATCATATCCTGGGGTGGAAAACATGAAGTAATTATTTGACTCTCTTGACTCCTCTGAGTCCAATAATCGGATTGGGACTAAACAGTCTGTTGTCAAAATCTAAAATGAATAGGGCCTTAGGTAAAATCAAGACCATTAATATTGTCCTATAAGGGGCATAAGGGCCCTTCCCATGCCCAAGTCTATGTACTTAGGCCCTATTCGTTTATTGGGCTCATTTTGAGCCCAATAATAGGTTTGGGGCTGACAATCGGTTGTAATAATCTCAAACGAACGGGGCCTTAAATGGATCAATTGGACCGATAGGTGACCACAAGTCCGCCAAAAGTGTCATTGACAACACCTTGATCAGATGTTCCTAAATCTTTTTCCTTAAAACTTATTTAGGGCTTAGTCAAGGAAAGTTGAACAATTGATGTTTGTAGTCCTTTATCTTTTAGGCATGGTATTTCTCGTTCTGTATGGGCCTCAGAGCATATGAGTCACCTCGTGTTGTTCTACGAGATAATTGTTCTTGATTGCACTTACATTATCCCACAGGGATCCTAGAATTGATCCCCGCCATCGATCTTGACAGACAGTAATGTTCCTTGTTAGCTATCAGCCCCTGTTTAGGAATTTTTTTGTCTCCACAATTTAGATGGAATTGATAGAAAGAGAAGAAATTAGAAATTGAGGACCTCGTTTTTAATCAACTAATGGAAAACTAAGGGTGTGTTCGGCAACTATTCTTTTAAGGGATTTCCCTCCTTTTTAGGGGTGGAGAATGACGAAAGCCAAAAAAATCTCAATAATCATGTTCGGCTACATGACCCGCTAAGGTACGTTTCAAAAATTTCTCCTACTTTTTCAACTAAAAAATAGGATTCCTCGAAGCGATAAATAACCATTTCTAAAATTTCTCATCACTATGTTTCCACCCGATTCTTTAGGCAAGAATGAGAAGTGTTGCCGATTTTTCGGAAAAGTTTTTCTTTTCCAAACCTTTCCGGAAAATTACTGCAATCCAAACATGGCCTTAGTATTTAATCTATAACAAAGATAACGACCACGAAATCAAAAGGGTCAATTAAAAGTTTAAAACAAAAGGTAAGAACAAAGATAACCCGATTCAACTAAACTACAAAAAACGCGTAGAAGCCGGCAATCCGTGTCCACCCTCTCTCTGACTCTCTCTCTCACTCCAACACGATTTCTTCGATCTTTCCTCCCTTTCTTTAAAAACCCATAACACAGCAACACCCAAATCCCAATCATCTTCTCTATTCAAGCCCTTCTTCTTCTTCTTCTCATGGCCACATTTGCAGATAAACCCACCTTCATAAACAAAAACTACCCTTCAAAAGAACAAGGTGAAGATTTATGTCAAGAAGATTACAAAGAGACCTCAACAACCACTGGTTGCTGTTTCCATCTCTTCTGCTTCGGTCGTAAATCCCACCATGCCGAAGCGCGATCCCTTCTACACGGAGAGTCCAGAGAATCATGGTGGATAAAAAAGATGAAGGGTATGAAGCAATTTTCAGAGATTTTAGCAGGCCCCAAATGGAAAACCTTCATACGAAGGTTTAACAACAACAACAACAAAAACAAAAACAATGCCAATCAAGACAACAACGACCACAACAAGAAGCGAAAATCTCAGTTTCAGTATGATTCTTTCAGCTACGCTCTCAATTTCGACGATGGGGTCAATCAAGAAGAAAACGGAATATGCATGGATTTCTCGTCCCGGTTTTCCCGTAAGAATCCCACCGAGTTGGGATCTGACCCACCTGGTTTTGCACTGAACCGGTCTTGATAAGAATGTAAATATGTAATAAGGCTATTTTTTATTTCTTTTTATTGATTTATTCTTTTATTAAATATTTTCCATCTTGTGGGAGATTCACAAATGGGCCATGTTCCAATTTCAAATGTCTACTTTTGTCCATTATATGTGAAAATGGTTGTATCTTGGTTGCCAATCCAACGGTCAGGATTGTTCTGATTAGTGAGATTATTGGAGTGGGGGGGTTATTAGTGGTGGGGACACTAGATGGATGGTTCAGATCATTGTACACCTGATGCAGCGAACGGTTTGGTATCTTCCGGCCGGATGTTAATCAATCTAGCTCCTTTTCTTTTCTTCTTCTTATGTTTTTTTTCCCCGTTATGTAACTAAGCTTATAATGTATGTTGGGCACAAACAACATTCTCGTTATGTTCCTGTAATGGTTGGGTTTGAAGAAACAAAAAAATAATCGTCTTCTTTCGTTGGCTACTATTTACATAGACCTCCAGATGTGCACGTTTTCTATCAGTTGAGCCTTTTTCTCTAGCCATTAAAAAAACCTTATTCAACAAGACCCTTACCCACGTCTCTCTCTCTCTCTCTCTCTCTCTCTCTCTCTCTCTTTCTCTATTTCTTTTCTTTTATATGGATCCAAGGCGCGCTCAATCAGTTTGGTTGCACATTGTTCCGGCTTTACAGGTGTCTTGACCACGTCATTTAGGGCCCGTTTGGATATAGAATGAATAGATCTGCCAGCTCATGTTGAGGGAGAGAGAAAGTAAATCAAAGAGAGAACACAATCCTGGTGAGAGAACTTCTGAAAGAGTGGCTAAGTTTACGGCCGGCTGCCAACCGGACGCCAACCCTCCTTCTTTATCTTGGCTTGGGAGAGGCTGTGAAAAAAACAGGCAGAGTTATCCAAAGTTTAAAAGGGCGAATATATCACTTTCCAAATTTTAATGGAAAATGATATCAGCACAAGCATGTTTTGATAATTGCACCGACTCATCTTGTCTTTTATTATTTAAAGAGTTGTCAAGGGTTATTACAGTTCCCAAAAAGCTCTTGCAAACCAATCACAAAGAAAAGACAAGCTGCATCTTGTGCAGATATCATTTTAATTGCCAAATTCTCTCCCTCTTGCTTGGTCAGCCTCCGAAAGATCCTCTCAATATCTCACAAACCGCATCCCTAAACAGACCCATATTTTTTTGTTGTTGGGCCCATTCACCTGTTTTCTTTTATTTTCTTATTTTATTTTATTTTAATTTAATTTCATTGACTGTTTCTTTTTATCCCATCCTTCCGATTTCCAAAAAATAGAAAAATAAAATATTCTAATGGCTTCAACAGATCAAAAACAGAAAAAAAAAAAACAGGCAAAGTTATCCAAAGTTAAAAAGGACGAATCAAAAGAGAGAACACAATCCGAAATTTGATCACCAGAAGATATGTACTCTAATTAGTTTTCTCCTTGTTATTACTCATTCATTTGCTTTGAATCTCAAATGTATTCATTAGATTCTTGTTTAATCAATGAAGGAATCTAGTGTTTGTGATCTCAGTTAATTCATAGATTTTTGTGATAGTTCTCTATTAACTGTCGGATCTAGAGGTAGGAATTTGACGATAACAAGGAGCAAAGAGGGTGAAGAAAATTGCCAGATCTATGGATTTCCAATTACTTATTTCCATAGCATATTTGGAAATCTGATTTTTTTCACCGTCAGTCGCTGAATTGGAAATCCAAGAATTTGATCCGGATCCAAATCACAATGCAAAAAGGCTGCAAATGTGAAAATCCAAATCAAAATCTCCTTGGCATCCAAATGTAAGGCATTGCATAATAGGAAGTGGTTTCCTATTTGGAAACAAACTCTCCTCAACCCCATCTCTATTACAGTTTCTCAAAACCGTATGTGTGAGCCAAAAATAAAGGCAGTGAATCCTAGTTTATCAAGGGATTGGAAAAATCCAAAAAGAAATCTAAAAGTTTGGCTCATGCCTGATACTTTTGTATAGAGAAAGTGAGAGCAATTCTTTTTTTGATAGGGAACAGCTTCTCTTGTAAGACATAGTTGTCTTGGGTTGTTTTCTTTTTGAGAGGGAGAGTCTGTAATTTTCTCTCTGATTAGTGAAGAAGAAGTCTCCATTGCTGCCTCATGGAGTACGCATACGGCCGAACCACGTAAGTCTCTGTGTTCTTACCTGTGGCTTTATTTCTCTTTTTACATTCTGTTTTTTGTTATCGATCTTCTGGCCTGGCTGCTCCGTACCACTACGTACTACTTACTACTACTTTGTAGTCCTACTCTACGAGGTAACTACAAGGAGACTACTTGGCCTATCTCCTTCCCTGTTGACTGGAGTTTTTATTCACCACTACGCAGAAACAACAACAACAAGAAGGTAAATACGTGCAACCAAACTCACCTAGCGAATGGTTTGGATTAATCAACGTTGGTGCCACATACTAATAAAGAAGTAATGGTACTTTGCATAGATGAGCCAATCTTGACCAACAATTGAGATTAGGCAAGCATGTCCCATTGTAGGACCCAAAATTGATAGTTAGGACTGACTCCAACAATGACTATCTGCCTAGTCGAACTCTGCAAGAAACTACAGCTGATTAACCAAAGCAAAGATAACTTTCAGGTTTTAAATTGGAAAATGACTTGAGGATCCTGAGAGAGGGGGCGTCACAGGGATGGCCACTCCTTGAGCTTATGTCCCACATGCAGTGCATGCATAGGGGTGTGACTATCGAACAATCAAGCACCTTTGCCAGGGGCTTTCCCATTGTTCTCACCAATGATCCAGATCACCTGCCTCTTTCTGTAACCCCCAAATGCTATATATGATATTAAATGAGAGGGGAAGTTAAATCCCTCTACTCGCAGAAGCTCTCGTTGCTGATTCAAGCTATACAAGAAAAAAATGTAGCGACAAGTAACAACTACTACACAATCCAAAACAGGGAATGAAAGATAACCAGACATGACAAAGAACTCATCACTAACCAAAGTGAGGCCTGAAGTCCAGGGTAGATGGTTTAGTGCAAGATGTAATACCTGAAGTGAAGACTAAATGATCTCTGTCATTAGGAGGTAAACCATTTCAGCCTCCATTTACAAAGGATGCTTTTCAAGATGAGGCTAACTGGGAGGACATAATACAAAGGCTAACAGAAAGTGCTGAAGAGGAGAATCTAAGCAGTGCCATGCTGCTGGATAAAGATAAAGTGGATGAGCTCATAGGTGAGTTAGTGGCTGAGCAAAGTGTCATTTCAGAGAAGCCTAAAGGAGCATTGATTCAAGTCATTTCAGGGTTGCACTGTTGAAGCATCTGAAGGAGTACAGATTGAAGTCATTGATGTATACCATCATTCTGCAAGCCATCCAGACTCGGGAGTGGAAATGAATTACCTGAAAAGGTTTTTGCTTATGGCCCTGTTTTGGCCAGCAGTATGTAAACAGAGCAAAACCAGATCTGGAGCTGTCAAGAGGTGACGTTCCACCGCGTCAAGAGGTCTAGTAAAACTTGCGTTGTTCCATAGCGTGATACTCAGATCAGTAGTTCAAGATCAGTACCCCATGTATCTAACAGAATTGAAGAGGTTGTGAGAGTTATTTCAGTTGGTGGGGGAGTCACCCAACAATCTCATAGAGAAGTCTAGGAAAGAAAATATTTCTTACACTTTTCTGATGGATCCAGATTCAATCAAAGGTTTTTTTCTTCTTTTGGAATGGCATCAAAGATTTTCTTAAATGAGGAATTTGAAACGGAAGACCGAGGAAAACAACCTGCTAGCCAGTTCAGTAAGGTTAGTAGAGGTCAAATAACAGGTGTCTCTACTCGGCTAGGAAAGTCCTTGGGATTTAACACTTATTGAAGACCCGCCTTGCTGGTATGTATGGGGTTTACCAGCTCGATCTGGGTTTCCTCTACTTTTGTTTCTTGGCTGGTCTGTTCTTCCAGCAGCCTGGAGGTTTTGGAGGGTGGCAGTTCACCTCAGGATTTTGAATTTCCGAGAGTGTTCTTGCCATGTTTTGTTCTCGAGGCAAGACCGTTAGTCGTCTTGTTTTTTTTTTTTTTTTCACTTTATAAAATTTTGAGATCCTCCCCAGTGCCGCACTCCTTTCTGGGCTTAAAAGAAGGCTAACACTAAATATAGAGACAGTTAACTAATCTAACATACTCATGGCAGACATTTGCAACTGTTTTGGGCATCAATGGGAACCCCGAATTCATTCCTTAATGTAAACCAGTTGGCACATATGGAAATATACTTCATGCTTCATAACAATGAAACACTGGGGGAAGCCAATAAAAGTGTAGTGGTGCACCCCCAAGAGTTTTGACAAGCAGAGTACAAATATCCATCTCTTTGTATTTCTGTATTTCTAGCTCTATAGCATACAGTGCTGAACAAAACATGGTCACTATAAGGCACTGTTAGCAGTATCAACATGCAGGAAATCATTACACTGTACACCCACAATCCGTAAACATTCTTATACACAGATATGTAGAGGGCAAAATAGAAATTAATATGCCAACACAGTGAAAAAGAAAACGGAGAGAGTTTGGCCTCAGTATTATATTGATAAACTTTGAAACTCTTAATGCTATGGCCACTTCCACGGCATGTGTTGGTATTTCCGCATACCTATCAAGCTGCATCATGGCTTAAATCAACTACTTGCCCCCTTCACCCATACTACATTAGCTTTCTGTGAAACCAACATAAATGCCTCAATGAGGAACCTAGTAAATTGCCACGAATCCCTTTAAGATTCTCTCTACATGCTATATTGAATTACCCACTGGATCAGCAAGTCCTTGTTTGTGGATCCGGGCTTGCATCCAAAGTCATGATCTACATGAAGTGTTCCGCATTTTCATCACCTGCATTACTTCTTTTTCAAATTTAAAGTGGCAAGAAGCCCTTTAAAAGTCTCAAGAATTTCAAAATATTCACATGCTCAGATTAACACACCTCTTGCGCTTGCTCTTTGAAACAGTAGAAGACGAAGGATTACTATGCCAGTTCCTCTTCCGCTGGTTGATGAACCAGTTATTGATCTGCTTCAATTGCAGTCCTGTTTCCTGTACTAACCTTGCCTTATCGTCCTCCTGAAATAGCCCCAGAGCAAAGGGTTATACAGCAGAGAAAAGGCAGTGTGATGCCCAGGATGCAAAATAATAATGATGATGATGACTATGATGACGACGATGATGATGGTGTCAAAAGAAACACAGAAAGAACAAAAACAAGACGAACAAAATAATAGCAAAAGGAAAAAAGCAACCAGAAAATCAATTATGGAAGTGAGTTCTTAACAAACTTTTAACAAAAATAACAAATGATGATTGGGATGCAAAATTTTCTTTAAAAGGGATACACACACAAGCAACACAAGCAAAATTTTGATAAATGATGACATATTGCAGAGAGAGAGAGAGAGAGCCTTACTGTAGGGTACGGCCACTTCGAATGTGACTGCCACCAAGCCTTTAATAGTGATGTGGTGTCCCCGGGAAGCTTACCTGCCCTTCGCTTGCGCAGAATCTCCTCTCTTATGTCCACAAGCTTTTCCTTGTAGCCCTACAAATGAGAGAATTAATTAGTCATGTGTAAAACAGTTGCTACCATTGTCTTGGTTCCTGGATAACACTTATTGGCGGTTTTCATATATATCCTGAAACTGCATTTTCAGGGAAGTTCTTGCCATTTTCAAGGCAGGTATCAGAACCACCAGTAAATCATCAGGACAATGTCAATTTTCTGTACAAAATTATTAAATATTCTCGTACCTGTTTCAGCTCGTGCTTTAGCTCTTGCCTTACACGCTCCATCAAGGATCGTTCACTCTCAGTTGGAATGAGAGGACCGAACCCCATGCTGTCGGGCCCCTCCAAACTACCATCGTACAAGTTGGTGTCACTATCTGCTTGGTCATCATCGTCATCTGACATGGTTGCACCTGTGCCTTCACCTGGAGATACACCTGTTCCATTGCCCAGAATCCATTGTTAGCTAGTTCTGACAATGGCATACTATGTATCATCTTGAATTGATCGTACAAATCAACACATTGTGCCGGGCTTAGTTTCAATATTCAACTTAAATGCCTTCTAGAAGCAAGCCTACAAAAAGAGAGAGGAATAACCTCCAGTAGATCAAAGGCTACACTGTGCATGGATATTAGGCTACACAATGAACTAATGACATTGCCATAGTCTCGGGCAGGGGTGTAAACGAGCCGAGCCAAGCTCGGCTCGGCTCGGCTCGTTAAGCTCAAAAGCTCGGTTCGGGCTCGGTCAGGCTCGCGAGCAGCTCGCGAGCCTTAACGAGCTCAAGTTATATTAAGTTCACACCCCTCATCTTCCCCGGACAGCCCTATCTAGTGTAATTTGACTACTTTTTTTACACTATGGGGGGTAGTCCAAGTAACAAATGGGGTTCCAAAAATGAAGTGACATATTTTGCCTCCCCCTTTCACTCCCTGGACAACCCTTTTAGTGTATATATTAATATATAATATATATATTTAAATATATTAAATTCTTAATGAGCTGAGCCGAGCTGAGCCGAGCCTGGCCTAAATCGGGCTCGGCTCGTTAAGGATTCGAGCCGAGCTCGAGCGAGCTTCCGAGCCCGAGCCAAAATTGACACCCTTAGTCTCGGGCATATAGTCATCAGACCAATTGGAGATAAACAAACCTTGCAATGCTTTCCAGCCACTCTATCCATCAGTCCACTAAAATCATTGGACTATGCTTCCATCCCACCAAAAGAAAAAAGGGGGAAAAAGTGAAAAAAAAAAAAAGAAGCAACGCAAATAGAGGAAAAACGTACAATCATGGATTTTGTCAGTCATTTATAACTTCTATTCTGAAAATTACCCCGCATATTGCATTGCAGATTTGCAATCCAATAGATATCAACATTACCTACTATTATATGTACCAAAAATCCTTTAATTCAAAACCCAGAATCCAAAGCTACCTAGATAACAGAGGCACCTAATGATAATAAAAATGCAGATTGTTTAAGGACTACACAGGGTTCAGATGCCACTAAATTGTTGAAGAACTCATTTCCTGCTGGCATGCTGTTTGCTCTGAGCCTCATGGTTTTTCTTCTATTCGGTGTCTTTTTCCGTGCAGTTTTTTTCCATGCAGTTAAAGTTCTTAATTGAACTTCATAGCCTTTTCGTTTCCTTCAGGAAATTTGCTGGCTAAAATAACATAAAACATCAAGGTTCCATCCGTAGCCCTACAGTAAACTTTGATTTTTTTTTTTCAAACAGATGAAATTTCATTTTACAGAAAAGAAACAATGAAGAGAAACAAAAACAACAAAAAATCCCCAAAGTAAATAAAAAGATTTTTCTCTCATAAAAACAGAATTGAAACGTCAAGAACGTCATTTCAAGTCACAACATCATCACAGAATACTCCAATGTTTTCTAAAAGATCAGCCTAGGAATTAACCTCACACAAATTCAAATTTGAAACCCAATCCAATTTGCAGTAGCCCCAGGAACAACAGGGACGTTGCTTGTTTAGTTCTAAATATTTCTGGGAATGGCATTTTGGATACGAAAGCAAGATGTAAAACATAAAATTCCTCTTGGTTGGAAAACTAGTTGAGTATCGAAAATAATGCACCCGACTGAATAAGACTTGAACTTAAAATTGCATTATCCACCCACAGCAAACTAACCACTGAGGCAATGGTATATTAGAATTCTAAATAACAAGTAATCGGTCTACAATCATACACAGAGAAATAATACATTGACAACCAATACAGAGAGTTGTGCTATTATGTGGGACAAGTTTAGAGCCAAGAAAAATTATTCTCGCCCCATTGTGTAACCTACATTACAAAGCACCAATAATAATTAAGGGATCAGATAAACAATTTTGAAGCCACCTGTTAAGCTTTGCGACCTACATTACAAAGCACCAATAATAATTAAGGTATTTGATAAACAAAATTTTTAAGCCACCTGTTAGGCTTTGTAGAGATTGTTCAAGCTCCCAGCATGCCATTACAGCTTCCATCGCATGTACACGAACATGCTGTTGCAGTTGTTCTTTAAAGGAACAGAGCAACAGAACATAATGTGTCTGCACATGAAAAGAAAAAGGATCAGAAAAGAAGAACAATTTGATCAAACCATTCAAGAATGAAACGTAAAAAATGATTTTTAAAGGATCACAGCACCAAAACATAATGTGACTATACATGACAAGAACATGATCAGCAAAAGAGAACAATTTGTTCAAGTCATTCGAGAATGGAATGTACAAAATGGTTTCAACAAAGATCTTAAGATTCATTAAATAATGTTATACGGGATAGTGCACCAGTTCATCCAGATAACAAGTGTACATTCACAACACAAGCTATAGTTCATCTGTAACCTTAATTTAAATAAACGTATGATCTACAACTAGTTATTTTTGGATCAAACACAACAAGCTATAGTTGTGTAGAAAACCGAGAAAATATCTTCTCAACAAGGATCAAACACAATGAGCAGTAAAAAATGTCAAGAAAAGATGCAAAGAACACAATCACACAAGAAACACAAGATTTATGTGGTTACTATTTCCACAGGGGAAGATTTTCACTATTTCGGTCTAGGGTTACAAACTCCCTTCTTCTTTGCTAAGAAAACACAAAGAAAAACTCAAACCCATAACCCTAACATGTGGCTTATGTATCAATGCCACTACATAAAGAAATTTACCGAAATACCCTTTAGAGGAAATCTGAAAATTGAATTTTCCTTCCAAAGCGCTGCCTGGATACCCCAGCAGGGGCGCACTGCCCCCTGCACCCTCAACGAGTTGACTGAACAGCTTGACCCGCGTGTGCGTTGCACACATTGTCTGACAGGGTCCTGTATAATGCCAGAATACAAGACATCTACACAACAATCTCCACCTTGGCTTGAATTCTACAGCCACCTGAAGATTATACTCCGCTGTGTACTCTTTCGAACGCAACTTCGAACCTCATGCACATGAGGTGCCCACCCCACTCCATGGGACACCTCTCCAATCATTAACAACAACTGATATTGGCCAAGCCAAGCAATGTTTGAACTTGGTCGTTGTAACTAAATTTGTCAACATATCCGATGCATTGTC
This sequence comes from Tasmannia lanceolata, assembly GCF_043159265.1. NCBI lineage: Eukaryota > Viridiplantae > Streptophyta > Magnoliopsida > Canellales > Winteraceae > Tasmannia > Tasmannia lanceolata. The sequence continues at coordinate 7,336,861 of NW_027518683.1, forward strand.
ATTAGCATGCATTTTCTTTAGGTTGATGCTGTAAAATATTGAAGATTTCCACTAATCTTTGCTTATCTTACAATCAAGCCTAATGAGTGTTTATATAGAACACTCAAGAGGATAAATATAGAAACTAGCATCACAAGATTTATGGAAAGAGATTTGACAAGATATGAGAAGATAATCTCAATACCTAATCTAGCTTGCCTACATAATCTTCCCCAATTAATCCAAATCAAATCTTGGAAGATGTGATTTTATTCTACCTAATCAAACCATAGTTGCCTAATCTAACATATTGGTGAGATCTCACATATTCTAACATGCTCCCTCAAACGTATATGGATTGAAAATCGATATACGTTTGATTACAATGAATCTCCCAAAAAAATGTAAAAATTTGCCAATTTTGTTGCACGTTGTCACGATTGATGTCTGCTTGATGTATGTTGCCAATATGGTTGAAGATGATGGCCGCCTGTTGTTGAAGAATGTTTCGCATTGGACTGGATTGGACTCGAGCCTGAATGGGCGAGTCATTAGGTCGATTAGAATATCGAACCTTCTGAAAATGGGTCACAATGGACCAATGCCGGAATGGGCAAGAAATGCGTCACAATGGACGAATGCCGGAATGGGCAAGAAATGGCCTCAATGGGCAGAATTCACGGGTCAGCTTGAGATACCGATCCTTATGAAAGAGAGAAATTGCTCTCTCAGGCACGAACCTCAAGGAGAGAGGCCCCTCAACTGAAATAGGCGAGAGACAAAAATATAAAGAGAGGAAAGAAATAGAAGAGAAAGCGACAAATAGCGGCTAGGAATGATGGCAACAATTATCGACGAAAAACTGGACATTGGGAAAAAGTGTGCAAATATCAAATATGTGTTTTGAAAATGCAAATCCCTTTTTTTTATTTGTAAAGGTGTTGATAGCAAAATAAGGAGACCGTGTAATTGGCACAAGATGATGAGGGGGTGCATTCAAGAAGATGGGGGGTTATTGAAGGTAACCAAGAAGGTCTTGAAAATTAGATGAAAAAATAATGCAAGGAGATTGAACAAAAATGCTAAGGAATTATGCTAAGGATGCAAGGAGATTGAAACTAATGAAACTGGTATGGAATGCAGTACTAGTGGTGTTAATTTGAGAAAGAGAATGTGGGAGCGATGGTGGCCGGGCGGACGGCTAGATCGGCCGTCCGCCGGAGAGAGCAGCTATTTGTCTTGTGGTCACTCCAAGATCGGTGGCTCTGATACCATGTAAAATATTGAAGATTTCCACTAATCTTTGCTTATCTTACAATCGGGCCTAATGAGTGTTTATATAGAACACTCAAGAGGATAAACATAGAAACTAGTATCACAAGATTTATGGAAAGAGATTTGACAAGATACGAGAAGATAATCTCAATACCTAATCTAGCTTGCCTATATAATCTTCCCCAATTAATCCAAATCAAATTTTGGAAGATGTGATTTTATTCTACCTAATCAAACCATAGTTGCCTAATCTAACATATTGATGAGATCTCACATATTCTAACAGATGCTTCTATCTGCCATTCATTTTCTTATCTTATGATGTCTCACGTCGATATGCTTCGTCCTGGTAGTATATACTTAATTCTTCACCAAATGTATGGCACTTTGACTGTTATAATGCAATAAGACTTCTTCCTACTTATGCCCCATATCACGAATCAATCCAACCAACCAGATGGCCTCCTTGGCAGCCGCACATGCTTCCATGTATTTTGTCTCTGTCATAGACAAGGAGATCGTCGACTAAAGAGAAGCCTTTCAAGAAATTGGCCCGCCTACTAGTGTGAACATATAGCCTGTGGTGGATCTCCTCTTATCCAAGTCTCATGCATAGTCTGAGTCTACATATCATGTCAACCCATCTTCATTTTTCTCAAGCCATACACCAAGCCAAAATTCGTAGTGCCCCGTGAGTACTTGAGAATTCCACTTCATGGCATTCCAATGCTCTTTTCCTGGATTCGTCATGCATCTACTAATTACGCTCATAGCATAATCCATATCTGGCCTCGTACATACCATTGCATACATTAGAAAACCAATAGCACTCGCATAAGGGATGTTGGACATGTTTGCTCGTTCCTCATTTAAATACTTACCCAGTTTGAAGTGGTCCGCCAAAGGAGTGCTAAGTGGTTTTGCATTTTCCATGTTGAACCTCTGCAACACCTGTTCAATTTACTTGTCCTGTGAAAGCCAAAGCACTCCCTTTTTCCTATCCCGATTTATTTCCATCCCAAGGATCTTCTTAGCAGTGCCTAGATCCTTCATGTCAAATTCCTGGCTTAACATAGATTTTAGCCTATCAACTTCCTACCTGGTGTTAGCAGCAACTAGCATATCATCAACATATAATAGCATATATACGTAAGAATTATCATCAATAGCACGATAATAAACACAACAATCGAAGCTACTACATGTATACTCATTGCTTGTCATGATTGAATCGAACAGCATATACCATTGCCTAGGTGACTGCTTCAACCCGTAGAGAGACCGCATAGCTTTTTGAGTAACAAACACGCTATCCATCAAGGTTTTCACCTCTGAGAAAGTGACTTAACCCTCCAAAATCTTTCATTTAAAAAACGAATAGATATCTCCACCCTTAGCTTTGCAACCTCCACATCATCGCTGCCAGTAACAATCATGCTATCGACATAAAGTATCACAATAACAATCAAGCCGTTCTATTTCTTCCCAAACAAACTAGAATCCGAATTAGAAGCAAAATAATCACACAATTGGGCTTGAGGGCAAGTGATAAAGGTACATACCATTGCAGTTAGTATAATTCTATGTTACGCTTAGTTATATTTGTCTGTGGTTATGGCCATTTTACATCATATGCCTTGTGTTATGGTTAGGTGTCATAAGAAGGAAGTTTACCCACATTTAGATTCTATTTGGTGATCTTCCTTCTCTCTAAAAAACGAATTGCGTCTATTTTGAATAAATGCAATTACTTTAGAGATATGACTATTGCAGCATGAGTGAACTTTCTATTTAAGAATGCCTAGAATATCTACTTTTTAGTTCTCTGCTCTCTTGTTATTCTTTTGTTTTTGACTTAATCGCTTATCAAACCGAAGATTATGAGCTTCTCTCATTTTTATCTAGAGTATGTAATTTCTTCTCGCATTGGAGATTGTTGATCGAGCATTGAAGTTGACCGATTGGACGGTTGATTGTCTCACATTGCAGATTTTTTTAAGCTTTCTCCACAAAGTTTTTGAAGGTAATTTTTTACTTTCAATGTTTTCTTCAATTATCACCACTGTTATTAATTTCATTAGCAATTTGAGTTGTTCAAAAGCTCCCCTAATCAACCATCAACTCATCGGAGTTGACTCGGTTTTACCTGGCTGAGTTCTTGTCTAAGTATCATTTTTGCCCTACCAAGTCAATAAAAAACTCCTTTGGTCAATTGCGTCAATCATTTACGAGATGCCTCCGTTTTACTTTGGACAAGTTCTAGTTGATATCCAATTTTGCAAACATGGTAATTTGATCAAACCTCACTTGCTAGTAAAGAACCTTTTGGTTGACTCTATTTTGAAGGTGTGATGACTCATTGTTGGCTCTCTACCATGCTTCTTTTGGTTTTTTGTGATTCTCACATGTTAGACATTTTGTGCAAACATAGATTTACCCATAGCAGAAACACCCCCGAAAAGTGGGAAGTGCGCTTCAGGGTAAGTGCGTTTCGGAAGCTGGAAACATCGCGCTTCCCAAAATTTGGGGAAGCCCATTTCTGAAACACGGGAAGCATGTTTCCCCAAATTGGGAAGCATGTTTCCTCAAATTGGGAAGCACGTCACCCCATGTGATTCCCCAATCTTTGCACTATGTCAGTTACAGGATTTCAGGGAAAATGAATTATAAGGAAGTACAAGAAATTGGGTCTTTAGATGCAAAGTCATTTAAGATTTATATGTAAATAGGGAAATACCCTCAATTGGATTTATTAAAAATAGTTTCAAGACCCAAACCTAAAAGGATAAAAGTCAACTTTCTAGTTCTGGTACAAAATCTGACATTTTGCAGTCATTCTGGAGTCCGGACATAGTCAAACCTTAACTTCGAAACAGTGGGGTATTTTGCAAAATTTGTAAATTATATCATGTACAAGCATTATTAAATCCCAAAAGTCAAGTAAAAAATCACATAATTTGGTATCAAGAAAAAATTTCATCTGGTCAGGCACTGGTCAACACAAGCATATCAGCTAATAATAATTTTTCGTTTCAGTATGTTAAAGTATAAAACATAAATAACGCCTTTCTCCAACAGCTTAAGCTTTTGGAGAAGTTGGTTAGTTAACATGGTATCAGAACCAAAGGTCTCGAGTTCAAACCTCCCAGATAGTAAAAATCCACATGCGATGGTCGGCCCAAAGTGGGACCACATGTGCCACGTGTTTGCCGAGTGGGCCACACGTGCAGGGGAGTGTTAAAGTATAAAAGATAAATAACGCCTTTCCCCAACAGCTTAAGCTTTTGGAGAAGTTGGTTAGTTAACAAAGTACATGTTGCATTTAATGGATTCAAATTGCTTGTGTTGGTTGGAAATTGGAATTTACTTGTTTATAAATTTTGTCATTTTTTCAATTATTTCACGCTTCCCTCCATTCTTCCCTGTAGCTTCCCTTCATAGTTCCATGTCGCTTCCCTTCATGCTTCCGTGACCCTCCACGCTTCCCACCTTCACAAGAGCCTCCGCTTCCCACTTTTGCTTCTTGCATGGGCAACTATGGTTTGATTTTTAGGTCCCATATTTACTCAAAGAGAGTCCAATGCTAAAAGGCTAAGGATTTTTACATGTTTATGAATGTTTAGCCTTTCTTTATTCATTTTGAACCACAACTTTCTTTTGAAAATCACCTTTTCTCATTCACATTTCTTTATCTCTCGTGCAGTTTTTCTATTAACGAGATCTCATTAGTCAATATACTTGGGAGGAATCATGTACACATTCTTCGTGCAAGTTATTAGAAATTTAGAATGGAAGCCGTACAAACATATGTTTCAATTTGGATACTTTTTGGTAGTTATATATTTAGCTCGGACATTTCTACTTCATTCGAGGGGGAGTACTACAGGTTAATTCTAATGAAAATTAGAAGACCCCAAAAAAAGTTGGGTTTAAGGGAAAGTACTTAAGATGCAGGGTTTAAGGGAGAGACGAAAACATAATGTAACTAGGTTTTGTTTTGTCTTATGCTTAGTTTATTTAAGTTCAATTATATTTATTTTATGTCATGTGTCCTTTGTAATGTTGTAACTAGGTTTTGTTTTGTCTTATGCTTAGTTTATTTAAGTTCAATTATATTTATTTTATGTCATGTGTCCTTTGTAATGTTGTTATAGGTGGGAAGTATAGCCCCACATTAGTTAGACATGCATTTGGGATCCTTCCTCTTCTCTATAAGAAGTGTGTTTGGGTCACTCTCCTGCAAAAATGCAATTCTTCTGGAAATGTAGATATTGTAGCACCTGGGAGTTGTTCCTCTTCGAGTGTGATACAAAAGATTTAAGCTTCCGCTTTGTTGCTGTCTTGCTAAAAAAACTCGTCCTTGGAAAAAATAAAGGCATATATACAATATACAAAGTTCCTACTAAAATACTAGGAAACCCAAACTTTGGGATATGACACCCAACTTTACTAGCAAGTTAAGAATTGGGATATGGCACCCAGCTTTACTACTAGGAAAATCCTCTAAAATGTAGAACCAAACTACTACCTTTCAAAAAAATATACAAAGTTACATAATTAAGTTAAGAATTCGAGGTTCATAACCTTCTGGGAAGTATCCACTGTTTCTGAGAAAAATCGACCAACGTGTATGTCAAAAAGAATAAACACCTTGGATGTGTTACGACTTCCAACAATTAAAGAGAAGACAAAAAGAAATTACTTATTCAAAGTAAGATCACGATCAGACATTAAGAGCATAAAGACAATGTTATCTAATTCATTCTCTTCGGATAATGTTCTGTAGATCCACACAACCAATATAAATCATGCTTGGGTAGCCGCTAGCCAGTATTATGGGTAAAAACTTCAGAGTGAGCTTTTTTTCATCTAAAAAAAAAAATACAAGAAATTAATATTATGAATTTAGAATAAAATAAACTATGAGAGTAAGTTGTTACGGAAGCACTGTTATTGTAATTTTCCTTTTCCATAAAACAAAATTCAACTTATCAAGTTATGCGTGACAAAAGAGGAAATTGAAGAAAAGACAAGTAGTAAGATGAAATTGAAGAGAGCCATCAAGTTATGAGTCCAGAAGCTTGAAGAACAAAAAGAATTGACTGAACAGAATTATGAAGAACGGAAATTACCGACCCTTTCTTGTATATCACTCAAGTACATTCCTTGGCAAAACTTATTGGCGTGGGATGAAAAAAATTGTAACTTTTCCCATAGACCCAGCATTAAGTTTTGACTCCTCTTCCCAGAGATCCAGCATTAGGATTTGACTACATGCTTGCTTGAGAATTACGACCTCTTGATTTGATTTATTATTGCAACCATTTTGGGATAATTGTGTTACATGCATAGATGTACCCAAGAGCACAAAATTGAACTACTTAGGTTTTATTTCTTAGTTATTATTGGAAGTCCATTCATTAATAGTGACAAGTCATGATAATTAAATTTGTTGCAAAAGTACTCATCTTGACCTCAAAAAACATTATGAGACATGTCAATTCCTAAACTACTGGGCCAGTAGAAGAGACAAATTGTAGGTATTTAGAGCTCGAAGAACAGTATTTAGAGGATGAAAGCTATGTAGAACTCGAAGAACAGTATTTAGAGCTTCCAAACCATTCATTTGATAGGCCCTCGCATTGATAGGGTGTGCCCAAAAAATCAGGTCCATCGGATCATCCCAACCCTTAAAACTGTGGAGGCAAAAATGGACAGATTTGTGAAGGTTTTTACACGTCCATTTTTGCCTCCACAAATCGTAGGGTTGGGATTATCCTATGGAGATGATTTTTTGGGCACACCCTATCTATGTGAGGGTCCATCAAATGAATGGTTTGCATGACCCAAACAATGTGGGGCCCACTGTATTTTAAGCCGTCGGTGTAGCTAAGTTAGCTAGACGTACGTGTAGCTACACTTTTCTCACATCAGGATGGAATAAACTTATAAAGATCCCCTGATGCGTTATTTTTCTTTTGGTGGGTAAAAGTGATTGCAATGTTGAAATCACCAATAAATTGTATAGCAAAGAAACGAGATGAAAAAAAAAAAAAAATCTGACAAACAGCATTCTCTTGATCTTCCAGAAGGTAGTAAAATTAACAGCTTCTCTAAATATTTCCTTAATTCTCCACACCAGCTTTATTACTCAGAATAAGAGTGATTAACATGTGAAAAAAAAATTAAAAAAATTCAGGAGTTGTTAAAATGTGAAAAAAGAAGAAGCAAATTATAGCAAAGAAAACAGATGAAAAAAAAAACTAAATCTCACAAACACCATTCTCCTGATCTTCAAGAAGGTAGGAAGATCAACAGCCTCTCTACATATTTCCCTAATTCTCCACACTCGTGAAAAAAAAAACTAATTAATCATACTAAGAGTTATCAACTCGTGAAAAAAAAATCAAGAGTTATTAAAATGTGAAAAAAGCAAAAACTTTTGAATCCTTTTGTTCTCTTGCGTTTCATAAACACCACTCTCTTGATCTTCCACAACTTAGGAAGATCAGCATCTTCTCTATTTATTTCCCTAATTCTCCATACTACCCTTATTAATCAGAATAAGAGTTGGTTAATAACATGTGAAAAAGAAGAAGAAGCATGACTATCAATCCTTTCGTCCTCTTGAGTCTAATAAACACCATCACCTAACAAAAAGCAAAATCATAGAACCAAAAATGGGAGGCCCAAAGGAACCTTACCATGAACTGATCAAGCTCCTTATCATCACCAACAAGCAGTTGGTTCCCATATCCGAGAACCGAGTATTTGGAAACAACCTGCTGAGACTGCGCGAGCTGCGCGTCTATCCGCGGCAACTGGTCAACCGGAGTGGCAATTCTCAGGCAGGCTACATGCGCAGATAGAAGCTGTTCGTACAACGGATGAGACAAAATATCAGCCTTATAACGAGCACTCTGCCACGCCCCCACTCCCTCCCCTGTCTCCCCCTGCCCCACCTCAGTCAGCTCACCACCACTATTATTCCCCGCCGGAATCGGATGACTCCGATTGTTAATATTCAAATCACTAGAACCTCCGCCACCGCCTGCAATCATAGAATCGCTCGACGCCGGAACATCGATCGGCCGTGGAAGCCATTGATTACCGCCGGAAGCCGGCGATGTCGTGGAGTCTGATGTGGTTTGTAGGTGAAGGAAGCTACCGTCGGCGTAGTGGTTCTGTTGCCGGAGATTTGAGTTGTTTAGCCACGTCGGCACACCGCTTTCTCCTCCGACCTGTTCATGTTGAGGTGGTTTGCTTGATGAATCGATCATAAACCTCTGAAAATTGTTTCCTTCTTTAGGTTCCGATGAAGCTTCAGGCAAGATGCTGTGTAAAACCGACTGATTTCTTCCTAAATGTTGCTCTGTGAAATGCGGAATCGCGTGAGAAAGGTGATTGTGGAACGCCATCGGTAACCTCTTTCACGGCGATTTTCTCATAATGCAAAAGCCGAGAGAATTTTCGGCCTCGAAAGCGAAATTTGAAAAGACGACGAGAGAGAGACGGGGTTATTATATATATACGGTGGGAAACCGCTTTTGCGATCGAAAACCGCTCGAGAAACCGCTTTTTTGTTAAACCAGCGGTATTTAAGATCTGATGCTAGATTACTGGGGGAGGTGCAGCTGCTGTTATTAACGCCGCCAAATTTAATTCGGGTGATAAAAGTTTACTTAGAAACAGTAGCTTTTTTGCTGACGCCTAGATTGCCGTCGATGTGGGGATCGAGGTGAGAAACGGACAGATGTTATGATGCCACGTGGCAGCTTTTTCCTTCGATTTTCTGGGAGATAGATTGTTGGATTTTGTGTCCCTGTATGCGTTCTTAGTTTTGTGATATCGACAAAACCAAGATGCAACAAAAAGACATAATTTAATGCGTTTTTTTCCAATTGGTCGGTCGCGCCACGCGGTATGAACAGAGTTTTCGATCGCTGGAAAACGACAAAAAAGCCGGCGAAAGGGCGAAGGAGGAAAAAAAGGGCTCAGTCACGGACAGTGACCCTAATCCGTCGGTAGGACACGCGTCGGACTCCTAGCTCTCTGGACCACAGATAGGACCTACTTAACGGCACGCGTCTCTGTACCCCATTACTGTGCCGTGTGGGCCCCACTGGAATCAGACCTACTGTAGGCGTGGCTCCACTTTTGCTGTTGCCTTAAGCACGCTCATTCGTGGTCCCCTCCTCCCCCGAAAAAAACGAAAGTACGTGGTCCCCTACGTCACCACACCCTCAAAACAAAAACCCCCCTCCCAAATTGCTCCAAACACCCCTGGTGGGCCCACGCTACTTTAAAAAACATTCCACGTGGCCTGGGGTGGCGTGGCCGGATTTTTCTTCGCATTTAAAAAATCCTGAGGAAGAAATAAACCAGAGTTCGCACTTCCCAGGGTTTTTGTTTTCCACGCTAGTTTCCAAATGTAAGCATGTCTATTTTTTTTCTCTCATATATTTTGAAGGACCAGGTGAGTGTAGACCGGGGCTGCCACCAATCTCGTGGAACACGTTGAGACTAATGTAAACGTCCCTGGGTCCCACATATTTCGATCAGATCTTAAGAACCACCGAATTAGTAAGCTAGTATGTAAACCAACGAAATATTATATTTCCATTTTTATCGTATGCTAGACTTTTCTCAACGTCACATAAAAACTCACTAGAGAAAGGGGTCCATATGTCGCTTGGTTCAGGTGAGAGAAACCCTCGTTTTTCTACTTTGCCACTGCCGGTACTGTGTTACCTTTGCCTTGTTTAGGCGATTTTTATATTCCTTTTTTATCGTAGTTGATTTAAATTTAAAATATATCATATCACTATAAACAAACAAAAATCCCGTGACCTTCTCTTTCACCAGAGTATCATATCGGATATCCTTACCGGTGATCTCCCCACCTTTTTCATTAAATAACCAAACTACCCCACAGTTACAATCATGCACAGAGCGAAATACTGTGGTTCAGTAATTCCTGTGAAATCTGAGGTGATGTAAGAATCCAGGAATCAGAGTAGCGGTCCCCCCCCCCTGACTCGGTCTAGTTTTATACGATAAGCGGGGAGTTACACATCGTTCGTTCGATATTTTCGATGTCACAACTCACAACTTCCTTTTTCATTACAAACGAATGACTCTTCTTTCGACACGTGTCTCCTTAGAAAGTTTTCGCCTAATAAAGAATCTGAAAGCTGAGGGCATCCGTGCCGAGGTTTCGTAAGCCCTCCGCTACGTTCCTACTGACGTGGCGTCCATGGTATGCCACCGGCTGGCCAATTGAAACCCGCCACGTGTCTTAGCTTGGCGTAATAGACTCGTTGCTTCGCAGAGCCAACAAAACGAGAAGACTGATACAGGGGTCTTGGAGCCTACCTATAATTTGCATGTCCTATCCTTTGTCTATCAAAACCACTTTTTAAAAAAATACATGATAAGGGATTTGCTAGGCAATTTCGCGGCAAGCCATTTCACAGCTGGCTTTTGCACGATAGGAGTGCCACACGGGTTGCCTTTTTGGCAGATTCTGTCATACTCACGAGGTGGCTGTCCCATAAATTATGCATAGGGTGATCATAACCCACCAATCTGTAATGCGACTGCACATAATAGAAACCTATAGATCGGAGGGTCAGGATCATCCTATGGAGATGACTTACCGGGTAAAGCCTATTTACATTGTGGCCCAGCAAATGAACGGTTTGGATCATCCATTGAAGTGGGGCGCCCCACATTACATTTTGAAAAAAAAAAAAAAAAAAGTCTTTATGCCACACAACATATAAAATCAAGTTTTTACTTAATTTTTTTAATCTCGACTCCTTACCTAAAGAAATTAAAGATGAAAAAAAATGAACTTTGGTTAAACTATTTCTCTCTTGTCATTAAATTTTACTTCGCAGATATCTTTTTGACTGGTCTACACTTGTGCTAGTTAAGCCATCCATTTTCGCTAAAGACCCATTAGCGAAATTTTGAAATTTCGGTCGAAATTTTTTTTTTTTCTTTAGATTTCGGTCGAAATTTTGAAATTTCGTTGAAACCATGCCCATTAGTAAGGTCAATAAAGTGTTTGATATGACATTCGGGGTGTACATTTTTCCAACAAAAAAATATATAATAAGGAAAACCGTAGTGCCCCCTTTTCTTCCCCGACCGCCCCCTTGTGTTAAAACAGCAGTCAAGCTCATAAATAGTAGAGGCCAGGGGTGTCCCAGGAAAGAGAAGGGAGCAAATATGTCACTTTCAGTATAAAAACACGGTGGGAACGGGTCTCCTCTGTGTAGAAATCAAGCAGGAATCATCTAATTAAGTCTATGTAGCTCCTATGTCTTGTCCACTTGCTACAATCTATCAAAAGTCATTTGGAAATTAGGTGACTTAGGTCAGACATTTATACAGTAACTTCTACAGAAGTCACGCAACCCTTTATACCTATGGATGCTGCTATTGATGTTATTGTTCATGTCTCCCTCTCTGTGTTTTGAACATGGTGCAGCTAGAAAGGGCATGCACACGCCTTTTAGGCATCACAATCCATGATAAAATAGTATATTTAGATTCATTTCATCATTTCCTTTTCCATTGCGCGTGACAGGTTGCTTTTTACCCCCCAAGCCCGGGACGACTCTCCTTATCCATGTATGTAATGTCCACCTTTTGGTCGGTGTTATAGGCTTTTTCTCTTCTTAGTGACTATTCTAGCACAGTTGGGGTAAATGATTCAACATATAAAGCAAAAAAAAAAAAGAAAAAAAGAGGCACTGCATTGCTTGTAGAGGATTGATCCAAAAGACTTGAGGGGAGAGAGTTGCTTGATTGGAAGCATACAACTGCTCATTTGATATGACAGTATTGAGAAGCTGAGTATCCTGTGGATTTGATGTGCAGTAGTACTGTAATGGGTATCACAAATTGGTGGACAAGATGGGGAGGAGCTTTGAGTAGTGGCATTTATTTATAACACCAGCTTCTTCCACCCTCCTTTACCTCTCGAACATGTCTTGGATGGCCAAACTAGCAAGTGGAAGTGGTCCCTTTTACTCCATTTAATGTCATTTAGCTTCTCTATTCAATCAACTTCAACTTTTTATCCCTTCAATCCATGGTCTGTAGACAACGAGTACTTATTAGAGACACCCATGTCTAGCTTTTTCAGGCTCATGTTTAGCCACCTCTCTCTCTCTCTCTCTCTCTCTCTCTCTCTCTCTCTCCACACCAATGCACGATTTGCACGCATTGGCCACTTTCAACGCCTCTAAAAATTATTTGCATCATACTGGTATGCTTTTGAAATTAAGACAGACTTTTTTATTTACAAACAGTGATTATAATAAATTTAGAAATGATACTTAATGGCTTCCAGTGTCGACATAATGTCTTACTTGCAAATTATATTAAATTAAGACAAGCGTAAGAAAAATGAGTTGGGGCCAGGTTTTTCAACGTTTTCTGTGTTGACCATGGACTTCATTCGAGGGTCATAGAAATTAGGTAGAGATGAGGATTTTAAACACGAAAAAAGAAAAGTTGAACCAACCTCATTCAATTTTTATTTAGAGGGACCTTCAATTTATGATGATATGCCTCTAAACAAATCATAATCATAGCATTTCCCTCCGATAATGGAAAGAAAAAGTTATTTTTCTTACAATCCAAACAATGCCTAGGGCCACCAATATCCCCAGGGCAATGTTTTTATAATGTGGTGAACTCACCTTGTTCTACATTGTTTAACCAACTGCCAAAGGCTATATAACATTTCCCAAAAAACTCTAAGCAAACAATCAGAATGCGTAAAACAAAGTAAGCCTGTCTCATTATCAAAACACACTCGTGCTAAATAAACCAAAAAAAAAAAAAAAAACATTAGTAACATAGCTGTCCAATGCTAGCAGGCAAGCTCCGCGCTCAACTATAGTGTTTAACTATAAATAAAACATTTTCGCCTATTGATCCATGAGATCTTGAAGCCAAGAGAGATCCAAGGAGGGGCTCACCAGCTAAACTGGTTGAATTGATCAAAGGTCCTGTCTATAGAATACAAGGCACAAATGGTGGGCCACAGTGGTACCCATTAAGCTGTGGTCCTTAATCAAGACAAGTGTGGTCCTCAGTCATATCCCAATCCTCAAAAAAATAATCATTCAACTTATAATTAAACTCAATTATCAGCCTATTCTAACTCGGGGAATGAAACTATGAGAAGGCTGATCTGGGCCCACGAACACGGCATTAGCGCATGATTCCGGATCTTTCCTTAGTAATCCATATCATAGAGATAACACGACATTAGCATGATCCATTGACCTGATCGTGTAAACGAGGTAGAAATAAGGCTCACTGAGTGTATTTTAGGAGGCCGCATAAAATTGAATTTCTTGAAAGTATTTTCTAACAAGTAGAGGGCAGTAAACTAATTTATAATGGGGCCCAGACACACCAAAAGAAAACGCTTAATTCATCTGGCTAATTTTGGAAGGCCCAAACATGATGTAAACAATGGAACCAATAAATGTAAACCCTCAGGTGAAATTTCCCTTTGGTTGCATCACTGTCGTAATAGATTAATGGTAGGTAAGTAGTCAATTGGGAGAGCAATGGGATAGTAGTCTCCCGGTGGACTAGTGCTGTGTTTAGTTGTAGGGGTGGGTTAGTAGCAGATATACTTGCAAAGGAGGGAGAGAGAGGCATGCGGTTAGGAATTTTGGAACTCGATCATATCCTTAGATTTCCAAACCAGCTACAAGAGTGAAAAAAAAAATCCGATTTGCAAATGTGTTCGGCAGGACATTATTTGGAAATCAATATTTGTGGCAATTACCTTCGCCCTCGCTGCTCATCGACCTTGCTGCAGCCGCATGACCTCCTTCCCGTACAACATGAGCATGAGGATGATTGACGTATTTTGTATCCAAAACTCAGATCCAAATCCAAATACAAATACATGAGGTATCCAAACGTGGCCTTAATTCATTTGAGGTGGCTGCTCTTACATGCAAGCCCAGCCGTGAAATGCCTTCTGCAATGGTACCTAGTAAATCCCTTTTAATAAAGAGCTTTTGGTACTAGGTTTAAGGGTATCACCTCAGACAAGAGACTGACAAGTAGATTAGTGGGTACTTAATCTTCTTGGGTTCTGGCTACGTTTTGCAACCAAACGCAATCTGAACCCAAATTTACTCGTAAACCGCTAGTTAATTTCTCTAAATTGTACAACCAAACTACTAGTATTAACTTAACTAACGTGAGTGGACAGGTACAATATCAAAGTTCCCGTACAAGGGTCTGTTAGAGTAATTAGGTCAAGCAAGAGGTTGCTTGAAGCATTACACCCAAGGTATCTAATTTGGAATACCAAGTTTGTTGCCTCCAGCCCCTATATATAAAGATACACTAGGGTTATAAGAGGTTAATGGGCTCCAGCCCAAATGGGCCCACTACACCTGATCCATTCCCTATTGGGCTTATATTAGAACATACATGGGTTATATTATATACCCAACAATCTCCTCCTATGTTCTACATATAGCACAATTCAATAGATAGTTAATGTGATGTCCAAACAAAATTATTGAATTATCCATATCACCATATCAATAAAGATTTGTAATCCAACTGAAAACAAAATACTTTAAAGAATAACCAAGAGTTTTAGAAATAATATAAACTCAAACATAAGCAGTTTCACATGTAGGTGAGCTATTTAATCAACTGAAAAGAAAATAATAGTTCCCACTGCTCTATAAGGATTCACTCATCAAGTAAGTCATCATCATCAAGATCCAAATTGAGGCAATCTCCTCCATTTTCGCCAATTCCTGTAAATTACCAAATATGAATTTCATTAAAAATGAATCCAATCATTGGTGTATTTTACTAAAGGTGTCTAGTTCTACCAGAAGAACTTAGTACAATTTCATAATGGCTGAAAAATAAATATCAATATCAATAAGCATCAATGTCAAGTTTCAATCAAGAACAAGACCTAAACAGTTTCTTTTACAAATAACCATTCCATGTTTTCATTTGGAATGTTACAGGCATCATATCCAAATTGAGTTAAGCTGTATCATCAAATTTGGAATGAAACAACATTTCCCAAGAAGGGCATGTCATCAAATGTGGAATGACATAAAGATAACTGTAAACATCATTGAAACATATCAAGTGCTTATCTTGGCCAAGATAGGGAGATTCGAAAAATTCAAAATAATATGAATGCAGGTTAAGACACGTCTACACAGTCTTTAACCCCATCTCCCCAGCAGTTTTGAATATTCGATCTTTGTTCAGTCCCTTCGTAAGAGCATCGGCCATATTATCCTTTGATCTCACATCAACCAAAGTGATAATACCTTGTTCTAGAAGATAATTCAGCGTGGCATGTTTCAGCCTGACATGTCTCCTCTTACCATTAAAGAGTGAGTTTTTCACAATCGTAATTGTAGCTTGATTATCACAGAACAAACTTAAAGAGTTAATATTTAAATTTCTCAATGGAATGTCCAGGATCAGATCTCTTATCCACTCTGCTTCATCTCCTGTAGAACCTAAAGCATAAAGTTCTGATTCCATAGATGACAGAGCAATACAAGTCTGTCTCTTTGACTTCCATGCAACAGCGGCTCCACCCAATGTAAAAACATAACCACTGGTAGATTTACTGTCTCCTAATTCTGAGCCCCATGATGCATCAGAATACCCTTCCAGTATAGGAGGATGCCATTATAACATAGAGCATATCCTTGAGTACCCTTAAGGTATCTCATCAGCCTCATAAGGGCATCCCAGTGCTCATGGCCAGGATTACTAGTGAAACGACTCAGCATGCCAACTGTAAAGGCTATGTCTGGCCTAGTGCAACTCATAGCATACATGAGACTACCAATCAGTTTAGAATAATCTAACTGATTCACACTGTCTCCTTCATTAGAGATCAGCTTCTTGGTATAATCAAATGGTGCCTCAATCAGTTTACACTCACTGTATCCTATGTAGAAAGTAGTTTTTCAATATAATAGGCTTGGCTAAGAGTAATCTCTTGCCTTTCAAAACTTACTTTCATACCAAGAATGGTGTCAACCACACCAAGATCTTTCATGTCTAATTCTTGAGCCAAAGTTGTTTTCACGTCACTCACTACAGAGAGATTGGAACCAAGAATCAACATATCGTCTACATACAAGCAAATAATCGTAACCTTATTCGACACAGAACAAAAGTAAAGGCCTTTATCTAAGTAACTGGTCTGAAAACCAAAGCTCTTTATTACCTTGTCAAATTTTTGATGCCACAATTTAGGTGCTTGTTTAAGACGATACAAAGATTTGTGTAACTTACAAACTTTGTTCTCGAAACCCTCCATGACAAACCCTTCAGATTGGTTCATGTAGATTTCCTCTGTGAGGTCTCCATTAAGGAAAGCCATTTTTACATCCATTTGATGCACAACATACTTCTCAATAGAGCCAAAGCAAGATGAATTCTTATCGTTGCCAAATGACAGACCGGCGAGTAAACATCAAAGTAGTCTATCCCACTAACTTGAGTATAGCCCTTAGCTACTAAACGTGCTTTATACCGAGCTATGGATCCGTCAGGATTAAGTTTCTTCTTCAAAATCCACTTACAGCCCACGGTCTTAGCCCCTTTTGGCAAATCGACTAGCTGCCAAGTTTGATTTTGTAACAGAGAGCTCATTTCATCATCAATGGCTTCTGCCCACAACAAAGAGTCCCTATATCTCATCGCTTCCTTATAGGTTGACAGATCAATCTCTACATGGTAGGTCATAAAGTCCTCACCAAAGTTCTTGGGTACTCTATCTCTTGTAGAAACTCTTAAAGGTTCTGATGTAGAAATCAGTGTAGGACAAGTGTCAGAAATATTCTGTTCAAACTCTACATGCGATTCTGTAACCATCTCAGTATCGCCAGGTAGGTTCAAACCATGATCTCTGAGAAATTTATTCTCAAAGAATACTGCATCTCTAGATTCTATAACCAAATTGGTAGATAGATCCAAAAACCAATCAGCAGCACTATCTTCTGCACCACCTAGATAAACACAAGTGTTGGTTCTAGGTCTTACCTTAGGTCTCCTACGGTCTTGTATCCTTACATAAGCAATACAACCCCAAGTCTTAAGAGTGTCATATCTACAAGGATGTTTATGCCATAACTCATAAGGAGTAGAGGGCAACTTAGAGTGTGGTACTCTATTCAGGATGTGATTTGCAGTTAAAGCTGCTTCTCCCCAATAGCTAGTAGACATGCCAGCTGTCAATAACATAGAGTTTAACATTTCAGTTAACGTCTGGTTCTTACCTTCAGCTATGCCATTAGATTGAGGTGAGTAAGGAGCAGTAGTTTCAAGTATTATGCCCTGAGAGGCACATAATTTCTTGAACTCTGTCAAAGTGTATTCTCCTCCTCTATCACTCCTAAATCGCTTAATTTTCAAGTTCAATTTATTTTCAACACGATTCTTGAAAATTTTAAATTTATCAAAAGCTTCATCTTTCGATTTTAGGAGATAAATATGACAATATCTAGAAAAATCGTCTATAAAAGTGATTAAATACTTCCGACTACCTCGAGTAGTGAAACTTTTAAAGTCACAGAGGTCAGAATGTATTAACTCAAGAAGTTGTGTGCTCCTAGAAACCGAACGAAAATGTTTTCTAGTGATCTTGGTTTGTGCACACACTTCACATTTGTCAAATCTAATCGATGTATCTAAAGGTATATCATAAGTTTTAGCAAGTGTGACCATTTTCCTATAATTCACATGTCATAATCTAGTGTGTAACAACTTAGGACCAATCAAAGTGGAACTAACCTGACTAACGGTTTCATTTGCTAAACTCAATCTATACATACCATCGATTAAGAAAGCACAACCAAAATAATAAGAGTTAACAGTTAAAGTTACTCTACCACCCAAAATAGATGAACACATGCCAGCATTATCTAAAAGACTGATAGAAATTAAATTCTTTTGAATAGCAGGAACTACTTTAACATTTTTTAAAGCTAGTATTTTACCTGAAGAAAGGACCAGGTTCGCAGTTCCAGTGTGAGTCACCTTTGCCTCAGCTCCACTAGCCACTGTAACGGTCTCTTTCACACAAACAGCATCCGTAAGTAGTTTCTTCGAGTTGCAAACATGGCAGGTGGCTCATGTATCTAACCACCAGTCTGAAGAAGTACTGGCCTTACCATTGCTTAACATGGCAATAAAACTCTTAGGCGCAGCACTGCCCACTATCATATGAGCTTCATTTTGTGGTGTGTCAGATTTAGCCTTCTTACGTTGTTTACACTCTGCAGCAAAATGACCCCATTTTCCACAGTTGTGGCACTTGCCCTTCTTTTTTTGAAAGATAGTCTTTTTGGCCTCCAACTTGGAATGGTCACTTTTAGGTGACTTGGATTTCTAAGAAAATTTCTTAGGATATGTTACCGCGTTAGCAGCAGACTGTTGCTGTCTAACCATCTCCAAGTTATTCCTAGCTCGATTCTCATCTTCGATTTGAATGAATCGTTTGAGATCATCCAGTCCCACTTGCACCTTTTTCCGATACATCTCGGTTTTGAAAGAATGCCATACAGATGGTAACTTGTATATAATTGCACCCACAAGAAACGAATCACAGACAACTATTTTCTCATTATGCAACTCAGATCTCAAATTCTCTAGATCAGTGACTTGAGGAGTGATTTCCTTGTCTTCTTGAAACTTGAAATCCATGAATTTGTCCACCAGATGGGTCTTGGACAATTCCTCCTCCTTCTTGAATTGAGCATCTAAGTTGTCCCATATTGCTTTAGCAGTGTTATATTTACTATAGGTTTCTGCAAGATGATCTGAAAGACAATTCAACAAGTAGTCTTTGCAGAAATCCCCATCTCTAAGTCATTGAGATTCATCAACTTCTTCACCCGTCTCAGCAAAGGTACTCAAAACGGTGTAAAAACAATTTATATATTTTAGACCGAATTGAGTCTTTCGCTTCCAAGAGTTAAACTCATACCCACCAAAGGATTGAAGTTTGACCATCTCAAAAGGCATAGAATTCTTTTCCATTGTATTATTTAGATGAAATAAAAGTTGGAAAGAGTGCACCTGATCTATAGCAAATAGGGAGCCAAAAACCCTTCCCAAATAGCGATAGCAACGGAGTTCGCCGACAAGAACTTTCTGCAGTGATTCGACCGCTAACGTTTCTGGACTGAAGAATTTCTCCCACCACTTTTCGGATTGCAACGACCACAATTCGATTTTCAAGAGAAGAGTAGCAGTGAGAACCCTTGGTTTTCTACCCACGGCCCAAAATTTTCACCAAAGTTTCGGTCTCCAACAGATTAGGTCTCCGAAAAACGACCCCCAAAAAACCGAGATTAACCCAAATCAAGAAGAATTTGGACCGCTAGCAAGAAGCCTTCCAAAATTGTCTCAAATCTATTGCTGTGTGAGAGAGAGTATCCCCCCCCCCCCCAAACTTCTCACGCCCAAGAGAGCAACCCCAAACTTCAGATCTTGAGGCCCAAAAATTTCGAGAAGAGGATGGCTCGATCAATCAAAATAATGTCAAGAGAGTGAAGAAAATTCACACCCAAGCAAGAGAGTTGATGATGGGCAGACCCAACAAGACCACCGTTTCTACCAACTTCCAGGTGGGAGAGAGAGAGAGAGCTTCAATAGAACACCAAAATATGAGATTTCTCAAAGTTGGGTTTTTTATAAACCCACATCAATTCAAGAAACCACGAACAAAAACTTTGTAGAAACCCAATTTCTAAAACTTTGTTTTATTCCATTTAAAGAAAAACGAAATTCTAAACCCACGATGTTACTGCCGTGAGAAAACCCAAATCGCCCAACCTCTTTTTCAAAACATATTTTGGGTTTGCAAGGGGCGGCGATGAGATTTTCCTCAATCGGTGTTGCAATTCGAAGGTCCCTTCCCTTCTCACGGAAGTCAATTCCAATCTGCAACTGATGAGGGGTTTTCTGAGAAACACAAGAAACAGAAACGTTTTGGAGAAGAAACCTACGCCCAATCTTGAAAACCCACGGCTCATAAAGCGATGGACAATTAGGGCTGATTTAATGCTTCAAGATTGTTAGAGTAATTAGGTCAAGCAAGAGGTTGCTTGAAGCATTACACCCAAAGTATCTAATTTGGAATACCAAGTTTGTTGCCTCCAGCCCCTATATATAAAGATACACTAGGGTTATAAGAGGTTAATGGGCTCCAGCCCAAATGGGCCCACTACACCTGATCCATTACCTATTGGGCTTATATTAGAACATACATGGGTTATATTATATACCCAACAAGGTCATCTAATAATGCATGCGACAAATGGGAACAATCAACTAGCCCAGTGAGAAATGATAACCCCCCTTTGTTTATGGCAACTGTCCATTGCCATGATTCTCTGAATAATTGGAAAAAATCTTTAAAAATTCTCCATTTTCTGCTCTTTTAAAACTGTTAGAAAAATCCCAAATAATTCAAAAGATCTTGCATTTTTTGAATAAATGTGAATTTCACTTATTAAACGCAAAGTGGAAAACAATTCAAATTTTCACACGTTATTTCTTAATCCCATAAGAAACACAAAAATAATGAAAGGCATTGTGATGAAACTAACATCCTAATCTAGCAAACGATTTCAGTTAGCCATCCTTTCATGTTTTTTGTTGTGTCTCATTTAGAATTTAAGCTTATATGTGTGTGTGTGTATTGTATGGTAGAACTCACCCTTGGAAACTAGCCATTAAGGGGAGGGTCCCAAGTCCTTATAAGCCCATCCACACCTCTTTACTTTTTCAATGTTTGCTTTGGTGTGGAACCCCCACCAATCTCCCCGTCCACGCAGAAGCAAAGTGGGAACTACAAGATCTTCTCCGAGGGAATTTCACCGTCCTCGAAGGTACATGAGGTTACCGAGATCTTCTCTAAGAAAACCGAGATTACCACGCACTGGCTCTAATACCATTAGTAGGGAATGGGTAGAACTCAACCTTGAAAGCTAGACGCTAAGGGGAGGGTGCCCAAGTCCTTACAAATAAAAGTAATGAATGTATGATTGATAAATTAATGATGGATTAAAGACAATTGATGAACATGAGAAATAAGAATGAGTACGTGAATTAGGAAAACACTTCCAAAATGGAGTTCCGTTCATAAAATTAACACTGATGAAAGTGAAAATGACCAATGATTTTAGTCATTTTCACCATCATATTTTGCTCCGGTGGGGATTCTAGCTTTCTTCCTTGTTTTTTTTTTGTGTGTGTGTGGACGCCACGATAAATGGCCTTGTCTTTTCCTTTCTTTTCTTTTTTTGCAAAAAGGATTTCCCTCTATGAATTATAACATAATTCATTAGTTTTTACGTATTATTGTGAGCCATATTATTAAATGTTCTCGCATCATTCGGTAATAGAACATAGGATCGTGCTAACCAAGTAACATTGATCTAATGCACCAACTATATTGCAGTGTTCTAACATGCAAAAGAGGGTATGTCACAAAAAAAAATGAAAAATGCTCCGAAGAGATAATAAAATAAAACAAAACATCTAACCTAGGAACCATATTTAAATTTCATACCATGCACCCAACTTCTATATAAATTCAGTCAGTTACAATTAAGCTTCTTTGGTTCACTTCTATGTGCCTAGTTTGTTTGGCTCTAACACTCTTTGGTTGAGTTTGAAAAAATCATTTAAATAGTTCTAAAAATTCTAAATACATGAAAAGGTGAGAAGTGCTCAAGAGTGGGAGGTGAAAATATATATACTGTTAGTGATTTTGGATTTTCAAAATCATGTATTTTGCATGTTTTAGTGTTTTGGAAAATGTTTTATCAAAAGCGTTTGGGAAAAAGAAAATGTTTTCTTGGAAAGATTTGCTTTTACAAAAGGATGTAGAAGTGTAGTTGAAAAGATAGTCCCGTACCGGATGAGAGAAAGGAAAGAGAAGGGCTTATAAAGCATTACACTTCTCTAATACTTGTTGATTGCACATTGGGTTGAACGCATGGTTGGACCAGCGGGACGGTGCAACGCACCGTTCGCACACGCCCATGCGTGAACGCGGCGTGGGCAATGGGCTATAGGGCGCATAGTGGCGCTTTTTTAGGCGCACTTTGCAGGTGGTCTACAAAATGTGCAGAATTCAGTCATTTCATAACAGGAAAACGAATTGGCAATTCTGACAGACTTTACACTCTCTTCTACACTCCTACAAAATCCCCAAGTATTTCTACATAGTGTTTTTCTTTTGTTTATTGTTCTAGATACATCTAGAAATTTCTCTAAGGCTTGAAATTTCGGAAGGGCATTTCGGGTTTGATTCCGCTAGTGCTACGCGTCATCAGACATTAGTATGGCTTCCCTACTAGGCTCCATTGTATCTTGGAGGCAATTCACGGATCCCCTTTGCACACTACTAGTGGGGGCGAATCTTGTCTTAAGGAAAGTGATATCACGCCTTGAAGCAACAAGTTTCTGTTTTCTATCAACAACAGTACCCTCAATTTTTTCCAACATATACGAGAGTTGAAGCATTGAATTGAAAGTCAAAATTGGACATTGTGTTGGATATCGTCTGTATTGATTAAAAAATCAGTAGTTTTTACGTATTATCTTGAATCTTTACGAGTCGTTCATGTACTAATTCACACTACTACATGGGTAATGCCCTACAGGGGTGGAGCCAGGAATTTACAATCGTCATTCGTGGAGGGGAGGGGGCGGGGGGGGCATGGCCACTAAACTAACTAACATGAACGTACAACCATGTAGCATAAAAGGGATTTTGGAAGTCTTCCGGGGGGGCCCTCATGCGATATGTTCCTCCGCCCCTGTTCGCAAAATCAGTCAACACAATACTAAAAGCATCATATAAATTTTCAACCGGTCTCACAAGTTGCAATCATACGAATCTCGGCAGAGCTAAGCAACTTACCCATCACCTGACATGAGTTTGTTACATATTTTTTCAATTGAATTTGAATGGCTCTTATGTAAAACATATTTCACTGGTTTTTTTACCTGAGATTTTAGTCTCACGTCTACTAAAATTCCGTTGAACCCAAAAAAATGGCCTTATAAAGTGGGTGAATTCCAACTATTTGAGATATATTGCCAGTTTAAGACCAAGAAACATTCTACAAGACCCCTGAAAAAACTGTTTTGTTTTTTTATTTTCAAGATCCAAACTAACTGTTGTTACTGTGTTTTGGAGGGAAGCTAACATGGCTCTTCTCTAATAATCTATGTCTTCCTTTTTCGATTGAGGCAATTTTCTTTTATTTTAGTTGTTTTTCATATGAGATGTTAACTAACCAACTTCTCCAAAAGCGTAAACTGTTGGAAAAAGGCGTTATTTGTCTTTTATACTTTAACACTCTCCCGCACGTGTGGCCCACTTGGCAAACACGTGGCACATGTGGTCCCACTTTGGGCCGACCATCACATGTGGATTTTTGCTATCCGGGAGGTTTGAACTCGAGACCTTGGGCTCTGATACCATGTTAACTAACCAACTTCTCCAAAAGCTTATGCTGTTGGAGAAATGAGTTATTTATCTTTTAAACTTTAACATGAGAAAAGCGTTCCTGCGCTGCAGCGCATTTGCGCTCCCTACGCTTTAGTGGTTTATAATATTTCCTATGGGTTCATATAGCGGGTCCCCCTTCGGGTCCACAAGAAGTGACGAATGGGAGGTTTTATAAACCAGTAAAGCAACGCTTTTCTCCATCGCAAAAGGCTTTTTCACGGATGGTTTGAAACATGTCAGACCAGCCACCTCATGAATGGAGACAAAAGCTGTTGTCTGCATTCACGAGGTGGCTGGTGAGGTCTAACATGAGACATACCAGCCGCGAAATGCCTTATGCAATGGACCCTAGCAAATCCCTTTTTATTAAACTAGCGTTGTGTAGTTTGGATTTTTCATGTCATGTTTTAGATCGAGCACATAGAGTAAAATTTAATTATTATTATTATTATTTTTTGTGCTGTGTGATATTAATTTCATTTTTTTCTAGGTATAACTCATAAATGTAGGTCTAGGTATTGTATTTTACTATTTTTATAGCAAATATTAATTGCATTCATGTATGATCTTCTAAATCTGAAAATTCATTTGCACTTGGAATTCTTAATATAATTCAATTTGGGTCATTTAACTTCGCATGATCCTATAATAATTATTTGCAACAAATTTAGAGAATTCAAGGCCAGTTAAGTTTTGAATTTCAAAACTAGACAATTTTTATATAGGATTTGCTGGGCAGTTATGAGGAAAGCTATTTCGCGGCTGGTTTTTGCATTTGAGAACAGCCACCTCAGATGAATTAACTGAATAAGACAAAACCTGCCAAAAAGTCAACCTGTGTGGCTGGTTTCCAGCCGAGAAATGGTTTTCTGCGAAATTGCCTCGCAAGTCCTTTCTTATATACTCAACTAAAAAAAAAATCCTTTTTCATATAGAATGAAAATTCAAATCTCTTTGAACAGACGACCACATTAGGTCAGTTCAAATTAGACCGTGTTCTTGTAAAATCTAAGCTCATTTTATGATTCCTGATAACATTTTCATAGACTTTATCTTCTTAAAAAGACATTCAACTCTTAAGCACTGTATAAAATTTAATGTCAATTTAATATCAATATTTTAGACTGCTTATATTAGATCCTTGCAGTGAGATAGATTCAATATTATTACATTATTTTCTTATGAACGTTAGATGAATTTGTGAGAATGTGGCAAAATGCAAGATTCCGAAAATTCTGAACAAAACAAAATTTCATCTTTGAACTCTACAACACTAGAATCCAGGGACGAAGCCAGGAATTTTCTCTTGGGGAGGAGGGGCAGAGAATGTCTGTTATTTAATAATTAATACATTATTAGAAAGACAAAATAAAAAATAAAAAAAAATCAAAAGATGGCTTAAACTACAATTTAATTTTTAATTAAAAATCCATCAATATTGTTTCGTGCCAATTCTAGGCCCACGTGGTGGGACCCACGATAAGGAATTGGAGATCATCTTAGCCATTGATATGTTATAGATACTTGAGTTTTATCATGTGATCATGCTGTTAATATGGTTTAATTTGGCATGAAGGGAGCACAAATAAATGGAGAAGTTATGCAAATAAAAAACAAATTAGACAATAAATTTAGGGAGGTGATATATCCGCCCCTTTTGATTACCCTATGCAGTCATCGATACAGTGCCTATTTATATTATAGGCACTGTAATAAAAAGGGACGGATATATCACTTCCCTAAATTTATATTATACGTAATAAATAGAGAACTTATGCATTAAACCTTACAATTTGATGGGATGGGGCCCACCATTTTACACTAAATGTTTTGATCAGTGGGGCTCACCATCTCCCTCTAACAGATGAATAAGTTGGAGCCCACAATCATATTCCTGAGATTTTGTGTTGTCTTTGCGTGAAGTTCAGTATTTTCAAAAAGTAATGTGGGTTCCATTTTATAGGATGATACAAAGCATTCATTTGTTAGGCCACATGTAAGTAAGTTGCACCTCATAAATCATCCCCATTGGATGATCCTAACCCTCCAATCTATAGAGGTTTCTTTGAAGGGCAGTCCTCTATGGATCGGAGGGTCAGGGACATCTGGTGGAGATAGAGTATGGGTGCAGCTTTTTTACGTAGTCGCCTTACAATTGAATGGTTTGTAATTCTGTATCATCCTATGAAGTGGGACCCATGGTATTTTTTTTAAAATAGTGGATATATTCACCCCTTCTTGTACTTGGGTCAGCCCCCTCTACCTTAAAAGAGGAGTCATAAATACAATAGAGGGGATTGTCCCAAATAAAAACAAGGGGTGAATATTTCACTTCCCACTTCAGGCCATAATTTATGAGAAAACGGGAACTAAACCTATAAAATATTCCATTTTGTGTGTGTCTGTATTTTTTATTTTTTTTTGTAAGTAATTGGGGGGAGGGGGGAATACAAGACTTTATAAAAAGACCTAACATAACCCTTACAGGATTGGCAAGCCGGCTGGCGGCGTCGGTTGCTCCCATTTGCTCCCATAGATGTGAGTTCGAATCCCCCGGGCTTACCTAATGCACCTGGTTTACAGGTAAGAATCAAGACCTAGTTTGAATTTGAAAGGACTTACTTTATTGGACGAACAAAGAAGACTTGACTCAGAAAATAAAATGAAACGTTAGAAATTTCTATTCGATGCAGTTAAAACTGATCCAAACAATCAAACTATTAGAAATAAATCCATTGGAATAAATCGGTAAAAAGGTTCCTCGATGGTCATATAAATTGACCGACGATTTGAAAGAACAAGAGGCGGAAAATGAGGAAGGATCGACGGAGGATCCTGGTATTCGTTAAAGAAAAGTCAAACGTGTGGTAATTTATACTGATAACGATCAGAATATCAATACTCATACTAGTACTTATCAAAGGATCCATGCGCGCTCAAAGACGTAAAACAGTGACTTGGGAATGTTTCAAACAAATGTGCATTCCCCGCTTTTTTTGGACAGAATAGACAAGACATTTTTTCTCTCTTTTGATATCTCCAGAATGATGAATCCACTTTTTAGGAATTAGATAGGAAAGGATCCGCAACTCAAAACCTCATATTCTGAAGAGGAAGAGGCAAAAGAAAAAGAGCAAAAAAAGAAAGAGCAAAAAAAGGAGAATGAACGGATAGCAATATCAGAAACTTGGGATACTATTATATTTGCTCAAGCAATAACAGGTTCTATGTTAGTAACCCAATCGATTCTTAGAAAATACATCATATTGCCTTAATTGATAATCGCTAAAAATCTTGGCCGTTTGTTATTATTTCCCCGAGTGGTACGAGGATTTGAAGGAGTGGAATAAAGAAATGCATGTTAAATGCACCTCTAATGGTGTTCAATTATCAGAAACAGAATTTTCGAAAAACTGGTTAACAGACGGGATTCAGATAAAGATCTTATTTCCTTTCTGTTTGAAACCTTGGCGGGGATCTAAACTACAATTTCATCATAGAGATCCAATGAAAAAAAGAAAATTTTAGTTTTTTAACGGTCTGGGGAATGGAAACTGAATTACCTTTTGGTTCTCCAAGAAAAGAACCTTCTTTTTTTTTAACCCATTTTTAAAGAACTCGAAAAAAAAACGAGAAAAGTTCAAAAAAAAATATTTTTGAGTTTTCAGAATTTTAAAAGAAAGAACAAAATGTTGTCTAAAGGTCTCAAAAGAAAAAATAAGATGGGTTATCAAAATAGTTCTATTTATAAAAAGAATAATGAAAGAGCTTACAAATGTGAACTCAATTTTATTATTTGGGTTGAGGAAAGGCTATCAACCGAGTGAAACTGGAAAAGATTTCATAATCAGTAATAAGATTACTCACGACTCGACTATTCAAATTAGATCCATGGATTGGACAAATTATTCACTGACAGAAAAAAAAAGAAAGATCTGACTGATAGTACAACCAAAATAAAAAAATAAAATAGAAAAAATCAAAAAAGACAAGGAAAAAATATTTCTAACTACATATATAAATATTAGTCCTAACAAGACAAGTTTTGATGATGAAAGATCGGAATCACAGAAACATATTTGGCAGAGATAAAAAAAAAGAAGTGCCCGATTAATATGTAAATCGCAATATTTTATAAAATATTTAATTGAAAGAATATACATAGATATCTTTCTATGTGCCATTAACATTCCCAGGATTAATACACAACTTTTCCTTGAATCAACAAAATTTTTTATCGATAAATATATTTACAATAATGAAACAAATAAAGAAGGAATTGATGAAACAAATCAAATTACAACTCAGTTTATTTTGACTATCCAAAAGTCACTTTCTATTTCGAATATTCGAAATAATAATTCACAGATTTCTTGTAACTTATCTTTCTTGTCCTAAGCATATGTATTTTACAAATTATCACAAAACCAAGAAGTTATTAACAAGTATCATTTGATATATGTACTTCAATATCACGGCGCATCTCCTTTTATTAAGCATAGAATAAAGGATTATTTGGGTACACAAGGAATTTTTGATTTCAAACCAAGACATAAGAAATTTCCGAATTCCAGAATGAATGAATGGAAAAACTGGTTAAAGCGTCATTATGAATACAATTTATCTCAGAATAGATGGTCTAGATCAGTATCGAAAAAATGGCGAACTAGAGTCAATCAGCCTCGTACGATTGAAAATAAAGATTCCAAAAAAAGGGATTCATATGAAAAAGAAAAAGACCAATTAATTTATTACGAGAAAGAAAATGATTGCGCGGTGAATTCATTGCCGAGTCAAAAAGAAAATTTTTAAAAACCCGCATGCATCCATAGAGA
Source organism: Tasmannia lanceolata (assembly GCF_043159265.1). NCBI lineage: Eukaryota > Viridiplantae > Streptophyta > Magnoliopsida > Canellales > Winteraceae > Tasmannia > Tasmannia lanceolata. The sequence continues at coordinate 7,365,532 of NW_027518683.1, forward strand.
TTAGTCTTACCCTAAGTGGGATGGTGATACCCTATGTCATTGGAAAAAAAAGACTGCAGCATGTGGAAAAAAAATCCTAATTACGGTTCCCTGTACCTTTTCCACACTATTCAATTTCCAAATTTCGATATGATGCTTCCTATTTAAATGCTGATTGGATGGCTTCACATCCTTGCTGATGATGCACGTATTATGAATAATTTTAAGTCCAATAATTGGTTTGGTGGCCACAACAATCTAAACCAATCATGGCCTAAGTGAATTCGTCTAATTCTTAGGCCCTGTTTGTTTAAGATTATGACAATTGGTTGTGAGTCCAAAACCAATTATCGTACAATTTGAGTCAATAATAGGTTTGGGGCTAACAATCAGTTGTCACAATCTCAAACGAATATGACCAAACAATTTTGAGTCCAAAATTGGCTTTGGACTCACAATCGGCTGTATAGTAGACAAAAGGGCCTTATATAATACATGGGATGGGACTGCCTAATATGCTATGTGGGACCCAATGTATAAAGTTGGGATCAAATATTGACAATGAACATTTGGGTCGTGAACTTGTAAGCTTGAAGTCTCAATTCTTACCATGATCGTGGTTAATTCAGAGGGATATTGTCATAACTTCAAAACTTAGAAATAATTTTCCCTTCAAACTTTTCCAAAAAATTCCTGCAATCCAATTTAGGGCCTAGGGAGCTGTTTGGATGTATGGAAAGATTTTTCCAAGTACATTTCTTTCGGTATAAAATTAATTTCTGAGCAGTTGGTAAAAGGGATTTGCTAGGGACCATCCAAGAGGACATTTTGCGCTTGAGCCGTTGCATATGAGAGCAGCCACCTCATATGAATTAAACGATAGAATAAGAGCCAGTGTGGCTGCTCTCATATGCAACAGCCCAGGAGCGAAATGCCTTCTGTGCTGGTCTCTAGCACATCCCCTGGTACAATCATTTTTCGTGGAAAAACTTCCATGTTTTCATGGAAAATTGTAGACCTAATAGACTCTGGATTTATTTTCTACGGAATATTGCTTTCCATGGAATTTTTGTTTCCGTAATTTTTTTTTCCTTATATCCAAACACTCCAAAGTGGTTAATACTTAATAGAGGGAGCAGTGCCCTGTGCCATTCTGGTAATTCTCTCCTAGTTTCCCTTCGTCTTCCACACTGCTCTTCCTCATCTGCGTCTACAATCAGTGAAGAAAAATCGAAAAAAGAGAACTCAAATCATGTCGCTTGAGAGAGACGAGATCGATTTCTCCCTATTCCAGCTCGACGATTCGAATCCTCTCCTAATACGCCTTCAAGAAGCCCTAGACACATGTTCTAAGGTAGAAAGAATTAGAATTCTAGGGTTTCCTTTTCTTTTGTCTTTATATCTTCCAAATCTTTACATTCTCTTTCCTTTCCAGGCTCTCGAAGCTGATGATTTTCGGGAATCCGAAAATGCCGTTCGTTCGTTAATCGATCTCCTCGATTCCGTCTCTGAAACCGCTCTATCCGATCCGGAGAATGTGGAATCAAAGGAGAACGCGTTGGTGGTTCTTGAAGAGATTCAACGAATCGTCTGTTCTCCGTCATCGAATCAGGTTCGTCCTGTTTCAGATCCAAAAGGTTTCGTTTGTAAATATTTTTCATATCTTTTTTTTAGTTCGTGATATGTTTTGAATTGCTCAGATGCTCCTCGATGCTCTTTCTTTTGAACTGCCAAACGTCGTTGCGAAATTCGCGTGCGTGTCAGATAAGTGTGGAGAGATTGCTGAGAGGATTATCGAATGCCTTGTTTCAATTTGTAGTCCGAGGGATATGCTTACAATCCTTTGCGAGGTAAGCTCGTTTGATTGGAAAGAGGAATTTCTCTATACATGCTCTGCTAATTAATTCCACTGCTTGTTTGGACCTAATGGAAAGTTCTTGAAAATTAGATAAATTAGGAAGGATAACGGTATAAAGACAGGAATTGAAAAGCATATGGAAAATCATGAAAACTGAGACACCAAATTTCGGTATAGCTAGTCATTTTGTGTCTGATTAAACTTAAGGGATTCAAGTACAAGCTTGTACAACTGTTCTTTCTCTTGATGCACAAAAATTTCTTTTAATGGAAACAGTAAGGAACTTTTAACTTTTTCTTCTCTTGTTTCAGATAATGGTAGAAATTGTATGCATAGTTACTGGAAGATCACTGCTAGAGTTTTCGGAGCTTGCTTCTATACAGAAGCTTACTTAAAAAGCTAAACAAATGATTTTTTTTAAGAATTTCTTTTTTCGAAGAATTTATTCTTTTTATAAAAATTCTAACCCTACACCCACACACAAATGGCCCCACTTAGTTTCTGTCGTTCATATCCATCCTCATTGCCATCAAACCGCTCTTTCCCATTGCCCTTTACTGTTTCTGTCATTGGACCTCAAGGTAGATACTTACCATAATGTATTTGAAAATGCAAGTTTTGGAGTTCCCAACTTTGATCCAATTGGAGGACATTATAAAACTCATCAACCAAACGGAAGATTCTTATTTTCAGATTTTCCTTCTTCATTGCAAATTTCTTTTCGGAATAATAATTTTTTCATGAAAACTTTTATCCCACACTTGCTTTACATCGTCCATCATCATCCTCGCTATCACTGTGTGCGTGAAATTCTTGTAGCTGATATAACAAACAAGCAATATTGATTTGTGCGTATTATCGGTACGCAACACATGATATATTACCTCTTCTTCCTCACTACGCTCACTGTTGATCACTCTGTGTAATTCCTTAGTAGTTAGACTGTGAATTTCCTAGTAATTAATATTTTGTGTGAATTTATATTGTGATCAGAACTCAAATTCATACCCAAATTGTGCCTACAATCTAATTAGTATTCACCCTTAAACTAGCATTATACTAATTTCGAAAGAAAAATATATATTTTTGATAACAGATAATTTTCTTTGAAAATGCTAACCAAAAAACAAATTTAAAATTCTGAGATTTTTTGTTACATCAAACGAAAGATCTTTTTTTTCCCAGAAGTTCTTTTTTTCAAAGAAAATTTCTTTAGGCCCTGCTTCGATTACAAGAAAAACATTTATGATGAAAAAAAAATTATCTGTTATGATTTTGGTTAATTTAAAGGGATATTATCATAAATTGAAGATCACTCTGAAGTAAAAATTAATAGGGTGGTTCAACTCATCATTCTTTGTGTATAAAAAATGTAGTAACTTTTAGAAATATTGTTCCTTTACAAACTTTTTCAGAAAATTCCTGCAATCCAAACAGGGCCTTAAGGAAAATATGTTTTTTAATTAATTTTTTTGCCCTACATCAAATCAGCCTCCACTTGCTCGTCATCGCCCATCTCCATCCTCATGGCCATCAGATTCCTCTTTCCCATCGTCCTTGACCCTCTCACGGAGTCACGGTAAAAACACAATATAATGTGACCGAGAAAACAATTTTTGGAGTTCAAAACTCTGATCCAAATAGAAAGACATTATAAGAGTTACGGCCGTGTGCACAAAATGCTTGTAGCAGATATATAGCAAACAAGCGATAGTGATTAGCTTGCATCATTCATAATTAGTATATGATGCCGAGCCCCTCTTTTCTCCTCACCATCAATACTAATCAATTTGTCTGAGTTCTTAGTAATTAGATCATGAATTTCTTAGTAATTAGTATTTGTGTGAAATTCGATTGTAATTGGAACTCAAATTTATATAAAAATTATGCCTGCAATCTAGCACTAGGCAACTTGTGTCCCACATATGCATCCTCTAGACCCTACACCTCCAGCTCAGCTCAAGGATTGATGAAGTTTTACCATGAAAACTTATGGCATTCCAACATTTATTACTCAAAGCCAAAACCGGGCTTCTCTACAAAGAGTATTCCTAGTTCTCTGCTTTGCTCTTTTTTTTTGTGTTCGTAAATCTGTTTCCTTCTGGTCACGAGTCATTTTTCGCTCATCATTGCTTATTATTACCAACTAGAGTTGATTGTGCCAAAGAACGTGATTGTCTATTTAGAAGAGCATCTTTTCCACCTTTTGAAAAAATCCATGCTTGAATTTTTCTTTTCTCTTGGAATGGCCATGCTTGATAAATTCCTACACCTCAAAAGTGATATGCAAGTGTGTAATACCTTTTGGAACAAAAAGGTGGTAGGACATTATCAAAATTCAAAACAAAAGGGTGTTTACTACACCTTTGAAACCACAAGGGGTTATGTAACAAGTAATATCTAAGATAAACAAGGGGCAAATTGTGCGATGCAATAAACATTTTAAGTCAGATGTATCAATCTTACTTGCACATAAAGCTTGAAATTTCTGTCCAGACTTCCTATAGCAATGGTGTGTTTTAGTATAATTCTTCATCTATTGTTCTTTGATTTGTTTTTCTTTTGCTTTTCATATTAGATGATTGACATTGTACATTCCTATGACATTGATACCTTTTATTCGTGAGATCTATATGATGCTTTCAGGGACCTGACTGCTTCCAGTATGGTTGCACATAAATATGCATGGCTAGCTTTCTATTATTAGCTAGTGGACCTGATGTGCTTAGTCAATTGTTTTCATTGTATTATGATTTTATGCCATGTGTTTTTGTTTCATCTTAGGTTTTCTCTTCGTCTCGACCAAATTCTAGGAGCTATTCCTTTTTTCTTTTTCTATTTTTGGTAAAGGGCTATGCTTTTTTTAGATTATTTCTTGCACTCAAATTTGGTCTTTCATTTGAAGTATTGGTTTGAATTCGTTTGTTTTGCACTCAAATTTGGTATTTCATTTGATAGTAGTGTTGGTCCGCGCACGAGGTGTAGCTCTGACCAGACTGCGCCACACCTCGCACGCAGAGTCGATGAACTAACCGATGAACAGCAAAACCTGCATCGAAGAATCAACATGATTCAAAGAAAAAAACCCAACAATAATGGCTCTCCTCCTTCGCTTCGCTCAGCCTTAGGAAGCCTCGATTCTTTTGGTTGCAGATCTTCTGCGCCAGTCCTTGTCAATCGTACATCTGAAAAGCTATTATGCGCCACTTGACTATCGTGCGCCGTTTGAGCGCGAGCAAACCCCGTTCTATCAATATTTTGATTGAAATGAAGCTTGTTTTTTTTTCCAAACAGTCATGGTGCAGTCAAGTACATCCACTGTCTATTGTGCCATTGTGCTCGTTTTGGTTTATGTTGAGTTTTTCATGTTACATAATTGATACTATTCATTCGTATGAACATTTCCATCTCGGATGCATGCATATGACGTCTATGATGCTTCTAAAAATCTGATTGCTTCCAGTACAATTGCATGGGACTATGTATTGCTTCCTTCTTTTCATAATTATGGTACTTAAAATTAGTCTTATCTTCTCATGTTTCTAATTTTGTTTTTGTGTACCAGTCTTCTGTTCTCATGTTCTTATTATATTTTTTTAGTTTTTTGTTGATATTTCTTTTTAATTGGATCAGGCATTAGATTCACTTGATAAAGTGTCCAAGACACCTGCTTATTTTGTTCCCATTTTGAATGGGCTCTCAAAAGGTAATGCTGCATGATCTAAATAGTTTGATATTGTTCAATATCAGTGAACTAACTACACCTACACTAAGACAGAAGTGCAATAATATATTAACCAAAGGTATCTATTATCAAATTTTCTTGATTTACAAAGAAAGAGAAATAAATATAATAAGAGGCTCTTAGGTAGAGCAATAAGAAACAAAAATACTTCAAAACGGCATATCATGGGAATAAACTATGCTTTCCTACAATTAACAGCATAATTTGCTATACTGTCCGTCTTTGTATTTCCTTAGAGATGCATGAGTGATAACATATTCAAAAGAAGTCATAATCTTATCCTCCATTTCCTTGACGACAAAAGTGCTAAGGACGGCCGGAAACTCTTCTAATCCAGTTAATGGTGGTCATAGAATATTCTTCAATTCAGGCCTTGAGAGATCTTAACTCCACTGGAGGCAGTCTCACCGTGCGAAACTGCTCTAACTTCAGCCTCGGTTGGATGATCATCAACATAGTGGCCTACAAAGGCCATAACTAGCTATCCAATGAACTCCGGAAGCATCGTGGACAACTTCACTACACTAGTCAAAGTTTAGCTTAAACAATCCCTATGCAGGATGAAACCAAACATCTGGAGTTTTGTTTTTAACATAAAACCTGCAAATACAAATCCGATCATAAGTTAATACATTAAGAGGAAAATAAAAATACAATTTGGAAGCATGCTATGATTTGACTGATTATAGACCCCCTAGGTTTTTGAATTATCCTTGAAAACCATGGCATTCCTCTCGCTCCAAATAAGCCAAACACTATTCAGAGAAAAGAATATTGCATAGGGGTTTAATCATTTCTTTTCCACAAGGGCCTGGACTCATCTCCAAAATTCTGAACACTAGAAAAGTTAGGAAGAGAACTAGCAAATTATCACAAGTTGATGGCAAGCAAATTATCACAAGTTGATGGCAAGCAAATTATCATAAGTTGATGGCAACTCTATCATCCTTCACCTAAATTGTAGGATTGTACTCTTTTTCACTTGAACTTTTCTGGGGTTGGGTGTTACTGTTGAATTGAGTATTTTGGGAAGTTTAAGTTGGTTTCAATATGTTTGGATTTGCTTAATTTCAATGTATTAAGGTGAAGAGAATAAAGAATGAATTTGAGAATAGAAAACAAGAGAGAAAGCAAAGGGAAATGAGAGAAGGGAGGAAAGTCTTGATGTCGATGAATTGCATCATCATAAATTGTGACTTTTCTCATGTTCATTTAAAAGAAGATTGAAAATACCACTCGAAAGTGAAAATAAAAGAAAGTGTTAATCTGCTCTTACTCTATAAACAATAAAGACGAAGCAATAAATCTAAACTTCAATGGCGGGAGCGTCGTGCACTGGGCTGCCAATAAAACTAAACTTCAACACTCTTTCTAAACTCAAGTCAACTAAGCCTTTGTCCCAAACTAGTTGGGGCCGGCTAATGAATCCTTTAGAAAAAATTTCATGAAGAAGGTGAAAGGATCTACCCTGCTCAAATTGACTAAGTCTAATCCTGACACTAGTTGGGTTCGTCTACTTGGATAATTTTCTTCCATTCTATCCAATCCAAGGTCATGTTCTTTGTTATGTTCCTAGCCCTCAAGTCTTTCTTCACTGTTTCCACCCAAGTTGTTTTCTGTTTGCCCCTACCTCTTTTTACTCCATCAACTTGGCACGAGTCACTTCTTCTAACTGGAGCATCCAAAGGCCTACGTTGGATATGCCCAAACCATCTTAAGCATAAATATCACCTATGCCGTGGAGAAATCTTTTTGAATTGGTTACAACCAAGAGTGTTGACAAATATTTTTGCCAATTGATATTTTGGCTTAACACATAAAGTAGATATCTATTTATCTAAAAATATTTCATAAATAAAATGAAAATCTACTTTTAAATGTTTACTCCTCATGAAGTACTGAATTACTTGCTTTATGAGTAGCCACTTGGTTGTCACAATACATCTTCATTGGCTCTTGTACCTTAAAACCCATGTCAAACATCATAGTGTTTTTCCACATTGACTCTCAAGTAGCATGAGCGATTGCCTTGTGCTCTATGAAGCACGGGTGCGGGTGCGACACGACACGGGGACGTGGGTACGTGATTTTTCAAAAAACTTGGGTGCTGGTGCGTTCGGGTGCTTTGAATATAATAATATTTTTTATTAATTTTTTTTAAAAAAAATAGGAAAGCAATCAAATAACCATAACATCACCATTCACCAAAATGGAAAAAGGGCTTTTATAATTTAAACCCCCCCCCAAAAAAAATGTTATTGGCAGCCCTCCTCTTTTTTTTTTTGTTTTTTGTTTTAAAACACTTAAAAACGTGTCGGGTGCGTCGGGGTGCGCACCCCAAGCGCACCCGACACGCACCCGACCGTCAAAAAAAAAAAAAAAGGGTTTTTGAATCGGGTGCGCACCCGACACGCACCCGAGCGCACCCGTGTCGGATACGCACCCGATACGGGTACGCGGGCCATTTTGAAGCACCCGTGCTTCATAGCTTGTACTCTGCCTCTGCACTAGACCACACGACCGTACTCTACATTTTAGTTTTCTATGTTTCCAAATTTCTTCCAATGTAGGTACACTATCCAACTGTGGATCACCTATCAAAAGGAGACCCTAGTCAATCAGCATTAGAGTAACTCTCAATATTCAAGTGACCGTCAGTCTTGAAAATAATGCCTTTACCTAGAGGACCTTTTGGACACTATATGATGCCATGAAGTATTTGCCAGTGGGGAACACTAGGTCGATAAATTAACTGACTTATCGCTGCAAAATCAAAGTCAAAGCGTTTAATAGTCAAGTAAATACAATTCCCAAAAATATTTCTATCTGTGCTAGGGTCCCTTCAAAGAACTCTCCCTTTCACGCCTAATTGCCATTAATTATTTTTCTTAATGAAAGAAAATACCTCCAGTTATTCATCAAGAGGTTCCTTAACTAAAATAATTTACAAATTATAAACAAAACTAAAATTAAATATATGTTGGATTGCTTCGTTTGAGTCTTTTGAGTGGGACTTTAGATGTTTCGCTCTATATTTGTTCTAGTAGTGAGATTCTTGGTTTTTTCTTGAATTTTGTTATCTTGAACACCTCATTGTAAAAGATTCCTCCTGAGCATGGCTCTAAATGTCACCCGAAAGCAACACGAAACAACCGACATGTCTTCATTACCATCCCCACTGAAACAAAATCCTTTGTTTGACATGTATAGATTTCGGTATTGTTATGCTCATGTCGTCTGAAATGCTATCCCTTTAGTATGTAAATTACAAAACTTTGATCGAGATGTCAAAATTTCGACCAAAGTGCATAGAGAAGATTGAGGTTTTACATTTTTTGCCTGGTAAATGCTTAGTTTATGATTTTTTGCTTGCTTCTTCATTCATGGTGCAATTTTTTTTTTTTGAATGGTGGCAATTTCATTAAAACAGACCTAGATGGTACAACAAAAGTACAAAGGATCAATATAAAGGGTTACATTGAAAACATGTAAAATTGTACTAGTAGTCAAGGGGGAGGAAATCGAAAAAATCGACCCCAACCCTTCCAACACCATCCCGTGGCAGTCTATCTGCAATACTATTAGCTGACCTTCTGACATGGTTAAATGTCAAAGAGGATCAACCAATCCGGTCCTGAATTTCATCAAAAAACCTTGCGAAGTGCCAGGGTGGGACCGGTGACCCTCTCAACCAACGTATCACATTCATAGAATCACCTTCAATAGTTGTTCTATCAAACATATCTAAATCTAGGTATTTTAACCCCTAGTGAACTGCTCTAACCCCTTCCTCGTTAGCGGCTGCTGTCCCTATTGACCCCGAGAAAGCCCATATGGTATTCCCCTCTGAATTTCTCAATACCCCACCAATATCTAGTTATTGTTTATTTGATGCATTTGTGCATAAATTAGTGTATGGATTTTCATTTTTCGCAGATTTATGGTTTTGAAATTTGAAAAAAGCTATTTTTTAATAAAAACTAATCATGTGTTGGTAGCTTCTAATTTTATTGTGTTCGAGTTCTTGCCTAATCTACTGATTGGAGTCAGATTTTTTAATTCAAAAATTAATGATTTTATTTAGTTTTGTATTTTTATCTTATATGAATTTTTATCTTAGCCGACCCCAACTAGTTTGGGACAAAGGCTTAGTTGAGTTGAGTTGTGTAGGCATGTCAGGCTTCTAATTTTAATGTGAGTTATTAATGCATGATCTACCAATCAACGGAGTTGGAAATTATTTTTTTTGAGGGAAATTTTAAGAACGAAGTTAGATTTTTTATTTTTATTATAAAATTGGTTACATTCATATTATAATATTCCTTCATTACTTTTTATGAAATTAATAAATGGAATAGTTTTTTCTTACATTTTATTTTTATTTGAAGCATATGCATATGTGGCCGTATAAATTTCCACTTTAGAAGACCTTTAGTATTCCAAGCATTCGTGACAATCTAAGGTGTCAATTCCATTTCGTCTCGGCCGAAACATTTCGTTCCAATCCGAAAAATGGAACAAGAACACCTTCTATTCCATTTCAGCTAGAATTTTGTCTTGTTTTGGTTTGTTCCGCCCATTTCGTCTCATTCCGGTCTGCTCTATTTTTGATGCATTGCAATAAATTTAATGTTTTCAATAATAAAATGTGTGTTTTTTTAAATATTTGGTTCGTATAATGATTTCTTATATTTCTCTCAAATTTCTATTTCTTGGATTTTTAAAATTTTTAACTATTTAAATTTTTTCCTATCGTAGAGTCTTTCTGAAATGAAACGCCGAAACAGACAATAAACTGAAACATTCAATTCCACTGACCAAAACGAAACGGCGAACGAAATGGAATTGACAACTTGGGTAGAAAGATACTCAACCATAAGGACTAATAACTTAACTACTACTCACAGGTTGATGACCAAGGCAACAATGCACGAGGTGTGGATGTACCACAGACATAGACTACAACTTACCAATGTGTGTTTAACAGTATTATGTAAACGAGCAATGCTATAATATTTCCACAGGATTTTATCTAATATCTATTACCATATCTTGTTTAGAAGCTCTAAAACTTGAAATTTTTTTCAGTAGACATTGAACTAATAAGATTGCTGCTGCATTTGTATCCATCTTTTCAGTATTTCCATGCATTCAGAGGCGTCACTTGGAGCAAATAAAAGTTACCATTCCTGGTGTTCTCAATGTTCTAAAGGCTGTATCATCAGAATTGGATGATGAAGATAGTGATACTCTGAAACTTTTGTTTAGCAGAGCAGTTAGCGTTGCCACTTCCATACAAGCAGTTTCCCCAAAATTGGTTTGTTCTACACTTGTTGAGGGAATCTTCATCCTGTTATCTTATTGTAGTGCAGATGTTCTTAATATATGTTCCATTAGCTCATTCTAGATAATCAATTCATCTTGGCTTTTGTTTGCAAATAGGTTGGAAGAGAAAAAGAGGAGCTTGGTGCTCTACTTGGTCTATTTGTCTTACAAATCATGGTTGGCACTAGACTAACTCATATCTGTGTTCGGGTTTGAATGTTGGTTAATATCAATTCTTTATTAGTTTCTTAATTGGTTTTTGTTATTGTTTCCTTTTCTTTTCCCCCTTTTCGTTCCATTCTTTTGTATTTTTTTTTGCTTCATAATCCTTCATTGACTTGCAGGCTCTTATAACAAGGAGTTATTTGGCAAAGGAAGTTTTGCGTTGTACTTCATTTATGTTACAATTGTCACACCTCCTTCCCTTTTGCGGGTTATCGTATATTGGCCTTATAACTGGACGTGATGTTTACACAATTACTAGTATGATTGTTGGAGGTAATTTTAAAATTTCTCAGGTTGCTATATTTACACCACCTTCTCTGTTTCACTCAATTTACCAACTTGAATAAGTATTTCTGACTCATCTTATTCAAAGTGATGTAGAGGACCATGATGACCTTATGAGTTGTTTTGGCTTCATCAAGCACGGAGCATCTCTTGCAGGTTTCTGTTGCTTCTACATTATTTTACTGCAGAACTAAGTTCAGATTTTTTCCCTATCTGATGTTTAGGGCTTTATTTTTTATTTTTTTGAATGATTCTGATGTTTAAGATTTTAAGCATATTGTTTTTTTTGTTCATCCTCGTGTTTCATAGTTGATAATTTCTCGTTTATTTCCCTCTTTCTTGTCTGATGTTTTTTGCAGTGATCTGGGGCCATATCTCAGATGAAGTTGCGAAGGCTGCTGGGGAGAACTTGACCACTGTTAAGGATCAACTCCGAAGTAGTCAAACTAAAAGGTGGCAAGCAATAAGCATGTTGGGATATGTACTCTCGTCTATTGATCAGCCATGGGAATTAAAATATCATGGTATTGACTTGTTATTGAGTATTATGGATGGAGATATTTCTCAAAAATTTGATGGAGATCACATCGATTGCTCATCCGATATGCCTAGCCTTTTCACTTCACTGCAGGTATGGTTTTTCTTGTATTTTTGTAGAGACCAATGTTGATATTATTTGCTTTCTTTGAGCTAAAAGAAGCTTTTTCAGGCTGTTGAATGGGTCATCATGTCTGCTCCGGATGCTGTGTTAAGAAAAACAGCTTTTGCTGCATTGAAAAGAGTAAGTGTTTATAATTTAGAAGTGCCCCATACTGATGCATGGATAAAGTAAGTCTTTAGGAGGATCCCATGCCATTTGAAGTCGCTAATTACCGTGCACTAATTTTTTTAAACTGTACACTGATTAACACTCTAATTAACTTTATTTACATCATGCATCCGAAGTTGCTAATTTTCCAACTATTCAAAAAAAAAAAAAAAGTTGCTAATGTTCCTGCTCTAGTTAACTTTGTTTACGTGGAACCGCTTCCGATTCTTTGGGATTAATAGGAAGGTATGATTGATGTTCTGTAACTTCAGCGAATTAGTCTGTCTGATTCGAAAAGCCAGCTCTTCAGTTTGTTATTTAAAAAATTGATAACTTGTAGTTGCTTGAATGCATTTTGAAATAGAACTAACTCCAGTTCTTTAATGTATGATGCGTTGGCTTATTGTGTCCATCCAATTTTCACCTACCCATACACAAATATCTTAAAATATCCAATGCTTGCTGTTGTGTCTACATTAAGCTATCCTAAGACTGCCATTTTCATATCTATTGGGTGTCCTTCCTAGTTCCTACCAATTCATTCTAAACAGGAACACTTGCCATATCTATTGCGATTATCTGTCTCTGTAGTGTTTGCATCCTCAATTATGAATTGTGAATTGTCACACTATTACTTCACACGTTTGAATTTTTTCATTGCATATGCTTTGAAAATCGATAATTACAGTAATGACCCTGAATAGGTTAGAAATGACGAATCAGCCTTAATAAAGTACTGCCCTCAAAGTTGCAATAATCATGCCAGGCTGACCCAAGAGTCTTTGGTAAACATATCTTCCAGCTAATCCTCAAAGTTCTCATAGGTAGTATTTGTCACAACAAATGTAATCATTAAAGAAATAAACATAAAAATTATTGCTGATTAATTTTTCGTCGGGAAAGAGGTGTTTTATTAATTCATGGATACTTTACACTTAGTGGATTTAAAGTCATTAATTACATCCTTTAAAAGAAAAGAAACACTTTTGATTATTCATTAAAGAGGTTCCCGACAATTTTTTTATATACACAGGCTCCCTACAAAGCTAACACTTCACATATAAAGTAACATAATATTTCACAAATGTCTTTTTTTTGAGTCTTTGTTGTGCAATTTTCCTTGTCCAATAACTTTATTCAAGGTATGCATTGGAAGAATCTTCCCAGAAGATGGACTCTTTAGTTTATGTAACTTTGATCTTAGAACCTTTTGGAAGAGGATTGGAGGAGGGATCATTTGGTTCACAACTTTGATTTTAGAACCTTACGAGAAGAGTCTTCCTGAAACAGGGATTCTTTGGTTCACAATATTTTGTTCATAGGACTTTTTAGGAGAATCTACCTTGATTTTTTTTTTAAAATTGATTTTGCTTTAGAGAACCTTTCCGAAGAATCTTTCGAAAGAGTGTCTCGTCTAAGTCTTAGTTTTAAACACCACTTATAAAACTTCCCTCTCTCATTTGCACATGTGGCATACAACCCATTAACATACATTTCATTTTATGTATGTTTCAATACATTGGTGGAATAACAAGGTTTCATTTTGTATACACATACAACTTTGTATTCTGAATCAACAAATTAACTTCCAATCCTTTACATGCTTGTTTTGAATGTTTTACTTTGTTTTTTCTTTTACACATTGGTACAAATTTTTTTACATTGATCATTCCCACTTCGTTGAAATGTTCTTTTGTTGACTTTTAAATTGGTCTTGCTACACAACAATTTGACTAGGTACTCGCAGATATTCCATCTCATCAAAGGTTTGACATGTTAAAGGCTCTCATTACAAATAGTAATTCTCCTTCCATGGTAAGGCCCTTAAACCAATTGATATGTTCTATAAGCATAGATATTGACTCAGTTTTAATCTGGCCCTTACATTTCTACACAGATTGCGATACTTATGGATCTTGTTAAGGAGGAAACTCTAATGGAGATTCAAAAAGTTCCACCCGGAAACGATACAATAAAAAATATAGAAAACAAGAGTAATCTAAGTTCCCCATGTTGGAGTTCGAATGCCCTTGAATTGGTTGAGTTTGTCTTGAGGCCTCCAAAGGGAGGGCCACCTTCCCTTCCAGAGCATGGTGACGCGGTACTCGTAATATTATCCCTGTTATATTTTTAATGTGACAGTTTTAATTGCTTCTTAAATTTCTGAAGTAATCTTTTGTAACGTCTTGTGTAGAACATGTGCTTTGATTGGAAGGGATACTTGTTATTGATGCTTGCCTTAGATTTATTTCAAATGCTTTCTTTCTTTTTTGAATGGTCAAGATTTCATTCAAAAGGAAGACCGAGATGGTCAAATACAGGAGCAAAAACAAAAAAGAAGAAGAAAATACAAATTGCAAAGATGAAAAAAATCAAGTGCTTTCTTATAGAATTGACATCCTATGGCCTAGTTTGTTGAGTCAACAGTAACGGGAACTGGACACCCTAGCATGAATTTTGCAAGAAATAGGTTCTCTGACACATTTGTTCAACTATTGTCAGTCCCTCTTGATAATGTTGGTCTGAACTTATGATTATGCCAATTCACTACTACTATGTAACCCTTTGTGTTTCGTTTGATCTCAATATATAGCCATGTGCTTTGTTGAACCCCTTGCCTATTCTGGTGGAACTGGTTATGGTTTATTGTAGTTTTTGTGGTTTTTTGCGATTGAGTTGGGTTTGATCGGGTTGAAGAGAGTGCGAATGAGTGGAATTGTCATAGATGAAGGGGGAGGTGGGAAACGGATTATCAGAGGTCACTCTTCCATGGATTTTATCATGACTGAACGAGTGGTGGGACGGAGATTAGATGTGTGAGGTATGCAACTACTAAAACTTCAAGGGCGAATGATGTCAAAGATCGCTGTATCCCGCTGCATAAAGCACTACAATTGGTTTTTCAATGGCAAGTGCCGGTCGTCGAGTCAATTCAAAGAACATGCCAACTCATGAAGAATGTAGTAGTGGAAGAGATACACAGAGAAGAAGGGACTTTCCACAGTTTAAGTCCAAAGATAAAGAACCTGTGCTGATAAGAGCATGAGTGTATGAAGCTACCTGAAGTCAACGTTGTGAAGCTGTTCAGAGCAGAATCTGGCCAAGGCGATTTATGGCATCGGCCCTTCTAGGAGATCATTCCCAAGTGGTGTTAGTAGAAGAAACAAATACTTGAGAAAGCTTTCCTGGATGGTAGGATCATACGAAAGCTGGAGCACGTAGAATTGTGAGGATGGGCTATCAAAACTTGGAGAATTAATTAATTCAGTTGGGTTGATAAACTTCATTAGAAAGTGGAGGTTTTTGCACTTTGCTTGAAAGAAGAAAGCAAAGCGCCTTAAAAAACCCTAAGCATTGGCAAAATTGGAATAGTCCCATCATTTGGTAAGGATTTTCATAAATCCATAAACCATACATGATAAGGATATAATAACCGCTGTTTAATAAAGTTCCCAATAGCGAACACTCGCCTTTTAATCCCCTCCCTCTAATGAGAAACCCAATTTACCGAAAATTGGACTATGGTCCTTTGGTATTGAACGAGGAGAAGAGCAAGATCAATTTGCGTCAGATATATGGCATCCCACTTAATGCATGGAATGAAATGACGATGAAGGCCTAGGATTCAATCTTTGGACTTGTGTTGGAGGTGGAGGTTTCTGCGATACGGGAGTGTAGATTGGTACGAAAGCGGTAAGAATTTTACCAAATATTGGAATTTTCTACACAATGTGGTGCAATTGAATGTGTTTGGAACATGGTCCTCAATCTGGGTTGTCTGTGAATTCAATTGGCATATGCTCAAGGAAAGTTAAGGAGAACAATTATCTCCAGCTGTTCGAGAAAAGACGAACTTTTAGAGCAAGCTTTCCCTTTAGGCATGGCCATACCAAACTGGAGAATTGAGATTAGAAGGAATAGTGGGCCGGCTATCTGGCAATTTCATGATTCATCCTATGGAGGACCATCACACATAGGCTTTCAAAAAGGTAGCAACACCAAAAGGATGGTAAGAAAAACCAGCTAGAGGAAGAAAGGATACAAGTAAACACTACACTATCCATTCCATGGGCCTTATCCGAGGCATTGTGGGCACCGATTATGGAGAGGGTAGAAAAGAAGCTTGCCATGTGGAAAAAAAGGCTATTTGTCCTTTCGTGGAAGAACAAAACATACTACAACTTCACTTGCTACTCTTACGTTGTGCTTTATGTCAATGCACAAAATTCCCAAGTCTGTTGCAACTAGAGTTGAAGGACTGTAATGAGATTTTCTTTCGCTAGGGAGGTAATGTCTAATAGATTGGTAGGAAGCTTTTAGTTTTTAAGCCCAATAACATGGAGGACTTGGTATAGGGAACCTATAGTTGTGCAATATGTTTTATTGGAGAATGATTGTGGAGATTTGGCATGCGTGTGTGCATGATGGCGTTTGCAAGTTAAGGGTACTTCCTACTGGTGTAGGCTGATGTGAATGGTAGTCAATATGTTTGGCTGGTGAATGAGTCTATTTCTCTATGGGGATTAGGTATGAGGAGGGTTTTAGATTTTGGGATAAACAGATTTGATGCAATGATCTTCTAGGATGTATTTTGGTGAAATTACCTTTGTACTATGATCTGCAGACATGGATTCGTGTGTCGAGTGTCGACACGGATACAAAGTGTCCGACATGGCTACCCCTAAAAATCTAGAATCAGGGACGCCCATACGGGTACTTATTGCTACTCGTAATCTGCAACATGATACATATGGTATTCATGTAGAAAACTAATAAATCTTTAGGATTAAGCAACTGTAAGTCTCAAAGAAGCACGAGATGATAAAATAACAGTGCATTCATCAATTTAATCAAGTTAGAAAGAGAGACCAGTAAGATACAATGAACATAATATTGGAAACGTGTTTGTTTAGTGTTTTAGGTTTAGGGGAGGGGGGAACAAAGACTAGTTAAGGAGAGTTAAAAAAGTTAATAATAAAATAAGAGTTAATGATGAAAGAGGGGTAAACACTATATTCAATAATAAACAGTATTTCGTTTGACACGGTACAAAATTCTGTCGACATACCCACATGAAGTCTGACACTTCTAGCAATACGTTTGCAAGGGTCAAAAGGAGCGAGGAGTTATGTCAGCAATAAATTTAATGTGTCGGGCTGTCGCCTAAATCATAGCTTTTTTTTATCACTTACTGATATAGGGGGTCCACATTCTTCCATCTCTAATTTGATGAGCTCTGGTTCCACCTCAAAGACAAAGTAGTGGATGGAAGTGTACAAAAGGATGAATGTGTGCAACTGGTTAAAAATGGAAGGACTGTAGGACTTGCTAGTAGATGTGTGATGTGTTGGAAGGAAGGAAGGGTGGATTACCTTTTCATTCATTTTAAGGTAGTTAGATTAAATTGGGCTGGCTTGCTGAATTGTTTTGGTGTTAATGGTGTGTTTCTAGCTAAGGTTGTTGAGTTACTTTCTAAGCCATTGATTGGGCCTTTTGTTTAGCAATTTTTTCATAGGGCTTTGTGTGGCATTTTGATCGAAGGGAGTTAGATAAATTTTTGATATTTGTGTTACCTCAATGTTTAAGTTAATTGGAGAGTACAAAGCACATAATGGAACCACTAAAAAAAAAACAAAAAAAACAAAAGCCAAGCACATTCTGAAATTTGAGATCTATGTAGTGAGATAGTGCTCAATCTCAAGAGCATATCAAGAAGTGTTAGCGAAGTGATAGGACTGAGCTGCTTAGTGACTCAGAGTTTCCAATCGTGTTGTAACAACACTCGCTATTTTTTATTGAGAAATGATAAATGTGCCCCTTTTCATCACTTGGGACACCCAGCTGCATTGTATGTGGCAATCAGGTTACTTCATTCCTTAAATGTGAAGTACATCAGCCCCTTTGCAGTCATAGATACACTGTAGCTGGGTGTCCCAAGTAATGAAAAGGGGCGCATTTATCGTTTCCCTTTTTATTTTCCCTTTTGTGTATCCTTTTAGGGGTCTGTCATGTGGTGGGGCTTGGGTTCTCATTTTTCTTTTTTTCTTCTTCTCTTCTCATTTCCTTCTCGGCTACAAGTTGCAATAGCCTCCAAATTCTGTTCAAAGAATGCATGAAACACACCATTCGAAAAAAAAAGAATGCATGAAACATTTAGCTGTTACCACCAATACTCTTCTTCAACTGCTCTTTGGTAGTTGGTTCCATTTAGTTGAACTTTGACATGATGCTCTTGGTTTTCTTGATCCAGATTAATGCCTGTATTTTTCTACGAAAGATCATGCTTCCTAGTAGTGTGTGACCTATTGGCTCAATTATTCTCATGTACGGTCCTCCATCTCATTGTTGAAACTTCTCTTCATGATGTATCAATATATCTTTGTGTAGCTACCTTGAGATGGGACCATTCAAAAAAAAAAAAAGCTACCTTGAGATGGGCTTACCCATATGGCTCCATTTTTCTCAGACTCCTTTACTTGGCATGCATATGCACAGCACAGTGATATACTTAACTGTCTTGACATGCTAGGTAACAAACCCCACCCCTCCCCCCCCTCCCTCACAACAATGAGGTCTGCTCCCATATCAGGCACCAGTGCAGTGCATGTATTGCAGAATCTTTACAAGCATGGTGTTGCTGATACTGCTCTTTAAAATTTAATTTATTTCTACGACTTATAGCTCTAAATTTTTAATGCATTTTTATGTTTGGATTCATTTCTTCTATACACCACCTGAATTATGCAACATTGTGGACGGGAGAGCATCATGTTATCTGTAATCAATGTGTCGGATTACGTGCCTCATCCTCTGGCTAGAGTAGAAAGTACATTATTGAGATATTTCTATCTCAATCTTTTCCATTTCAGTTATACAACTGGAACAAACTATTTATGGCAAGCAGATGCTTCTTTTGCTTATTGTTTTAACCATGCATCCTCTTTTTAGTCTTAAATGCAGAATGTTCAAAGCTATTAAGCCCTTCCAGTTAAATGCTTGTCCAGGATTTGGCTGCACTAACCATTAGATAGGATTTCCTGTACTCGTTTATTGTATAATTTGCATTTTAGGGTAACTGATGTGCTTCATATGTACAGGTTTTATCTGCTCTCAACCTGTACAGATTTCTATTGATAACAGAATCAACAGGTAAATAACACACCTTATTATTGTTCTAAGGTGTAAGAGTTCCATTCCTGCTTCTTTAGCTCTTAAAAAGTGCTCTTTGTTGAAACAGTAAATTAGTACCTAAATTACACACATTACTAACATGTTGATTAATTGTATGAACTTTAGAAACTATGTATAATCACACACACAAGCATATTGTCATGTTGGTAGCAATAAATTGATTCTGCTATCTGTGATGTGCTGTATTCATTGAATTGGGTATTCAGATGGGTTTATTTATTCGACATTAGC
The DNA here is from genome assembly GCF_043159265.1 of Tasmannia lanceolata. Taxonomy (NCBI): domain Eukaryota; kingdom Viridiplantae; phylum Streptophyta; class Magnoliopsida; order Canellales; family Winteraceae; genus Tasmannia; species Tasmannia lanceolata. The sequence goes on from NW_027518683.1 coordinate 7,385,179, forward strand.
ACAGAAAATACTCATCTTAATCTGTCTCCAATAGCACAAACCTTTGTTTTATTATTAATATATTGCAAAAATGCGAGGTTGTCCAACAATGCACACATTCTTGCATCCTTGTGTGCAGGCATTCACCCAAATGGTTCCCATATTTTCACGAGATTAATTGGGTATTTGTTGTATATTTTAATATATATATATATATATTTTAATATATATATATATATATATATTTTAATATATATATATATATATATATATATATATATATATATATATATATATATATATATATATATATATAGGTCATTTTCCAGCTTATATGGGTAATTTATCTAGTCCTCCCCAGACCCCGCAACGGTGGGGCCTTGTGCCCCCCCCCTCTCTCTCATGGGTAATTTATGGTTTCTATTTCCAGGCATTCACCTAATTGGTTCCCAAATTTTCACTAGATTAGTTGGGCATTTATTGTATATTTTAATAGATAGGTCATTTTCCAGCTTCTATGGGTAATTTATGGTTTCTATTTCCATTTTACCAATTGATCATCCATCAAACGATTAATGGATTATATAACATGTATTCAAATTTAATTTATCTCGGTGATCTTAAACATGAACGATTGTTTTTCTGCCTTTTCAATCCATATATGGTAGAAGCGATATGTTTTATAATGTGTCATTGGGGGAAAAAGGAGTATTAGCAAGAACAGAGATGAGGGATAAGTACTTCTGGAAGGTGTTGTGGCTACAAAAGTCTACAATTTAAAGATTACATGTGAATAGTGACCATTTTTTATGGAGAACTCGGATAGAGTGGGTTTTGGACCATGTGGTGGAGATGAATCTAGCGGTGTCTGTCAGTTGTGCATTTTTTCAGTTATGATTAATTGTAGGCATGAAGTTTTGTTGCACCATGGTAAATCAATCCCCTTAAACTGTTGGTGCTATCTTCTAGTATTTTTTCTAAAGGGTGTCAGGCAATGGCATTTCATGAGTTATTCTATTGTCATGAATAAAGTCATGAATTATAGTAGAAGCGTAGTGGGTGCTTCCATCACTATCAAAAGTATCATTTTAAGTTACTCTTCTAAATTCCATTAATTGCGCGAACCCAGTTTGTACTGCATGAAGAATTCCATGAACAAACTAGTGTTATCATCAATAACAATGGCCCCCATACATTAGAATAATTTATTTTAGGCTAATGATTGATGTAGGCTAGGGAGAGAAAAGAAGAAGAAATAAGGGAGAAGAAGAATAGAATGAGAGAATTTTAGGGGAGAAATCTGTAATCAATTCAATAAATCATCAAAGTTAACAAAAGTCTGTAATATGGCCTATATATAGGCAACCAACAATCAATAAAAGACCCAAATAACCCAAATGAGCAATTAAAAGACCAAAATAACCCTAATATGCCAAATAATCCCCAAAATGTCCCTACGAACAATAAAAATATCCATACAAGACCCTTGAGTACGGCCCCACCTAGAACAAACCCGTAATGGACGTCTACGATCCCCATCAGGAGTTCACTACTTATTCCTAGATGACATCCGGGACATAAGATCTCTGGTCTGAAAACTAAGAGGGAAAAAAAATTGCTGCTCAGCTTCTGCAATGTGGATGTACTTCCATCCACTTGTGAATGGCAACCATAAAGAGGGACCAAGTTTGATTTAGTGATAGTGGTAATTAACACAAAACCACGATTATCATTAATGAGGGATTCAGTAAATAGGGCGTCACACATTGATAAGAGACACCCTTCCTCCTTCAGAACATTGGTCAGACAGATGCCATATGGGCAGCATGAGCTATCATTGTGCCACAATGTGAAATGGGCATTAAAATTGCCATCATCTGTGAGAACCATGGGCCTGCCATTATTAGGAAATAGGTCTGAAATTTACACATCCTTTATTTTCATGGTTGGTAGCTCTGGCATTATGAAGACTTTGTCCTTCAAAATATAAAGATGCTGAAAGCTAGGAACCATTTTAGTTTACTCACAGCCTTGTGCCTGCCTTATACTTAAGTTTTGATGATTATTTCTCTCACTGTTGCTTTACCATGAAATTGGAATCAATAGTTAGGAAATAATTCTGTTAGATACACCTTACTTCCTACTGACTGATGGAATGACCATGAATTTCAGGAAAAACAAATTACACCGGTGTACTCTCAGAAAGCAATATGCAGAAGGCTTACAAGGAGTGGTTTCTACCTCTGCGAACACTGGTATCCGGGATGGAGGCAGAGAATGAGAGGGATAATAATGAAATTGCAGTCAACATGCTTTGTGCCCTCAATCCTGTTCAGTTGGTATTGTACCGCTGTATCGAACTTGTTGAAGAGAAATTGAAGCAATGCGGGTAATTGAATGGTGGAGCATGGTCTCAAGGTGTGTACACTTGAACATTAGAATAGTACAATACTCAATCTCATAGTTTTGGTCGTACATGGAAGCATCTGTTTGTATCCTAAGCCGTTTGGGGTGTAACAGTGCAACCCTAAGGCAATGTTTGGCAACCATGATTCTCCCCCCCCCCCCCCCCCCCTGGAATATTCGCTTACCCAATGGTGAGTGAGGGGCTGAGGGAGAGATTGGAGAGGGACTGAGTGAGGAGAGGGTGAGAAAATTACAGAAAAAACAAGGAAAATAAATGCTGTAGTCGAAATCCGATTTAATTTTTTCCTGTTTTCTAGCTTCTTCTTTACACTCTCCTAACTCATGCCCTCTCAAGTCTGTCCTCCCATTCTCCTTATTCCTCTCTCACTAAAAATTCATGATTGCCAAACATGGCCTAAGGTGAATCGTTTGAAAAATTATAGAGGAAAATGCACGAGAAGTTTGGTTGTGCATTGATTTATTTTGTGAGCTGATATTTACACCCCTCTCGTTTCGTTTCTATACAGCTTCTATTTTGTGTAGATTTTCTTCTTCATTGGCTGTTACAATTCATACTTGCAAAGGATTTAAAATTTAGGGTTCTTATTTTGAGTGTGCTGCCCCATTGCATTTTGATGCCACAATTTGTGTCTGAACTTTCAAACTAACAAATTGAGCCCAAAATTCATTGGGGTTGCTTGGAGGGACTTCCCACTCTCCTTATCCCCTTCTCTACCGTCCATGTGAATCAGGCCAGTTGATCAGGTGGGGCACTATCTAGATAGGCAATTACTCAAAAGTTTATTCCGATTGGACAATCCTAGCCGTCTGATCGGTGCAATATTTTTTCTTCGATTGTGTACATTTGCATATAGTTTTTTTTTTTTTTTTTTTCTAATTTCTATTGGGAGGCCATTGACCAGTCCACTAATTAGCATGATTGTTGTGGTTTTGAGGCTCCATGTGGCGATCCGACAAATTGATAATCACACCCATAATGTTAATCATCTAATCAGTGGCTTGCAAGCAAATCAATACAGATTTACAAGGCAAAAGTCAATTTGTTAGAATTCAAAGATCAAGGTGCAAACCATAATTATGTCAGCAGCGTAGTGGGTACTTTTTTAAATGCAGCAAGTGGAGATGAAGGTGAAATCTCGGGAAATAAAATACGAGAACTAGTGTTTCAGGTCCGGAGAAGTTGCTAAAAATCCGGAAAATGTCAATATGTCAATCCGGTTTTGAGTAGAGCTTTTTGTTTCCAGTTTTTTTGCAACGTCACTAGTTTCCGGGATTTATCGTGAAAATAAATTCCTGGCAGCCAAACGTGCCTTTAATGACTGCTTAGCCAATTAGGTGCAAGGAAATTTTTCTCGGAAAACTGTTTCCTTGGGAAATGAGTTTCCGAAACTTATTCTTTCCGTTGATACAGTGTGATAATGCTTTTTCTCCAAATATCAACATCAGACCTTAATCTATTTTATTTTCCAATAATGTGGGCTGTACCTTTCTCTTTCCTTTCTTTCGTGCCACATATTTTCTTTCTCTTTCGGTGTATCATGACTTTGGTTTCTTTTTGGTGGTAGTTGGTCTAATCAATTTAGTCAACTGTGATTTTGAATTTTTGATAGATTTGATTCCCTTCTTTCCCATGGATGCAAGTGATAAATGGTGATGATATCTACACTCCATTGTTTCAATAATGACACAGGCAAGGGACCTTGTTTACGAGAATAAAGAGTTGTGTGTATCAAGCACAAGCTTCTCTGGCGAACTTATCAAGCACAAAGCCAGAGGAGACGATTTTAGTAATCCCATGGGTAATCAATAGACCAAAGAGAGTCGAAATCAGTCTTCAGTTTCAAACAAAGGTGAGGCCCACCTATGCAAATCTCAATATTTTTGGTATGTTATGTCCTAAGTGGGGGCCCGCCTAGGTATGGGACTGCGTGGGACCCAGTCTGGTATGGGACAGGTTTAAAGGGCCTTGCCTAACGCGTTCCATCAGCTCTTGAGCTTTTGGCTTATCGGTAAGGTACCTATCAATGTAATGTAGACACACTATACTGGATCATTCATCGTTAGCAGATCTCATTCCTCGTTAGTATCAACAAGAAGGAAATTTCTTTGGGAACGGACATCATTTTCGCGAAGGAAAATGGCCATGTAGCGTAGAAGTACGGCTGCGTGTATGGTGATCGGGCACTTGATCGTAGAACTTTGATCAAGCATGATAAAAAAACATGAGAGCTGCTAGAATTTTCGCTAAAAAAATGATGACTCAGAATGATGCACGGGGGCAATACAACAAGAAGGAGGTGGATGCTGCGTGGGGTTGAATATGCCTTTCTAGAAAATGACCAAAGAAATCCCTCCTATGGGGAGTAATTTTTCAAGATAATATCTATTGATCTCCGGTGGTGCATGAACCGGCCCATAAGGAATTGGAAAATTAACTCTTGCTTAAGGATTTTTTTTTTTTTTTTTTTGAATCGGTGAATCTTTATTTCTTGCTAAATTTTAAACGATGTTAAAATTTCCAGAGAAAAAATAATAATATGTGGAATGCCATTACTAAAACAGGGAGATTAATTGATATGATTTCCCCAAAACAAAACATTATGTTAATGCTAAGAAGCTAAATTCAATTGCCATAATGCAATGCAATGGGCACATAAAATTAAATCAATTTGTAAAATATTAAGAACAGATGTGTAGTCTTACATCATCTACATATATAAGATGTAAGGACCAAATAAATAAGCTCCCACCAATTCAAATCTCCCACTAAACAATCTCCTTTTTACACAATGCCAACTGGGTCCTCTCTGCGCCTATAGGGTTTGCCGGAGAAGATGACGGAGACGAGTAGTTCGAAGATGCCAATGCCAAGCAACCATCGCTCCAAGAACGCCGAACAGGGTAAGATATCTTTGTGTTACAAGGAGAAGACTTGGTACAATCTCCAGACTTGTGGAGGGCACAACTGCAATTGCGATGGTAAGGCCTTCGCTCAATCTCCATGTCTGGAGTTGCTATGGCCCCTTCAAAGACACTATGAGACAACCCTTTTGTGGCCATTTAGAGAGATGAGGGGAGGAAGGAGAAAGGAAGGAGAAAGGAGGGAGAAAGGAAGGGAGGTGTTTGGTCATTTTTGAATGAATGTTGGGTCGAGGAATGGGTTAAAGACAAGCAAGTGGGGTGTCATTATAACAAATGAGGCTGTAAATGGAAGACCTCTAACTGAAGTTGGGAAAAGGTAAAATTCGGCAGGAAATCCGGCACCTTGTGCGCACAATCACAAGCGAACTTTGTGGGGCCTCATGTTGGTAACTTAAGGCACTAAAGGAACTCGATGGTCTGAGCCCGGTGGTGCAGTTTTGGGTTCAGGGATTCGACCCCAAGTTGCCTCTCCAAAAATGTACGGAAAGGGAAAAAAAGAAAAGAAAGGTTGGATTGTGTAGGTGGGTCCCAAGATAATGCATAGGTGTATGCACTTCATAAGTGGTCCCACCCACCACAGGTATTAACAAAAAAGCAGTGGTTAATGTTAAAAGGTAATTTCTGGGCCCTACAAAGGGGGATTATGGATAATGTATGCGAAATCAAGACCGTTGATCTTGTAGAACATCATGAGGTGACCTACAGGTCATGCATACATCCCGAACGGCCATGTCATGTGTAAAAATTCAGATATAGGACTACAAAAAATCAACGGTTTAATTTTTTTTTTTGGCAGAAACTTAAACAAGGCTCAATGGATCAAAAGCCTAGGATCATCAGATCAAGGTGTTCTTTGTGGCATTTGGATGGCCCTATGTTTCCTGCTTGGATCAACGGATCTGGTCACGTAAACAAGGCAGTAGCGGGGCCGATACGTGTTTTTTTACGAAGAAGCATGTTATTACCTACCTTTGTGCAAAGGTAACCAGCATCAGTTTCCATTTATTTGGAGGAAAGAATACATTATTAGCATCAGCCATTTCATTGCATAGGAAATGACAAGGGTTTAGTAGGACTGTAGACAACCCCATAGCCTCATGTACGCTACAGGATAAATCTATGATTGGAAGGTTAGGATCGGCCAATCAGTTTGATTATTTACTCTTGGAGATCATTGATGGGGCCCCGCTACGCAATATGGACATGCTATATTCTCATTCTGGACCTTTAACAAACTAAGGACAACTTATCTCAATTTTCAATTGAGTGACCAAAAACCCAATGACTAGTCTCTCAATTTGTAAAGATAAAAAAAAGGACCAAATACCATTACAGACGAAATTCAACAGCCATAATGCATTGTAATTGGCATTCAGAGTTCAATCAACAACTCATGCATTTGCATGATTAGAAATTTTTTTTTGCAAAAGAGGTCCAACAATAGATTTAAGTCTCCCACAAACCACTATTCTCCTTTTTTACATAATGGCAGCTGTGTCTTCTCAGGAGGATTAGCAGGAGAAGATGATGGGGATGAGTTGATGGAAGAAGCCATTACTAAGCAACTCTCGCTCCACGACCGTCGGATTGGGTAAGATATCTTCTTTTTGTTAGGAGAAGACAAGGCACAACCTCTAGATTTGTGCAAGGCACAGGTACAATTGCGATGGTAAGGCCTTCGCTCGATCTCTATATCGGATGTGGTTATACATCCTTCGAAGACACAGAGAATCAATCCCTCACTCGCCATTAATTCTATCTCTCTATCTCGTTCTCTTTTACTTTTGAAAGGGTTCCTTTGTGTGTGGTGGGTTGAGTAGCTGCTCTTTATATGGTGCAGTCTAACATGGAGAACACAGACGAAGGATTCGTCTACAAGCAATGTTGTTTCGTGGGGTACTCCGCAATAGCATTCGAGAAGGCATGTCTTGAGGGCTGAATCCAAATTTGTTCCTATTAAGACAATGTTGTAAGAGACAAAGAGGTCTTAAATATGGACGTCATATTTGTTAGTAGAATAATGATATCAAGAAACCCTTTTCATATATACCTTCCAAATGGGTTTCCAACAAGTTACTCAGCTAGCCTTCTAACTACGTCTTTGACTACGCTATATGGGACCCACTTACACCACTAAGTTGCATGTATTCGAGGGGAAGTGATACATCTGTCCCCTTTTCTTTCCTGGGCCACCCCTTACAGTGTAAAAAAGGGTAGTCATAACTCATAAATACACTAGAGTAATGGCACGTGAAAGAAAGGGGGTCGAATACATCAAGCCTCATTGCTTCTTAACAATTAGCTAATTTAAAAATGGCTGGAGCCTTTCACTAATTCCTAGAAGTAGAGGTCCTAGTTATATACGCTGCTGAAATGCTATATGTTTACACAACAGACAATTCTGATATGATAGTGTGCCCTTTCACTTGCTCAAGTAGGGTCTTTGGGTGGCCCTCGCCTATCTAATAGATGGTGAGATTTCTCAGACTAAATTAAATCTTGAGTGCGGAATGATCAGATGTGGGTGGTATACTATGTGTGCGATCCAACCGTTGAAGATGCTCCCTACGAACACTGTTCGTTGATCTAACGAAGTCTTGGTGCTCAGATCAATGGAATCAGGCTTGGCTTTAGTAGGTCAAGGACCACCTAGAGAAAAACCCTAAATCCCCATGTACCACTCTTTTTAATCTAGGACTCTTAAGAAAGATTTTACTTTATCAGACATTTTGACTTGACCTATGTTTAGAAACTCGTAAAGTTAATTGTCTAGTTTGGCAATGTGGGCACCCCATGGAAAACATGTCCAACAAAATCCACTATTCGATCACCATCAAATCTTAATCTAGTGGTTGTGCCTTGAATCTGTATACACAGATACGGCTGCACACCATAAAAATCAATTTGAAATCTACAAAATCAGTGTGGAATATATGGGCAAAGCACAAATAATTCGATGGTCATTATAAAGTGGGGCCAATTACCTGCTTAAGTGCAGACCTGGTTGGTGCTCTACACCTCCCTAGTAGGTAGTGGGCCCTGCTAGTTGACAACCATCAAATCATAATCTAATGTTTGTGCTTTGCTTACTACACACCCTGTATACACAGCAAATTGAAATTGACACCATTGATTATCCAGTCTAGTAGGCATTGACTATGTTGTTGTTTTTTTATCCACACGGCAAACAAGGTAGCGTTTGTCATGAATCGGTAGCAAACTTCCAAGACTTCTTTCACGCAAGTGATATTCACTCTCTTTCCCCACCCCCGAATTCGCTCTCTTACACAAGAATAAGAGTACCTAATTATAAACTTGGGTCACAAGAATAAGGAAGTTGATTCTCAAATGTTATAGTAGAGATAATGCCTTGTTTGTTTTGGATTTTGAGAATCAATTTTGAGTCCAAGATTGGTTATCATACTCAAAAAATTAAACGCAATTTTGAGAATGATAATCAGTTTTGGAGTCAAAATCGATTCTAAAATTCCAAAACAAGCGGGGCCTACTTTTTCATGGTTGCCAAACATAGCCTTAATATATAATATTTGTAAGCCTTATGCAGTTGGGGCTCTAATAATCAATAGTGTTGGAGGCCGCATTAATGTTAGATTATTAATCACAAGGTAGGCATTGTTCAGCCCCTGGTACTCCCTTTGTCCGACTTTATGTCCTTTCCTTGTCCAATTTTCTTGTCCACCTTGTTTTATATAGTGACCAATTACTGCCATTCTCAGCTGAGAATATAGTGTTGCTGCCCTGCCTGCGCTTACCATTGGTTCTGCATATCAGAGTCACTTACCTAGAATATATACTACGAACAATATTATTGTTTACTTGCATGTGCGGTGAAACCGACAATCAGCATGTGCCATGTGGTTTGCTTAGTTTTTTATTTCCATTTTCTTCTTAAATTTAAATTCAGAGAGAGAAATGAAAACCGAGAAAAATAGTGGCTGGTTTTCCATAGCCAGATGGCTAGTGAGAATTTCAAGTGTTGGTAGCTCGTCCATACTATCGGATTCACTAGGACTCTTTTAATAACCATGTAAAACCAATATGATTTTCTTATTATGCCAACAATAATGGGAATCATGTATCAATTAACCAAGAGCAGGCCATAATGATGTATTATGTGCTTTGACTAAATTCTTTGCGTTTTTGTTATTGTTTATTTCATAAATTCTATGACTAAATTTTCTGTTCGAAATCCTATAAGATACTACTTGGATGTAAGAAACAGCATTTGGCGGACCCATTTCAGATCAAAATGGTGAGATCTCACCATTGGATTTAGTCATAGATGAGGTAGGTAATCTGGATAAGACAAGTGGTTTAGATTACGATTATCTCCTTATCTTTATCTTATCGCTAGTTGCAGTCCCATGTGATGTACGGGTCGACGAAAAATTATGATCTTGAAATATTTTTTTCTTATAACTTAACTACAAAACAACCCAAAATAGTTCTTATCATTAAAACAGTAAAAACTAAAGTCCAAAAATAGAATGACATTCTCGAAATAGATCGAAATAGAAAGAATTTAAACAAATTAGAAATTATTTTATATCTACCAATATAATTAAATGAAAATAAGGAAATAAAATCTTTAGAAGAATCTTCAGAAGAATAAGAAAATACGTAAAAAAAAGTAAAGCATAACCATTAGGCAAAAGAAATAGAGAATTTGTGGAAGAAACAAACCTTGCTTGGTAACTTCGAGTCTGCCAAAATATATGGTGGAAAATATTTGGTCGGCTCTTGCTCTATGGAGAAAGAATGAATTTGAAAAAATCACGACCGGAGAAAGAGGCAGAGAGAGTTAACGAAAAAATATTTATTCATTAGAAAGCGAAAAAAAAAAATCACTAATTTGTAGCAGAGAGAGAGCATTAAATTAGAAACCAAATGAGACACATAGAAAATTAACGAAATATCCTGAAAATTAGGGGTAACTTTGAGGGAAAAAAATCTAATCTGATAGAGTTAAGGGGGAAAATCCCTCCCCCCCCCCCTTGGCTCCTTCTCTGCTTCTGTTTAGTGTTTAACTTGATTCCTGTTCTATAGTGGAATAGATATGTATTTTGGTAGGTTTGATGAAGTTATTTTCGATTAGTTATCCATTCCTTTAATTTATATGTCAGCTTGTTGGTTTAGATGTAGTTTTTCTCTGGAGATCTAGGCCTTTTATGTAATCTGTGTTTGAACTTTATTTGTCTTTAATTGATTTATGGAGTTTGTGGCAGACGGAGAGCATCAATATCATAAAATTGATAACATTCATGCCATTTTATAGAGGATGTAGATGAGAGGAATGCAGGGATTCTCAAGATGGTTACTTTGTTAAGAAACCTTGCTTAGAGCTCATTTCTCTAAGCAAGGGTGAAAGAAAAAATTATGATCTTGAAATTTAGCTTGAAATTTAGATAATGATTTCCGCATAAAGCAACAGCTCATTTCAAGACGTTTAGAAATTGAGTAATTAGTAAATTGGGCGATTAAAAGACAGTTAAAATCGAAATTATATGCCCATATATTTAAAAGGATGCGTTAAAAAAGATGGGAAATTTATCTTTGGGATACGTTTAGAGTGAGAAGAGGTTAGAGGAAATTAGGGAGGGAAAAGGATAAAGTTAGAAACGAATAATATTCCTAAATTACCACATTCAGCTTTATCATCAAAGAATTTACACGCAACTCATGTATTTTTTAAAATCGTTTTTTATAAGAACTTACATAGCATATAATAATCACGTTCTGATTTGTATAACCCTCGCACTTATTTAGGGAAGTGATGTGATTTGGTGATGATTATTTAGGGAAGAGAATAGATACACACAAAATTAAGTTTTTTTTTTTAAAATCCCGGTTTAATAGAAATTTGTAAAACCCTATTGAGCTCTCATTAGTTGAATAGGAAACTGCCACGTACGTGTAAAAGTCTTTAGTGCATGATGGTCATTACTCGGATAAAAAACGTGTAAAACTCTTTTGCGCATTAACATAGGGAAAATTTCAAAGCTGAATGCGGAATGCAGAGGCGGTGCCACCCCAGCTTACCACATTCAGCTTTATATATAAGTAATAGATGTTGATCTGTAAGTTCTTTGTAGAAGCGCATATTATTATTAATGAGGGATTTGCTAGTCAATTTTGCAGAAAGCCATTTCGCTGCTGGCTTTTGAATGTGCCTCAGATTAATTAAATGAATAAGACAAACTGTGCCAAAAAGTCAACCTGTGTGGCTGTTCTCACATGCAAAAGCCAGACGCAAAATTGCTTTATGTGAAATTGGCTAGCAAATCCCACTCTATAAATTAATCTAATAGATCACAAGAAAATTCAATTTAAACATATTTAATTTATGTAATTAAAATTCTGAAGGAAATAAAATACCTTTTAAAAAATAGAAATAAAACGGTGTATATAATGAAGCGTTGTTTGCAGAAAGGCATGGGAATTTCACTAATTTAGTAGACTAAATTTAAGTAGGTATGAATTGATTACCACAAAAGCAAAAGAAAATTACAAAAAACTCCCACCTAAACTCCCGTCATGATTCGTGGCGTTAATATGGGGTGCTACAAATCTTTCGTTAGTCAAATTGCTTTGCCCTTTTCAGTTTTTCTTTCTGCCACTACAAAAAGTCCTACCCCAACCCACTTTTTCAGTTTTCACACATCCCCTTGCCTAACTTTTGTCACGCTAGTTCCTTGGACCCATGCTATAAAATAGGAGCCCCTTCTCAACATGATACACAAAGAGAAATGGCCTATTCTCTAACACCATCTTGTTTTTGGAAGTATCTTTTAGCTACTCTTGTCTTATTTCTCTCCAATTCTTCCATTCATCTCTACTCATATCCCATTCCTCCCTACACCTCTCCTCATCCTCCTCCTCCAAACCACCACCACCACCACATGAATTCTCCTTTTCTCTCACCATCTCAACCACAACCACGGCCACCTCCACCACATTATACATTAAAGTCTCAACCACCACCTCTAATACCACCGTCACCTAGACACTACGGATCACCTCCACCGTCCTCTTATCATGCACGTAAAAACCCACCCCCTCCTCCACCTGCATGGTTCTACTTCTATTCGCCTCCTCCTCCCACCCCCGTCCTTTCTCCTTTCCCTCCCCCTTCTCTTTCTCCTCCTCCACCCCACCATTAAAGCAATCATTCTTGTTGGCAAGTTTGGATTACATCTAGCACTACAAGAAAGTTGATTTTTAACCACCACCACTAAAAGTACAAATATACAAGGCTAAATGTTATACCAGCAGATTAACGCAGTCTTTTCTTTTTTTTTTTTTAAACTTTTAATAAGACAATTATCTTCTTGTTTAAGCTCCCCCAATTAAGCATCAATTGTCATCGACACGAACAATTGTCAATGTGGCAACGACCCAAGTGGCAAGGAAAGGCTACTTTACTCTTTTTTCAATTGGTACAAAAAAGTTTGGAATTTGAAATGTATGAATTGTAGGTGGGAGAGGACCCACACATATATTGGATGGTTACTTTTTTTTTGTTTTGGTGGTGATAAGTCTAGATCCTTTTTCTTAACTACGTTAGATGCACTTGATATTACATTTGCAAAATGGAAATGGGCTAAATGTATCTTTAATTAGTTTTGAAATTGTATGTTCTCTTGTTTTTCCATTGTCATTGCCCATCATCTTTATTTTTATGGGTAAGCTGGGGTAAGGCTGACCCCTACTAATATATTGAAAAAAAGAAAGATGATACAATAACAAGAACAAGACCAAGCCAAATTCTTAGAAAAATGTACGAGGAAAAGGGTAGAACAACATAGCCTTAAGACAAACTCAAAACAAGCACTAGAAAAGAAATACACGAGCTGGATTTGTGCAATTGGTGGCACGCCGGCACTGCCTATCATCATGTGCTCAATAATATCAACAACAGGGAGTTATGTGTATGTACACACAATTAGCAATTTCTGTCTACATGCAAACCCAACCAATGCTGTGATTGCTAAAAGGTTTCGTGCTTCCCCAAATTAGTTTTTTCTTTTCGGCCTGCAAATAAAAACTTTGGAAAAATACAGATACACCTAGGGGTGTTCGTTCGGTTATAACCGAACCGAATAGACCGAAATTTGATAACTGAAATAATTTTGGTTATCAAATTTCAATAACCGAAACCGAACCGAAATTTCTAAAAACCGAAACGAACCCGAACCTATTAAAATTCGGTTATAATCAAATAACTGAATAGTGGGAGTAAAAGAGGGAAAAAGTAAAATCTCAGTTTGGATTGGAGGGCTAAGATCATCCTATCGAAATGATTTTTTGAGCACAACCTAATTAAGTTGTGATCAATCAAATTGACGGTTTTGATCCTACGGAGTGCCCATATAGCACTTTTGTTTTTGAAAAAATAATGGTTTTTATCATAATTTCGGTTATTCTGTTAGCCGAATTTTTTTATTTTTTTTAAGATAACCGAAACCGAAACCGAATAACTGAATTTCCAAAGAAAAAAACCGAACCGACCAAACCAATTCGGTTCGGTTATTTGGTTATAACCGAATAATGAACACCCCTAGAAACACCCCCTCAACTATGGGCAAATTCCACTTCTAACCCGTGATATCTAAGGTACCAAAGACCGACCCCCCCCCCCCCCCCCCCAACTTTATAAGATTTTTAAGTAGACCCCCCTGCCTTTTCATCCTATAGTTCAAAATTCATCAAAGACAAATCCGGAGAATTTCTTCGTTCCCGTCCATCCCGTCATATAACAAGCATTATTGAAAACTAAAGGGGTGTCTTTGGTAGCTTCGATACCGCGGGATTAGAAGTGGGATTTGGCCATAATTGAGGGGGTGTATCTGTATTTTTCCCTAAAAACTTTTATTAAGTGATAAAGCCAACCATATGAGTACTCAAGTCGGTTTTTTTTTTTTTTTTTTTTTTTTTTTTTTTTTTTTTTTTTTTTTTTTAACTGGTACAGCCACCCATATGAGTAAGTGCGAGATGAGTCTTGATCATTTAATGCCCATCCCTTCTTGGCTTCTTGCTGTACAACTTAAATGGATTGGGCCATTTACTAAATTGGCCTTAAAATAGTGCCGGCCCGGCCCAGTAGTCACATGCTTTTGGCCCCAAACAAGGCCTGTTATATATGAAAGTACTAAGAATAGTAGTCATGACGAATTTCCATTATGCTTGACCCTAATTACGCTTGCCTCCGCCTATATATGGCCTGAAGGTAGAGATAATTGGATCCGGAAGCATATTCAACCGGACTGATCGAGGCAGAGTAGACCTGGGCTTAAGCTTAGCAACTCTGCCCTAGCTCTAGTGAATTTGTTAAATGGGCTTGAGAGTAAGGCCCCGGCCCCGGCCCCGCCCATTCAGTTTTAGTCAAAGCTGTGATTGAGTTCAGCCTATTGACAACGCTAAATATGTGAGGAAAGCCGAGAGGGCGTAGGTCACACTACATCTCATTAGTTAATAAAAGCAAGGAGAAGATTAACTCCTGATTGTGGGGTCGTGCTATCAATGGACCAGACTAATCAAACAAAAAATGGATGAGCCCAAATTCAGCATGGCAGATGAATTGAATTTGATCTAAAATTATTGGATTTGAAAGATCAAAATATGGTCTAGAGACAATCAAGAAAAATAAATTGCCACTAACTATACTAGGTCACAATATATTAGCAACAATTAAGAAAAATAATAATAGTTTCTTAAGTTTTTTATTGGTCAAATGATATTTCCAACCCACTTCTAGCATTTCAACAGCCTCTTGCTTATATTTTCTTGAAAATGACATCATTCATATGCCCTTTTTTCTATCTTTTTATGATAATAAAGTCATTTTTAGAAAATAGAAATAAAAGGGGTAGAAATGCTGAAAGGGCGGCGTGAATATAATTTTCATATCATTAAAGTTCATTGGTAAATGTTTTTGATAAAGTTTTTAAGTCTTAGTCTTCAAAAAGATTAAAAATATATTTTCAAATTTTAAAATATTGTTTATGAAGTCTAAGAAATGTTTTTTAATTAGGGAAACTCATTTTTGACGCGTAGAATAGATCGTCTTTTTCTTTTCGAGATCACATACCTCATTTCCAAAGCTTACAAATATGCATAGATTAAATTCATTGTCGGTATTTGGGCGCATGAGAAAACACTTAATTTATGCCCAAATACCTTCACATGAGAGTAAATGATATCTTTTGGGCAGTGATAAATCGACCCCCCAAAATGATAAATCGACTCCCCATGTGTCTTTCTAAAGACACATGGGGAGTCGATTTATCATATCTGGGAGTCGATTTATCACTCCCCTATCTTTTTTGTCTAAAGTCCAAAAATATATATTTTCATTAAGAAAATACATTTTTGAAATATATAATACGTGTATAATTTTAAAAGAGAAAATGACTAAAAAAAGGGCTTTATATGACAATGACCTGTCAGGGGGGGGGGGACTTGGAAATAACCAATCTAGAGTGATGGTGACTGGTTTGTGTGGGTTTAGGACAAAAATACCCTCATTTTGAAAATGCCCCCCACCTCTCTCTCTCTCTCTCTCTCATGGGATGATCCCAATCATCAATTAGAGGGCCACAATGCCTCTCTCTCTCTCTCTCTCTCTCTCTCTCTCTCTCTCTCTCTCATGGGATGATCCCAACAGTCCATTAGAGGGCCACAATGCCCCTCTCTCTCTCTCTCTCTCTCTCTCTCTCTCTCTCTCGTGGGATGATCCCAACCGTCCATTAGAGGGCCCCAATGCCTCTCTCTCTCTCTCATGGGATGATCCCAACCATCAATTAGAGGGCCACAATGCCTCTCTCTCTCTCTCTCTCTCTCTCTCTCTCTCTCATGGGATGATCCCAACAGTCCATTAGAGGGCCACAATGCCCCTCTCTCTCTCTCTCTCTCTCTCTCTCTCTCTCTCTCGTGGGATGATCCCAACCGTCCACTAGAGGGCCCCAATGCATCCTCTCTCTCATGGGATGATCCCAACCGTCCATTAAAGGGCCACAATGCCCCCTCTCTCTCATGGGATGATCCCAACCGTCCATTAGAGGGCCACAATGCCCCCCTCTCTCTCTCTCTCATGGGATGATCCCAATCGTCCATTAGAGGGCCACAATACCCTCTTTCTCTCATGAGATGATCCCAACCGTCCATTAGAGGGCCACAATGCCCCGCAGGTCCGTGCACCTCTCTCCGGTAGCCTCTGATTCTGAGCGAACCTCCTCTCACAGGTTGGTAGTCTCTCCCTCTCAGTTGTTTAAACTCCTAATTTTTTTAGAAATCTATGGTTTAAAGCCCTAAAGTTTGGTTTAAACCCCTAATTTTTCCCAAATGTTTCACAGATTATTGGTTTAAACCTCCAAGTTTGGTTTAGAAATTCAGTTTAGAAAACCCTATATTTTCCCAAATCAATTGAGAAAACCCTATATTTTGGAAAACCAGTTTAGAAAACCCTATATTTTTTCAAATCAGTTTAGAAAACCCTATAATTTTCCCAAATCAGTTTAGACTCAAACTAATAAGTTATGGTTGGTACTCTCTCTCTCTTTCAGTTTGAAAAATCAGCAACTAAAACCCTAATTTATTTTAAAAATCTATGGTTTAAAGCCCTAAAGTTTGGTTTAAAACCCTATGTTTTTTAGAAATATATGGTTTAAAGCCATAAAGTTTTGTTTGAACCCCTAATTTCTTAGAAATGTATGGTTTAAAGCCATAAAGTTTGGTTTAAACCTCTAATTGCTTCCAAAATTTTCACAAATTATGTCTTTAAAAATCTATGGTTTAAAGCCCTAAAGTTTGGTCTAAAACCCTATGTTTTTTAGAAATATATGGTTTAAAGCCCTAAAGTTTTGTTTGAACCCCTAATTTCTTAGAAATCTATGGTTTAAAGCCCTAAAGTTTGGTTTAGAACCCTATGTTTCTTAGAAATGTATGGTTTAAACCCCCAAAGTTTGGTTTAAACCAATAATTTGTTAGAAATCATTGGTTTAAAATTGAGAAAATGAGTTTAGGAAACCCTATATTTTTCCAAATTAGTTGAGAAAACCCTATATTTTCGAAATCAGCCCCTAAGTTTTGAAAAACAATAGTTTCAACCAATATTTGATAGAAATATTTTGTTAAAACCCCTATTCAGTTTAGAGAACCCCTAATTTTTAGGAACTGTATGGTTTGAACCAATAATTCTCACACATTATTGGTTTAAACCCTTAAATGTTGAATAATAAATGGTTTAAACCAATAATGTTTGAAAAATCATTGGTTTGAATCCCTTCTATTTCGAAAAACAGCCCTTAAGTTTTGAAAAATGATGGTCTAAACCAATATTTCTTATAAATCATTGGTTAAAACCTCTATTTTTTTGAAAATCAGTTGAGAAAACCTGTAATTTTTTAAAAATATATGGTTTAAACTAATAATTTCTCACACCTTATTGGTTTAAACCCCTAAATCTTGAATAATAAATGGTTTAAATCAATAATTTATGACAAATCATTTGTTTAAACCCCTTCTATTTCGAAAATCAGCCCCTAAGTTTTGAAAAATAATGGTTTAAACAAATATTTGATATAAATCATTGGTTTAAACCCTTAAATCTTAAAAAATCAATGGTTTAAACCAATAATTTATGAGAAATCATTGGTTTAAACCCCTAATATTTGAGAAATCAGTTGGTTTAAATCAGTTGTTAACATTTTTTCATCACATTCTCTGATTTATTGGATTTGATTCTATCTTTTTCACTTAGTGATCATCTCATCAAACCATGGTAATGCCTCCGTTATTCTTTTAAGCCTTGTATGTTTTAAAATATGTATATATCTGATAATGGTTTGTTTCGCAAGCGTCTTATGCTACGTCGAGATGCTGCTCCTCTAAGTTTCACGACTTCTTTAGGTCTCTTGAGTTGACGAAAGCAGATATTGATATGTTAGAGAGCACCCCATTTGGGGCATTGCTTAATCTAGAAGGTCTGAAATTGCACAAGGTAATAGTGACCATCCTCGTGCGATCTTGGATACCGAAGTCGAGGGCATTTAAAATAGGTGGCATATTAGTCCCCTTTGAGGTCCGGGATTTAGCATTGGTATTGAGCTTAAGCCTTATGGGGGATGGAATACGGGTAGACTGGCATTCGACAGAGGAGGTCGAAGGTTGGAGGTTTCATGGTGCTTGGGTGAGATTTGGTGAGATTGCAGATGTTATCAGGGCAGAGTCCAGATCGGATGAGATTGCATCGGTCCAGGCAACATTGAGACATGTGTTGCTGCTCTTGTGCTGCTATGTGCTTTTTGCCCAGGCTGACCCTGTGGATCACAGGACGAAATCCTGCCTCTTCCCCTACTTAAGAGCAGAGACCGTGGGGAGAATTGCTTGGCCATACCCCGTCTACGACTTCCTGGTAGAGTCATTGGATTCATATTCCAAAAATGAGAAGACGGGATATATCACCGGATGCGCTATTGTGCTACAGGTAAATAGTATGTATATTATATACATGATTACTCTTTTGTTAGTTTGGTTCTTTTTGGATGGTTGTTGGATCTTTTTGGGCTGTATTAACTTTATATTTCTATAGTTGCTATATGATGGTTGGATCCCTTGGATGTATTAGGCTTATCTCTTGTGCTTTGACCCTAGATTATTCTTGAGAGACCTTAGGTTTTTCATTTGTATATCGTTTTCTTGTGAGAGTGAGTGTGCTTCATTCATGGACAGAAATATAGAGAGAGTAAATAATTTTCGTAGGCGCAAATCCAATGCCGGAGCTGTTATATAATCAGCCATTTTCTGGGTACAAATTCAAGCCTGTAGATTATAGGGTATAAAACAGTAAAATTTCTCAAAAAGCATATCTAGACATAATGCTAGGCCATTCCCAAATTAACTTCATAATCTTCAGATGAATCCTCACTGGTTGAATTGCTCAGTTAACGACCCCGGACTTCTTGAAGAAATTTAACATTGAAACTGTATTGGGTGCAAAAACAGGTCACCTACATGAAAAATTCAACACGCCAGCAAGTTGTTTAAACGTTTCATCTGATTTTATGCATGGTCTTGAGAACCTTCAAAATACGCGCTGGCCAAATTTCGTTTAGGAATCTCCAATATCCATTTCTCTGCGCTTTTACCCATGCTTTTAATACTCTCCATCGCATCCTTAAAAGCACCCTCCCTTAGGGAATATGCAGCATTCATAAAAAGTTTTCGGAGATCTTCACTCTTAAAATTTCCATGGAAGTTGGGACTGAGGTGGTGGATGCAATAGAAATTGTGCGACCCTGGCAGAGCCTCCGCTACGGCTCTAGGCAACCCCTTCATCCGGTCGGACCCAATCGTGATGACATCTCGTCCTGCCGAAATGAAATTCTGACGGAACAAATGCATGAACCATACCCAGCTATCATACGTCTCGGCCTCGTCTACTGCAAGTGCCAGCGGGAATATCATATAAGATGATATGAGATCAAGGTCGTCGTCATCTCGAATATCATATAAGATGATCTGAGATGGGTCAAAAATACATCGACACTTTATAGATAGAGAAACCTCACTTCGATTGGTCCAAATTTTGCTATGAATTAGATTATCAAAATCTCTAAAAAAAATTTCCCGACCCACAATAAGAGGCAACTTCTTCCTGCCGACGTATTCAAATGATACCACATCCTTTAGAATGCCGTCGACATGTAAGACAAAAGAAGCCATTCGTTCCTCTCTCCTGTAAAGACAATATTAAAAAATGATTAGAAGTTGCTTAAAGCAATTTAAACGTGCTAAAAATGGAAAGAGATGAGAATGGAAAGGGAACTACATACGTTTCCATGGAAGGGAGGGTAGTATTGGTGCAATGCAATGGAATGGTGATTTGGAGTTAAGCAATCGAATTGTGGTTTATGCCCCTACAAAGGAAGCAATGGAATGGTGGTTTAAACCAGTGATTTTTTAACAATTACAGGCTTTCTCAACTGATTTCTCAAATTCAGTGTTTAAAACAACTGATTTCTCACAAATTATTGGTTTAAACCATTGTTTTTTTCAAACTTTTGAGATTTAAACCGATAATGTATAACAATTTATAAGTTTAAACCATTGATTTCTCAAAAATTAGACGTTATCTTAACTGATTTCAGAAATATTATGTCTTTAAACATATAATTTCTAACAAATTATTGGTTTAAACTATTGACCTTTCAAAGTTTAAGGGTTTTTTCAATTGATTTCCTAAATACCAAGGGTTTGACCAATGATTTCTTAACAATTATTGGTTTAACCATTGATTTTCAAAACTTTACGGGTTTAAACCAATAATTTCTAAGAAACTAATGGTTTAAACCATTGATCGTTCAAAACTTACAACTGATTTTTGATATATTACGGGTTTTAATCAATGATTTCTCAGAAATATTGGTTTAAACCATTATTTTTTAAAACTTAGGGGTTTAAACCATTAATATTTGAGAAATTATAAGATTAGGGGTTTTCTCAACTGATTTTAAAAATATTAGTGGTTTAAACTTATGATATCTCACAAATTATTGGTTTAGACCATTGATTTTTCAAACTTTAGGAGTTTAAATCAATAATGTATGAGAAATTATTTGTATAAACAATTGATCTTTAAAAGATTAGGAGTTTTCTTAATTGGTTTGTTATATATTACGGGTTTAACCCAATGAATTCTAAAAATAATTGCTTCAAACCATTTATTTCTCAAATTTTAGGGGTTTAACCAAATAATGGGTTAGAAACTATAGGTTTTAAACCATTGATTTTTTAAAAATTAGGGGTTTTCTCAAGTGGTTTCAGAAATATTAGGGGTTTAAACCAATGATTTCTCACAATTTAAGTATTTCAACCAATAATGTATGTGAACTTATACGTTTAAACCATTGATTTGAGAAAATTTAGGTCTTTATCAACTTATTTACAAAATACTTAGGGTTTAAACCAATAATTTGTTATCAATTGTTTGTCTAAACCATTAATTTTTAAAAAATTAGTGGTTTTCTCAACTGATGTTGGGGTTTAAACCGGATATTTCTCCCAAAGTATTGGTTTAAAATATTAATAGTTCAAAACTTAGTGATTTGAATCAATAATTTCTGACAAACTGTAGGTTTAGACCATGAAGTTTTAAGACATTAGGGGTTTTCTCAACTGATTTTGAAAATATTAGTGGTTTAAATATATGATATCTCACAAATGAGTGGTTTAAACCATTGATTTTTTAAAATTTAGGGGTTGAAACCAATAATGTGTCAGAAATTATTTGTAAACCATTGATCTTTAAAAGAGTAGGACTTTTCTGAACTAATTTGTTATATATTACAGGTTTAACCCAATGAATTCTAAAAAATTATTGCTTCAAACCACTTATTTCTTAAACTTTAGGGTTTAAACCAAGAATGGGTTAGAAACTATAGGTTTTAAACCGTTGATTTTTAAAAATTAGGAATTTTCTCAAGTGGTTTCAGAAATATTAGAGGTTTAAACCAATGATTTCTCTAAATTTAAGTGTTTCAACCAATAATGTATGTGAACTTATAAGTTTAAACCATTTGTGAAATTTAGGTCTTTATAAACTAATCTACAAAATACTTAGGGTTTAAACCAATAATTTGTTATCAATTGTTTGCCTAAACGATTAATTTTAAAAAAATTAGGAGTTTTCTCAACTGATTTTGGGGTTTAAACTAGATATTTCTCCCAAATTATTGGTTTAAACCATTAATAGTTCAGAACTTAATGGTTTAAATCAATAATTTCTGACAAACTGTAGGTTTAAATTATGAATGTTTCAAAAACTAAATATTCCCCAACTGATTTTCTAAATATATGTTATTTAAACCAATGATTGTTCACAGATTATTGGTTTAAACCATTGATATTCCAAAATTTAGGTGTTTAAACCAATAGTGTCTGAAAAATTATTAGTTTAAACCATACATTTTCCAATAATGTGTTCCCAATAACTTAAGGAGAATAATAACTGAAAAAAATTAGGAGTTTTCCAGAATTTATGGGAACAGTAACTGAAAAAATTGAAGGAGAAAGTGATAGTGAGAGGGGTACCAACCTGAAAAGCGAGCCGCCGTGTGGGGAGCGCCATCTTTTGTGCCGGTAACAGGGAGAGAGAGGGCCGGCGAGAGAGTGCGAGAGAGAGAGAGAGGAGAGAGAGAGAGAGAGAGAGAGAGAGAGAGAGAGAGAGAGAGAGAGAGAGGTGGTTTGAGGTTTTGAAAATAAAACAGGTGAGAGAGAGAGAGAGAAAGAGAGAAGTGGTTTGGGGTTTTGAAAATAAAACAGGTGAGATAGAGAGAGAAGTGGTTTGGAGTTTTGAAAATAAAAAAGTGAAAGATAATCATCACCTGTAATTTGATTTGATAGGGGGAGAGAGAGGGGGGGGAGAGAGAGAAAAACGTACAGTGAGAGGCATTCTTGTCCAAAAAACTTTACATTGGTCATTTCCAATTCTCCCCTCTTGACAGGTCATTGTCATATCAAAGCCCTTTTTTTGGTCATTTTCTCATTTTAAAATGGGCAACTGATTTTGGCACAATCATATTTTGATAATATGCACAAACTCACCCTGTTGCATATGCTTTGACAACAGTCAAAAAGTTGCTGAGAACTTTTTGGGGATCGTCACAGTTGTTTATGGATGTATGACGAGGTGAGTTCACACTTACTATCAAAACATGTTTGTCCCGGTACCAATTGCCATTTAAATAGTGAAAAATATTGGTTGATATAAAGAAACATATTTGTGTCAGCATGCCTCCAATACTGTAATATTGACTAATATCTAAGTGATATCTACCAATAAGTTAGGAAGAGGAAACCATTAAAATAGAGTCTGATGCTATGTTCCAGGCAATGAGTAATGAAAATGCTCCAAAGAGCTCAAAAGAAGATAATGGTTAGAACTCACCTGTTGTTTCTTTTCAATCGGTTGAGATTTTTTAGGAATGTAATAGGCTTTCGAAAGCCCCTTAAATAATAAAAGACAAGGTGAGTCACATCCACAACAAGGTTGAATTCTTCGGGGCCAAGAATTGAAGAATTTGGATCATTCAGAGTCCTTTGTTTCCTCCTTATATATCACTTATTGTTTCAAGGGATTGTTGGAAGAATTTCGATCCCCTGAGATCCTTTGTATTAATCTAGGGATAGGGTTGGTGCTTTGTACACGCACTCTCGATTGTAATATAGTTTTACCTTAATACACCGATAGGAGTCTTGCCTAACCCCAACTTACCTATAAAAAAGACAAGGTGAGTTCGGCTCATTATCAAAATATGGTAGCGACGATATCAGTATATAGCCTAATTTAAAATATCATAACATATTGAACACCATATCAAGATATATTAAAAGATCAAACAATTATCTTCTTTCCTCTCTCTGTTTCTATTATCCTGCGTCGAGTTTTCGAATGAAATTTTCGTTTGGAGTAATGGGTCTTAGCCGTGACATTATGAATGGTGTCTTGTATTTCTTAATTGTAAAACTATGAATACAGGTTAAGGCATTGCTCTTGAGAAAGAAAAGGGTTAGGTAAAGTGGAGAAATTATATGGTGGCCGCCCTTTAGGTATAAAGCGCAGAGAGAAAATATCAACCCCCTTGATTTCTTATCAAGGAGAAAGTAAAAAAAGGGGGTTCGACCTGGATAAAATATCAAGGGGGAGAGTTTTTTTGGCTCTTGGTCCTTGTTGTTTGACGGTCGGCCACCAAATAAATTCCCGGTAAAATCGAGATAAATAAATAAGAGGTAAAGAAGTAATAAAAATGTAGTGCATGGCACGTGACATGTATAAATATATACTCTGGCCGCAAATTTTTCAACTGTCTTAGACATCTCTTGTTTGTAGTCTCACCTCTCATACTAATAATGCTATATAGATGGCAATTTACCATGCGCCTGCCGCATGTGGGCCCACATTTCATTTTGGTGGTCACACGATCCTAACCGTTGTGCCATGTGGTGCCTTGAGGGTCCAGATTACTTCTTAAACAAATGGAGGATATTGACCCAAAAATCAGTTCAATAAAACGATCCTGACCACTGGATTAAGAGCGGATGAGACAAGATGGCTTTTAAGAAATCCATTCACTAGAGAATTGTTAGGGGGTTATAGGGGGTTATTGACTTGTTGTACCGTTCTTGAAGTGAGTTACTAACCGCACCCCCAGTTTTAATAATGCCACTCCTCTTTTTACTTCACACATATATATCCCTTTGGCTGTTTATGGCCTTTTGAAAATTGTCACAGCCTCTAAATTCTAATAACTACAACCGGGTGAGATCCCTACGCGTCTAGGAAACAAGGGGACCCACACCTAAAAAGTAAAACAGCCGTAAGTGATATATTCGCCCCTTGGTACATCCTGCAACCATTTTTCTTTTCCAATTTTGCGCAGCATCCTCAGTAATATCATTCCGTCCATGTGAACTGGACAAAACTATTCCCTTGGTAACAGTGAAAAGAAGCTTTGTTGAAAAGAAGCTTGTTCCTTTTTCTTCCCAATCTACTGTTTTGATATTGACACTTGTTTCTTTACTTTAAACTTGTCTTATTTGATGTTGGTTTGTTTGGGAATCGTACCAACCAATTTATCCATAAGGAGGATTTTCTAATAAAATACCATGCTAAACCCAGTCCAATTAGGCATCCAGATGAAGTTCCTCCAGCTTTGCCACCGCCAGGCAAGGTTGTCACAATTCCCAAAGACCTGACCAATAGCCAATCAGTCTAGGGTGAACTATGGCGATTGGGTTGAGGCTCATCCTAGCCTAACCCAAGATGGCATTCCCTCAACCCTAACCCGACTCAACGAAAGCCGAGGTGAAGGATGGTCAAACATACCCCAATCGGCCTATAAATCTCTCAACCCTAACCTGACCCGTCTAACCCTTATTTTCCCAAATATAGTCAGGCTGAGTCGGGTTAGGTCGAGTATTGCTAGTACAAAAATACAAAAAAAAAAAAAAAAACACAGAACATAAAACCTCAATATTTAGAAAATCTTGATAAAATTAGAAGACCGAGGTCTAGTTCGGGTAGGGTATCCCAAGGCCTCAATCCTATCCTAACCTAACCTGAAATTAAATCAGGTGGGCCTTTTCCAACCCCAGCCCAAGGAAATGTCAACCCAACCCGAGCCAAAATCTGGTTGAACACGTGGGTAGGGATAGATCCCGTCCCAAGTTGCACCTGTGCCAATGAGAGACATATAAATAAAGTAGGTGTGGCAATAAAAAACAAGGGGATTGAATTATCAGCTCCTGTATCTATTGCAAGTCAGATGCGCACTATCATTGACTCATTGTTACGAATAAAGACGGAGAGTTTTTGCAACATCTTCCCTCACCCAAATACCTAACTTCAAAAAGAGTTAAAATGCATCATGTCCATCCTCTAACAAAACAACATCTAATTTGTACTACCAGCACCACAAAAATCTAATATAAACATGACAGCGGGAAGGAACACACACAAAATTGCCATGTGAGCCTCAAAGGTCCTCTAGAAAAAGATACGAGTGAACATGAATAGAAAGAGAGATATATTTAAGGGATAAAAGAGGGTTTTACCCCAAGGAATCCTTGACAAAATCTAACTACATATAAATTTAAAGGATCTCTACACTAACCTCATACTCTGTCAGCCTTGCTGGTGGCTCTTATGTACACTTAAGGTTACTAGCCATTGCTGAGTTTGGGAATGTCTGTCATTACTGAACACAGACCCTTCAAACCCACCTTGAAGTTGGAACAACAGAAAATCCTAACCAGCTTTCGTCGCGTGTCAGCTCATTCCATAGAGCGTTTCGGAGCCGGAATCATCCTCCACTGGTAAATTCAGATCAGGGAGCATGAAGAGGGCCTTGGATGTCACAATATCTGCCTTTAGTGTTTCACAAGAAGAGTCCGATTGTGGCTGCAAACTCAACTGTCAAAAGAAAATACCCATTATATGTCATGTTGTGTTCAGTTGTATTCATAAAGGAAAAGCATCAAACTAGTTCAATATTATCATTTTTCTGAGTAGGAAAGCAAGAGAAAAGGGTTTATTTGATTTCAAGTTCAAGAAAATGATCTATTTCATCAGACAAAATTTTGAGTTGATGCATATGATCCAATCTTCTTTTCCTACTACCCAACCCAAAAAAGTGGGACCCTAGGAGAGGATGAAAAATTGGATTATGAACGCTATGTCCTGACAACTGAAATTACTTGGATGTGGAGTGCTCTCAGTGGTTAGAAACCGTGGCAGTGGCACCGATGTAGGGCCGATCACTCACCAATGTGTATTTGAAGTACACCACTGATTTCTTCTGTGGGACTCACCCATATAGTGTTTGGTTGCACAAAAGCCGGGATGGATTAGGTATTTTGCTTGGCATTTGGGTGCCACATCAGCAAAACCCTTTGTTTGCTTGCCAATATAGCATTGACAAACTAGAGATATCTCTTGACTAATAATTCTCTCTCTCTCTCTCTCTCTCTCTCTCTCTCTCTCTCTCTCTCTACATAGGCAATGACACCCCTACCAGCAAACACTACTTTGCACTATTCTCCAAGGTAAGTTCCAGGCAAATGCAATGCTTGTCTCCCTCCCAGTTGACTACTTATACAGACAGGTTTAAGAAAATTGAAATTACGTAGGAGAAAAGAAAATCCCATAGAATGGGAAAAGATGGATTACCTTCAATTTCTTCAAGCTCTCGTTTTTATCTCTCAGTTCTTTGAAAGCAATCTGCATACTCTCTAATTCCTGTTAAGACCCAAAAGAAAACAAGAAAGAGAAATTAGAAACCAATCTTCAGCCAATCCAAAAAAACAAGAGGAAGCTAAAAAGCCACTATGGCAAACCTCATTCAACTCCATCTTTTCCATCATCAATAAATTCTCCTCTTCCTTAAGTTCAGCAAATGTCTGCAGGGGATCAATCACTAGTATTATACACTGGACCCATCTCATTAATACCTAATAAATCACAATTAAAACCCCATTTAAATCTTTCCATACCTTTTTCTTCCTTGTCCTTCTGTTGCTCAATCTGAAAGTATTCACCTCGCTGGCAACAACCTGAAAAGTGAAACCCCATCAAATCATATCAAAATCCATGCATATAAAAACACTCACGAAAAATCCACCAATCAAAACAAAACCAAATATAAAAGATACGAAAAAATTTCCAATTAAAACAAGAATTTAATAAGAAAAGAAAAATTAAAAACCGTCCAAGTCACTACAACAAGAGTAAAAGCATTTATTTAGAACTGGAAAAATAGCGAGGATGGAGGTGGGAAGATACTTCGCCGATAGGGGGGTCCCACAAAAGATATCACTTGTACACTAGTGAGTAGTGATCGGGCCTACATGGGTCCCATGGTTTCTATTTCTAACCAATGAGAGCTCTCCACACCCCACCAATCCTAACAGAGAGAGGAAAAAGAAGAAGGAAAGATGAATGAGGTGAAGATAGGATTCATTAGCGGCACAAAATGCCACGTCGGCCAAATTTCCATCCCCATTCATTCATTCCCAGAGAGGAAACACAACCGTACCAAACACGAACCTAACGCTCCTCCCTCATCCGATGTGGGGACCACTTAACCGCACCACCTAAAAAGTAAATTAAATTAATAAATAACATATTTTTCCCGTCGGATTGACCAAAACAGCCCCCCCCCCTAATTTACTTTCACCGTCTAAAAAGGTGCAGTTCACTCTGACACGGGCTGATTGGGGAGGATTTCGGAAATCCTAGAGGGCCTTTTTGTCATTTTAGACGGGATTAGGTGGTTTCCGTTTACGTCTCAGAACCCAAGAAACCAAGAGGGTGACCAACCACAAAAGATTTACCTTCATTTTTTTTTATCTGTTAATGCCAGAAAGACCCTGAGATCGCGTGACAAAGCTTTCAAGGGATTGTTCATTTGTTTGTCTCATTGAGAGATGGATCTCGCTCATCTTAGGGGCTTTTTCGTCTATAAAAAAATTCTCTGTAATTCCGAGAAAGGATCTCCATTAAGGACCAGGACGAGGATGAACAGATGACCCAAAAACCGGTGAGAAATAACCCAACCAACCCTCCAAACCTCACGTTGTAAATGACGATACGTTAATGACCAAGGGTATTTTGGTCAATATACCGAAACCGGGAAAAAGGTAACAAGGAAAACACAGCCTTCAAGTTCCCGTCTACATCTACGGAACGTAATTAAATTGGCCCACGGATGGTGTGTTGGTCAATCAAAAAAGAAAAGGCAAATCTCTAGGAAAAAAGAGAAATCTGAAACAAAGAAGAAGAAGAAGAAGAAGAAGAAGCAGACACCATAGAAGGAAGCCTAACCTTGGAGGCTCCGTCAACGTAAGCCGGTCTCTTTCCAGATCGGCTCGACTCCACGCACCCATAACCGCCACTAGGGGAGGTGCCACCGCCGCTGAACGAAAGGGGTGTCGTTGGGCTCGCCCTCCTCACTTCTTCGTTCTTCGCTTCAACGGTTACGCTCCGGGTTATCTGTTTAGACCGGGGCTGCCGGAGACCCCACCTCAGTGGCGCCACCGCCGGAGCGGCCGCCACCGGCTGAGAGAGGCGTATCAACATCTCCGCCGCCAGAGAGTCATCGCTCATGGCCGCTCTCAGCCACGCCTCCGTCTCGACCCCAACCTCTACACCACCTCCTCCTAGCATGTTCTCGTTTGAGAGAGAAAAAGAGAGAGAGAGAGAATGAGAAAATGGGCGTTTGGAAGAGGAAACTTTGGTCTTTATATATCTATCCGGTTTCCGGTTTTTTGTGTGGCGTTGGAGTAGATGCCCACTCTGACTGGGACCCGCACCGACACGTGTCTGTGACAGTCTCGCCATTTTCTTAACTTTAGGCCTCCGTTTATATAATTTTACCATTTTAGTTGGGAATTTTGAAAGAGCGTGCGTGATTGCTCTCCTTCCGCACGATCCATGCCACGCTGGATCGGATTTTAACATGCTAGATTGTTAACCTAGTACACGTGGCAAGATGAAAGGGGTTTTCGTGGGCACGAGGTCGGAATCGTAATTCGTACCCCCGCGTGTTACTCGGCTGATATCATCACCATCCCTATTGTTTTGATATTGGCACCACCCAGCCTAATGTGGACTCCTGCATGATGTTGACGTGATTGGGTTTGTTTGGATCATGACTCATGAGGTCTACGAATATATTTTCATTTCCCTGAACTAATGAGGAACGACGGACATATGGGGCTATTGCCACAATATAAGGTAGGGCCCTGATCATTTTCTTCCTCTTCAATTAAATTCTCTATTCTAATTAGTAGGGCTGCAACTCGGGTCGGGCGGGTCGGGTTTTGGAGAACCCAACCCTACCCGAGAAATTTCTTGGGTCGGGTCGGGTCGGGTCGGATTTTTTTTCGGAAAACCCACGATTCCCAAACCCGGCCCTACCCATGATAAATCTTGGGTCGGGTTGGGTTTTTTCACGTTGACGCAATTTTTTAAGGAAAATTCTTATTTGGCAAGGCAACTCAACTCATAGAAGTAGAAATTACAGTCAATGATGTAATTATACTCACATTACACTTGAATCAAACAATGCTGTAATCAAACAATGCTGAATCAAACACTTGAATCAACTCAACTCATAGAAGCAGAAATTACACTCACATACAATAACAGTGGGTGCGTGGGTTTTCACTTTTAACTTTTAACTAACAATAGAAAAAAATGTATATACTATAACTTATGTAACTCGGGTCGGGTCGGGTCGGGCCCCTTCAAACCCGGCTTGACCCGAGATTCATGCGGGCTTTTGAATGCTCAACCTGGCTCGACCCGAAACCCATGAGACCTGAACCCAACCCAGGCTATTTTCGGGTCAGGTCTATGCGGGTCGGATAAAACTCGGCTCGAGTTGCAGCCCTACTGATTAGGGGTGGGAAAATTGGACGACCCGAACTAAAACCGAGCCGAAACCGAACCGAAAATTCAGTTTTCGGTTTGGTTTAACTGATTCAAATTTCAGTTCGGTTCAGTTTGGGGGTCAAACCCGAACCGAAACCGAAGATTTCCAATGATTATGAGTAAGGGTTGGCAAAATTGGCGGAACTGAACCAAAACCGAGCCGAAACCGAACCGAAAATTCGGTTTCGGTTTGGTTCAACCCAATCAATTCAAATTTTGGTTCGGTTTGGGGGTCAAACCAAACCGAAACCGAACCATTGTCACCCCTAATTCTAATGTGTGTAAATACTGAATGGAATACCCAAGCTTTGACTTCGCACATTCCATAGTCCTTAATGAATGGAGTAATTTTGCCTTTTCTTTGGCGGGGACTAGTTGAAATGATGGGGCCACCACCTCCTTGTTATTTCATGGGTCCCATCTTAAATCTCCAATAAGAAGAGGGGAAGGTTCATCCTAGACTGAAGTGTTCCTTGCAGTAAAAAAAGACTTTATTTAGGGCGATGATATTGTCACCCCCCCTGCGTACGCATTCGCCCCCCTTATTAATGCTTTTTGACGTCAAATCAAGCCAAAAGGGGAGCGAATGCGTAATTTAGGGGGGGTGACAATATCATCGCCCTTTATTTATTGAGTTTTTCTTTCACAAAATGAGAAAATTATTTTATATATGTAGATTAATTTTGTTTCCGTTTCTCGAGGTAGAAAATTGCGACTCGAAAACCCCTTAACGGTGGGTGACCAAGCGCATTGGTCTACCAACCGCACCTTAACTACGAAAATGATGGGAAATGGTACTACTCAATTTTGTCAAAATGTCGGAATTGCCCTCGAACTTAACAATCTTAACAAACCCCCCAGGGGTATTTTCTCGCCTTTGATAGCGCATTATTATAGATTATACATGGTTGGTGACACGAGATGAGTACTTGCTACGCTGAAGAAGATGAAGATAAATAGCATACTGGAAGAAATGGTAGTCAGGCGGGACCTCACTATGAAAGAATGGGGCACTAGCACTATTTCACCTCTTTCAATGTGACATGCCTACCTGATGGGTCCCACCTTTGATAATCCCATGTGGATAGTTAGGATTGCCGGATTGCCAATCTCTCATGATTTTGGATATAAAATAGACAGTCTCGATCTAAACAAAAAATGGGTCCAACCATGTAAATCTACAGGAGGCCCCATCTATTTGGATGATCTAAAATCATTCAATTATTGGACCCCCTAGGCAGGCCATACATAGGATGATCCTAACCCTTGCTACGAATGTTTCAGGGTGTTATCCATTTCTCTAAAGCCTTATGGGCATTTTGGTAATGTAACTTTTTAGCCTTTAATGAGCGAGCAAGTGGACTGGAGTCGGAGAGGGTTTACGTGTGAGTCGCGTGAGAGATATAATAGTCATCTTTTCAGAGTTTGACAGGGTGTAAGGCTGTTAGTGTTAATCTCTTCTGTTAATCCTTGCCCTCTCACCTTCAGCTGTCCTCCAACAGTATTTAGTTCCTTTTCTTGATCATCGTCATTTATCGCACTCTCTCGATTTGATAGACACACCCCCTACATTATATTGTAGATGAAACTTCATGCTGTTCCCATTGAGCGAAGGGCAAAGACGCGCTTCGTAGACTTTGTTTTCTCGTAGGTCCGGCCGTCTGCTCAGTAGGAAAGAACGAAGAAGCTACAAAGAAAGTCACTTTTAGGCTCCTTATTAAAAGACAATATTGGGTGGGCCCCACTTCTGCTTTGTTGAAGTGATCTTATCCGTTGATCCAAACTCCAATCAAAAGTCCACCCGAATTTCATCGAGAACATCTTGATGGAATGATCCTGGACCCTTGATGCATCAAGCCTCGTTTAGAACTCAACCAAAAAAAAATAAAAGGGAAAAATACACTTAGACCCCGTGCGGTGGTCTGTGACACATTCAACTTAACCCCTAATGTTTAAAAAATTACAGGTAGACCCCCGTGGTTTCAATTTATGTAAGGTAGACCCCCTCTTTTGAAACACTTTAAATGCTAATGAAGACCCCATACACCACTCCAAACCCCATACCCGAATCCAAACACTACCAAAAACACAGTGGGCCCACATTGTTTGGATGATCGAAAGCGTTCATTTCATGGGCCCTGACATAGATAGGGTGTGCCAAAAAAATCAGCTTCACAGGATCATCCTAACCCTTCAATCTGTGGATGAACCGTCAACTGGGGGGGTCTACATTACACAAATTGAAACCGCAGGGGGTTTAGTTGTAACTTTTTAAACATTAGGGCCTTAGGGGTTAAGTTTAATGTGTCAGAAACCAGAGGGGTCTAAGTGTGTTTTTTCCCAAAATAAAATTAGACAATCGATTTATTTTATGCATGGGATCGTGAAGAGCTACAAGATCAATGGTCTGGATCACAAACAAAATTTTCCATTGTGTACCCAAAAATGGAACATTAGTCGTTATCGTATCCGAACACTTTACAGCAACACATAATCGGAGCTCAAAGCGCCACCTGTCAGGGCAACTATTAGTACCACGGAATTGTTTGGATTGCAAGAATTTTTTTTAAAGACTTTGAAAAAGAGACTTTTCCAGAATTTTATGTTTTTCCATTTATTGATTACATGTGGAAAAAAAAAAGAAAAGTAAATTGAACTATCTCTCTAAATAAATCATAATCATATGAGAGGAATGAAAGAATGAAAGGCGCCCTTGCAAAAATTAGATTCAAGGGCGACCTTATTGGTTGATTTCTGCAAAGTCAACACGGTATCTACTTTTTTAGGCCCCACACTCTGCAGAAATCAACCGATAAGGGGCCCCTAGAAACTCACTTTTGCAAGGGCACCTTTCATTCTATCATTTCTCGTATGATTATATCATTTTCCTCTAACTTATGAAAAGAATTAAAAAATCTTGAATTTTTCGGCTGTGCAATCCAAAGGAGGCCTAAATGCAAAATTCATTGAAAATAATTCAAGATTTAAGTACGTCGTACACCATAATTCCCCAAATCATGGCAACGTCATTGGGTCCAAATTTATCATGTAAAATTTTAGGCACTGTAATTTGGGATTTGCTAGCGTCCATCGCATAGCATCCATCGCATATGGTCTGTTAGATTAGGTTTTTTGTCCTTCTAAGTATATCATCATTCATCCGCCACTAAGCTGGTGAGATTATCACACAATCATTTTTTTTACAAGAAGTGTTCCACACAACTTCATTATCTATGCGTATTGCTTTATTTTTTTTGTTTTCTAAGCCAAAATGAAGTGGATAGAAATTATCTTTTAGGAAAATGATATTTCCAGCCATTTTACACCCCCTTGTTTGTCTTTTCCTAAAAATAGTTGCATTCCCACCTTTCTGTGATCGTTGTTTTTTTCTGGAAGTAACTTTATTTTCAGGAAAAGACAAACAAAAGGGGGTGTAAATATCATTTTCCTATCTTTTAATACATCTTTGATTAGCAAAATAGATGACGAGCCAGTGGATGAATGATTTCAATCGGTGGTTTGATATGCCGGGGAGAACCGATTCTCCAATAAGCATTGTAGTTTTTAATAGTATTTATTGAGTATACATTAAACATTGTTCGTTCGCCGCATGAGAGAGCTGCCACCAGAGATGAATTAAATGATTAAGGCAAAATCTTACGAAAAGAAGCCCTTGTTAGAACTCTAATTGACTTAATCTATTTAACCAAAGGGCTACGATAATCTTCCGTGTCTATAAAAATAAGATGCACTGACTACCCTTGTAGCCCGAAAAAAAGAAAAAAAAATCCATGTATCTACTACATTGAAGCTTCATTCTAAGCAAAGTCTAGAAACTCACCCAGTCAATCATTGACTAACCCCAAAGTCTAGCAAGAAATCGTTCTCGAACAATTCAACCGAAACCTTGGATCATTCTTTTCCAAGTGTGAACGAGCTGCATGGTTCACATAATAAGGTGGTCAACATAAATATGATGATAGTGAGGTAGCTGGGAATGAGCTGAGTCAATATGAAACACATGAAGTCACCGACCAAGGTCATACGGGGATGGGGAGTGGGCCCAATTATTCCACTGAAAAAAAAAAAATTCAAAGTGAGGGGCGAGTGCCCATCACCGTTCAATCTCAATCGACGGTGTAGATTCACCCACAGCAAAATTTTCATTTGGGTTTATTCCAATGAACTCAACTCAATCCTTTCATTCCAATAAGAAGTGCAATAAGCATGTATATTCATCAAACAGATGAAAACATTTCAGAATACAGTACAGAATTCATCTTTTTAGGTCCAAAATTTTGAATTGTTAACATACAGATGAATCATTTCTCTCGTAAATTATCTCCCTTTTGTCATTTGTAAACCCACATCATAGGAAAATCACCATGACGGTTACGCAAGTAGTAGGACGAATTTCTTGAGTAAAATGCATCTTCCTATTTGAACAGACATATCTAAAATGAACAAAAGGAACAGCAGGGGAGTGGTTATGGATGAAACATGTATCAATAATCATATTATTCTTTACCTTCTGTTAAATTTGGATCCTCTGGTGGCAAAATTGATTGGCGCCCAAAAGAAGCTCATCGGCAGGGACCTAAGAAAAGACAAACGAACAAATACCGATCTCTAGTTCTTGTAATCAGGGTTGTCCCTCAGTCCAAGCTTAGAAAGAACAAAGCAGTAAGAATCCCAGTCAGTTCTTCGTAGATATTTGAGCAGCTTCTTCCTCCTTTGAACCATTGCTTGAAGACCCTTTCGAGAATGCTTATCCTGCATCATATCAATCAATAGTACAATTAGTTATGAATTTATAAGCCATAACCCTTTTATATGTTAGAATATATATGTTTTTTTTTTAGAAAAAAAAATCACAAGTTGAAGCAGTTATAGAAGGAATCCAAGAGCATAGTCAGTCACCTTTTTGTGTAATACAGAAGAAAGATGCTTGATTTTTGTTGTGAGTTGCGCCACTGTAAAACAAGACAATCATGAGTAAGCCAAAATAAAAATTACAACATACAATGAAGGCTGACAGCAAACATGATATGAACAAAAACGTGCAGCATCAATAGTTTGAATTCTTCCTGATGATTAATGCCACGGTATAATGCCCACTTGACAGCAAATTGACGATGATTAATGCCACAATAGTATTATGTGATCGATACTAGTCAACATTATGCGGAAAAATGACGTCGGACAAGAAATCCGATCCAATAATACAATCAAAGACAATATGTAAACAACCACAAAGAGCACAATAGAAGCAATACACAGAGAACACACACAATTTACGTGGTTCGACACAATGGCCTACTCCACGGGTGAGATCACTTCTTCCACTAATAGAGAAAAGATAACAAGATTACAAAAGGGATTAACTCAATCCCATCAACCCGTAACCCTTCTTTTGCTCTTCCAGGGATACCTTCTCTCTCAAACTACCACTTTCTCAGTACAAGAAAGAAACCCTCCTTTATGTTACAAACAGAAACTACAAGAGAGAATAACCAAGAATCCACTCACCTTCTTGTCTTCATTCAAGAGAAGACCCTTCCTCCTCTTCGTCACTTCACAAGAGGAAAATCAAACCATGTGTCTTCACCTTCTTCCAAGAGATGAGAATGACCTCTTCCCTTCTCTTTTAACTCAAGAGAATATCCGGAAAAACCAAAAGTGCTTTCCCTTCACCAAGAGATCAACCCAAACAATACTTGTGCTCTTCTTCTCCACCTCTTTTCCCAAGTGATAAGACACACACACACTCATCCTTCTCTCTATGCACAAGAGAAAACCACTTCCAAGAGAATAACCGTTCTCTTATTTTTGAACTTTAAATTCAAAACCATATTTCACGTCTTTGCATGTAATACAGTTTAAATAACCGTTTCCCAACCGTTTTGGAAAACAAGCCACAACATAACAATCACCAAGACACAGTTTGGATTTTTGCTGGATTATTGGAAGCAACACATACACTCTCCACTTATAAACTTTGTCAATACATGCAACAAAACAAATTTTGAAGTGGATTGTAAGTTGTAACTCATTAAAAAAAACTAAAACTTTTTAGCTTAAGCCTTCTAGGACAACATAAAGAAACACAGATCTTGTCTCAACACCATGATGATATGAACCACAAAGGCAAAACCTGGGCAACCTAGATGGCCAAAATATACAAAAAGGAGGGGGAAAACTTTCTAGTTTGAATTCTCTTCAGTTAGTACTATTCATAGAAAAATAACATAAAATTGATAAGCTACAAGGTATGGCTAAAACAAACAAGTGGTCTATGCTCCACTACAATGGAGTTAGTTGAACAAACAACTATTCACCATGTTCCCTTTGGTTCTTAATCTCATCCTTTCTCAAAAAGCAAATGGCTGATTTCGGAGCAAGGGAGCCCTGGCATGACAGAGATTAGACCATCATCAATCAAAGGGATAAAAGATAAATGTTTACCTTGAACACGTGAAGATCCGCAATCTGATTCTGACATTTTAAACTCATCTCTAACACGCTTAAGGTCCAATTTCAGCTTCTCTTCTGATGACATGTTATCTGGATGGAAATACTGCAAAATCCAAACATCAAACAAATTATGACTTGAGTTCACGAATTTATATCAGAGGCATCTTCACTCATTGAATAAATCAATTTACATTTAATTAAAAGGAAAGCTACTATGACATGTGGTAAAATAATAGCTAAAGGATTCGTGTATATGCTATTTGCATAAAGACTTCCAGTATATGCTATGCAATAACTTATAATGAAGAGGAAGTATTGGTATCCTGCCAAATTTTCCAAATAAAAATAAAGGCGGGCCATACTTTACAAAGAAAACTAAGGGCAGACAAAAGTACGGGTGGGAGGGACTTGTTCAATGATCTAACCATTCATGCGTTGGACCCCATGATGGATATGCCATGCCACAAATATCCTCCCATTGGACTATAATAACTCTTGAACTTATTGATGGAAACACCATTTATCACAACCGAAGCTTAGACCCAAGTTTTTGCCGTCCCTCCATTTGTAGCCAAGCATGCAGCTGATACCGATTCAACCTTGGTTGTGTACAGAAGTCTGTCGATTCTCCAATTTCTTTTTTCCCAAATTGATGCATCATGGCTTCCTACCAGCAACTATTGCAGTGGAGCAAGGAACCACACCTCACTGACTGATGGTGGGCAGTGAACTATCCTTTCTTACAGGTACTCTTCTCTCCATTTCAATCCCGACTGTTGCCAGATTTTTAATCTTGGGGACACTCATATTAACTTAGTTTCCAATTACTAAGTCCATAGGTCCTGGCAATATACTTGGCATAACCTTCGTTCTTATGAACCCTTCTTACTGGTTGGCATAACCTTGATTGTTATGTTGGTGCAGGTATTTGCAGATCTCATGGATCAGCAGCAGGAAGAGGAGATACTCCATCTGATAGACTTGGATGCCTCAAGGTTATTCTCCAAACCTTGAGGGTCAGTGGCAGAGCTGATTGAGGTGGATAGGAAGCTCTGAAAGGAAGAAGAAGAGATTTTTTTTAATGTTACATCAACTCATTTTATGTTGCTTAGATGTTTTTATTACTGCATCTCTTTGCAGCATGGAGTAAAATCTTCAATGGCATTTTTTTAAATGGTATAAAATCTCCAATCTGTTTACAAAAGATTAGATGGGCTGCTTTGTGCATTTCAGCTCATATCAGGGGAACTTAATACCAGGAGATTTGTTTATTTAAGTTCATGTTTGGAAAAGATGATTTCATACTACTACATAATTTCATACTATTTTGTTTGGCCAGTCAGAATGAAAATTTTCATGGTGTTGGCAATTTATCAATATATTCTCATTTCCCTTTTCACAGGAACAGTGAAAGGAGAGGGGAAGGAATGCTACTACAATTTCATCATACAAAATCATCTCAATTCACTGTTCAGCAAAATTTAATTCTATATTAAACTCTTTCCACAAATGGACTACTTTCTCATTCTATAAACTGTTTACACCATTAAAAAAAAACTCTTTTAATTCAGTTCCTTTTCACTGCCCTATTAATTGGCCTTTATTTATGGACTTCTGTTTCAATCTTTCCCTTTTTGCCTTCTACAAAGATTTCATCAGAAAAACTAATCTCACTGTAGTTTTTCATCAGAAAAATTTTCGTTTTTTTTAATGGTGCCAGAAAAATTTTCGTTTCTTTATTTTTTTCGTAATGTGACATCTCATTGCAGTTTCGTTAACTTTTATTAATCATTCCTTTGTAGTTGTTTTCACGAAGATGGCTGCCAAATTGAATTTCTTCTTGGAGGATCCCATCAATTTCATTTTTAACATGTCAGTTTGGAATCATTCTTTTTCCCTTTATTTTTTTGTTCGTTTTCTTTAGGGATTATCAATGAGTTTATTCCTTAGTACATTTTGGTTTCTAGTGAGATGTCAATGGAGATTTTACTGTTTATGAGGCTTCTCTTTTGTCTTTTATTTTTTTCCTTTTGGTTTTGCGTTTACCTCTGTTTGGGTGTTTGATACATCTGTTTTTTTTCTCTGTGATTTGAATTGGGAGGAGAGATTTTAAGGACTAAAAAATTGCACGTAGGAAGCTTACGATTTGTTCTCAGTTGTTTTTTCAATGATGGATTTGGATGATTTCAGGTCGGTTTTGAGGAATTCAGGCATAGTTGTGTGGACTCTCATACCATTAAAAAATAAAATTGTGTGGACTCTCATCGAGACAGCCCATCTCTTTTTTGGAGCTTTCTCGTTGGCTCATACAGATCTTAATGTTTCAGTTCACTTCTCATCTTTTTTTTCTTTTTTTTTTTATGATTTGGCAGTTCACTTCTCATCTGTTCTTTTCCTTCTAGAATTAAGAATTTTGTTTAACATGCATAGCTTGATGCTATTGATTTCCAAGCTTTGATGCCTATGGCTTCTGTTTTGCATAATATATGTTCTGTTGCCTCCACATGAAACCAATGCTGCGCATGCTATAGTGATTATGGTTTGGAAGATTGAAATATGGCCTTGCCGTGATTGAATAATCCTAGCCCCTTCAAATGGGTCTAATTGCATGTGCGAATGTTAGTGAATTGTCTTTGAATTAGTTGCTGTTATTTGTGATTTTCTTTTCTTTTCTTTTTTCCTTCTTCTTTTCCTATTATGATTACTGAGTTGTTGGTTTCTTTGGGTTCATGGTTTAAGGTTTTTGATATTTTGGGTTCTGTTGTGACTGATTGATTGTTGCTTTTTGAGACATTTTGTTTCTGTATGATTTTATTTGCACTCATTTTCATAACAAGGGATTTGTTACGAGAGGTTGGTTTTGTTTACAATATTGATCACTATTGAGAAATATTGGCTTCTTCCAACCATATTTTCCATTTTGCTTTTTGTTGTTGGAACCTATGTTATTTATGAAGTCCGCCACCAATTCGTATGCGCACGTCTGATCTAAAATGTTTACCAACTACTCTATAGAATGAGACTGAAGAATCCTCCACTACTTACAAGTTACAACATGCTATTTTCGTCTTGCTAAGAAACTATTTCTCTAGACAATTAAGTAGATGCAATTTTCATTGATACCAAGGAACTAATTTTATCTTTATAATGCATATTTTTTTCTGGGAAGTGATATATCCGCCCCCTGTTGATTACTTGGGACACCCAACAGCATTGTACATGGCAATCAGCCTCATTGAATCCTTCTGACATGAAGTAATCAAAAGGGGCGGATTTATCACTTCCCTTCTGTAATGGTATCTTTATAATGCATATATTACTTTTGTCTTCCCTTCTTTTTCAGCAATTACATCGGAAATGATACACCCACCACCTTTTCTTTGTCTTTTCCTCATAATGAAGTCACTTTCAAGACAAGACACAGAGAGAGTGGACATGCTAGGCAAGAGAGTGGAAATTTCATTTCCATTCATGTTATATAAGATTGTTCCATGGAATCCATAACGCTATAACTCTTCCTATCTTTGTTACTACTGTTAGCTGTTTTTTCATTTTCAAATACATATGCCTTTTTAATGCAGGTTTTATGGCATTTATTTAGATAGACCGACAGAATTATGCATTTCATCTTACCGCTTTTAAGGGCTTGCTTTTATAATGCGCATGAATTTGTATGTTCAAGATATTGGACACGGATATTTGATGTTTCAATGTAAGCACTCTTTCTGTGCGTACAACACTCAAGGGTTATACTTGTAGAGTTTAATGTCATTGTTTTATTCATGATGCTTTGTGACTGAAAGCGTTTCATATAGCAGAGTGCCATTACATCTCATACTTTCATCTTTTTATATTTTTTCATTTTCAAATACATATGCCTTTTTAATGCAGGTTTTATGGCATTTATTTAGATGGACCGAAAGAATTATGCATTTCATCTTACCACTTTTAAGGCTTGATTTTATAATGCGCATGAATTTGTATGTTCGAGATATTGGATGTGGATATTTGATGTTTCAATGCAAGAACTCTATCTGTGCGTACTTATACTTGTAGATTTTAATGTCATTGTTTTATTCATGATGCTTTGTGACTGAAAGCGTTCCATATAGCAAAGTGCCATTACATCTCATACTTTCATCTTTTTTTAATTTTCCTCTCTTTTAATGTTATGTATTTTCATATTAAAGTTTCTATATTACTTAACATACCCCAAAGGAATAGAATGAGTTCAAATGGTCATGCTATCTAAAAAAATTGTATTTGGTTATCTTAGCATTTGTATTTTCTTTTGGGAAAGGTTAGCAGAATCACTATTATACGTCTCTTGTACTAAAATCATTTGCTTCTAAATCGAAATTTCTGTGCTTGAATTCAAATTTTTCCTGTAATTTGATGTTTTTAGTTCAATTTTATTGGCGGGGTTCCACTTTGTGAATTTGTATGTTTTTCTTATTTGTTTTTTTGTATAGAAACCAGATAAGAAAATCTTCATGTCAGCTCCATCACCATCTGCAGGAAATCTCCAGTCCATTAACGGGTTTTCGGTTTTCCAGCCTCCTGACGACAGTCCATGCTACGAATAGATAAGTTTTGCAAACAGCAGATTCATCAAGTGTTTTATCTCCCTTTCCCCTGTTCTGATCTTCTAATATACACTAGTGGCATTTGAATTTCAATGCTAATTAGCAAAGTGGGCAGCAAGTAGGAGTTTCTTATTTCTAATTACATCCGCTGCCTATAAATATGAATTCCAAGCACTAGAAGAAAGCCCATGTTTATAAATCCTCTGTTTTAATAGCTTGAATTTTCTGACCTGTTTTCTTTTCAAATTTTTATACCCCTATTCCATTTGTAGTGGTGCAATTTAAATTTTCCCAGTTGGACTCTCTTTTAATTTGATTTATGGAAATAGTTATTCCAATTTACTGGTTCTAATTCTATTTGTTGGTGACTGCAAATCAGGCCACCTAAATCTCTAATCAGAAAGCTGAATTGCATAGCATCAATTACAGTGTATGTGTATGCATGCTTACAAGACAAGCATGGGAAGAGTGGAAATTACATTGTGTTTTAGAATAAGTATGGCAACACAAAAGATAGAAAAGCTTACATTCCTAAGTTCCAGAACATCACAAAAGAGAAACTAATGAAGGTTAATCTCCTTATAAAACATCATGCGTAGAGTAATCAGTGATTTGCTTGGCTACACTTGAGATATAGTTGACCACAATATGTGATGCGTTATACTACAAAAGAGGGATGTGGTATTCTTTTGTGCTTCTCCTTGGTATTTCAAATTTGATTACATTGTTATCATATACAAAAACACCGGCACGCTATACGAAAATATCATTTCCTAGTTTATAATAACGTGGGTAAGCAATTGCTTATTTATTTCTGTCATTATTACCGGTAGACGAAGATTGATACTATCTCCATCATATTCGGGAAGGAAACTATCTGTTCGCAAAAATTTTCACATGCATGAAAAAAGAGAATCACACATAA